>NW_022681467.1:30424684-31624684 GCF_009764315.1 Trachypithecus francoisi
AGAAGTTATACCCCTAATCACTGGTTCTTTCTGGTATGTCTCAGGGAGGGCAATGAGCCAGGGGAGACCACTCAGATCACATACCATGAGCTTCTGGTCCAAGTGTGTCAGTTCAGCAATGTTCTCCGAAAACAGGGTGAGTGTGGGGGTGTGGGAAAGGGACTGGGGGGCTGGCCTTGGGGTATCTGAGGACTTATGGGGTGAGGGCAAGGGATGGAAAGATTTTGGTAACAGCGAAAGAGAACAAGTCAGCTGGGAGGGAGGCCAGCTGGATGGGAGGGAGCAAGTAGCAGCAAGAAGGGTTCATGGTTCATTTTCTGTGCTTTTACCTGCAGGCATTCAGAAGGGTGACCGAGTGGCTATCTACATGCCTATGATCCCAGAGCTTGTGGTGGCCATGCTGGCATGTGCCCGCATTGGGGCTTTACACTCCATTGTGGTAGGAGTTTGGGCTGGTGAAAAGGGGCAGGCATGGGGGGTGGGGCTCTGAAGAAGTAGGTTGGGCCTAGAAAATGGAGGGCCCTAAATAACAAACTAAGGAGCTTAGAAGGTTTGTGTCATAGGTCCATATCAGTTATTCAGTTTCTTCTAGGACCCTGGCTTAGAGATCCTGAAAGTTTCATGAGCAGCCCCTTTCCTTATTCACTCAATCCCTGGGGCTTCCTTTTCTCCCTTAGACTTTCTTCCCTTCCCTAGTTTGCAGGCTTCTCTTCAGAGTCTCTATGTGAACGGATCCTGGATTCCAGCTGCAGTCTTCTCATCACTACAGGTGACTAATTCTCTCACCTCTTCTCCAGAATCCCCCATACCTCAAGCCTTGGTCTCCAATCAGCTCGTTGGTATTTGGGGCTACTCAGCATAGAGGGTAGAAACTGCCTGCCTTTCCTCTCCTGGTCCCACCTCAGCTGACCCTCTGTCAGCTCGAATCAGCTGGAAGAGCCAGAGTTAAGAGGCCCACTCAGGAAGGGCTCTGTGGACATTGTGCCCACTAGGCAGCATGGTGCTTACTAAGGCCTGGAATGTCTGTTGCTCCCCAAAGATGCCTTCTACAGGGGAGAAAAGCTTGTGAACCTAAAGGAGCTGGCTGACGAGGCCCTGCAGAAGTGTCAGGAGAAGTAAGTGTGTTTGGTTACTGTCTGAGTTGACTGAGCCTTGACCCAGTGCCAGGTTCCCTTTGTCCCCTCTACCCAAAATGGACATGGGCGGGTCTTGCCAAGTTCCCTTTGAGCCAACAAGGCTACCACTTTAGGCTTTTCTCTTCCACAGGGGTTTCCCAGTAAGATGCTGCATTGTGGTCAAGCACCTGGGGCGGGCAGAGCTGGGCATGGGTGACTCCCCCAGCCAATCCCCCCCAATTAAGAGATCATGCCCGGATGTGCAGGTGAGTCTGGCACTGCTATGCCTTTCTCTAGGCTCAAATTCCTTCACTTTTCCTGCCTAGAAAGTTCCTGATGTCCTTCTTTGCCTGCTCATCAGTATACTGAGGATCCAGGAGCAATTCTAGGAATGCCTCCTGTAGCAAGGCTAGGTGGGAGCTAGAAGACTTTGACCTTGACTGTGGGTAGAGAGACCCTGTACCTTGAGAACAGCACAAGCGATTGTAAGGGAGACTCCTAATGCTGGTTGGGGTAGCCTTGTGGGCACAGGGGATCCTCAGGGCCTAGGCTTGTGTTAGAAATGTCTAACTTGAGTAACAATATATAGTCATCTCCATTACTGGGCTGTGATGTGGGGTGGACTACCTTTGCGGCCTAAGGGATGCCCACCATGGAAGGACCAGAGTCCAGCCCTCACAATATGGCCCTTGTTAACTTTGGACCCCTGGGCTTCTGGTGGGAATGGTAGAAATGCCCAGTGATGGCCTCCAGGCTGAGGAGCATGAGGGATCAAAGTTCTGGGGTTGAATGAGAGTCTGTGACTTGAGGCTCCCTGAGGGATCTTGGGGCTAGAGAGGCTATAGTCTAGTTTAGGGAAGTTGGAAAGCCCAATCAGTGTTATGGGTTTTACATGTACAGGGGCTGGAATCAGAATCAGGAAAATGGAAGCTGGGAGGACCAGTGAGAAAGGAGTTTGGGGTTTACGACACACTGACCCTTTCCTCCCACTCCCTGTGTACTTGGACCCTCCTCACTACCCTTTTCATCCTGGGCTCTTAACAGGGTAAGCTGAAAGAGAAATCCAAGCGTGTTCAGCCCCAGGTATCCATTTCTGCACTGCCGTGGGCACTGCTTCCCTGTGTGCTTGTCTGTGTGCTCATCTGCCCTTTGCCTGTTTGCCCCATTGAGGTGGCTGCCAGACCTAACCCCTTTCCTCTTGCCCCTGGGCAGCTTGCCATGTCAGCCACTGAAGGTGTGAAATTAAATGTCTGTTACTGCCTCTGTGAATTGGTATAGAGCATGGCTCTTAGAGAGGTAACAGCAGAACCCATTTTATCTTGCTGCTCAGGACCTTTGTGGGAGAGGGGACAAGGTAACCTGTCAGAAAATATTTAGTGTGCAGGTAGCTGGAGCAGAGCCAAGACAGACAGGAGGAGGAGTAGGTGGAGAAGGTTCAGACCCTGACTTTGGGAATTCACCATCAAGTTGGGGAGTTACACATGTATTATTAATACAAAGGAAAACCTAAGTTTTATACAGTACAGCAGAGAAGATTCCTAAATACATTTACATAGTACTTTGGGATTTACAAACTGCATATAACTTTGTAATATGACTAAGTGCTAAACTGAACAAAAGTCACATTGTAGGTGGTTCTAAGAAGGGAGATCCATAAGGGGGTGCTTAAAGCAGATTAGTATCGAGGAGAGAGTGGGCCTGAAGTCCAGAGACTAATTTTTAGCTGTATGACCTTGAGTAAGTCAATTCTCCCCTCTGGGATTCAGTTTCCTTGTCAGTAATGGAGAGATGATAACACATGCTATGAAAGGAAACAGCTTCCCTTCCTAAAACAACACATAAAGCTCACTATTCCTCTGGGTTTTACCGTCTTCACAGGGTGTCTTACTCTAAATCTGCTGTGATTAACCTCTTAGGCCAATGGTAGATATAAGCCCCTTTTCTCTATTCTCATTAGCATGGTGGAGATAGATCTGATTCCTAGGGGATACTGCTTTCCTTTTAAAACTCAGGCAAGCCTGTAATCCCAGCACTTTGGGAGGCCGAGACGGGTGGATCACGAGGTCAGGAGATCGAGACCATCCTGGCTAACACGGTGAAACCCCATCTCTACTAAAAAAAAATACAAAAAACTAGCCGGGCGAGGTGGCGGGCGCCTGTAGTCCCAGCTGCTCGGGAGGCTAAGGCAGGAGAATGGCGTGAACCCGGGAGGCGGAGCTTGCAGTGAGCTGAGATCCGGCCACTGCACTCCAGCCTGGGCGACAGAGCAAGACTCCGTCTCAAAACAAAAACAAAAACAAAAACAAAAAAAAAACTCAGGCAGGACCTACACCCTTTCTTTTGAAAGAGGTGACAAATTTAGTGGCTTAAATTGTAATCTCTGGAGCCAGATTACTTGGGTTCAAATCCTGTTCTGCCACCTGCTACCGTGTACTTAAACTCTCTCGTTTGTTTCTCCATCCGTAAGATAAGGATAATAATTGTACCTATCTTATAGGGTTTTGTCAATATATGTAAGGTGTTTCGCACTTAGTAAGTACTCAATAAATGTCAGTTGTTTTTTGCTTCCTCTTAATGCAACAGACAGATTGGCATTTCCAAAAGAGATCAGAAAAGAAATAACAAACTCTTGTAATTCTTAATACCAGAGACCTTCAGGCCAAAGGCTACTAGATTTTTGTTTCTTGGAGGTGAAAACAACCAGTTTCCAAAATACCAAAGAGCATAAAAATAGGCTTAAAAAGTCCAGGTTTGTTGGTCTGGGAACTGCAGTCAAAGCTGCAAAAATCTTTCTGACAATGGGCCCCATATTTAAAATTTTAAAAATAATTTTCAAAAGAGCTGCAAAAATCCTGGCAGGGCTCCAAACCCCTTTATCTTTAAACAATCTTCCAGGGAGAGCCTGGCAGGGTTTGCAGGGACCCTCCTCAACCATATTGTCTATGAGCTCCCTCATATACCTCTCTCATACATGGCAGCTGCCCTCCTTGAGGCTATCCTGGTCCAAAGACAAAGGCCAACTCCTCAATTCTTATTTTAGAAAATTCAGACCGTTTCCTGGTTCAGAGCCTGGGGCCTCATAGGCACACACCTAATTCACAACCAAGGTTTGCTCTACTAATTGAGTTCACTCTGCTTCCTGGTGCTAGTTATCAGTTCCACACCTGGAGTACTCTAACCCCTCCACCTCTGTATACACACACACCCACAAAAGAAATAATATTATAAGATTATAAGAGTGCCCTCATTGCAGAGCCACAGTTATAACTATGCCTTGTCCTTACATGTACTTAGTGCCTGTTCTGCGACAGCTCACAGTGCTGTAGACCAGCACTATTTGTCCAAAGCAGTATTGATACTTCTGGTTGAATACCTTAGTGCGCCCATCTCAAGTGATCATTTGGCAGAAGAAAAAGTACCCATGTGACAATGTATGTGTAGATGCATATGGATAGACAAAATCAGGCATGTTCTTATGTTTTCTAACTGTGGGCAGCTTTCTCTCTCTTCTTCCTTTTTCCAAGCTTGTTGTTTTTATGATGTTCAAAATCCAGAAATTTCAAATTCTCTACCATAAGGGGCAGGTGGTACAGAAAGGAGTGATTAGAGAGTCATTTTCTAATTTATCAAGCTATATATCTAACACTCCAGGGTTTTTTTTTAACCAAATATGCACACAACAAATTAGCATATATCCTTACAATGGGAGAATGGCATTTATCTTACACCACCATGTCTACCTGCCAGCCAGGGCCATTGAACATACAAGAATCTAATAAATATGAAAAGACTTTGTGACAGCTAAAGCAAACCCCAAACAGTTCCCATCATCACACTCTTAAGTTGTTATGTTGGTTTTTTTGTTTTTGTTTTCATTTTTGTTTTTTTGAGACGGAGTCTCACTCTGTTGCTCAGGCTAGAGTACAGTGGTGCGATCTCAGCTCACTGCAACCTCTGCCTCCTGGTTTCAAGCGATTCTCCTGCCTCACCCTCCTGAGTAGCTGGGATTACAGGCGCCCGCCACCACGCCTGGCTACTTTTTGTATTTTTAGTAGAGACCAGGTTTCACCACGTTGGCCAGGCTGGTCTTGAACTCCTGATCTCAGGTGATCTACCCACTTTGGGCTCCCAAGTGGCTTACAGGTGTAAGCCACTGCGCCCAGCCTCACACTCTTAACTCCCAGTAGTCATTGAACTAACCTCTATCTCTCCTGACATTCATCAGTCTTCCTCATCCCACTCCAACCTCTACCCTTGGGGCAATCCAAGGCTTCATGTTTACTAGATAATACTTTTCTCTTTTGGTATTTACCACATCCTGTGAGTCCATTAGGGCAAGAATGACTGTCCTCATTTTTAAAAGGAGAGACTTAAGGTAAAGTGACTTGCCCAACGTCATATAGCTAGGAAGTGGCAGAACTGGTATTGAAGTTCACTGAAGACTTTGGACAAATTCAAGGGATCTAACTTCATTCAGCAGATGGTAGACTCAAAATTGGTGTTCAAAGAGGTGATATAGACAGAAAAGTAAAACAGTTTCAAAGGAGAATTTAGAGAAGTTTCAGGATGACAGATCCAGAAGTAATTACAAAGGCATAGGGGACATCCTTCTACTGAGAGAAGTCCACCTTGGTCCTTCTCCACCAACTTGAAGCAAAGCTTCCTGCCGAATGGAACCTGTCCCCTCAAGCCAAAGTCTCTATGGGAAACCCTATTGGTACCAGTGGTGTAAACGCAGGAGCAGAGCTAGAGTAGGAAACCCATAGATGTGGATTGGGTCTGGACATGCAGGGAAAAGTGCTTGGACCAAGACCTGTTGACTTATTTTACTGCTAACAGGGTCAGATGCCCACCTCACCTGTAGGCTCTGACTAATTTTGCATTTCTGAATTGTGTGGTGTCCGCATCCCTGCTAATGAGCCTAGTCCCATAAGTACATATGTATGTATGTAGACCTGTGTGTGCATAGTCATTCATCCAACAAAAATTGACTGAGTGCCAGGCACTTTGCTAGGTGTTGGGAGATACGGCAGGGGTCGGGTTTCACCTCCTTCATAGATGTCACTATCTAGATGGGAAGACAGTAATCAAGTAAACAACTAAATAAAATAACAGGAAATATGTACTGTGTGGGAAAGAAACATGGTGTTGTGATCAATAATAATAGCAAGGTTGGAGGTGGGAATCTATCAGATACTGTTCAGGTAAAGCCTTTCCAAGAAGGTGACTTCTTGGAAAGAAGAAAGCTGAGAATCGAAGGATGGGAAGGGACCAGCCAAGTGTTCCTCCTCAGCCTGAGGCCAGGTGAGAGGAGTTCTGGGGTAGAGATGGGGGTAGGATGGCAGGGTGGTTGGAGTACTCAGTAACCTTGGGTTCTGCTCCTGTTCTTTCTGTTCCATTCCAACCTTGAAAGGCCTTCTCTCCCTACCTGTACTCCTACCTGCCCGTCCCACCTCATTCCCTCCAGAGGCAAGATATAGGTGTATCTTGTCCCCATCTTGAGCTATTCACAGTTCTTCCCTGCCCATCCCTGCAGATCTCATGGAACCAAGGGATTGACTTGTGGTGGCATGAGCTCATGCAAGAGGCAGGGGATGAGTGTGAGCCCGAGTGGTGTGATGCCGAGGATCCACTCTTCATCCTGTACACCAGTGGCTCCACAGGCAAACCCAAGGCAAGTGTGTGTGTGTGTGTGTGTGTGTGTGTGTGTGTGTGTATTATGTAGGGGTAAGAAGTAAGTTTCTGAGGAAACAAGTAATGAAATTATTTTTTTCCAACAACCCTGAGTTTTGGAAATGTAACATTGTCTTTTCTAAATCAAGTGAAGACATAAATCCTCCATCTATAGGTGGTGAGGCCCAAGGTGAGACAATTCAGGTGGAGGGTTTCATACAGCTGACATGGATGTTCTTTCCCTATGCACACATGGTTTGGTTGAAGGAGATCTATTCTGTTAACTCAAGGCCAGGGGTGGGCACAGAGATCCCTCTTGGGCTTCTAGGACCATAACTCTTAGAGTTCAATTCCTTCCACATGGCACACTATTAACATGTAGTTCTCTGCCAGCACACACCATGGGAACCGGAAACACTTAAGAAAACTCTGTTTCTTCCACTGACTTGAAAGCTATGTCACTCTACCTTCTGCCCACCCCACTCCTAAATTATCTCCATATGCTTTGGAATATCCCTCAATGAGCCTTTAGAAACACAGTTTTGGCCTCTCCTTCATAGAAATGGGGGTAGGGATGGAATAAACAAAGGGAATTATCTTTTTTTCCCCACTCACTCTGATGGTGTGCAATTGAGTGTATGGGCACATATACACAACAGAGGGACTATTAGTTATGAGTGTTCATGTGTGTGAGTGATGTGGGTGGCTCTGAAATACCATCTGAGGGTGCGGGTGTGAATGATGGACTGATAGACATACGTGTTATCAGGAGTGTGATCAAGGAGATGAGATGGGAGCATGGAGAAAAGGAGATGGAAGAGAGATGGATGCTGTGAAAAGGGTGCTGGCAGGGCTGAAATCCCTGAGGAGGATCTTCCTCCAACTCTGCCCAGCCTCCATTTGATGGTCAGTAGGGGTGGGCATGAAGTCCTAACCTGTTCCCCATTCTTCCCACAGGGTGTGGTTCACACAGTTGGGGGCTACATGCTCTATGTAGCCACAACCTTCAAGTATGTGTTTGACTTCCACGCAGAGGATGTGTTCTGGTGCACGGCAGACATTGGTTGGATCACTGGCCATTCCTATGTCACCTATGGGCCACTGGCCAATGGTGCCACCAGTGTTTTGGTGAGAAGGGAGCTGGGACCCATGGCCACCTGGCCTAGCTGGGGGATGGACAAGATGATCCTGGGTGACTACCTCCCAAGGCTTCTTGGTCTAGAAGGAGGGGGACTTATACAACCATCTGTTTCCTGGAGAAAGAGAAGTCCTGAGGGGGTTGCGTATCCTGACTAGGATGGTATCTTGCTTGTCTGGTAAGGGAGTGAAGCTATGGTTGGTCAGAAAGGGCAAAATACTGAACATGAGGGAGTGGTAGGGGGATGAATAAAAGGACTATTAGGAAAGACTGGGAATGACCAGCCTTCATGGGTCAGTTTGAGGGGATTCCCACATATCCGGACGTGAACCGCCTGTGGAGCACTGTGGACAAATACAAGGTGACCAAGTTCTACACAGCACCCACAGCCATCCGTCTGCTCATGAAGTTTGGAGATGAGCCTGTCACCAAGTGAGACCCCTTCCCAGTTGCTGCCCCATGGGTATCCCTCAGAGCTGGGTGCTGGCCTTTGTACAGTCTCTTCCTTTCCATTGTCCCAACTCTCTGACCTGGAATAAGAGGACAGGGCAAGAGAAAAGCCTGGATATGTATGTCCTCCAGTAGTACTCAGAGCCTTCCTCTCTCCCATTCCCCTGTCCCAGGCATAGCCGGGCATCCTTGCAGGTGTTAGGCACAGTGGGTGAACCCATCAACCCTGAGGCCTGGCTGTGGTACCACCAGGTGGTAGGTGCCCAGCGCTGCCCCATCGTGGACACCTTCTGGCAAACGGAGACAGTGAGTGAAGGGTTCAGAAGGCTGGGGCCCAGGGACAATGTGGGAAGATTGACTCAAATTTCTCATCTCTGAATTCCCCAGGGTGGCCACATGTTGACTCCCCTTCCTGGTGCCACACCCATGAAACCTGGTTCTGCTGTGAGTGATGCTCCCCTGGCTGGTCTTGGGCTAGGAAGGGATGGTGTCTTGGGGCATTTGGCCTAGGTAGATAGTGGAGAACTGGACGGTTATGTTTGAAGAATTTGGGGTTCTGGGGCTCCTTGGGAGTTGGGTCAGAGTTGCCTCATTCCTCTTCTTGGGTTCTGTCTCCTGTTTGCTTCTAGACTTTCCCATTCTTTGGTGTAGCTCCTGCAATCCTGAATGAGTCTGGGGAAGAGTTGGAAGGTGAAGCTGAAGGTTATCTGGTGAGGCCCTGGCCCTTGGGAGTCTTTAAGGAGAGGGAGAAAGGGTCTGCCAAGGGTACTTTGCTTTAGAGTTAATAACTTAATCTCTCCTGGAGCTGCTTAGGACTGAAGTTTCATGGCTGGAGGTTTGCTCACTGAGGGACCCTGGAGGGGACCCTGGATACTTTGCCTGCATCTCTTCCTTTTGGGCCATAAGTCTCCTAAGGGCCTTTTCAGAGTCGCTCAGATTCCTGATGGTACCTTTTTGGGTCTGGAAGACTTAGTCTCATCTTCTTTTGACAAATACTCTAGAGAAAGGAGGCTTTATAACATAGTGGAAAATCATGTAGGATCTGGAGTCACCCTGCCTGGGTTCAAATCCTAGCTCTGCCTCTTCTGTGAGCTCAGATAAGTTACTTAACCCCTCTGAATCTAAATTTCCTAATTTGTAAAATAGGGTTTAAATGGTGCCTCTGGCTGAGTGCGGATGGCTCACACCTGTAATCCCAGCGCTTTGGGAGGCTGAGGCACACGGATCACCTGAGGCTAGGAGTGGAAGACCAGCCTGGCCAACATGGTGAAACCCCATCTTTACTAAAAATGCAAAAAGTAGCTGGGCCTGGTGATGGATGCCTGTAATCCCAGCTACATGGGAGGCTGAGACAGGAGAATCACTTTAACCAGGGAGGTGGAGGTTGTATTGAGCTGAAATCGTGCCGTTGCATTCCATCCTGGGCAACAAGAGCAAAATTCCATCTCAAAAAAAATAGTGCCTTTGTCTCCTATGGCTGCTTGCTTGAGTTAGATAATCCACGTGAAGGGGTTAGCGGAGAAACTAACAATTAGTACTTGATAAACATTAGCTGTTGTGATTATTGTATTCATATTTGTAGGAGCCTCACCTGTCCCTTCAACCCCACCCCATTTCACTTTCCCAAGAGCAAGTTAGTAACAGGGGCAGGGCTTACATCCAGGCCTTCTGACTCAGCCTAGAATTCCATCCATTCCATCAATCTGCTGCCAAAGAATGCTACTGATTGGGCAATAATTATTTACTTGGTGTGTGGGCACCACTTTTTTTAAATGACTGTTTTCATTTGTATCAAACTGGACTTGCTTTCCTCAAGGATTGCCCAAAAGGAGACACAAATTTACTAAACACTTATCAATAATAGTACACTGTGCTAGGCAATTTCCACATACTATTAATTTAATCCTCACAATAACTTTGGAAGACAGAAAGTATTTTCTCTGATTTACAGATGAGGATCCTGAAGCTCAGAGGGGTAAAGTTAGTTCTGTGAGGTCACCTAGCTAGTAAGTGGTAGAGCTGGGATTCCAAGCCAGGATCATCTATCTCCAAAGCCTGTATTTTCTCCTACTTCTCAGGAATAGCATTCAGGACACTTTCCCCCACGTTTAGAAAAGCTGTAATTATCTTCCAGTGAGACAGCATAGCAAATGTGATCACTGTCCCTTCTTCACTCCCCAGGTGTTCAAGCAGCCCTGGCCAGGGATCATGCGCACAGTCTATGGGAACCACGAACGCTTTGAGACAACCTACTTTAAGAAGTTCCCTGGATACTATGTTACAGGAGATGGTGAGCCTTAGCTATCCCCTTCTTGCACCTCCCACTAAGACATGTACCTTCCACTTCCATTTTCAGGAAGAGTTGGTGTGTTGCTATAAAAAGAATACCTGAGACTGGGTGATTTATGAAGAAAAGAGGTTTATTTTGGATCATCATTCTTCAGGCTGTAAAGGAAGCATGGTGCTGGCATCTGCTTCTGGTGAGGCCTCAGGTAGCTTCCAATCACGGCAGAAAGTGAAGGGAGAGCCAGTGTTTGACATGGCAAGAGAGGAAGCAAGGGAGAGAGGGAGGAGATGCCAGCCTCTTTTAAACAACCAGATCTTACATGAACTCATAGAGTGAGAACTCACTCATTACTACAAGTACAGCACCAAGCCATTCATGAGGGATCTGGCCCCCCACCCCGCCTTGACCAAAACACCTCCCACCAGGCCCCACCTCCAACACTGGGGATCATATTTCAACATGAGATTTGGAAGGGACAAACATCCAAACTGTATCAGTTGGTTAGGGGTAAAGAAAATCAGAGAAGAATGTGTCCTACATGTCAGTATCTGGTATCTAGGCAGAGCTACAGAGACTGTAAGGGCAGGAATGAGTATAGCAGGAGGGGTCTCAGGATGGTGCCATCTGAACTTTGATGTATGAGGAAAGATGGACAATGTATGCTCCTGTGTTGAAAGAGATGGGGCATGTGGCAGTGCATGATTATTATGTCATGTTTGTCTTCATGGTTGGAGTCTGTGTTTGTCCATCTATCCATCTACCAATCCATTCATCCATAAGATCTGAACACTGTGATCCTGTGCCCAGGCACTGGTCTAAGCACAGGTGATATTATCATGAATAATGTAGTCAAAGTCTCTTTCCTCATGGGGATTCTAGTAAGGGGAGACAGACAAACCCAGCAAACTTAAATAAGCTTATCTTAGATAGAGATAAGTGCTATTAAGAAAAATAAACAGGGTAGAATGATAATGAGTGTGTGCAGGGATAGCTACTGTACATGGGATCATCAGAGAAGAGTTCTCTGAAGTGACATTTGAGCAGAGGCCTGAAGGGTGAGAAGGAAACAGGCATGGGGAAATCTAGAGTAATAGTATTCTGTGCAGAGGGATGCAGCTTGAGATGTCTGAGGAATGGACTGAAGCCTATGTGGCTGGAGCGTAGCAAGCAAAGGGAAGAATATTACATGACGCTGGAAACGTACATAATATAGGGAGGGTCTTGTGGGCCATGGTGAGGAGTTTGAATTTTATTCAAAGTACAGTGGGGAACCTTTTGGGTTTTTTTTTTTTTTTTTTGAGACAGAGTCTCTGTTGCCCAGGCTGGAGTGTGGTGGCGCGATCTCGGCTCACTGCAACCTCCGCCTCCGGGGTTCAAGCGATTCTTCTGCCTCAGCTTCTCAAGTAGCTGGGATTACAGTCGGGTGCCACCACGCCTGGCTAATTTTTGTATTTTTAGTAGAGACAGCGTTTCACCATGTTGGCCAGGCTGGTCTTGAACTCCTGATCCACCCACCTTGGACTCCCGAAGTGCTGGGATTACAGGAGTGAGCCACCGTGCCTGGCCACCTTTTGGGGTTTTAAGCAGGGGAGTGCTAAGAATTGATTTACTGTTTAGAAAATCACTTTGCCTGATTTATGGAGAATAGAGTTTGAGTATACTATTGCCATGGAACAAATTATCCCAAAAGTTGGCAGCTTAAAATAACAAATATTATCTTACACAATTGCTGAGGATCAGGAGTCTGTGAACAGTTTAGCTGGGTCGTTCTCATTCTGGGTCTCTTGTGAGTTTCAGTCAAGCTGTTGGTAGGGACTGTAGTCACCTGAAGGTCTGACTGAGCCTGGAGGACCTACATTCATGCTCACTTGCATGGTTGTTAGCAGGAACCCTCAGTCCCTCACCTCACCATAGGACTACTCAAGACGTGGCAGCTGGCTTACCCTAGAGCAAATGATCTGAGACAATGCAACCAAGACAAGCTAGGTGTCTTCTACAACCTAATCTCAGAAGTGACATCCTATCACTTCTGCCAAATTCTGTTGATGACACAGACTAACCTGAGTACAATGAGAAAGAGGACTGCAGGGCTATGAATATCAAGAGGCAGAGATCAGTGGGGCCATCTTGGAGGCTGGCTACCACAGTGGGCAAAGTGGAAGCGGGAAGACTTGTTAGAAGGCTATTGCAGAGGGTGTGGCAGTTTGGTAATGTGGATCAGGTATCCTACCGTAGGGTTTTTATTTATTAGGTTTTGCATTTCTTCCCAGGCTGCCGGCGGGACCAGGATGGCTATTACTGGATCACTGGCAGGATTGATGACATGCTCAATGTATCTGGTGAGGGCCAGGGGCCACCTTCCCATCTTATTAACTCTGCTTCTCTGACAACACCCAGCCAAAGCCTTCTGCAAGAGCCCAGGAGTGTCCTTTGGCCAGACCATGTACTAAGCATAGCATTCAGTTCTGGGTCCAGGTTTTAGAGGAGTATTGAACACTGGAACGTGCCTAGAGTAGGGGAACTGGGATGGTGGGTTGACTGAAAGCATGTCATCTGAGGAGTGAATGAAGGGCCTTCTCCTTTTGACCAGACCAGGACTGCCCCATGGGTACAGATGAAGCAGGGGCTGGGGCAGAGGCTGAGATCTCTCTCATGGCGCTTCCTTTCCCTTGACAAGGACACCTGCTGAGTACAGCGGAGGTGGAGTCAGCACTTGTGGAACATGAGGCTGTTGCAGAGGCAGCTGTGGTGGGCCACCCTCATCCTGTGAAGGGTGAATGCCTCTACTGCTTTGTCACCTTGTGTGATGGCCACACCTTCAGCCCCAAGCTCACCGAGGAGCTCAAGAAGCAGAGTGAGGAGCCTCCCCGGGCAGGGACTACAGGGTCTGTCTTGGAGGCCCAGTTATCACTGCAAGTTGTTGGGGAGGGGCTAGAGCAAGCTGATCCCCAAACCACAAACAGATTCCAGGGGGTCCCATGGGCTGATTGCCCTTTTCCTGTTCAGTCTTCACTAGTGTCCCACTAGGATAATAATAATAGCTAACATTTCTAGAATACTTTGTGCCACCACTAGGCTAAGTGCTTTAAATGAATTACCCCACTTAATCCCTAGAGTCACCTTCATGAAACAGATCTTATTGTTACCTTCATTCTAAAGATGATGAAACTGAGACTCATAGAAGTTAAGTCACTTGCCCAAGGCCACACTGCTAGAAAGGTAGCATTTAAACTCTAGCAGGCTCATTCTACAGCCTGAGTTCCATAAGATAAAATGGGAGAGTAAGGAGACAGTGTGTTGAGAGTGAGAGAAGCAGTGAACCTGAGGCTGTTTCTTGAGGAGGAAACAGGTAGGGAACAAAGCCATCTCTACTTTGGTTTTTTGAAAAGTCTGGCTAAGGGTGCTGAAGAAATGCTTGATGATTTATTGGTTACAGTTAGAGAAAAGATTGGCCCCATTGCCACACCAGACTACATCCAGAATGCACCTGGCTTGCCTAAAACCCGCTCAGGTATGTTCAGAGGCCTCCATGGATTGGGATGGGCTGAGGCCTGGTGGTGATGGGGTATGTGTGGATGAAAGCCTTTGGCAGGGCTGGGGTGGGTCAGTGCTTTCACCAAGTAACTAAAGGTCTGTGGTCTCCCAGGGAAAATCATGAGGCGAGTGCTTCGGAAGATTGCTCAGAATGACCATGACCTGGGAGACACGTCCACTGTGGCTGACCCATCTGTCATCAGTCACCTCTTCAGCCACCGCTGCCTGACCATCCAGTGAACATGATCCTGACCTTTACCCAGGATTCCCCCTGCTCCAAACTTTGTCCATCCTCTTTGCCCCCTCAGGAGTACTGAGGGCCAGCGTTGACCCACACTACCCTCCCTAGACCAGCTGTCTGGGACCAGAAACCAGCTTTGTCTCCAGGTGGAGACAACTTCCTGTGACTGCCAGGCAGAAGGGACAGGGCCCAGGTCAGCCTCGTCTGCTGTGCCCCCAGACTGCAGAGCTCTCAGAACCCAGGGATGAAAAGGCTACCTCTCCTACCCAAGTTAAGTGTTCAGAGAGGATGTGAGGGCCTCCACTGAAGCAGGGAGGCAGCTGTGTAATCCTATGTCAGCTCTCTTAGGAAGCACCAGTACTTATATTGGGCATGCACTTGCCCTTAAAAACAATGGTCTGTGAATCCATATTTTGCTGCTTCTGTTCTGGGTCTGAATTCCCTTTTGTGCCAGATGCCAGTACTGTCTGCCCATTGGCTTCAGGGGCTGTGTAGGCAGATTCAGTATCCAGAGGGCATTCAGATCATCTGCTTTTTTGAAGGAGTAAATGTGTTTTGTTCCTAGGGCCAGAGGAGCTTGTCTTCCTTGTCCTCTGTTCCCACCCTCCCCTGAACAGAACCCAGCCCATGAGAAACATTCTCAGATGAAACTCTGTTTTCTTGCCTCAGTCAGGCTCAAGCCCTGTGGTTGTAGGAATAAAGCCTGTGATCTCAAGAAGTGGTGACTTGTTTTCTTAGGTATCTGTGCCCTGAGGCTGTATATTCATTAGTGGCTCTGATTTGTGTGGCAGAAGGGAAGGGAGGGGTATTTCCTAGGACTACCCCCAATATCTTCCTTATAGAACTTTTGGTTTGGGCAGAGCCAAGGAGGCTTCACTGACAGGCCCTTTGACAAGCCCCTGAGCTAAGCAGGAAAGTGAAGCCAGTTCACAACTGTTATGTCCCAACATGGTTGCCTTCCCTCCTGGGCTCCTGCCAGGGACTCTCATTCCTCCCTGTGATCCAGTAGGAGCATTAATGGGTGGCTAAGGATTGAAACTTCAGGGTTCCACCTGCAGAGTCTGGGTCTAGGGAGACCCTGATTACAGAACAGTCACTTCCCTGCTCTAATACATCTTAAGTGGGCTAACGTAGATTACAGCTCCCACCTCCCCTCTATGCACAAAGGAATCACTGAATCAGCAACGCAGTTTTATTTAAGGCAGAATTAGGGAAAGGCTATGCCCCTCCACTCCCCATCCTCCTACCACTCAGTCCTAGCCCAAGTCAGGCACTAGAACCTGCTGAAAAGGCTGATGAGGGGCTGATGGGAGTGGGGCAGGGTTCATGGACCTTTACCTCAGAGCAGCTTCCCCTCAGCTGTACCCACACCCCCAGGATTTGGGGGTCTCTAGATCTCATCTAAGGGAAACACAGCTTTTCTGGTCCTCAGATGGAGAGCTGGGAGAAGGTACCAGTATTTACCCTTCCATAAAGACTTTGGAGGTCTTTAGGAGGATACCCCTCAGGAGGGCTAGGAAAGGAATGACAAATATAGAGGATAGAAGGTCCCATGGCCTGGTTGTGCCCTCACACGGGGTATGGGTTGTCCAGGACTGCCACTCCCGCTGCCACACCACCATCTGCATGCTCGATGGCTTTGGTTCGAAGTAGGTGCCCCACGTGCTTGTTCATCACGAGTGTCTTTTCCTGCCTATAGAAATGGAGGCAGGAGACACACATCACCCGGACTCAGCCCCAAACCCAGGACCTTCCCTGGTCCCAGTTGAGCAGTACATGGGTAACTGACTATATCCAAGAAAGTGCTAGGATTTTAGAGTCTCTATTCCTCTCTGGAGTCTCCTTCTAGTCCTAGATTGTCAAACCATGTGTTCTGAGTCCTCTTGGTGCTATTTGGAGTTTGCTTCACGGTTGCAGAGGACTTCTCATCAGGGCTTCATCTGATACCCTGGTGAGGTGGGCAGGTCTTGTGTCCTTGGCCTCATTTAATAGATAAAGAAACAGGTAATAAAGCTAGGGATTGGCAGAACTGGCACTGAAGCCCAGGATTCCTGACTCTTTCCAGTGTTCCCCTCTAGGCTCACTTGGCTGGCACTCTTACGAGCAGGGAGTGGAAAGAGCTTCTGATTCACTCACCTGACATAGACCCCAAAGATGCCCAGCTCTGAAATGCACTGGACCACCTGGGCAGGGCTGCCAGGCCGTAGCAGGCAATTCTCAAAAGGCTCAGGTTCGATCTTCTCCATGAGGATGTAGGAGGCCCTCTCCTCACTGTTCTTCAGCTGTTTCAGGGCCTGTACCATTTCCTCCCCATATAGGTTGTTACCTGCAATGAAACTGGCCAGTCACCCTGATCCTCTGCCTACCTCCTCCATCCCATGCCCTCACTTTTGAGGCCACATGGGCAAGTCAGCAGCCTCAGTTCCTGGCATCTGCTCAGTGAAGCCAGGGCATATCTGGCTCCCCAGGAGGGAAGCTTACTTTGACAGGAGAGCCCTTACTCATGCAGTGAACACATCTTCCACTACACTGTTCCTCCCTGGTTCGCCTCCTACCTACAGCTGTTCCTTCTCAAGCTCCATTACTGACTCCGCTTAAATGCTGGGGTCCCAGGGGAATTGGTCCTCCACGCTTACTCTCTCCTCCATGTGCCTTTTCCCAGGGAGATCTCTCCTATTCCTGAGGCTCCATCTATACCCTAAAAATTGTTAACTTCCGGTCGGGCGCGGTGGCTCACGCCTGTAATCTCAGCACTTTGGGAGGCTGAGGTGGGTGGATCATGAGGTCAAGAGATTGAGACCATCCTGGCCAATATGTAAAACCCCGTCTCTACTAAAAATACAAAAATTAGCTGGGTGTGGCCGGGCGCGGTGGCTCAAGCCTGTAATCCCAGCACTTTGGGAGGCCGAGACAGGCGGATCACAAGGTCAGGAGATCGAGACCATCCTGGCTAACCTGGTGAAACCCCGTCTCTACTAAAAAATATAAAAAAAAAACTAGCCGGGCGAGGTGGCGGGCGCTTGTAGTCCCAGCTACTCGGGAGGCTGAGGCAGGAGAATGGCGTAAACCTGGGAGGCGGAGCTTGCAGTGAGCTGAGATCCAGCCACTGCACTCCAGCCTGGGCGACAGATCGAGACTCCGTCTCAAAAAAAAAAAAAAAAATTAGCTGGGTGTGGTGGCGCACACCTGTAGTCCCAGCTACTCAGGAGACTGAGGCAGGAGAATCACTTAAACCTGGGAGGTGGTGGATGCAGTGAGCTGAGATCACGCACTGCACTCCAGCCTGGTGACAGAGTGAGACTCCATCTCAAAAAAAAAAAAAAAAAAAAATGTTAACTTCCAAATCTTTAATGCAGGCTCCCTGCTTAGACACCATATGACTGGCCCCCAAACAAACTCAATTTGTCCAAGCAGAACTTATTACTTCTGCCTAAACCTGCCCCTCCTGGACCTTCCCACCCCCAATCAGGCAAAAGGCACCCCTGAGTCATATTTAACTCCTCCCTTCCACTATCCTCTCACTATCTAGGACATGTCTTTCCAGTCGGCCCCACAGTCCTAGCCCTAGCTCAGGCCTCTACGTTGCTCTTCTGAACAACTGTATCAGCCTCTTCCATGGTCTCTGCTACCAATGTCTCCCCTCATTCCAGGACATCTTCTACAATGCAGAAACTTTGTAAGTTTTGCGAGTTCCCACCACTGCTAACCACTTGAGTCCTGGATCAATGTGTCCCTTCCCGGTTTAAAACTCTCTAATGGCCTCCCACTGCCCTTAAGATAAAATCCAATTTCTCAGTATATATTCAAGGCCCTTTATAATCAGGATGCAAACCATTTTTCCAGCCTAAATCTGTCCCCTCCCAGCTCCCCCTCCAGCCTCACCAGTTTCTCATTAACCTCCAAACATCCCACACTTCCATGGCCCAGTGCCTTGGCTTGAGGTTGTCCCTGTTGTATGAAACACTCTTCCTCCTTTCCATCTGGGAAATTCCTACCCACCTCTTAAGACAAAGATTAAAAACATCCTCTCCTCTGGAGAGGTAGACATGACCCCTGACCTCAAGGAGTTTCAAATTAGAAAGGAAAACAGACATGTATTCTCTCCAATCTCCTAATATGACCCTACCCCACTTCCCAACAATCTACCCACAGGCCCCTCAGGTTAAAGTTGTCCAAACCCTTCAATGCTGGTTAATCAGTTTCCCCTGTGCTCCCGGACTTGGTCACAGGGTCTTAGGCAACACTGTTCAACATGTGGCCTGTGTCAGTTCCAATAGTATACCCCATGCTTGGGACTGTGCTCAGAATAAGTGCCCATGAGCACTGGCCACAGCCTGCTAGTCCCTTTCATTGAGGAGCCCCGCAAAGGGGGATCCACCTACCTCCACCCTCTCTCTGGGGCTTTAGCACGAACCGGCTAGGAGCAGCAAGGGCCTTGGCGATGGCCTGGTCCCCTTCTTCACCCTGGAAGGAGGCAGAAAGCAGTTAGCATAAGTTTAAAGGCTAAAGAGGCAAGAGCTTAGGTCCAGCTGATTGTGCAGAGCAGCATCAGAGGAGGAGCAGGAGGGAGTACAGCCATAAATTCCTTCAGGTGGGATGCTACTATCTGGATGGCACTCCCAACAAACCCCCTGCAGCAGCCGATGCAATGAGAACGGGCCTTTCTTTAGCAACAGCTCAGGGCTCTGCAGCAGGCACCCTGGTACGTTTCTTAGTTCTTGCTACCTGACTTAGTCCCTTCCCTCTGGTTGCCATCCTCCTCTCTACCTTTGCTGAGGGAGCTTACAATGGATTCCAGTCCCCATCCTTCCATTATGAGGCTGCTCTTCTGCTCAGAGTTCTAGGGGTTCTCCAGAGCATAACCAACCTTTGTCACAATGCCAGCTCCACCCTCCCCAACACATTGAACTCTAGGTCTCTGCCACCTAGGAGGCCTGTGGTAGGAGAAACGGGCTGCCCACATACCATGTCCAGTGAGTAGAGGCCAGCAAAGGTGGCGCGGAGGCGAGCCACAGCCTCAGGCTGGCCAGGGAGCAACATCTCCAGCATGCCCGGCCTGCTCAGCTCCTGCTGTACCTTCTTAGTCCCAGCCAGCTGGGTGGCAATGTCTGGGCACTTGGCAGCACATGACCTCTCCAGCAGTAGACGTGCTTCCCAGTTCTGCAGAGGGAAGAAGACAAAAGGAATTCAACTTTATTTTACCTCAGCTGATGCTTACTGAATACCCATTAGGTGCCAGGTATCATGATTTATATCTTCACACTCATTATCACCCAGGATCATTGTAACATCCTTGTGAGCAAGGTGTGATATGTTATAGTTATGTATCATTGTGCCAGACCGTGAGCCCTCGCAAAGGCAAGAATTCCCCAATCTGTGGGAAACAATAGGTGTAAGGATGTAGAAAAACTGATGAGTAGGCTTGAAGGAGGTAGAACACTTGTCTATGTGCTCAGTTTCCCACTGTGTTCCATACTCCCTACCATGGCTTTTACGATCCTTCAGGAGCTGGCTCCTGTCTACTTTTTCAACCTTGTACCATCCCTGACTCCTAGTCTCCATCGTTCTAGCCACACAAGCCTGTCATTCCTCAAATCACAAAGCTCTTTCCCTCCTCAGGGCCTGCACTGCTTTTTCCTCAACCTGAAACCCCCTTCCTTTTGGCTTTTCCTATGCATAGGTGGATCCTTACCATCCTTATATCTCAGCTCAATGTCAGCTTTTCAGAGAAGGCTTCTCTGTCCACTCTATTTAATGTGAATTTCCCATAATTCTCTCTTTTTACCCAGTTGTTTCACTGAAAGCAGTTACCTGAAACTAAAACACACACGCACACAAACACACACACACGCACACAAACACACACACATAAATCCCAATTTTTTTTTTCTGTTTTTGTTTACTTTTTTGTTTTTCTTTTGAGATGGGGTCTTGCTCTGTCACCCAGGCTGGAGTGCAACGGTACAATCTTGGCTCACTGCAACCTCCACCTCCCGGGCTCAAGCGATCCTCCCTCCTCAGCCTCCCAAGTAGCTGGGACTACAGGTGCATGCCACCACACCCGGCTAATTTTTGTATTTTTTGTAGAGATGGAGTTTTGCCATGTTGCCCAGGCTGGTCTCGAACTCCTGAGCTCATGCAATCCACCCACCTAGGCCTCCCAAAGTGCTGAGATTACAGGTATGAGCCACCATAAATGACCATATTTTTGTTTACTTTCTGATGCCCATTTATCTGACCAGACTGTGAGCTTCACAGCACAGGGCTCTTATCATTTTCCTCATTTTCCATTGTATCTCCAGTGTCTAACACAGTTCCTGGCACTTTGTAGATGCTTAATAAATATTTGTTGTTGTTGCTGAATAAGGTGAAATTTGAATGGGGTTCTGAAGGACAGGTAGAGTCAGTCAAGTGAGACTCAATAGGGAAGGGATACTCAGACTAAGATAATATGAACAAAGGCCTCAAGTGGGTGATCACAGGATGAATGGTTTACTACACAAGAGCTGAGGGTATAAAAGGCAAGGAAACAGCAGGGGATCATGCCTCCCAACTCTGGTTCCCATTCTCATGCAATGGGGAGACAGTCTTTCCTTGGCTCCAGACCACTGCAAACTGCACACAGCAGAATCAGGTCTTTCCTGTGACCCCCACCCAATGCTGTCCTTACTTTGTTTTTTTTTTTATTTTTTATTTTTGAGACGGAGTCTCGCTCCGTCCCCCAGGCTGGAGTGCAGTGGCCGGATCTCAGCTCACTGCAAGCTCCGCCTCCCAGGTTCACGCCATTCTCCTGCCTCAGCCTCCCGAGTAGCTGGGACTACAGGCGCCCGCCACCTCGCCTGGCTAATTTTTTTTATTTTTTAGTAGAGACGGGGTTTCACCGGGTTAGCCAGGATGGTCTTGATCTCCTGACCTCGTGATCCGCCCGTCTCGGCCTCCCAAAGTGCTGGGATTACAGGCTTGAGCCACCGCGCCCGGCCTCTTACTTTGATACTACTGGTTCACCTGCAGCACTTTCACCTGATCTTCATCAATTATCCCAGGAACCCAACTACTAGTCTGGCATTCCACACAGAATCATAGGTGACCAGAACATCAGAGATAAACCCAGAGAAATACTCCATTATGTTAGAAGCAGGAAAGCAAAACCAAAGATAAGCAAGGACTTGCCCAGGGTCACCTAGCAAGTCACTAAGCCTTCTAGATCTCTCTCCGTGTCTAAACCTGCTCTGAGCTGCTCAGTTCTCTAAATGTGTCTACCTCTTGGCCAGGTGTGGTGGCGAACACCTGTAATCCCAGCACTTTGGGAGGCCAAGGTCAGCAGATCACAAGGTCAGGAGTTCGAGACCAGCCTGGCCAACATGGTGAAACCCTGTCTCTACTAAAAATACAAAAATTAGCTGGGTGTGGTGGCGCATGCCTGTAATCCCAGCTACTCAGGAGGCTGAGGCAGGAGAATCACTTGAAACTGGAAGTCAGAGGTTGTAGTGAGCCGAAATCACGCCACTGCACTCCAGCCTGGTCAACAAGAGCAAAACTCTGTCTCAAAAAAAAAAAAAAAGTCTACCTCTTTAAACACTACTTTCCTTCCTTGTTATCTCAAATTCTTCTAAGTTTTCTTTGTCCTGTTTTGAAATCTAGACCTATTTTTCTAATAGACAGTTTATCTCTCCTGTAGTCAGCAAGCAGCCACCACTGCTAACCTTAACCTATCTAAAGAAAAGGATGTTCCATCGAGATGTCACCTCTGTAGAGCTTCCCTATACGGAGCTCAGCCCTGAGGGGAGTCCTAGATGAATTACAGACCTAGAAGGAGCTCCCTCAGTTTTAGCTACCTAGTGTAGCTCCCCCAGCTCACAGAAACAGACCTAGAAAGGGTCAGGAACCTGACCATCATCACACAGAGGCAGTCAAGCTCATGACCTCCAGCTCACTGCTCATGGTATTTCTAAACTTATTTCCTCCTTTATCATCTCCCAGCTGAGAGCAGAGCTTCTTAGCCTCTCCATGATGTGGATGTTAGGAGCAGAGGAGAAGAATGGGAATACCATCGGCCTGAAAGTCAGAAAACCTGGGAACTTCCTGTGGGGCCTTAGAGAAGCCTCTCCATCTCTCTAAACGTTAGTTTCTCCATCTGTATAATGGGGATAATTATATGGTTCACCGAGTGGTTGTGAGGGTTAAATGAAATAATGGATGTGGAAAGTAATGAAAGAAACTACATGGTAGGATAGCAAAACGAGGTGATATTACTGTCATTAACATGAATGAGGAGATTATAAAACTTTCTGATTCAGATAAAGGAAAGGTAAGAGTTGGCAGAAAAAAAATGGTCAGCAGTATGCTGGAACTGGCTTACATCAACTAGTGAGAGCTGATTGTTGTTAAACATTTGCCAGCACATCTCTGGAAACAGTGTAAATGGCTGAAGCTCTGTGGATTCCTGAGGATTCAAATTCTAGAAGACTGTGTTTGTAGAGTGAGAGGTAGCAAAAGCCTTGAGGGAGGATAGGAGGCTCTCGCAGCAAGCTCCCTGAGAAAGAAGTGAAGTGAGGACTCGGAAAACTCAGTTGTTATAAGCCTGAATTGGGTCTCTGTGGAGCTCTTGTGGGTCCCAGGAGGCAAAGAATGGTCTCACAGAAAATACCAACCTGTAGACTGTACTGACGAGGCATGTAGCCATCCCGGAAGTAAACCACAGCAATTTCCTGGCCATCCCTGGAACACAGGATGGAGAAAGCTGCTGTGTTAAATTATAACTGATATGTTCAGTGGTTCAATCTATTTCAGGGTGCATCAGGATGAATTTGGCTTTTTCAAAATTCAGCCCACAGGTGGGAGCCTGGTCAGGGGTTCCACTGGAACCAGTGAAAGTAGATATCCACACTACCAGGGCTTCCACTGAAAACAGGGAGGTGTGCCATACGGAATACTTTAGAATATTCTATATTTAGAGTCATTCTAAGAAGGCCAGAAGGAACAAGAAGGTCACTAGAATCAAATTTGGTAAATGCATAAAAATGTTGGCTCGAAATTACCAAGCAGCAGAATCATACTGCCATGCGTAGTAAAACACATTTTGTATTTCCACTGCTTAAAGCAGCTAAAACCAGACTGAAAAAAATTTTTAATGGCGGGAGTGAAGGTGGAAATGCAAACATGTAAAATGATGAGTCTGATTAAGACACAGACTTTTAAAACATCTTTTCCTTTTCTTTGACCTATTTGATATTGTCTACTTTATCTGAAAAGTAAATTAACTACTTTGTTTTGTTATGATAAAAGCACATTTTGAAAAACAGTGAGTGGTGGTGTGAAATTCCATGGACAGTTTTAATTTTAACAATCACTAAGTTCTAGGTCTAAATATATGTGCTGCAATGCTACCCAAATACGTAGCACTAAATCTACCTGGTGGTGGCCCCTAGAGAGAAGCATAAGACTTGGCTTGGAACACAAATCCGGGCCTGAGCTCAGACAGTGGCATCCAGACCAATCACAGAATGAGCCAGCTGCTCCTCTTCCTCCCTGACTGCCCAGCTCAGCTTCTCAGGCCTGACCTCACCTTACTTACTAAGAGGGGCAAGAAAACTTTTGGGAACTTAGGGCATATGAAAACCAAGATGATCTCTAAGGAGATCCTGATCCAGAATGTCAACAGCTCTGATGGAAGCAGAGAGTGGCTGGCTTTCTCCAAAATTTCCTAGGAGGATGAGATATTTCAGAAATTATGAGAGAAGGAAGCAAGCCATCACATCTCCCCAAAGAAAGAATCATTTTGGGGAAGAGAGTGGCAGGATGAGCTTCATAAACCAGCCTTCCACTGAATTCTTGGGAATGCTTACACAAACAGCCTTCGGTCTTGGTCCAGAGACCCCTTTTCAGAGATATCTTCAAATGTTCGTCGGATCACGTGGATGTTCCTGTGAAAAATGGGCAAGAGCCAGAGGGAATGGATGCTATGTTCTGAGTGCCCCATCCCCAGTCCTGGAGCCACACGTATAAGTCCCCCTTACCTTTACTTACCTGGCCAGTAGCTCATTTTCTATGGCACGCTGGTCAAATATGTTTCTTTCCTTCTCTTGAGCAATCAGTAGCACCACAGCACTGGGGAAAGAGCACAGGTGGCCCGAGGCTACTATAGAACTTGTTCTTCCTTTGTTTCTCCCCTCAACCACCCCACTGCCACACCTCCTGGAATAAGAATAAGAACAAGGCTTCCCTGAAAGAACAGATGTTCCTTCTCTCGGAAACCTTGGAATTACCCAAGGCATAGACACCTGACACTATCACATATGATTTCCTGAAAAAAGAAAACTTCAAAAATGAAGATGCCTCTGACCCTTCTCCAGTGGGCAGATGAGATATTGTAATGATGTCATGAGTCGATGAATTTCTGTGCAAATTAAAATGTAGATATAAAACCATCTCAAAAACCCAAGAAGCCTTTTTCTTAGAACTTAACATAATTCTAACATCTTTCTGGAAGAATAAACGAGGGAGTATTGAGGAACATTTTGTAAAAGAACAATGCAGGGGGTCAGGGGCTAATGGCTCTATTACTAGATTGTAAAGGATACAATAAAGGAGTGTGGTTCTTACATGAAATGGAACCCTACAGAAACCCACAGGGCCAACTACAAACAACTACATTATCTCCTGGGCCTCCCAAGATTCCTGTGATGTACACAGGGCCACGTTTGATCTCATAGTATTTATTAATGAGATCACTAGGGCTTATGTGGCTTCTTCCTCTCTGACTATTCATATATTTCTTTTTTTATTTATTTTTATTTTTTATTTTTTATTTTTGAGACAGAGTCTCGCTCTGTTGCCCAGGCTGGAGTGCAGTGGCCGGATCTCAGCTCACTGCAAGCTCCGCCTCCGGGGTTTACGCCATTCTCCTGCCTCAGCCTCCGAGTAGCTGGGACTACAGGCGCCCGCCACCTCGCCCGGCTAGTTTTTTTTTTTTTTTTTTGTATTTTTAGTAGAGATGGGGTTTCACCGTGTTAGCCAGGATGGTCTCGATCTCCTGACCTCGTGATCCGCCCGTCTTGGCCTCCCAAAGTGCTGGGATTACAGGCTTGAGCCACCGCGCCCGGCCTATTCATATATTTCTTAAAGAGGAAGGGGCTTGAGGACTCAGGGAAAAGCTTATGCCAGGGAACTATCTGTTTGGCTGCCAGCTAACACATTTCCATTGTCAAAGATAGGTCCAGTCCCCTAACAGATTCCTAGGGTGAATGCTCAGCAGTACCAAACTCCATTTTTTTTTCTTTTACATTTTATTTATTTTTTTGAGGCGGAGTCTCCCTCTGTCACCCAGGCTGGAGTGCAGTGGCGCAATCTAGGCTCACTGCAACCTCCACCTCCTGGGTTCCAGCGATTCTCCTGCTTCAGCCTCCCAGGTAGCTGGGATTACAGGTGTGTGCCACCATCCCTGGCTAATTTTTGTAGTTTGAGTAGAGATAGGGTTTCACCATGTTGGCCAGGCTGGTCTCGAACTCCTGACCTCAAGTGATACGCCCGTCTCGGCCTCCCAAAGTGTTAGCATTACAGGTGTGAGCCACCGCGCTCAGCCTACAAACTCCATGTTTGCTGTGACTATACTGCTTTGTGCCTGTGGCTTCTTCCTGAGACCCATGGAACCCTAGGCTTTGGCTTAGGATTCTAAGTGTATATTCCCTGACCTCCTCTACTTAGCCTTTCTTTTTTTTTTTTTTTTTTTTTGAGGCAGAGTCTCGCTCTGTCGCCCGGACTGGAGTGCAGTGGCCAGATCTCAGCTCACTGCAAGCTCCGCCTCCCGGGTTTATGCCATTCTCCTGCCTCAGCCTCCCGAGTAGCTGGGACTACAGGCACCCGCCACCTCGCCCGGCTAGTTTTTGTATTTTTAGTAGAGACGGGGTTTCACCGGGTTAGCCAGGATGGTCTCGATCTCCTGACCTTGTGATCCGCCCGTCTCGGCCTCCCAAAGTGCTGGGATTACAGGCTTGAGCCACCACGCCCGGCTCTACTTAGCCTTTCTTGTCTATCTCTGCTGCTCCTGACCTTGGCAGAACCTCTTGGACTAAACTCTGTTTGCCTGACTCCTTTCTGCTTAGCCAAAATATAGGTCTTAGCAAGTCCCCTCTCCTGGTCTGCCTGAAATCTTATGAGGTCAGACGTGACATTAAGCTGAGTCTTGGCTTTCAGTTGAGTGCCTGAGAGACAAACTAAAAGTGGTGTTCTCACAAGTCATCTTGTCCTGAGAGAGTCCTAAGGGCCAACGGCTTTGCTCTTCACTTTGTAGCCTAACCTGTCCCGCGCATGGGTGAGGGTGTGTATGGGAGGGTGGCAGTTGGCCCAGGCTGGCCCACCTCCAAAAAGAGGCGGAGGAGGAAGGCTGGCAGCTGGAGGTTAAAGAGGAACTGCACGCTCCAGCTAATTAAGTCAGCCTGCCAACTGCTAAACAATCAGAGTTGGGCTCAGAAAACATATTTGACTTCTCCTGCCTTCAGTTCTGAGCAGTTCTGAGCAGTCTATTTCCTAGTAGGAAAGTTGTCAGCTAAGGAAGGTGACCTGACAATAGCATGCTGGCTGGGGGTGAGGACCCCTGAGTGCTAGTCCTGGCTCTGCCAGTGACTTGTAGTGTGTCTTGGTAATTGACTTGGGTAAGGCAATTTTGTTCCTTGGGCCCTGGTTTTCCCATCTATAAAATAAGGGTGTTATGGCCGGCTGTGGTAGCTCATGCCTATAGTCCCAGCACTTTGGGAGGCCGAGGCGGATGGATTGCTTGATGTCGGGAGTTCGAGACCAGCCTGACTAACATGGAGAAACCCTGTCTCTACTAAAAATACAAAATTAGCCAGTTGTGGTGGTGGGCGCCTGTAATCCCAGTTACTCGGGAGGCTAAGGCAGGAGAATCGCTTGAACTCGGAAGGCGGAGGTTGCAGTGAGCCAAGATCGTGCCATTGCACTCCAGCCTGGGCAACAAAAGTGAAACTCCATCTCAAAAAAAAAAAAAAAAAAAAAAGGGTGTTAAAAAGATCACAGTTCCCAGCCTTTTACCACCAGGAATCCCCTTTTCTTATTCTATTCATTCCAACCACAGGCCCTATGCTTTGAGAGTTTGTCTAAGTTGAAATTGTAATTCATTTTGCAGGCTTCCATTTCTTAAAAATTTTAAAAATCATGAGATAATTGATGAAAATTATTCTACTCTACCAATGCAGTTTTTCAGTCAACACTATGGAACCATATCTCTTAGAGGCAGAAAAGGGAAGTAGAGAGAACATAGGCTTTAGAGGCAGATGAATTCTATACTTACCAGTTGTGTAACTTTGGGCAAGTTATTCAAACTTTCTGAGCCTCAGTTTGCTCTTGCATGAATTAAAATTAGTACTTGTCAAATGATAGCTATTATTATTATCATTTTATTTATTAATTTTTTTTGAGATGGAGTCTCACTCTGTCACCCAGGCTGGAGTGCAGTGGGGTAATCTCGGCTCACTGCAACCTCCATCTCCTGGGTTCAAGTGATTCTCCTGCCTCAGCCTCCCAAGTAGCTGGGACTACAGGTGCCCACTGCCATGCCTGGCTAATTTTTGTATTTTTAGTAGAGACAGGGTTTCACCATTTTGGCCAGGCTGGCCTTGAACTCCTGACCTCTGGTGATCCACCCGCCTCGGTCTCCTAAAGTGCTGGGATTAGAGGTGTGAGCCACCGTCCCCGGCCTATTATTATTATTATTGAAAGTACTACATAATGATCCACACAGATTTTTAAAAACATTTTTCAGGCCGGGCGCGGTGGCTCAAGCCTGTAATCCCAGCACTTTGGGAGGCCGAGACGGGCGGATCACAAGGTCAGGAGATCGAGACCATCCTGGCTAACCCAGTGAAACCCCGTCTCTACTAAAAAATATAAAAAAACTAGCCGGGCGAGGTGGCGGGCGCCTGTAGTCCCAGCTACTCAGGAGGCTGAGGCAGGAGAATGGCGTAAACCCAGGAGGCGGAGCTTGCAGTGAGCTGAGATCTGGCCACTGCACTCCAGCCTGGGCGACAGAGTGAGACTCCGTCTCAAAAAAAAAAAAAAAAGGAAATGACTAAGAACTTAAAGCCTAGCAGTCAGAGCTATTAGAGCTATTAATGCAGGCAAACAGCCTTGCATGCCTCTCTAAACCTAGGTAGCACTACTGTATTACAGCAAGCTGCAATTGTTGACAGTCATAATGACAACCTTCAGTCAATAAGAAAAAGTTAAATCATAGTCAGCATCTCTTATTTAAGAAGGAAACCTTAAAATAATTTTGGCATGTAAAGGTATAAGTTTCTATTCCTAGAAAAATCCCTTTATTCTCTAATGATGGCTGGGAAGAAAAGAAGTTGCTAAACCTATGAATGCTGAAACTAAAGCAGGATCCTCCTGCTACCTTTTCACACCCTTACTTGGTTGAGCCGTAGAGCTCCCAGGCTTTGGCAATTCCCAGGGCCAGTCCCTTGCTGGGATTATTAGAGAGGATCTTGCCAGCTTCTTTGGTTTTACTCAGGACACTGAGAACATGTCTGTTGGAAGAGAGATGGCTGTTCAGTAATTGCATGGACCTGGAAGCCCCCTCTGTCCATGACCTCATAGATATAGCAACATGACTCTGAGAATCAGCTGAGCACTGAAAAGCATGCTCCCATCACATTCCTGGAGGATCCACTTCAGGTTGGAATATGCTGGGCTGCCCTAACCCTGGCCCCTGGTGTACACGCCTAGAGGAGACCTGGGAGCCTCTGTCCCCACCCCAACCTACCCCAGCCTCCCATTGAGCTGGAATCCCTTACTCTGGGCCTCCAGGTGCTGTCTGGAATCCTGCTGCAGACCATCTAAAATCATTGCAACCTGGAGCATCACTGCTGTCTAGAAATGGATACTACTAGGCCCAGCCCCCAGACAGAAGTCCCTGCATTCCTCTCTCTGGGGCTCTCAAGATATTGTTCCTTCTGCTTGTACAATGTAGGGACAGGACTAGATGAGCCATGAGGTCCCTTTTCTCCCTGACATACCAAGGATCTGATTACAAGAGGAAACTGCTGTGGGGATGGCCAGGGATAACATGTGACCCAGGGCCCAGGAAAGCACAGTC
The DNA here is from genome assembly GCF_009764315.1 of Trachypithecus francoisi. Classification (NCBI taxonomy): domain Eukaryota; kingdom Metazoa; phylum Chordata; class Mammalia; order Primates; family Cercopithecidae; genus Trachypithecus; species Trachypithecus francoisi. Next base: position 30,454,235 of record NW_022681467.1, read on the forward strand.
ATAGCTGGAGTTCCCCGGCCTAGCCAGTGACTGTACACCCACCAGCATGTCACCCCACAGGTATGCCTAGGGCTGCCCAGGGGACCCACCGGTGCACAGCTGGGGTCCGGGAGGCCAGGCCCCCAAAACTGGCAGAGATGGTGTTGATTTCGATCTGTTTCAGGGCTGGGGAACCATCTGTGCTTCGCTGGAACATGTAGTCTGAGCGATTCAGGCCCAGGAACACGGTCTGTGGGGAAAACTGAAAGCTGACAGTATCTGCCCAGGGACTGACTCTGAGGACCTAGCCACAGAGCACACAGGTACCATGAACTCTACGTAGAGATTAGAGGTACCAGCAAACACTCCCAAGCCCAGTGGGATCATTCTTCTGGTCATCCTTGAATTGGTCACTGGGATAAACCCAGTGGGGACCAGTGAGAGGCAGATTCCCATGGGCTGAGGGCCTGGACCAAATTCTTCTAGCAAAACAGAAAACAAACAGAGATGGGAGGGGCAGCTTCCAGACTGGAATAAGGCTGAGAATGGTTACCTGGGCAATGCCCTCTTTTAGGACTTGCTTGTGGATGTCAAAGAGACGAGCGGTAAAGTCATCCTGTTTGATGGTGCTGGAGGAAGGAACAGAGAACATTTTGCAGGTTTAATTGGCCTAAAATTTCAAGAAGTCCCATCCCCACTCATTGACTCCTGAATCCTCTCTGAGTCTACTGACCAAAACTTGAATGTCTGCCCCAATCTGGTAAAGAACAGTGGCTAAGAATCCAGCTCCAGACCTGGGTTCAAATCCCAGCTCTACCACTCACTAGTAGGCAACCTCAGGGAATCATTTCACCTCTCTGTGTCTCAGTTTGCTGATATATAAAATGGAGAAGGATATAATTAAATTTATATCATGGGATTGCGGTAAAAAGTCAGTAAGATATTACATTCAAAGAATTGAACATACTGCTCCGAAGAAGAGCTAAAAAATGACATGATATACCTATTCTACTTGAATAGCTCTGATGGTTGGCAAGCCTTCTGGTTGACCTAATACTAACTCTTCACAGCTTTTCCTACACTCTGTGACCTCCCACGGTGAGCCTTCTCCTCCTCCTCCATGGCAGCCGTCAGAGATTAGAAGACAGCAGTTATGCCCTGTGCACCAATAAGATTTTTCTGACCCAAGCTAAATATCCTAGGTTTTTTTTTTTTTTTTCTTCAACTAGTCCTCATATGATGTGATTTCCTCAGGGAAGCCTTCCCTATCTGAGTCAGATCCCCCTGCTATGTGTTCTCATAGAACTAAAAACCACTCCTTTATAGCACTAACTGCAGTTGCAATTTTACATTTTCTTTGTGTGATGATTAGTGTCATCTCTCCTGTTTGACTATAAGCCTCATAAAGGTAGTGGCTGTGTCTATGCAGGCTCATTGTCATAGCCCAGTATACTGCTGTGACATGTGACATGTGTTGGGGCCTATCCAGTATGGTTTTCTGGAGCCTCAACAAGAGCCACAGTAAGAAGGAATCCACAGGTAATTAACATCATACTTACTGCCCTTTGAGATTCAGGGTGGATTCTGCATACCTGCTCAAGCCTGGCTCACCTTGTTACAGAAATGTCACAGGAGACCAGTGGGGGAAGCCAAGTAGCCCAGGCCTGCCCTGAAGTTCCTCTGCTCCCCAGCCAGCTCTCTCCCACTGGTGAGCTCCCTCATGCCAGCCCTTGGTTAGGAGGAGAGTCCCAGCTGGGCTTCAGCCTCCAAGGAAGTTGGGACACACTTTCCTTTTTCTGAAGAGGTGCTCCCCTTCATGTGCTGTAGGGGCTCTTCTCCCTTAGGAACTAGGGTTTGTATGTGTATGAGAGGAGAGAGGAACAGAGAAGGCAGGGGTTGCAAAGATGAGCTGCAAGTCTCCTTCATAAATGCATCATTAGGGTAAAGGTCATAAGCCAGGCTGCTCACGTTTCCCACAATCCAGGATCGCAGGTACAAAGTTGGGCCCATTCCAAGAAACAGCTCAGGGGCAAGGTGGTGGGCAGATTCATACATTCATGACTCATTGGGTTTTTGGCTACAAGCCAATGGTTTCCAAGCTTCTTACCATTATGAGCCCTTCTCATATTCACCCACACATTTAAAAAAAATTTTGTCTCTAACAAAAGTCTAGTTTCTGTTGAAAAATTAATCAAAGACATGCCATTACAGGTTGGATATTCCTTATCCGAAATGCTTGGGACCAGCAGTCTTTCGGATTTTGGAAGATTTGCATATACGTAATGAGACATCTTGGGGATGGGACTCAAGTCTAAACACAAAATTCATTTGTTTCATATACACCTTATATGCATAGCCTGAAGATTATTTTACACAATATTTTAATTAATTTTGTGCATGAAACAAACTTGACTGTATTTTGACTGCACCTGTCACATGGCATCAGGTGTAGCGTTTTCCACTGGTAGAGTCACCTGGTGTTCAATAAGTTTTGAATTTTGGAGCATTTCAGCTTTTGGATTTTTGGATTAGGGATGCTCAACCTGTACAATATATATATATATCTAGCATGTATATGTACATACATAATGTAGATATTTAATTCTACAATGAATATATATACATATATATGTATTATTATTATTATTTTTTGAGATCGAGTCTCGCTCTGTTGCCCAGGCTGGGGTACAGTGTTGTGATCTTGGCTCACTGCAGCCTCTGCCTTCTGGGTTTAAGCAATTCTCCTGCCTCAGCCTCCCAAGTAGCTGGGATTATAGACGCCCGCCACCACATCCAGCTAATTTTTTTGTATTTCTAGTAGAGACAGGGTTTCATCATGTTGGCCAGGCTGGTCTCGAACTCCTGACTTCAAGTGACCCACCCACCTCGGCCTCCCAAAGTGCTGGGATTACAGGCGTTAGCCACCGCGCCTAGCCTATATATATATTTAATTCTAAAATAAACAAAGAAATTTTAAAAAATTGCCCCAGTATCTGAAGAAAAAAGAAAGATCAAGGGAAAGAGACAGAGAAGGGTGGATGGGCTGAACCATTTCACAGGTTGCTTCCTCATGCCCTGAGTGTGGCCCAGTCTGTACCCCATCCCATCCAAAGATGAGAGGCCTGAGGTGACAAGAAAGGGTCGCTGCTTAGGAGAAGTAGAAAATCTGACTTTAACCCAATAACCTTCCCTACCTCTGTTCTCCTCCAAAACTAGGCTGACTTTCCCTAATTCCAAATGGAAATATCAGTCTTCAAAGTAGCGTCTCACAGATTACAGAATGTGAACAATGAAAGGGATCTTGGATTTAAGTCAATCTCGTCATATTTCAGATGAAGAAATCTTAGGCCCAGAGGAGGAAAGGGAGTGGCTTGAGGCCACAAAAATAACTGGTTGAGCCAGGATTAGAAGCCAGCTTTCCTGACCCCTATGACTTTTTGTTCTTTGGGGATACCTTTCCTCTATCCCACCAAGTCAGCTGACACAGTAACACCTCATGGCTCTGCAATCTTCCAGTTCCTTGGTTCTGGCAGCTCCTGGCCCCCCATGCTTCACTGCCCCCTACCTGGAAAGAGTTTGCTCCAGGAAGGCAGCGTTCTGGCTGACAGCATCCACTAGCAGGTTGAAGTCCATCTGCACGGCATAGGCTTGCTCCAGCAGGGCACTGGGGACCAGTGAGGGGAAGAGCGTGAATGGGGCATAGCTCACCACCTGTGATCAAGAAGAGTGAATGGGACAGGGCAGGGCACCTGTGAACGGGCTGTCTTCCTGCAAATGGAATCCCGTGGAAAGTCTGGCCTACATTTACTGAGGACACACCAACTGTAGATTAGTGGTTACCTCGGGAGGAGTGGAAGGGGGAGAGGGGAACACAGAGAGCTTCCAGATTCTGTGATAGTTTATCTCCACATATTAGAGAGATAGAAGCAAAAAAGCAAAAAGCAAATAACAAAAAGAAACCCACAAGTTATTGAGCACTTACTATGTGCAAGGTATATTATTTTAAATACTTTACATAGATTCATCATTTAGCCCTGTGAGGAAGATACTATTATTATCCACACTTCACAGAGAAGGGACCTGAGACAGAGAGGTTAACGGATCCAAAATTATATTCAGCTAGTAACTGGTGCTGGGATTTGAACCAGGATGGTTAACAGATCCAAAATTTTATTCAGCTAGTAACTGGGGGTGCTGGGATTTGAACCAGGATGGTTACTAAACACAACACACACACACACACACACACATACATATAAGGAAGCCTGCTCCTTGCTGGTTGATGTTCAAGCCCAGTTCACACTCCAGTCTCCTTGACTTGTATTATGAAGCATTCCTGAGTTTAACTTTTGAGTTTATATCAGTTTGTCATTATGATGGTATAAGTTTATGGTGTTAGAACTTGGTATTTATATATTTATTTTTAAAGTACTATTTTTTTTCTTTTTTGAGGTGAAGTCTCACTCTGTTGCCCAGGCTGGAGTGCAGTGGTACAATCTTGGCTCACTGCAACCTCCACCTCCTAGGTTCAAGCAATTCTCCTGCCTCAGCCTCACCTGTAGCTGAGACTACAGGTGTGTGCCACCACACCCAGGTATTTTTTGTATTTTTAGTAGAGATGGGGTTTCACCGTGTTGTCCAGGCTGGTCTCGAACTCCTGACCTCAAGTGATCCGCCTGCCTCCACCTCCCAAAGTGTTGGGATTATAGGCATGAGCCACCATGCCCAGCCAAAATATATATATATATTTTTAACAGATAATACAAATACATGATACAAACTTCAAAAGAGACATAAGAATACATAGTGAGAAGTATGTCTCACTCTCATTCCAGTCTCCTGGGAAAAAGACTGGGCCCCAGCCACCCAGTTCTCCTTCCCAAAGGCAAATGACAGACTAGTGTCTCACACATCCTTCTAGTCATCTTTGTATTGATATATATGTATACATATATATTTTCTCTTTTTTTCACCCCCACAGCAAACTACACTATATTGTGCTTTTAAAGTATTTCCTTATATGTTCAAATAGAGCATTTTCATGATTTTTAATTGCTGCACGGTATTCTACTCTTTGGATATACCATAATTTATTGAATCTAGTATATAGTTGGTTTCTTTATTTTCCCATTACCATTAATGTTTCAATTGGTATCCTACAATATACATTCTAGATATTTTTGTATATGAGAAAGTCCATATATTCTAAATTTCTAAAAGTAAAAATATCAAGTAATTCAGGCAAATCTATTTTAAATTTTGGTAGATAATTCCTAAATTACCCTTCTCAGCATCTTTTTTTTTTGGAATGGGGTCTTACTATGTTGCCCAGACTAGAATACAGTGGCTATTCATAGGTGCCATCATAGTGCACTATAGCCTCAAACTCCTGTGCTCAAGCAATCCTCCTGCCTCAGCCTCCCAAGTAGCTGAGACTACAGGTGTGTACCACTGCCCTGACCTCAGCATCTAAGACAAAACTGAGGAAGGCTATTTGTGAGAATAAGGTTTATTCGTCCTGAAGCCTTTATGAGTTAGAATGGGAATGACTGCAGATTACATAAGGGGTGACCTAATACCCTGAGGAGCTATGTGATGACTACAGGAGCAATTTCCTTGGCTTTAACACAGAAAGCTCTGCTGCCCCCAACAAGTCTAATCTCGGCCTGAAAAACTCAAGAGTTTTTCTGCTAAGACATCCCTCTGCCTCTGTCCCAGGACTCATTATGCCCTCCTGAATTTAGGATCAATAGTATACAGCTGTTCTCTGTTAGCTACCGGCTAAAGGCTGAAACACACAATCTTCTCACTTTTGATAGAGACAATAACATAAAATAACATTACTAGCAGGGTGCAGTGGCTCACGCCTCTAATCCCAGCACTTCGGGAGGCCAAGGCGGGCAGATCACAAGATCAAGAGATCGAGACCTTCCTGGCCAGCATGGTGAAACCCCATCTCTGCTAAAAATACAAAAATTAGCTGGGTGTGGTGGCACATGCCTGTAGTCCCAGCTGCTCTGGAGGCGGAGGTTGCAGTGAACTGAGATCGTGCCACTGCACTCCAGCCTGGCGACAGAGTGAGACTCTGTCTCAAAAAAATTTTGCTTTGTAGCCAGGGAAGCAACAGCGAGTGACAGGAACTGTGGCAAAAATAAGAACTTGCATCTTCTCTAAAGGGGGCAGCCAAAACTCTGCCTTAGCCAATTGTTGTCATGCAGGAAAGTAGGCCAGAGTTGCCAGATGATATAATTTTTCCAAACAAGTTGGGTTGCTAGATGTTTTTTTTTATTTCATGATTTTTTGTTTTTTTTTTAAATGTTGGCTCTGACATTTTAAAAATATTCTAGTGAAAAAAACTGTTAACAATGCTTGCCCCTGGTCAGGGAAACACTGGCTGGAGGAAGGGGACTTACTCTGAATTTTGCACCCTGTTCTCATGTATTTGAATGTATTACTTATTGTAAAAACAAATTAACTCCCCAAACACTGCAGGAGCCAAATATTCAGGCTGGATATGGCTAGTTTGCAGCTCTAATCTACAGGATGAAGTTCACACTCCTCCTTCACCCAGTAGCTAAGGCCCCTTGGCTGTCTGATGCTGGCCTGCCTTCTTTCCCACTATATCCACTTATGCGCCCCGCATTTCAGCTGCATTCTCTTGAACACTTTTTTTTTTTTTTGGCTTTTCCTACTTTTAGGTCCTTGCTATGCAGTTCCTTTTCCCTGTTGGTCTTTTAAGGTCTAGTTCAAATACCACCCCTCAACTCAATCATCTAATCATAATGAATTACTCTTTTTTCCAGCTGTCCTATATAGTATCTCAGGAAAGGAAAAAAAGCATGGATGTTCAGAGCATGGACTCAGGATCCAAATTCCTTGGGTTTACATCCTGGCTCTGCCAATTATTTTACCATTTAAATGACTTCAGGTAGGTTACTTAGCCTCTCTGGGGTTCGGTTTCCTTACCTCTGTTGTGGTGAGGAGTCAGTGATTCCAAAGTGTTTAGAATAATGCCTGGCACATAGTAAATACTCAATAAATGATAGTTAACATTGTGTAGCAGACTGCCTGTGTTTCCTCATAGAGCTGACATTATTTCATTTTGTTTTGTGGTATGTTCTCTAACTAGACCAGGAGCTCCAGAGGCTAGGACTCTGGCTGACTCACCTCTTTGTCCTCAGTGCCTAGAATGGCATAGCCTACAGCAGGCATTTGGTAAAGATTTGGAGTAAAATCTCACACACACACACACACACACACACACACACACACGTACATTTTCTGACTTTTTTTCTGGATTACAAATCTCACTGTGGATTGTGCCTTTTCTAGGCTCCATTAACTCCCAGAAAGACCAACTGCTGAATCTTCACATGGTACCTATTGATTAGCAGAAGAAACAAAAGCTTGGAAGGGAAAATGCTTCATCTTAGATTCATACAAGTAATTCACAAAATCTAGGTTCACAGCCCAAGCAATTCTACTCCATACCGTCAGCCTGCCTAGGGTGACAGACATTGTCATTTACTCGGGCCTTAGCAAACGATTACTGAGTGTGGACTCCACCAGGCCTGTATTAGGTTCTGGGCACACAGAGACAAAAAAGAATGGGGCTGGTTAAAAAAAGAAAAGATGCTGGCAGCTCTTTAGTCACCAATATGATCTTAAGGTGTACTGTTAAGTTTTTTTAAAAAAAGTGGGCAAAAGGAGGCTGGGCACGCTGGCTCACACCTATAATCCCAGCAATTTTGCAGGGGCAGAGGCCAGTGGATCAGTTGAAGTCAGGAGTATGAGACCAGCCTGGACAACATGGTGAAACCCCGTCTCTACCAAAAATACAAAAAAAAAAAAAAAAATTAGTCAGGCATGGTGGCACATGCCTGTAGTCCCAGCTACTTGGGAGGCTGAGGTGGGAGAATTGCTTGAACCCAGGAGGCGGAGGTTGCAATGAGCCGAGATTGTGCCATTACGCTCCAGCCTGGGCAACAGAGCAAAGCCCCAAGGAATATATTTACTTGTTACTAGTTACTTGTTATGAATCAGTCATCTGAAGAGATCAACAAGAAACCAAAACACAGGCTGCATTAGGGTAAACTCTTGTACCCTTTGAATTTGAACCATGAAAATGTCTTGCCTAGTCACCACATTAAAAAAGCTTTATTTTTTCCCCCCTAAGGATGAGATTTTAAAAAGGTGTGGTTTGGACTCAGCAGTTCTACTTTTACGTATTGACCCTGGAGAAACACTCACAAAGGTGCCCCAATAGACATACACATGGATGTTCCCTATAATGCTATTTATGGTCATAAAATCATGAGAGAAATCACCTAAATAGACATGAGTAGAGGTAAGCTAAACTGTGATATACCCACATCTGGAACACTATGCCTCAGATTGAAGTTGACCCTAATGGAAGGCATTAGAAAGTTCTAAGACAGACTATTAAATAAAAAACCAAAAATATATCATAGAATAATATAATTTATTCTATGATAGATATCAAATAATATTTGATAATTATCAAATAATAGTTTGTTTTTTTAAAAAGACATATTTCTCTATACACATATCTACATATATAAATGCACAGAGAAAGGCTTGAAAAGATATATCACAAACCAGTTACAGAGAAGGTAGAGTGATTATGGGATCTTCAGTAATAGCTCACTGGGCAAAGTGCTTCACATGAATCACCCTCTAATTCTCTTACCAAACCAGTGAGGTAGGTCCTATTATTATCCCATTTTTACACCTGAAGAAACTGCAACTGAGAGTAATTTGCCTAAGTCACACTTCAAACCCCATATTTAAATTTGATTACTCCAGCATGCTGCTTTTTTACTTTCTACTTCTACAGATCAATTTCAGTTACTGAAAAAAATAAGGCAAAAGAGATACGGTCCCTGATGCAAAGGAAAGACCCTCAGCCTGGCTGGGGCCAGACAGTGGGCCATGGTGAATGCTGTGGGGAGGAGCTAGGGGCTTACCTCCGAGGAAGTGGGCTCCTGTGAGGTCCTCAGCAACACTCCCTCAGCCAGGGCGCGGTCCACAGCCTGCCGTGCCAGCTCCTCTAGCTGCTGTTCATCCTGCAAGAGGCTCCCCCAGTTGGTGGCCATCCCAACACCTGCAAAAGATGGAGAGAAGAGAGTTGGTGACAGATGGCCTGAAGCCCAGCAACCACGGAAACTGGCTGGTGGCCACCCCCAACACAGCAGGACCCTGACCTCTGTTGGAAGGGAACAGCGTGGTATACAGGAATGAACACTGGCTGGTTCTAGCTCTTAACAACTTCCATGTGCACGAAATAGAAAGCCTGACAAAGCATTTCCATTGCCACTCTCTCTTTTGATTCCTAACACAATGGCATTATTCTCACAGTAAGGAAGCAGAGGCTTGGAGAGGTGAAATGACTTGCAGAGGTGATGACTGGTATAACCTGGACTTGAACCCATGTTTCTGGACTCCCAGCCTAATGCTCTTCATTGGAGAAAGAAGCACTAATATCAGATGTGACTGGGGCAAGTTCCTTCCCCTCCCAGAGCTACAGATTCCCTAACTGTGAAACAAGAATGGGGTAGATCAGTAGTTTCCAAACCTGGCTGAACATTCTGGGGAGCTTGGGAAAGAATACAGATTCCTGGGTCCCATCCCAGAGACTGATTCAAGAGGTCTGAAGGGAAGGATGGGTTGAGGCTTTGTATTTATTTTTATTATCATTATTATTATTTTTTTTGAGATGGAGACTTAGTCGCCCAGGCTGGAGGTCAGTGGCTTGCTCTTGGCTCACTGCAACCTCTGCCTCCTGGGTTCAAGCGATTCTCCTGCCTCAGCCTCCCCGAGTAGCTGAGATTACAGGCATGCGCCACCACGCCTGGCTAATTTTTTGTATTTTAGTAGAGACGGGGTTTCACCGTGTTAGTCAGGATGGTCTTGATCTCCTGACCTTGTGATACACCCCCCTCGGCCTCCCAAAATGCTGGGATTACAGGCGTGAGCCACCACGTCCAGCCGAGGCTTTGTATTTTTAACAAGTTTTCCTGGGATAGGAGCCACTGCAGTACACTATTAATTCCCTTCAAGCTCCAACAACTCATGTCAGCAGATCTCAAATAAATTACATGGGAAGGGGGAGGGAGCTCTTCGTGGAATATCATGAAATGCAAATAAGGTGAACTCCCTTATACTAACCAGAAGGAATCTTAGTAGCAGAAAATGATTACATTCCATGTATGGACATTTATTATCAAAGCACCAAAAGACAGAAAATATTTTTGAGAAATCACATTAGCAAGATGGAAATCGCTGAAAGCCAAGGGTCCAATGTAATAGGAGGAGTTGTCTGATTGATTGCCCAGAGACATACAGAGGTGTACAAACTCACACCCTGGTACTCATTCAGTTTTCAGCAGGCCTCGGGAGTTTAAGATCTGGGTAAAAATCTGGAAACACAGTCATTACTTTCGTTCTGCTCTATTGTCATTTAACAGAACATGGCTGCCCAACTCAGTGGTCCCCAGGAAGGAAGTTAGAGAATAATAGGAAACCTCCATCACATTCAGCTCTATCCCCCTGTCCCCATGGCAGAGCTAGTGCTAGGCCAATTATGAAGGTCTGCCGGCCTCAGCACAACGCTTTGAAAGAATGTGCACGTAATCTCAAGAGTGTCCTGATATCTCTGCTGAGTGAGACACAGATGAGGGCAGGCATAGTAACGAACAAGGCTCAAGTCAGACAGACAGACAGACCTGGGTTTGAGTCCATAATAATATGACTTCTTTCTTTCTCTCTCTCTCTCTTTTTTTTTTTTTTTGACCGGGTCTCGCTCTGTGGCTGGGGTGCAGTGGCGCAGATCTCGGCTCACTGCAAGCTCCACCTCCTGGGTTCACGCTATTCTCCTGCCTCAGCCTCCCAAGTAGCTGGGACTACAGGCGCCTGCCACCATGCCCGGCTGATTTTTTGTATTTTTAGTAGAGACGGGGTTTCACCGTGTTAGCCAGGATGGTCTCGATCTGATCTCATGACCCCCGCCCTCGGCCTCCCAAAGTGCTGGGATTACAGGCGTGAGCCACCGTGCCCGGCTGACTTCCCTTTCAAGTAAGATTGCTGTGTGGATTAAGAGAAAAATCAGTGTGAAATTTCTCAAAAGAAGTTCTATACATGAGACCATTTTTTGCCTGTACTCTCTTTACAGGTAGGAGGAGACTTGTCAGAGGTCACACAGAAACCTAGTGGCAGAGCCAGGACAAGAACCCATTACTTTGACATTAGAGTAATGAAACCCTCCATGAGCCCCCATCATTCCACAACTCTGGAATTCCGACATCTGTTTGCTGTTGGGCTTTTATTTAGTTGGCAAACACTGATTTGCATTTAATGCCAGTCCCTTGACTAGGTACTAGGGACATGGAGAAGGATAAGACATAAAAATAATCACCATGGGCCAGGCGTGGTGGCTCACATCTGTAATCCCAGCACTTTGGGAGGCCGAGGCAGGCGGATCACCTGAAGTTGGGAGTTCAAGACCAGCCTGACCAACATGGAGAAACCCCATCTCTACTAAAAATACAAAATTAGCCCGCCGTGGTGGCGCATGCCTGTAATCCCAGCTACTCGGGAGGCTAAGGCAGGAGAATAGCTTGAACCCGGGAGGTGGAGGTTGCGGTGAGATCTTGCCATTGCACTCTAGCCTGGGCAACAAGAGCAAAACTCTGTCAAAAAAAAAAAAAAAAAGAAAGAAAGAAAAAAAAGAAATCACGATGAAGGTGCTAAGTGGGCCCTTTGTTTTTCTCATTCTACAGCTTCAACCCTCCCTTGGCTTTATTTGTTTTGCTGATGACATTCAAATCTACATCTTCACAGCAATACTTTCCTACCTTCAAACTAGAATATCCAATTACTTCCTGCGAGTCTCCACACAACCAGAATAGAATTTGTTGTTGTCTCCCACAAATCTGCTTCTCCTCTGATGAACCCCACCCAGGTACCCAAGCCTTGAGTACTTCTTTCCTACATCTCACTCTCCCCAAATCTTGTGGATTTTGCTGCCTAAGTATATAATACTTTGATTTCCGTTATTTATCTCCATTTCCAGTGTTTGTAGCCTAGCCCCGGCGACTGTCATCTCTTCCCTGGGCACGAAACAGATTCAGAGTGAGGTATCTTCAGTGACCAGGATACGTCGGCCTCTGTTCCCCTTCCAGGCCTTGGCACGTGCTTTCTTCTCTGCGGAACTCTTCCCACCACTTCTGATCAGGGTTCGCGATTTAGTTCCAGAAGCCGCCCTGGGATTCTACATTCTACAGCCCATCACTTTTCCCGGTACCGCGGGAACAGTGTTTGTCTTGATCACTTTTCTATCCAGTGTTAGCCGCGCTTAGTACTGTATTCATTCATTACATGAATGAATGAAGAAAGAATGACAGACGGGCCGGATCACCGAAAGCCTCAAAACGCCCACAAGGAAATGGGTCGGACTTTATCCCCAGGACTAGACCAGAGCCTAGAAAGGCCCCGAGGCAATGACACGGTCGGCTGCCCAGGCTGGCCCCACTACACGGGCCCGCTCGCTTTCACCCTAGACAAAGTTTGTCCCTAATCGCTCCCCGTTGTAGTTCTAACTGGCCCCAGTCTCACTGGTCCACTGGCCCCGACACCGGCCCGATCTAACGGCAGGAGATCCGGAAAGTATGGGATCAACGCGCGCCAGCCCAACCCCCTCAAGAGACACTAGTTTCCCCGCGCATGCGAAGGGTTTCAGCTACAAGATCTCCCGGCCTCCGGAGTTCAATCCCTCGCCAGACCCCTCCCTCACATCGTCCCTCCCGAGGAAACGTGACCCGTGCCGGCCGCCGTGGACGCGCCAACCTACTCGTTCGCCTTCTCTCCGCGCACGGTTCTCTCCGCACTCGCGCCGCTACCCAGGCTCGGGGGGCGGGGCCTCTATGCGACCCAGTGCGCTTGCGCGGACCGCCCCGGGCCGGCTTAAAGAGTAGGGCGGGGACAGAGACCCATACCTTTGGAGCTGAGTCGCGGCTTAGGAACGGGCAGTCGTTGAGAGGGCGGCCTTGGCGTTAGGAGTGCGTCGGCTGCACCCTGGCGGACGGACCTTGGGAAGGAGGGGAGGGGACCGTCGGGGTCGGCGGGGAGCTACGGGTATGCATAGCTCTTAGAGCGTCAGAGCTGGCGACGTCCAGTGGAAGAGGGGAAACTAATGCTCAGAGCGGGACACTCACTACCTCAGGGGCACACAGTTGATAAGGGTGGGGTGTCTGTGGTAATGGAGGCCCCAGGGAGGGTCAGGGGCCCGTAGTACGTCAGGGGCTGAACCTGTATTAGAACCCAGGCTTGTTTCCCAGCGCAGCCAGGTCCCAGAAAAATCCCCCTGATTTTATCTATTTTTTTTAACCTGGGATAGCAGCAGGGAAAGCATTAGAGGCAAAAGGAAAGGATTTTCATTTTTCCAGGAATGCTGAAGTCAGGACTGTTTGAGGGGAACCCTGTGTTTGTCAGACTCCAGTACCGTTTACATCAGGATCTGGGGCAGCTTTTAAAAATATGCAGATTCATGATTGCTACCCCCACCTCACTGCTTGGCAGCCCACAGGTGCCTTCCCTGTTTCTTCCTTCTGGGTTGTGATAGGCTTGTCTGCAGTCCGAAGCACCTGATAAGAATTTTAGTTAAATGGAATGTATCAGTCCAGTTTCTAGGGAATTAACCATGAATAAGACACAGCCACTGCTTTCAATCTGATAAGGTAGGCAATAAACAGTGCTTTTCTGAAGGAATCAGGTATGGCTTTTGGGGTCTTGAAGGATGGATAGGAAGGTGTAGGTAGTGAAGGAGGTAGGGGTAGAGGTGAGAGGCTGGGATGGGGACAGTGTTCCAAGTTGCAGGAACAAAAGCAGCGAAGGCTGGCTGGGCGCAGTGGCTCAGGCCTATAATCCTAGCACTTTGAGAGGCCGAGGCAGGTGGATCACTTGAGCTCAGGTGTTGGAGACCAGGCTGGGCAACGTGGCGAAACCCCGTCTCTACTAAAAATATAAGAATTAGCCGGGTATGTTGGCCCGTGCCTGTAATTCCAACTACTCGGGAGGCTGTGGCGTGAGAATCCTTGAGCCCCAGAGGCGGAGGCTGCCGGAAGCTGAGATCGTGCCGCTGCACTTCTACCTGGGTGACAGAGTGAGACCCTGTCCTAAAAAAAAATGAGCAGTGAAGGCATATAATTCTGAGGGTTGCTTGGCTTGTTTTACAGACACGGAGGAGTTTGGTGTGGATAATAAGGAAGGGCCTAAGGGTTGCAACAGGACTTTAGGTGCTTAGGCTTGGAGAGGTAGCCTCAGATGCCAGTTCCACTGAGCAACAGGAGCTAAGGGCTTTAAGCAGGGGAAAGACATGGTTAGTTTTGTGTGTTAGGCACTGGTTACAGCGTGACAAATGGTTTGGAAGTGGGGAGATGGGCTAGAGAAAGAGCAGAGAGAGTTAAGATGTGAGATAATGAGGCCGTAGCCAGTGCAGCAGCTGTGGAGATGCAGTGAAGAGAACAGATCAAAGAAATTTAGGAGTGAGAACTCCTGGTGATGGTAAATCAGTGGCCCAACCCAGGGACCAAGATCTTTTCGACTCTTTTTTTTTTTTTTTGAGATGGAGTTTTCGTTCTTGTTGCCCAGGCTGGAGTACAATAGTGCGATCTCAGCTTACTGCAACCTTCACTTCCCAGGTTCAAGCAATTCTCCTGCCTCAGCCTCCCAAGTAGCTGGGATTACAGGCGCCCACCACCACACCCGGCTAATTTTTGTATTTTTAGTAGAGACAGGGTTTCATCATGTTGGCCAGGCTGGTCTCGAACACTTGAGCTCAGGTGATCCACTGACCTCAGCCTCCCAAAGTGCTGAGATTACAGGCGTTAACCACTGTGCCCGGCCCATTTTGACTCTTTAAATAAAGCGTGTACATTATCTGACTACAGGAGTGGCTGAGTCCTCCAGTCTCCCGTGTGTGGTCGCCTGATGGGGGGAGATGGTGGTAGATAGGTGTTCTGGTTATTCCCAGAACAGTGTTTCCTGATGTCCTTTCCTTGTTGGCTTTTGTACCTGAGGGGATAAGCAGCTATTAACTAGAATAGGCCCCAGGTGGCAGGAAGAGGTTACTGGGTCAACCAGGAACAAAAGAAGCTATTTCTAGTGCAACATGAAATTGAAAATCAAAAGCATGACTCAGGGTTCTCTGTGCAGGTTCCCCTCTTCCAAGATGGGTGCCAAATGACGAGTATCAGGTGTCTATGGCAAGATTTGGGGAGGATCCCAGACCTTAACAGCCCTTTGGTTGAATCCTCTCACAATGTGGCAGGTAAGATGTCTTTATTCCCATTTTGTAGATGTGGCATCTGAGCCTCAGAAGTTACATGACTTGTTCAGTGTGACCCAGTTCGTGGTAAGACTGGGAATGAGGACTCTTGACTAAGAATCTTTCCAGGGAGCGTTTGCCCTTTCTGCACCCTCTGCCTGGGTGCTCTTCTCCAAAACCCTGGCATGACTGGCTCCTTTGGTCATTCAAATATTTCATCCCTGGAGGCTGCCCCACCCTATAAGTCTGTATCACGTTATCCTTTGTCTTTTCTTTTCTCTTCCTAGATGGAGTCTCACTCTGTTGCCCAGGCTGAAATGCAGTGGCACAATCTCGGCTTACTGCAACCTCCCGAGTTCAAACGATTCTCCTGCCTCAGCCTCCTGAGTAGCTGGGATTACAGGCATGTGCTACCATGCCCGGCTAATTTTTGTATTGTTAGTAGAGATAGGGTTTCACCATGTTGATCAGGCTGGTCTCGAACTCCTGACCTTGTGATTTGCCTGCCTCTGCCTTTCAAAGTGCTGGGATTACAGGCGTGAGCCACTGCGCTTGGCCTTGTATTTTCTTCATAGCAGTTACTCATATCTGAAATTGTTGCTTTTGTCTGCTGTTTCCCTCTGCTAGAATGTGAGCCCCATGAAAATAGGGACCATGTCTGTCTTGTTCACCACTTTACCCCCAGGACCTGGACTGATTAGTGCCTGCCACATGGCAGATGCTCAATAATATTTGCTAACCAATGGAAATAGGCAGGGGAGAGAGAAAGAGAAGGAAACCATTTAAGGAAAGCTGAGGATGTTTCAAGTACTTCTCACAAATTGCCTCATTTGATCCCTTCACAGCCTTTCAAGGTAGAAATCCTATCTCCATTGGGTGAATAAGAAACCATGCTAAGCCAGGTCAAGTCCATGGTTGGTCACTTTTGAGGCTATAGACTCGTGTGAGATCTATTAGGCATAAAATTTTGCATCAACTACGTGGAGGAATTCACAGACCTCAGGTTCACTTGGGGATCTCAGATCAAGAAACCTAGGATTGGGGAACTTGCCCAGGGTCTTTTTGGCCCCAGGCCTTTCCTGGATCCTCACTCTCTGGCAAGGATGGAGTCCATGTAGTGGACTATAGGGAACCTGATGAAGATTCCGGAGCAGAGGGAGATGATTTGCACTGAGCCTCTGGTGTCTCAAACCTAAGTTTGAGTCCTGACTGTGGAGAAGTCATCTCACCTCTCCAAATCCCACTTTCCTCATTTTATTTTTTTCTTTCTTGTTCTTTTATTTTCTCTTTTTCTTTTTTCTTTCTTTTCTTTTCTTTTTTTTTTTTCTTTTTTTCTTTTTTTTTTTTTGAGATGGGGTCTCTCTCTCTCTTACCCAGACTGTACTGCAGTGGTGTGATCTTGGCTCACTGGAACCTCTGCCTCCCGGGTTCAAGCAATTCTCCTGTCTCAGCCTCCCGAGTAGCTATGATTACAGGCACACGCCACCACGCCCAGCTAATTTTTTTTTATTTTTAGTAGAGACAGGGTTTCACCTTGCTGTCCAGGCTGGTCTCGAACTCCTGACCTCGTGATCCGCCTGCCTTGGCCTCCCAGAGTTCTGGGATTACAGGCGTGAGCCACCACGTCTGGCTTTCCTCACTTTCAAAGTGAAATCTGTTTTTTTCCTAACAATAACTACCCTTTGTTGATCTGGTCACTAAGCGCCAGGTACTTGGCTGATGACTTTACAGTGCTTATCTCACTTTCCCTTACCTCCCTATGACATCAGTATCTTTATAGCCTCCATTTTACAGCTGGGGAAAGGAAGGCTTGAAGAGGTATCCTGACTTACCCGAGATCACAGCAGTAGTGTCAGCCGTGGTGTTCCCACACATGTACCTTGGGACATGCCATGGGCTCAGACTTCCCAACGCTAACTGTTGAATCCATTGCATCCTCTGTTCTGGGGTTTGTGGGAACATTTGAGTCTGAATTAGGTGAAGAAAGGTATGCAGGGATGTACGTCACTGTGAATGGAGGCCAATCCCTTAACTTTGTGTCTTGCCTTTCTCCCTGCGAGGGCCTCTCTCCAAGTCTGGACTGTGCCTTTTAATTGGAACATCTCTGTCAGCCCCAGGGTCTGCATCACACGTGGTCTGCGTCTGTGCACATGGCTACTGTCTCTTTTTAGCAGTGACATCACCCCGCCTGGTACTGTTGTTTATGAGGCCGTCTCCCCACCTGGCTGGGGGCCACCGCTTTGGCCATTCAGAGTGGAATTCCTTTGTCTTCCAGCCTCTAGCACGGACCTGGGCCAGCATTGCTGCTCAGGAAATGCCTGTGGAATCAAAGTGAGGACTGTCCCAGGTGTTGAGGATTTACTGTGTGCTAGGCCTGTCCCTGACACTTTATATGTGTTACCTCATTTACACCCCCACAGTCATCCTGGGAGGGAGAAGTTACCCTATTTTACTGAGAAGAAACAGACTGATTGAAGTTGGGCTTTGCCTTAGGCCCACTTGTGATGATTGATGGCACCAGGGCCAACTCTAGGGTCAGTACCCTGGTCGTGTTTGAGGTGTGTGGGCTGAAAAAGGGGAGACACACTTCAAGGCCCCCGGGATCCTTAGAAACCTTCTACTAACAGGTTCCTAGTTTGGCTCTGATTTCATCCGTGAGGACACAGAAGCCTAGAAAGGGGAGATAACTTACTTATAGACCCTCTTCTCCACTTGTTATTTACTTACGTATCCACTTAATTTTGGCAGGATGGGTCTGTTTTGATTCACCATTGCACCACCCATGTAACCCAGTGCCTGATCCAGGTTGATGCCCAGTAAATACTTTCACATTTTATTTATTATGAAAACACTGAGAAATGTATAAAAATTAATAGAACAAATACCTATGTACCTACCATCCAGCTTGCAAAATGAAACACTGCTAATGTAGATAAAGACCTTTTCGTTTCCCTCTATGACTGACCCCCAAGCCCAAGAAATAAAGACTCTCCTGATTTGGTGTTTATTATTCCTATGCAATGTTTATTGAGATATCATTCAGGCACCATAAAATTCCCGCTTTAAAGTGTACAATTCAGTGGTTTTTGGTATATTTACAAGATTGTACAACCATTACCACTGTCTGATTCCAGAATGTTTTCATCACCGCAGAAAGAAACCTCATCTCTCTTAGTAGTTACTCCTCAATTCTCCTCCTCCCCAGCCCCTGGAAACCAGTAATTTACTTTCTTTCTCTATGTATTTGCCTATTCTGGACATTTCATGTAAATGGAATCCTACAATCTGTGGCCTTTTGTGACTAGCGTCTTTCGTTTAGCATGATGTTTGCAAGGTTCACCCATGTTGTAGCGTGGATCAGAACTTTATTCCTTCACATGGCTGAAGAGTCTTCCATTGTACGGATACACCACACTCTGTTCCTCCACTCATCAGTTGATAGGCATTTGGGTTGTTTCCACTTTATTATTTATTAAGAATAATGCTGCTATAGCCAGGAGTGGTGGCTCATGCCTGTAATCCCAACACTTTGTGAGGTTGAGGTAAGAGGATCACTTGAGCTGAGGAATTCAAGGCCAGCCTGGGCAACATAGGGCTCTCTACAAAAAAAATTTAAAAATCAGTCGGGCGTGGTGGCATGTGCCTGTCGTCCCAGCTACTAGGGAGGCTGAAGTGGGAGGATCACTTGAGCCCAGTAGGTCAAGGCTGCAGGGACCTATGGTCGCGCCACTGCACTCCAGCCTAGGTGACAGAGTGAGACCCTGTCTCAAAAATAATTATAACTATGCTGGTATGAACAGTCATGTACAGCTTTTTGTGTGAATGTTTTCTGTTCTTGTGGATAGATACCTAGGAGTGGAATTGCCGGGTCATATGGTAAGTATATGTTTAACTTTTTGAGGAACTGCTGTTTTCCAAAGTGGCAGCAATTGTGTGACAGTTCCAACTTTTACATCCTCACCAATACAGTCATTCTTCTGTATCTGTGGGGAATTGGTTCCAGGACCTCCCATGGATACCAACATCCAAGGATACTTAAGTCCCTTATATAAAATGATGTAGTGTCTCATATATGCTTAAGTCCCTTATATAAAATGGTGTAGTGTTTCATATAAACTATTTGCATCCTCTCGTATACTCTTTAATTTTGTTTTATTTTAAATTTAAATTTATTTTTATTTGTTTATTTTGAGACAAGGTCTCACTCTGTCAGGCTGGAGTGCCATGGTGCAATCATAGCTCACTGCAGCCTGGAACTCCTGGGTTAGAGGGATCCTCCTGTTTCAGCTTCGCAAGTAGCTGAGACTACAAGCGAAAGCCACCACACTGTCCTTTCCATGTACTTTAAGTCATCTCGGCCGGATGCAGTGGCTCACACCTGTCATCCCAGAACCTTAGGAGGCTGAGGCTAGTAGATCACCTGAGGTCGGGAGTTTGAGACCAGCCTGGCCAACATGGCGAGAATGCGCCTGTAGTCCCAGCTATTCAGGGAGGCTGAGGGGGAGAATCGCTTGACCCCCAGAGGCAGAGGTTACAGTGAGCTGAGATCGCGCCACTGCACTCCAGCCTGGGTAACAGAGCGAGACTCCATCTCAAAAAAAAAGTCATCTCTATGCTACTGGCAATAACTAATACAATGTAAATGCTATATAAATTGTTATACTGTGTTGTTTAGGGAATAATGACAAGGAAAAAAGTCTGTAGATGTTCAGTACAGATGAAACATTTTTTCAAATATTTTCAAGTTGCAGTTGGTTGAATCCACAGATGTGGAACCCATGGATATGGAGGTCCCACTGTACTTGTCTGATTATGGCCGTCCTAGTTGGTCATTGTGGTTTTGATTTGCATTTTCCTAATGACTAATAATGCTGCGTGTCTTTTCATGTGCTTATTGGCAGTTTGTATATCTTCTGTGGAGAAGAGTCTACTTAAATGTTTTGCTTATTTGTAAGTTATTTGTCTTTTTATTGTTGGGTTGTAGGAATTCTTTATATATTCAGGATAGTAGACCCTTCCTTATTTGTGATTTGCCAATAAGTTGTCCCATTCTGTGGATGGTCTTTTCTGCTTTTTGATAGTATCTTTTGAAGCACATATTTTAAAATTTTGACGAAGTCCAATGTATTTTTTTCCTTGCTTGTGCTTTGAGTGTCATATCTATGAAACCATTGCCTAATTCAAAGGTCACAAAGATTTACACTTATTTTTTCTACAAGTTTTATGTTTTGGCTCTTACATTTAAGTCTTTGATTCATTTTGAGTTAATTTTTATATAGGGTGTGAGGTAGGTCTTATGCATTTTAATCCTTTATTAGGTATATTTCTGAACAATATATGACAGTTTTTCATGGTATTTGCACTTTTAAGTGGTAAATTGTTTGATTCTTTTGCAGCTTGCTTTTCTCTTTCAGTGTTATGTCAGGAGAGTTATCCATGTTTTAAGGGTAACTAGTTCATTTTCACTGCTCTATAGGTTTCATTGCATAAAAATACCACATTTTGTTTGTTTATTCTCTTGTGAATCGTCACTTAGGTTCTCTAGTATTTTATTACGATACATGGTAAAAAGACTAATAGATGCCTCCTGTGCAGTGTGTTGAAGGTCGTGAGCATATTCAGACTTACGAGGTAATACAAAGTTTCTCTCCCAAATGGTTTTGCAAATGTGCGGTCCTGCTAGCAATGTATTAGAATTGCCCTCATTCTGCATCCTCACCGAGGCAGAATTGTCAAGGTTTCTAGCTTTTGTCAGTCTAGTGATTGTGAAACAGTGTCTCATTGTGATTTTCCAGATTAATAGCAAGATTTGTTTTTCAGTGTTTACATGGTTGGATGGATGAATGCATGGAAGCAGACGGGGTACAACTCTTTGGGGAGGCAATAACCCTTTACTCTGCCTGTGGTTGGAGGATGGCAGGGCTCTGGGCCTAGACTGTGTGGCTCTCTGTAGGGACACAGTGGAGCTAGAGAATGTTGGGGCAGGCTGACAACTCTAGGTGTGGGAGAGGACGGTTGTCACCTTGAAACTAGTGATGGGAGCCTCTCTCTCCCCAGGGAGAGGCTATCATCCTGCCCTTCCATCTCCTAGAATTTTCCAAGAAGGGAGGGAGTGGAGAGAGAGTGAAGCCAAAAGAGAATTCCTGGGACTGGGCACGGTGGCTCATGCCTGTAATCCCAGTACTTCGGGAGGCCAAGGCAGGAGGATCACTTGAGACCAGGAGATAGAGACCAGCCTGGGCAACACAGTGAGATCCCACCTCTACAAAAATTTTTTGTAAAATTAAAAAACAAGGGAATTGCCTAAGAATGAGAGGTCACAGGGGCCCAAGTGACCCTTGGAATGACCCTTTTTCTGGGACTTTTTCATGATCTCTATATTGGTGTGACATGAATTTTCCTTGTTTAATCTACTGAGTTTGGAGATGATCTTAATGATAATAAGAAAATGAATAGTAATGATTATATGTTGAACTCTTATGTGCCAGGCACTTATGCCTTTTCTTTTTAAAAATAGATATTATCTCATTCAATTCCTTATGGGACAAGTACTAATAGTGTTTCCCATTTTATTTTATTTTTAAAGTAGGGATGGGTCTCACTGTGTTGTCTAGGCTAGTCGCATACTCCTGGCCTCAAGTGACCCTCCTGCCTTGGCCTCCCAAAGTACTGGGATTACAGGCATGAGCCACCGCGCCTGGCTTATTCCTGTTTTATAGATGAGGAATCAGAAGATCAAAGAGACAGAGCAACTGAGGGTTTGCACGTAGGCAGTTGGACTCCAGAACTCTTAGGCATCGTGCCGTATGGTTAACCTGGCTCAGCCAAATCCAGGAGAGCAAAGAAAAGAGAGGCTTGCCCAGGCTTGGGTGGGAAACAGGAGTCAGAATATTCACTGGGCCTGGCATGAGGGCGCAGCAGGGAGCAGAGCGAGAGGCCACTGGGAAAGATGGTTCTCAAAAGCAGAAGCCTCACCCCAGGGAACATGGCCCATCAGCAAGCACATGGGTGCCTCTTCTGGGCATGCTGGCTGCTGGGAACCCAGAATGGCATCTGCCTGCTCCTGGGTCTCAAGAAAGACCTGTCTTATGGGGTAGACAGATGATAATAAGCAGACTTACCCGTAAATGTAATACATTCAGAAATGGAGACATGTGATACAGAGGGTGAAGAGAGAACCTTTTTAGAAAGGACGTAGTTTAGCTAATGTAGTCAAAGGAAGCCCCTTTGAGGAGGTGGCATTTGAGTGGAGACTCGAGAAGAAGGAAGCAGCTACTCCCCAGTCTGGGGAAAGAGTAAGTGGCAGACACAGAGTCCCTGAGACGGAAAGGAGCTGGTTTAGTTCTAAGCTCTCAGAAGGCCACTGTATCTGAAGTGGTATGAGTGAGAGGGTGGGGCTGCTGTAGATGGGGCTGGTCAGTTGGCAGGGCCAGGTCAGGCTGGGTCTCCAGGCCAGGGTCAACATATAGGTCTATAGCCAACATGTTTAAACAAGGCCCATAAGACTGTCTTCTTGCTGTCCCTGAGAACTGGGTGTTTGCATATTTGGGAGTGACTGAATCCTGATGCCTAGGCTGGGAAAGAGGGTGGGGAGGGTGGGGAGCTTTCTTGGCCTCTGGTCCTAGAAAGCTGGAACAAGAATTTGGAGGCTGCATCCCACTGACTCCCAGGTGGGTTGGAGGGTGGGTGGCCTCAGCCCCCAGGGCCCAGGTGATAAGGTGGCACCTCACACTGACAGCTGTCCAGATGTCCTTCCACAGGCAAACGGTCCATCAAACTGTGGTGCATCCATACATACCATGGAGTACCACTCAGCAATAAAGACGCAAACATGAAATGAGCAACACCTTCGAAGCATCTCCAGGGAATTATGCGGAGTGAGAAAAGCCAATCTCAAAAGAGTACATACACTATATGATTTCATTTATGTAACATTTTGGAATGACCGCTTTAGAAACAGAGGACAGATTGGTGGTTGCTAGGGGTTAAAGATGGGAGGGAAGTTAGTGTGGTTATATAAGGGCAACATCTTTTTATTGTTAGAACTGTTCAGTATCGCCGGGCGCGGTGGCTCAAGCCTGTAATCCCAGCACTTTGGGAGGCCGAGATGGGCGGATCACGAGGTCAGGAGATCGAGACCATCCTGGCTAACATGGTGAAACCCCGTCTCTACTAAAAAATACAAAAAAAACTAGCCAGGCGAGGTGGTGGGCGCCTGTAGTCCCAGCTACTCCGGAGGCTGAGGCAGGAGAATGGCGTGAACCCGGGAGGCGGAGCTTGCAGTGAGCTGAGATCCGGCCACTGCACTCCAGCCTGGGCAACAGAGCAAGACTCCGTCTCAAAAAAAAAAAAAAAAAAGAACTGTTCAGTATCTTGGTGGCGGTGGAAGATTCGTGAATTGACACAGATGATGAAGTTGTATAGAACTTAATACATGCAGATGTGCGTGTGTACACACACACACTCACACTAGTATATGTAAAACTGGGAAAATCCAAATAAGATCGGTACATTATATCAATGTCAATACTACAGAGTTACTATGGTATTGCTTACAATTGCATGAGCATATACAATTATCTCAATAGAAATTTTAATTAAGAAATGAAATTTGGCTAGGCATGGTGGTACATGCCTATAGTCCCAGCTACTTGGGAGGCTGACAGAGGGAGATTGCTTGAGCCAGGAGTTCAAGGCTGCAGCGAGCTATGATTATGCCACTGCGCTCCAACTTGGGTAACAGTGATACCTTGTCTTTAAACATTTTTTTTTAGGCCGGGCGCGGTGGCTCAAGCCTGTAATCCCAGCACTTTGGGAGGCCCAGACGGGCGGATCACGAGGTCAGGAGATCGAGACCATCCTGGCTAACACGGTGAAACCCCGTCTCTACTAAAAAATGCAAAAAAACTAGCCGGGCGAGGTGGCGGGCGCCTGTAGTCCCAGCTACTCAGGAGGCTGAGGCAGGAGAATGGCGTAAACCCGGGAGGCGGAGCTTGCAGTGAGCTGAGATCTGGCCACTGCACTCCAGCCTGGGCGACAGAGCGAGACTCCATCTCAACAAAAAAAAAAAAAAAAATTTTTTTTAAAAAATGGGAGCTGGGCGTGGTGGCTCACACCTGTGAGCCAGCACTTTGGGAGGCCAAGGCGGGTGGATCATGAGGTCAGGAGTTCGAGATCAGCCTGGCCAACATAGTGAAAACCCGTCTCTACTAGAAATATGAAAATTAGCCGGGCATGGTGGCACGCACCTGTAGTTCCAGCTACTCTGGAGGCTGAGGCAGGAGAATCGCTTGAACCCAGGAGGCGGAGGTTGTAGTGAGCCGAGATCACACCACTGCACTCCAGCCTGGGAAACAGAGCGAGACTCCATCTAAAAAAGAAGAAAAAAAAAGAAATTTAAGGCCCAAAGCATTAGATAATAGAATGATAAAGATATTTGTACTAATAAAATTTTCAGCTAATGGAATAAAAAATCTGAAGGCTCTGCTCAAGGAGGTCTCTTGTCCTTGAGTTAGCAAAGTCACAGAGAGGTAGGCAGTGTGCCCTCAGGTGTGGGAGCAAGCAGGGTCACCCTCAGGACACTCAAGATAGAGCGGTGGTACCCTCAGACCCTCTGGGTAGGTTGCCCAGCTTAGCCTTTTGGGCCTCCGTCTGCCCCTCAGCCCTCAAGCTGATCGACCATGATCACAAGGGTAAGAGCAGAGCCACAGCACCCCCTGCCCTCCACCACTGTTTGGTCTTTCATAGAAAACAGGCATTCTCCTGATCCCCACTCCACCAGGTTAGGCTAAGGACCCTTCCTGGGGAGGCCCCATGTCAACTATGATTAACTGTCTGTGCCTGTGTGTCCCCCAGCAGCCTAAGACTCCTGAACCTTCAGAGCAAACCTGATGCCAATCCCAACCTGAAGGGCATGGGATAGTGTTTGTTTGAGGCACTGAACTACATGGGAAACTGACCAAGGCTGGGGCAAGCCCATCCTGAGACCCCAGGCAGGGCCTCGACTTTGGTCCAGGATTTGTGGGGTGGTTTTACAACATCCTGGGATTTCATATGTGGGTGCCACTAAGACCTCTCTTCCAGAATGTTGGCTGCCTTGGGCACTGTCTCAGATTCCATCTACAGAGTGGCAGACCCAAGGCTTCCTGCCATAGTACCCCACCATACACAGAGCCACAGCCGCATCCTCAAATTGTTGACATCTTCCCATGGGCTGAGCACTTCGTTTCATTTATTTCTCTCAACCACATTACAAGGCAGGTCTTCTTTGTGTATTTATTTTGCAGAGAAGGAACCCAGGGCTCAGAGAGGTTATGTAACTTGCCCAGGGTTACTCAGCTTGTAAATGGCAGGGCAAGGATTTCAAGAGGCAGTCCTGACATGTGCCAGGCCTGACCTAGTCCCTGCAGATGCAAAGCAGAAAGAGAAACATTGCCTGCTCTGAAGGAGCTAGTGAGAATATCACCAGACATTTCCATAGTGCGTATGATGGGGCAGGCACAGGCTAAGCTCCTTGCATGTGTTATTCCGTTGAATCCACACCACAACCCAGTGG
The DNA here is from genome assembly GCF_009764315.1 of Trachypithecus francoisi. Lineage (NCBI taxonomy): Eukaryota > Metazoa > Chordata > Mammalia > Primates > Cercopithecidae > Trachypithecus > Trachypithecus francoisi. The sequence continues at coordinate 30,480,112 of NW_022681467.1, forward strand.
AATAAAGTTATGCCTATTTGATGATGGAAATTGAAGCTCCGTGAGGAAGAGAGACCTATTCAAGGTCACATAGCGAGCTGGAAAGTCTGACCTCTTGTTAGCTTCCTCCCTCCTCCAGGCTTGCCTCCCAGGCCCCTCCCTGCTCCTGGTCTGCACACCCCTTCTCCCCTCCACTCAGCTAAGCCTTGTCCATGGCCCCTGTCCCTTTCATTTCTCTTCTTAGGATAGTTTGGAGCCTGCAGTGGGGCCACACTGTCTGGACGGTGAGCCTGGGGTGCACCTTCTACCCCAGGGTGTCCTTTAGCCCTTGCTGTCTCTTCCAGCTGTGCAGCAAGGGGAGTGTTAGAGGGGCCCACTACCCAGGTCCTTACCTGCCTGCAGCAGCCTACCTGAGTGTGTGCAGCCCACACAGCATAGAGGATGGAGCCTGCAGGACACCCTTAATGCCCTTACCTGCCAGGGAGGCCAGCACAAAGGGGCTGGGGGCGGGACTGCGCTTCTCAGGATTGAGTGGTTCTGGAAGCCGATATGAGCAGCAGCAACTGCTGGCATTATCTAGGCTCTAAGAATAGCTTGGGATGAAGAGTCAGAGGTTGAGGCCAGGGAAGAGGACAGGAGCCTGTTCCTACCGCCCCCTCCTGCTGCTTGGCCTGGAAGCTGGGAAGCCTGCCTCCTGGCTCACCATTTGCTCTGGGATGGTTTTGCATGGACACATCTTGTCCACCATTGGGCTGGAGGAAAGAGGGTACCCCTGGGACTCAGACCTAGGCTGCTTGACCTCAGGCTGAAGGCAGTGGGCCCACTCTCTGAGGACCAGCCCTCACCCAGGCCCCTCCCAACTGGCACAGAGTAAGGGTTTGTTTTTGTCAAGGATCATGTTGGAAGTGACCCTTATTCATTTAGCAAACATTTTAAAAATAGGTTATACATACACGATTTAAAGTTCAAAGGGTATACAAGGGAAAAAAAAATCACTGTCCCTCCCTTCCCTGGCCCCCAGCTACCAAACACTGTTACCAGCTTTCTTGGGTGACTTCCAAAGGCAGTCCATCCATACATAAGCATACAGATGCACAAGTGTCTCTCTCCCCCGATTTTTACGCAGGAGATGGCATTGCCCGTACATCCTTCTGCTCCTTTTTTGTGTGTGTGAGACGGAGTCTAGCTCTGTCGCCTAGGCTGGAGTGCAGTGGCTCTATCCCAGCTCACTGCAACCTGCGCCTTCTGGGCTCAAGCGATCCTCCTGCCTCAGCTTCCTGAGTAGCTAGATTACAGGCATCTGCCACCACGCCCAGCTAGTTTTTTGTATTTTTAGTAGAGACACGGTTTCATCATGTTGGCCAGTCTGGTCTTGAACTCCTGACCTCAGGGGTTCTGCCCACCTCGGCCTCCCAAAGTGCTGGGATTACAGGTGTGAGCCACTGTACCCAGCCACAACTTTTTTTTTTAACCTAATGATCTATCTTGGAAATAACAGCAATAATGTATTGAGTCTCCTCTAGTGTTGGGTACTATTCTAAGCACTTTAGTTGTTTGAACTCATATAATGCTCATCACAGCACTAGGAGGTAGGTCCTGTTTGTGAATCTCCACCGTTAAGAGGTGAAGTCATTCTCCAAGACTTTGTGCCTGGTAACTGGCAGAGCCAGGACTAAAACCCAGGCAGCCTCACTTTAGATGAGGTGCTCCTTCCTCAATGTTCTGTGCTGCCTCCCAAGTGTGAGACATGTTGAGACTCACAGCGTGCCCTTCCTCTTCCTAAGGGCCAAGGTAAGCCACGTACAGTGAACACTTACCACGTACCAGGCTGAGGCTGGGCTACTGCAGTGTAAGGAAGACCAGGCCTCTGTCCTCATGGAACTGGCATCCCAGTGCCCATGAGTGTCTGCCAGCCAAGGCAGGAGGAGGGAAACCCACTTGTCTCATACCCATGTGCCCTTGTATAGGTCTACTGTTCAGACACACCCTGGTCCCATGTCCACTAGTCCTGTAGTCACACCACCTCTGAGCTGGAAGGCCTTAGAGCCCAGAGTTACAGATGGGAACATGGGGGCCCAAACAGAGGTGGACACGAGAGCACCAGGTGGCCCTTGCGAGACTCATCCCCTGCCTCCCGGGATCCATTTCAGCAGGGTGGGTTGGGGGTGACTTTAATCCAGGGCCCAACCATTGTTTGAAGTTGGGAACAATTGAAGGACAAGGGAGCTATAGATAGATCCACAGCTGCTGTTACTTGTCCCAGCCTGGGCACTGGGCCTGAGCATTGTCTACAGAGGGGCACTCTAAGCAGTGAGGCCCACTCCTGGGGGTGGGAGGTTGGCCCAGAACAGCTCAGCTCAGCTCAGCTCTGGAGATACAGAGTCAGAGGCCAAGACAGAAATACAGAGTCTTGTAGGGCAGAGAGCGGGACAGGGCAACACCAAAAGAACAAGGCCCTTGAGAGACACAGCGGACTCCCATCAAATATCGACAATACCAGACGGGCTGGGGGTGGGAGGGCAGAGACAAGGCCTGAGCCACAGGTTGGACTCGAGGACACGGCACGTCAGAGACCCGGACCAGAGCGGGGGCTGGGGGCTGGAGCACCTTGGCCCAGCTCAGGTCTTTCTGTTCATCCCTCCAGAACAGCTGTGCATGTTAATCACTCTCGGGGCAGCCAGTCTGAGGTACCCTTGTGTGTGCTGGGGGAAGCCTCTAGGTCTTCCGAAGTGACAGGCTGTGCTGTCAGGCCTGGTCATGGCTTGAATTCACTGTATGACATCAAGCAAAGACCTGCTTCCCCCTTTGTGCCTTAGTTTCCCCAGCTGTCCAATGAGAGCTGGTTGGCGTGATGGCTGAAGGGCCCCCTCATCCTCCAGTGATGTCAGGACATTTTATGTGTCTAACTCCCTCCTCTTGCTGTGGCTGAGGTCGCAGTCCCCTCCTTTCTTTGTCCTTTGTGAGGATGGGGGACAGCTGGTTCCCTACCCGCTCCCCCCAGTAACCTTTCAGCCATAAATCCATGCTGAGGCGTCTCTCCTCCGGATAAACAGCCCTGATGCCTTTTAGCTGCCCTCGTCCTATTTTTTGCTTGAAGCATCAGAGCTGGGGCCCACTCGGGCCCTCTGCAGCTGCCCAGGGCCCCAGGAGTGGGACAAACCTGGGACAAGCAGGGGCCCAACCACCCCCAGGGTGCCAGGGTCGCGAGCCCCTCTCTGGACCTCACCACCTTTCACTGGGACCATTATGGCAGCCTCCTCCTGAGTCCATCTTCCTGCCACCGGCCTCACCCCTTCAGTGCATCCTCCACACCAGCTGCCACAGGGAGCTTAGGAACACATAAATCTGACCACACTGTCAAATTCCGTTGCTCAGAGCTCTTTGATGCAAAAAATAAATAAATAAAAATGCCTTTGATGGCGCCCCAACTCCTGCAGGATAAAGCTCCAGATCTGAATCTGGCCTTTGAAGCCCTTCACAGTCCAGTCTCACTGCCCAGTCCTGCCCCACTCCCCTTTATGCCCCTGGTGGCCCAGCTGCAGCTGGTGGGGCTGCTCGGGCCCATCTTCACCCCTCTACCCTGCCTTGGAGTTCTAGGTCATGCTGTCCATTTCCTGTCCCCTCTTGCCACCTCCACGCCAGACCCATCCGCTCTCACCCGGGTGATAGCAGCAGCTCGCCCCGCTGCTTCCCCTGCCCCTTCCAAGTCATTCGCGTGGTCACCATGAAACTTCAGCTTACTCATGTTTCTGCTCTCGCAGGCTCCCTTTGCACTTGTGATACAACCCTGGGTCCCTTCCAAGTCCTTCAAGGCTCTGAATGATCTGCCTGTCCACCCTCACCTTGGAAAACTCTCCCCTTGTTGACCACTAGGATGGCACCTTAAACATCCCAAGCTGTTTTCTGCCTCATGGCTCTTGTATTTGCTATTCCTTCTGCTTGGAATACTGTTCCAAGGGCTCCCTGCTTCACTGGCTTCTTGGCACTCTCTGGTCTCACCTTCAGTGTTGCCTCTTCAGAGAGGCCCTCCCTCACCCACCGGAGCGAGGTACACCCCCATTACCCTCCAGGCCATACTGCTTGTTTCATGCTCACCATTGCCATAATCTTTAATTACCTTAAAAATGTGTTTGCTTGTTTTATTTTATTTATTTATTTATTTTTATTTTTATTTTTTGCTTCTCCAGGGGAGTGTCAGCTCTATGAGGGTAGGAACCTTGTTGCCATACCCCTCTTCCTGGCAGTCTGGGTGTCACACTTGTTCGTTTAGAGACAGGGTCTTGTTCCTGTTACCCAGGCTGGAGTGCAGTGGCATGATCTCGGCTCACTGCAGTCTTGAACTCCTGGGATCAAGCAATACTTTTGCCTCTCAGCCTCCTGAGTAGCTGAGATTGTAGGTGTGTACCATCATGCCCAGCCAATTTTTTAATTTTTTGTAGAGACAGGGTCTTCCTACATCAGCCTAGGCTGGTCTTGAACTCCTTGGCTCAAATGATCCTCCTGCCTCAAGCCTTCCAAGTTACCAGGATTATCATAGGTGTGAGCCATCATGCCTGGTTAATTTTAAAAATAGTTTTTGTGGAGATGTCACAGGGAGCTTATGAACACATAAATCTGAACACACTGTCAAATTCTCTTGCTCAGAGCTCTTTGATGCAAAAAATAAATAAAAATGCCTTTGATGGCGCCCCAACTCCTGCAAGATAAAGCTCCAGATCTGAATCTAGCCTTTGAAGCCCTTCACAGTCCAGTCCCAACTGCTCAGTCCTGCCCCACTCCCCTTTATGCCCCGGTGGCCCAGCTGGTCTCAAACTCCTGGCCTCAAGTGATTCTCCCACCTTGGCCTCCAAAAGTGCAGGGATTACGGGCATGAGCCACAGCACCCAGCCTTCAAACTAGCTTTTCTCCTTCAGACTCCTCTATGTTGATGTCTTTCTTGAATATCTTTCCTTTCCTAGACAATGTGTGTCTTTTGTTCCAATCCTGGATATGTGGGTCAGAAGCTGTCAGATGCATATTGAATTGAATTCATGTGTCCCTCCCAGCTGTAGAAGCATTATTCACGGATTCTTTCAATGTCTTTACCCAAAGAAGAAATTTCAGGCATTGGGCTACATTGGTGGCAGATACATTTTGGGCTGGGATCTAAACTCCTGGAGTCTCAGACTCCTGAAAGAAGGAAGTTTAAAGGTCATCCAGTTCAGAGGCCTCAGCCCTGGTCAACCTCTGCCTGAGTCTTCCTTGGTGCTGGCAGGCTCACTTTCCTGCAAGACAGCCTCTCCCTCTGCTGACGGGCTCAGAGGGTGAAAAGTCCCCCTTTGTGTGTATCCACATCCTGCTTCCTGTCACTGCCCATGGGTCTACTTTTGAGGCTACACAAGTCACATCAGCTCCCTCTGCTCTGGGACAGCTCTTCAAGATTTTTTGATTTTTTGTTTTTTGAGATGGAGTCTTGCTCTGTCGCCCAGGCTGGAATGCAGTGGCACAATTTCAGCTCACTGCCACTTCCAGCTCCCAGGTTCAAATGATCCTCCTGCCTCAGCCTCCCCAAGTAGGTGGGATTACAGGCGCTTGCCACCATGCCCGGCTAATTTTTTTTTTTTTTTTTTGAGACGGAGTCTTGTTCTGTTGCCCAGACTGGAGTGCAATGGTGCGATCTCGGCTCACTGCAACCTCCGCCTCACGGGTTCAAGTGATTCTTCTGCCTCAGCCTCCCGAGTAGCTGGGATTACAGGCATCTGCCACCACGCCCAGCTAATTTTTTTGTATTTTTAGTAGAGACGTAGTTTCACCATGTTGGTCAGGCTGGTCTCAAACCCCTGACCTCAGTAATCCAACCACCTTGGCTTCCCAAAGTGTTGGGATGACAGGCATGAGCCACTATGACCGGCCTTATTTTTTTTTATTTTTAAAATTTTTTTAGTAGAAACAGGGTTTCATCATGTTGGCCAGGCTGGTCTCAAACTCATGACCTCAAATGATCCACTTGCCTCAGCCTCCCAAAGTGCTGGGATTACAAGCTCTTCAGGTATTGAAAGTCAGTACCTTAAGCCCTTGCGGGTTATAGTATTTGTTGCAAATCACTCAGAGCATTGGGTTTCCTCTTTGCGTTGTCATGTTTGTGTGTGAGCTTATCTCAGCAGGAAGATGTACCCTGGGTAGTGGAAGGGAACCTACAGGGAAGATCTAGACCCATTTTGGGGCTTGGTTTCTGAGCCCCAGGTTCATACACTGAGTAGGTAATTCTAGGATTCAGACCCACATGATAGGTGTAAGTTAGACTTACTAGAGGTTCTGATTCTCCAGGCTAATTCTGTTGGTCCCTGGGCAAGAAGTCCTGCCTTCTGAGTATCCTTGAACAATGAAAAGAATTTTTCCCACTTTCTGGGCTTTCTATAAATTGCCCCAACCCAGCTCTCCAGCCTCTGATGCCATATAGAGATTAAAATCCTATAATCTATCAGGTTTGGTTCATTCACTTACTCACTAGGTATTTATTGACTTTCTATGATGTGCAGGCACTTGGCAAGGTGCTGGGGACACAGACCAAGCTCCTGTCCTTGTGCAGGTCTTTTCTAGTGGCAGGAGGTAGGCAAGGTACAACCTAAGCTCTACACAGAGAATTGAAACAGTGAGGTTCTTACAGAGACAGTGTGGAGAGAAAGAAGAAAGGAATACATAATGTAGGATTCCATTCAAACAAATTTTGAAAATAGACAACACTAATCTGTGAAGTTAGAAGTCAGTATTATAGGCCGGGCGCGGTGGCTCAAGCCTGTAATCCCAGCACTTTGAGAGGCCGAGACGGGCAGATCACGAGGTCAGGAGATCGAGACCATCCTGGCTAATACAGTGAAACCCCGTCTCTACTAAAAAATACAAAAAAACTAGCCGGGTGAGGTGGCGGGCGCCTGTAGTCCCAGCTACTCGGGAGGCTGAGGTAGGAGAATGGTGTAAACCCGGGAGGCGGAGCTTGCAGTGAGCTGAGATCTGGCCACTGTGTTCCAGCCTGGGCAACAGAGCGAGACTCCATCTCAAAAAAAAAAAAAAAGTCAGTATTATATTGTGGATCAAGCAAGAGTGGGTATTAAAAAATAAAAATAAAAAAGAAGTCAGTATTGCATTACCCTTAGTGAGGGGTGGTCCAAGGGGGATAATTTTTCATAATTTCTGTTTTTGAACAGGGTACTGTTTTGTTTTGTTGTTGCTTTTGAGACTGGGTCTGTTGCCCAGCTGGAGTGCAATGGTGTGATCTCGGTGCACTGTAACCTCTACCTCCTGGGTTCAGGCGATCCTCCCACCTCAGTCACCTGAGTAGCTGAGACTACAGGTGCACGCCACCATGCCTGGCTAATTTTTGTTTGTTTGTTTGTTGTAGAGATGGGGTTTTGATGTGTTGCCCAGGCTGGTCTTGAACTCCTGAGCTTAAGTGATCTGTCCGCTTGGGCCTCCCAAAGAGCTGGAATTACAGATGTGCGGTACTGGACCTGGCCCAGGGTATGTTTACTTTGAGAAAATTCATCAAACTTTATAAGATTGTTCACTGCAGCCTTGACTGTAATGGCGAAAGACTGAAAACAATCGAAATGTCTACCCAGAGGGGACCCGCATCATTTCCTAATGGGGACATGCTGTAGGACTCATTCCTAATAGGGTCTGGGCAGTTGTAATTTTGATAAATATTGCCAAGTTTGGCACTGCAATTTTTCTTTTTTTTTTTTTTTGAGATGGAGTCTCGCACTGTCACCCAGGCTGGAGTGCAGTGGCGTGATCGTCACTCACTGCAAGCTCCGCCTCTCGAGTTCACACCATTCTCCTGCCTCAGCCTCCCAAGTAGCTGGGACTACAGGTGCCCGCCACCACGCCCGCCTAATTTTTTTGTATTTTTACTAGAGATGGGGTTTCACTGTGTTAGCCAGGATGGTCTCGATCTTCTGACCTCGTGATCCACCCGCCTCGGCCTCCCAAAGTGCTGGGATTACAGATGTGAGCCACACGCCCAATGGGCACTGTAAGTTTTAAATGTGTTCCTGTAATATGCACACAGTAAAGTGCATACATCTTAGATGTACAGCTTGATTTGTTTTGCAAAGTGCACACACCTGTGTCCCATGGTTCTGCTCGGCGTATAGAGCATTTCCTGTCTCCCAGAGGCTCTCTGGTGCCTCCACCCATTACCCTCCCTCAGAGGACCACTGTGCCATTTCTGTCACCATAGGCAAGTTTTGCCTGTTTTGAATGTATATAGTTGAAAATGTAGCTTGGAAATTATTTCTTTATATTTCATCTGGCACATCTGTGCATTTAGAATGGGAGCGGATCGGTCAGAGGACTTCCCGTGTGAGCCTGGTCTGGCCTCTGGCTGGAACCCTGGCTCTGGAACTCCATTGTTCCATGTGTCTGGCATCTAAGGTTCTCAGATCCTTTCATTCTCGATTCTAAAACCCTGTGGCGTCACGGAGCCCTGAATGGGGTGATGGACAGGAGAGCCTGGAGGTGCCCTGAAACATTCCAAAGACTGTATGAGGCAGATGGACTGCCAGCGCCCTGAACCCCTAGAGAGTGAGCCACGGGAAGGTGGCTTCCTGTGAACCTTGAATGTGGGAATCTGAAGGGGCTCCTAACTAGGTTACATTTCCTTGATTCTTCCACTTCAGCCAAACAATTCCTTGATTCTGTAAGTTCCAGGGCTGGTTTTTTTCATGTATGATTTCCCCAGGGGGTCCCCAGAAAGAGAATGGGGAGGGAGGAAGGGGGAAAGAGGGTATTGATGCACTCCCAATTCCAAATGCACAGGTGTGCCAGATAAAATATAGAGAAATAAATGCAAAGCTACATTTTCAACCATATACATTCAAAACAGGCAAAACTCGCCTATGGTGATAGAAGTGGCAGAGTGGGCCTCTGAGGTAGGGTAATGAGTGGAGGCACCAGAGAGCCTCTGGGAGGCAGGCAATGCCCTATATCCTGAGTAGAGCTGAGGTGACACAGGTGTTTGCGCTTTGCAGATGCTGGCGAGGGATGTCCCCCTCCCTCCTCCCTCTCCTTCCCTCTCTCCCTTCCCTTCTCCCTCTCTTTCCTTCTCTTTTTGATCTGGTCTCCTTCTCTCTCCTTCTCTGTTTAATCTGTTCTTGGCCATTGCTCATCTGTGAGACTTGGCCAATGCTTTCCTTTCTCTGGACCTCAGTTTCCCTGGATGTATCAAGAGGGTTGACGAGATGGTCCAACCTCAGTGGGCATTCTGTGGTTTCCTCTCTGAGTGTCCTTGCTCTCTGTATCTGGAGGTGGGAGTATTTTTCTGGGCGTGTCAGACTCTCTGTGACTCGGTTTCTCCCCACGAGCTCCTCAGTCTCCTGAACCTCTTACTGCCTTGTCCCTGTCCCTGTCAGTCTCTGCACCCAGCCTCCCTGTCTCTCAGTGGAGTGTCTCTCTCCGCCTTTGTGATCCCCTGACAATGGGAGGTAAAAATAGCCCAGGGGCCGTGCTGGTAGAGATAAAAGGGAATTTGCCTTTTGTGTCCTGTGGCCAGGCTGGGGGGGCTGTGACACGTGGAGATTGCTGACATAGCTCTCCTCCTCTGACCTTGACAGTGGCAATAAAAGGGGTAGCAGAGCTTCCTGCCCTCACCGTGGTGCTGAGGTGGGTGATCAGGACTGGGGTTGGAGCCGAAGGGAGGGCAGGAGGGTGGGTGGGTGGGTGGGTGAGGGTGTCCATGGGTGGCTGTGAGTCTTCTGAATCTGGAGTGGATGAAGCCCTGGTGTTTGAGGGTGTGCATGTACACTGGGCACTCACCCAAAAAGGCTGGATTGGGAGCCAGAGGGAGTCTCCTAGTATCTGGTCTTGTGGGTTCAGCTCCCTCGTCACTGCCATCTTCCAGTGCCTGCTGCCTTGGGCTGCCTTGAACCTGCAAGGTTTCAGCTCCTCCTCCTTCACCCCAGTGCCACTGCCATGATGGATGTGAGCGAACTTGGGGAGTCTGCTCGCTACCTCCGCCAGGGCTACCAGGAGATGACGAAGGTGCATGCTATCCCATGGGATGGTAAGTGGAGGCAGAGGGGCAGGGGACACAGCCCCAGAGATGCCCTTATGGACTCAGACCAGGAATTGGGAGGGGTGGCACCAGCTCAGGGCTGAAGGCGCATTGGGGCCTGACAGCTGGAGCCCTGGACCTTTCCCGCAGAGTCTGGGGCCTGGAAATTAAAACCCCATGGACACTGTGTATATCACTGTGTGTCTGTGAGCAAGCCTTGGTTTGTTCCCCTGTGAAATGGGATAATAGCACCTACCTTCCGGAGCTGCAGTTTATGAAGACTCGGGCTGGAGCCCGAGCCTCTGAGATGAGACTGATCGGCATGTGTGCAGGCTGCCTCCACATGTCCACAAAACTTGTGCTGGGGTTATTTTTAGTGCTTTCTGCAGAGCCAAAGCCACCCTTTATTAGGGACAGGAATAAAGGCTGTACTATTTATGACCTGGTTTGCTCATAGGACAATACTAACAATAGGCAGTGTGTACCGAGTGCTTATTGTGTGTCAGGTCCAGAGCAGATGACTTTCCATGCATCATCTCAACAACCTAGGGACATGGGGACCAGCGCCAGGGCACCAGGCTCAGAGGGTCCTTGTGCTTGATTCAACACTCTGCCATTGCCATCTTGAAAGTTTTAATAGTTTTCAACAAGGGGACCCACATCGTCATTTTGTACTGGGGTCTGTAGGTTATGTAGATGGTCCCAGATGGTCCTGACCTACGCACTTGGCAGAGCAGGGAACACAAACTCTGGTTTGCAGCCTGCTTCTAACCACCATGAAATCTGGGGTCCTCAAAGTTCTGGGGACAGCTGGCCAGACAGGAGAGCACAGGTTACAGAGTTAGGAGGCCTGGATTAGAGTCTTCAGTGAAACAGGGAAGGCAGGACGCCTCCCCAAGAGTTATATGCCTGATATTGAGAGACCTAAGGAGATCCCCATAACATTTTCCATATGGGGGAACTGGCCCAGAGAAAATCAGGATTTTCCTGAAGTCAGAGGGCAAACATGGTGGAAGCAGGGATTGGAACCCAAGCATTGTAACCCAGACTCATCCTCTAATAAGAGGATCTCTAGGGACCCTCCCAGCTCCGCCCTTCCTGAGCCTGGGTTTGGAGGGTTCTTCACTGGAACTCCTGTGTCCTGGCAGAAGGGCTTTGGGGAGGGTCACAGGTCTATGGATACCATGGCTTGGGAACTCTAGCTAGAACCCTGGAGGTGCCTCAGCCCCTCTCCGAGTCCAGTGCTCTCTCTGCAACCCAGGGAAGAAGCGAGTCTGGGTGCCTGATGAACAGGACGCCTACGTGGAGGCCGAGGTCAAGTCGGAGGCTACTGGGGGCAGAGTCACCGTGGAGACCAAAGACCAGAAGGTTCCGTTCCCCCTTCCCTGAGATTAGCCTCTCTGTCCCTAGGCCTCCTGGCCAGCAGGATCTGCACTCTGGGTATGTGGGTGGGGGTGACAGGTGAGGTCGGTCCGTTCCTTCCGGTCCCCTTACCTCTGACACGGTCTGCCTGGTAGGTGCTGACTGTGCGTGAGGCCGAGCTGCAGCCCATGAACCCGCCCCGCTTCGACTTACTGGAGGACATGGCCATGATGACGCACCTGAACGAGGCCTCTGTGCTGCACAACCTGCGCCAGCGCTATGCCCGCTGGATGATCTATGTGAGCCCCAGGCCCAGGCCATGGGCGGGGCGGGGGTTGTGTGTGGGGCGGGCCTGGAGGTGAGGCCCTAGGGGCGGGCCCATAGCGGTGGGGCGGGGCTGTGAGCGATGGGGCGGGTCCATAGCGGTGGGGCGGGGCTGTGAATGATAGCGCGGGTCCTTAGCGGTGGGGTAGGACTGTGAGCGATGAGGCGGGGCTGTGAGCATTGGGGGCGGGGCTGGAGGTGGGCCTTGGAACCTTAGGGGAGCAGCTGTTCCCCTGCTGCTCTGGCGGACTGGCGCCGGGCGTGTCTAGAACTCAGCTGCTGACTATGGAGGCCGTGCGCATGGGCTAGGGCAGGGCTGTGAGCACGAGTCAGGGGCGAGGCCAGGACAGCCACAGAGGGTGTGGTGTGGCAAGTCAAGTGGCTCCTTGAGGAATATCGCAGGGGTCACGGTCTTCTGAAGACTGGGGCCTGGGGATGGGAACTTAGGTTATCCCTCCCAAAACCCTACCAGTAGGCCAGACGTGGTGGCCAATGCCTGTAATCCCAGCACTTTGGGAGGTTGAGGCAGGCGGATCACCTGAGGTCAGGAGTTCGACACCAACCAGGCCAACATGGTGAAACGCCATCTCTACTAAAAATACAAAAATTAGCCAGGCGTGGTGGTGTGCCCTTGTAGTCCTAGCTACCCTGGGAGGCTGAGGCAGGAGAACTGCTTGAACCCGGGAGGTGGAGGTTGCAGTGAGCCGAGATCATGCCATTGCACTCCAGCCTGGGAGACAGAGCAAGACTCCATCTCAAAAACAACTAACAACAACAAACACACTACCTATACTCTCTCCTCAGACCTACTCCGGCCTCTTCTGTGTCACCATCAACCCCTACAAATGGCTCCCTGTCTACACGGCCTCCGTGGTGGCCGCTTACAAAGGAAAGCGCCGCTCGGAGGCACCGCCCCATATATATGCGGTGGCAGACAACGCCTACAATGACATGCTGCGCAGTAAGGGCCGCCTGGACTCCCCCCAGCCCCAGACCCTGACCTGGGTCCCCGGAGGCCTCTGTAAAGGACCCCCTTCCCCCACTGGCACTGCCCCCCTTTTGACGCTGCTGGACATGGTCGCCCAGCCGTTCTGTCCCTCCGCATGGGAGCTGACCTCCACTAGGGACAGCCCCACCTGCTCCTTCCCATTCCTGGCTCTGGGTGGTGGGGTCTGCCCCAGGGCTATGGATACCCAAGGTGTTTGACCTGTGGCTGGCCCAGCACCTTGGCCGACTTCTCTATCCCCTTCCCTTTCCTCCAGACCGCGACAACCAGTCCATGCTGATCACGTGAGTGTGGGGCTCTGGGGGTGGGGTGGGAAATGCTGGCCATCTGGCAGAAAGAGGGTGGTACCACAGTCATTTCCCAGGGTTGAATCCCAAGTGCTTAGGGCAGGGCTTTTACCACCTGGAGCTAGTGTCCCAGCTGAAGCTAAATTAGGCCTGAGCACATTCCCTGCCGCCATTCTGAACAGATGTGTTCTTGATGGTGGATAGGGAGGGTACACCCACAAATGGAGTGACCACCAGCCCCATACCTCCTCTCCCTGGGGCCTGGAATCTCCCACCTCGATCTTCTGGGGTTCTAATTCTGGCTGAGGGGCAGCAGGAAAATTCCTCTGCCCGTCTTCCTTTTCACCATCTACTTATGTCTGAATCTTACCTCTGATCCTTCTGTTGCCTCTGTGGGAAAACGGTAGAATTCTTCTTACATGCCAGGTTCTTGACCAGTCAGGCCAGTATGGACAATGTTTAGTGGGAGTGTGCATGCACGCATGCAGTTAAGAGCAAGGGCCTTGGCTGGGCACAGTGGCTCAAGCCTGTAATTTCTGCACTTTGGGAGGCTGAGGTGGGTGGATCACTTGAGGTCAGGAGTTCGAGAACAGCCTAGCCAACATGGTGAAACCCCATCTCTACTAAAAATACAAAAAATTAGCCGGGCATGGTGGCAGGCGCCTGTAATCCCAGCTACTTAGGAGGCTGAGGCAGGAGAATTGCTTGAACCCAGGAGGTGGAGGTTGCAGTGAGCCAAGATCGTGCCACTGCACTCCGGCCTGGGCTCCATCTCAAAAACAAAAGAAGAAAAAAAAAAGCAAGTGCCTTTAACCCAGATGGGCTTGGCTGAGTGCAGTAGCTCACACCTGTAATCCTAGCACTTGTGGAGGCTAAGGCGGGAGGATTGCCTGAGGCCAGGGGTTTGAGACCAGCTGGGCAACATAGCAAGACCCCATCTTTAAAAAAAAAAATTAAATAATTAAATAAAAAATCCTACCTACCACAGAGAGTTATGACTCAGTGAGTTGATATATGTGCCTGGCACACAGTAGGGACAGCCACAGAACTCCTGACGCCCAGTTCCTTGTTCCTAAAATGGGGGTGGTAATGGAGCCTGCCTTCCAGGGTTTTCTGAGCCGAAACTGAGCCGATGGAGTAAAGTGCCTGGCACTGAGTTAGTGCTTAGTGGACAGTGGCATAATCGTGTATTGTCATCTCACAGGGATGGTCTACACTGGCTTGCTTTGTACACCTCTGAGGGTTGATCCATCCTTGGGGGTTTCAGGTTGGGGGGAAGGAGATGTGGGGGCCTCTGCTTGAGGGATGAGGCATTGGAGGTGGGGGAGAATTAGGCAAGATGGGCATTGGTGACTTATGTTTGTGTCGTCCAAGCGGAGAGTCGGGGGCCGGTAAGACGGTTAACACCAAGCGGGTCATTCAGTACTTTGCCATCGTCGCTGCCCTGGGAGACGGGCCGGGCAAGAAGGCCGTAAGACTTGCCCACTCGGGCATGATCCCTGTTGCTTCTCGCTCTTTTTCTTCTTTCTTCCTCTCCTTGTTTTTTTTTTTTTTTTTTTCCTTTTTAAAAACTTTGCTCCCCAGAACCCTGAGCCCTGCCTGAGCCTCCCACCCTGGTGGGGGACTCTGGCCTGAGCAAGGCTTGACCAGAAAGGCTGTGGCCACCTGACACGCCTGACTTTGCATTTCCATTGATAACACGGAGGGGTGGGACCACATTGCCGTTTCTAAATTTGTGTAATTTTTATCTTCCATTGTGACCTTCATATATTGAAAGAGTTTACTAGATGGGCTGCTTTTACTAAGTGTTGTTGGCTTGGTTTCCCTGACAGTTACCTACCACTGACATGTTAGACACAGAGGTTGGCTGGCATGGAGGTACTGGACGTTCCCAACAGCCGGGGTTGGCAGGGCAATTTTGTGCCTTGTGATTTCTGTACAGTTTTTGGAAATTTCTGCAACAATAGGGCCCAGTTTTTTGGTTTTGGTTTTTAAGGCCTAACATTTCATCCCTAGTCTTGGGGCCAGTTGTTCAGAGCTCTGTGGCTACCCCCAGATAGGCGGCCTTTTCTTTCCAGAAGCCTGAGGCCTCCCTCCCCGTCCAGTCCCTGCTCCTGGTCCTGTTGAGCCTTGCTTTATTCTGGGTGTTTTTCTTTTTCTTTTTTTCCCCTATTTTCTTTCTTTCTTTCTTTCTTTTTTTCTTTCTTTCTTTCTATCTTTTTTTTTTTTTTTTTTTTGCGTTTTCCTTTTTACCGTTTGATTGTCTTGATTTTTGATTTTCATTTCAGTTTTGTTTTGTTTTGTTTTTGCTGTTGACTTTTTGGTCCTTTTTCCTCCTTCCCTTTCCTGCCCTGTCTTCCAAACCCTGAAAAAGGTCTCTGGGGATGTAACAGAAAGTTGGGTTGGTCGAGTGACAGGAAGAGATGTCAGGGAGAGGTCAGAGCTGGCAGGGACACAGCTGGAAGGGCAGAGGAGCACCTGGGCAGAAAGGAGCTGGGACAGTGGAGCCTAGGGGAGAGGGTCAGGCAAGGGAGGGGTGGGAGAGGCTGCCCGCAGGAGCCATGGCTGCAGGACCTTAAAAGGTTGATCAACTCCCCTTACCTTGGCCCCAAATTTGGCCAAACGGGCCAGAGAGAGCCCTGCACAAAAGCACTGGATGGGAGTGTATTGGGCCAGGGTCCCACCTCCCCTGCCCATTGTCTCTGTTAACTCTTGGGCTTCCTGGAGGTGAATGAATGACCACAAAGTCCCTGGTAGCGTATCTGTTCCCTCCAGAATCCATTCCTTCCCTTCTCTCCCTTTCTTCCTTGGCTCCCAGCATTCGGGGTAGGGAAAAGAAGGAAAGGAAAAGGAAGGGAAGGTGAGGATGAGGTTAGGATGGGGAGAGGGAGGATCTGCTCAATTCAGTTAGTCCCTCTGGGTGACGCACAGGACAGCTGTAGTGTCTGGGAGGCAGGATGCTGGGTACCTGCCCTGCCGCTCCTGACTTGGTGTGTGGCCTTGAGCAGATCCACTCCCTGCTCCAAGCTTAGTTTCCTCATTTGCAAATTAGGGCTAATAATTGGCAGCTGGCAGGGCCATTGTGAGCACTGGTAGGTATACAGACAGACATACAATGAAGACACACCCAATTGCATTACAAAGGAGAGGTGTGTAAGGTCATAGCGGGAGTTTAGGGCAGGAAGGTTCAGACCAGGAAGAGGTCTATTCCAGCTTTGGAGCAGCCAGGAGGCCTTCCTAGAGGAGGGGGCACGTGGACTGGGCTCTGGAGGACCCTATATTTTAATCGGGAGGCCCCTGGGGCTTGGAGCAGGGCCACTGCATGGAGACTGGAAAATGAAGGGAGGCCAGAGGCCAGGCTGGGGCAGAGGAGGCTGCAGGTGGAGACTCTGGCTGGGGCTGTGCCACTCCCACTTTCCAGCATTTTGCCTCCTAACAGCTGGAGGAGGGTCAGGCCGAGGGGCGGAGGGTAGGGGCCACGCATTCGGGTGACTAACGTCCACCCCCCTGTCCTGCTGCCCGCTGCCTTCCGCTGACACCCCGCCCCATCCCGCCCTGCCCCGCCCTGCCCCAGAAGCCTCGCCCTCTAATGTTGTCTGTTTTCTTCCCCCAGCAATTTCTGGCAACAAAGACTGGGGTGAGTATGGGGCCAAAGTGAACGGGGCAGGCCTGGGGGTGCCCCCTTCCTCTGCACAACAGAGGGGCCACGGGGGACTCTGGCCTCCCAGTGGGTAGGCATCAGAGCTGATGGACCCTCACCCCCACCGCCCCAGGGCACCCTTGAGGATCAAATCATCGAGGCCAACCCTGCCATGGAGGCCTTTGGCAACGCCAAGACCCTGAGGAATGATAACTCCTCCCGCTTTGTGAGTGGCTGAGGTGGGAGGGGCGGCGGGGATGCGGCAGGCCACCAGCAGCAGGTCGGGTACAGGTGGGGACAGCGCTGGCTGTGCCCCTTGGCTGAGGGCTCCCCTCTGCCCACAGGGCAAGTTCATCCGCATTCACTTTGGTCCCTCTGGGAAGCTGGCATCTGCGGATATTGACAGCTGTGAGTCAGCCCGCTGTGGGTGGTGCAGGGGAAGGAGGCCCCGGGCAGGGCCTGAGCCCAGCCACCGCAACTCGGCCTCCGTCATCACGACTTCTGGGCTCCCGCCTGCTCTAGGCACTTCTCTCTACTCCCTGGCTGCTACCCAGCTCAGGCCACCTCACCTATCACTAGAACATCACCCCAGCCTCTGCCTGGTCTCCAGCCTCCTCTACACGGCCATAGTTTTGCTGGTCATATCCTGTTTCTGCTTGAAAGCTTTCTCTAGATCCTGTCACCTGAGGATGGAGACTCACATCCTCATTTGGCCAGTCAGGCTCCTGTGACTGCACCCCTAGCCCGTCCCCAGTCTTCTCTCTGGCCACCAAGAGGGCAGACCTGGCCCACGCCCCTCCTGCCCCAGTTGCACAGCCACACTCAGAGTGCCCCATCCTTCCAGGCGCCCCGCTGGGAAGTGCCCCAGTATCACCCAGCTGCACAGACCCCAGGCACCTAGGCCACACTCAAGGGGGCCAGGGACACAGAGGGGCCCCCACATCAGCCATTCCCCACGTTGGGCTGCATGGCTAGGTCCTGACAGATAAGCACAGACAGGCAGTGACAGGGATAGGGATAGGCTGTAATTCACACCCTGACCCCTAAACAGACACACACAGGCACACACGCTGACACACCAACAGATAGAAACCTGCACATGCAGACACCACACTCACCCCACACACAGGAGGACACACACTGACCCATCTGGCCAGAGACGCACACAGGTACAGACAATACGGCTCATGTGATGACGCAGGCACAGGAGAGACGCCCTCCCTGCACACCCTGGCGGGTGCAGACGCAGCCCCCCTACACACTCCCTGCCACCCTCTCTCCCTCCACATCACCCACTTGGGACCTCCATCCACTCTGGGGAGGTGTGGGAGATGGCAGGCCGGCGCCCCTTCTCCCCAGATCTCCTGGAGAAGTCGCGGGTGATCTTCCAGTTGCCCGGTGAGCGCAGCTACCACGTCTACTACCAGATCCTCTCAGGGAAGAAGCCAGAGCTGCAGGGTGAGGGGCAGTACGATGAAGGGGGTGGGAGTGAGAACCCGGAGGGCTGCCTGGCGCTTCCTGGCCCCCGTCAGGCCAGGCCCTGGTGGTCGTCCCCTCCCTGTCCTGGGGTCTGTGGCCTCTCTTCTTTCTTGGGACTTCTGGTTACTTTCCTGCTAGGGCACAGTCGTCTTAGCTCCAGCAACCTGCCAGCGTGTTATTGCTTCCTCCAGAAACCTAAGCCCTAAACCCCACCTGCTGTCCTGAGACTGGAGAGGTCCCGCCCAGTACCCAAGGCAGACTGATGACTGTCTAGGCCCAGCTCTCCTCCCTGGCAAGCCCCTTGAGGGCAGAGTCTGGTCCTCCCTGTGCCCCAGCATCTAGCATGGGATCTGGGCCAGAGTGGGCCATGAGCAACAGCCAAAAGATAAGTGAGACGTGGGGACTGTGGTTCATTCCTCAGAGAACCAGAAACAAAGAGAAGCCAGGGTCAAAGTGAAGGCCAGGTCAGGGCCCCTCACTCTCAGTGCCCTCAGCCCTGGCAGGGGTGATGATGAGAAACTTAGGCCCCAGACTGGGAGATGAGGTCCTCTGGGAGGGCCCTAGACTCCTGCTGAGCTTGCGCCCCAGGATCCCCTATGCTGTAGGTGTTGTGGGGAGAAGAGCCAGTAAGCACCGCCTGACCTGCCTTTCTCTGCCCCACGTCCCCAGACATGCTGCTTCTGTCTGTGAACCCCTATGACTACCACTTCTGCAGCCAGGGCGTCATCACGGTGGACAACATGAACGATGGGGAGGAGCTCATCGCCACTGATGTACGGGCTCTGGTGGGAGGGGAGCTGTGTGGGTGCCTGTGGTGGGATTGGAGAGCACTGCCGGTGCCCCCAGCTGCATGAATGGTCCAGGGGCAGTGCCTGGCTGGACCCTGGAAGAGCCCAGACCTCTCTGAACTCTCTCCCCTCACCCCAGCATGCTATGGACATCCTGGGCTTCAGTGTGGATGAGAAGTGTGCCTGCTATAAGATCGTGGGTGCCCTCCTGCACTTTGGCAACATGAAGTTCAAGCAGAAGCAGCGGGAGGAGCAGGCGGAGGCCGATGGCACTGAGAGTGAGGGGCCCTGACCTGGCCTTCACCTTGACCCAGACCTCAAGCATCCTGTCCATGATGGTTAACCCCAACTCTTGTCCACAACCTTTAACCTCAGCCTTACCTGGCCCTGCCTCCTCAGCTCCAAACCCTTACCCTCCTGAGGCTTTGTTTGCTAGCCCTGAACTTGACGCCTCTTAACTTCCCTCTCCTAGCCTCAGCCTGAGGCAGTAGAGCCCCTGAGTGCCCATGGTGGTGTCCTCCTCCCTTACCCTACTCGTGTGCCCTGCCAGGTGCTGACAAGGCTGCCTACCTGATGGGGGTCAGCAGTGGGGACCTCCTCAAAGGCCTTTTGCACCCCCGGGTGCGTGTAGGGAATGAGTATGTAACCAAGGGCCAGAGTGTGGAGCAGGTAAGCTGCCTGCAGGCTAAGCCCATGGGGGACAGCCGGGCAGGGTCCCCTCCTTGCCAGGTCCCAGCCCAGCCTCCCTGCACCTCCAGGTGGTGTTTGCTGTAGGGGCTCTGGCCAAGGCCACCTATGACCGGCTGTTCAGGTGGCTGGTGTCTCGGATCAACCAGACCCTGGACACAAAGCTGCCCCGGCAGTTCTTCATCGGGGTTCTGGACATCGCTGGGTTTGAGATCTTTGAGGTGAGGGCAGACCCTCACCTTGGGCTCTGTTCTCTCCAAGGTAGAGGACATGGGCCGGTGTGGGGGCAGAAGCCCTGGCCTTCTGCCTGGAAGTTGGGGGTGAACTCATGCCCCTCCCCGGGCCTCCCTTTCCCCATGTGCTGAGCCAGGCCCCTCCCTCTTGTAGTTCAACAGCTTCGAACAGCTGTGCATCAACTTCACCAATGAGAAACTGCAGCAGTTCTTCAACCAGCACATGTTTGTGCTGGAGCAGGAGGAGTACAAGCGGGAGGGCATCGACTGGGTCTTCATCGACTTCGGCCTCGACCTGCAGCCTTGCATCGACCTCATTGAGAAGGTGGGGGCCGGGGCAAGGTCACTTCGAGGAAGGGAGGGTGTGTGTGGTGAGCAAGCAGGGATGGATGACCATGGCTTGCATGGAAGCCTGTGCAAGTGTGCATGGAAGCACGTGATTGTGCTGCAGTAAGCATACATATGTGAGTGTAGTAGTGACAGTGTGTTTATGTGCTTGTGTGTGAAAGGGCATGTGTGTGAATGGGTGTGTTGGAGTTGGGCATGTGAGCAGTGCGAATGCATGCATCCCAGTACTGTGGACAACAGCTCCTCCTGGGTGCTCAGAATTCTGCAGCTCACAAGGCCCTGTTTGCAGCCACAATTTCACTGGATCCCTAGAACAGCCCTGGGTGCAGGGCAGGGTATGTTTCCTTGTTTTTGTGATTGTGTAACATTATGTATATTTACCCATTGTACAAAGAATGGAAGAAAGAAAATTTGAAAAACTGGCAGGGGAAAAAACGTTTCTCCCCATTCCTACCACAGTCAGTCACACGACACTTAGGTTCATTTCCTCAAAATCCTTTATCCTTTTTTTCTTTTTTCTTTTTTGAGATGGAGTCTCACTCTGTTGCCTAGGCTGGAGTACAATGGCACCATCTCAGCTCACTGCAACCTCCACCTCTAGGGTTTAAGCAATTCTCCTGCCTCAACCTCCCAAGTAGCTGGGATTACAGGCATGTGCCGCCACACCTAGCTAATTTTTGTATTTTTAATAGAGACAGGGTTTCACCATTTTGGCCAGGCTGGTCTTGAACTCCTGACCTCAAGTGATCCATCTGCCTCGGCCTCCCAAAGTGCTTGGATTACAGGCGTGAGCCACTGCGCCTGGCCTATCCATTTTCTTTTATAGACACAGATTTCATTTCATATCATACCTTTTCTCTGAAAATGTATTTTGAATGTTGCTGATGGCAAGAGTAGTTCATGCAGTGGATGAGTTTCATGCGATGCATTTCTGCAGTCCCCTACGGCTGGGCATTTAGGTGACTGACAGCTTTTTAAATATTGTATCAGCACTGAAGACATGCATCTTCCCACTCTGCAGGTTAGAAGACTGAGGCTTAGTGATGTCGGAGGGCCCCACAGCTAGTGAGTGAGGAAGCCAAAATGTGACCTTAATGGCTTTTTTGGACTTAACCTGTGTTTGTGTGTGAGAGCCATGGCTGTGGTGGGGGTGAGAGTGGGTATAGCGATGCCAGCTTGGGTTTGCCGTTGTTAAAAGTGAAGATGACAACTTGGTGCTGCAGATTTTGCAGGAGGGGTTGGAGCCAAGCCACAAACTTTTCTCTTAGGAGATGGGTTCTTGGAGTGGGTCTGGTGTCTGACTGGGCAGATGGCTGAGGCTGGGGATCTGGGAAGGCTCCCAGAAGGGAGGTGGCCTGGGGAACAGGGGTTCAGTCCTTCCAGGATGGATTGGCTTGATGGTGGCTTTTCAAGCTCGTTCTCTGTTCCCAGCCACTGGGCATCCTGTCCATCCTGGAGGAGGAATGCATGTTCCCCAAGGCCTCAGACGCCAGCTTCCGGGCCAAGCTCTACGACAACCACGCGGGGAAGTCACCCAATTTCCAGCAGCCTCGGCCTGACAAGAAGCGCAAGTACCAGGCCCACTTCGAGGTGGTCCACTACGCGGGCGTGGTAGGTGCTTGCTGGAGCCCCAGCCCTCAGCCAGGCTCCTCCCTCCCTGCTCCAAGTCCCCTACCTGGGCTCAGCACCTGTCTGGTCTCTCCAGGTGCCTTACAGCATCGTGGGCTGGCTGGAGAAAAACAAGGATCCCCTGAATGAGACAGTGGTCCCCATCTTCCAGAAGTCACAGAATAGGCTCCTGGCGACTCTCTATGAGAACTATGCAGGCTCCTGCTCCAGTGAGTACTGAGGGACAAGATCTCTGCTCTGACAGGGGTCCACAGAGTGACATTCCCTGGAGTGACCAGGCCCCTTGTCTCTATTAGCCGAGCCCCCCAAGTCTGGGGTGAAAGAGAAGCGTAAGAAGGCAGCATCGTTCCAGACGGTGTCCCAGCTGCACAAGGTGAGGCCCCATCTGGGCCCCAGGTAGACCCTCACTCTTGGCAGCCCACAGCCCTGCCCTTCACCCCCTGCCCTGTCCCCCGTGTCTTGGGCGGGCGGCTGTTAAGACTTGCAGTGATGTTTAACTCCTCTCTACGTGAACATCACAGCAAGTCTGTGCTGCTTCCCGTCCGTACGCTGCCTGGGCAGGGTTGCGGGGGAAGGGGTGGGAGCCCTGGACTCTGGGAGGGATGGGGATTTGGCAGGGGAGTGAAGACTTCGGGGGTGGTGATGGGAGATGGCGAAGGGTCTCCTATCACCAGAATGAGAGTGAAAGAGCAAGAGTACAGGGCACTTAGGGCCCTGCTCCCGTCTCGGTCCTGACTACTGCGGCATCCAATTCTGGTTCTCTGCCCTCTTTGTGCCTTTCCCTCACTCTTGCCTGCCACCAGGAGAACCTCAACAAGCTGATGACCAACCTGCGGGCCACACAGCCCCACTTCGTCCGCTGCATTGTTCCTAACGAGAACAAAACCCCAGGTAGTCATCCCGGGCTCGCCTGGCTGGGGCCGGGGGGCCGTTGTGGGAAGGTGACAGGGCAGAGGCCAGGAGGCTCGGTACATCTTCCCCCTCGCCTTGCAGGGTCTCCACTGCTGCTTTTTCTCTGGGGCCTGCGGGTGTGCCTGTTGACCTCTGACCTTTTCCCCTCTCATGTCCAGGGGTCATGGATGCCTTCTTGGTGCTACACCAGCTGCGCTGCAATGGGGTCCTGGAGGGGATCCGGATCTGCCGCCAAGGGTTTCCCAACAGGCTGCTCTACACCGACTTCCGGCAGCGGTGGGCGACCCCTTCCCCCGCCCGCTGCTCCAGGTGGAGGCCTGAGGGGCTGGGCAGGACACACACGTCAGAGCCCAACAGACAGACGGTCCCCTGTCTGGAGGGGGAAGCAGGGACTGTGAGGGGCCTGGCCAGGCATCCCAGCAAGAGACGGGGGTGGCTCAGACCTGGCCGGGGACTTGGGGAGAAGTGAACAGGCTTGGGGCAAATACTGGAGGTGGAGCCAACAGGCCTCACTGATGAGCTGGACACAGACTTCTGGATGCAGAAAAGACAAGAGTGATTTCTAGGTTTGGCAGTGAGCAACCTGGGAGCTACCAGTGGTAGACTGACTGAGATACAAAAACGGTTTTTTGATTTGGGGGAGAGGTGAGGGGCTACTGGTTTGAGCCCTGTTTTGCGTATGTCAGGTTTGAAATGCCTCCAGCAGACACCCTAGAAATGTCATGGGGGAGACTCGAATGATCAGTCTGGAGCTCAGGGCAGCGGGCAGAAAGGATGCAGATTTGGGAGTTGAATGAGAATCGTGTGGACGAGGCTTCATGTGACGCATAGTGAGCGCCGGGGCAGTGCTGCTGGCTCTTCCCGTTCTCTCGATGGGCAACAAGCATCCATCGTTCCTTCTCCCTCCAGAAGTCATGGTGTCATCCACACTATCCTTTGTAAACAGAGGTTCATACAGATACCGTACACGCACACACACGCATGGTGCTGTAAGCTTGTTTTTTCATGTAACAGTCTGGCCTGGAGATCGTTCCTTATCCACAGACATATTCCTGTGGTCATCGTCCGTTTTTCATGGCTGCGAAACATCTCACAGTCTGGTGGACTGCATGCTTTGTTTAATGAGTCCCCCTCGTGAGGGGCCTTTTGTGTTTCTGGTTTTGCCTTCACAGCGTGGCTGGAGCCCACCTGACCCACACAGCCCTGTGCACATGTGCACGTGTATCCGCCTAGAAGTGGGTGGGCTGGGAGCCCTGGCTCCTTAGCATTAGAATTCTCTCCCAAATGTTTCTTCGGTGATAGGGCACAGCATGTCACCTTCTACTAATATTTTTTGCCTTTAAAAAAGTTTTAAAAAATAGTGCATGCCTTCTGTAAAAAGCCTCTTTAAAAACTCACTGAACGCATTTAAAATCCCAAGGTTGTGTTTTTTTTTGTTTTTTTTTTGAGACAGAGTCTCACTCTGTCGCCCAGGCTGGAGTGCAGTGGCGTGATCTTGGCTCACTGCAACCTCTGCCCTCCCAGGTTCAAGCAATTCTGCAATTCTTCTGCCTCAGCCTCCTAAGTAGCTGGGATTACAGGCGCCTGCCACTATGCCCCAATCATTTTTGTGTTTTTAGTAGAAACGGGGTTTCGCCATGTTGCCCATGCTGGTCTTGAACTCCTGGGCTCAAGCAATCCACCCGCCTCGGCCTCCCAAAGTGTTGAGATTACAGGCGTGAGCCACCGCACCTGGCCAGCCCCCCAAGGATTTTAAGTGGAGTATCCCTAGTGTCCCCGTGTGGTGACACATCCCCGACCCCCTTGTTCGGCGTGTGCCCTGCTGGAACTTCTGCACCAGCCTTGGAGAGGCCCAGGAACGAGTCCCTTGCTACCCACACCAGCCTCCTCGGTCCCTGACTTCTCCATTCTCAGTGGCCTGTGCCCCACACCCAGCTCTCTTCTTACCAGCTCTATCCTGCTTTCCCAGGTACCGTATCCTGAACCCCAGTGCCATCCCGGATGACACCTTCATGGACAGCAGGAAGGCCACAGAGAAGCTGCTGGGCTCACTGGACTTGGACCACGCCCAGTACCAGTTTGGCCACACCAAGGTCGGGGCACTGTGGGATCAAGGCTGGCCCTGGCTGTGGCGGTCACACTGGGCAGGGTTCATGCAGATGGTCGGGGGTTAACCTGGCTGTCCCCTTGTCTGCCCCCAGGTGTTCTTCAAGGCTGGGCTTCTAGGTGTCCTGGAAGAGCTCCGTGACCAGCGCCTGGCCAAGGTGCTAACGCTGCTGCAGGCACGGAGCCGTGGCCGCCTCATGCGCCTTGAGTACCAGCGCCTGCTGGGAGGAAGGTGGGTGTGGGAAGGAGGCTGGGGACAGGATGTGGCCCTGCCCCTCACCTCCCAGACCCACTGGCTCTCCCAGCCCTGACATGCTGTCCTGTAGTCAGATCAGCCCCTGTGGCTGCTTGGGGCAAGGTTCTGTTCTGTGTCCCCCAGCCTCCATTTCCCCACTTCAAAAACTGGGGTAGGGCACTTGCTTCTCCATTCCAGGCCATCCGTGTGTGGCTCGGAGGGGCAGCGATGGCACCCAGTGTTTTCCAAGACTCTTGAGAGCCGGGCCCTGGGCAAGATACTTTCTCTGCATTATCCTGGTTAAAGCGCTGATGGTTCTGAGACACAGGCGCTGTGATGGTCTCCACTCAGCAGAGGGGTGCCTGTGTCAGCCAGCCAGTGCCAGCTGGCATGTCAGCCCAGGCCACTGACCCCAGAGCCCTATGGCTTAACAGCCGTGGTGTCTTCTGGCACTTGCAGAGGCTACCAGGACATGGGGGCTCATGAGCCTCTTCACTGGAGGCAGGCCTGTGGGCCTCCCCGAGCCTCACCTGTAAAGCAGAGATATTAGGAGCTACTCCCTGAGGCTGCTAGGAAGGCAAAACAAGTGAACTGTGTGCCTAGTGTCACCATCTGTGACGGGCAGCACTAAGCCAGCCTCACAGCTCGGCTGCCCCCCCCAGGGATGCGCTGTTCACCATCCAGTGGAACATCCGTGCCTTCAATGCCGTCAAGAACTGGTCATGGATGAAGCTCTTTTTCAAGATGAAGCCGCTGCTGCGCTCGGCGCAGGCTGAGGAGGAGCTGGCGGCCCTGCGGGCAGAGCTGCGGGGGTTGCGAGGGGCGCTGGCTGCAGCTGAGGCCAAGCGCCAGGAACTGGAGGAGACGCACGTCAGCGTCACCCAGGAGAAGAATGACCTGGCCCTGCAGCTGCAGGCCGTGAGTCGGGGTTCCCCTTGTGACTGGGTGACCCTGGCCCTGAGTACCCCTGGCTGCTCTGAGGAATACTTCATCCAGACCCATGGGACTCAGGCCTTACGTCTCCCTGTTCCAGAGGTGCCATGAGATGAGGCCTCCATGTCCCAACCTCCCCACTCTGGCCACATGTCCTGGCACTCTCCCCTCATGCCACCTTGGCCTCCCGCTAAAGCAGAGGAACCCTCGCTCCCCAGCTCTCCCCTCTTTGCTGTCCCTGAAACCAAACAGACCATGCTCTATTCTCTGGTTAAGGGCCATGGGAGCCCAGGTGGCAGGTAACAGGGTGATAGCCAGAGGGCATGGATCAAGGGTCTGGAATCTCCCCAGGTCCACAGAGCAAGCTTTCCTGCCTTTGGCACGTGGCATTGTTTATCAGTTGTATGCCAGGCTCAGGCTAGTGCAGGAGGAACATTGGTGGGAAGACAGAGATGGCCCTGTGGTCACAAAACTCACCTGCTAGTGCAGGAGACTGTGACGCAGCCAGGCAGTAAGGAAATGGGGGGTGAGGATACCTGAGCCCTTCCAGGGAGTGCCTCCAGGAGCCCGTCCGTGGCTATGCAGGGGCTATTGCTGCTCACCCTGCCCCTTGGAAGGCCTCAGCCCAACAGCGGGGCAGGGGGCTTTTCTCTCAGAACCCTTGTTGGGCCTCACTCTGGGCTGCCCCCCACAGGTCTAATGTTCCCCTCGTGATGCTCTGGGGTGTCCCTCTCCCTGAGCCCTCGCCCCTCCATGCCCAAGAGCAGGTCAAGGCGTTCCTGAGTTCTCAGAGCCCAGCCGAGCATGGGCTTCAGACCTTTGGATGGACAAACACAAGTAGTTTCCTCTCCAGGGCCTGACCTGGTGTCCCTCTGCTGGTTTACCTGGCCCTCTCCTGACCCGGCCCCACTCCGTGTGCCCTTCAGGAGCAGGACAACCTGGCAGATGCCGAGGAGCGCTGCCACTTGCTGATCAAGTCCAAGGTGCAGCTGGAGGGGAAGGTGAAGGAGCTGAGTGAGCGGCTGGAGGATGAGGAGGAGGTGAACGCTGACCTGGCCGCCCGCCGGCGCAAGCTGGAGGACGAGTGCACGGAGCTCAAGAAGGACATTGATGACCTGGAGCTGACACTGGCCAAAGCTGAGAAGGAGAAGCAAGCCACTGAGAACAAGGTGTGGGCCGGGCCAGCTGTGGGGAAGGGCCCAGAGCCAGGGGGCCAGCTTTGGGGCAGGCGGCTCCAGGTCCCACCCCTGCTCTGCTAAGCCTCTGCTTTGTGGCCCTGGGCATGTCACTACCTTTCTTGGTCCTCAGTTTCCTTGTCTGTCAAGTAGGGTTAGCAGCCACTACCATTAGGGTAGCTGGTGATATGGTGTGTGACTGGCCTTTCCTGAGCACACACTCCTGGGCCTTGCACACAGTAGGTGTTTAGCACATGCTGCGATCCTTATCCATCCTGGAGTGCAAGCCCCTTGAGGGCAGGAACTCCATGTCCCCAGCTCTGCATCCTGCAGGTGACCTCTGACCTTGAGCCCTCGTGACGGCCGCTGCGGTTCCCCGTGCTGGAGGAGTGACTCCATTACACAGGAGGGAAAGGGAGGCGGGGGAGGCAGCTTAGCTTCTCACAGGGGCTCACCAAGGAAGCCAGGACGAGGAGGCAGCCGCCCTGGGCACCTGCTAATACTGCACATGGCTCTGGCATCTGTGGCTCTCTTGCCAGGCCAGGTGTGGTGCTGGGCGCTGTGGGTGCAACCACTCGTGAATCCTCAGTACAGCCCCATGAGGAGGGTCCTTCCCTTAGGCAGAAGCTGTGGAGGCTCGGAGTCAAGTGACTTGCCTGAGTCCCATAGCTGGAAGGGGCACTTGCTCTGACCTAGTGTGGTGGCCGCTCAGAGTGCAGAGAAGGTCGTTCTCATGGTGACGCTGGCCCTGGCACAGGTGAAGAACCTTACAGAAGAGATGGCTGCACTGGACGAGTCCGTGGCCAGGCTGACCAAGGAGAAGAAGGCATTACAGGAGGCCCACCAGCAGGCCCTGGGTGACCTGCAGGCCGAGGAGGACCGCGTGAGCGCGCTGACCAAGGCCAAGCTCCGGCTGGAGCAGCAGGTGGAGGACGTGAGTCAGGGTCACCCTGAGACTGGGTGGCGGGGCCAGGATGCTGGCTGGCCTGGGCCATGGCCGACCCCTGTTCTGCCTGCTCCGCAGCTGGAATGCTCCCTGGAGCAGGAGAAGAAGCTGCGCATGGACACAGAGCGGGCCAAGCGCAAGCTGGAGGGTGACCTGAAGCTGACGCAGGAGTCGGTGGCTGATGCCACCCAAGACAAGCAGCAGCTGGAGGAGAAGCTCAAGAAGTAGGCGGGGTAGTGGGGCGGTGGGGGGGCCCTCCCAGCCCGGCCAGAGTGGCCTTCTGAGCCTGCACTCGGCCCTTGTTCCCTTATGGATTCTTGTGGGTCCTGCGGCATTGCAGCGGTTAGGGGCGGGGGTCGAAAGATGGGGCACTGGGGCACAGGGGTAGCGTCCTGCCCTCCCTGGACTGAGGGCCCAGCCAGGGTCCAGGGCTGAGGCCTCAGGGCCCAGTACAGCAGGTGCATGGGGGTGAGGTCCCTCAGGGCCTGAAGGGGACTAGGGGACGTTACAGGGGTCCCAGGCAGGTGGGTGGGAGTTAAGGCCTGCACTGGCTCACCCACCCTGCGGCTCCTAGGAAGGACTCCGAGCTGAGCCAGCTGA
Organism: Trachypithecus francoisi; assembly: GCF_009764315.1. NCBI lineage: Eukaryota > Metazoa > Chordata > Mammalia > Primates > Cercopithecidae > Trachypithecus > Trachypithecus francoisi. Next base: position 30,508,811 of record NW_022681467.1, read on the forward strand.
GCCTGCGGGTGGAAGACGAGCAGCTCCTGGGAGCCCAGCTGCAGAAGAAGATCAAGGAGCTGCAGGTACGTGGGGGTCGGGTGGGTGAGGCCCGGGGTCAGAGGCCCACAGAAGTGACAGCTGCCCCGCGTGCCCACCCCAGGCTCGGGCGGAGGAGCTGGAAGAGGAGCTGGAGGCAGAGCGGGCAGCCCGGGCCCGCGTGGAGAAGCAGCGCGCGGAGGCGGCGCGGGAGCTGGAAGAGCTGAGCGAGCGGCTGGAGGAGGCAGGCGGTGCGTCCGCGGGGCAGCGCGAGGGCTGCCGTAAGCGCGAGGCAGAGCTGGGGCGGCTGCGGCGGGAGCTGGAGGAGGCGGCGCTGCGGCACGAGGCCACGGTGGCTGCACTGCGGCGCAAGCAGGCGGAGGGCGCGGCGGAGCTGGGGGAGCAGGTGGACAGCCTGCAGAGGGTACGGCAGAAGCTGGAGAAGGAGAAGAGCGAGCTGCGCATGGAGGTGGACGACCTGGCTGCCAACGTGGAGACTCTGACCCGCGCCAAGGTGTACACGCCTTCCTCACCCCATACCCACCCTGACTTTAAACCAATCCCAACCCTAGCAGCCAATACTGTCCCCATACCCCCTCCACCCGGTACCTGATCCTGAGCCCTGACCCATTCACCTGGCACCCAACCCCCTTTTCTCAGCCTCCTGCCAGTCCTGATCTTAAGCCATGACTCCCAAGCCCTGTTCCCTGACTCCAGGTCATTTCTGACCCAGCATCTACTTCCAGCCTTGGACCCTTGAACCAGCAGTAGTTGTGACCCCAGCCCTTGACTCTTGAACTCTGACTTAATACCTGTCCTGACTTCCTGTTCTGAACCCCAGCACCCTAGCCTTGACCTTTCTGCCACATAATCCTGACAGCTGACCTCTGACCACTGTCGCCAGCTGACTCCACAGCTACCATCCCAACTCTCGCCCTGACCCACCGGCCCTGGGACTGGCCCAGCCCTGTCCGTTCTGACACGTGTCTGTGAAGCGCAGCAGTAGAATCTCTTTCCGACTTTGAACTTGGGGCTCTGCTCTCCCTTTGATTCCTGGGCCCACATCTAGCTTACCAGTTTCCGATCCCAGATCCCAGTCTCTGACTGGCAGACCCAGATCCTGCCCTCTGATGTACAAACTTGTTGTGACATCTAACCCCTGCCCCCAACCTGGGATCCCAGGCCAGTGCAGAGAAGCTGTGCCGTACCTATGAGGATCAGCTAAGTGAGGCCAAGATCAAGGTGGAGGAGCTGCAGCGGCAGCTGGCGGATGCAAGCACGCAGCGTGGGCGACTACAGACGGAAAGCGGTGAGGCTGGGGCTCAGCTGGCCACACCAGGCAGGGCTTTGGTGCAGCCCTCACCAGCCTGACCTGCCCGCTCGCCTCTTCGCCCGCAGGGGAGCTGAGTCGCCTGCTGGAGGAGAAGGAGTGTCTGATCAGTCAGCTGAGCCGTGGGAAGGCCTTGGCCGCCCAAAGTCTGGAAGAGTTGCGGCGCCAGCTGGAGGAGGAAAGCAAGGTGGGCTGGCACCGGTGACCATGGAGTGGGCAGGTGGGTGCCACAGCCAGTGGGCTGCACCAACGCTGAGGTCACTGGTGTCTCTGCAGGCCAAGAGCGCCCTGGCCCACGCCGTGCAGGCTCTGCGGCATGACTGTGACCTCCTGCGGGAGCAGCACGAGGAGGAGGCTGAGGCCCAGGCTGAGCTGCAGCGGCTGTTGTCCAAGGCCAATGCCGAGGTGGCCCAGTGGAGGAGCAAGTACGAAGCAGATGCCATCCAGAGGACCGAGGAGCTGGAGGAGGCCAAGTGAGTGCTTCGCTGGCCAGGCCCCTGCCATGCAGAGCTTTATGCCTGTGCCTCTGAGCCCCACTGAGGGTGGGCGAAGGGAGCTGCTGGGCCTGTCCTCCCTGCCTCCATGGTCCACAACTTGTCTGGCCCCATGGCCTAGAAAAAAGCTGGCACTGCGGCTGCAGGAGGCAGAGGAGGGTGTGGAGGCTGCCAACGCCAAGTGCTCGTCGTTGGAGAAGGCCAAGCTACGGCTGCAGACAGAGTCAGAGGATGTAACCCTGGAGCTGGAGCGGGCGACCTCAGCAGCTGCTGCGCTGGACAAGAAGCAGCGGCACTTGGAACGGGCACTGGAGGAACGGCGGCGGCAGGAGGAGGAGATGCAGCGGGAGCTGGAGGCGGCGCAGAGGGAGGCCCGTGGCCTGGGCACTGAGCTCTTCCGGCTGCAGCACAGCCACGAGGAGGCACTTGAGGCTCTGGAGACACTCAAGCGGGAGAACAAGAACCTGCAGGGTAGGACCTGCCACACACCGGGGCCAGGGCGCTGCCCTGGGGTCGGAGCACCTTGGAGTCACAGGGGTGCCCTGGTGGGGCCACCCTGGAATCAGGGGTGAGTGGAGTGACCTGGGTGGGAGTACAAGCCATGGGGGTGGCCCCTCAGCACCCTGTCCACTGCAGAGGAGATCAGCGACCTCACGGACCAGGTAAGTCTCAGTGGGAAGAGCATCCAGGAACTGGAGAAAGCCAAGAAGGCGCTGGAAGGCGAGAAGAGTGAGATCCAGGCTGCACTGGAGGAGGCAGAGGTCAGGGGCCGGCCGCAGGGGTGGGTGGACACGGACGTGCTGCTCTGCTGGCTGTCCCCCCTTCCCACCCCACCATGCCTGCTCTGTATCCGCAGGGGGCCCTGGAGCTGGAGGAGACCAAGACGCTGCGGATCCAGCTGGAGCTCTCCCAGGTCAAAGCAGAAGTGGACCGGAAGCTGGCAGAGAAAGACGAGGAGTGCGCTAACCTGAGGTGTGTCCATCCTCCTCCCGCTCCCACCTCCCGAGAACAGAAGGGAAGGGAAGTAGTGTGTACTCTGCTCTCTAGTCTGTCCCTCCCATGGGACTTTCTGAGGTCCCGGTTGCTGTCTCCATTCTAGAGGTGAACCTTGGAGATGCTGAAGGACTTGCCCAAGGTCACACAGTGGGGGTGGAGCCCGAGTCAGTCCACCTGTCCGCCTGGGCCTCACTCTTCTCCATGAACTTACTTGATAGGCCACAGGCAGTCACAAGAGACTTTAAACTGGGGAGGGGTGACTCACTTGTTCTCAAAATGGGTTCTTGTCTCCAACGGTCCTTGGGCATTTGTAAGGACAGATATGCCCTTACGGGACCCCCTTTCATGCCACCCTCCTCCCATAGGCGCAACCACCAGCGAGCTGTGGAGTCCCTGCAGGCCTCCCTGGATGCAGAGACACGGGCCCGCAATGAGGCGCTGCGGCTCAAGAAGAAGATGGAGGGTGACCTCAATGACCTGGAGCTGCAGCTGGGCCATGCCACCCGCCAGGCCACAGAGGCCCAGGCTGCCACGCGGCTGATGCAGGCACAGCTCAAGGAGGAGCAGGCAGGGCGGGATGAGGAGCAGCGGCTGGCAGCTGAGCTCCGCGAGCAAGCACAGGCTCTGGAGCGCCGGGCTGCGCTGCTGGCCGCGGAACTGGAGGAGCTGCGGGCTGCCCTGGAGCAGGGCGAGCGCAGCCGGCGGCTGGCAGAGCAGGAGCTGTTGGAGGCCACCGAGCGCCTCAACCTCCTGCATTCGCAGGTGGGGACAAGAGTCCCTGGGGACAGAGCAGGTGCAGGCCTGCTGGCTGGCTCTGAGACTCTGCTTCCCCTCAGAACACAGGCCTCCTGAACCAAAAGAAGAAGCTGGAGGGAGACTTGGCCCAGCTGAGCGGGGAGGTGGAGGAGGCTGCACAGGAGAGGCGGGAGGCCGAGGAGAAGGCCAAAAAAGCCATCACTGATGTGAGGCTGGGCAAGGGCTGTGGGAAGCCTGGGACAATGCAGAGGGACTTCCCTGAGGCTGGGCACCTGACCAGCCCCTTCTCCCCCACAGGCGGCCATGATGGCCGAGGAGCTGAAGAAGGAGCAGGACACAAGCGCACACCTGGAGCGGATGAAGAAGACACTGGAGCAGACGGTGCGCGAGCTCCAGGCCCGCCTTGAGGAGGCGGAACAGGCCGCCCTCCGTGGCGGGAAGAAGCAGGTGCAGAAGCTGGAGGCCAAGGTGTGTGCGGCCCCTCTAGTCCTTGGCCCAGGCAGGGTGGGGGACCCAGGGGTGGGCTGGGCATCAGGCGGTACCCCTGCCTGCAGGTACGGGAGCTGGAGGCCGAGCTCGACGCAGAGCAGAAGCAGCACGCCGAGGCCCTTAAGGGCGTGCGCAAGCATGAGCGCCGCGTCAAGGAGCTCGCATACCAGGTGGGTGACAGGGTCTCCCCGGGGAGTGGCCCTGGAGCTGGCCCAGCCCAAGCAAGCCCTGAGTCCCCCTTGCCTGCCCAGGCCGAGGAGGACAGGAAGAACCTGGCTCGCATGCAGGACCTGGTGGACAAGCTGCAGAGCAAGGTCAAGAGCTACAAGCGCCAGTTTGAGGAGGCGGTGAGTGTGCTGGGGCCTGGACACCTGGACCCGGCACCCCAGCTCTGCCCCAGGGTCTGTGGCCAGGTGAGGCATCCGCAGCAGCTCCACCCTCCCGGCTTAGTGACCCAGAAGGAAGAGAGAGGCTTCTAACATCTCTGGGGAGATAGACCTAGCTCTGTCTCACAGAGCAGACCCCACGTGCTTTCCCCTGGCCAAGGCTGGAGTTGCCTCTGAGGGGCGGGGCAGGCACAGAGGCACATCATGAAGTTGCTGCATCCCAACTTCCTTATTCCCACTGTGGTATTAGCGAGGCTGGACAATGGCAGTAGGAACAAAGTTGAGGACCAGGAGGAGCCAGCTCCCCTACTGGGGATGGGGCAGGGACCAGAATAAGCATCTCAGTCACCGAAGAGGAGCCAAGGCCGTGTGTGTGCCCCCAGGAGCAGCAGGCCAACACCAACCTGGCCAAGTATCGCAAGGCCCAGCACGAGCTGGATGACGCGGAGGAGCGGGCAGACATGGCGGAAACCCAGGCCAACAAGCTGCGGGCACGGACCCGGGATGCCCTGGGTCCCAAGGTGAGGAGTGGTGGGGGCATTGCTCTCTGTGCAGGGGGAGTGTGGAGGATGACAGGTAGTACTGCTCACTCGGCTATCCCTTTCTCCTCAGCACAAGGAGTGAAGGCCCGAGCCCCTGGGCTCTGAAGAGGAATGTCTGCTGTTGTGCCTCTGGCTGAGACCACCTGCCCCAATCCTGTCATCACTGCACCCCCCCCCATGCTGCCTTCAGCCTTCCCCGGGCCCTGAATAAACACCACAGCCAGTTTCCTTCTCATTCTTTGGGGTTCAGGAGGGGAAAACACAGCCCTAGGGACAAAAGCCAGGTCCACACCAATCATTTAAAATAAAGTTATTTAATAGTCTCCATTTAATTGGTTTATTTGCTGTTAATAAATTGGCAACACAAGGAGGGGCCCCGTGTCCAGGCTCAGGCAGGAGCAGCTGCCCCGTGCCCCAAGGGATGGAGGGAAAGGCTCCCCCCGACTTCTGGGAGAGCCCCCTGGGATGAACACAGCGGCCAATGAGCAAACAGAACCAGAGGAGCTAAAGGAAAATGAGGCAGAGGGGCAGGCTTGGGGGAAGGCAGCATTCTCTGGTACCCACCACCCCTGCCCAGGGCTCAGAAGCCTTTGCCTGGGTCCAAAGGCCAGGGACAGGGGAGGCTTGGCTCACAGATGGGGGGGTCACCCATATCTTCCTCCCCACCCCGAGACTGACGGCCAAGAAGCCGGCAGGAGCTCACACAGAGCTAATGCTAAAAGTCCTCTTACCTCTGGGTGGGCCTGGGCCCCAGGGTTCTGAAGGAAAGGTGGGCATGGTACCCCGTCCTCATTATGGGGACTGAGGCTCTCCAATGACCTAGGGCCCTCAGACCCAGGGGGACCAAGGGCTTTTAGGACTTCCCTCCCACCAAGCCTGTATCCAAAGACCTGGGGCAGGCAGAGAGCAGCAGGGAGAAACAGGAACAGGGCAGGGCGTGTGGCATCATACCCACGCTCACCCACACTGGCCCAGCAGCCTCCCGAGGCCTGGCCCAAGGTCACTCCTCAGTGAAGTCCCTGTCTATGTCCATGTAGGGCTCCTCAATGTAGCTAACGAGGGCAGAGGGTGACTGCCGGTCCGGGTTCAACAGGATGGACACTGTCTCCTTCCAGTATGAGAAGCTGATGCAGGAGCTCTGGGCAAAGAGGGAGGGGCTGGGGGGCGCCTGGAGGACCCAGGTCAAGCCCAGCACCGGGATACCCCTCTGAGAGGCCCTGGGTCCGCTGCCCACCCATCACCCCCTTGAGGGGTGGGGCACTCACGTTCTCTAGGCAGGTGCTGTCCTTGTCCTTGTGTAGGTAGTGCTGCTGCCAGAAGCGCAGCAGGTTGTGGAAGTTGTTGAGCAGGAAGCCGGGGTACTTCTTGCTGTGCTCCATCCGCTGCAGCAGCCGCAGGTACAGGGGCAGCCGCTCTTTCCGTCGGGCCAGCATCAGGATCACCAGGCTGGTGTTGAGGCAGCTGACATTCTCCTGCAAGGCCACAGGCCCACCGGGTCAGGCGCTGGTGGGAGCCCCAGTGGCCCCTGGTGAACCTGGGCAACCATCAGGCAGGGAGGAGAGTGGCCCCAGGCCTCGGGCTACCCATGGAGCTCTCCCTGCACAGACGTGAGATGGGACTGGGGGAAGGGGGCCCCCAGCAGCCCCAGTCTCCTGCCTGAGCACCTTCCTGCTCCCCACACCCACCTCCCACCCCACCTGAGGGCAACAACATCTGTCCCTGTCCAGACCTCGGCTCAAGCATCACTCCTTCCGGAAGGTCCATCCCAGGCAGGGCTGGGTGTGTGGGCTGGGGCGGCTATCCCGCTTCAGAAGTGCCTGTCAGCACTAGCCTGTGCACCTCGGAGGGGCAAGAGTTCTGCCCCTCTCACCATGCACTCCCACCTGGCGCCTCACCTCAGAACAGAACCAAAGACCACCTCTGAGAGGTGCTAAGATCACCCCCACTTTAGAAAAGAGGTGCATGAGGCTCAGAGAAGGGAAGGCTGCATGACTTCAGTGAGGCAGTTGGGCAGCCTCAGGTCCGATTCCGAAGCCCAGCAGGGCAGAAGGTGTGAGGGACGTGGACGTGGGGGAGGCAGGGAGAGCGCTGGCCTTCGAGCCAGCCTGTGACCTGAGGGGACTTGCGAACCCTCCTTAGGCCCTGTCCATACAATGGGGCACTGATTCCTCCTGAGCACAGTCCTCAGAAGAGCTGGGTCTCCCGAGACGCACTTCTGGAGTAGGGGACAGAAATCTGGGCTCCAGGACAAAGGAACTAGTTTCCAATCGACCTTCCCTGCTGTGTGTTTGCCGGGGCCTCTCACCTGGGTCAGCGTCTGCACGTGGATGATGTTGATGAGTCGGAAGAGGAAGGACATCTGTGTGGGTACCTGGGATATGTAGGCAAGCAGGCGGCACTCGGACAGGACCTCGGCAACTGCGGAGGGAGGCGGGGGTGCAGCAGGTCAGGCTTAGGCCCAGTGGCTTGGTCGCCCAGGCCTCTAGTGGAGCCCCGTTTGGGTCCTGACTCTGAAGCTGGGGGCTCATCATCAAAACAGCTTCAACGAAAGCTGACTGCGGCAAGAAGAGGAACCTTCAGCTGTCCTGCTACCAGGCAAAGCCGTGTTCTCAGAGCGCCCAGAAGCACCCCACCTCATCCTCCAGAACCAAGCTCAGGGCAGCTCTCCCTCAGCCCTCCCTAGCCTGGCTCCAGACCCCCGCCCTCCATATCACACACAGGAGAGTTTCCGCCACAGGAAGATGGATCCATCATGCTGCATTAAGAAAAACAATGCAAAAGTTCAAATCCTCCTGCACAGCTCCTAGCGCAACCAGTTTTCCACACCAGCTCTCAGGTAAGTCTGGCCCAGGACTGAGACCACAAGGCACAGGTTCTGCTCCGTCCACCAGTGTCGGAGCAACTGCTTCCCGCACAACTGGGAGGCAGGGCAATAGCTGAAGGTACCAAAATCTGTGTGGCTATTCCCCTGAAACAGACCCTCTGGGGCAGAAAAAGGAGGCAAACGGCTAAATTACCAACTACCAGGATACTTCTTGCTATCAATGACAGTGACCTAGACAAGGAATAAGTGCCTGACTTTTTGGGGGGTGGGGGGGGGTCACAAACTGTCAAGAGAATCTGCTGGATGCCACAGGCCCTCTCCTAGGAAAAAAAGGAAATGCGTGCACATACACATGGAAGTGCGTTAGCAAGTCCAGGAGGGTTCAGATGCCTGCTGCACCACAGGGCACCTGTAATTCCACACACAGCACACTGAGGACGAGGGGGCCAACTCATCGTGCCAGGTAATACCAGTCCAAAAGGTCTTTTTCTGTTTTTTGCATCTTGCTAACAACAATGGATTTTCACCTTGTTAAAGTGTTGAACAAGGCAGCAAAGTGAATTGCCCTGGGAGCCGCCACCTCGAAGCCGGCCACGTGGGCGTCTGGTGCAGCTCCCTCAGTCATTCTTGTCTCCCTGCTGGAGACAGGGTGTCTGATGCCAGCGTTCTCACCCTGCATGACTCGCCTTTACAGCCTGCCTTTCATGTACCTTTCATATCCACCTGGTTTTCAAATCGGTCCAGGGACAGAGTGACACAGCGCACCAGCATGTTGGAGTCCACAAGGGAGCTGTTGATCTGCTTCAGGAACACCTGGAACTGTACAGAAACTAAGCTCACAGCATGCAGTGGGCTGCTGGCCAGGGATGGCCATGGCCCAGGGGGACAGTCACTACAACGGGCATCAGCGACCTCCACCAGCCCCACTGCTTCAGAGAGGAAGAGAGAGGCTCAGACAAGCTGAGGGACCTCCCCTCACGACACAGGTACTAAGAGGCACCCCCTGGAGTTCAGCACAGATCCGACACTGTCCAGTGGTTTTACACTCAAGGGTGCTGGATTCCTCTAATTTTTACTTCTAATTTTACTTCAGCTAGCCTCGGCTGGGTTTCTGTCACACACACCCGGTGAGCCTAACACACCAGGCCCAGTCCCTCCCCACAGCAGCTCCCATCGTGGCACCCACCATGCTGCGTCACGGCAAGTGCACAAGCTGCCCATTCCCACCCTCACTCCCTACCCACAAGCAGCCCGGTTTTCATCCCTGCATTCCCAGGGGCTAGCACAGAGCCAGGCAGAGCAGGTTCCGATGAATGTTTGCCAAAGACTGCCCAGACTCTCCTGTCATCTCTCATTTAAAACCTGTGCCTAAAGACTGGCAGAGCAGGGCTACAGGGGAACTTCTGGACAACCTAGCACACTCTGCAGAGCCCGAGGTGAACTTTACCTTTGCATCGGTGTTGATGTATTTATTGAATCTCTTGAATGCATCAACGTTGAACTTCATCAGCTCCCCCAGGAGGTCAAAGTAACTCTGGAGCACATCCCTTGACTTGCACTCGCTGTCCACAATGCAGTAAAGGATGTGCTGGGTGAGGAGGGACAGGGTGAAGGTGTGAACATGGCTACCCCCACCAGGGCCTGGAATGGAGCTCAGACCATGCATTGGCTTCGAGTAAGCATCCTGGGGATGGAACCTGCATCCCGTCTAGATTCTTGTCTGAGAATGCTGGTGGCTCCAAGGACAGGACCAGGCCTGACAGACCTCACCAGGAGGCAAAACAGACTGGGAATGTAGCACAATCTCTCCCCTGCCCAGGGCGTACAGCTGAAGCCTGTGACCTGCACTGTGGTCACCAAGATGGCCGGGGTGCTCAGCTCCTAGGTGAGGGGAGCTGTCATCACCAGGTCTAAAACATGGCCACTGCCTAAGCACTGAGGTCATTCAAGTAAATGAAGGACAGAATTGAAAAGCAAGGACACACTTTGACCCCATGGCTCGTCTTTGTGTTTATGAGCAAAATTGTTTAAAGTTTACACCAAAATATTGAGTTTCCATCAAGAGAATAAAGCCAATTTACTCCTTTAGAAAGTTTTCTACATTTTCTTGGAGTTACATTGATTTGGTCAGTTCTTTTCCACATGGATTTTATAATTCAGGGGTCAGTTTCTTGTCCATATCAAAAAATCTGAAAGACCAATTATAACTTTGGCCATTCTGCTGTTTCACTTTTTCTGAAGACTACTATTCAACAAAGGAAAATTAACTTTTAGTATCAAAATATCTTCAGGGTCAAAATGCCTTGCTAACTAAACTCTCACCCTCTTGCATGGCCTGGCCACCCCCTAAATCTGTCACCCCTTAAGCACCCATGGGGAACCCACAGTTGGAAACCCAGGGCAAAAACTAGGGCAACCTGCACTGGCATTCAGAAGTCGTGATCTCTGGTCGGCTCCTGATGAACTGTTTGGGGCTCAGTACAGGACACAATGCGTGGGCTGGGGGGGATGGAACCCAAGACAGTGGCTGCTCCAGACCATACCTCCAGGAGGCCTCGCTTCAGCAGGAACATCTGGTCTGCATAGGAGGTGGTCCCTCGGAGGAAACTCTCCACAGCCCGAGCTTGCCAAAACCTGCGACCCAAATATTGGCTCAGGTGGCTAAGGCTGCCCTCTTCTGGCCCATGTTCAATTCTCCAAGGGGTTGGGAGATGTTTGTTCCCTTTTCACGTACTCAGCATTTACTGAACATCTACCAAGCATCAGGCTTCATCCTGGGCCTGGGGACACAGCAGTGCCCCCGTCCTCACAGAGAGCCAGCTCAGTGCAGAACTCTTCTATCTGGGTCTGTCTGGAAGGGGCTGTTTCACAAAGAAGGTGACATCTGGGGTCGAAGGGCTGGCTCCTGGGAGTCCCCCGGGAAACATACTCTAGGCTTTGCCCTTTCACAAGAATGGCAGGACATGCAATTGAGGGGCCAGGAATGTGTGTGGGAAGCTGACGAACACGAGCAGACAGGCCGCTGGGCTCACAGACCACGGGCTGGCCTAGGGAAGTAGTGGCTTACGCTGACTGAGGGCCCCAGAGGCACAGCGGGGATCCATGACAGGGAGTTTGGACAAGGCACTGAAACCACAAAGGCCCATGTGGGCATGAAGCCTCCTGACAGCTCATGCCTGGCCCTGACGGAGCTCTACCTGTCCACTGACTTCAAGACTCATCTCAGATGTGTCTAAGGACCTCAGAGAAGGTCTTCCTCTACTCACCCAGCCCCCAGCCCTAGCAGCAGAAGAGGCTCCCCTTTGCTCCTACAGCTGCCGGGCAACTGGCTCCAGGCCTTTCCATGCTGCACTGAAACAGCACAGCTCTAGGGAATTCATGGCAGGCCGTATCCTAGTTCTCTCCCAGCCATGCGGCTCCAGCCCAGAGCAGGTGCTTGGTGAATGCTCAGTCACTGTGGGTTGCGGAAGAAGGTCCCACATACCTGCCAAGTCAATACTAGGCAAGATGGCAGTCAAACCACCTCTCCCCACCAGTACCTGTGCTTCAGGCATGGATGCTGGTGACTAAAGGAGGTATTTCTAACCTCCTGCGAAACACCTGGCTCTGCAGCCCCACAGAATTGGCAGGTACTTGTCCCCAGACCCACCTGAAAGATGACTCTGCTGGCTCCTTCTTCATGACCTGCAGCAGACGAGTTAACAAGCCCCTCTTTCCATCACACACCAAACTCCTGAAATAGAAGAGAGACACTGGTGACAGATCTGAGAGACTGACGGGGGCCCTGGGGATGGGTCGCTCTGCTGGTTTAGGCGGTGAAAAACCATGGGGACATTTCCAAGTCTGCAGGATGCCTTCCTGCTCCAACTGGGTCCACAGCCCCGGAGACCCCTGCAGTCACAGAATTAAACCGCCAAGTGCATTCCCACCACATCTCAGGCCAGCTTACCTTCCCAGGCCAGAAACATCCAGAATCAGACATGACTTAGAACTGCCAGAGAAGAGCTGTTTATACCAAAAGTATATTGAAACAGGCACGCCAGTCTGCCAGATGCGGAAAGACTGTGCGAACAGGGTGGGGCCCAGCGTACTCCTGGCCTGAGGTTCACTTCCAGCTGGCCTTGGGCAAGTACCCACAACCCCAAGCCTCAGCTTCCCAGTCTATGAAGCAAAGGCAGGAGATGAGGAAAGGACTCAGGCCCCATCATGGGGGAAGGAAGACGGCCAAGCATGCAGGGGTCTGGGCCCTTCAAACAGAGCAGCTCTACTGTGATCCACTACACACAGGGCAGGACTGGGTACAATTTTATTTGAATGGAGAGTTCTGGTTGCTGCCTTAGGAAAAAAAGGTTGGGAGGCCAGGAATGGTGGCTCACACCTGTAATTCCAGGACTTAGGGAGGCTCACTTGAGGCCAGAAGTTCGAGGCCAGCCTGGGCAACATAGTGAGATCCCATCTCTACAAAAAAAAGTACAAACACTAGTTGGGCATGGTGGCACACACCTGTAGTCACAGCTACTTGGGAGGCTGAGGCAGGAGAATCACTTGAGCCCAGAAGTTTGGGGCTGCAGTGAGCTATGATCACACCACTGCTCTGCAGCCTGAGGGAAAGAACAAGACCCTGTGTCTAAAAAACAACAATAACAAAAAAAACCAACAAAAAAAGGTTGGGAAATTGTGGTTCTTGCTGGATAAAGTCCACTGTATTCTGACGCCTGTGAGACTAGCCCCCCGTCGCCTGGCTCCAGGTGAGGCAAACCTAACCCAGGTAATGCAGCTTAACATGTGGCAGCAGGTAAGAGGCTTCTGTCTGTCCTGCTTGGCTGCAGATGCCAACAGGCAAGAAAGGAGCACATAAGCAAAGGGGCTGAATGCACGAGATAAGGGGGGCGGTACGGAAAACACAAGACTTTTGGCAGGTGACCTCTCTGAGGCTCTGCTCCCTCATCTGTAAAGTGCAGGTATGGATGGGGCTTCCCTCCTGGGGCTGCTGTGAGGCTCCGATGAGAAAATGCAGGTGACATGAATACAGTGCCTGGCACAGAGGAGCCCTCAGGACACTGTAGCTACATTTAAGAGAGGACACGCATGCATACCTGGGTGTGCTCACCAGTGAGCCCCCAGGGAACGCGAGCAGCCGGGATGGGCTGAGGGAAAAGCTGCACCCCTGCACTCACCTGTCGGTGTTGAGGACAGCTTCCACCTCAGGGATGTTGGCCTTGAGAGAGATGGCACTGAGTTCATTCAGCTCCTGGTTGTTGAGTAACAGGTACTTGTTCCTGAAACAAAATGGGTTGGAGGAGGTCAAGGACAGGAACTGGGGCTGCTGGGTCCGCACCGGGCTAGTGCAGGGAGTCTCCTGCTCACTTCCTGCAGAGAGAATCTGAGAAGCCACCAGGCACTTTCCTCCAGCACCTCTCACTCCAGCCAGCACTCGCAGGAGGGAACTCTGGGCTCTCAGGCAGTGGAATCTTTCCCTGGCCCCACCCCCAACCCCCAACCCTTGCTTGCCACATTCACTGACAAGGCCCCTTCCCTCAGCAGCTCCGGGCCTTTCTCTTTGCCTATATTTTTACTTGTTTCCTCAAAGGCACCAGCACCTCAACATGTCCAATCACACTCAAGTCTGGCCCTGCTGCAGCAGGCCCACCAGCCACCACAGTCAGACATCACAGAGGCCTGGTCAACTGTGACACTTCCCCCCGCTTGCCATCCAGGCCTGTCACTGCTCCCTGCGCTCCCAGGACACCAGCTCCCTAAAAGGCACCCACAGGAACTGAGTCATCACACAGCACCAAAAGTGATCTTCAGAATCAGGACTCTGATCCTGTCACTCCTGGTGAAAACACTTCCACAGCCTCCCACTGCATTTAGAACAGAGATTTTCTGACTTAGGAGGGGGTTATGCCCTGATAAACCCATTGTATTTGAAAATACCGTTTAAGTTGAAAACATATTGAGGCTGGACGTGGTGGCTCACGCCTGTAATCCCAGCACTTTGGAAGGTCGAGGCGGGCAGATCACCAGGTCAGGAGTTCTAGACCAGCCTGGTCAACATAGCGAAACCCCGTCTCTACTAAAAACAAAAAATTAGCTGGGTGTGGTGGCACACGCCTATAATCCCAGCTACTCAGGAGGCTGAGCTAGAAGAATCGCTTGAAACCAGAAGGTGGAGGTTTCAGTGAGCCAAGATCATGCCACTGAACTCCAGCCTGGGCAAAAGAGCAAGATTCCATCTTGAAAAAAAGAAAAAAAACCAACAAAACACATTTAATGTATCTAACCTACTGAACCTCCTAGCTTAGCCCAGCCTACCTGGAATGTGCTCAGAACACTGACTTCAGCCTACAGTTGGCCACAAACACTGGCAATATGGCGGGCACAGCACAGAGTACTGGTTGTCTACCTTGGTGACCGTGTAGCTGGTCATCATTTTTCTTGAAATACATTCGAGCTGCAGCTGCAGCTCAGCACCCAGCATTGCAAGAGTACTGAACTGTTTATCATGAGCGCAGGAAAAGATCAAAATTCAAAATTCGACTTCTGTACCATTGTACAGTTGAAAAATTCTAAGTGATGGACCATCTGTATATAAAATCCAGGCCTGTGACTGTGACCCACAAGGCCCTGTGCAGCCAGCCCAGAGCCAAGCCCACATCACTCCCATCAGCTGGCCACAAAGGTCTTCCCTCGTTCCGGGGCTTCTGGCTAGAACACTCACCCTCTCACATGCCTGTTCACTCAATTCACTACAAGCCGACCCTTCAGGTCTTGGCTGACAAGCCACTTCTGCAAGGGAGAGTTCCTGAGCATCCTCTGGCCAGTTCTGTACCCTGTCAAATGTCCTCTCACAGACCCGTTCCTCTCCTCCTGAATACCATCTCCACTCATCACTAATGCTCAATGGTGGAATCCTCGGATGAACAACTGTCTTTGTTTTCAGACTCTGCCCTTCATGAGAGCAGGGGCCATGGCTGTTTCATTTCATCCCGATATCCCACAGAGTACTCAGATTGAAGAGTCTGATAAAAGCCGGAGACTCACTTCCTCAGGGAAAACAGCACAGTTCCATAACATATGTGGTGCCATTTTTCAGAAGGTTAACGTGCTTCCTGGAGCCCTTCTATGGCTTTCAGCCAGAAAATCTCTCAAAGAGGACGGGTGCCTATGACGGAGGTGCCCTGGGGCCACAGCCGTCTCCAGGCATGTTCTGTTAGCTCAAATGCAAGGTTTTTATTTTATTTTTTTATTTATTTTTATGTATTTTTTTTTTTTTTTTTTTTTTGAGGCAGAGTCTCGCTCTGTCACCCAGGCTGGAGTACAGTGGCGCGATCTCGGCTCACTGCAAACTCCACCTCCCGGGTTCACGCCATTCTCCTGCCTCAGCCTCCTGAGTAGCTGGGACTACAGGCGCCCGCCACCTCGCCCGGCTAATTTTTCTTATATTTTTAGTAGAGATGGGGTTTCACCGTGTTAGCCAGGATGGTCTCGATCTCCTGACCTTGTGATCCACTCACCTCGGCCTCCCAAAGTGCTGGGACTACAGGCTTGAGCCACGGCGCCCGGCCAAATGCAAGGTTTTTAAAAAATTTAAACCAACATTTAAAATCAGGACCTTTCGGCCGGGCGCGGTGGCTCAAGCCTGTAATCCCAGCACTTTGGGAGGCCGAGACGGGTGGATCACGAGGTCAGGAGATCGAGACCATCCTGGCTAACACTGTGAAACCCCGTCTCTACTAAAAAAAAAATACAAAAAATTAGCCGGGCGAGATGGCGGGCGCCTGTAGTCCCAGCTACTCGGGAGGCTGAGGCGAGAGAATGGCGTAAACCCAGGAGGCGGAGCTTGCAATGAGCTGAGATCCGGCCACTGCACTCCAGCCTGGGCGACAGAGCGAGACTCCGTCTCAAAAAAAAAAAAAAAAAAAATCAGGACCTTTCACATAAATCTTAATTTCTGGCTTTCCTTGGTCGAAAAAATCAGAAGTTATGCAACAGTGGGCCCAGTTTCCTGTGCACACGCAGCTGGCTGGAGCTAAGCTCACTGAAATTCTCACTCACTAAGGTCCCCACATCATCTCCCCAGTGCCAAGGTTAAGGGTCAGCTGCTAGTCACCCCCTTCCTGCACTGTTTTCCTTACAGCAGAAATTTTCCTCGCACATTCTCCATCGAAGGTTTTAAAATAAATGAGCACAGAATGTCTTTCAAGAAAAACGGGAGCACACCTCCTTGTGGAGGGAAGAATCCCCCAGCTGCTCAGTAAGCAGTTGGCTTTGCCTGTCTGAGGTTCCTGCCGGCCCCTGGGAATAGCCACGCTGTCCACTCTTGCTTCAGAGGGGCAGTAGGTTGAGAGGATCCATTGATTCCAAAGGTAATAAGGGGCCAACGACTTCCATACTCAGTTCCTGGGGGTGGCTATGAGGGCTAGAAGCAAGCTCAGGAGCAGTGCCTGCCATAAGAAAGGCTGGATAGATGGCAGGTCCGACTGCAGTGTCACACCTGCTACCACTGAGGGGACAGTGGGCTTCCACCAGCTCTAGCGCCTCCTCTCGAGCTGAGGTCATGGACCAAAGAGATTGAGGCCTTCAAAAGACAGTCCAGCAACTGTCTTTGCAAGGACACACTTGTACTTACTCGTGGTGGTCGCTGAAGCTCTGAAGAAGCCTCAGAAACTGTATCTTCAAGGTGATGTCCTGAAACACATGCAGAGCCTCAATGTTAAGACCACAGTCACAAGGTTCCAAAACAACACAAGCAGACACTCTGGTGAGAGCCTGCTTCTCTGAGCCTCTGTCCTCATGCACCATGAGGACCTTTCTTTAGTTAGAAAACCATCTGTTCACTTCCACATCTGATCAACAGCAGATTAAGCTAATGTGGCCCCCTTCCTGCTAAAAACATGCCAGTACACTCAATAAGAAAAAAGGCAGGGCGTGGTGGCTCACACCTGTAATCCCAGCACTTTGGGAGGCCGAGGCGGGCAGACTGCTTGAGGTCAGGAGCTTGAGACCAGCCTGGGCAACATGGCAAACCCCATCTCTACTAAATATACAAAAATTAGATAGGCATGGTTGCTGTGCCTGTAATTCTGGCTACTCAGGAGGCTGAGGCAGGAGAATCATTTGAACCTGAGAGGTGGAGGTTGCAGTGAGCCAAGATCACACCACTGACTGCACTCCAGCCTGGGCGATGGAGACTCTGTCCCAAAAAACAAACAAACAAACAAAACGTGTGGGGAGCGGTGGGGGGGAAGTCCACAGGAATCAGAAATGAAGAAAGGACCGAGGAGTTTGGAGTAGTGAGCCAAGGAACTGATACTCAGCAGCTGAGGGCAGTGTGGAGCGGTGGCGACAAGACCTAGTCACACTAACGCTTGGGTTTTAATGCCCTGCAGGGACCAGACAGGGTCTCAGGTCCCTGTAAAGCCTGGGGAGCATGTACACTTGGCGAGAGAAGGGTTAGAAAGGCCTGACCCACCAGCCCAGGGAGCCTGGCTCTGCCAGGGTGTTGCTGGCAGGTGAAGGGAGCCCTCCCAAGAGCAGCAGAAACCCTGCACTCACACGACTGGGGCAGCAGGGCCAAGACATTAAACATGAAAACTGGCCCTGGGACAGCTGTACCTGACATACCTGGCAGACAAAAGCAAAAGTGCCCTGTAGAAACGCCTCCAGGGCTGAGGCTACTCAGGTACCCATGGGGGAAACTAGCCCCACTGACCTCAATGATCTGCCCGCCTCGGCCTCTCAAAGTGCTGGGATTACGGGTGTGAGCCACCACACCCAGGAGCACAGTTCTATAAGCGGATGAAAATGACAATAGGATAAAACAACAAATAAAAAAGCATACTGCTAGCTCATGCAGTGGGCAGCCCCCTGCCTGGAGTGAAATGAGATCCCCATCACAGAGGTGTACAAAGGGAAGTTGGCTAGAGGGCCTCGGGCAGAAACTTTTTTTTTTTTTTTTGTGAGACACAGTCTCACTCTGTTGCCCAGGCTGGAGTGCAGTGGCGTGATTTCAGCTCAGTGCAACCTCCGCCTCCTGGGTTCAAGCAACTGTGGTGGCCTCTCCATAGACATTACAAAACATGAGGTAACACTCCACCCTGAGGTCTGAAGACTCAAACACAAGCATTAGTACCCCATGAGCAATCGAAAGAGATCTTAAGAAAGTATTTTAAAAATGATTAAAAACAGAATATACAGCAGAAAAAAGATATTAACATCATGGCTAAGCAGTTTCCGAACTGAGCCGGACAGAACATCTAGAAATGCAAAATATATCTGCTTGAAATTAAAAACTCAAATGATAAAGCAAAAGAGAGCTCACTGAGGGAAGTCCCCAGAGTGCAGTGAAGAGATCAGGGCCCCATGGCACCGGGCCCTGATGGCTGTGTGGCACTTTTAGGTCCCAGAGCACCTTCCTTCTCATGCTGGTTGGAAGGTTGCGCGGACTAGCCGGGGGGCCAATAGGGGAAAGAGTATTATCCTTCTTTTGCAAGAAAACAGAGGCTCAGAGATTCAGTGATTCATTCAAGCTCTTACAAGTCTTCCAATGTCCTGTTCAGAGCTCTCTCAAGGGGACTGTGAGAGACACAAGGTAAAGGAGAATCCTTGGGCTCAAAAAACCAAAGCCCCCTTTTTTTTGTATGAGACAGTGTCTTTGCTCTGTCACCCAGGCTGGAGTGCAGTGGCGTGATCCAAGCTCACTGCAACCTCCACCTCCCGAGTTCAAGCGACTCTCCCACCTCAGCCTCCTGAGTAGCAGGGATTACAGGTGCCCACCAACACGCCCGGTTAATTTTTGTATTTTTAGTAGAGACAGGGTTTCACCATGTTGGCCAGGCTGGTCTCGAATTCCTGACCTCAAGTGATCTGCCTGTCTTGGCCTCTCAAAGTGCTGGGATTACGGGTGTGAACCACCATGCCCGGGAGCACAGTTCTATAGGTGGATGAAAATTATAATAGGATAAAACAGCAAATAAGGAAAAGCATGCTGCTAGCTCATGCAGTGGGCAGCCCCCTGCCTGGAGTGAAATGAGATCCCCATCACAGAGATGTACAAGGGGAAGTTGGCTAGAGGGCCTCAGGCAGGAACTCTTTTTTTTTTTTTTTTTTTTGAGACACAGTCTCACTCCGTTGCCCAGGCTGGAGTGCAGTGGCGTGATCTCAGCTCAGTGCAACCTCCGCCTCCTGGGTTCAAGCAATTCTGGTGCCTCAGCCTCCCAAAGAGTTGTGATTACAGGCACCCAACACCATACTTGGCCAGGCCGGTCTGTAACTCTTGACCTCAAGTGATCTGCCCGCTCAGCCTCCCAAAGTGCTGGGATTACAGGCATGCGCACTGCGCCCGGCCTAGGAACATCTTAAAAGGGATTTCCGCATAGGTTGGGGTGGGGAGTGGGGTTCACTCAGATCCTACTCCAAGGTAGCTTCCAATTAGGGGACTATAAAATATAATTTTAGTTTCTGCTCTAGTCCCAAAGGAAAAAAGGTCAAAGGGTCAGCAGCAGTCTTGAAACAACTACTGCAAGCCAGTGAGGCACCATCTGTCTGTCCCCAGGGCTCTCCTGCTTACCGGGCTACAGTCACAGTTCTGGTTGTGACCATGGAGGACAAGAGCAGATGCTGAATGCTTCCTCCAAATCAGTTTGTCAAACAGATTATTAAGTCCAGGGATCAGCTTGAACTCTGCAATCATTCTGTGAACCTGGATGGGATAGGAAGGAAAAAGTATTAATTAAGCGAATGTGCTTGAAAAATCCAGCAAAACCTCGTGCTCAGTACACACGATAATGACATTCAGGACGAAGAAAGCAACTAACTGTCAGTAAGAAGTGCCGGGGTTTGAAGAAAACATCCGTGTATCCCCTACGCCCACCACACACACACTTTCTAACGTTGCTCATTAATGCTCATGATAATCCTACAAGTCATAATGTATGACAGTTCCTATCACAGAAGCACGAGTGTGGGATTCAGATCGTCCTGCGGATGATTCACGAGTCCTTTGGGATTCAAGAGTCCTGGGTTTGACTCTTAGCTTCACCATGTGCAAACTTTGTAACCTTAAATTCCTTAAGATTTGTCTCCTTGTATTAACATGAAAATGTCCCTCATGCTTTGCACTAGGATAAATTTCAGCTGAAAGTAAGATACGATTATTTAAAAACTCTAAGATCCAGAAAAATCTCTGCAAAGAATTAAAAAAAAAAATGCTCTAAGAGTTGGAAAAGCCTTTCTGAAGGATCACGCTAAACGCAGAAGCTCAAAAAGAGGCTTGTTGACATCAACCACCCAAACCTTTTAAAATTCTGAATGGCAAAACTCAAAATAAGCAAAGTCACAAGCCAAATATGACAACAAGAGAACAGACATTGGCAATTCATTCCACAAGCAAAGAAATTCCTCTATAAGGAGTCCTACAAACATCTCTGATTTTTCACTCTTTCAGACTGGGAAAAATGACAAAGCTCTAAAAGAACGTGTTGGTGACCTGGGCATCAGGTACATTCACACGCTGTTGGTGGGAGGGCACACTGCTACGACCTGCACAGGGAAGAGGGTTTCGCAGTAGCTCTAAAATTTCAAATCCATAATCCTTTTAACCAGCAATTCCACTTTAGGAATTTACACTCAGATCCATATAAATACTAAATGACACATATTTACAATGCTATTCACTGCAGCATTATTTGTAATGCCCCAAAATAGATATAACCTACACTTCCATCAACAGAGATTAGCGAAATAAATTATGGTATGCCACTCAACGGGATATAAGGCACCAGTAAAAAAGAATCAAGGTGTTTTGTATGTCGTGAACTTAACAACTGCTGAGAGATAATACTGGGAAAGCAAGTATGTTCATGCTATATTACTGACTGTGTAAAAAAAAAGAGGAATACAATTCGCCTTTGTAAGCATAAAAATGTCTCTAGAAGGATACACTAATAACTGGTAAAATTAGCTGCTTCATGGAACCATCAGAATGTCAAGGATCAGAGGGGAGACAGGCTTCATTGATACTAACTTACATCTTTTAAAACAGAACTACAGGAATGATTTCCCTTTTAAAATTTGTTTATATAACGTAAGGCTATTACTAGCCCTTCTCAGGGCTGTTGTAAGGATCAAGTCAGAAAGCACACGTAAAGCTCTGCACACAGCACCAGTGCTCGCTTATTGCCATTTTACAAGGGGGAGAAGTTCAGCAAGACCAGCCTGGGCAAGGTCAGTGATTGCAATACACCTAACTCAGGTGTTCTGATCCTAAAGTCTGCCCCTTTCTAGCCCACTACAGGTATGCATTTATCTTGGGAGACCAGAACCTGACAAAGACATCCCTGGCAGCCTCCATTCCAATGGACCTCTCCTTTCAACATATTAGGTTGTGTAAAAGTAATTGTGGGTTTTGCCACTGAAAGTAACGGAGGTTACTATTCTCTTTCTACCAGAAATCACAGCCTCTGGCCAGTGTTAGACTCATAAGCAGCCCAGAATCTGTTAAGACTGAGGCTGATGTAAAATGACACCTGCTCTGCCACTCAAGCCTTTACTAAAATCCAGCCTGGGTCTACCTTGCCCTGCTTAACTGGGGTTGGGGAGGTACGGCTGATATCTATGGTGTTTACCAAGCCATGTGCCTTCCTGTCTCACTCAAAGGGCCCTAAGCCAGGCCCAGGTCACACAGCTACAAAACGCCGCAACAATGGCCCACAAAAATTCATTCAGTGCAACTGCCTCACTGCACAGACTAGAAACCCAATCTTAAAGAGATGAGGGGTGAGACACACAGCTGGGAAGAGAGGGGCCTTCTGAGGCAGACTTGGACCTGACCCTGGGTCTCCTAGGTTCAGGCCAGTATTTAGGTTTGAGGTTTCTCCTACATCATTTCCCTTTTCTCTTAACAATACCAGCTTCTTAGCCGGGCATGGTGGCTCACGCCTGTAATCCCAGCACTTTGGGAGGCCAAGATGGGCAGATCACCTGAGCTCAGGATTTCGAGACCAGCCTGGGCAATATGGTGAAGCCCTGTCTCTACTAAAAATACAGAAATTAGGGCCGGGCGTGGTGGCTCACACCTATAATCCCAGCACTTTGGGAGGACAAGGCGGGTGGATCACTTGAAGTCAGGAGTTTCAGACCAGCCTGGCCAACATGGTGAAACCCTGTCTCTACTAAAAATACAAAAATTAGCTGGGTGTGCTGGCGCATGCCTGTAGTCCCAACTACTCAGGAAGCTGAGGCAGGAGAATTGCTTGAACCTGGGAGGCGGAGGTTGAAGTGAGCAGAAATTGCGCTCCAGCCTGAGTGACAGGGAGACTCTGTCTCAAAAACAAAAACAAAACACAAAAATCAGCCAGGCATGGTGGTGTGCGCCTGTAACCCCAGCTACTTGGTGGGCTGAGGCAGGAGGATCGCTTGAGCTTGGGAGCAGAGGTTGCAGTGAGCTGAGATCACGCCACTGCACCGCTCCAGCCTGGGCAGCAGAGCAAGACTACCTCAAAAAAAGGGGAAAAAAAGAAAGAAAGAAAGAAACAAAGAAAATAGCAGCTTCTTCATGTGTAAAATTTGTAAAACAAATTTTACTTGTAGAATGCATTATTCCTACTCTCAGGTCCAGCCCCGTGGCCTGCTCTGTAGGAGGATGGTAGGCAGGGGGGCGAGATGAAGTGCCACTCTACCTGAGGAGGCAGTGGGTAAGAGCTCAGGCTTCGCAGTCAGCAAGCCCTGGGTTCACAAGGTAGCTTTGTGACCCTCGGCAACATTCTTTGAGCTCAAGTCCCCTGACAGAAAAGGAGATGGGGGACGATGGAGCTGTTGAAAAGGCTCAGTGAGGTAATGTGGAAGCTACTCAGGGCTTGAAGAAATGACTAAAAGAAAAGACTGCTATATGGATGATTTTCATAAGCACCAGAGGGATGAAACTTGACAGCATTTGGGGAGCCTTTCCAGTCTTGAGATTTCAGTTTGGCCAAGATTGGTCCGAGAACTTGGCCCAACTGCCCATTAACAAGAAGGCCTCTTTAAGGAAGAAGCCTTCTGTGAGGCCTGGCCAAGGAAATCCTTTCCCTTGCTACCCAGTGTAGGCAGGATCTGGGAATCCAGATCCTCACGGTGCCCAGCACACAGCAGAAAACCAGGAAATGCTGACTGTGCAAATGAGAACATGCTAGTGAAAGCTATTTTGGGGGGCCAGGATTTCAAGGTCACTAATGGTCCCTTCCCAAGGAAGCAGTGCTGTAATCATACAGTTTAACTCAAGACTGCAACGACTCATAGCAACGTGGAAACAAGAAGGCTCAGCGAACAGAGAACTGTTGTGAGATGGCAGAAAGAGGAAGCAGGGTAGCAGAGTTTAAATCCTGGCTCTATCCAGGCCTGTCCCCGAGAGCACAGCCTAGTTTATGCCCTGGCTTTCTCAAGAATCGAGTGTGGGGACACAGAGTCACCACCTGTTGTGTAACTTACTAAATACCTGAAAATTCAAACAACTGTGAAAGTGCCTCGAAAAAGTAACAGCACTCAACACATAGAAGCTGTCCCTACAATTATTTCAAATATAAATAACTGTGAAAGTGCCTCAAAAAAGTAATAGCACTCAACACATAAAAGTTGTCCCTAAAATTATTATTTTTTATAAAAAACATGTTTCATATTGAAGGAAGGGACACCAATGCTGTGGCTATCAGTGTGGGGTCTCATCCAGTGTCCTGGTTTTAAATACAACCACATGCTGAGGACTCCCAAAGTGACACCTCCAGCCTTGCCATCTCCCCAACAGCAGCTGTAGGTAATCAATCCAAGTGCCAATTCCATCAGACACCTCAAATCTACCTTGTACAAAACGCAGCTCCCCATCTTCCTAAGCCTGCCCCTCCACCCTTACCTGCTGGTCTTAACCATCGCAATACATGGCAAATCCATTCTCCTATTTGCTTAGTTCCCATCCAAACCATCAGCAAATCCTATCTTTCAAAATGTATCCAGAATGCAACCACTTCCCACCAGTCCCAACACCAATATGCTGGTCCTAGCTGCTATCATCTCTTGGCCCTATTATGAGGGCCCCTAATGGTCACCCTATTCCCTTCCTTGCTGTTTCCAGTCTTTCCCAAAGCAGTCAAAGGAATGACTTCTCACTTCACTCGGAGTAAAAACCAAAGTCTTTAAAATGGCCTGTGACAGCTTGACGTGACCTGGTCCCTGCGAGCCCTCAGGCTTCCTCTCCTGGCTGTTTTCTCCAGGCCGTCCCCCAGTTGCCTCACTGTTCCAGTGACTACGCACACTCCTCCCCAGGGCACTGCCCTGTCCCACCTGCTATACTCTTTCATTCTCTTCCAGACGTTTTCATCCTCACTTGTCAAATGGGGGTAATGCACCGATGTTGCCCAGACTTGTGACAGTCCAGTGTCTGACGCAGAAAGGTGTGGAAGGACTGCTGAGACCCCAGCCTCTCCTGCCCCCATGCCTGGTTTCCTCCCTAGCAGAAGGGCGTGGTCTGCGGGAAAAGGCTACTTCTCAACAGTCTTGAGGAGGAGGGCTGCACTCTTCCAAGCCCTTTTTCCTCCACTGTAGGTGATGGGCCCTTCCTCCTCCATCCTGGAATTACTTCAAGACTCAGGGAAGCCCTGCACATCTGGAGTCCCTGTACTTGCCCAGTTTTCCTAAGCAGACACAGCTCTGGGCTCTGTCCCACTGCCCTGAGCCCACATCAGGTTGGCAGCTCCTCCAGCACATCCACAGGGCCAGTCTTGCCAGTTTTCAACCCTTTCATCTTCACCTCACAGAGGCAACTGCCTGCTCCTGCCCTGAGCACCAACCAGGAATGCCTAGAAACGCTCCACACAGCAACGCACAGTGGAAAGACTCCCGCTTCTGGAATCAGCCTGGTTTCCTGACGGGTAGAACACTAGGAGAAATACCCCTATGCTCTCCCAGGCTAGAGCAAGAGCCATTCCAACAGAAGGCCCTGTGGAGCACCTGGCATACCATGAGCGCCTGGGCAGCACCTGCTCCCCGTGTCCTGAGACGCTGGAGAGGGGCCCACCTGGTTTCGCTGACGCCCCATCAGCAGCACGCAGAGGACATAGAGCACTTCCAGTTTGTACATGATCTCATGCATAATCTTCATTGACTGGGGCAGCTGGGTCCTGGCTGACGTGTGAGGCAGGCCATTCTCCTCAGAAGCCCCTGGAGGAGGGAACACAATGGAGGCTGACACAGCCACCGGAGAGAGGATTGAGTCACGGCTTGTGAGGAAACACATTTCTGTCCCTCGAACTTGCTCTGAACAGACTTGTAGCATAGCCATTCAGCTGGACCTTGAGCCTGAACAGAGACTCTGAAAGCTGCAAAACTCCCTCCACACCCCTAGGAGCCAGGTAAGCTCAGAGACTCAGAAAAATGAACTCTGCAGTAGTTGTATCTCATCAACTTTTACATGAAGTAAAAATACTCGGACACAGCCAACACAGTAACATGACCCATCCCTCCCTGCTTATCCCCTTCTCCTGCCACCAACCAGACCCCCAGAAAGTGCCCAGGCAGATGTCTGACAGCAAATTATGGGGACCGCTCTTCAAGTTGCAAATGGCCCTGCTTACTTGGTTCTACTGCTGAGATTCTATGAGGGACACTGCGGAAGCCTGAGAGGGATTCTTTTTGAAGAATTCCCTATTTTTTAAAAGAACCATCTAAATTTTTCTAAGGTTCAACTTTCTAAAGCAGACTGGGTATCACAACGGATGCTATTGATGCAGATGAACACACTATCTATAGGCAGACTTTCATTTTACCCAATGTCATTACTGCTAACATCAACAGCAGCTAAGTAATATTTACTGGACACTTGACATGTGTCAGACTTACTGGCTTTATGACTTTGGGCCAGTCCCCTCCTCACTAGGCCTTAGACTGCTCTGTACTACTGCAGCGGACAGCTAGGGTTACTGTGAAGACTGAATGGGAACATAAGAGAAGCCCAGCATCTGATTCTTAGGAAGCCCCCATTCACTCCTAGATCCTTTATTTATGTATTTATTTATTTACTTACTTACCGAGTCTGGCTGTGTCACCCAGGCTGGAATGCAGTTGTGCGATCTCGGCTCACTGCAACCTCCGCTTCCTGGTTTCAAGCAAGTCTCCTGCCTCAGCCTCCCGAGTAGCTGGGAATACAGGCGCATGCCACCATGCCCAGCTAATTTTTCTATTTTTAGTAGAGATGGGGTTTCATCATGTTGGCCGGGCTGGTCTCGAACTCCTGACCTCAAGTGCTCTGCCCGCCTCGGCCTCCCAAAGTGCTGGGATTACAGGGGTAAGCCACTGTGCCCGGCCTAGATCCCTATTATTTTAAAAGGGCATCGGTCAAGAGTCAGGAGAGGCTAAGTGATCTTAGCAGAGTGACTTCCCTTCAATTTCCTCATTTTTAAGGTGAAAAGATGAATCAATAACTGCCAAGGTCCTCTCAAGCTCCTATAGGAACTGTTTCCCTAGAGGCCTTTTGCAAAGGCCTCTATGTGGTATAGAGGAGTGGTTATAAGATATATTCAGGTAAGGCTCATACAGAAAACATAGTGATACTCTGCAAAGTATCAAGACAGAAGAACCTAACTTATTCCAACCAGGTGTGGTGGCTCATGCCTATGATCCCAGGACTTTAGGAGGCAAAGGCAGGTGGACTGCTTGAGCCTAGGAGTTTGAGACCAGCCTGGACAATACAGTGAGACCTCATCTCTATAAAAAAATTTAAAAAATTAGCTGGGCATGGTGGCATGTGCCTGTAGTCCCAGCTACTGAAGAGGGAGAGGTGGGATGATCGCTCGAGTCTGGAAGGTGAAGGTTGTAGTGAACCAACAGAGATCATGCCACTGTACTCCAGCCTGGACGACAGAGCTGAACCCTGTCTCAAAAAAAAAAAAAAAAAAAAAAGAGAGAGAATCTAACTTACTCTATCCTACAGACTTGGAACTACTTTTCCCAGCCATGTTATGTTAAAATCACAACCCTGGAAGACGACAAGCTGCTGAATGAAGCATGACTGAGACACAGCATGGCACAGTAGTTATGAGCAGAGACCCTGAAGCCAAACTACTGGGTTTGAACCCCAATCACTAACTGGGTGGTCTTCAGTAAATCAGTGGACCTCTCATGCTTCAGTATCCATCCTTCTTTGTAAAACAGCAATACTGACAACCATACCCACCCTTTAACGTTGTAAGGAGTAGAGGAATATATTGAAGGCGCCTGAAACAATGCCTGAAGTAAGCAACATACAATTAGAAACTAAATATAAGTTCTCAGAAAACTGAGTTTATCTGCTAACGCTTGCTTGCTACTTTGTATTCTTCTTTTTCATCTCCAAGCTTTTAATGGGAACTAAACAGGCAGGAGACAAAGACTCAGGAAAAATTTACTGGAGAAATTTTTAATTTAAGAGATTCCATCTACTCATATTTATTCTCCTGTACCTTGGGCAAAAAACTATAGTTACTCAATTTCCATGTTAGGACTCCTTGGCCCAGCTTCCAGAACAGTTAAGTGTCGGCTAATGTGCGAAGTGAACCTGAAGAACTATCACGCAGAATCGTGCCTCTGTCATACACTGCTGTGTGACCTTGCATGCTTGGTATCCTCAGCACCCAGTCCATGGTGCTCTAGGGAGTCCTGCAGGGAAGGATGTTTATGGAAGCAGTGGGCACAGTGTGGGGCACACAAGTCCTACTGAGAAACGAACATCTACGAAGCAAGAGACAGGGCAGCTTGACGCCTCTCCAAGTCACCACCAACTTTTGGTGCCTGGCTTGTACAGGCCTGACAGACTTTCTGGGATATTTTCCATAAACAGTCTCCAAAGCAATGGAGAGCTTAGCAACAAGGACAGTCCCAAGGATGAGGATGGGAAAACCAGCTCACGAGGCCTGTGCTTCCCTCTGAGTCTCTTCAGCTCTACCACGCCGATTGGAGCGGTCACCACTCTCTCTGTCTGCACTGCACTCCGTTTTCTGCGGGCATGCACACTCATTTGTTGTCTTTTTTTTAACAGCTTGGAGGTACAATTCACATATCATGCAATTCATCCATTTAATTAACCATATCATGATTTTTAGGATATTCATAGAGTTGTGCAGCCATTACCACAATCAATTTTAGAGTATCTTCATCACCCCCCAAAATCAGCCTTGTACTCACTACCAGTCACTTCCTATTTCCCACCAAACCCCTTAGCTCTAAGCAACCATGAAACTATTTTCCATCTCTAGGTAATTGCCTATTCAGGACACTTCATATTAATGCACTCGTGCAATATGCCGTCTTTTGTGACGCTTCTTTCACCTAGTACAATGTTTTCAGGGTTTATCTATGCCGTGGCACCGATCAGCATTCTCTTTTTTTAACTGCTGAATAACACCCGCTGGTATAAATACGCCACATTCTGGCTTGGCACAGTGGCTCACGCCTGTGATTCCAGCACTCTGGGAGACCAAGATGGGAAGATCGTTTGAGCGCAGGAGTTTGAGACCAGTTTGGGTAACAGAGCAAGACCCTGTCTCTTTTTATTACAAAAAATAAAAAAATTAGCTGGGCGTGGTGGCGTGCACCTGTGTTTCCAGCTACTCGGGAGGCTGAGGTGTGAGGATGGCTGAGCCTGGGAGGTCAGGGCTGCAATGAGTGCAATGAGCTGTGATCACACCACCGCACTGTAGCCTAGGCAACAAAGCAAGACCCTGTCTCCAAAAAAAATAAATACATAAGAATATACCATATCCTGTTTATTCATTCATCGGGTGACAGTCATTTGCGTTGTTTCCATTATTTTGGCTGTTATGAATATGCTGTGATGAATATTCCTGAAAAAGTTTTTGAGTAACATGTATTTTCATTTATCTTGGGTATATACCTGGGAGTAGGATTTCTGGGCCCTATGACATAACTGTATGTTAACCTTCTGAGGAACTGCTAGACTGTTTTCTAAAGTGGCTGCACTATTCTACATGTCCACTAATAGTGAATGTGGGTTCTGATTTCTCCCTATTCTTGCCAACCCTTATTATCTACCTTTTTTGATAACCATTTGAGTGAGTCATTGTGGGGTTTGTTTTTTCCGCTATCACCTAGACTGAAGTGCAGTGGCAGGACCACAGCTCACTGCAGCCTTGAACTCTGGACCCAAACAATCCTCCCATCTCAGACTCCCAAGTTGCCAGGACTACTATGGGCACATGCCACCATGCCTGGCTAACCAAAAAACATTTTTTTTTTTTTTTTGTAGAGATGAGGTCTTGCTCTGTTGTTCGAGCTGCTCTTGGACAATCTTCCTGCCTTGACCTCCCAAAGTGTTAGGATTACGGTGCCAGCCACTGTGCCTGGCCTCACTGTGGTTTTGATTTGCATTTCCCTGATGGCTAATGATGGTGAACATTTTTCACGTGCTTAATAATTATTTGTATATCTTCTTTGGAGAAATGTCTATTCAGATCCTTTGTCTATATTTTGAAATGGGTTGTCTTTTTATTATTGAGTTATGGGAGTTCTTTATACATTCTAGATACAAATCCCTTATTAGATATATGATTTGCAAAAATGTCCCAACCCTGTATTCCCCACAAAAACATTCTTCCATGCTGTGTGTTCTCTTTTCACTTTCCTGATAGTGTTTTCTGAAGAACAAAAAGTTTTAACTTCGATGAAGTCCAATCTATTATTTATTTACCTGGTTGCTTGTGCTTCAGATGTCACTGTGTATGACATCTAAATTGTTAAATCCAAGGTCATGAAGCTTTATCCTTATGTATTCTTCTAAGGGTTTTGTAAGTTTAGCTCTTTTATTTAGGTCTTTGACCCTTTTAATTTTGTATATGACATGAGGCAGGGGATCTAACTTCATTCTTTTGCATGTGGACATCAAATGGTCCCAGTACCATTTGTTGAAAAGACTACTACTGTTTCCACCAATGAATGGTCTTGGTACCTGTTGAAAATCAATTGATCATAATAAGCATGAGGGTTTATTTCTGAACTCTCAACTCTGATCAGTATGTCTATCCTCAGGCCGGCAGCACAGTGTCGATTGCAGCTTTGTAGTAAGTTTTCAAGTCAGGACATGAGTTCTCTTAGGTTTTTCTTTTTTTTTTTTTTTTAAAGACAGAGTCTCGCTGTCACCCAGGCTGGAGTACAGTGGCACGATCACAGGTTACTGCAGCCTCAAACTCCTGAGCTCAAGCTAACCTCCCACCTCAGCCTCTTGAGTAGCTGCGACTATAAGTGGGTGCCACGAGGCTTGGCTATTTTTTAAATTTTTAAAATTTTTTGGAGACAGGGGTCTCGCTGTTATCCACGCTGGTCTCAAACTCCTGAGGCCAAGTGATCCTCCAGCCTCAGCCTCCCAAAGTGCTGGGATTACAGGCACGAGTCACTGTACCCGGCCTAGTTCAAGATTGTTTTTGTTCATCTGAGTCTCTCGCATTTCTACATGAATTTTAGGATCAGCCAGTCCATTTTTGCAAAGTAGTCAGCTAAGAGTTCTGACAGAAACTGTGTTGAATCTGCAAGGCTGACCTGTAGATCAGTAATGGGAATACTGTTAACAATATTAATCTTCTGATTCAAAGACAAGGGATGTCTTTACATTTATTTAGGGTTTAATTTTTCAATGATGTTTTAGAATTTTCAGAGTATAAGTTTTACACTTAAGTTGCTAAGTATTTTATTTTTTTGATCCTATTGTAAATAAAATTTTCTTAATTTCATTTTTGGTTTGTTGATTGCTACTGTATAGAAATACTACTCATTTTTTAACATTAGCCATTCTAAACCTTTGTTGAACCTGTTTATTAGTTTATTGGTTTTTATAGTAGGTTCCTTAGGTTTTTCTACATATAAGATCATCCCATCTGTGAAGAGTTTCACTACTTTTCTAATTTGCATGCCTTTAATTTCTTTTTCTTGCCTAACTGCCCTAGCCAGAACCTCCGATACAATGCTGAAGAGAAGCGGCAACAGCACTGCCACTTCCAGAAACAATCAGGAACTCTTGGTCCTGATCTTAGTGGGAGAAGCTTTCCATTTTTTGCCATTAGGTATGATGTTAGCCATGGGTTTCTGTAGATGCCCTTTAACAGGCTGAGGAAGTTCTCTCCTGAGTTTTTGTTTTTACCAGAAGGGGTGCTGGATTTTGTCAAATGCTTTTATGGAAACGATCATGTGGTTTTTGTCCTTTATTCTATGAATACAGTGTATTACATAAACTGCTTTTCAAACGCTGAACCAAACTTACATAAATCCATTTGGTCATGGTATACAATCCTTGTATGTTGCTATACTTGGTGTGCGAAGTATTTTGTTGAGGATTTTTGCACCTATAATCATACGAGATACTGGTCTTGTGATGTCTTTATCTGGTTTTGGTATCATGATAATATGATCTCAAAGAATAAGCTGGAACTGTTCCTTCCTCTTTTATTTTCTATTAGAGTCTGGAAAGTATTGGTGTGAATTCTTGAAACACTTGGTAGAATTAACCAGTGAAGCCACGTGGGCCAGGACTTTTCTTTGTGGGCAGTTTTTCATTATTTATTCAATCTTGTTGCTACAGTTCTTTCAGGTTTTCTATTTCTTCCTGAGTTAGCTGCGGTAGTTTGTGTCTTTTAACTGGCTCATTTCATCCAGGTTATTTAGTTTATTGGCTTACATGGTTTATAGTATTCTCTTAGAGTCCTTTTACTTTCTTAAGGTTGGTTGTAATGTACCTTCTTTCATTTCTAATTTAGTAATTTGAGCCTTTCTTTTTTGGTCAGTGTGGCTAAAAGTTTGTCAACTTTGTTGATCTTTTTAAAGATTACCTTTAAAAAAATCATCTTTGGTTTTGTAGATTTTCTCTATTGTTTTTCTATTCTCTATCTCACCAGTTTTCACTCTAATCCTATTACTTCCTTTTCCTCTTGAGATGTTTGTTTTTTTCCCAATGACTTAAGGTAGACGTTTAGGCAATTTAGATTTATTTAAAAATGTAGGCCTTTACAGCTCTAAAGTTCCCTCTAAGTACACTTTAGCTGCATCCCCTATGTTTGCTATATAGTGTCATTTTCATTTCTCTCAAAATATTTCCGTGTTTTTTTTTTGGAGACAGAATCTCGCTGTCACCCAGGCTGTGGTGTGATCTCAGCTCACGGCAACCTCCGCTTCCAGGGTTCAAGCGATTTTCCTGCCTGGACCTCCTGACCTTAAGCGACCCACCTCCTTGGTCTCCCAAAGGGCTGGGATTATAGGCGTGAGCCACCGCGCCCAGCCTCAAGATATATCCTACCTTTGCTTGTGATTTCCTGAAGTATACTGCTTAATTTTATTAATTTCCCAAGTTTCTGCTATTTATTTGTAACTCACCCCACTGGGATTTGAGGACACACTTTTGTACAATTTTAATCCTTTTAAATTTGCTGAACTTTTTTAACAGCCTAGCATATGGTCTATCCTGGAGAATGTTCATGTGCGCTTGAGAAAAATGGGCATGCTGTAGTAGCTGGGTGGAGTGGTCTACAGTGCTGTTAGTCCTTGTTGGTATACAGTATTTTAAGTCTTCTGTTTTCCTGTTGATCTTCTGCTTAGTTTTATCCATTATTAAAAGTAGTATGTTAAGGTCTCCAGGTGTTGTTTTTGAACTATTGCTTTCTTCCAATCTGCTAGTTTTTGCTTCACGTATTTCTGGGGGGCTGTTTTTAGATGCATACGTGTTTATAACTGTTATACCTTCTCGATGGTTTCACCGTTATTATAAAATATCCCTATTTTGCTCTGATAATAGTTTTTGTTTTAAAGTCTCTCCAGCTCTTTTGGCTGGGTGGTGGTGGCTCACACCTGTAATCCCAGCACTTTGGGAGGCCAAGGCAGGCGGACCACCTGAGGCCATTTGAGACCAACCTGGCCAACATGGTGAAACCCCATCTCTACTAAAAACACACACAAAAATGAGCCGGCCATAGGCTCCACGCCTGTAATCCCAACTACTTGGGAGGCTGAGGCACGAGAATCGCTTGAACCTGGGAGGTGGAGGTTGCAGTCAGCTGATCGTGCCATTGCACTCCAGCCTGGGCAACAGAGTGAGACTCTGTCTCTCCAACTTTTTAAAAGTACAGCCTCTCCAGCTTTCTTGTGGATGCTGCCTGCATGATACATCTTTTTCTGTCCTTTACTGCCCTATTTTATCTTTGAATTGAAAGTGTGTTTTCTGTAGGCTGCATATAACTGGATCTTGTTTTCTGATCCAATATAACAATCTGTCTTTTAAATGGTTAAATCGATTTGCATTTAATGTTACTATTGATAAAGCTGGACTTACTTCTGCCATTTTTTTGTTTTCTGTAGTCTTGTGTGTTTTTTTGTTCCTCAAAAAAAATTTTTTTTAATCTGAAAAATATTAAGATGTATGTGGTAAGCAACCTTTTTTTTTTTTCCTGATATGGAGTTTCACTCTTGTTATTCAGGCTGGAGTGCAATGATGCCATCTTGGCTCCCCACAACCTCCGCCTCCCGGGTTCAAGCGATTCTCCTACCTCAGCCTCCCGAGTAGCTGGGATTACAGGCATGTGCCACCACACCCGGCTAATTTTGTATTTTTAGTAGAGATGGGGTTTCTCCATGTTGGTCAGGCTGGTCTCGAACTCCCGACCTCAGGTGATCCGCCCGCCTTGGCCTCCCAAAGTGTTGGGATTACCGGTGTGAGCCACTGCACCCACCCGGCAACTTCTAAGAAAGTTAACTTGGGAAATATGGTGAAGAAATAATTGAAGGAGATATAATGTTATACTAGAAAATATTAATCAAAAGAAACATTAAAGCTTTCCGCCTCTTCTGGTATCACATCCAGCTGTTAGGCTCTATTAACTGCTGTCTGAATTCTCGACTGTTTTTGACAATGCCCTGGAGTATACACTGCTCCCACGTCTAATTCAATTAAATTCAGGAAGGGGTGATTTTTGAAATTGAGCTTTGTTCTGACCTTAGGAGAGTTCTTCTCAGCTGTCTCCTTCCCTGGTTCTCTGGTGAACTAGCTGGCCTGTGCATCACCTTGTTCTTAATTAAGAAGAGGTACCTGGCCGGGCATAGTGGCTCATGCCTACAAACCTGGCACTCTGGGAGGCCAAAGAGGGTGGATCACCTGAGGCCAGGAGTTTGAGACTGGCCTGGCCAACATGGCAAAATCTCTATTCAAAAAAAGAGAAAACATAAAAAATAAAAGAGTAAAAAGAAGAGATACCTGTCTTTTTTTATTTGCTTACCATCAAAATCTCCTCAGGCATGAACTTCCCTAGACTCTGTTCTTACTAACTGCTTTTCTCTGTGGGCAAATTCTCAGAGCAGGGTCAGTAGCCTCTAGTCTTCTGGGCTTGCCTTTCCCAGTGTAAAACCTCTGTACATGAGCAAGCAAGCTTAGGCAAAGGTGATCACAGCCATAGAATTCTTGGCCTGAAGTATACGGGATAGAGCTTCCACACCGTGAGTGCAGTACGGAGTTGGGTGGAGGAAGGAAGCCTCTGACCTCTTTGCCATACTTACCGAGAACTTAGCCTCTTCAATTTGGAGCTGGAGGGAAGAAGAAAAGCTGGTGGCCTCCCACTCCCAGTGAGATACCTATTCCTCGTTTGGGAGCTGAGAATTCCTAGGTTTGTGTATTTTGAACCTGCTGGCCAGAATCGAATGCTTTAGGGGTGGGCACCTAACCAAAGACGGGCCAGAGTTATTTACCAGGAAGCTGCAGCTGAAACTGGGAGTCTTCTTATTTAATAGAGGCAGTCTTCTGCCTAGTCCCATCAAGGGGACCAGGAAAAGATAGGGCACAGTAAGACAGAAGACTAAGAAACATTGTAGAAAGAAAAAGAGATGAGGAGAGAAGTTTCTAGGTTCCTAAGAATGCTCTGGTTACTGGTTCTTATCAGTCCCTGAGACACAGCTGTCTCAGGTATGCAACAAAGCCCTTCTCCCTGAAATCAAGTCCACTTTGGGGAGTTCAATGAGGTTTCTGTAACCAGCTATCAAAAGAGTCTTAATAGTCATGGTCTAGAATTGCCTCGAGGAAAATTCTACTTTGAGCAAATCTCCAATTAATCCTCCTTGGAAAGGAGAGCAAGAATGGTCCCAGGTGCCCATGGAAAAGCTCCCAATCACTCAGGGGACCCATCCTCCCATACCTTGATTGTGCTCTGACTCCTCATTGGCCACTCGCATCAGGGCATCTAGCACCAAAGCATTGTCTAGCCATGTGTACCATTCCTCCAACTCCTGAAGGAAGCTGGCTGTGCCCGTTGACTCTG
The DNA here is from genome assembly GCF_009764315.1 of Trachypithecus francoisi. Lineage (NCBI taxonomy): Eukaryota > Metazoa > Chordata > Mammalia > Primates > Cercopithecidae > Trachypithecus > Trachypithecus francoisi. The sequence continues at coordinate 30,543,948 of NW_022681467.1, forward strand.
ACACCTTTCGAGTCGCCAGTTTGCAAAGCCGCTCAACAAAGCCAGGGATGCTGAGAAGGGCCGCTGACAGGGAAAGAACAAGCGAGGAAATTTTCAAAACAGAGACCAGCAAAACTACCCCTAAAGCCCTAACAAACAATCTGCATGATAGGAATAATTCTTACTCTGATAGTAGCTAAAGCTACTCTTTTAAAATGAAATGTCAAGCCAAGGTAAATAGTAATTATGTTACAGGCATAAGCTTAACTTTTAACAGGTACAGGAAAACAGTCTTTTTAATCTACTGGGAATGTACATCAGAATAATCTTAATGCCTTAAATTTGTGTGTCTTTGAGCCAAGAGGTCAATTTCTGGGGATTTACCATAGGGAAATAACCAGTCATATTACAAGAGAATATCTGTGTAAGGAGGTTCACTGATGTGGTTTCTGTAACAGCAAAAAGGTGAAGATAACTAAATGTTCACCAATAGCTGATTAATTAAATACAATGATACATTTATACAATGGAATACTGCAGAGACACTAAGAATGACACATACATCTTTATACAGTGACTCAAAATAGCTGTTTACTTGTTAAAGAGAGTAAATTATTTAAACAATATGAGTTTAATTAAGTTCATTTTCTTCAAAAATTTAAATATTCACTTCTTTAAAATACACAAATAAGGAATGAAAACATATATACCAAGGGATCTGCTGTGGCTGTTCCTGAGGAGGAGAGAATATAAACATTTCTCTTAAAATTACTCATCTACAGTTTCTAATTCTCTTATAACATTTACTGGCAGGATGAAGATAAACATGTTTTTAAGGTAAAGAAAAAAACTGAATAATCACCCAATTTTTCTTTCTACCAGTCTCATTTTATTCACAATGAGTGAGGTGGAAACTCTGATCGGCATAGTAGAACATCATAAACTTTGGAGGCGGGGAGATCCAGATTCAAATCCTGACTCTGTCATTTAACCTTCTTTAAAATGAGACTAATGCCTGTTCATGTTTGCCTGAATATGCATTAAATCTCTCTGGAAGGACAGAAAAGAAGCCAAGAGCAGTGGCTGCCACAGTAAACAGCTATAAGATGGAAACAGCCAAAATGTCCATCAAGTGGAAAAGGGAATTAAGGTCACTGGGAATAACAGTGGAATGGAAACTTTTCAATAAACACTTTTGAATCCGCAGATCTTTTGGAATCATGTGAATATTACACCTAATTAAAAATTAATAAATGACTAGATATTTCAGGATATCAAGGGATTACCATTAATTTTTGATATGATGACAGAGTTACGAAAAGTCATTATCTTATAAAAACACTGAAATATATGCAGGTGAAATTATACAATGTGTGTCTGGGGTTTACTTCAAAATAACCCAAGGTGAAGTAGGGAATAGTAAATGGGAGTAGAGATAAAGTAAGACAGGCTTGAACTCCTGGACTCAAACTATCCACCCACCGTGGCCTCCCAAAGTGCTGGAATTACAGACTTAAACCACTGCTCATGGCCGTTTTTTTTTTTTTTTTAAATAAATGATTTTTAAAGATTTTTTATATTGACAAGGCTGAGTGCAGTAGCTCATGCCTGTAATCCTAGCACTTTGGGAGGCCAAAGTGGGTGGATCACTTGAAGCTAGGAGTTCAAGACCAGCCTGGTCAACATGGCGAACTCCATCTCTACCAATAACACAAAAATCAGCCAGGCGTGGTATCGTGCGCCTGTAGTCCCAGCTACTCAGGAGGCTGAGGCATGAGAATTGTTTGAACCTGGGATGCAGAGGTTGCAGTGAGCCGAGATCGCACCACTGTACTCCAGTGTGGGCAAGAGTGATACTCTATCTCAACACACACACACACCCTCCCTATAAATTAGTGAGTGGCTATGAGATGACGTTTGACCTTACTTATACTACATTAAGGTTCCTCAAAAAGTCAAACATAAAATTACCATATGACCCAGCAATTTCACTCCTAAATATATACCCCAAAGAACTGAAAACAGGTGCGCACACAAATATGTGTACACACACATTCATAGCAGCACTATAAGATGAAAACATCCCAAATGTCCGTTAACTTAAGGGATAAACTGTGGTATCTACATATGATGACTATTATTCAGCCATATAAAGGAATGAAGTACTGACATGATACAACATGAATGAACCTCAAAAACATTATGCCAAGTGAAAGAAACCAGATTCAGAAGGCTATATGCTATATGATTCTGTTCACAGTCATGCACGGCATTAACGCTGTTGCAGTCAATGACAGACCACGTAGAAGACGGTGGTCCCATCAGATTATAATATTGTATTTTTACTATAACTTTTTTCTGTGTTTAGATACACAAATACCATTATGGTACAAGTGCCTACGGTATGTAGTATAGAAACATGCTGTACAGGTTTGCAGCCTAAGTGTATCATGGGCCACACCAGCTAGGTTTGTGCAAGTATACCCTATGACATTCACACAATGACAAAATTGCCTCACTGCATTTCTCAGAAGGATAGAGATTACTAAGTGACACATGACTGTATATGAAGTAATCTGAATAGGTAAATCCACAGAGAAAAAAGCATAACGGTGGTTGCCAGCGGTTGGAGAGAAGGGGTAATGGCAAGTAGCTGCTTAATGTGTATGGAGTTTCCTTTTGGGGTGATGAAAACGTGCAACTAGATAGAGGTGGTAGCTGCACAACACTGTAAATGTATGAAATGCCGCTGAGTTGTTCACTTTAAAATGGCTAATTTTATGTTATGTGACTTCCATCTCCATAAAATAATTATGCAGAAATAGATACCTGTTTGAGACACCATTTTTTTTTTTTTTTTTTTACTTATCAGCTTGGCAAATATAAAAAAGTTTGATAATGCTCTGTACTGGGAAGGCTACAGGCAACAGGGTGGGAAGATGAACAAGTAATTTCTTTGGAAGGTGAATTTGTCAACACTTATCGATTTCCATTAATGAGGAACTAATTAAATTATGGTATGCCCGTATAATAAAATACTATATAATTACAAAAAGGAATCATATAATTCTATATATGCTAGAGTATAATTTTTAGCAAGGTAAGTTTAATAAAAAGAGAGCAGTGCTTATTTTATATTACCTATTTCCATTACCATCTGTACAAACAGGAAGGCGTCAATCTCTCTCTCTCCCTCTTTCCCCCATCCATGACTGGGCATGGATAGAGTATCTCTGGAGGGACGTTTAAGAAACTGGTAAAAAGTCACCACAGCGAGGGGGACAAACTCTCTGCTGTACTTTTTGTACCATTTAAAAAAAATCTTAGGTGTATATTATTTTTTCTAAAAACAAATAAATAGGCTGGGTGTGGTGGCTCATGCCTGTAATCCCAGCACTTTGGGAGGTCGAGGTGGGTGGATCACCTGAGGTTGGGAGTTCAAGACCAGCCTGGCCAACATGGCGAAACCCCTTTTCTACTAAAAACACAAAAACATGAGTCGGGCGTGGTGGCCCATGCCTGTAGTCCCAGCTACTTGGGAGGCTGAGGCACGAGAATCGCTTGAACCAGAAAGCGGAGGATGCAGTAAGCCGAGATTGTGCCACTACACTCCAGCCTGGGCGACATAGCCAGACTCAGTCTCAAAACAAAACAAAACAAAGCAAAAAAAAACAAAAAAGAAATAAAAAGTTTGTATTCTACATGAAAATCTTCACAAAGCTGGATTTTTATTCTTATACTTCTGTTCTCAGCAAAAATAGCTCCCGCTGCTTGACCTGCTCCTCTCAGGACAGCATGTAGGAGCTAGTCTTCCCCATTCCTGCACACAGAAGTCGGACTTCCCACCCCAGATTCTTTTTTTTTTTTTTTTTTTTTTTTGAGGCGGAGTCTCGCTCTGTCGCCGGACTGGAGTGCAGTGGCCGGATCTCAGCTCACTGCAAGCTCCGCCTCCGGGTTTACGCCATTCTCCTGCCTCAGCCTCCCGAGTAGCTGGGACTACAGGCGCCCGCCACCTCGCCCGGCTAGTTTTTTTGTATTTTTAGTAGAGACAGGGTTTCACCGTGTTAGCCAGGATGGTCTCGATCTTCTGACCTCGTGATCCGCCCGTCTCGGCCTCCCAAAGTGCTGGGATTACAGGCTTGAGCCACCGCGCCCGGCCCCAGATTCTTGAGCTGTTGAGAGTCACTTACCTCCTGAAAAGCTAACGAAAGCTACAGACTGTCTCCCCGGAAAGAAATTCGCTGGACCAATCATACTTAGCAATTCACATACAATCTCATGGGCTGACACCCCGGTGTATCCAGTCCTTGTAATTCTCACAGCTTTAGCAGTAGCTACCACACCTGGCTAATGGTAAACTGACAACGAAATCACTCACAACTCCTGGGAATTTCTGCAGAAGCAGGCCTCTTCTCTCCTCTCACTGCTGAAACATCAGTATTCCCCACACACCCCGGTAGTTTCCCCTCCTGCTTTCCAGCTTCATGTGCTGCATAATTCGGCCCCTCTCAGCTAAGTGTCACTTATAAATTGACAATTATCTAGCCTATAGCTTCATTTGCATCTCTGCCAGAAACCTTGAAAGATGTTACTTTCCCCCAGAAGGAAACCAGGTGTTCTCTTCTGAATCGACAGAAGGCATCGACAGAAGGTAGTTCTGAGAATCTCAAAAAAGACTCAAAAAATAATGATTTATGCCATCTTCCTAGATGTAATTTACACTACATGTAAATTATCTGACCTCCAGGAAGATGGCATAAATCATTATTTTTGCTGGGCAAGAAAATGACCTCACAGCCACAGTTTATTAAAAACGAAATGAAAACTTTTTGGCAACATCCTACATATTTCAGCTTTCTATACAGTTATGGACTATATCCCTCCAGCCCCTGTAAATTCATATATTGAAGCTCTAGCCCCAAATATGACTGCGTTTTGAGATAGGCCCTTTAGGGGGTGTAGTGGTGTGATGGTTAATTTTAGCTGTCCATTTGACTATACTGCGGGATGCCAAAGTGGCTGGCATAGCACTGTTTCTGGGCGTGTCTCTGACGGTGATTCCAGAAGAGATTGGTGTATGAGTCTGTGAACTAAGGGAAAACCTGCCCTCAATGTGGGCAGGCACCATCCAATTGGCAGGGGAGCAGTGGGAGGCGATGGAGGAAAACAAAAAGGGATTCTCCCCCTTCTGGAGCGGGAAGTTTTTCTCCTACTGCTCTTGGATATCAGACTCCAGGATCTTAGGCTTTTGGTCTCCGAGACTTGCACCAGCAGTCTCCGGGGTCCTCCAGCCAGGGAGCTACACCATCAGCTTTCCTGGTTCTAAGTTTTCTGGACTTGGACTGAGCCATGCTAATGGCTTCTCAGGTTCTCCAGCTTGCACACGGCTTCTCTTTTATTTTATTTATTTATTTTTGGAGATGGAATTTTACTCGCTGCCCAGGCTTAGTGCAATGGCACAATCTCGGCTCACTGCAACCTCCGCCTCCTGGGTTCAAGCAATTCTCCTGCCTCAGCCTTGCAAGTAGCTGGGAGTACCAGCATGTCACCACGACTGACTAATTTTTGTTGCAGATGGCTCATCATGGGACTCCTCTGCCTCTGTGATTGTGTGAGCCAATTCCCCTAACAAATCTCCCCTCATAAATCCTACTGCTTCTGTCTCCAGATCTGGAGACTGCTGCCTAATACAGGGAGGTAATTAAGGTTAAATGAGGTTACAAGTGTGGGGCCCTAAACGGAGAGGACTGGTGTCCTTCTAAGAAGAGGAAGAGACACCAGAGATCTCTGTCTCTCCTCACTGACGCAGAGGAAAAGTCATATGTGGATACAACAAAAACGTGGCCTTCTACAAGCCAGGAAGAAAGGCCTCACCAGGAACCAATCCTGACAGCACCTTGATCTCGGACTTCTAGCCTCCAGAACTGTGAGAAAAATAAATGCCCGTTAGTTAAGTCACCTAGTCTATGGTATCTTGTTATGGCAGCTCAAGCTGACTGACACACACATCTGAGATTAAAGGCATTCGCTACTGGAGTGCAATTCAAGAATGACAACATTCAGAGGACTAAGACTTTTCTCACCCACTCATGATTTAATTATGTCCACCGGCTTGGCCTTCCCAGGGCATTCGAATGGAGAAAATCATGTGGGTAAGGGAATGGAGTAGGAATTACCGTCAAGAGTCGGGAGGGGTCAGACCCTGTACAACCTCATGTGTGGAACCTACAACATTTAAGCTTTATTCCAAAAGCTACAAGCAGAATCACATATAGACTGTCTACTACGTTAGTCACACAGGTATGAAAGTGAATCTAGGTATTTTAGAGAGACTTAAAAAAAAAAACTCCCAAATAAAAAAAACAAAAACAAAAACTGAGCTTTGGGTTCTCAGTTAATCAAAAAAGCCCAGCTGACCAGAACAGTTCATTCCTCAAGAATAATGGGTAATGCTGGTTTTACTTAAAGTTTACAAATAGGCATATGAAGGCAATCAATACTAACAAGATCAAAATCATCTACCAGAATAGATTCCTTAAATGGGAAACTAAAAGATGCAAGTTACTTAGTGCCTCGGCATACACAGCTATCCCATACTGAACCTTTCTAGCCCTCAGTTTCCTCACATGTGCAATGGGGATACTAATCTCTATTCCACAGGGCACTTGAAGGATTAAATAAAATCACTTATAGGTAAAGCAGTTAGCTCAGTGTTTGCCATGTATCAGGAGCTTAGCAAGTATTACCTTTTGTCAATGTATATGGAGGTGTGTACACCAGCTCTGAGGTATAATTCAGTTATAATGAAAGTCACATTTTTTTTAAAAAGTCAATTTCCTAAAATGAGAACTCCCCGCAAATCATAAAGGAGTGGGAAGAAAACTGTACACAGACCAAGGAAGACCTTGTATCTAGGGACACAGGAGGAAAAGCAAATCTGAAGAGATAATAAACAAACTGTGGTCAGAGTCCGCAAACCTCTACCTTTACATATGACTACAACATGTAAAATTATATTCCCTAATAACCTACAAAGTATAGTTATGACCAGCTCGTATTCCTAACTAAAACTAGACAATAACAGAGTGAATGGCGGGCTCATATTCAGCCTCAGGAGAGGAGGCTGCTCTGATGCACCTGACAACTCTGCAGTGCCAGCCTGGGGAATGCACACAACTGGACTTCAGAAACAAAGAACTGTTTTCAGAGCATGATTAGGGTTACCTCTGGATGGTTGTGGTTTTCTACTGCTGCTTTTTAATGATGCATTTGTATTATTTTACCTTGTTTATTTGGTGTACCCTAAGGTACACCAAAGGCTTTTGTATGAACAATATTTCTAGCCTGTTAACACTGAAAAACTAGCTTTTAAGACACAAGTTTCAGTTCAAATATGAATTATCTACACTCTTATGACCAAAACACATATATGCCAGTTTCTCCAAAATCTGTGCAGGCAACAACATTTTAGAAAGAATACAGTTCTTTTGCTACTGAACAGAAACAGGTGGGGTAGGTTGGTTAGAATAGTGTTTTGTTTTTAAAGTAATATATTTACACGGTTCTAAAATCAAACAATATATGAATGTATACAGTAAAGTCCCACTCCCACTGCTACTACCTTCCCTTACCAGCTACTTCCTGTTAATAACCACTTTAGGTTTCTTGTGTATCTTTTCAGTTTCTTTAGGCACACCATATGTGAGCAACCGTATGGTCTTATTCTCCCCCAACTTAATACAAAAACTATCATATCATACACACTGTTCTGTATTTTCCTCTTTATCATTAATATATCTTGGGAGATTTTTCTATAGCAGTACATAGAGATCTTCATTTTTTCAAAGCTACACAATTTTCCATTATATAAATACTGAATACATTAAGCAGTCTAGCGTTAATGAACATCTGGGATGTTTTCAGTCTTTTGTTATTACAATGTTGCAATGAATAATAATTTTTTTTTTTTTTTTTCTGAGACGGAGTCTAACTCTGTTGCCCAGGCTGAAGTGCAATGGTGGGATCTGGGCTCACAGCAACCTCCGCCTCCTGGGTTCAAGCAATTATCCTGCCTCAGCCTTCCGAGTAGCTGGGACTACAGGCGTGCACTACTACACCCAGGTTATTTTTTTTTTTTTTTTTTTTGAGACGGAGTCTCGCTCTGCCGCCCAGGCTGGAGTGCTGTGGCCAGATCTCAGCTCACTGCAAGCTCCGCCTCCCGGGTTCACGCCATTCTCCTGCCTCAGCCTCCCGAGCAGCCGGGACTACAGGCGCCCGCCACCTCGCCCGGCTAATTTCTCTGTATTCTTTAGTAGAGACGGGGTTTCACCGTGTTAGCCAGGATGGTCTCGATCTCCTGACCTCGTGATCCACCCGTCTCGGCCTCCCAAAGTGCTGGGATCACAGGCTTGAGCCACCGCGCCCGGCCCACCCAGGTTATTTTTATATTTCTAGTAGAGACGGGGTTTTGACATGTTGGCCAGGCTGGCCTCAAACTCTCAACCTCAAGTGATCCTCCTGCCTCGGCCTCCCAAAGTGCTGGGATTACAGGCATGAGCCACCGTGCCCGGCCTTAATGAATAATCTTGTACAGTAGTCCTCCCTTAGCCAAGACCCCCACAGTGGATACCTGAAATGGCAGATAGCACCAAACCCTATATATACTATGTTTTTTCTTATATACATACATAACTATGATAAAGCTTAATTTATAAATTAGGTACACTAAGAGATTAACAACAATAACTAATGATAGAACAATTATAACAAGATGCCGTAATAAGAGTTATATGAATGTGGTCTCTCTCTGAAATCTTCCAATTAATATTTCGGATTGCAGTTGAACAGGTAACTAAAACCACGAAGTGAAACTGCATACAAGAAGGGACCGGTGTCTATACATCATTATCTATACAGGTAACTAAAACCACGAAGTGAAACTGCATACAAGAAGGGACCAGTGTCTATACATCATTATCTATAAAATGAAGGCCCAGGACAGACTTAGTAGATCAAAAAGTACATGCATTTGTAATTCTGATAAAAAGTAGTTCTTAACTTTTTTTGTGGTTCTGAACCCATTAACAAATCTGATGAAAGGTATGGAACTTGGTTCCCAAAATAATGAACAGATACACAAAATATACATACTAGGAGCCTTCGCATGGATCCATCTCTAGACATATTAAAAAGGGGTGCCAGGTGTGGTGGCTCACACCTGTAATCCTAGCACTTTGGAAGGATGAGGTGGGTGGATGACTTGAGCCCAGGAGGTCAAGACCAGCCTGGGCAACATGGCAAAACCCCATCTCTACAAAAAATACAAAGATTAGCCCGGTGTGGTGGCACCTGCCTACAGTCCCAGCTACTAGGGTGGCTGAGGTGGGAGGATCACCTGAGCCCGGGGAGGTCAAGGCTGCAGTGAGCCATGATTGTGCCACTGCATTCCTGCCTGGCTGACACAGTGAGTTCCCATCTCAAAAAAGAAAAAGAAAAAAAGCTAGATGATTTAGGAAGGGCCTCAGAGCTATAATCTCAAAATTCTGAGAACTTGGAGACTTTACCTTGATTGATTTCAGCTGCAGAAGGCCCCAAACTCAAGCTCTTCTTCTGTTGAGCATTTTTGGCAAGAAGCGTGTGCTTGTCATCGTTCCCTGTATCCATCTCTGAAATGGTGACAGCCAGAATCCGGCAGAAATTAGCGAGCTGCTGCTGATCGAAATTGGATACTAAGGAACTCAGATTGGGGACTTCATCTAGTCGGATCATTTCCTACAGAAGACAAAAATGAAACAATCCCCATGCTCAATTCACTCAAGAGATTGGATATGCCTCTCTTTTGCATCCCCCTAAATATGGGGCTCAGTGGCTAGATCACTTAGGTTCCTATCCCAGCTCTGTAACTTGCAGCTCCGCAACCTTAGTTACGTTATAAAAACCTTTCGAGTCTTTGCTTGTTCATCTGTAAAACGAGACTAACCTACCTCATGGGATTAGTCTGAGGACTAAATTTACCTTTTGATCACCACTGTTTTCACTTGTTCTTGTGGTATATTTTGCCTATTTTTTAAAAAACGGAAATGCCTACCACTCAAGTTTTGCAAATCATAAATTATCATTCTTGCTACAGATTTTCTTCTTAAAAAAATAAAACACTTCAAATACAGCGAAAGGCCTCTGTGTATTTCCCATCCAGTCGCATTTGCCTATCTCCTGGCAGAAGTAGCCATTATTTTGAACTTTGTGTTTATTATTCCCATGCATATTTTTACACTTACAAATATTTCCATTAAAATACATGGTACTGCTCTGCATGCAGTGTGAATGATACCATACTACACCTTACTTTTCATCCAACATTTTGAAGTTTATCTACACTGATACGAGGAGCTGATTCAATCACTTCCCACTGTTTTACCCCACAGTTTAATCATTTCTCTTTTCTTTAATAGACAGGGTCTCACTCTGTTGCTCAAGCTGGAGTACAGTAGTGTCATCATAGCTTACTACAGACTCAAACTCCTAGGCCCAAGCAATCCTCCCACTTCAGCTTCCCAAGTAGCTAGGACTACAGGTGCATGCCATTACACCTGGCTAATATTTTAATACTTTTTCTTTTTTTTTTGAGATGGCATCTCAATCTGTCGCCCAGGTTGGAGTGCAGTGGTGCGATCCTGGCTCACTGCAAACTCCACCTCCCGGGTTCAAGCAATTCTCCTGCCTCAGCCTCCCAAGTAGCAGGGACTACAGGTGCCCACCACCACGCCTGGCTAATTTTTGTATTTTTTAGTAGAGGTGGGATTTCACCATGTTGGCCAGGCTGGTCTTGAACTCCTGACCTCAGGTGATCCATCCACCTTGGCCTCCCAAAGCGCTGGGATCACAGGCGTGAGCCACTGCGCCCGGCTAGTACTTCATTTTTATAGAGAAAGTATCTCACTATTGTTGCCCAGGCTGGAACTCCCGGACTCAAGCAATCCTCCCACCTTGGCCTCCTAAAGTGCTGAGATTACAGGCGTGAGCCACTGTGCCTGACCCTTTCTTCTTGTAACACATTTAGGTAAACTACAGTTTTTCACCATTAAACAATGTTGCAATGAACATTCCTATAGGTACTCTCTGTGTGCACACATATGTGACCATTTATCCAGAGTAAGTGAGAGCAAGAATTGTCTTTTTCTTGACTTTACTAGAAATATTTCCAAAACATTTAAATTAAGTTTAATATTTGCTGTAAATTTTTAATAAATACCCTATAGCTGTTATATTTTAATAAATACCCTATATATAGTTTCTAAGTTTTCCCTCCATTGCTAGCTTTTATTAGGAATAATTTTATGGAATGCCTTGTGTTATTTGGTTCTATTCTCATTTATTATTCCTTAAAATCTGTAAATGTCATGTACCACATGAGCTTTTCTCATTTTGAACCATACTTGTGCTACTTAGGTAACACCTGCTATCCTGTATCCCGCTAATTTACTTCCACTGGATTGGGTGTTTCTCTCACTGCACAGATCACATGAACTTTTAACAATTTGTTCCTGCATCTATTTCCCAATCTGACCATACTTTGACGAAGGCATATATCCTACTCTTTCTCCTGAGACTCAACGTACAGGACCTGGTAGCATGGTATCAGTGAATGTGCCCGAAACAAGTGCATGATTCCTAGAAGCTTTCATGAATCCCACACTCCCCTCTATTTCTAGTAATGGAGGAAGACAGGAATTTGCTGTGTAACGGGGGCACTGGGGAATGGCTGCTTCCACCTTTCCTTTTCCCTAGTACAAAACAAATGTCAGCTACTGCTATTATTGGCAACTGTAACTTTCAGCTCACCAGTTTCTCTAGCCCTGTCTAGCTCAGTATATGGGTCCCAAAACAGGTCCTACCACCCCCAGCCCACTTCTTATGGTTGTTTTAAATTTTAAGATTTTTTTTAAGGCAGAGTCTCGCTGTGATGCCCAGGCTGGAGTACAATGGCACAATCTCTGCTCACAGCAACCTCTACCTCATGGGTTCAAGCAATTTTTCTGCCCAGCCTCCCAAGTAGCTGGGACTACAGGCAAGCACCACCATGCCTGGCTACTTTTTGTATATTTTTAGTAGAGACAGGATTTCACCATATTGGCCAGGCTGGTCTCCTGACCTCAAGTGATCTGCCCACCTCGGCCTCCCAAAGTGCTGGGATTACAGGCATGAGCCACCGTGGCCGGCCAAGAATTCTTATGTTTTAATTTTTGATACATACAATACATATTATGCAGCATAACAAAATGACTAGCTGTGTGTGCCTTTCCTACTGCATCTGTCTGCCTCTGGAAACCACTATCATTAATTATTATTGCCTTGCCATTTAAAAACTAGTTTTATCAATAAACAATTTGCTTTTTTGAGCTTTATGAAAATGATACGCTACCTACAGTGTTCTGCAACTGGCTTCTACCACTCGATTATTTCAATTACTCAGCTATGTTGTTGCCTATGGCAACAGTTCATTCATTTCTACTATATAATATTCCACTGTGTGAAGAAAGTACATTCATCCCTTCTCCTGTTGATGGATCAGAGACTTGGTTTCAGTGTTTTGTTCTGAAACAACGAAGCTACAAATGTTCTTATGTGTTTCTTGATGCACAGGTGGAGAAGTTTTGCTGGGGCAGTGGCTTCCAAACTTTTTAGCTATCACCAAGAATGACCACCAGTAAACATACACATGGGAATGTATATATAAATGTCAAACAAAAACTTATTCAAATAATACCCTTACACAATACAGTTTGCTCTTTTCTATCTGACTGACAGACCCGATGGATTGATTTCACAACCTTCTGGGTTTCAATCCTAAGAATCACTGTTCTAGGACTGAGCTTCCTCACAAGTGTGTCCAGGCACAGATTATAGGTGACCCATGGCAAAACACTGATGCCTCAGCCCTCAGGGCAAAGCTTCCCTAGGTGCTGGGTCACAAGGTATGTGGCTGTTCAACTACAAAACAAAAAAAGAGAATATTCTGCTGATAAACATTTATCAGTAGTATGCAAGTGTTTCCACTGATACACATACTCACCAACATTTGCCCACTCTCCCCCTCACTATGGTATTGATGTGCATTTCCTTGATTGCCAGTGAAGTTAAGCATCTTCTCTTTTATATTTATGGACCATCTCTTTCTCATCTGTGAAATGCTTGTTCATAACATTGCCCATTCGTCTAATGGGCTATTTGTCTTTTTCATGCTGATTTGTAAGAATTCTTTTTTTTTTTTTTTTTTTGAGAGGGAGTCATATTCTGTTGCCCAGTCTGGAGTGCAGTGACACAATCTTGGCTCACTGCAACCTCTGCCTCCCAGGTTCAAGTAATTCTCATGCCTTAGCCTCCCAAGTAGCTGGATGACAGGTGTGCACCACCACGCCTGGCTAATTTTTGTATTTTTTAGTAGACACTGAAACTGGGTTTCACCATGATGGCCAGGCTGGTCTTAAACTCCTGACCTCAAGTGATCTGCCTGCCTCAGCCTCCCAAAGTGTTGGAATTACAGGCATGAGCCACCGCACCTGGCCTGTAAGAATTCTTCATAAATCCTGAATACACATCCTTTGTTGGTTACCTGAATTGCAAATGTCTTTTCCCAGTTTATGGTGTTTCCACTTTCTTTATGGTGTCTATCCCCCTTTCAAACTGCACCAAGATATCCATAATATTTGGTAGAACATGTCATCATTTTGGGGTACACAAAAAGGAATGAGAGGGAGAGGCAAGTGGGAACAGTCATGAAGGAGCAATTCTAGACTCCTATGCTGAGACTGCTAAGGAGTCTGGAGTTTCTACTCCAGAGGCCCCCTTTCACACACTGGCTGGAACACACAATTACTGGAATAACAACAAAGCCTTTTATCAAAGGGCACAAAGGGTCTGTCTGGGGCCTGCACACATCTCCAATGTGTTCCTGCAGACAATAGGCCACTTGTGCTGGGCAATGACAAGCAAGGCCTGGGGAAAGCACAGCAAGAAGAAATGAAAGCTGGGGTCACCACAGTGCACGTGAACACCCACTTTCCTGCAATAGCAACCTCCATGAGGCTGCTCAACAGAAAGAGAAAGAAATCTGCCAACCAGCAACCAACATGGAGGCTCAGGACAGATGAGGACTGAGGAGGTGAGCTCCAGATCCTAACAAGCATTACACCAAAAAGGTAACACAGTGAGTCTCTAACAAAGGTCTATGAATGTATTTTTGGGTACCTGTGAATTCTTGGAATTTTTAATTTAGTTTTCATTTTTATCATAGTTTTTTGAAAAAAGTTATGGGTCATCTGATTATCAACCTTATGACCAAGTGGCAGGATTTCAGAGCTCCCATTTGTCTCCTACTGTGCTGGTGCCAATTAACCAACTTTAACTGTTGAAGACTAATGAGAAACGATAGAGGCATACTTCATAAGTGAAAGCCAAACATTACTACCAAGGGGAACATATCCCTCAGTAGTAATGAATGAAGGCTTCACAGCAGTTCAGACAGCGGTAGAGAAAAGTGGTAAGAGAAGGGAGTCACTGCACAGCATACAGTAGCACAGACATGCTACAAAGAACTTGCCCCATGGTAATGAGTGAGGGGCAATTTGATTTCAGCAAAGTAACATGCGGCATCACACTACATTCACAGAGTCAATCTGAAGTTCTGAGTTTTAGAATTAGTTTGATTTCAATGTATATGTTTGTTTAGGTTTTACAGTCATGTAAGAACCACTAGTATAAGGGGTAATCCAGGTTTACACTTGAACATATCTAAGTAACACAAGACATAATTTAACAATTTCTTTTAAAAAAGCTCTGTATATTATTCAGGTTTGAGAATCCAATGGTCTGAGACACTCTTCCCCATCTGGTCAGCTGGGGAAGCTCACCTTTTTAACACCCAAAATATCTTCAATGAGGGTTGCAGTTTGTAAGAATGTCTTCTTACTTGTCATCAGTGTAAACAGGAAGATCACAAAGTCATTCTTTTCTGCCAAACGCTTTGTAACTCCCTCCGTCTGTCACAAGAAGAAAAGGCAGAATAAGTTGTAAGTACAAAATAAATTATGAATACCAAGGCATCCTTTACCGACAGTGAAAAGCAATTTCACCTCTGAAAACTGGCATGAGTCAACAAAAGGGGAACAGCACGACTTAACTGTGGGAAACACTCGTTAACTCCCCAGCCATGGAAGAAAAAAGCCTCCTGACATTCAGGCTACACAAGGGGAGCCCACTTGTGAGAACATAACACAATGAGATGGTATTTCCTAAGATAACTTATCTCAGAGTTCTGAAGGCCATTCTTAAATCTGAAATCCAACAGTACCGAAGCATGGACTTAAGAGTCAGACCCATGTTCTAATTCCAGCCATGTGACCCTGAGCATATTACTTCTCATCTTTGGAACTCCATTTTTTCATCAGTAAAATGATCATCTTAAAAGTCTTTGAGGCCAGGCACAGTGGCTCACACCTGTAATCCCAGCACTTTGAGGCGCCAAGGTGGGCAGATCACTTGAGGCCAGGAGTTCGAGACCAGCCTGGCCAACATGGCAAAATCCTGTCTCTAATAAAAATACAAATATTAGCTGGGTGTTGGTAATGCACGCTTGTAGTCCCAGCTACTGGGGAGGCTAAGGTAAAAGGATCACTTGAGCCCAGGAGGTGGAGGTTGCAGTGAGCCGAGACTAGGCAAATGCACTTTAGCCTGGGCAACAGAGGGAAACCCTGACTCAAAACAAACAAAAAACCCAACAACAACAACAACAAAACCCCCAAGGAGTATGAAGGAAGTAAGGAAACTAGCTGGTTAAAGACCTTAAAACTTATGTTCAAGAATTTGGATTGAAAACTGCAGTACTGTCAAGTGCAGTGGCTCACACCTGTAATCCCAGCTACCCAGGAGGCTGAGGTGAGAGGACAGCTTGAGGCCAGGAGTGTGAGGCCACAGTGAGCTGCAATCTCACCACTGCATTCCAGCATGGGGACAGAGTGAAACGTTCTCTCTAAAAATAAAGAAACTGCAATACTGCTAGCTTACATACACACACCTCCCACCCTACTGCCTTAAGGCAACTAGAGCTTAGTGGCTTTAATATTTCTTTCTTTTTTTTTTTCAGCCTCTAAACTGAAAAAATTCCAAGGCTTACTGCAATAAACTTGACCTCTCCTTAAAAAGTATAATCAAGTGTACAGACACGCACAGTTTGGTAAATGGGAACCCCAAGTTAGGAAGCATTTCAGAATCAGTGAAATGAGATATGCCACAGCAAATTTAATTTTCTTTCAATTTTAGAGACAGGGTCTCACTCTGTTGCCCAGGCTGAGGCCATGACTATTCACAAGTACGAATATAGCTCACTGCAGCCTCAATCACCTGGGCTCAAGCGAGCCCTCCACCTCAGCCTCCCGAATTGCCAGATCCCCCCACCTCAGCCTCCTGAATCACTGGGACTACAGGCGTGCACCACCACACCTGGCCGATTTAATTTTCAAAGTGAAGGCATCAATAAAGATGTGCCAAGTATATACATCTTCAACGATCCCATTAAATAGAACACTAAAGAAAGCAATCTCAGTCTGTATTGATACATCTCTGTTCTTCAGTTGTAGCACTGACACATTAAAAAAAAAAAAAAGAGAGAGAGAGAGAAAAAAAGGTTGTATTCCCAAACTACATACAGTACCTACACCAGCTACGAGATGTGAAACAGGACTGACTCTAGTTTTACTCAGACAAGCAAAAGTTCTGGAAGATCCAAAGAAACAGAACAAAAAGAAATAAATTTATCACTTTCTCTCTATCTCCAGGCTGTCAAATACACAATCCTGCTGTTCTAACTAGCTACCCTTCACTACCCACCTTTCTCCTCTCTTCAATTTATCCAAGTGCTACTCCTTTTACAGACTAGCTAAAATGACTCCTCTTGGAAAGCCTTCCTAGGTCAAGACTGGCCACCCAAAATGCCATCACAATCCTTCCTTTCCTCTACATCACAAGTTCTTAACTGAGGCCAAAAAGCACTAAAACGATATATAAAATGTTGTATGCAACTACTGGGGAGAGTTTTTTCCATATAATATTCATCATAGGTTTTGTTTTGTTTTTTTTTTTAAAGACAGAGTCTCACTCTATAGCCCAGGCTGAGTGAGTGCACTGGCACAATCATGGCTCACTGCAGCCCTGACCTCTCAGGCTCAGGCAATCCTTCCACCTTAGCCTCCAGAGGAGCTGGGACTATAGGTATACAACACCACGTCCCGCCAGTTTTTTCTTTTTTTGTAGAGACAGGTTCTCACTTTGTTGCCCACGCTGGTCTTGAACTCCTGGACACACATGATCCTCCTGCCTCGGGCTATCAAAGTGTTGAGATTATAGGTGTGAGCCACTGTGCGCAGCCTAATCATAAGCTCTTGACCTAGTATTTGTCAAGTATCTAAACAAGGGGCTACAAACTAGCATTCGGTAGGCCAAGCTTTTTCTGACGAGCAATACTGTTTGTTTTTTATATTTTATTTTTTAAGAGAGTCTCACTTTGTCACCCAGGCTGGAGTGGAGTGGTACGATCTCAGCTCACTGCAACCTCTGACTCCTGGGTTCAAGTGATTCTCCTGCCTCAGCCTCCCGGGTAGCTGGGACTATAGGCATGCACCACCACGCCCAGCTAATTTTTGTGTTTTTAGTACAGACGGGGTTTCACCATGTTGGCCAGGGTGGTCTGGAACTCCTGACCTCAGGTGATCCACCCACCTCAGCCTCCCAAATTGCTGGGATTACAGGTGAGAGCCACCATGCCCAGTCAACAGTACTTTTTTTTTTTTTTTTTGAGACAGAGTCTCGCTCTGTCGCCTAGGCTGGAGTGTAGTGGCCGGATCTCAGCTCACTGCAAGCTCCACCTCCCGGGTTCACGCCATTCTCCTGCCTCAGCCTCCCGAGTAGCTGGGACTATAGGTGTCCGCCACCTCGCCCGGCTAGTTTTTTGTATTTTAGTAGAGACGGGGTTTCACCGTGTTAGCCAGGATGGTCTCGATCTCCTGACCTCGTGATCCGTCCGTCTCGGCCTCCCAAAGTGCTGGAATTACAGGCTTGAGCCACTGCGCCCGGCAACAGTACTTTTTAAACTTCTGAATTCAAACATCTTTAGACAGGACACACTTGCTCCACTTGAGTCACAGTTTACACAAGTCCCCTCTCCAACACCAGCAAGTCCAAATATTTCCTGTTTTCTGCCTGATCCCTGGAGGCATTGGTGTTTGAAATCCTAAGAGCCCCAATTTCTCTATGTAATGTGGAATTCAGCCAGATAGCACATAATTGGACCATATCATCCCATGTTGCTTAAAATTTTTTTAAAATTTTATTTAAAAATACTTTTAGTTGATATATAATAAAGGTACATAATTTCAGGAAGCATATAATTTAATACATTCATATAATTTATAAAGATCAAATCAATGTACTTGGGATAGCCATCAGCTTAAATACTTGTCTTTTATGTTAAGAACCATTCAAATTCTCTTCTAGCTATTTTGAAACGTAAAACAGATTATTATAAACTAAGTCACCCTTACTGATTTATCCTAACACTAGGTCTTATTTATCAACCCATATACTTGTACCCATTAATCAACTTCTCTTCATACATTTTTTTTAACTTAACTGTTTTATTGGAATGTCACTGATTAACAATAGGTATCATGATTTTAAAACAGCCTCATAAAACTAGTGACTATATGGAAGTTGCCAATGATAGAATCATTATTTTATACACTGTATTCTTCTATAAGGACAATTTCTTTTTGGCCTTAGTTGCAAGAATTGTGCAATTCCTGAAAAATTTGCTTTTTATCTTATAGATCTCCCTGTGCCTATCTCTGTCATTAGCTATACATGGCTACTGAGCACTTGAAAGGTGGCCAGGCCAAACTGAGATGTGCCCTGGTGTTCAAATGAGAAGGAAAAAAAAAACAAAAACAAAAACATTGGATTTTGAGAGCTTAATACCAAAAAAAGTAAATATCTCATTAATAATTATACTTATTACATGTTAGAATGACAATATTCTTGATACACTGTGTTAAATAGAATTTATCATTAAAATTAGCTTCACTATTTCTTCCTACTTTTTTCTTTAAAAAAATGTGGCTACAAGGAAATTTAAAATAAACCAAGTGACTTGCATTATATTTCAATTTTACAGCACTACTATACATGCTGAATTATATAAGTGTTCAAACATAGTCCTCTATTTGTGTTGGCTACTAAGAAGCTTGAAGCCAAATTTGTGCCCATCCATAATACAGATGATTTTATGGTCTTCATTTTTATATCAGCCCAATTCCTGGCTATATGTTATGGCCCCACCCTTGTTTTATTTATCTTCTTCTTTCTTACCTACTTCTAAGTTCGTGATCTTGGTAGATTTTGCATACACCCACAAGATGCCAGAAATCTCATTTTGAATGAGGCAAGAAATGAAATGGAGCTCAATGTTTCTATTTCCACAGCATACAGGGTTCACATCTGTAACACTCGTCTCATTCTGCCATGTATTATGATTCACGGTTTACATAGTTTATCATAAGTTTCTAAAAGGTACTGTGTCTTATAAAAACTAACAATTATATATTGTTTTACAAAGTGTTTTCACATCTGCTATCTCAGTTCTCACAATAAACCTATGATGTTAATATGACTGCTAACTGCACTCTATTGGTAAGAAACTACGGCTTGGGAGGTGTACTAAGCCAAGGGCCAGAACACAAAATCAGGTCCTAACACTAAGTGCCATCTTCTTTTGTTTCTACCAAATTGCTTCCTTTATTCCCCATTCTTCCTGGCTCAATGGTCAACCTAGTAGAGAGTCCTGCTCAATATATTGCGGGGGGGGGGGGGGCTTCTGGTTCTCATTTTGTTTTCTAACAAGGAAAATGAAGAAATAGGCATAATGGAGTTAAAATGAGTCTTAAAGGTCACAGTCTGCCAAAGCTTGTCATCTTTTGACAAGGGTTCAGTTTCTACTCAGACAGCTCCAAGCTCCAAGGCCAAAGGAGTTTACTACCTACTGCGGCAGTTCTGGCTCTTAACAACTGCTACAAAATTCTGCCTCCCTATAATTTCTACCAGTTAGTCTTGATTTTCAGGCACACATAAAATAAGCCCGATTCCCCCACTGTCTGAAGACAGCACTCACATCTGCCAGCCCACCCGAATATTCCCATCTTAACCCTGCAGATCTGGTAGCGAGATACGCGGAGCCCTAATGGCAGGGGTACTTACACAGACACAGGTATTATACAGGATACTCAAGCAGTCCTTGGACATTTCATCACTTACTGAAAGTTAAAGGGTAATGACTGGTTATTTTCTCATCGAAAAGATAGTACAACGGTTACATTTTTTTTCAGCATAAGAACTGTTATAACCCCCTCCAAGATGATGATTTTTCTTTTAATATACTCCTTCCAGTCCCTGTCTACCAAAGATTTTCATAGTGTCCATCAGAATCTATAAGCCCATTTGCATATTGCTTTTGGTTTGATACAGCAGCTATTTTCTTATTATGCCCCAAAGTCTTCATAATTTCAACCTGTTGTTGTGCCATCATTTAATAAAGCCATTTTCCCTTAACGTCTTGCTTAGGATACATCTAGGATTTGGGGTTTTTTTTTTGGCTATTTAAATAGACCACAAATAAGCAACTTAATATATATGTGTATCCTTTTAATACTTGTATTAAACTGGTTCCTCAAGATATATTTTCAAAAGCAGAACTACTAGAATCTAAAGTATAAGCATTTTTTTCTGTTCATTTGTTTTGGTTTTTTTTTTGAGACGGAGTCTCGCTCTGTCGCCCAGGCTGGAGTGCAGTGGCCGGATCTCAGCTCAATGCAAGCTCCGCCTCCCGGGTTTACGCCGTTCTCCTGCCTCAGCCTCCGGAGTAGCTGGGACTACAGGCGCCCGCCACCTCGCCCGGCTAGTTTTTTGTATTTTTTAGTAGAGACGGGGTTTCACCGGGTTAGCCAGGATGGTCTCGATCTCCTGACCTCGTGATCCGCCCGTCTCGGCCTCCCAAAGTGCTGGGATTACAGGCTTGAGCCACCGCGCCCAGCCTGTTTTGGTTTTTTAAAGATGAGGTCTTACTCTGTCACTCAGGGGCATGATCACAGCTCACTGTAGTCTCGAACTCCTAGGCTCAAGCAATTCTCCCTCCTTGCCCTCCCGAGTGGCTAGGACTGCATGCGCGTGCATCACGCCTGGCTAAAAGTTAAAAGTATAAGCATCTCAATTGCTCTTGTTATAAATTTCCATGGAAAGTTCTACTAGTGGCCGGGCGCGGTGGCTCAAGCCTATAATCCAAGCACTTTGGGAGGCCGAGAAGGGCGGATCACAAGGTCAGGAGATCGAGACCATCCTGGCTAACATGGTGAAACCCCGTCTCTACTAAAAAAAAAATACAAAAAAACTAGCCAGGCGACGTGGCGGGCGCCTGTAGTCCCAGCTACTTGGGAGGCTGAGGCAGGAGAATGGTGTAAACCCGGGAGGTGGAGCTTGCAGTGAGCTGAGATCCGGCCACTGCACTCCAGCCTGGGCGGCAGAGCGAGACTCCGTCTCAAAAAAAAAAAAAGAAAGTTCTACTAGCAGCAAACAAATATACCATTTTTATCAGACTCACTAACCGAGCATTTAGTTTTTTTATTGCTGTTATCTGTATTGGGCAAATGGCTTTTAATGTCTGATCTATTACTAATGCTAATAAAGAACCTACTACTTCCCTGTGAGCAGGAACAGGAAAGCAGCATAAAAAAGAAACTTAATTTTCATGAGCCCAAAACCAAGAGATGATGAAACTGAGTATGAACCATGGACAAAGTGTTTTATTTGGTACTGCTTCTATTTTTAAAAACTGTTTCCATTTGCTCCTAAGCTGCCAGGAATGTTAAAATGCTAGGTCTCCTCAGATCCCAATGGGCAGCCCCACTAAGCTAGCCTGACTAGACGGGTTGCCTTACATAATCCTGAGACAATGCAGATGCTCTGCATCCCTTATCACCACCTTTCAACCTACTGGGGCTCTGTGATTGATTTATTTAACAACTTCAGAGCAGGGTAAAACACTGTTCTGTATGTCTCACTATGTATCTATTTCTAGATCCTCCATTTTTAAAAGGAATTAGGATTCACTCATTCATCAAGTATTATTCAGCATCAACTCTAGAGCAGATACAGTGGTGAGGGAAAAAAAAGTCTCAGCCCTCATGGAACCTATACATCTAGTGGGAGGAAGACAGACTAAACAAGTGCACCAACAAATAATTACAATATGCTACTTGCTATAAGAGTAGATAGAGAACATGAAAGATCAAGTTAGACAGAATACAGAGCTGAGACATTAAAAATGAATATAAATCCCCTTAACCACTACTGCATGCACAAATGAGGCCTTATATAGTATACAGGACCCCTAACAGGTTAGGGGTTAAAAAAAAAAAATCTTTTAAATTAAAAAAATGCAAAGCTGGTAGGAGGGCATTCACCAAACATTAACTGAAGTCATCTCTGGCTTTTAATGCCAGAGTAAAGTGCATTCGCTTTTTTATTTTAAATTAAATACTGAAGCTGGGTGTGGTGGCTCATGCCTGTAATCCCAGCACTTGGGAGGCTGAGGTGGGCAGATCACTTAAGGTCAGGAGTTCGAGATCAGCCTGGCCAACATGGTGAATCCCCATCTCTACTAAAAAAAAAAAATACAAAAATTAGCCGGGTATGGTGGCGGACGCCTGTAATCCCAGCTACTTGAGAGGCTGAGGCAGGAAAATCACTCGAGCTCGGGAGGTGGAGGTTGCAGTGAGCCAAGATCATGCCACTGCACTCCAGCCTGGGCAATAGAGCCAGATTCTGTCTCAAAAAAAAAAAAAAAAATGTATACCTGAAAAGAATATTTGTAACATGTGTAAGTCATGAAAAATAGTAATAGAATATTACCCATATATCTACCACTCAGCTTAAGAAATAGTGCATGCCAAAACACTCTGACTTCTTACCATTCACACTCTAGTAATGACTGAACTTTTTACAAAGAGCATATATCACCTTTCTAACAAAAAATAGGTTTTTAAAAAATAAAACAGAGTGATCTTACCAGGTTATTGCTTACTCTCTCAGCTAGTTATATATGAGAAATAAGGATTTCCCAAGGAAACATAGAAGGTGGACCACAGGACTATCAAAAGTACAAAGATGTATTCTTTTAACCCAGATCTGAATTTCTATGCAGTACAGAATGAATAAAGATAGTTGCTTAGCTGGGGGAGGAGACAGCAATCTGTAGCTGAAGGTAAGACATGTCCTCAGTATTAAGAGTCAGGAAGGGAAGGAAGAAGGCAGCTGCTGGGAACTGCCACCATATTGACAGGTTGGAAAACAAGGACCAGCAGCTAACAGGTATACTTACTTTTCAGTTTCTGTCCCCGGATAGAGATCGTAGGCCTCATAAGAATTTCTACAAGAAGCTATAAAAAAAATTAGATAAAATCTTCAAAATTAATTCAAAGCATAACTTATAAAATGATTTTGCCATAACCATTCATTGCCCATATATCTGTCACAGTATGACAAGACCCTTTTGTTCCAGGAGGCAGTAAGGTTCAGTAAAAGGAACACTGCAGCAAGTCAGGACACCCAGGTTCTAGTCCCAGCTTGGCCACCTACTTGCCCTTCTCTGGGCCTCAGTTTTCTCATTTTTGAAAAGAAGTATTTTAGAGTAGATAATCTCTGTGATCTAATGTGGCTTTAATTTCTGAAAAGCTGCAGAACATTATTACTATGATTCTTCTGTTTAAAGCACATTTGTAAGTGTAAGTTTATTTAAAAAGGTCTCAGAAGATACACCATAAATTGTTAACACTGATTTCTACAGGGTTGGGTATGCATGTATTTTTTATTTTACATACTTTTAATACAATTTTGCACAAACTGTTTAAAATAAGCATGAATTTAAAAATTCATTCTACGGAGAGAAAGGATAGTTGATAAAAGGGTCGATCCATTAGAAAGATACAACTACAAACATATATGTACCTAACAACAGAGCCCAAAAATACATGATCCAAAAGCTGGCAGAAATGAAGCAAAGAGATAATTCAAAAATAAAAGTTGGACACTTTAATAACTCTGCTTTCAGTAATAGACAACTAGGCAGATTAGCAAAGAACTAGAAGACTTGAACACAATGAACACATACATTGTAACAGACATCTACAGAACACTCCATGCAGCTGGAACAGAATATACATTCTACTCAAGTGCATATGAAACATTCTCCAGGACAGATCATATTTCAGGCCACTAACCAAGCCTCAATAAATTTAAAAGCACTGAAATCATATACAGTATGTTGTCTGGCCACAATGGAATGAAATCAAAAAGAAATTTGGGAAATTCATGAATTATGTGGATAATTTTAAAAACCCATCCTAAATAATAATGGGCCAAAGAAGAAATCATAAGGGGAAGTATAAAGTATCCAAGATGGATGAAGACACCAAAATTTACGATGTAGCTAATGGAGTGCTCAGAGGAAAATTTATAGCTGTAAATGCCTACATTAAACGAAAATTCTTTTTTTTTTTTTTTTTTGAGACAGTCCTTCTCTGTCTCCCAGGCTGGAGTGCAATAGCCCGATCTTGGCTCACTGCAACCTCCTCCTCCTGGGTTCAAGCGATTACCCTGCCTCAGCCTCCAGAGCAAAAGGAATTACAGGTGCCCACCACCAATCCTGGCTACGTTGTGTATTTTTAGTAGAGACGAGGTTTTGCCATATTGGCCAGGCTGGTCTCGAACTCTTGACCTCAGGTGATCCGCCCACCTTGGCCTCCCAAAGTGCTGGGATTACAGGCGTGAGCCACTGCACCCAGCCAAATAAAATTGTTTCTAATCAATAACCTAATCTGCCTTAAGACACTGGAAAAAGAGCAGACTAAATCCAAAGCAAGCAAAAGGGAGAATAAGAGTTGAAACAAATGAAACACAGAACAGAAAATAACAGAAAATGAACAAAACCAAAAGCTGGCTCTTTAAAAAGACTGGCAAATTCTTAGCTAGACCGACCAAGAAAAAAGGAGAGAGAATACAGATTACTATACTCAGAAATAAAGGAGAGGGCATTACCCCCAACCTTACGGCAACAAAAGTCATTATAAGGAACTATTATGAACAACTGTACGCCAACAAATTAGATAACCTAAACGAAATGGACACATTCCTAGAAAGACATAAAACTATAAAAACTGACTTAAGAAGAAACAGAGGCTGAGCATGGTTGTTCCTGCCTGTAATCCCAACACTTTGGGTGGCTGAGGTGGAAGGACTGATTGAAGCCAGAAGATTGAGATCACCCTGGCCAACATAGCAAGAACCCATGTCTCTACAAATAAAATAAATTAGCTGGCTGTGGTGGTATGCCTACAGTTCCAGCTACTCAGGAGACTGAGGCAGGAGGATTAATTGACCCCAGAAGATTGAGGCTGCAGTGAGCTATGATCATGCCAATGTACTCCAGCCTGGATGGAAGGGCGAGACTCCATCTGTTTAAAAAAAATAAAGAAGAAGAAGAAACAGAATATCTGAATAGCCCTAGAGCAAGTAAAGAGACTGACCTAGTGATTAAAAAAAACAAAACAACAACAACAACAGCAAAAAACTACCCATAAAGAAAAACCCTGGACATGATGCCTCCACTGGTGGACAATACAAGACATTTAAAGAATCACCAGTTCTGCCGGGCGCGGTGGCTCAAGCCTGTAATCCCAGCACTTTGGGAGGCCGAGACGGGCGGATCACGAGGTCAGGAGATCGAGACCATCCTGGCTAACACGGTGAAACCCCGTCTCTACTAAAAAAATACAAAAAATTAGCCGGGCGAGATGGCGGGCGCCTGTAGTCCCAGCTACTCGGGAGGCTGAGGCGAGAGAATGGCGTAAACCCGGGAGGCGGAGCTTGCAGTGAGCTGAGATCCGGCCACTGCACTCCAGCCTGGGCGACAGAGCGAGACTCCGTCTCAAAAAAAAAAAAAAAAAAAAAAAAAGAATCACCAGTTCTTCCCAAACTCTTCCAAAAAACAGAAGAGGAGGAAACATTTCCCAACTCACTCTTTGAGGCCAGTATTACCCTGATACCAATACCAAAGACATCACAAGAAAAATACAGATGAGTATCTCTTATGCATATATACACAAAAATTCTGAAAACCCTAGCAAACAAAATCCAGACACATATAAAAAGGATTATAGTCCACGCATGGTGGCTTACACCTGTAATCCCAGCACTCTGAGAGGTCAAGGCAGGAGGATTACTTAAGCCCAAGAGTATGAGACCAGCCTGGGCAACATAGTGAGACCTTGTCTCTACAAAAATTAAAACAAAAAATTAACCAAGCATGGTAGCATGCACCTGTAGTCCCAACTACTCAGGAGGCTGAGATGGGGGGATTGCTTGAGCCCAGGAGAAGCTGCAGTGAGCTGTGATCATACCACTGCATTCCAGCCTGGGTGACAGAGAGACCCTGTCTCAAAAAAAAGGATTATACACCATGACGAAGTGGAATTTATCCCAGGAATGTAAGGTTGGTTCAACATATGAAAATCAATATAATAAACCATATCAATAGAATAAAGGACAAAAGCCAAAAGCCACACAGTCATCTCAACAGATGCAGAAAAAGCATCTGAAAAAAACCCAACACACTTTCATGATAAAAACAATCAACAAGGAATAGAAGATAACTTCTTCAGCCTGATAAAGGGCTTTTATTAAAATACCCACAGCTAGCATCATGCTTAACAGTGAAGACTAAATGTTTTCCCATTAAGATGAGGAAAAAGACAAAGATGTCCACTCTCACTACTTCAGTTTAACATTGTACTGAGTGTTCTAAGGCAATTAGGGAAAAATAAAAAAAGAAATTAATGGCACCCAAATTAGAAAGGAATAAGTAAAACTAATTATTTACAGATGTCATAATCTAGAATATAGAAAATTCCTAAGGAATCCACTAAAAAAACTGTAAGAGCCAATAAGGAAGAGTTCAGCAAGATTTCACGATATGTGATCAATATACATAAATCAACTGTATTTCTACAACTGTAGCAAGAAGCAAATCAAAACTGAAATTATAAAAGCAATTCCATTTAAAAGAGCATCAAAAACAGTAAAGACACTTAGAAATAAGTTTAACAAGTGCAAGACTTGTACAACAAAACTTTTTTTTTTTTTTTTTTGAGGTGGAGTCTTGCTCTGTCGCCCAGGCAGGAGTGCAGTGGCCGGATCTCAGCTCACTGCAAGCTCCGCCTCTTGGGTTCCCGCCATTCTCCTGCCTCAGCCTCCCAAGTAGCTGGGACTACAGGCGCCCGCCACCTCGCCCGGCTAGTTTTTTTTTGTATTTTTAGTAGAGACGGGGTTTCACTGTGTTTGCCAGGATGGTCTCGATCTCCTGACCTTGTGATCCGCCCGTCTCGGCCTCCCAAAGTGCTGGGATTACAGGCTTGAGCCACCGCGCCCGGCCCACAACAAAACATTTTTGAAAGAAATTAAAGACAATAAAAAAAATGGAAAGCTATCTTGTGGTTCATGGATCAGAATATTTAATATTAAGATGATAATACTCCCTAAATTGACCTACAAATTCAATACAATCACTATCAAAATCTCAGCTGGCTTCTTTGCAGAAATTGGCAAGCTGATCCTGAAATTCACATGCAAATACAAGAGATGCGTAACAGCCAAAACAATCTTGATCTGTAAATACAAAAATAAACCCCTGTGTCTACACGATCAGTTGATTTTTGACAAGGTTGCCAAGACAATTCAATAATGAAAGTAGTTTTTTCAGTAAGTGGTGCTGTGACAACTGGATAGTCACATGCAAAATAATGAAACTGGACCCCTGCCTCACATGATAAACAAAAATCAATGCAAATGGATCAAAGATCTAAATGTAAGATAAAAAATATAAAATTCTCAGAAGAATACACAGGTAAATCTTTGTGACCTTGGATTAGGAAACGGTTTCTCGGATGCACACCAATACCCAAGCAACAAAAGATAAAATGAACTTCATCAAAAGTAAAGACTTTGTGTTTCGGCCGGGCGCGGTGGCTCAAGCCTGTAATCCCAGCACTTTGGGAGGCCGAGATGGGCGGATCACGAGGTCAGGAGATCGAGACCATCCTGGCTAACATGGTGAAACCCCGTCTCTACTAAAAAAAAAATACAAAAAACTAGCCGGGCGAGGTGGCGGGCGCCTGTAGTCCCAGCTACTTGGGAGGCTGAGGCAGGAGAATGGCATAAACCCAGGAGGCGGGGCTTGCAGTGAGCTGAGATCCGGCCACTGCACTCCAGCCTGGGCGGCAGAGCGAGACTCCAGCTCAAAAAAAAAAAAAAAAAAAAAAGCCACATAGTGGATGATTCTGTTATATGAAATATCCATAACAGGTGATATGGTTTGGCTCTGTCCTCACCCAAATCTCACCTTGAATTGTAATAATCCTCATGTGTCAAGGGTGGGACCAGGTGGAGGTAACTGGATCATGGGGGTGGTTCCCCCATGCTGTTCTCGTGATAATGAGGGAATCTCACAAAATCTAATGGTTTTGTAGGTGTCTGGCATTTCCCCTGCTTGCACCCACTCTGTCCTGCTGCCCTGTGAAGAAGGTGCCTGCTTGTCCTTTGCCTTCTGCCATGACTGTGAGTTTCCTGAGGCCTCCCCGGCCATATGGAACTGTGAGTCAATTAAACCTCTTTCCTTTATAAACTACCCAGTCTCAGGTATTTCTTCACTGCAGCGTGAGAACGGACTGATACAATAGGCATATTATGGACATTATGGATATTTCACAATAGGCATAACACAGACATAAAATAGATTAATGGTTGCCAGAGCTGGGGAGAAGGGCAGATGGGGAGTGACTGCTAACTGGTACATAGTATTTCTTTCTGGCATGATAAAAATGTTCTGGTTATCACTGCACAATACTGATGGGTGGTTACAAGAGTTAACTTTATGATACGTAAATTATATTTCAATAAAGCTGTTATTGCTGGGCAGGCAGGGTGGCTTGTGCCTATAATCCCAGCTACTCAAGAAGGTGAGGCAGGAAGGTCATTTGAGACCAGGAGTTGGAGACTGCCTGAGGAACAGAGCAAGACCCCTAGAACTCTAACAAATATTTTTTTAAAATGAGCCAGGTGTGGTGGCATGAGCCTGTAGTCCTAGCTACTTGGGAGACTGAGGCAGGAGGAGAATCACTAGAGCCCAGGGATTCGAGGCTGCAGTGAGCCAGGATTGTACCACGGCACTGCAGCCAGCGACAGAGTACAACTCTACCTCTAAAATCATCATAACAAGTTTTAAAAGCTGTTATTTAAAAAAATTCTGTTAAACAAATTCTAGGTTAATATAAACAGAAAAAAAAAAAATGTTAGAAAGGAATACTCCTGAATCTCAGCAGTGGTTGAACGTTGGTGACAAGTCCCAAGATAGTTTTTCACATTTTCCTTGACAAACACCTTTTCCTTTTAAAATGAGGACCTTTGTTTTCCAAAAAAGTGAAATTTCCACTTAAAGCATTTAAAAATAATCTATATGCTGAGAATATGACTAAGCCCGTATGTTTAAAGACATCCCGTACATACATATTTTACTTACTGTTTATTATTGTTTAAATCAAGCTAGGAGTTACCCTAGAACGAAAAGAAAAAAATTCTTCCTTAGCCCCTTCTAGCTACAGGCCAATACTGAGGCAGCATATCCAAGACATCTCAAGCCAAATGAAGAAAGAAGATTCCATAGCATTTTTTAAATTAAAAAGCCAGTAGGCAAATCTTTGAGACTAGATAGTTCAGCTTGAGGGTCTGAGAAAGCCTCTGTTCATCTCACACCAGCAACAAATCTTTAGAAAGCAAATCCACATGCCATGAGATTGCTCCTGGCATGAATGTGACACTATAATTCAACATCCTGAATTAAGAAGAGATGTGTTATTTTAGCTTGAAGCAGATTAAAAATAAAAATCCTAAACTACTACACCACAGATTGTCAATTCTAGAGAAGCACTGGGTTCAGCTTTCTGCACATCTGTATTTAATGTCAACTGCACTTGTAGGAGAGAAAAGCAAGATGTCTCATGACTTGGGGCAACAATGAAAGTTGCCCTGAATGTAGGCTTGCTTTGCTTTGTATAATAGAGACCTAAGGTCATCCACTAGAAAAGGTGGAGTAATTATTATAGCGTATATAACAATTTTATAGCCTGTTTTCATCATGAATTTTCCCATATTATAATTTTAACATTATATTAACAACTTCATAAAATTCAGCAAAATAGAATAACCATTACCTTCTCCTGGTAGACAGTCATTACAAATAATGTTACACCTAACCGTCTTGGTATACAAGCTTTATCTCATTTTGACTTATGTCTTCAGGAGAGTCACAGAAATGGAAACAACATGGCAAAATGAGTAGTAACGTTTAAAGCTCTGAAGTATACTACATAAATTCTTCTCAAAAGAGATCACATTCATCCAAGCAAGATGTAAGATGCTCAAGTGCATAGAATGTATTTAAAATAAATTCACTTCAAATGGAAGATAGACTATGTCAATGAATAAAAGTTCCTGAATGCCAAGCAACGGCTTACACCTGGCCCACAACTACTGAAAAGCTGGAAGATTTTTACCTACAAATCTAGATTTCCCATAGCCTCTCAGGGAAACAGTCAATGGGAGAAGAAGAGTCATTTCCCCCATAAAAGCAGGCACACACTCTCTAGTCCACCACAGTCCTCATACTCATTTAATCTAGGCAGATGAGCTTGCTCTGGGTCTGCTTCACTCCACTTAGTTACCTACTTCACGTCGGCTTTGTATACTCTAAGATACACTTTTCACAGTCATGTTATAGATAGGGTCAGGTTGACAAGGAGCGATCCCACTGAGCTTTGGGCAGCATGACCCAAGACAGGCTTACTTTGGGTTCTTGCTAGTTATTAGCAGAGGAATAAATAACAAGCTCTGCTTGGAAAATACTACCAGCAGCAGGATAGCAAGAGAGTTCACTAACAAATGCACCCAAACTGAAGGTTAGTGAGGTGCATAATGACTTAAGCAGCAGCCCATGTTTATAAAATGACTGGGATTCCTGGAGAAGCTGCCTTAACTCAAAGCAGGAGAGAAAACTCCCACAAAATCAAGAACAATTGATCCAAAGATGTGCGAAGATGGGATAGGCTCCTACTAGAGAGCCACATTTCCACTGAAAATAGACACCAGGCTAGAGACCTACATTATTATATTTCCTCCCATAAATACATCAGTTCTTACTGAGTAGATTTCTTGATGAAACAATTCAAAAGTAAAGGGTCTCTTGTGCTGGTCAAGTAAGTAAATG
Organism: Trachypithecus francoisi; assembly: GCF_009764315.1. NCBI lineage: Eukaryota > Metazoa > Chordata > Mammalia > Primates > Cercopithecidae > Trachypithecus > Trachypithecus francoisi. Next base: position 30,575,395 of record NW_022681467.1, read on the forward strand.
CTCTAGGACCACCGACACTGCTGTGGAGAGGGAATGTGGAGCAGCAGTTAAAGAAGAAAGGCTGTGGCTGATGACATGTATACAGATGTCATACTCAATCTTTACTTCAGTGGAAAATGGCACCTTTAAACAAAAGGAAACTTTAGTAACTGAAGTATAACGTGATACTGTTTAAAGAGTAAAATTTTTTTTGAGACCGGGTATTGCTCTTGTCACCCAGGCTGCAGTTCATGGTGCGATCTTGGCTCACTGTAGCCTCAACCTCCCAGGCTCAACCAATCCTCCCACCTAGCCCTCCAAGCAACTGGGGCTGCAGGCATGTGCTACCACAATCGGCTAATGTTTTGCATTTTTAGTAGTGATGCAGTTTTGCCATGTTGCTCAGGCTGGTCTCTAACTCCTCGACTCATGCAATCAGCCTGCTTCAGCCTCCCAAAGTGCTGGGATTACAGGCATGAGTCACTGCACCTGGCCATGAGCACAAATTGTACATGTACAGTTTTACACACTGAACACCATTCTTGTACAATCACCACACAGATCAAGATAAAGACTAACCACAATACCCGGAAATGCCCTCTCCCTCACGTTCACTTCAGGTAATGGGGTTACGGGCAAATATCTAGGGGAGAAAAGTCAGATCCGAACCCTTCACTCATTACACCAAAACAAATTTCAAATGGTGCAAAAATTTAAACATATACAATTAAAAACTGTAAAATATTAGAAGGGAACAGGCATGTAAGTTTAAATCCAGCAGTGGGAAAGGTATGAACCAAAACTCTGAAGCCATTAAAGACGGATCAATCTGGCCGGGCGCGGTGGCTCAAGCCTGTAATCCCAGCACTTTGGGAGGCCGAGACGGGTGGATCACGTGGTCAGGAGATAGAGATCAACCTAGCTAACACGGCGAAACCCCGTCTCTACTAAAAAATACAAAAAACTAGCCGGGCGAGGTGGCGGGCGCCTGTAGTCCCAGCTACTTGGGAGGCTGAGGCAGGAGAATGGCGTAAACCCGGGAGGCGGAGCTTGCAGTGAGCTGAGATCCGGCCACTGCACTCCAGCGTGGGCGACAGAGCGAGACTCCGTCTCAAAAAAAAAAAAAGACTGATCAATCTGACAATCTAAAAATTAAACATATCTAATTTTAAAATAACGTCAAAATTTAATTCTCAAAATAGGAAAAAAAACCCACAAATGACAAAGGGCTTTAAAAAATCAAAAGCACTTACAAATCAGTAAGAAAAAGGACAAATAGGCCGGGTGCGGTGGCTCAAGCCTGTAATCCCAGCACTTTGGGAGGCCGAGATGGGCGGATCACGAGGTCAGGAGATCGAGACCATTCTGGCTAACACGGTGAGACCCTGCCTCTACTAAAAATACAAAAAACTAGCCGGGCGAGGTGGCGGGCGCCTGTAGTCCCAGCTACTCTGGAGGCTGAGGCAGGAGAATGGCGTAAACCCGGGAGGCGGAGCTTGCAGTGAGCTGAGATCCAGCCACTGCACTCCAGCCTGGGAGACAGAGCCAGACTCTGTCTCAAAAAAAAAAAAAAAAAAAACAGGACAAATAAATAGAAAAAGGTGCAAAACAGACAACTGGCAGAAAAGGAACTACTTATAAACACAAGAAAAAATATCCAATCTCAGTCACAGAATGAATTTTTAAAAATGCAGAGAATTTATAAAGAACTCTTACAACATAATATTCAAAAGAGATATATCTCAACTAAGAAACTGGAAGAGGAGACAGTAATTTCTCCAAGGAAGATATACAAATGACAAACTCAAGAAAAGATGGTCATCACTGGCCATCAGGGAAATGCAAATCAAGACCACAATGAGGTGTGTCTTCACACTCACTAGAATGGCTATAATCATTACAGGGCCGGAGTGGGGGCTCATGCCTGTAATCCCAGCACTTTGGGAGGCCAAGGCTGGGGGACTGTTTGAGCCCCGGAGTTTGAGACCAGTCTGGGCAACAAAGCAAGACCCCATCTCAGTAATTTTTTTTTTTAATTTTAAAACACTTTCAAAATGACAGATAATAACACGTGTTGTCAAGGATATAGAAAAACTGAAACCCTCAGACATTGCTGGTGGCAATGTAAAATGGTAGGGCCTCTGGGACAACATTCTGGCAATTCCTCAACCAATTAAATATAGAGTTACCCCATATGACACAGCAACTCTATTCCTAGGTATGTATATGCCCAAGAGAAATGAAAACATGTCCACAAAGAACCTGTACAAGAATGTTTATAGCACTGTTACTCATAATAGCAAAAAGAGGCAATCCAAATGCCTCTCAACAAATAAGAAATGTGGCATACTCACACAATGAAACATCATTTGGCCATAAAAATGAGTACTGATACATGCTACAATACGGATGAACCTAGAAATCATTACGCTAAATGAAAAGAAGCCAGTCACAAAAGATCACATATTATATAACTGAATTTATACAAAATGCCCACAACAGAGAAATCTATAGAGACAAAAAGTATACTAGTGTGGAGAGAGGGGGACGAGGTGGCAGAGGTAGGGCAGTGCTAGATAAAACACATGGAGTTTCTTTTTTGGGGTGATGAAAATGCTCTAAAGTTGACTGTGGTGATGGCTGCACATATTTGCAAATAGTAATACTAAGAACCACCGAATTGTGTACTTTAAATGGGTGAAATGTACGGTATGTGAACCATATCTTAATAAAGCTGGTTAAAAAAACTATGGAAAAATACCATTTTTTCTCACATCTGCTTAGTAAATACTTAAAATACACTGCTGAAGGGGGCTTCTGGGTACTGGTAATGTTCTATTTCCTAATTTGGGTGGTAGTGCAAAAGTGAATTTATTTTGTGGTGTTTAAAAGTGTTTAATTTATCGGTGTACTTTTCTGTATGAAGGTTATACTTCAGTAACAACATCCATAAAAATACACACATAGACACAATATGTTGGTGATGGTATGGGTAAACAGACACTCATACTTTGTTACTGGAGATATAAACTGACAAAACTTCTTAGGTAGGTAAACTTCAGATTTATACACAATAAAAAACATATGTTCTTGTTCCAAAGGTATATACTCACATGTATACAAAAATATGTACAAGATCTTTACTGCAACCTTGTCTGTAAGAGAAACGGTGTGGAAAAATTATAAATGCCAGTCAACTGGGGCCTGGGTAAATAAATTATGGCACAATCACACCAGGGAACACTAGCCATTTAATCCTTTTTTTTTTTTTTTTTGAGAGAGAGTCTTGCTCTGTCACCCAGGCTAGAGTGCAGTGGTATGATCTTGGCTCATGGCAACCTCAGCCTCCTGGCTTCAAGCAATTCTCCTGCCTCAGCCTCCCGAGTAGCTGGGATTACAAGCGCCCGCCACCACGCCCAGCTAATTTTTGTATTTTTAGTAGAGACAGGGTTTCACCATCTTGGCCAGGTTGGTCTCGAACTCCTGACCTCATGATCCACCTGCCTTGGCCTCCCAAAGTGCTGGGATTACAGGCATGAGCCACCATGCCTGGCCTAAAAATTTTAATTAAAAAAAAAAAGAGATAGAAGAAAGAAGGTACAGGATAGTGTAACCGTGTATATGGTATATCACTCTATGTGGGGAGAAAACAAACTAAGGTGGAGGTGGAGGAATATTTACACACATACACACACACCCACACACCCACAACAGAACATCTTTGGCAGGACACACAAGAAACTAGTGATCACAACTGGTTCTAGGAGGGGACACTGGGAAATTGAGAGATGTACTTTTCACTTTGTATTTTTTTAAAAAGGTAGACACCAATTTAAATAAATGAATTATTCTAATGTAAAAGAACGTTGCTTCAACACGTAAATGCCACTAAGCTTCTAAAAGTTAAAATCTGAAATGTTATAAATTCTGAAATCTTTCTTATCTCCCATTTCAAAAGTTAAATTCTCAAACCATTAAGTGGTAGTAACAGTAGTAATAATAAATAGCTACTTACATCAACACCTCCAAACAAGTCAAAAATATAAGTATTTGGATAAGTGGTTTCTTGAGTAAGTTTCCTCTCTTCAGTAACAAATGCCATAGCCTCCATGGAGAGAAGAGGAGAAATTTCCTAGTTTTTTTTTTTTAAAAAAAAAGTACATACAGACATTGTATTAGTAACCAACACAGGCCAGACACTCCAGCATCAGTTTGTGCTTTAGTCCCAACTTGAATTCCCATGAACACAAAGACAGTCCCCAATGAACCACACTTCCTAGTATCCAGGCCCCTGTAAAGCCCTTTCTCACACTGAATCTGCACTGGTATGACACACCTCAACCAACAGAATGTAGTAGAAGTGACACTAGGCCACTTTCAGCATAAGCCTTAAGAAAGCCTGGTAGGCCAGGCGCCGGGCTCACACCTGTAATCCCAGCACTTTGGGAGGCTAAGGTGGGCGGATTACTTGAGGTCAGGAGTTTGAGATCAGTCTGGCCAACATGGCAAAACCCCATCTCTACTAAATATACAAAAATTAGCCGGGCGTGGTGCTACACACCTGTAATCCCAGCTACTCAGGAATCTGAGGCGTAAGAATCACTTGAGCCAGGGAGGCAGAGGTTGCAGTGAGCCAAGACAGAATCACTGCACTCCAGCCTGGGCAACAGAGGGAGACTCTGTCTCAAAAAAAAAAAAAAAAAAAAAAAAAGCCTGACAGACTTGGCTCTTGTCATCCTGGAACCCAAACATCATGCTGTGGGAACAATACAGCCAACTGGGGAGGCCATGAGGATAAGAACTGAGGCCACGACCAATATCCTTAGCTGATCTCCAGCTGACAGGTAGCACCAACCTGTCAGGGATGTGAGAGAGACCATTTTGGACATTCCAGATATCTCAGTACCACCCTACCCAACAGGACATGAAGCATAAGTCACTCAATCAACCAAGAATTGTTGAGAGATAAATGATGCTTGTTACTTCCGGCTGCTAGGTGTCGGGGTGACTAGTTCTGTAGCAATAACCAAGTCACTGCTCAAATGTCATCTCCTGCAGGAAGTCTTCCTGATTTCCCCCAACTAGAAGCATGCTCTTCAGACCCCCCAAACAATCTACAACTCATTTGTAACGTTTAGCACTTTTACTTTGCACCTATTTACAAACCTATGTTATTTTGTTATTTCTTCCCTAGACTAAATGTTCCTTGAAGACAACACAAACAGATCCCACTTTGTATTCCCCACAGATTCCAAGACACAGTATTTGATATAGTACACATAGGGTAGTAGTTCCCAAACTGAGGGCCACAGAATCCTTTGTTGGAATAAAGCTAAGAGGGAAAAAAAATCTTATAAGAAAACTAAAACATAGTAATTTTCAAATAGGTATTTATTGAATGAAAGAAATGATGATCACAGCAAATATATATAAATATTAATTTCTCTCCCCTTTAATTTCACCTCAATCTCACATCTGAGATTCTGCAGGAAGCAAATAATGTGCAATTCTTTGAAAAGCATTTTTAAACAAGTGTAAGAAGCTATAATTATCTCTATCAGACTGTGAGAAGATTAAAAATATGAAAATGTCTCTTCTTAAAGGTAAAGACTTAGTGTCTATTACATTTTAAAATAACTATGTGATATAATAATCAAAACTTCACCTCTGAAGAACATTGTTATTCAATTTCATTATGTTCAATATAACTTACATGGGTTTTATTTTTTTTTTTTTTGATTTTTTTTATTATACTTTAAGTTCTAGGGTACATGTGCACAACGTGCAGGTTACATATGTATACATGTGCCATGTTGGTGTGCTGCACCCATTAACTCGTCATTTACATTAGGTATATCTCTTAATGCTATCCCTCCCCCCAGGCCCCCACCCCATGACAGGCCCTGCGTGATGTTCCCTGCCCTGTGTCTGTGTTCACATTGTTCAATTCCCACCTATGAGTGAGAACATGCGGTGTCTGGTTTTCTGTCCTTGTGACAGTTTGCTCAGAATGATGGTTTCCAGCTTCATCCATGTCCCTACAAAGGACATGAACTCCTCCTTTTTTATGGCTGCATAGTATTCCATGGTGTATATATATGCCACATTTTTTCTTTTTTTGAGACGGAGTTTTGCTCTTGTTGCCCAGGTTGGAGTGCAATAGCGTGATCTCGGCTCACCGCAACCTCCACCTCCCAGGTTCAAGCGACTCTCCCACCTCAGCCTCCTGAGTAGCTGGGATTATAGGCATGCGCCACCAAGCCCAGCTAATTTTGTATTTTTAGTAGAAACGGGGTTTCTCCAGTGGGTCAGGCTGGTCTCAAACTCCCGACCTCAGGTGATCCGCCCACCTCGGCCTCCCAAAGTGCTGGGATTACAGGCGTGAGCCACTGTGCCCGGCCATATGCCACACTTTCTTAATCCAGTCTATCACTGATGGGCATTTGGTTTGGTTCCAAGTCTTTGCTATTATGAAAAGTGCCACAATAAACATACGTGTGCATGTGCCTTTATAGCAGCATGATTTATAATCCTTTGGGTATGTACCCAGTAATGGGATGGCTGGGTCAAACGGTATTTCTAGTTCTAGATCCTTGATGAATCGCCACACTGTCTTCCACAATGGTTGAACTAGTTTACAGTCCCATCAACAGCATAAAAGTGTTCATATTGCTCCACATCATATTGCATCCTCTCCAGAACCTGTTGTTTCCTAACTTTTTAATGATCACCATTCTAACTGGTGTGAGATGCTATCTCATTGTGGTTTTGATTTGTATTTCTCTGATAGTCAGTGATGATGAGCATTTTTTCACGTGTCTGTTGGCTGCATAAATATCTTCTTTTGAAAAGCGTCTGTTCATATCCTTTGCCCACTTTCTGATGGGGTTGATTTTTTCTTGTATATTTGTTTAAGTTCTTTGTAGATTCTGGATACTAGTTCTTCGTCAGATGAGTAGATTGTAAAAATTTTCTCCCATTCTGTAGGTTGCCTGTTTACTCTGATGGTAGTTTCTTTTGCTGTGCAGAAGCTCTTTAGTTTAATTAGATTCCATTTGTCTGTTTTGGCTTTTGTTGCCATTGCTTTTGGTGTTTTAATCATAAAGTCCTTGCCCATGCCCATGGCCTGAATGGTATTGCCTAGGTTTTCTTCTAGGGTCTTTATGGTTTCATGTCTAACATTTAAGCCTTTAATCCATCTTGAATTAATTTTTTATAAAGTGTAAGGAAAGGATCCAGTTTCAGCTTCCTACATATGGCTAGCCAGTTTTCCTAGCACCATATATTAAATAGGGAATCCTTTTCCCATTTCTTGTTTTTGTCAGGTTTGTCAAAGATCAGATAGTTGTAGATGTGTGGTATTACTTCTGAGGGTTCTGTTCAGTTCCACTGGTCTATATCTCTGTTTTGGTACCAGTACCACGCTGTTTTGATTACTGTAGCCTTGTAGTATAGTTTGAAGTCAGGTAGCATGATGTCTCCAGCTTTGTTCTTTCGGCTTAGGATTGTCTTGGCAATGCGGGCTCTTTTTTGGTTCCCTATCAAGTTTAAAGTAGTTTTTTCAATTCTGTGAAGAAAGTCATTGGTAGCTTGATGGGGATGGCACTGAATCTATAAATTACCTTGGGCAGTATGGCCATTTTCATGATATTGATTCTTCCTATCCATGAGCATGGGATGTTCTTCATTTGTTTGTGTCATCTTTTATTTCGTTGAGCAGTGGTTTGCAGTTCTCCTTGAAGAGGTCCTTCACAACCCTTGTAAGTTGGATTCCTAGGTATTTTATTCTCTGAAGCAATTGTGAACGGGAGTTCACTCATGATTTGGCTCTTTGTCTATTATTGGTATATAGGAATGCTCGTGATTTTTGCACACCGATTTTGTCTCCTGAGACTTTGCTGAAGTTGCTTATCAGCTTAAGGAGATTTTGGGCTGAGACGATGGTGTTTTCTAAATATACAATCATGTCATCTGCAAACAGGGACAATTTGACTTCCTCTTTTTCTAATTGAATACCCTTTCTTTCTTTCTCCTGCCTGATTGCCCTGGCCAGAACTTCCAACACTATGTTGAATAGGAGTGGTGAGAGAGGGCGTCCCTGTCTTGTGCCAGTTTTCAAAGGGAATGCTTCCAGTTTTTGCCCATTCAGTATGATATTAGCTGTGGGTCTGTCATAGTTCTTATTATTTTGAGATATGTACCATCAATAACTAGTTTATTGAGAGATTTTAGCATGAAGGGCTGTTGATCTTTGTCAAAGGCCTTTTCTGCATCTATTGAGATAATCATGTGGTTTTTATCTTTGGTTCTGTTTATATGATGGATTACGTTTATTGATTTGTGTATGTTGAACCAGCTTTGCATCCCAGGGATGAAACCAACTTGATCGTGCTGGATAAGCTTTTTGATGTGCTGCTGGATTTGGTTTGCCAGCATTTTATTGAGAATTTTTGCATCGATGCTCATCAGGGATATTGGTCTAAAATTCTTTTTCTGTTGTGTCTCTGCTAGGCTTTGGTATCACGATGATGCTGGACTCATAAAATGAGTTAGGGAGGATTCCCTCTTTTTCTATTGATTGGAATAGTTTCAGAAGGAATGATACCAGCTCCTCTTTGTACCTCTGGTAGAATTCGGTTGTGAATCCATCTGGTCCTGGACTTTTTTTGGTTGGTAGGCTATTAATTATTGCCTCAATTTCAGAGCCTGTCATTGGTCTACTCAGGGATTCAACTTCTTCCTGGTTTAGTCTTGGGAGGGTGTATGTGTCCAGGAATTTATTCATTTCTTCTATATTTTCTATTTGCGTAGAGGTGTTTACAGTATTCTCTGATGGTAGTTTGTATTTCTGTGAGATTGGTGGTAATATCCCCTTTATCATTTTTTATTGCATCTATTTGATTCTTCTCTCTTTTCTTCTTTATTAGTCTTGCTAGCAGTCTATCAATTTTGTTGATCTTTTCAAAAAACCAGCTCCTGGATTCACTGATTTTTTTCAAGGGTTTTTTTGTGCCTCTGTCTCCTTCAGTTCTGCTCTGATCTTAGTTATTTTTTGTCTTCTGCTAACTTTTGAATTTGTTTGCTCTTGCTTCTCTAGTTTTTTTAATTGTGGTTAGGGTGTCAATTTTAGATCTTTCCTGCTTTCTCTTGTAGGCATTTAGTGCTATAAATTTCCCCCTACACACTGCTTTAAATGTGTCCCAGAGATTTGGTATGTCTTTGTTTTCATTGGTTTCAAAGAACATCTTTATTTCCGCCTTCAATTCGTTATGTGCCCAGTAGTCATTCAGGAGCAGGTTGTTCAGTTTCCACGTAGTTGAATGGTTTTGAGTGAATTTCTTAATCCTGAGTTCTAGTTTGATTGCAATGTGGTCTGAGAGACAGTTTGTTATAATTTCTGTTCTTTTAAACATTTGCTGAGGAGTGCTTTACTTCCATCTATGTGGTCAGTTTTGGAATAAGTGTGATGTGGTGCTGAGAAGAACGTATATTCTGTTGATTTGGGGTAGAGAGTTCTATAGATGTCTATTAGGTCCACCTGGTGCAGAGCTGAGTTCAAGTCCTGGATATCCTTGTTAACCCTCTGTCTCCTTGATCTAATGTTGACAGTGGGGTGTTAAAGTCTCCCATTATTATTGTGTGGGAGTCTAAGTCTCTTTGTAGGTCTCTTAAGGACTTGCTTTATGAATCTTGGTGCTCCTGTATTGGGTGCATATGTATTTAGGATAGTTAGCTCTTCTTGTTGAATTTATCCCTTCACCATTAGGTAATGGCCTTCTTTGTCTCTTTTGATCTTTGTTGGTTTAAAGTCTGTTTTATCAGAGACTAGGATTGCAACCCTGGCTTTTTTTGGTTTTCCATTTGCTTGGTAGATTTTCCTCCATCCTTTTATTTTGAGCCTATGTGTGTCTCTGCATGTGAGATGGGTTTCCTGAATACAGCACATTGATGGGTCTTGACTCTTTATCCAATTTGCCAGTCTGTATATTTTAATTGGAGCATTTAGCTCATTTACATTTAAGGTTACTATTGTTATGTGTGAATTTGATCCTGTCATTATGATGTTAGCTGCTTATTTTGCTCATTATTTGATGTAATTTCTTCTTAGCATCGATGGTCTTTACAATTCGGCATGTTTTTGCAGTGGCTGGTACCGGCTGTTCCTTTCCACGTTTAGTGCTTCCTTCAGGAGTTCTTGTAAGGCAGGCCTGGTGGTGACAAAATCTCTCAGCATTTGCTTGTCTGTAAAGGATTTTATTTCTCCTTCACTTGTGAAGCTTAGTTTGACTGGATATGAAATTCTGGGTTGAAAATTCTTTAAGAATGTTGAATATCAGCCCCCACTCTCTTCTGACTTGTAGAGTTTCTGCTGAGACATTCGCTGTTAGTCTGATGGGCTTCCCTTTGTGGGTAATCCGATCTTTCTCTCCAGTTGACCTTAAAATATTTTCCTTCATTTCAACTTTGGTGAATTTGACAATTATGTGTCTTGGAGTTGCTCTTCTCAAGTAGTATCTTTGCGGCGTTCTCTGTATTTCCTGAATTTGAATGTTGGCCTACCTTGCTAGGTTGGGGAAGTTCTCCTGGATAATATCCTGAAGAGTGTTTTCCAACTTGGTTCCATTCTCCCCGTCACTTTCAGGTACACCAATCAGACATAGATTTAGTCTTTTCACACAGTCCCATATGTCTTGGAGGCTTTGTTTGTTTCTTTTTACTCTTTTTTCTCTAAACTTTTCTTCTTGCTTCATTTCATTCATTTGATCTTCAATCACTGATACCCTTTTTTCCACTTGATCGAATTGGCTACCGAAGCTCGTACATTTGTCACGTAGTTCTTGTGCCACGGTTTTCAGCTCCATCAGCTCATTTAAGGTCTTCTCTATGCTGTTTATTCTAGTTAGCCATTCATCTAATCTTTTTTCAAGGTTTTTAGCTTCTTTGTGATGGGTTTGAACATCCTACTTTAGCTTGGAGAAGTTTGTTATTACCGATCTTCTGAAGTCTTCTTCTCTCAATTTGTCAAAGTCATTCTCCATCTAGTTTGTTCCGTTGCTGGCCAAGAGCTGCGTTCCTTTGGAGGAGAAAAGGCGCTCTGATTTTTAGAATTTTCAGCTTTTCTGCTCTGGTTTCTCCCCATCTTTGTGATTTTATCTATCTTTGGTCTTTGATGATGGTGACGTACAGATGGGGTTTTGGTGTGGATGTCCTTTCTGTTTGTTAGTTTTCCTTCTAACATTCAGGACCATCAGCTGCAGATCTGCTGGAGTTTGCTGGAGGTCCACTCCAGACCCTGTTTGCCTGGGTATTACCAGCAGAGGATGCAGAACAGCAAATATTGCAGAATGGCAAATGTTGCTGCCTGATCCTTCCTCTGGAAGCTTCGTCTCAGAGGGGCACCCGGCTGTATGAGGTGTCAGTCAGCCCCTACTGGGAGGTGTCTCCCAGTTAGGCTACTCGGGGGTCAGGGACCAACTTGAGGAAGCAGTCTGTCCGTTCTCAGATCTCAAATTCTGTGCTGGGAGAACCACTACTCTCTTCAAAGCTGTCAGACAGGGACATTTAAGTCTGCAGAAGTTTCTGCTGCCTTTTGTTCAGTTATGCTCTGTCCCCAGAGGTGAAGTCTACAGAGGCAGGCAGGCCTCCTTGAGCTGTGGTGGGCTCCACTCAGTTCCAGCTTCCTGGCCGCTTTGTTTACCTACTCAACCTAGTCAAGCCTCAGCAATGATGGACGCCCCTCCCCCAGCCTCACTGCTGCCTTGCAGCTCAATCTGAGACTGCTGAGCTAGCAGTGAGCGAGGTTCTATGGGTGTGGGACCCTCAGAGCCAGGCACAGGATATAATCTCCATGTGTGCCGTTTGCTAAGACCATTGGAAAAGTGCAGTATTAAGGTGGGAGTGTCCTGATTTTCTAGGTACCGTCTGTCATGGCTTCCCTTGGCTAGGAAAGGGAATTCCCTGACCTCTTGCACTTCCCAGGTGAGGCAATGCCCCACCCTGCTTCAGCTAACACTCCATGGACTGCACCCACTGTTCGACAAGCCCCAGTGAGATGAACCCAGTACCTCAGTTGGAAATGCAGAAATCACCGTCTTCTGCATTGCTCACGCTGGGAGCTGTAAACTGGAGCTGTTCCTATTCGGCCATCTTGGAACCAGACCCCCAGCTTACAGGGGTTTTACCTGCATTAGAGCTGGTGCTCTAAATTCAAATTTAAGTCCAAACTACCTCTAAAGTTTGATAAAATAACTCCAGCCCTACTGAATCAGAATTTCAGGGGTGGGGCCCAGAACTCTGTGTTTTAACAAGCTCTTCAGGTGATTCACAAACACACTTCAGTTTGAGAACAATTATCCTAGCATAATGTCTCTGTGCTCTTTCCACTCATTTCCCAATCATCACACCTGGCCCCTTCAATCTTCTTATGTTAGTAATAATAATAAACAACCACAAGGCCCCTTCCATGAGCCTTCAGCAATATGGAATCTTCTAAACCCTTTTCTATTTTTTTTTTTTTGGAGTCTCGTTCTGTTGCCCAGGCTGGAGTGAAGTGGCGCAATCTTGGCTCACTGCAAGCTCCACCTCCCAAGTTCATGCCATTCTCCTGCCTCAGCCTCCTGAGTAGCTGAGACTATAGGCGCCTGCCACCACATGCGGTTAATTTTTTTGTATTTTTGGCCGGGCGCGGTGGCTCAAGCCTGTAATCCCAGCACTTTGGGAGGCCGAGACGGGCGGATCACGAGGTCAGGAGATCGAGACCATCCTGGCTAACATGGTGAAACCCCGTCTCTACTAAAAAATACAAAAAAAACTAGCCGGGCGACGTGGCGGGCGCCTGTAGTCCCAGCTGCTCGGGAGGCTGAGGCAGGAGAATGGCGTAAACCCGGGAGGCGGAGCTTGCAGTGAGCTGAGACCGGCCACTGCACTCCAGCCTGGGCGGCAGAGCAAGACTCCGTCTCAAAAAAAAAAAAAAAAAAAAAAAAAAAAAAAAAATTTTTTTGTATTTTTGGTCTCGATCTCCTGACCTCATGATCCGCCCGCCTCAGCCTCCCAAAGTGCTGGGATTACAGGTGTGAGCCACCTCGCCCAGCCTTCTAAACCGTTTTCAAAAAGAATGTCATCTGAATCGCAGGATAGCGCTGACCTCCCAAAATTAAGGAAGCCCAGCCACAAAATAAACACACATAGAGACCAGAAGGATAACAGGGGGAACCTAACGGTGATTATCTTGGGATGATGGGATTATAGGTGATGTTTATTTTCTTCTTTGTACTTTTTCTGAATTTCTCAAATTTTCTCTAGTTTACACAGTAAAAAGAGGCTATTTTTAAAAGCCAACAGAAGGGGAAAAAAAGTAGACAGCTTGTGTCACCTAGAGTCCATGAATATGCCCCTCCAAGTTCCTTAAGAGTTACCTTGAGGATGTTTTGGCACTCAGCGAAGTCACTGTGGAGATGGCTGGTGGCGTGCAGCTTGAGGAGCAGCTGAGGAATTCCACTCCACTTGGATTGTTTGTCCCTCTCTGTCAAAAAAGTCTCAGTGAACTGTGAGTTAAAAAAAAAGACAAAACATATTATTGTATTATTGATAATAGCTGATATGGCAAAGGAGAGCAGCTGATTTCCAAACCCACCCAGGACAGTTACAAATTTCTCCCTAAGCACTACTATAAAAGGCCTCTGTCAAGAAATCTTCAAAACCTCCCCAACAGCCTATTACTATAAGTAGTAAGAAGGAGGGACTGGAAATACTCTTGTACCACTCACACACAGCACAATATCATTGAGAGTGGACTTAGACTAACTGTAAACATATACTGGAAATTCTAGGGCAATTGCTGAAAGTACTTTTACAAGAAGAAGAATTAATATGCTAAGAGATGAAAAATAATAGAACCATATAAACTGCACAGTTAGGCCCATAAAAGGCAGAAAAAGAGGAGAAGATAAACAAATAACAAGTATAATAAAACAAACATGGTATATATTAATCCAACTATATCAATAATCGCTGTAAATATCTATGAATGGTCTAAACAATCAAAGGACAGAGACTACAAGAATGGATTTAAAAAACCAAGATCCAACAATGTGCTGTCTACAAGAAACCCACTTAAATATACATACAGATAGGTTAAAAGTAAGGGGAAAGGCCGGGCACAGTGGCTCACACCTATAATCCCAACACTTTGTGAAGCCGGGGCAGGTGGATCACCTGAAGTCCGGAAGTTTGAGACCAGCCTGGCCAACATAAAACCCTGTCTCTACTAAAAACACAAAATTAGCCAAGTGTGGCGGGAAGTGCCTGTAATCCCAGCTACTCAAGAGGCTGAGGCAGGAGAACTGCTTGAACTCAGGAGGCAGAGGTTGGAGTCAGCCAAGATCACACCATTGCACTCCAGGTTGGGTGACAGAGCAAGACTCTGTCTCAAAAAATAAAAAAATAAGTGGATGGAGAAAGATAAATCGTATAAAAAGAAAGATGGAGTAGTTATATTAATTTCAGACAAAGCAGGCTTCATAAAAAAAATTATCAGAAATAAAGTGGGTCATTTCATAATGACAAAGGGGTCAATTCTCCAAGAAGATACAACAATCCTTAACATATATGCATCTAACAACAGCATGTCAAAATATGAGGCAAAAACTGCCTAAAAGAACCACCAGACAAAAAAATGACAAATCAACTCTTACAGTTAAAATATTTTAAACTAAAAGAAAACAAAACTTATCAAAATTTGTGGGATGGAGCAAAAGCAGTAATAAGCCAGAAGTTTATATCACTGAATGCATATATTAGAAAAAAATAAATATCTATAGTCAATAATCTAAGCTTCTACCTTAGTAAACCAGAGAAAGAAGAGCAGTTTAAGCCTAGAGCAAACAGAAGAAAAAAATAAAAATGAGAGCAGAAATCACTGAAATTGAAAACAGAAAATCAAGAGAGAAAACAAAACCAAATGTTAGTCCTTTAAAAAGATCAACACAATTGATAAACTCTAACCAGGCTTATCAAGAAAAAAAGACAAACACAAATTACTAATATGCGATACGTAAGAGGAATTATTATTACTGACTCCATGGATTTCGAAGGATAAAAGAGTATTATGAACTCTTTGCCCCGATATTTGCCTAGCACTTTGGGAGGCCAAGGCAGGAGGATCGCTTGAGCTCAGGAGTTCAAGACCAGTCTGAGCAACATAGCGAGAGCTCGTCTCTACTAAAAATCAAAAAAATTAGCCAAGGGTGGTGGTGCACACCTCTGGTCTCAGCTACTCAGAAGGATGAGGTGAGAAGATCACTTGAGCTTGGGAGAATGAGGCTGCAGTGAGCTATGACAGCACCACTACACTCCAGCCTGGGTGACAGCACGAGATCAAAAAAAAAAAAAAAAAAAAAAAAAAGACATCATTATAACCAAAGAGTGGAAACAATTCAAATGTCCACCAACTGATGAATAAATATAGTATATCCATCCAAAGGAATATTATTCAGCAAGAAAAAGTAATGATGTACTGAAACTATAACAAGGATAAATCTTGAGACCATTATGCTAAATCAAAGAAGCCAGTGTCTAGCTGGGCACAGTGTCTCATGCCTGTGATACCAAAGTAATCCCAGCACTTTGGGAGGCCAAGGTGGACAGATTCCTCGAGCTCACGAGTACAAGACCAGCCTGAGCAACATGGCGAAACCCCATCTCTACAAAAAAAAAAAAATATACATATATATATATATATATACACACACACACATATATAGACACACACACACCATATAAATTAGCTGGGTGCGGTGGCACATGCCTGTTGTACCAGCTACTCGGGAGGCTGAGGTGGGAGAATGGCTTGAGCCCGGCAGGCAGAGGTTGCAGGGAGCCAAGATTGCGCCACTGCACTCCAGCCTGGGCAATAAAGCCAGACCTTGTCTCGAAACAGAAACAAAAACAAAGCGAGATTCCATCTTTAAAAAAAAACGAAACTAAAAGAAGCCAGTCTCAAAAGGCCACATATTGTTTGATTCTATTAATTTAAAATGTCCAGAATAATCCATATCCAAAGACAGAAAGATTACTGCTTGGCAAAGGTTGTGGGGATGGGGAAATTGGGGAGTAACTGCTACTGAATACAAGGTTTCTTCTTTGGGTGATAAAATGTTCTAAAATTGATTGTGATTGACAGATGCATAACTTTGTGCATACAGTAAAAACCACTGACTTGTACACTTCATTTTTCTTTTTTTTTTTTTAACCCTTTTATCTCCTTGGTTTACCAACTTGTACACTTTAAAAGGGTGACGTGTGCAATATGTGAATTACACCTCAATAAAGCTGCTACAAAAACTAAATAAATAAATGAACATAAGTGAACTTTTTAGGGTGACAATGTTCTAAAACCACCTTGTGGTGATGGCTGCATAACTTCATCAATTTGCTGAAAATCACTGAATTGTAAACTTATAATGGGTAAATTTTATTGTATATAAATTATGCCTCAATAAAGCTGTTTAAGAAATATTTTAAAAAAGAAAAGGGAAGAAAGAATAGGACATTTAAAAAGCAAATATTGTATTAAGCAAGTATATTTAAACACCAAAATGTCAGTTATTATATTAAATCTAACTGTGCTAAATGCTCCAACTAAAAACAAAGTTTGGGCCGGTTGCAGTGGCTCATGCATGTTACTGCAGCACTTTGGGAGGCAGAGACAGACAGATTGCTTGAGCCCAGGAGTTAAAGACCAGCCTGGGCAATACCGGGAAACCCTGTCTCCACCAAAGGAAAAAAAAAAATTAGGCACAGCAATGTGTGCCTGTAATCCCAGTTACTCAGGTAGCTGAGGCAGGACGATCCCTTGATGCTAGGAGGCCGAGACTGCAGTAACCTGTGATCTGGTACCATACTCCAGTCCGGGCGACAGAATAAGACCTTGTCTCAAAAAATAAATAAAAAATAAAATAAAATAAAAATAAAATAAAATAAAATAAAAACAAAGTTTGTTATGCCACCTACCAGAGAACAGAAAGGCTAAAAGAATGGGAAATAACACACAATGTAAACATATACCAAAAGGTAGTATAACTATATTAAAATCAGCAAGAGCAAAGAAAAAGCATTACCAAGTCAGGCGTGGTGGCACATGCCTTTAATCCCAGCACTTCGGGAGACCGAGACAGGTCGATCACTTAGGTCAGGAGTTCGAGACCAGACTGGCCAATATGGTGAAACCCTGTCTCTACTAAAAACGCAAAATTAGCTGGGCATGGTGGCACAGGCCTGTAATCCCAGTTACTCAGGAGGCTGAAGCAGGAGAACTGCTTGAACCCAGGAGGTAGAGGCTGCAGTGACCCGAGAATGCACCATTGCACTCCAGCCTGGGTGACAGAGCGAGACTCCGTCTTAAAAAAAAAAAAAAAAAAAGTACTACCAGAGATAGGCACTTTAATAAGGATAAAAACGGCAACCTGGATAATATTAACGGTCCTAAATTTGAAAATATCTAATAAAAACTTCAACATACACAAAGCAAAAACTGACAAGGCTAAAAGGAAAAATAAGGAAATCCATAATCGTAATGGGAGATTTTACATATCTCCCATTAAACAAAACGGACACACCTCGAGCAGTATATCTAGTAAATGCACTCTACGTGTCCTTTACAAATACAAAGAGAACATCTGCAAAATGACCAGCTGGTAGGCCATACAGCAAATTCAATACACTTAAATGAACTGAAATACAGACTATGTTCCACATCAGAAAGATAATTATAAAATCGCCATGTTTGGAAAACAATATACTTCTCAAAAATGCACGAGTCAAAGAAAAAATCAAAGTGGATATATGAAAATATCCTGAAAGATAATGAAAATACTACACATCCAAACTGATGAGGTACAACTAAAGCCATGCTTAGTGACCACTATAACCCTGATACCAAAACCTGTCAAAAGGAAAACTGCAGGCCAGTTTCACTAATGATGATGTAAGGAAAAAATCCTAATTCAAAAACTGAATTAAATTTAAAATTTGTATCAGAAATTAAAAGTTGGTTTAATATTTGAAAATTTTGTTCAATGCAATTCAACATATTGATAACAAAAACGAGAATAATGATATGAATACCTCAATTGATACAGAAAAAGCATCTGATAAAATTCAACATCCATTCATGATAAACTCAAACTAAAAAAAAATGAATTTCTGTTAACAGGTATCCACAGAAAACAGACTGCAAATATCACACTTAATGACATAATGTTTAAGGTTTTTTCCCTCTTAGATGAGGAACAGGCTACTTCTATTCATCATACTGGAGGTCTCAGGCAGCAGAGTAAGGCAAGATATATAGAAGACAAAAGATCGTTAAGGATAAAAGATTCATTTGCAGATGATATAATATTCACAGACGACTGTACAGGTATACAAGCCGAAAGAATCTAAATGTAAATTATCAACTATTACAGCAATATAAAGGAATAATATAAAAATCTATCATATTTTTATATTAACAGCTACAATTTTTAAGTGTAGTTTTAAAAACTACTTATAATACCACTTCAAAAAATGCTAAGGAATAAATCTAACAAAGTTATGCAAGACGGCTACATAGAAAACTATAATACACTCTTGGCCAGGCACAGTGGCTCACGTCTGTAATCCCAGCACTTTGGGAGGCCGAGGTGGGCGGATCACCTGGGGTCAAGAGTTCAAGACTGGCCTGACCAACATGGTGAAACCCCATCTCTACTAAAAACACCAAAAAAAAAATTAGCTGGGCATGATGGCAGGCGCCTGTAATCCAGCTACTAGGGGAGGCTGAGGCAGGAGAATCACTTGAACCTGGGAGGCGGAGGTTGCAGAGAGCTGAGATCCCGCCACTGCACTCCAGTCTGGGAGACACAGCGACACTCTATCTCCAAAAACAAACAAAAAAATACAGGAAAATAACTTCCAATTTAGAATTCTATACCCAGCCAAACTAAATATACAAGTGTCAGAGTAAGATATTTTATGATCTGCAAGCTTAAAAAAAAAAAAAGTTACCTCCCAGGTACTCTTTCTTGGGAGGCTACCAGAGAATGTGCTCCAGGAAAAAGGAAGACAATTCAGGAAACAGGGTCTAAAACATGAGAAGACAAAGAAAAATGTTCTGGATTTAGAGAAGAGAAGTCCCAAGAATTCAGCTGTATAGCAGAACTAGTAACTAAACTAAACTGCTAAACTGCAGTAGAAGAATGAAGGGCTTCAAATGATTTCTTTAAAAAGTTTTAGAATTTAGGAACAAATTATAAGTATACTGAAAGCAGGTGGGCACAGTGGCTCACACCTGTAATCCCAGCACTTTGGGAGGCCGAGGCAGGTGGGTCACCTGAGGTCTGGAGTTCGAGATCAGCCTGGCCAACATAGTGAAACCCTGTCTCTACTAAAAATACAAAAAAAAATTAGCCAGACATGGTGGCGGGCACCTGTAATCCCAGTTACTTGGGAGGCAGAGGTTGCAGGGAACCGAGATCGTGCCATTGCACTCCAGCTGGGCAACAGTGCAAGACTCCGTCTCAAAAAAAAAAAAATATATAGAAAGCCAAACAAATTAAAAGGATGCATTACTGCATTATTCCCTGACTTCACTACCATGCAATACACCAATGTAGCAAAATTTCACTTGTACCCCATAAATACAAATTTAAAAACAGTAAAATAAAGGATGCACTATTATGCTAATGAAAGTCAAAAGGCTTACACAGGGTATAAGTATATTTATCCTTCGATTTAAAAAATGGAAGAGGACTGTTTTTAACACGACAAAAAACCAAAATTATACAAAACATATATAATTGTACAATATATGGCCCTGCTGTAAACAATAATGCTAACATCATAATGTAAATACTTAACGACAGCCAAAACTGTGATGTAACTACATTGGTAGAATAGTGGAGACGAATAAGAAGGAATCAAATGTGTGAATTAAATCCTAGTCTTTTTCGAGAGCGAAGAAAACAGAAGTATCTAAAAGTGAAAAGAAATAGCTTTATAACCATGTTATTTAGAAATACTGGCTCTCCTGTTTCCTGGATTCTTCTCTTGCAAAAGAAATAGCTAAGTATGGACACTGAACAGCATTGGGAGTATAGAACTTAGAGGTGCAAAGCAGGCAGTGCACTGCTGTTCTTTTGTTACAAGCCTCATGATACTCAGAGACTTAATCACAGTCCAAACACTAGACTTCACAAGCAATTTCTTCACTATTTCTGCATTGTCTTACAAGGCATTTACTCTCATTTAAAAATAATAATTTGGGGCTGGACACAGTGGCTTACGCTCATAATCCCAGCACTCGGGAGGCCAAAGCAGGCCCATTGCTTGATCCCAGGAGTTTTAAGACCAGCCTGGGCAACATGGCAGAATCCTATCTCTACAGAAAAATACAAAAATGAGCTCCATGTGGTGGCATGTGCCTACAGTCCCAGATACTCCGGAGGCTGAGATGGGAGGACTGCTTGAGCCCAGGAGGTGGAGGTTTCAGTAAACCAAGTTTGCACCACTACACTCCAGCCTGGGCAACAGAAGCAAGACCCTGTCTTAAAAAAAAAAAATCATCAGAATTTTGCTTTCCTTGTGAACAGCTTGGCACTGTGATGAAAGTGCCACCATTCAGTCATCTTCACAGTTGAATTACTGGCAGGTATCACATGGGTTTTCTCTTGAAGTACTTGTGTTTTAACAGTTTACAGCAGTGATAATCTCTGACATCATACCCTCTAAACTGTCAAGCTGTTTAGCAAATGTGACATTTCTAGACATTTACAGTTTCCACCGATTTTACTGTTTTTCAAAATAATTAAAGGCTAAATTCCATGAAGATAAATGTGCTCCTTGTTTCTTTAATCCTAAGTGTAAGATATCTAATGCCTCAAAATATCATACCAAATGCAAGGGTCTCGTGCAATCTCACTGCAACCTCTGCCTCCTGGGCTCAAGTGATCCTCCTGCCTCAGCCCGGCCCCTTCCCCCTCCTAGCCCCCCCCACCCCCCCCACCAAGTAGCTGGGATTACAGGCATGCACCACCACGCCCGGATAATTTTTTGTATTTTTAGTAAAGATGGGGTTCCACCCATCTTGCCCAGGCTGGTCTTGAACTCCTGAGCTTAAAGAATCCATCTAGCTTGGTCTCCCAAAGTGCTAGAATTACAGGTGTGAGCCACCACACTCGGTCTAAATAGATACCTTAAAGGATAATGAAGATAAAATACCTTGTTGGGTTATTTTGACAATGCATGTAAACCACTGAATACTTGCGTCTCCTTTAATGGGGTATGATTCAGTAAAATTAGGAGTAAATTTTAGGGCTTGTGAATACAAAAACTTCCCATTGAAATTAATGGCGCATATATATATCTACATATATACATATACAGATATATATGTGTGTGTATATATACATGTATATGAATGAAACTTTATCCTAATCAGTTTTTCAGTATCAAATTACCTTTGAAAAGCAAGGGAAGCTTTATTTGACTTAAATGCCTAGGTTTCATAAATACTAATGCTTAGAATGAGGCTAAAACAAGTAGTGCCCAATGAAAAAGCTAGTTAATCTGGCTGGGCGTGGCAGTTCACATCTGTAATCCCAGCATTTTAGGAGGCTGTGGTGGGCGGATCACGAGGTCAAGAGTTTGAGACCAGCCTGGCCAGCACAGTGAAACCTTGTCTCTACTAAAAATACAAAAACTAGCCGGGCATGGTAGCACACGCCTATAGTCCCAGCTACTCGGGAGGCTGAGGCAGGAGAATCACTTGAACCCGGGAAGCGGAGGTTGCAGTGAGCCGAGATCGTGCCACTACACTCCAGCCCGGGCGACAGAGCAAGACTCCATCTCAAAAAAAAAAAGGCAGTCAATCTAAAGAAAAAATATAAAGTAACACTCAGGTGCATTTAGATATGCCAATAATCATAAAGGAAGCAACGACTGGCATGTGGGAAATTTAACAGCATCCCACAACCCAGTCAGTCACCAGACTGCCAAACTGAAGGGTATCTAGGGATGGTGGGTCATGACCTGTAATGTGAGTTGCACGACCCTAGAGCCCAGGGTTTACTCAGTCTGTCCTTTCCTTCAACTCCTACTGATCATTCAGGGCCTTGTACACCCATGGTAAGGAATCCAGAATTGATTCTATCAGCCGCAATGAGATGAGGCTGGAGAGTTTTAAGCAAAGGATTTATAAGATCTGATCTGTATTAAGCATCAAATGTGCTGATGAATATGAAAAGGCTCAGTAAACAAAAGTACCATCCCAGCATATTTTACTGTCTTGACATAGGGCAGAACAAAAGGAAGGGAAGAAAATAAGGCAAACTAAAATCCAAGTAGAACTGACCCATTATAAATCATGTGGCCAGTAGTCATGACCCAGGCTTTCCTTATGCTCCATTTAGGCAGATGGAGAAGATCAGGTCTGGTGGAAAAGGGAGAGGATTTTGGCTTTCAACATACTAAGTTTGAGATGCCCATTAGACATCAAAGTGGAAATGCTGAGAAGGCAATTGGATATACCTACCAACCCGGAGCTAAAAGGAGAAACAGGAATGGAAACAAACTTAGGATCCCTCAGAGTATAGAGCAGTTACTAATAACAATACAAGCTAATCTTTACAGCAGTAAGCAATGTACTTACAGCTGAGGAAGTATGTTTCAGTCACTATTTTAAGTGCTTTATATGTATAACTCACTTGGTCCTCACCACAACCTTGGAAAGTCAGGTCCTATGATACTTACTTTACAAATGAATAAATTTAGGCATAAACAGATTAAGTAACTTGCCCAAAGACACACAGTAAGTAAATACCAGAGCCAGGTTTCAAACCTAGGCAATTTGACTCTGGAACTCTTTAAAGCCATGAGATTGCTTGGCGAGTAAGTCTAAACATAAATTAGACTGAGGACACAGTATTTCAATTCAAGCCATTTCCTGGGTATCAAATGGCTGGCAAGGTTTCAGGCTCTGCAGATACAATGAAAAATAAGACACAGTCTCTTCCAGAAACCCAGTTTAATTAGTTACTAGCTGAGAGTAACTATTTACTAAACAACTATTACTATATGCCATACTGGTTAAGCTTTTAAAACATATTATTTCATTTAATCCTCCTAACAACTTTATGGGATAGATGTTATCATCACCTCTTTAGAAACAAGGAAACTGAAGTTAAAAGAGGTTAAGTAACTTAACCTTGGCCACTCTGCTAGGACTCAATTCAGGTCCACCTTACCTTAAAATCTGATTATTTTCCCAAGGAAATTCCATCATATGCTACACCACAGATGATCCTTGAGGACATTACGTTAAGTAAAATAAGCCAGTCACAAAAAGACAAATACCGTATTATTATACGGGGGTTATCTAAACTAGTCAAACTCATAAACACAGAAAGAAGAAGAATGGTTACCAGGGACCAGGAGAGAGAGAAATGGGGAGTTGTTCAATGGTAGTTTCAGATCTGCAAGACGAAAAAGTTCTGGAATCTGTTTCACAACAATGGGAATATACTTCACATTACTTAACTATAGACTTTTTTTCCCCCCCAAAGATACAGGGTTTTGGCTGGGCGCGGTGGCTCAAGCCTGTAATCCCAGCACTTTGGGAGGCCGAGACGGGCAGATCACTAGGTCAGCAGATCGAGACCATCCTGGCTAACATGGTGAAACTCCGTCTCCACTAAAAAATACAAAAAACTAGCCGGGCGAGGTGGCGGGCGCCTGTAGTCCCAGCTACTCGGGAGGCTGAGGCAGGAGAAGGGCGTGAACCCGGGAGGCGGAGCTTGCAGTGAGCTGAGATCCGGCCACTGCACTCCAGCCTGGGCCACAGAGTCAGACTCCGTCTCAAAAAAAAAAAAAAAAAAAAGATACAGGGTTTCACCATGTTGCCCAGGCTGGTCTCAAACTCCTGGGCTCTAGCAATCCGCCCACCTCATCCTCCCAAAGTGTTGGGATTACAAGCATGAGCCACCACAATGGGCCTGACCTCTACACTTATAAATGGTTAAAATGGTAAATTTTATGTTTACATATATATATTTACATATGTATATAGCTTGAGGCAGGGTCTCATTCCGTTGCCCAGGCTGCAGTGTAATGGTGAGATCATGGCTCACTGCAGCCTTGACTTGCCAAGCTCAACGATCCTCCCACCTCAGCCTCCTGAGCAGCTGGGACTACACGCATGCATTCCCACACCTGGTTATTATTATTTTTTTGTAGTAGAGATGGGCTCCACTACATTGTCCAGGCTTGACTCAAACTGGTTCAGGCGATTCTCCCATCTTGGTCTCCCAAAGTGCTGGGATTACAGACATGAGCCAATGTACCTGGCCTATATTATATATTTGTTTACTACAATTAAAAAATTTTGGCCAGACACAGTGGCTCACACCTGTAATCCCAGCACTTTGGGAGGCCAAGGCAGGCGGATCATGATGTAAGGAGTTTAAGACCAGCCTGACCAACATGGTGAAACCCTGTCTGTATTAAAAATACAAAAATTAGCTGGGTGTGGTGGCACGCGCCTGTAATCCCAGCTACTCAGGAGGCTGAGGCAGGAGAATTGCTTGAACCCAGGAGGTGGAGGTTGCAGTGAACCGAGATTGTGCCACTGCACCCCAGCCTGGGCAACAGAGCAAGACTCCATCTAAAAAATTTTTTAAAAAAAATTTATTTTGGTCTTTTCCTACTATACCACATGCCGTAACGGTATAAAAATATGGGTAATCTGGGCAACATAGTGAAACCCTGTCTCTACCAAAGATACAAAAATTAACGGGGTGTGGAGGTACACGCCTGTAGTCCCAGCTACCAGGGAGGCTCCAGCCTGGGTGACAGAGCAAGACCCTGCATCAAAAAAAAGGGTAAGCAAATAATTTATTCTGCAGGATGGGAGAGAGGAGAGGAAGGGCACAGCATGACATAAATTTTTTTAAAAAACTAAGAATATCAGTTATTTGAAAGATGAAGGTCCCCATTTTATCCTCACATTTTATCCAGGCAAGGGGTCTCTATCTCAGCCTCTGAAATAGCTCCCATACCTATATACAACCATCAGTTACCACAATAACCTGCCTAAACCAGGCTCCAGAATATTCCAGTAGCCTTATATCTGGTGAGCTTTTTTTTTTTTTTTTTTTTTTTTTTGAGATTAAAGTCTCACTGTCACCCAGGCTGGAGTGCTGGAGTGCAGTGGCGTGATCTCAGCTCACAACCTCCACCTCCCAGGTTCAAGCAATTCTCCTGCCTCAGTCTCCAGAGTAGCTGGGATTACAGGCGCATACCACCACGCCTGGCTAATTTTTGTATTTTTAGTAGAGACGGGGCTTCGCCATATTGGCCAGACTGGTCTTAAACTCCTGATCTCAGATGATCCACCCGCCTCGACCTCCCAAAGTACTAGGATTACAGGCATGAGCCACTGTGCCCCGCTTCTGGAGAGCTTTTCTAGGCTCCTCCCATTCTGTCATTCGGCACTGGAAACAAATTAAGGTGCCTAAATTGCCTCATTTATTATGCTAAAGAATTTCTGTGGCTCCCTATTACTCTCAGAACACTGATTATCAGGATGGGTGTTTAGGAACATATCACTTAGCCTTTCTGAGCCTCAGTTTCCTCATCCATATTAACAAATGAGTCTTGAAGCATAACTCAAAAGCTTGAGCATTAAAGATAACATATAGCTTGCACCATACTTGTTCTAAAGTTATGTGCTCACTAAAAGTTAGTCCTCTTTCTGCCTGCCTCTACACACCCAGCTCAGTAAGGTATCTTAGCCTAAGAAGGAAAGACCAAGTATTTCTTCTTTTTTTTGAGACAGGGTCTCACTCCATCAATCTCCGCCTCCCAGGCTCAGGTAATCCTCCCACCTCATCCTCCCACAGGCACGCACCACCCCACACCCGGCTAATTTTTTTGTAGAGACAGGATTTTGCCATGTTGCTTGGGCTGGTCTCGAATTCCTGGACTCAAGCGATCTGCCTGCCTGGGCCTCCCAAAGTGCTGGGATTACAGGGTCTTCAGTCAGGTAGAGAACACCACAAGGGGGAAAAAGACCGCTCATCTATGGTTGTGTGATGGCCACGAAAACATCTCTCACCCACAACTGCTCCTCTCGTCCACAATCCTCCATACACACAGACCACCTAGCCTTTATTTTATTATATCCTTTTCGTCACTTGAGGAAGTGATATTTAAATAAAATTTAAATAAAGTTATACTGTGAAAAGTCTCACCCCCATTTTCTCCCCCTTTAGCCCAATTCCCACTTCACTCCCACCAACCACTTTATTAGTTTGAGTACCCTTCAAACTTCCTTTACGAAAAAGCTGTCTTTAAATAAAACTACTGCTTTACAGGTGTTAGCAACGTTTGGGGTGGGGGAGGGTGGAAGAAGTAGGAGACTAGGTCCTATTCAACCTGGTTTACCCTAAAGCAGTGTCCTTCGCTCACTCAAAAATAACAATAATCATATGTTGGGCACCTGTTATAAATCAGATGCTTAATATTAACTACCTTCAGCCCTTACTATGCACCAGAAATGCACCAACGCTTTACACAGTTGCCCCCTTTGATCTCCACAACAATCTTAAAACGTAGGTTACTAATTCTCATCTTCATCTTGCAAGTGAGGAAACTGAGGCACAGAAAGGTCATCTGCCCAAGCAAGAGAGAGAAGCAGGGCTTTGAACCCAGGCCTGACTCCAGAGTCCCTCTTAACCATGACGCTCTGCATTGGCAAACCAGATACAGTCTGTGCACCCGCTGGAACTCGGCCTAATGTGGGAGACAGGCGAGAAAAAGGCAGACAACAAAGAAATACTAAATTATAGACTAAGAAAGTAACGTAAACGAAATAAATTCGCGGCTGTGACAGAATAACAATAGGGACCTACTTTAGAAAGGGGAAGGAGTGTCAAGAAAAGGCCTGAGAAAATGACATTTATGAAACGCTTGGGAACCATTTGGGGGCTGCAATAATGACCCCCCTCCCCCACGCCCAATACACAGGGGAGAAACTCGAGGCCCATAGAGGCTAAAACAAACTCGCCAGGGTCCCCCAGACGTGTAGACGTGGCGCAAAGAAGGGAGGATCCAGAAACTGGGCCCAGCGTTCGTACACGCCATCAGTGCCCACAGCAGCCCAGCCCCGCTCGGCCCCTGAAAAGGGACAGCAAGCCAGCTGCTTCCCACGGCCCCGCTGCGGCTGAGAGCGTCCGGGCAGCTCACAAGGAGTCCTTGCGGCCAGCCAAAAGGGGTCTGGCCCGTCCAGCGGCGGCCTGGAAAGGCCTCTTCCCCGGCACCCCGCCAGCTCCCGCCTGGTCCGCCCCGCCCCGCCCCTCCTGGTCCAGCCTCGTACCTGCACCGCCCGGACCAGGCCCCGGCCGGTCAGCTGGCCCTGCCGCAGCTGCAGCAGAATGTTACCGGGCCGCGGCCGGCCGCCCCATCCGCCCCAAGCCGCCACTGTGGCTGCCGACCGTCGCCCACGGCCGGCTCCGGACCCAGCCGCTGCCGGCGCCGCCGCCATGTCTCCTCGTCGGACAAACAGGAAGCAAGCGGCCTCGGGGCCGCGGAGAGTTCTACCGGGCGGCAGAGGGGTCGCCGCAGCGCCCCCAGTGGGCTGTCGGCGGAGGCGCAAGCCGCGTGGCAGGGACAGAGCGCGGCGCAGAGGCTGCTGGGAAATGTAGTCCTGCGCGGCCGCAGGGCAGGTGGGAAAAGAGATGTGGCCTTTCCTGCACTGCTGGTTTCTCTGGCCCCCGGGCCCAGCATTTCGGCGAAATCTCCAGAGGTCTGAGACCAGTCCCTGCGTGTGCACTCTCCCATTTTTCTCGCCCGTTTGGGGAGGATGCAGGCAGCTGGCCAATAAATGATCCTGGGCTTCAGGTCAGGAGTCAGGCCCTGGAGTCCGCTTCCTGCCTGCTTCTCTCTACACGTGACTCGCTGCGGACGTCGACCAAGTCATCGCACTCTGCCCCTGCGCCTGTGTTCTCATCAGGTTACTCTATCTATAGATCCTGGGAGCCTGATCAATCAGTAGTTTCTGAGGCTTTCTCTGCACCTGACACCATACCATGTCTGGGGGAAAGGGAGGGTGTCTGGGATACAGCAGTGAGCAGAAAGGCCTAGGACCCTTTATCACGAGATGCAGGTTACAGGGGAAGACAGCAGATCCATACACAAAGAAACGCAGTCGCAAACTGGATAAGTTGTGTAACTGGATAGGTTGTTGTGAAATTAAATAATGGAAGGGAAAGGGATTAGTAAATTGTGACATCACATTCTCTGTCAGATGAAAACCCTGTCCTAATTTCTATCCACCAGATAGCATGTTGTCTCTACTATGAGCCCAAATACTCATTTTTTCAGCTAACTTCTGTGGCAGGATGGCACTGACTCCCCCCACCCAACACACACACTTTTTCCCTTCCTAGCAGGGGCTTGTAATAAAAATGAAAGAGGAGAGCTAAGTGTGATATAAGAAGGAATGGTGAAGAGTGTGACTCACAACTAAGATGACTATAACTTACTACTCAAACCAGAACACTTTAAAGAATGAAAAGACACAATAAATAATTACACTGGGACGGTAGGCATAAAAGGGACTCTCCCAGGTGAACTGGCACTATGGTTACCATCCTCACACCCCATCTAAAAGGAGTGGACTCACCATCCATCTTCATAGAACTAGAAAAAAAAAAAATCCTAAAATTCATATGGAACCAAAAAAGAGCCTGCATATTCAAAGCAAGACTAATAAGCAAAAAGAATAATTCTGGAGGCATCACACTACCTAACTTCAAACTATACTGTAAGGCCATAGTCACCCAAACAGCATGGTACTGGTATAAAAATAGGCACATAGACCAATGAAACAGAATAGAGAACACAGAATAAAGCCAAATACTTATAGCCAACCGATCTTCGATAAAGCAAACAAAAACATAAAGTGGAGAAAGGACATCCTATTCAACAACTGGTGATAACTGGCAAACCACATGTAGAAGAATGAAACTGGATCCTCATGTCTCACCTTATTCAAAAAGAAACTCAGCTGGGCGCAATGGCTCACACCTGTAATCCCAGCACTTTGGGAGGCCAAGGCAGACAGATCACTTGAGGTCAGGAGTTTGAGACCAGCCTGGCCAACATGGTGAAACCCCATCTCTACTAAAAATACAAAAATTAGCTGGATGTGGTAGTGGGTGCCTGTAATCTCAGCTACTTGGGAGGCTGAGGCAGGAGAATCACTGGAACCCAAGAGGCAGAGGGTGCAGTGAGCCAAGATCATGCCACTGCACTCCAGCCTGGGCAACAGAGACTGTCTCAAATAATAATAATAATAATAATAATAAACTCAAGATGAATCAAGGACTTAAATCTAAGACCTGAAACCATACAAATTCTAGAAGATAACATCGGAAAAACCCTTCTAGATTTTGACTTCAGCGAATACTTCATGACCAAGAACCCAAAAGGAAATGCAACAAAAACAAAGATAAATAGATGAGACTTAATTAAACTAAAAAGTTTCTGTACAGCAAAAGAAACAATCAACAGAGTAAACAGACAACCCACAGAATGGGAGAAAATCTCCTCAATCTATACATCCACCAGACGACTAATATCCAGAATCTACAAGGAACTCAAACAAATCAGCAAGAAAAAACAAACAATCTCATCAAAAAGTGGTCTAAGGGCATGAACAGACAATTCTCAAAAGAAGATATACAAATGGCCAACAAACATATGAAAAAATGCTCAACATCACTAATTATCAGGGAAATGCAAATCAAAACCATAATACCATACCACCCTACTCCTGCAAGAATGACTATAATAAAAAAAAAAAATAGAAGTCAGTGTGGATGTGGTGAAAAGGGAACATTTATACTTCTGGCAGGAATATAAACTACTACAACCACTGTGGAAAACAATATGGAGATTTCTTAAGGAACTAAAAGTAGAACTACCAATTGATTCCAGCAAGCCCACTACTGGTTATCTACCCAGAGGAAAAAAAGTCATTAAATGGAAAAGATACTTGCACATGCATGTTTACAGCAGCACAATTCGCAATTGCAAAAATATGGAACCAGCCCAAATGCCCATCAATCAATGAGTGGATAAAGAAATTGTGGTATGTGTATACCATGGAATACTACTCAGCCATAAAAAGGAACAAAATAATGGCATTTGTGGCAACCTGGAGACCATTATTATTATTATTATTTTGAGATGGAACTTTGCTCTGTTACCCAGGCTGGAGTGCAGTGGCATGATCTTGGCTCACTGCAACCTCTACCTCCCAAGTTCAAGCAATTCTCCTGCCTCAGCCTCGCAAGTAGCTGAGACTACAGACACTTGCCACCACACCCAGTTAATTTTTGTATTTTATTAGAGATGGAGTTTCACCATGTTGGCCAGGCTGGTCTCAAACTCCTGACCTCAAGTGATCTGCCCACCTTAGCCTCCCAAAGTGCTGAGATTACAGGTGTGAGCCACCGCACCCAAGCTGGAGACCATTATTCTAAGTGAAGTAACTCAGGAATGAAAAACCAAACATGGTATGTTCTCATTCATAAGTGGGAGCTAAGCTATAAGGATGCAAAGACATAAGAATGATATGATGGACTCTGGGGACTCGGAGGAAAGGGTGGGATGGGGGTGAGGGATAAAAGACTATAGACTGGGTACAGTGTACACTGCTTAGGTGATGGGTGCACCAAAATCTCAGAAATCACCACCGAAGAACTTATTCATGTAACAAACACCACCTGTTCCCCAAAAACCTATTGAAATAAAATAATAGAAATAAAAGGATTGGTCTTTACTCACCTCCAGCAGATTGCTGCCAGATCTTCTGGTCTTTACAGAAAAGCCAAAAATCACAGAGTTTTTATGTGAAATTTCCCAATTCTGGGGGAAACAAGCAAGTTATATTCTGTAAAAGAGTCAATATCCAGAATTTATAAAGAATGACTGTCTCCTTTTCCTGGAGTTTTTATCCCCAGGCAAATCTCTGAATGGCTTGCTTTCTCATCACCAGATCTCTGCCCAGAGACAATTCTTCCCTGACCACCTACTGTAGTGGTATAGTAGATCTCTCTCTTTTTTATTTATTTATTTATTTTTTGAGATAGAGTCTCTCTCTGTCGCCCAGGCTGGAATGCAGTGGTGCGATCTCGGCTCACTGCAACCTCCGCCTCCTGGGTTCAAGCGATTCTCCTGCTTCAGCCTCCTGAGTAGCTGGGACTACAGGCACCTGCCACCATGCCCAGTTAATTTTTGTATTTTTAGTAGAGACTGGGTTTCACCATGTTGGCCAGGCTGCTCTCAATCTTCTGACCTTGTGATCCATCTGCCTCGGCTGGGATTACAGGCATGAACCACCACACCCAGCCTAGTAGATCTTTTATGCTCTTCGTCTTATTACCTGCTTTCTATTTTTTATTTTATTTTTACATGTCATTGACTTGAAGCTCAGCTACCTGCTTTAAAAAAACCACTTACCTCCACCTGACCTACAGTTGTCACGCCCTCCCCCTGACTAGAGTATAATTTTGATCTGTTTTGTTCTTTGCTGCATCCATCCCTAGCACCCACAATAGTACCTGGCACATAGTACATAGTATTTGTTGATGGGATCAACAGATTAGTTAACAGATTCATGAACTCCTACAAAATTACAAAGATAAGTCAAAGAATATACTAGAAAAATAAATAGGAACAAGCAGTTCAAAGGGAGAAAAATAGCTAGTAAATGTATAAAAAATGCCTATCCCCAATGTTACCAATAGTAGAATGCTGATGGTGAGAACATAAATTAATATATATCTTTCTGGAAAGTATTTTTTTAGCAATATGAATTGTCATAAAGAAATCCAAACTTTTTAACTTAATAATTATTCCTTTAGACACACTAGAAGTTCTAGCCAGAACAATTAGTCAAAAAAAGAATTAAAAAGCATCCAAATTAGAAAGGAAGAATATCTCTGCAACATCTCTGTTTGCAGATGACATGATCTCATATGTAGAAAATCCTAAAAATTACACACACACACACTGCTAGAACTCAGATTAAGTAAAGTTTTAGGTTACAAAATCAACACACAAAAATCAGCTGCACCAGGTGCCTGTAGTCCTAGCTACTTGGGAGGATGAGTCTGTCTCGTAAAAAAAAAAAAAAAAAAAAAAAAAAAAAAAAAATCAGTTGTGTGTCTATACACTGGCAATGAACAATCTTAAAAGGAAATTAAGAGAATAATCCATTTACAACAGCATCAAAAGGAATAAAATCCTTAGGAATAAACTTAACCAAGGAGGCAAAAGACTTATACATTGAAAATATAAAATATTACTGAAAGAAATTAAAGGCACAAGTAAATGGAAAGACATTCTGTGCTCATGGATTAAAAGACTTAATATTGTTAAAGTGTCCATCAATTAAAGCAATATACAGACTCAAAGCAATCTCTATTAAAATCCCAATGGCACTTTTTGCAGAAATAGAGAAAAAAAATCTTAAAATTCATGTGGACTCTCATGCTGGGCACGGTGGCTCAAGCCTGTAATCCCAGCACTTTGGGAGGCCAAGGTGGGTGGATCACGAGGTCAGGAGATCGAGACCATCCTGGCTAACACGGTGAAACCCCATCTCTACTAAAAATACAAAAAAATTAGCCGGGTGTGGTGGCGGGCGCCTGTAGTCCCAGCTACTCGGGAGGCTGAGGCAGGAGAATGGCGTGAACCCAAGAGTTGGAGGTTGCAGTGAGCTGAGATCGTGCCACTGCACTCCAGCCTGGGTGACAGAGCGAGACTCTGCCAAAAAAAAAAAAAAAAAAATTCATGTGGACTCTCAAAGGACCCCAAACAAAGTCAGAGGCCTCATATTTCCTAATTACAAAACATATTACAGTGTTATAGTAATCAAAACAGTGTGGTACTAGTACAAAGACAGACATACGGGCCAATAGAATAGAATAGAGAACCCAGAAATAAGTCCTCACTCATATGGTCAAATGATTGTCAACAAAGATTCCAAAACCACACAATGGGGAAAGGACAGTCTCTTCAGCAAATGATATGGAAATGCAAAAGAATGAAGATGGATCCTTATACTATATGCAGAACTACAATGAATTAAAGACCGAAATATATGATGTAAAACTGTAAAATGTCTACATGAAAACATAGAGGAAAATCTTCATGATGTTGGATTTGGCAATGATTTCTTGGATATGACGCCAAAAACGCAAGCAACAAAAACAAAAATAGACAAATGGGACTATATTAAACTTAAAAACTTTTGTTCATCAAAGGACACAATCAACAGGTGAAAAGAAGCCGATGGAATGTGAGAAAATATTTGTAAATCATGTATCTGATAAGCAGATAATATCCAGAATATGTAAAGAATTCCTACACCTTAACAACAACAACAAAAACAAATAACCAGATTTTTAGGTTGGGCAAAAGACTTATATGAATAGACTTATCCCCAAAGAATACACACAAATGTGCAAGTAACATATGAAAAGGTACTCAACTTCACTAATCATTAGAGAAATGCAAACAAAAACTACAATGAGTTATCACCTTATGTTCATTGGGATGTCCACTATCAAAACAAAACAAAACAAAACAAACCAAAAAAAAAAAAAAAACCCAGAAAATAACATGTGTTGGCAATGATGTGGAGAAATTGGAAGCTTTAGGCACTGTTGGTGGGAATGTAAAATGTTTCCATAGAAAACAGTGTGGAGGTTCCTCAAAAAATTAAAACTCGAATTAGCATATGATTCAGCAATCCCATGTCTGGGAATATATCTGAAAGAATTGAAAACAGGATCTCAAAGAGATATCTGAAAACCCACATTCATAGCATGATTGTTAACAATAGTCAAGTGGTAGAAACAACACAAGTATCCATCAATAGATGAATGAATAAACAAAATGTGATATATATATACAATGGAATATTATTCAGCCTTGAAAAGGCAGGAAATCTCATCACATCTTACAGCACAGATGATCCTTGACGATACTGTGCTAAGTGAAATAAGCCAATCACAGAAAAATAAATACTACACGATTCTACTTATATGAGTTATCTAAAGTAGTCAAACTCATAGAAAGTAGAAGGGTGATTACAGGGGCTGCGAGGAGTGGAAAATGGGAAGTTGTTCAATAGATACAGAGCTTCAGTGTTGCAAGCTGAAAAAATCCTAGAGATGGGTGTACAAAATAAAGCAAATTATAAAGGAATAAGTAGATTTCTGGTCCCATAAATGTATAATTATGGCTGGGCACACTGACTTATGCCTGTAATCCCAGCACTTTGGGAGACAAAGGTGGGTGGTTCACTTGAAGTCAGGAGTTCAAAACCAGTCTGGCCAACATGGCGAAACCCCATCCCTACTAAAAAATACAAAAATTAGCTGGGTGTGGTGGCTTGTGCCTGTAGTCCCAGCTACTCAGGAGACTGAGACAGGAGAATCACTTGAACATGGGAGGCAGAGGTTGCAGTGAGCAGAGATTGTGTCATCGCACTCCAGCCTGGGCAACAGAGCAAGACTCCGTCTCAAAAAAAAAAAAAAAGGAAAAAAAGCATAATTAGATATTCCTACTCTGTATGTTCATATGCACAACCTGAAAGAAATGTCACCAAAAATGTTAACTATGGTTTTCACAACATAGACAGATTTCAGGTGATTTTTATGTCATTAACATTGAGACAGAGTAGGGACTCCTCTTAGGGGCCTGCAGGTCCCACAAACATGGAAATAAAGAAAAATCTTGAGTTCCTTCAAGGGAATTTCCAGGCAACTAGCTAGCCTTGAGAAGTAAAAGAGCAACTTGATAGGCAAGAAGGTAATAGTAGCTTAAAACAATAGCCAAAGCCCAGGTGCTCTGTCTCACACCTGTAATCCCAGCACTTTGGGAGGCCGACGTGGTTGGATCGCGAGGTCAGGAGTTTGAGACCAGCCTGGCCAACATGGTGAAACCCTGTCTGTACCAAAAATGCAAAACTTAGCTGGGCGTGGCAGCACACGCCTGTAGTCCCAGCTACTTGGGAGGCTGAGGCAGGAGAATCACTCAAACCTGGGAGACAGAGGTCACAGTGAGCCAAGATCACGCCACCGCACTCCAGTCTGATGACAGGATGAGACTCCATCTCAAAAAAAAAAAAAAAAAAGAGCCAAAGAAGTTACAGTCAGGAGATATTTTGTTCCCTATAGAAACTGAAAATAATATCTAAAAATTTGTCCCTGAGTGTTGTTTCTCAGAAATTCGAACCCTCACCAAATGGATCTGCTGATAAGCAAACCTCAGATAAGGAAGAGCTGAGGACTAAACTTTGACTTCTCTTTTTGGTTCTAAATTTCTTCCTAAGGGGGCTGGAGGAGGGCACGACCATAAGTTAGAGCTAACATTCTCCTCTGTGGATCCCAAATTTTTAGACAAAGCTTTACCGCCTTAACCAATCACAAGTCAGAAAATCTTTGAATCCACTTGTGGGCCCCAGTTGGAGACATCCTGTCTTTTTAGGTGGAACCAATATACAGCCCCCATGTATTGATTTATGACTTCACCTGTAGCCTCTGCCCTCCTGCCATTAAAAACCTATAAGTTGGCCGGACGCAGTGGCTCTCACCTATAATCCCAGCACTTTAGGAGGCCGAGGCAGGTGGATCACCTGAGGTCAGCAGTTCAAGACCAGCCTGGCCAAAATGGCAAAACCCCCGTCTCTACTAAAGATACAAAACTTGGCCAGGCATGGTGGCACGTGCCTGTAATCCCAGCTACTCGGGAAGCTGAGGCAGGAGAATCGCTTGAACCCAGGAGGCAGAGCTTGCAGTGAGCTGAGATTGCACCACTGCACTCCAGCCTGGGCGACAGAGTAAGGCTCTATCTTAAAAAAAAAAAAAAAAGGCCGGGCGTGGTGGCTCACGTCCGTAATCCCAGCACTTTGGGAGGCCGAGGCGGGCAGATCACAAGGTCAGGAGATCGAGACCACGGTGAAACCCCGTCTCTACTAAAAATACAAAAAATTAGCCGGGCGCGGTGGCGGGCGCCTGTAGTCCCAGCTACTCAGGAGGCTGAGGCAGGATAATGGCGTGAACCCGGGAGGCGGAGCTTGCAGTAAGCCGAGATCGCGCCACTGCACTCTCAGCCTGGGGGACAGAGCAAGACTCTGTCTCAAAAAAAAAAAGCTGAGTGTCTCTCACCACCAGAGGACGCAGTACGCCTCCCACCAGAGGCCAGTTGATGTCAATTTTCATCAGCACTAGAAAAAAAATGAAGCTCCCAAACTGGCTAATTTTTTTGCACCGTAATCCAAATGACTTAACCAAACATGATGATGCTATTCAGAGAACATTCACTCTTGTAAATAAATAGCCAAACTCATCTCAGTTGGGCAGACAGATTTTCTGGGACTTTTTTTTTTTTTTTTTTTAAGTCTTGCTCTGTGGCCCGGCCTGGAGTACAGTGGTGTGATTATAGCTCACTGCAGCTGCCAAGCTCCTGGGCTCAAGCAATCCTCCTGCTTCAGCCTCCCAAAGTGCTGGGATTACAGGCATGAGTCATGGCACCCTGCCAAGAAGTCATTTTAATCAAAGCAACTGGCACAGTTATATCACGCCACGGTAACGCCTGTCCCATGCAACCATGCATCATCCTGTGGTGTCATTTTTACAGTAATTTTTTTTTACATTACATTTCTAATGTACAACCTCTCAATGATTTGTCTTTCAAATGTTTGTTAAGTACTACCTTATGTGCCAGGCACTGCTATAGGTGCTGTGGATATTGTGCTAAATAAAAGAAACAAAATTCCCTGCTCTCGTGGGGCTTATACTTCTGGGTAAGATCTACCCTTTGTTGAGCACTTACCACTGGCCAAGCACTTTCTTTGCACTATCTTATTCTTTTCACAGCTTTCTGGAGAAGTTTCTCAAATCTACAGAAAAGTTGAAAGATACACCATGAACACTCATATACCCTTTGCTTAGACTTGCCAACTACTAAAACTATATTTTATCTTTCTCTGTGTGTGTATATATATGTATATATAGCTCTTTCCATATATGTATCTCTGTCTCTATTTATACTTCATTTATATGTAGAGAGGGTTTTTGTTTGTTTTGATGTAAGCCACTGCACCCATCCTGCTGAGCCATTTTTTGCTTAAGCATTTGAAATTATATATATTATGACACTTCACTGCACATTTTAGAATGTATCCCCTAAGATCAACGACATGCCCCTAAAAACTATGATACTATCACACCTAAAAAATTTAATATTGATATAATTTATCTTTTTATTTATTTGTTCTTTTGAGACAGGGTTTCACTCTTGTTGCCCAGGATGGAGTGCAATGGCGCGATCTCGGCTCACCACAACCTTGGCTCACTGCAACCTCTGCCTCCCGGGTTCAAGCTATTCCCCTGCCTCAGCCTCCCAAGTAGCTGGGATTACAGGCATGCGCCACCACACCTGGCTAATCTGTATTTTCAGTAGAGACGGGGTTTCTCCATGTTGGTCAGGTTGGTCTTGAACTCCCGACCTCAGGTGATCCGCCCGCTTCGGCCTCCCAAAGTGCTGAGATTACAGGCATGAGCCACCACACCCAGCCTTTTCTTCTTTTTTGAGATGGAGTCTTGCTTTGTAGCCCAGGCTGGAATACAGTGGTGTGATCTCAGCTTTCTGCAACCTCTGCCTCCCAGGTTCAAGCGATTCTCTTGCCTCAGCCTCCCGAATAGCTGGGTTTACAGGCACCCACCACCACACCCAGCTGATTTTTGTATTTTTAGTAGAGATTGGGTTTCACCATGTTGGCCAGGCTGGTCTCGAACTCCTGATGTCAAGTGATCTGCCCACCTTGGCCTCTCAAACTGCTGGGATTATGGGCGTAAGCACTGCGCCTGGGCATTATTTATCTTATAATCCATATTCAAATACCTGTAATTATCCCCCAAATGTCCCTTACAGTCTCTTCCCCCCAGTCCAGAGTTCGATAAAGGATCATGGATGCATTTGAAAGCTATGTCTTGTTACTATCTTTTAGTCTAGAAGAGTCTCTCATCTCTTTTGTCCCTTCAGGATATTGACCGTTGTACTGAATATCCTGCCATCTGGATCTGCTTTATTGTTTTCTCATGATTTGGTTAGGATTAAGTTTTTATGGCTAGAATATTAAACAGGTGATGGTGTGCTTTCCCATTGCTTCATATCAGAAAGAAATATTGTAAATTTGTCCCATTATTGATGATGCTAAGTTTGATCTGTTGGGTAATATGTCTTCATTGGAAAAGTACATTTTGGGGTTAATAAGTAATCTGCGGCCTTCAAGACTACGAGCCTGTCTTGTTCTCCACCCACCTTTCACCCAGTAGTGTTTGTGTTTGTTTGTTTTGAGATGAAGTCTCGCTCTGTCACCCAGGCTGGAGTGCAGTGGCACAATTTCGGCTCAAGGCAACTTTCTCTTCTTCTTCTTCTCTTGCCTCAGCCTCCCTCCTGAGTAGCTGGGACCACAGGCACGAGCCACTTCACATGGTAATTTTTTTTTTTCTTTAGTAGAGACGGGGTTTCACCATATTGGCCAGGTTAGTCTGGAACTCCCAACCTCAGGTGATCCACCTGCCTCGGCTTCTGAAAGTACTGGGATTACAGGCGTGAGCCACTGCGCCTAGCCCTCACCCAGTAGTTTTTAATCATCCCTTGATGAACCCTCCCTGGATGATTATGCTGGTGGTTGCAAAATGGTAACTTTCTAATTCTACCACTGCTTCCCCTTTTATTAGGTAATATTCCCCCCCAAAAGGAGCTCCCACCCTTTTTCTGGGGTATCACTATGGACTAATAACTTTTTTGTATGTGTTATAATCCATTACTATGGTTATTCTATTTTCTGTTGGTTTTATTAGGGTATCATTTACATAAAATGAAACGCATAGATATTAATATCTAATCTGATGAATTTTGACATATGTATATACTTGTGTAACCAACACCTTAATTTAACCAATACCCCCAATGGATATAGAAATTTCCATTACTCCAGAAAGTTCTCATGCACTTGTTACCTATTAACTCCAAAGGAGAAAAATGTACTTTTCCACTGTTCTAATTTTTATCATCATAGATTAATTCTGACTGTTCCATAACTTCATATAAATGGAACCATCTAATATATAGTCTTTTGTGTTTAACTTCTTTCACCAAGGATGATGTTTTCGAGATTCATCCACATTGCCGGGCGCGGTGGCTCACGCCTGTAATCCCAGCACTTTGGGAGGCTGAGGCGGGCGGATCACAAGGTCAGGAGATCGAGATCACGGTGAAACCCCGTCTCTACTAAAAATACAAAAAATTAGCCGGGCGCGGTGGCGGGCGCCTGTAGTCCCAGCTACTCGGGAGGCTGAGGCAGGAGAATGGCGTGAACCTGGGAGGCGGAGCTTGCAGTGAGCCGAGATCGCGCCACTGCACTCCAGCCTGGGCGACAGAGCGACACTCCGTCTCAAAAAAAAAAAAAAAAAAAAAAAAAAAAGAGATTCATCCACATTGATCTGTATGTCAGTGGTTCATTCATTTTTTACTACTGGGAAGTCTATGGTCTCAGGAAATGATAGCCCAGGGCTGGGTGCAGTGCCTCACACCTGTAATTCCAGCCCTTTGGAAAGCTGAGGTGCGAGAATCACTTGAAACCAGGAGTCTCTACAAAAATTTAAAAATGAGCTGGGCTTGGTGGCGCACACCTGTAGTTCTAGCTACTTGGGAGGCTGAGGTGGGAGGACTGCTTGAGCCCAGGAGTTGGGGTCTGTAGTGAGCTATGATCCCACCACTGCACTCCAGCCTGGGTGACAGTGTGAGACCCTGTCTCTGAAAAAAGAAAAAAGAAAATGATACCCTAAGATAAAGGCTTCAGAAGCAGCTCTCTCTGACCTTCTCCTACCCTTCTGTCTCTGGCCTCTTATTCTCCCCTGAGGCTAGTCATGGAAACTAGAATCCCTCTTCCCCAAGGCAGGGCTTAGAAACCAGAAACTGGCAGGGTGCAGTGGCTCAATCCTGTAATCCCAGCTCTTTGGGAGGTCGAGGCAGGCGGATGGCCTGAGGTCAGGAGTTGGAGACCAGCATGGCCAACATGGTGATACCCTGTCTCTACTAAAAATACAAAAATTAGCCAGGTGTGGTGGCGCATGCCTGTAATCTCAGGTACTTGGGAGGCTGAGGCAGGAGAATCACTTGAATGTGGGAGGCGGGGGTTGCAGTGAGCCGAGATTGTGACACTGCACTCCAGCCTGGGCACAAGAGCAAAACTCCGTCTCAAAAAAAAAAAAAGAAAAAGAAAAAGAAAAGACCAGAAACCTTCCTCCTTCCCCTTGCCAGCGGTGAAACCAAACCTACAAAAGATTACTCCAACTCCCTCCCCCTAAACCACACACACCTTTCTGTGCATAAACTGGCCATAAAGAAATTATCCGACCTACCTGGTTTGACCCCCATTCCAGAGAGGGTCCTACTGCACACCCGGAAGGATGGACAAGAGCAAAACTCTGCCTCAAAAAAAAAGAAAAAAAAAATGTGTGTGTGTATTTCTCATTCTTTTTTGATGCTCAAATTGTCCCAAATTTGACCATTGATAGTCCTTTCAAATTAATTCTTGTGTCGTCCTTGGGACAATCTTGATTTAAAATGGTCCCTGTGGGACTTAAACTTGTCCAACTCTATGATCGGATCTGAGTTCAGAAAATACAGTGTCTCTAAATTTTTGTTGCAGTCTCCACAGATGTAGATTCTTAACTCATTCCCAAAGCTAGTCACTCCTTAATCTACAACAGCCATTCTTCAGCAACACTGAAGATTCTTTTATGACGTAAACTTGAAACCTCTTTCCCCAAATGATGCATGCATCCGACACACAGGCAGACACACACGTGCGTGCACACACACAGGCAGACACACACATGCGTGCACACACACACACAGGCACACACACAGGCAGACACACACGTGTGCGCACACACACAGGCAGACACACACGTGCGCGGACACACACACAGGCACACACACGTGTGCGCACACACACAGGCAGACACACACGTGTGCACACACAGGCAGACACACACGTGCATGCACAGACACACAGGCAGACACACATGCGCGGACACACACAGGCAGACACAGGCAGACACACACGTGTGCGCACACACACAGGTAGTCACACATTCATGCACACACACATAGGCAGACACATACGTGTGTGCATGGACACACAGGCAGTCACACGTGCATGCACACACACAGGCAGACACACACGTGCGCGCACACACACACAGGCAGACACACACGTGCACGTGCAGACACAGACACACACGGGCGCACACACACACAGGCAGACATACACATATATTTTGCCAGTGGTTCTTGGATTGTTTACAGTGACCTCTAAATCGCTAAATACCTACTATGTATCAGAGATTGTGCTAGATGCAAAGAAACGCAAAGGGAAGAAAATAAGAAAATTAACATTTGAAAAAGACCTAGGCCCCATGTGGTGGCTCACACCTGACATCCCAGTACTTTGGGAGGCTGAGGCAGGAGGGTCACATGAGCCCAGGAGTTGGACACAAGCCTGGGCAACATAGTGCAACTTCATCTCTACAAATATATATATATATATATATATATATATATTTTAATTAGCCTGGCATGGTGGTGCATGCCTGTGGTCCCAGCTACTTGGGAGGCTGAGGTGGGAGAATTGCTTGAGCCCTGCAGGCCAAGGCTGCAGTGAGCAGAGATTGCACAGTCCAGCCTGGGCAACAGAGCGAGACCCTGTCTCAAAAAGAAAGAAAAGATCTACCATGTATGTTTCGGGCACTGTACCAGGTGTTTGATACATGTCATCTTAACAAATATGCATAAAATAGAAATTTCATAAACTAACAAAGTATCACAGCACACTAGAATACATACTATTTTAAATAAAGGCATGTAGTCACTGAATTACATTCATTCACCAGGTATTTCTTGAAAACTTCTTATGTACAAGCTCTGTCCCAGGCGTTGGGGATACATCTGCGAATAAGACAAATACAGCTTGTGCCTTATAGGGCCCAAGTGTAGTGGAGGAAGGCAGACACATAAGCAATTACCATCAGGGCTCCAACCCACACAAGCATTTTTAAAAATATATTATTGTAGAGACAGGTTCTCACTATGTTACCCACGCTTGTCTCAAACTCCTGGCCTCCAGCAATCCTCTCACCTCTGCCTTTCAAAACATTGGGATTGCAGGCATGAACCACTGCGTCTGACCCAAAAATAGGTTTCAAAAAGAAAAACAAAATCTAAAACCCACTACCTCTGAATCTGTACTACATTCTTTGGAAGCGCCTCACAGGTGACAAATTTGCATTGTCTTATATACAACTCAAAGCCCTCTGAGCACAGCTTGATGAGTAAGTGGATAATTAATACCATTTTTTTTTTTTTTTTTCTGAGACAGAGTCTCACTCTGTTGCCAAGCTGTAGTGCAGTGGCATGATCTCGGCTCACTGCAACCTCCGACTCCTTGGTTCAAGCAATTCTCCTGCCTCAGCCTCCTGAGTAGCTAGGACTACAGGCGTGCGCCACCACACCCAACTAATTTTTGTATTTTTAGTAGACACAGCGTTTTACCATGTTGGCCAGGATGGTCTTGATCTCCTGAACTTGTGATCCGCAGCTGCAGATAGAAAGAAAAAGAAATCCCAGATTGAGTGTTGTGCTGTAATCCTAGAAAACAGTCGATCAAATTAGAACAGACTCCATAAATAAAAAGAAGAGATTCCAACCAGAAATTAATGTCAGAAATTTGAAAATGGAATATCATTTCGGATTCTTCAGCACTAAAAGATCATAAGAAGACATGATGAATAACTTTATGCCTATATATTTGAAAATGTATGTAGAACAGACAAATTTCTAGAAAAAACAGGCTTACCTAAATGGACACAAAACATAACAGAAAATTGGAATCATCTTATGACTATTAAAGACATTTCGTCTCTAATTTAAAAGCTTCCCACAAAGAAAACCCCAGTCCCTAATGCCTTTGAAATCTACCACACTTTTAAGGAAGAAATAATGCCAACATCACATAATTTCTTCCAAAGACCAGAAAAAAAGGTCACCAACCGACATGAAAGTAACATAACATTGACACCAACATAGCAGATAAGGTGCAAAAATCTCTCTAATTTCATTTCATTCAGTTCAAACTGTGATATGGTTTGCCTGTGTCCCCACCTGAATCTCATTTTGAATTGTAGTTCCCATAATCTCTACATGTCACGGGAGAGACCTGGTGGGAGGTTATTGAATCACGGGGGCAGTTACCTCCATGCTGTTCTGATCATGAGTGAGTTCTCACCAGATCTGATGGTTTTAGAAGGGGCTTTCCCTGTCATTCGCTCTTCACTTCTTGCTGGCGCCAGGTGAAGAAGACCTTGTTTGCTTCCCCTTCCACCATGATTGTAAGTTTCCTGAGGCTTCCCCAGCTATGTGGAACTGTGAGTCAATTAAACCTCTTTCCTTTATAAATTACTCAGTTTTAAGTATGTCTTTACTGGCAGCATGAGAATGGATTAATACAAACTGCTTTCATTAATAAAGTTGCATCATTTTGTTGCAGCAATGTTGGGAACATCTGGTAACCTTGTTCTCAGTCTTGAGCTTGCATTAGAATCACCTGGAGGGGTTGGCTTTGTTAAACTAGATTGCTGGCCCATCTGTGGTCAGGGATGGGGCCCAAGACTTTTACTTATAACAAGATCCCTGGTAATGCTGTTGCCTCTGCACCAGGGACCACTTTTGACAATCACTGACCCAGTGGCACATACTATTTTGAAATCTTGCTTGCCATAGAAGTAATGTCGTTTGGAATGCTTGGACAGGCTCAGCATGTTGGAACAACTTCTAATTTAATTCTCTAAGGATGTAAAAAAATATATTGGTTAGATTGGCCAACATTGATATGATTGGCCAATTTCAATATGCTAAAGTAAATGATATGGTCAGCTGTAATCCCTGAAAATTTGTTTTCAAGAAGTTGATTATCACTGTTTTCCTCCAACATATATATGAATTTTAACAGGATCCCTGTGTTTTCCTAAGATTTACAGCATATAAAAAGAGTATTCCAAATAGCATTGCTTTCAGATTCTTCTAACAATTTTATAATAATTTTATTATATTTTCATTCATATTTGCTACTCTCATACAATGCCTTTACATTTATCTGGACTAATTTGTATTGACCAAAGTTACAATTGCCAATTCTCTAAATGCTTTTAATCCAGTTTTGTGGGAGAAAATTAACCAAACAAGAAGACCCTCCTTAAAACGTTCTTACCACTCGTATAAGGTATAAGCTAATGTTGTGCAACTTTTGATTTGACTTTCTGTGGTTGGATTACAAAATCTATATGAGATTGGAACAACATAATAAGCATTGTTTCCACCATTCTGCAATAGTATAGATTCAAGGAGAAACTCTCCTATTGCCAAGGTATATTTTTATCACTTGCTACACCATAAAAACTGTACACACCAAATACATGCCAGAGAATAAATTTTTTTTTTCAGGAACTATGTGAGCGATTTTTTTTTTTTTTGGCACAGAATATGCAACCCAATACAACGATAATAAGGCTTTCTCACTGACAGTCACAACATGAATCATAAAATTTGCCTATCACATTATATATGTTTTTCTTTCTTTGGAAATATTCGAGAGACTGACTAATTCAACATGTCA
Source organism: Trachypithecus francoisi (assembly GCF_009764315.1). Classification (NCBI taxonomy): domain Eukaryota; kingdom Metazoa; phylum Chordata; class Mammalia; order Primates; family Cercopithecidae; genus Trachypithecus; species Trachypithecus francoisi. Next base: position 30,620,228 of record NW_022681467.1, read on the forward strand.
TGTTTCCAAGCATCTTTTAAGTTTTGATGGTTTTAACTTCTCATTTGCAAGAACATCATTATAATGCATTGGTGTACATGTCATTTTGTTGGATTTACACATTTGATAAAGTAATATATATATGTTTTCTGAGACAGAGTTTCATAATTATCACCCAGACTAGAGAGTGTGATCTCAGCTCACTGCAACCTCCACCTCCCGGGTTCAAGTGATTCTTCTGCCTCAGCCTCCGGAGTAGCTGTGATTACAGGCACCTGCCACCACATCCGGCTAATTTTTGTATTTTTAGTAGAGATGGGGTTTTGCCACATTGGGCAGACTGGTCTCAAACTCCTGACCTCAGGTGATCCGCCCGCCTTGGCCTCCCAAAGTGCTGGGATTACAGGCATGAGCTGGCCAGGCATAGTGACTCATGCCTGTAATCCCAGCACTTTGGGAGGCTGAGATGGGAGGATTGCTCAAGGCCAGGGGTTTGAGACCAGCCTGGACAACACAGTGAAACCCCTATCTCTATTAAAATAAATAAACAAATACATAAAGCAAATCTTGCATTTACCCTTTTTAACAAGATTCAAATTATGTCAGTCTGTTGATTACAGTTGATATTTTCTCCAATATTTCCATTTACTTTTCCCATGTTTTTCACCTTATTATTCTTGTTCTTTGTAGCATTAAAACAGTCAACTTAAGAGCAATTTGAACTAGTTCAATTAAAATGCTACAATAATTGCACATCCAAAATTTTTTATCTGATTATAAACTTTCTGAAAAACTGCACTGCAATTTCCTAACCAAAATCCAGTTGAAAGTCACGGCAATATTGCCAAAAAAAAAATCCACTCTTCACGACTAACTACAAACTATTTTGATATAAAATTAAATAATACACAGCTGGGCGCGGTGGCACATGCCTGTAATCCCAGCGCGGTGGCACATGCCTGTAATCCCAGCACTTTGGGAGGCCAAGGCGGGTGGATCATGAGGTCAGGAGTTTAAGACCAGCCTGGCCAAGATGGTGAAACCCCATCTCTACTAAAAATATAAAAATTAGCCAGTCATGGTGGTGGGTGCCTGTAATCCCAACTATTCGGGAGGCTGAGGCAGAGAATTGCTTGAACCTGGGAGGTGGAGGTTGCAGTAAGCTGAGATCGCAGCATTGCACTCCAGCCTGGGCAACAAGAGCAAAACTCCATCTCAAAATAAATAAACAAATACATACATACATTATACTATACTATACTATACTGTACTATTCTGTCATTATAACTTGATGGTCATATTGGCAGTCAAGTACCAGAAAATCAAATGAGATGACAATTCACCAAATAAAACAAACTGCTTTTAGCCAATGTGTACATTTTTCACATCCCCTCCTGTCTCTCCCACACACAGTGTAATGCAATTAGCCTTGTGCGATTAGTAATGTGCTCCTGTCCTCAGTTCTTGTCAAGAATCCATACAAGTCACTCTTAATATTTCTGAATCCATTCTATTTCATTATTTAAAAAGTTAGTGGGCCACATTAAATTTATTTCTTGACCCACTGAAGAGTCATGAGCAAAGTCTCAAAAACACTACTCTAAGGCACTGAACTATTAACTTCTGCAAGGGAGTTTGTGAAAAATACAATAAACAGAATAGCTTACTTCTGCATGCAGAATGTTTTCTTTGATAACTTTATTTTTCAAGGCTGGATTTATACCACACTGGGCTTGCAAACTACTGCTGCTTCATGGGTTGGTGGGGGGAGGGGTAGGAGATGGGTTTATGGGGTATATATGTTTTCTTTTTTATTTTGTGGTCTTTTTAAAACATTGAGATATAATTCATATACCATAAAATTCACACCATTAAAGTACAATTCAGTGGTTTTTAGTATATTCCCAATACTGTGTAACTATCATCACTCTCTAATTCCAGAACATGTTAATCACCCATCAAAAAAACCTATACCCATGAAGAGTAACTCCCCATTTTCCTGCCCCTGGTCCCTGCCAACCACTAATTTACTTTCTGTCTCCATGCATTAATCTATGCTAGATAGTTTATATAAAAGGAATCACACAGTATGTGGCCTTTTGTGTCTGGCTTCTTCCTCTTAGCATATATTTTTAAAGGTTTATCCACGTTGCAGCATTTATCAGTACTTCATTCCATTTAGTGATCGAGTAATATGCCATTGTATGACCATTCCACATTTTAACCATTTGTAAGTTGATGAACGCTAGGGTTGTTCCCACTTTTAGCTATTATGAATAATGCTGTTACACACTGACAGATAAACTTTTGTGTAGACATAATTCATTTTAGTTTTCTCTTGGGTGAGTGGAATTGCTGGGTCACATGGTAACTTAATCTTTAATTTTTATTTATTTATTTATAGGTTGAAGTGCAGTGGTGTGACCTTGGCTCACTCCAACCTCTAACCCCCAGGTTCAAGCAATTCTCCTGCCTCAGCCTCCCAAGTAGCTGCGATTACAGGTGTGCGCCACCACGCCCGGCTAATTTTTTGTATTTTTAGTGGAGACAGGGTTTCACCATGTTGGTCAGGCTGGACAATGTTTAATTTTTGATAAACTAACAAACTGTTTTCCAAACCAGCTGCCCCATTTTACATCCCCACTAACAATGGATGAAAATTCCAGGGCTGGGTGCGGTGGCTCACGCCCGTAATCCCAGCACTTTGGGAGGCTGAGGTGGGCAGATCACTTGAGTGCAGGAGTTCGAGACCAGCCTGGGCAACGTGGCAAAACCCTGTCTCTACAAAAAATAAAAAATTAGCCAGGCATGGTGGCATGCGCCTGTGGTCCCAGCTGCTTGGGAGGCTGAGGTGGCAGTATCGCTTGAGCCCCATAAGTTGAGGCTTCAGTGAGCTTTGCTTGCGGCACTGCACTTCAGCCTGGGCAACAGAGTAAACCTGTCTCAAAAACTAATAAATAAATAAATAAAAATTTTTTAAAAAAATTCCAAATTCTCCACATCCTCAATAACATCTTAAAAGCTGAGACTACAGGTGCGAGCTACCATGCTCAGCTAATTTTTGTATTTTCAGTAGAGACAGGGTTTCACCATGTTACCCAGGTCTTGAACTCCTGGACTCAAACTATCCACCCACCTTGGCCTCCCAAAGTGCTGGGATTACAGGCTTAAACCACTGCTCCTGGGCTTTTTAAAGAAATAAATAACTTAAAAAAATTTTTATATTGACAAGGCTGGGCGCGGTGGCTCATGCCTGTAATCCCAGCACTTTGGGAGGCTGAGGCAGGCAGATCACGAGGTCAGGAGATCAAGACCATCCTGGCCAACATGGTGAAACCCCGGCTCTACTAAAAATACAAAAATTAGCTGGGCATGGTGGTTCATGCCTGTAATCCTAGCTACTTGGCAGGCTGAGGCAGGAGAAGAACTTGAACCGGGGAGTTGGAGGTTGCAGTGAGCCAGGATCTCGCCATCGCACTCCAGCCTGGCGACCGAATGAGACTTCATCTCAAAAAAAAAAAAAAAAATTATATTGACAAATAAAATTAGTACATATTTATCAAGTACATGTTTTGAAATAAATATACATTGTAGAATGGAATGGCTAAATTAAGGTAATTAGCATATGTGATTAACTTTAGACTTTAAGGATATGTACCAGTCATAATGGTCTCTAAGTATATTAGTTAGGAACCTGACAGGAAACAGATGGCTCATTCAAATTAGAAAGATTAGTGGAAGGTTTAATAAAGAGAGCACTTACACGGTGTGGGCAGAGTGTTAGAGAACCACAAGGGAAAATACGGTAATCCTACACAGCCAACCCCATCCCTAGCCTGAAGGGAATAAGAGAATGGTTACTGTATTAGTCAGAGTTACAAAACAGAACTAATAGAATATGTTTGTGTAAGGTGGGCTAGGAGGCTCATGCCTGTAATCCCAGCACTTTGGGAGGCCAAGGTGGGTGGATCACCTGAGGTCAGGAGTTTGAGACCAGCCTGATTAACACGGTGAACTCTTGTCTCTCCTAAATACAAAACATTAGCCAGGTGTGGTGGCGGGCGCCTGTAATCCCAGCTACTTGGGAGGCTCAGGCAGGAGAATCACTTGAACCTGGGAAGCAGAGGTTGCAGTGAGCCGAGATTGTGCCACTGCATTCCAGGTTGGGTAACAACAGGGAAACTCCGTCTCAAAAAAAAAAAAAAAAGGAATATGTGTGTGTATAGAAAGAGGTTTATAAGGAATTGGCTCACACAATTGCAGAGATTGGCAAGTCCAAATATGCGGTGTGGGCTGGCAAGTTTGGAACCCAGGAGAGCCAGTGGCACAGATGAAGTCCCAGAGTGGGCTGCTAGAGAATTCCCTCTCGGCCGGGCGCGGTGGCTCAAGCCTGTAATCCTAGCACTTTGGGAGGCCGAGACGGGCGGATCACGAGGTCAGGAGATCGAGACCATCCTGACTAACACGGTGAAACCCCGTCTCTACTAAAAACTACAAAAAACTAGCCGGGCGAGGTGGCGGCGCCTGTAGTCCCAGCTACTCGGGAGGCTGAGGCAGGAGAATGGCGTGAACCCGGGAGGCGGAGCTTGCAGTGAGCTGAGATCCGGCCACAGCACTCCAGCCTGGGTGACAGCGCGAGACTCCGTCTCAAAAAAAAAAAAAAAAAGAGAGAATTCCCTCTCATGTAAGGGAGAGGCCGTGTCTTCGTTCTCTTCAGGCTCCAGCTAATTGAATGAGGCCCACCCACATTATAGAGGGCAACCTTCACCAATTAAAATGTTCATCTCATCCAAAAATACCCTTGCAGAAATACTCAGAATAATGTTTGACCAAATATTGGAGTACCCAGTGGTCCAGCCAGTTTGACACATAAAATTAACCACCGCTTGAAAATAAAAAGTTGTATAGAGATGGGCACCTTGGGATAAAATGATACTTTTTTTTATTATTATACTTTAAGTTCTAGGGTACATGTGCACAACGTGCAGGTTTGTTACATATGTATACATGTGCCATGTTGGTTTGCTGCACCCATTAACTCATCATTTGCATTAGGTATTTATCCTAATGCTATCCCTCCCCCATACCCTCACCCCACCACAGGCCCTGGTGTGTGATGTTCCCCACCCTGTGTCCAAGTGTTCTCATTGTTCAATTCCCACCTATGAGTGAGAACATACAGTGTTTGGTTTTCTGTCCTTGCGATAATTTGCTCAGAGTGATGGTTTCCAGCTTCATCCATGTCCCTACAAAGGACATGAACTCATCAAAAGGATATTCTTTTTTTTTTTTTTTGAGATGGAGTCTTGCTCGTTGCCCAGGCTGGAGTGCAGTGGCACAATCTCAGCTCACTGCGAGCTCCACCTCCCAGGTTCACGCCATTCTCCTGTCTCAGCCTCCGGAGTAACTGGGACTACAGGCGCCTGCCACCACGCCCAGCTAATTTTTTGTATTTTTAGCAGAGACAGGGTTTCACTGTGTTAGCCAGGATGGTCTCGATCTCCTGACCTTGTGATCCGCCCGCCTCAGCCTCCCAAAGTGCTGGGATTACAGGTGTGAGCCACCGCGCCCGGCCAAGGATATTCTTTTTATACATATATACAGAGAGATGGGGTCTCACTATGTTGCCCAGGCTGGTCTTGAACTCATGGGCTCAAGCAATCCTCCCATCTCTGCCTCCCAGAGTGTTGGGATTATAGGTGTGAGCCACCATGCCCAGTCAGAAATGATACCTTTCGACTGAGAGATGTAGCCAGCCTGAAGCAAACCCTGCAAGAAGGGAGCCAGAGGGATAAACGCCCTTGAACTCATTCCACTCCCTTTCACCAATCTCCTGTCCGGGCACCCCGTTGGATGGACCCAGCTGGAAGCCAGGAAGAATGAGCCCATTACTGTAGCTCATACCAGACCACAAGAACAGAGGATAATGAATTTCTTGGGGCAAAAAATAGGGTGAAAAAGGGTGAAAAGAGGCCGGGCGCGGTGGCTCACGCCTGTAATCCCAGCACTTTGGGAAGCCGAGACAGGCGGATCAGGAGGTCAGGAGATCGAGACCATCCTGACTAACACGGTGAAACCCCATCTCTACTAAAAATACAAAAATTAGCCGGGTGCGGTGGCGGGCGCCTGTAGTCCCAGCTACTCGGGAGGCTGAGGCAAGAGAATGGCGTGAACCCGGGAGGCGGAGCTTGCAGTGAGTGGAGATCACGCCACCGCACTCCAGCCTGGGTGACAGGGCGAGACTCCGTCTCAAAAAAAAAAAAAGGAAAAACGGTGAAAAGTACATCCACAGGGGGAAATGGAAGATATCCTACACACTAGCTTATGCCACAGTGATAAGCAATTCCAGCAGACTCAAAGAAAGTAGAAGAAAGGAACTAAGATCAAAGCAGAAATTAGCACAATAGACAAACATACGCTTGATAGCAACACGTCAGTCCCAAGTTTGTTCTTCAAAAAAAAGAAAATAAGAAATCTCTGGCAAGACTAATCAAGAAAAAGAGAAGGCATAGACAATATTAAAAAACAGGCCAAGCATGGGGGCTCACACCTGTAATCCCAGCACCTTGGGAGGCTAAATCCGGAGGATCATTTGGATGCCAGGAATTTGAGACCACCCTGGGCAACATGGCAAAACCCTGTCTCCACACACAAAAAATTTTTAATTAGCCAGATGTGATGGTGCATACCTGGAGTTCCAGCTACTTGGAAGGCTGAGGCAAGAGGACTGCTTGAGTGTGGGAGGTCAAGGTTGCAGTGAGTCCTGATCATGCCACTGCACTCCAGCCTGGGCAACAGAGCAAGACCTTTTCTCAAAGAAAAAAAAAAAAAAAAAGAACAAAACAGATAGGACAACTTCATGCCAACGAATTTATAGAAAAGTACAACTTTCTAAGTTAGGGAAGAGTGGGGTTTAGGAAGGGACTTTCTTTCCACTCTCTGGTCTGGTCTGGAATCTGGGGTGTTGACTGATGATCAAGGGCATCCCTGGGTGTGGGGATGAGCTGGTCTTGGCCCAAAGAAGCCTGAATAATGAAGTGGACTGTGGTTCTAAGAGTAGTCATAGCTATTAGTAGCTGTTAGCTAGTAGATGATGTAATTTCCTTCCATTGTGCCTCAACTTTCAGTCAAGATTTCTTCAAAGTTATAGCAGTTCTCGTCTATGTTATGGGGAATTATGTGTGGGCCTGGGTCTCTATTTGAGGCAAAGTAATAGAAGAGAGGGCAAGAGGTGTATCTCTGCCTATCAAGGTAGCCAGAGGTTTGCCATGGTACTGAAGAAAATGATCAGCAGCTGAATTAGCCAAGGTTCATGAGCAAAGATGAGGTTGGCAGATAAAGCCAGACAAATTCCTGGTTAAAAGTCACCTCCTGAGCTATTTAGAGAAACAGTTGATTCAGGGCTGGGATAGGAACAGGATCAGTTGAGCTTGGAACATCTTGTAATACCAGAAAGCAGGACACTATCAAAGACTATTGGGGTTGTGTTAACAGGACTCAGGGCTAACTTGAAGAGCAGCTTCCACTGACCAAAAATGGGACAATCTGAGCTCTGATAAGAAAAATAATTTCAATGAACTGAAAACCATCAAATGAGTTTAAATCCAAGGGTTCACAATACTTAAAAAACAAAACTTCATTGTCACCATTGGAGGATGTTAGGAAAACGATGCATTATTCTGGAAAATAAAAAATAAAAATTAAGAATCAAATATTTATCCTGCCTTTCCTGAATGAACTCTACCTCAAGGAACCCAAATAGTTGACGAGAGGAAGTCTTTCTTTAGAGAAGCAGTCTAGCCTCGGCTGGGTGCGGTGGCTCACGCCTGTAATCCCAGCACTTTGGGAGGCCAAGGCGGGTGGATCACCTGAGGTCAGGAGTTCGAGACCAGCCTGACCAACATGGCGAAATCCTGTCTTTACTAAAAATACAAAATTAGCTGGGTGTGGTGTCGCACGCATGTAATCCCAGCTACTTGGGAGGCTGAGGCAGGAGAATTGCTTGAACCTGGGAGGTGGAGGTTACAGTGAGCTGAGATCAAGCCATTGCACTGAAGCCTGGGCAACAAGAGCAAAACTTCATCTCAAAAAAAAAAAAAAAAAAAAAGAGAAATAGTCTAGCTTAATTAAAATCTCACTATTTTGAAACCCCTGTTGAAATGATAGATCTAAGCAATGATCAACAAATGGCTGTTAGTAATAGACAAGCAGACATGATGTGTCTCTTGACCAAAAGAAACAACAGTGCTTATGAACCATTCTTGAAAAATAAAAACACCAGCCTAGGCAACATAGCAAGACCCCATCTAAACAAAAAATTTAAAAATTAGCCAGGCAATGGCGTGGACCCGTAGTCCCAGCTATTCGGGAGGCTGAGGTGGGAGAATCACTTGTGCCCGTGAGGCTGCAGTGAACTGTGATCACCCCACTGGGTGACAGGGTGAGACGCTGTCTCAAAATAAATAAATATACAAATAAAAATAAAAATAAAAGTAAAAATTCAAATCTGATGATGCCTCTAGATCTTAACATCAACTTTAAAAACCAGTTATATTATAAATACCTCAGAGATGCAATTAACAAAATCCATAATATGGGAAATCTACAGGACACACAACTGTTGTCTTCAACAAACAAACTGCAGTGGGAGGAGTGGGAAGGGAGGGAGGGAAGGAGAGGGAAAGAATTTATGTGAATTAAAAGACACTTCAGAGATATATCATCTAATTTCAAATATATAAATTAACCCTATGTGGGTCCTGATACAAACAACCTATAATACAAAGTTATGAAACAAAACATTTTGAACATTGGAGAGGATATCAAAGAATAATGATTGATTTTTATAGGTGGGCTTTGGGGATGCATTCTGAAATACTTTTAGGAATAAAATGTTTGGAATCCTAAATAATCCAGTGTAGCTATAAATGAAATAAGGTTGGCCATGAGTTCATCATCTTTGAAGCTAGTTTGTTGAAACTGGTGAGCACACAAGGGATGAGCACACAAGGGATGGCTGTCCTGTTCTCTCCACTTTTATGTATTTAAAATTTTACTTAGCCAGGCTTGGTGGCACACACCTGTGGTCCCAGCTACCTGGGAGGCTGAGGTGGGATGATCGCCTGAGCCTGGGAGGTGGAGGCTTCAGTGAGCTCAGATCATGCCACTGCATTCCAGCCTGGGGGTGAGTGAGATCCTGTCTCCAAATAAATAAGAAAAATAATAAAAAATAATATAAAATAAAAATAATAAAATAAAATAAAATAAAATAGTACAGCCTGGCCAGGCATGGTGGCTCACTTTGAGAGGCCAAGGTGGGCAGACTGCTTGAGCTTAGGATTTTGAGACCAGCCTGGGCAACGTGGTAAAACCCCATCTCAACAAAAAATACAAAATTTAGGAAAATTAGCCAGGCATGGTGGCATGCTCCTGTTGTCCCTGCTACTCAGGAGGCTAAGGTGGGAGGATCACTTGAGCCCAGGAGATCAGGGATTGCAGGGCTTGCAGTGAACCGTGATTGCGCCACTGCACTCCAGACTGGGGAACAGGGTGAGACCCTGTATCAAAAAAAAACTTTACGGCCAGGCACAGTGGCTCATGCCTGTAATCCCAGCACTTTGGGAGGCTGAGGTGGGAGGATTGCTTGAGCCCACCACCCTAGGCAACAAAGCAAGACCCCATCTCTAATGTTTATAAATTCAAGACCACCCTGGGCAACAAAGCAAGACCCCATCTCTAATGTTTATAAAAATGTAAAATGAAAAAATTAAAGTTATAAGAAAATAAAATTTAAAAAAGAAATAAAATTTTACATAATTAAAAGTTCACCTCCTCAGGGAGGCTTTTTCCACCCCCCACCCCCCCATTTAAAGCAGCTTATCTTTCCCCATTATTTTCTAGCACAGCCCCCTGTTTTCTTCATGGAACCGATCACAATGTTGTTTTATCTATTTACTAGGTTATTTCTTTCTGCTAGAAATTTAGTTTTACAAGAATAAAAACTGTTTGCCTTGTTTGCTGCTGAACCTCTGGGGCTGGGGCTGGCACACAAAGGTGCCTGCCCAACCCCATGGCTCAAGCCTGTAATCCCAATTTCTCAGGAGGCTGAGGCGGGGGGATTGTTTGAGCCCAGGAGTTTGAGATCAGCCTGGGCAACATAGGGAGACCCTGTCTCTACAAAAATTTTTTTTAAAAATCAGGCAAATTATAGTGGTGTGTGTCTGTGGTCCCAGCTACTCCAGAGGTTGAGATGGGAGGATCATTTGAGCCTGGGAGGTCGAGGCTGCAGTGAGCCATGATCATGCCACTACATTCCAACCTGGGTGACAGAGGGAGACCCTGTCTCAAAAGAAAAAAAGGTGCTTAATAAATCTTTGTTGCTTGGAAGGACAGGTGGATAGATGAGTCAACTAAAGAGTAAGAAGCAGCCAGGCACGGTGGCTCACGCTCATAACCCCAGCACTTTGGGAGGCTGAGGCCGGTGGATCACCTGAGGTCAGGAGTTCGAGACCAGTCCGGCCAACATGGTGAAACCCCATCTCTACTAAAAATTAAAAAAAAAAAATTTAGCCAGATGCAGTGGCGCATACCTGTAGCCCCTGTTACTCAGGAGGCTGAGGCTGGAGAATTGCTTGAACCTGGGAGGTGGAGGTTGCAGTGAGCCAAGATCACGCCACTGCATTCCAGCCTGGGTGACAGAGCGAGTCTCTGTCTCAAAAAAAAAAAAAAAGAAAAGTAAGAAGCACGTGTTGGAGCAAGAACTAACAAAGAAATATATTTATGACAACACTTTCCTCAAAGACACCAGAAAAGGAAGGGAGATTCAACTATCAACCCCTGGGATCTTTGGAGCCAGCTAATTGCATTTAGCCTTTTCTCCAGCTGCATGAGAAAATTAACTAGGTTCACAATTGCCCATAGCCACCAATCTTTTCTTTGAATGAAATCTCATGAAATAGCCCAATATGTAAAACGTGATAACCAAAACATGATACCCAAAAGCAATTTATTATAGTTTAGTCTCAAAAAAATAAAAATTAAAAAATTATCCAGTGGTTATGAGGAGTCAAGGAAAACCTGTCCCAGTAATGCCAACTTGGAGGTGAAGGGCTGACTGGGGCAGCTGAGAAGGGGGACTTTCTGTTTGGCAGGCTTCCTCTCCCTTGCCTGGTCATGGTTTTCAGGTGAGAGGAGTATTCCTGGCCTTGTTGGGGGTTCCCATGGCCCCGAACTCATAGTCTTTTTCTGAAATTTCGACCTGTTGCGTTTGAGAGAGTAGAATTCCCTCATCAAGTCCTCCACCTCCCACTGCTCTTCCTTCAGCCTCTGGCAGCAGTGCAGGGCGGCAGGGTCGATGGGGTGAGCTTCTGTGTTGAAGATGTACCCCCCAGCCCCCAGGATGCACTCCCCATAGGGAGTGATCACCGTGTCAAAGGTGGACCCATTATTGTGGATGAAGTTGGTTGGGTCAAACAGGAGGTAGAGGTATTTCACAGTCTCGGCCAGGAAGAATGACTCCATGCGGTTGTCCAGCTTGTGGTCTCGCAGATCTTTGATCTGACACGTGGGAGAAGGAAGCAAGTTGAATACCATCACAATTTGGTAAGGGTCAGGCAATTCCTTAAGAACTCTTGTTCTGCCACAAAGCAGCTGAGGGCCTGGGAGCAAATCACTAAACTTTTCAGAACTTCACTCTTTCCCAAGCCACCGTCATCTCACCTGGATTATCACGTCAGCTTCCAAATGGGCTTCCAGCCTCCATCCTTACCTCTGCAGTTTATATATACACACTATTTTAAAAAATAGGGACAGAGTCTCACACCATGTTGCCCAGGCTGGTCTCAAATCCCTGGGTTCAAGCAACTCCTCCTACCTTGGCCTCCCAAAGTACCAGGATGACAGGCGTGAGACACACGCCCAGCCCCTACAGTATATGTATAGCATAAATCTTCCCGTCAGTTCTCTACTCAAAACTTTCTGTGAACCCTCCATTTCATGCAGGATAAAAATGGAAGTCATGACCTGGCCCCTGTTCCCTCCCTGCCCTCACCTCTTACCACTCTAAGAGCTCCAGCGGCTGACTTTCTATCCTGAGCTAGTACAGCACCCTCCTGCCTCGGGCTCTTTGCATCTGTGGTTCTTTCTGCCTGGAGCACTCTGCCTCCAGTTTCCCCCATAGCTTGTTCCCTCCCTTCCTTCAGGTCTCTGCTCAAATGCTTCCTCACCAGAAATGTCTCCACTAACCTTCCTCTATGACATGACAATCTCCTATCCCCTTTATCCCACCTTTTTGTGACTATAAACATAGAGCTAATCGTCTCTTTAATGATGGCATAGTACTCCATCGAGAAAATGGATCACCATTTACTTAGCTAATCCTCCCTGGAAGGGCATTCAGATGATTACCAAGTTTTTTTATTTTTTTATTTTTTTTCAGATGGAGTTTCACTCTGTCGCCCAGGCTGGAGTGCAATGACATAGTCTCAGGTCACTGTAACATCCACCTCCCGGGTTCAAGCAATTCTCCTGTCTCAGCCTCCAGAGTAGCTGGGATTACAGGCACATGCCACCACACCCGGTTAATTTTTTTTTTTTGTATTTTTAGTAGAGACGCGGTTTCACCATGTTGGCCAGGTTGGTCTTGAACTCCTGACCTTGTGATCCACCCGCCTTGGCCTCCGAAAGTGCTGGGATTACAGGCCTGAGCCACTGCGCCTGGCCAATTACCAAGTTTTTGTAAGCAACTAATAAGGGGTCTTTTTTTCTCCACTCAGACCCAAAGTATGGAAACTTACTAGGTTCAACTGCTGTTGATGAAAACTATTGACATTGTTTTAGTAAGGAGTCTTAGAGAATTTCAATTGAGTGTTCAGGAATGGATGATTAAGATTACTTGCTACAAATATTTTAGCTTCTCAGAATTAGTAGTACTTCTAAACAAAACATTCTCAGTGAACTCTTACATTTAAAAATATGACTCAAATATGGTCTTGATGTATCAAGACTATTATTTCCTTGCCCTGTTTGACAAAGGTCAGATGCCTGTTCCCATCATTCACCATGGAAGACCTCCAAAGGGCTTCATGTTTATGGAAAGGAGCCCAGCATTCCTAGGAAGGCCCCAGTGGGCTTATCATTTTGGTTTTTCACATAACAACAGCATATTAGAAGCCAAATCATATCAGGGGTTTATTTTTTCCCTTCCACATGTAGGTCTTCTCTCTTCCCCTACACATATCTACATTTTACTTAGAGAATATAATCACATTAAAAAATTTTGCAAAATAAGTGTTTTGTTGTTGTTTTGAATTCCATACCCCAACACCAACTCTGTAGGCTTTTCGGGGAATTTTCTTCCAGACTATTTTCTTCTACATCTGTATTTATATCTTGCCTGCTTGGGTCTTGTATGGATGTGAGATGGCTCTCACCTTCAACCCTTTCAATCTATTCTCCACAGTGCAGCCAGAGCGATCTTTCTAAAGTACAAATCAGATCATGTCACTACTCTGCTGTAAATCCTACCAAGGCTTCACATTCCAAGTAGAAAAAAATCCAAACTCTTTCCTGTGGCTTACACAAAGGCCTATGTGATCTAGCCCCTGCCTACCTCTGGGACCTTATCTCTTCCCACATTTCTCCTTGCTTGCTCCACTCCAGCCACACTGGCCTTCTGTCTACCTGATACATATTCATGGTTTTTTCTCATTAAAACGTAAGTTCCATGAGAGCAGGGCCTCTGCTATAACCCTTGGGCCTAGAGAGTGCCTGACATGTGAAAGACAATGGGACTCTGGATTCCCCTTAAAATCTATTTTAGTGTCTCACAAAACTTTTCGCTAAACTCACCTTTTCAATGTCACCTACTCAAACAGATCAAGGATCTCTGCTGTGGGAGGAAATGCCAAGGGCCTGGGTCAAGATCCCAAGGAACTAATCCTAGCTCTACCTCTACTAGCTGTGAGATCTTTAGCAAGGCACTTAAGCTTCTCTGTTCTTTGGTCTTGCCATCTGTAAAATACAAGCATTATGTATATCTCCAAGGTCTCTTCTAGTGCTGATATATCAGAACTCCCAAAGCTCTACCCTTAAAGAGGCTTCTTAGCAGCAAGAGGAGACTCTTCCCCGTCTTGGGGCCATGGAAACACTTACTGTTGCAAATCCGCACTCCACCTTGCTGATTTTTTCAATGGATTCCACAGCATCTCTTCCGAGTTCTAGGAGAGTGGGATCCCCCGTGGCACGGTAGAGGTACATTGCGCTTTCAATAAGTTCTGCAAAGTCCAAAGTAGACCCTCCTCACTCAGTGGCTGCACAGAGATGGCCTGGGGCCTCTTAGGGCAGTGAGGGACTACTCCCCTCCATATCTTGTCCATAAGGCCCCAACTAGTAGGAACACAGGATACCTCATCCAACGCTGAGTTTCAGAGCCAGTATACCCAAAGCTTGAAGCTCAGTGGAGACCAGCATTAAGGCTGACCAGTGACTCCCACCCCAAGAAGAGAAAGGTGGCCAGGTTCTGGGGTAGAGAAGGTGGCAGAGATTGTTGCCTATTTCCCAATATCTGTTTCCCACTTCCTCCTTAGTAGCAGGATTCCTAACTTTAGCTAAGCACAGGCTGCCTGGCTGCCAACACTAACAACTATTCTAACAGCTATGTGGGATTAAGGACACCATGGCGAGCCATATAAGCCCAAAACATGAGGGAGAAATAAATTTCTATCCTAATTAAGCTACTGTTTTTTTTTCCTGTCACTCAGAGTCTAACCTAATTCTAAAATGCAAAAGAAGAGTAAGGGGCCGGGTGCGGTGGCTCATGTCTGTAATCCCAGCACTATGGGAGGCCGAGGCAGGGGGATCATGAGGTCAGGAGATTGAGACCATCCTGGCTAACACGGTGAAACTCCGTCTCTACTAAAAACACAAAAAATTAGCCGGGCATGGTGGCAGGCACCTGTGATCCCAGCTACTCAGGAGGCTGAGGCAGGAGAATGGCGTGAACCTGGGAGGCGGAGGTTGCAGTGAGCCGAGATCACACCACTGCACTCCAGCCTGAGCAACAGAGCAAGACTCCGTTTCAAAAAAAAAAAGAGTAAGAACCTGGCATCATAAGGCTCTTTCTGAGATAGGATAGGTCAAAAGAAAAGGCTGAGATATCCAAGAGCAGACCAGGCATGGTAGCTCATGCCTGTAATCCCAGTGCTTTGGGAATCCAAGGTAAGAGGATAGTTTGAGCCCAGGAGTTTGAGACCAGCCTGGGCAACATAGCAAGATCTTGTCTCTACAAAAGATAAAAATAATTAGCTGGGTGTGGCATGCACCTGTAGTCCTAGCTACTCAGGAGGCTGAGGTAGGAGGATCACTTGAGCCCAGGAGTTTGAGGCTGCAGTGAGCCATGATTAAGCCACTGCGGCATTCCAGCCTGGGTGACAAGAGTGAGAACTTATCTAAAAAAATAAAAATACAAAAAATAAACCACCAAACCATCATTCTAACAAAGATGTGGTCATCAGTTCACTGTGCCCAGAAGAAAGTGATGTTTTGTCTTGCCCAATTCTATGCCACAATTGGAATTGGATGTTAAGACACGAGCTCTATCTCAAGATGAATATTAGCCAACAGGAGTGGGTCCAGATGAGAATATTTATTCTAGAGAGAAGGAAATCCAAAAAACATGTGTTTATTGCTTTCAAATACCTGAAGAACTATTGCAGAGTTGACTTCAAGGGTGGCCTCAGCTCAATATGTTTTTCTACTTCATCCATCTTTTCTATTCTTTTTTTTTTTGAGACGGAGTCTCGCTCTGTCGCCCAGGCTGGAGCGCAGTGACTGGATCTCAGCTCATTGCAAGCTCCGCCTCCCGGGTTTACGCCATTCTCCTGCCTCAGCCTCCCAAGTAGATGGGACTACAGGTGCCCGCCACCTCGCCCGGTTAGTTTTTTGTATTTTTTTTAGTAGAGACGGGGTTTCACCGTGTTAGCCAGGATGGTCTCGATCTGACCTCGTGATCCGCCCATCTCGGCCTCCCAAAGTGCTGGGATTACAGGCTTGAGCCACCGTGCCCGGCCTTCATCCATCTTTTCTAAGAGAGAGAAGAATCCCTGTCCCCTTTCTATACCATCATCTCCCCGACCTTCTCCTGTCCTGTTTCCACCTGGGCTTGATCAGTGCTTCTCTCCCTTTTGGCTTATTGCTGCAAACTCTAGTTCTTATTTTATTTAATTAATTATTTTTTGAGACAGAGTCTTGCTCTGTCACCCAGGCTGGAGTGCCATGGCGTGATCTCCGCTCACTGCAACTCTGCCTCCTGGGTTCAAGGGATTCTCATGCCTCAACCTCCCGAGTAGCTGGGATTACAGGCATGCACCACCAGGCCTGACTCATTTTTGTATTTTTAGTGGAGACAGGGTTTCGCCATGTTGGCCAGGCTGGTCTCAAACTCCTGACCTCAAGTCATCCGCCCGCCTTGGCTTCCTGAAGTGTTGAGATAACAGGCGTGAGTCACTGCACCCAACCTCTAGTTCTTATTTTAGAGAAAGGGTCTCTGCCTATCTCCCCAGTTCTCTCTTACTTCCTCCTCCTGCTCTCTCCTCACAGGCCTCTAGACAATTGCTAATCTAATTGCTCATATTCTAAGGCACAGACTAAGGTACACTCACTACCAGATGAACACATTCTGTGTGTTCAAAGGCAGAAAAGACAGTGCTCTCATGGGAGGCCTCCTCTTCTGCTTTTTTGTGCTTCTTCTTCTTTTTTTTTTTTTTTTGAGAGCGAGTTTTGCTGTTACCCAGGCTAGAGTGCAATGGCACGATCTTGCTCACTGTAACCTCCGCCTCCCAGGTTCAAGCACTTCTCCTGTCTCAGCCTCCTGAGTAGCTGGGACTACAGGCACATGCCACCACGTCCAGCTAATTTTTGTATTTTTAGTAGAGATGGGGTTTCGCCATATTGGTCAGGCTGGTCTCGAACACGACCTCAGCTGATCCACCTGCCTTGGCCTCCCAAAGTGCTGGGATTACAGGCGTGAGCCACTGCACCCAGCCCTCTTCTGTTTCTAGCAGCTGGTGGGGCCAGTGCCCTCATGAGCAGCCATTGCGCTTCTCTCCTCACATGTGGGCCTCCTAAGCATGTTAGTTATTGCTTTACTTTCCTGTGCATCTGGCCAGCTCTGTCGAGCAGTGGTCCCCAACTGTTTTGGCATCAGGGATCAGTTTCGTGGAAGACAATTTTTCCATGAACTGGGGTTGTAGGGAATGGTTTTGGGATAATTCACGCATATCACATTTATTGTGTACCTTATTTATATTATTACGTTGTAATATATAATGAAATAATTACACAATCCACCATAATATAGAATCAGTGGGAGCCCTGAGCTTGTTTTCCTGCAACTAGACAGCCCCATCTGGGGGTGATGGGAGATAACGAGAGATCATCAGGCATCAGCTTCTCATAAAGAGCACACAACCTAGATCCCTCACATACGCAGTTCACAATAGGGTTCGTGGTCCTATGAGCATCTAATGCTGCCACGGATCTGACAGGAGGCGGAGCTCAGGCAGTAATGTGAGCGATGAGGAGCGGCTGCAAATACAGATGAAGCTTCGCTTGCTCACACGCCGCTCACCTCCTGCTGTGTGGCCTGGTTTCTAACAGGCCACGGACTCATACCGGTCCATAGCCTGGGGGTTGGGGGATCCCTGCTCTAGAGGAAGGTGACAGCCCAAAGTTCAGATTTGGACTTACAGGGAGGTAAAAACCTGCAGAGGCCTTTAGGATAGGCTCTGTGCTCCAACACTGCTGATCAGAGACATATACGAGAGTATAAGGATCTGGCAAATCTAGTGAAAGAGTAGTCCTTATCTCCTATCTGCCATTGTTTTGGGGTAGGAAGGATGACTGGATTAAGGCACTCCTGGATTCCTGACAGTGGTGCCTTATATTTTTTCTTTTTTTTGAGACAGGGTCTCACTCCATCACCTCAGGCTGGACTGCAGTGGCGCAATCACGGCTCACTGCAGCTACGACCTCCTGGGCTCAAGTGATCCTCCCACCCGAGCCTCTCAGCTACAGCTGAGATGGGACTACAGGCATGCACCACCGCTCTTGGCTAATTTATTCTTATTTCTCATAGAGACAAGGTCTCACTATGTTGCCCACGGTAATCTTGAACTCCTGGGCTTAAGTGATCCTCCTGCCTTATCTTTCCAGAGTGCTGGGATTACAGGCATGAGCCACTTCATCTGGCCAGTAGTATCCATGAATGCCTTCCTGCCAGGCTGTCCTGCAAATGGAGCAAGGTTGCCTCTGTTAAGTAGCAGGCTCCTTGTCACTTGTCACTCATGGAAACTAAGCAAAAACTAGATAACTACTTGACAGGGCCATATTAGGAAGATTCCAATTAGAACAACTCTCAAGTTCCCTCTAGGATTGTGCAAGCCTATGTCTTACATTTAGTCCCAAACCCTGATCTTTATCTGTTGGTAACAAACACTAGATATGATACCTTCTCAGAGCTTCTTATTTTTATAATGTATTTATTTATTTATTTATTTTGAGATGGAGTTTTGCTCTTTTTTGCCCAGGCTGGAGTGCAATGGCATGATCTTGGCTCACCGCAACTTCCACCTCCTGGGTTCAAGTGATTCTACTGTCTCAGCCTCCCAAGTAGTTGAGATTACAGGCACATGCCACCATGCCCGGCTAATTTTGTATTTTTAGTCGAGATGCGGTTTCATCATGTTGGCCAGACTGGTCTCAAACTCCTGACTTCAGGTGATCCACCTGCCTTGGCCTCCCAAAGTGCTGGGATTACAGGCGTGAGCCACCGCGCCCGGCTGAGTTTCTTGTTTTAAAAACACGCCATGAGAACGAATGCATGGGAAACATCAGTAGCAGTGGCCTCTAAGGAGTCAAAAGTGACTAATTAGCTCTTTAATCCCTCTCCTGGAACCCTCTACACCTCCCACATAATCATTTGAGTTAGAAGAGGAAGGAAATGAGGTAGAAGAAGGCAGCAGAAGCAGAAGCCACTAGGAAAGCCTGTCCCATGGCTGAAAGGCAATTCAGGTGGGAAAGTGGGAAGTGTCTAAGACAATGGGCTCATAGCCTGTTTTGGGGTGGGGGATGACTATGTGTGCTGACTAAGCTTCCTTCCTTTGTCCCCCTTTTTCTTCCCCTCCTCACAATTTTCAGCTTCCCTGAAGTGAATCAGAGGACATCAGCGCTAGAAAGGAACCTAAGAGAGTGTCTCAAATATAGTCCTTTGCTTGATTCTGAGCTGCAAATGGGGAGGTGGAAGAGACTAGGTAATTCCTAAGGTCCGTGCCACAGTTCTAACATTCCATACACATAAGCATAGTTTATCTGACCCATGGACTTAGGAAGTTTGCCTACACTTCTGAACTCCTGATGGCAGGAGCTCAAAAGGAGTCAACCTTGGCCTTTTCCTTCTCACTCATTTCCTGATTTGAAAGAGTATACTGGGCCAGTCGCGGTGGCTCATGTCTGTAATCCCAGCACTTTGGGAGGCCAACGTGGGTGGATCACCTGAGGTTGGGAGTTCAAGACCAGCCTGACCAACATGGTGAAACCCCATCTTTACTAAAAATACAAAATTAGCTGGGCATGGTGGCTCATGCCTGTAATCCCAGCTACTCAAGGAGACTGAGGCAGGAGAATCGCTGGAACCCAGGAGGCAGAGGTTGCAGTGAGCCAAGATCACGCCATTGCACTCCAGCCTGGGCAACAAGAGCAAAACTCCATTTCAAAAAAATAAAAATAAAAAAGAAAGAGCTTGCAATTTAGTTAGGAGTCTTGGGTTCCAGGCCTAGCTCCTACACTTAAGAACCAGAGGCGAGCCATTTCATCCCACTAGGCCTCAGTTTCTGTATCTGAAAACATGGGGATAATTAACTCCTAGGAAGAAAACCGCCCAGAGCCACTGGAAGGAACAGATGGAAAAAAATGAACTTGTGGGCAGTTGTGGAGCATGGAGCCTTGTAGAGGGGATTTGGGGTTTCAGGAACCAGAGCCTGCGGGCAGATGACAAGCCAGAGAGCCTGCTCACCTGGCCGAAGTGGGTAGCCCTCTCGCTTCTCCACTGTGTATCCCTGAGGAATGTTGTAGAATTCCGGGAGCCCCCCAAACTGCTTCCATACGGTGTAGTAGTTGAGGAAGGTCCTCATGGCATTGTCAATGTCTCCAATGAGGCTCTGTGAGAGAAAGCGGCTATTAGGCAGGTAGACAACAGGCATGAAACCCTACAGACAACCTTAAGAAGAAACAAAGTAAAATCTGCAGGGCCAAAAAGGCCTTGAATCAATCCGAGTCTGCCAGTTACTCAGTGTGGTGCTGAGCCAGGCACTGGACTTCTCCAAGCCTCATCTATAAGACTAACATACACCACCTATCTTATACATTGTTGGAAGGAACAGAGATTGTATGTTAAGTCCCTAAATCTTCAGAGTCACTGTCAGCTACTAACAGTTTTGGAATTCAGCCAGCCAGTTCAAAAGTCTAAGAATAGAGAAAATTTTGTGCTAAGTCTCACTCCCACCACCACACCCCCAAAAGATAACCATTTTTGTTTTTGTTTTTGAGACAGGGTCTTGCTCTGTCACCCAGGTTGGAGTGCAGTGGCACAGTCATGGTTCATTACAGCCTTCACCTCCTGGGCTCAAGAGATCCTCTCACCTCGGCCGGGCGCGGTGGCTCACACCTGTAATCCCAGCACTTTGGGAGGCCGAGGCAGGTGGATCATGAGGTCAGGAGATTGAGATCATCCTGGCTAATGCAGTGAAACCCCATCTCTACTAAAAATACAAAAAAATTAGCTGGGCATGGTGGCGGGCGCCTGCAGTCCCAGCTACTCGGGAGGCTGAGGCAGGAGAATAG
This sequence comes from Trachypithecus francoisi, assembly GCF_009764315.1. Lineage (NCBI taxonomy): Eukaryota > Metazoa > Chordata > Mammalia > Primates > Cercopithecidae > Trachypithecus > Trachypithecus francoisi. The sequence continues at coordinate 30,641,102 of NW_022681467.1, forward strand.
TGTGAACCCCGGGAGGTGGCACTTGCAGTGAGCCAAGATTGCGCCACTGCATTCCAGCCTGGGCGACTGAGAAAGACTCTGTCAAAAAAAAAAAAAAGAGAGATCCTCTCACCTCAGTCTCCCATGTAGTTGGGACCACAGGTGCACACCACAACTCCTGGCTAATTTTCTTATTTTACATAGAGATGGGGGTCTCATTTTGTTGCCCAGGCTGGCCTCAAACTCCTGGGCTCAAGTGATCCTCCTACCTCAGTCTCCCAAAGTGCTGGGATTACAACCACGACCCATCCTGCCTGGCTTCAGATAACCATTATAAGTTTCTTGTATAATCTTCCAGAGTTTCTACATGCATGAGTATATGTTATTTTCCCCACACTAAAAAATAGCCTTTGGTTCCTTATTAACAGGGATATTAATTATGTCCATATTTTTAGATACAGAAATTTGGTTTTCAAATATTTTTATTTGAATTGGTTCCAACAACTAATGTGGCAATAAATAATTCTGCATATATGTCACATCAAACAGATGTAAAGTGTTATGTGTGAGATACATTTTCAGAATTAGGATCACTGGGTCAAAGGATATATGCATTTATAATTTTACCTGCTATTGCTAAGTAGCCATTACTACTAATGTAATCTCACAGGGAAGCAACTGACCTTGACGTCTCCACTGGATGTCTCATGGACAGAACAAACTTGTCATTTCCTAAACAAAATTCTTGGTTCCCTTACATTCCCACAAAGTTGCCTCCTTACTCTGGCCTTTTTCCCTTCTTGGTAAATGACCCAACGTCTACCTGGTTATTCTGGATAGAAACCTGGTGGTCATTTTTTTTTTTTTTGAGACAGGGTCTCACTCTGTCACCCAGGCTGCAGTGACATGATCATGGCTCACTGCAGACTTGATCTTCACAGTTCAAGCAATCCTTCCACTGCAGTCTCCTGAGTAGCTGGGACTACAGGCATGTGCCACCACGCTCGGCTAATTTTTTATTTTTTGTAGAGATGAGGTCTCACTATGTTGCCCAGGTGGGACTACTTTTTCTTAAAACTTTCAAAAACGTAGATTATAAAAACATTTTGGTACATGCACTATTTTGGAACAGCAAAGTGAGGCAGATTAGATAAGCTCTAAGATCCTTCCAGCTGCAACTCTACCAGACCATGTAATGAGAAAATAACGAGATGGCAGAGCGGCATGAGCTGCTTCCTGCCCTTTCTCAGGCCCACTGTCAAGAATGAGATTGGACAGAAACGCCCATTGGAGAAACAGCTGCTGCCAGTGGCCATCCCTGCCCAGACTGGAAACGCACTGTCGACTTTTAAGTACCACAACGTTCCATGGCAAACTGGAAGCTCAGTTCCTGACACTTACTTTGGCAGAACTCTAAATCTATCTAATTCACACTAGGTCTCTCTTCCATCCTCAACCTGTCCCTCCAAAAAAAAGTACTCAAGCAACTAACAAAGAACCTTATTTGACTTATACATCAGAATGAGCTTGCTTTGCCAGACCCATAGAAAGATGATCACATTCTTTGATCATTCCTACCTGAAGACCAGGCCAGTAGGCCTCCAAGGACTGGAAGACTGGCATGGACACAGTCCCCTTGTACATCTGCACCCAAAGGTACCAGTCATCGAAGCGGGTGTAGTTCCGGATGGCTTTGTTATACTCTGCAATGGGAGAGATGGGATAATGGACATATGAGTGATTAGGGAGACAAAAGGCAGACCTGGACAACAGAAGTGAGGACTTACACTTTGGAAAGAGCACCAGGATGCAATGAGACAAGCAGGCTAGAAAAGAGCATGGATTCTGGAGTCAAACTTCCAGCTCAAATTCCAGCTCCAGCTCTACCACATTGCTAACCATGAGCTGGGGTGGGTTTTTCCCTTTTAAGTCTCAGCCTTATGATCTATAAAGTGAAGAGGCCAGGCACAGTGGCTCAAACCTATAATCCCAGCACTTTAGGAGGCCGAGGCAGGCAGATCACCTGAGGTCGGGAGTTCAGTATCAGCCTGACTAACATGGAGAAACCCTGTCTCTACTAAAAATACAAAATTAGCAGGGTGTGGTGGTGCATGCTTGTCATCTCAGCTACTTGGGAGGCTGAGGCAGGAGAATTGCTTGAACCTGGGAGGCAGAGGTTGCCGTGAACCAAGATCACACCATTGCACTCCAGCCTGGGCAACAAGAGTGAAACTCCATCTTTAAACAAAAAAGCAGGGGGGAGTAATTGATATGGTTTGGCTGTGTCCCCATCTAAATCTCATCTTGAATTGTAGCTCCCATAATTCTCATGTGTTGTGGAAGGGACCTTGCGGGAGATAACTGAATCATGGGGGCAGTTTCCTCCATACTTTTCTCGTGGTAGTGAATAAGTCTCACGAGATCTGACGGTTTTATAAGGGGTTTCCCCTTTCACTTGGCTCTCATTCTCTCTTGCCTGCCACCATGTAAGATGTGCCTTTCGACTTCCGCCATGATTGTGAGGCCTCCCCAGCCATGTGGAACTATGAGTTGATTAAACCTCTTTTTCTTTATAAATTACCCAGTCTCGAGTATGTCTTTATCAGTAGCATGAAAATGGACTAAAACAGTAATGTTAAGTATCTGTGAGACTTTTCAGTCATTTATTGACACAACAAACATTCGCTGAGCACCTACCAGGTACCAGGCACCTATGAGTTTGTAAACAAGACAAAATCCAGCCCTCAGAGAACTTACATTCTAGTGGGAACTTGAATTTATCCCTTATATCTCTCCCCTAGATTGTAAATCCATGAGGTCTGGGGCTTTGTTTTGTTTACTGCAGAATCTCCCACACTAGTACAATCAGCAATAAATATTTTCTGAATGAACAAAGTATCAAATATACATGCAAATAAATAAGATAATCTCAAACAGGAGTTTTAAGGATTATATGAAACAGTCCATGTTCAGAGCTTGGCACAATGCTTGGCACATCCATGGTATTCAATAAATATTTGTTGAATAAATGAGTAGAGTAGTCCCCCCTTATTTGAGGAGAATACGTTCTAAGACCCTTAGTGGATGTCTGAAACCATGGATAGTACTATATAAACTCTATATATACAGTCATGTGCCATATAACAACATGTTGGTCAACACTGAACTGTAGAGATGGTAGTGGTCCTATAAGATTATAATAGAGGTGAAAAATCACCACAGCCTAAAGATATCACAGCTGTTGTAATTTTATAATGTAATGCATTACTCACTTGTTTGTGGTGATATTGGTGTAAACAAACCTACTGTGCTGCCAGTCATAAAAGTATAACACATACAATTATGTACAGTACATGATATTTGATAATAACTATTTCCTCGCTTATGTATCTACCATACTATTATCATTAGAGTATTCCTTCCACTTAGATAAAAAAGGTCAGCCGGGTGTGGTGGTTCACGCCTGTAATCCCAACACTTTGGGAGGCCGAGGCAAGTGGATCACCTGAGGTCAGGAGTTTGAGACCAGCCTGGCCAACATGGTGAAACCCCATCTCTACTAAAAATACCAAAAATTAGCCAAGTGTAGTGGTAGGCCCCTGTAATCCCAGCTGCTCAGGAGGCCAAGATAGGAGAATCGCAGGAGAATTGAACCCGGGAGGTGGAGGTTGCAGTGAGCCGAGATAGCACCATTGCACTCCAGCATTGGCAACAGAAGCGAAATTCCGTCTCAAAAAGAAAAAAAAAAGTCAACTGTGAAACAGCTTCAGGCAGGTCCTTGGAGGAATTCCAAAGGCATTATTATCATCTGAGATAACAGCTCTGTGAGTGTTACTGCCCCTGAAGACCTTCTAGCAGGATAACATGGGGAAGTGGAAGACAGTGATATTGATGATCCTGACCCCGTGTTGGCCTAGGCTAATGTGTGCTTGTAGCTTAGTTTTTAACAAAAAAGTATGAAAGGTAAAAACAAAATAAAAAAGTAAAAATAGAAAAAAGCTTAGAGAATAAGGATATAAAGAAAATATTTTTGTATAGCTGTACAATGTGTTTTAAGCTAAGCGTTGTTACAAATGAGTCAAAAAGTTTTTAAAAATTTTAAAGTTTACAAAGTAAAAAAGTTACAGTAATCTAATGTTAATTTATTATTGGAGGACAGGCATGGTGGCTCACGCTTGTAATCCCAGCACATTGGGAGGCCGAGGCGGGTGATCACCCGAGGCCAGTTCGTGACCAGTCTGGCCAACATAGTGAAATCCTATCCGTCTCTACTAAAAATACAAATTTTAGGCCAGGCACGGTGGCTCATGCCTGTAATCCTAGCACTTTGGGAGGCTGAGGCGGGTGGACTGCTTGAGCTCAGGAGTTCAAGACCAGCCTGGGTAACATGGTGAAACTCCGTCTCTACTAAAATACAAAAAATTAGCTGGGCATGGCAGCGTGCACTTGTAATCCTAGCTACTCGGGAGGCTGAGGCAGGAGAATTGCTAGAACCCAGGAGGCGGAGATTGCAGGGAGCCGAGATCGTGGGACTGCACTCCAGCCTGGGTAACACAGTGAGACTCTGTCTCTAAAAGAAAAAAAAAAATTAGGCAGGCGTGGTGGTGGGCACCTGTAATCCCAGCTACTCAGCAGGCTGAGGCAGGAGAATCACCTGAACTGGGGAAGCAGAGGTTGCAGTAAACCAAGATCATGCCACTGCACTCCAGCCTAGGCAACAGAGCGAGACTCTATCTCAAAAAAAAAAAAAAAAAAAGAATTTATTATTGGAGAAAGAAAAAAAAAATTTAAATAAATTTAGTGTAGCCTAAGTGTACAGTATTTATAAAGTTTACAACAGTGTAATGTCCTAGACCTTGACATTCACTCACCACTCACCGACTCAACCAGAGCAACTTCCTGTCCTATAAACTTCATTCATGGTTAAGTGCCCTATACAGATGTACCATTTTTTATCTTTTATACTGTATTTGTACTGCACTTTTTCTATGTTTAGATACATAAATACTTATCATTCTATTACAATTATCTATAGTATTCAGGAGAGTAACATGCTGTACAGGTTTGTAGACTAGGAGCAATAGGCTACACTATATAGACTAGGTGTGTAGTTGGCTACACCATCTAGGTTTGCTGAAGTACACCCTATGATGTTTGCAAAATGATGAAATCACCTAACGATGCAATTCTCAGAATATATCCCTGTCATTAAGCAACACGTGACTATTGTTTTTCTATACATACACATCTATGAGAAAGCTTACTTCATTAAATTTTTAAAAATTTTTATTTTTGGCCAGGTGCGGTGGCTCACACCTGTAATCCCAGCACTTTGGGAGGCCGAGACGGGCGGATCACGAGGTCAGGAGATCGAGATCATCCTGGGTAACACGGTGAAACCCCGTCTCTACTAAAAAATACAAAAAACTAGCTGGGCGAGGTGGCGGGCGCCTGCAGTCCCAGCTACTCCGGAGGCTGAGGCAGGAGAATGGCGTAAAACCCGGGAGGCGGAGCTTGCAGTGAGCTGAGATCCGGCCACTGCACTCCAGCCCGGGCGACAGAGTGAGACTCCGTCTCAAAAAAAAAAAAAAAAGATTTTATTTTTGAGACAGGGTCTTAGTCTGTCACCCAGGCTGAAGTGCAGTGGTATGATCATGGCTCACTGCACCCTCAACCTCCCAGGGTCAAGCAATCCTTCACTTCAGTCTCCCAAGTAGCTGGGACTACAGGCACACACCACCACGTCCAGCTAATTTTTTTAAATTTTTTGTAGAGACAAGGTCTCACCATGTGGCCCAGGCTGATCTCGATCTTCTGGGGTCAAGCAGTTCTCTTGCCTCAGCCTCCCAAAGCGCTGGGATTAAAGACACGAGCCACTGTGCCCAGCCGAAAAAGTTTAATTTATAAATTAGGCATGGGAAGAGATTAACAATAACTAATAATAAAACAGCACAATGAGGCCGGGCGCGGTGGCTCAAGCCTGTAATCCCAGCACTTTGGGAGGCCGAGATGGGCAGATCACAAGGTCAAGAGATTGAGACCATCCTGGCTAACATGGTGAAACCCTGTCTCTACTAAAAAAAACCACAAAAAACTAGCTGGGCGAGGTGGTGGGCGCCTGTAGTCCCAGCTACTCGGGAGGCTGAGGCAGGAGAATGGCATGAACCTGAAAGGCGGAGCTTGCAGTGAGCTGAGATCCGGCCACTGCACTCCAGTTTGGGTGACAGAGCGAGACTCCCGTCTCCAAAAAAAAAAAAAAAAAAAACAGAACAACGATAACAAAATATTGTATAGACGTTATGTGAATTTGTCTCTTTGGTAAGAGACAGAAAAAAAAAGAAATTATGTAAATTTGGTGTCTCAAAATACCTTTTTTTTTTTTTTTTTTAAAGAGAGGGGGTCTTGTTATATTGCCCAGGCTGGTCTCAAAACTCCTGGCCTCAAGCAATCCTCACGTCCAAAGCACTGGGATTACAGGCGTGAGCCACTGCACTCAGCCTCAAAATACCTTATCTGATTGTACTCACCTATTTTCAGACTGTAGTTGACCGTGGATAAATGAAACCATGGAAATCAAAGCTGTGGATAACAGGGGACTACTGTAGCTATAATAGTAATAATAATTAGGTGCTCAACAATTCCTCAATATTGCTAGTGTCTAAGGGCCTGGAGGGAACGATGTATTTATTCAACAGAGATTAATCTATTACCTACCACACGTAAAGCACTGTGAGAAACATAAGATGAATAAGGCACGGATTCTGCATTCAATTAGTAGAGCTGTAACTGTTGATAAGAGCTAACTGCAAGAAAGATGCTAAAGGTCCTAAATTCTGAAGAAGGATCCAGCTACTTCCTGGGCAAGGTGACATTTAAGTTAGGCTTTGAAGGGTGAAAAGAATTTGGACACAGGAAGACAGGAAAAAAGACATTCTAGGCAAAGAAGACGCTATGTGCAATGGCCAGGAGATAAGAAATACAGGGCTACATACACAGAATGCAGCATGCGTCAGGTGGCTTTTGCAAGAAGGCATGAAGTGGTATAGTGGGCATGAAGTAGGCAGTGTAAGTCCATAGTGACTCTGAATTCAGAACTGATTCTGCAGGCACTCAGACCGGGCATGGTGGCTCACACCTGTAATCCCAGCAGTTTGGGAGGCCAAGGCAGGCAGATCACCTGAGGTCTGGAGTTTAAGACCAGCCTAGCCAACCTGGTGAAACTCCATTTCTGTAACAATTCAAAAATTAGCTGGGTGTGATGGTGTGCGCCTGTAATCCCAGCTATTCAGGAGGCTGAGGCACAAAAATCACTTGAACCTGGGAGGCAGAGGTTGCAGTGAGCCTAGATTGTGCCACTGCACTCCAGCCTGGGAGACACAGCAAGACTCTGTCTCAAAAACAAACAAACAAACAAACAAAAAAACGTTTTTAAACAAATCACACATCAACAAGAAAAATCAGGGGAAAAGTTTCCTTACTCTGCCCTTTTTACCTAGGAACATGGCCATGAGCTTCTTATCCTGAAGCAGGATGGCTCCTTTCACCAAGTACTCAAAGTAGGAGTCCACGCCAGCCCCAATGCCTGCGTCCTGGGCCACCCACTTGCCAGTGAGCACATCAATGTGGTTGCCGACCTGAGAGAGAGAAAGACACACGGTCCCAAGGGGAAGGCTGATGGCCAAAGAAGGATCTACTCACCCCCAACCCTGACTACCCAGGAAGATGCTAGGTAGGCGCCCCAGTGCTTCTTGGGAGACACACAGACCGTGAGAGGGAAGGGCAAGGCTGGATCATGGCCAGCCTTCCTGTACATCCGCATAGTAGAGATGCATCTCATGCACATTTATGAAGACTTAATTACACACATTGAGCAAAAAACGAAAAAGAAAAATGATTTGGAGTGTTTATGTCCTGCCTAGAGTGAGTGTGAGATGGGAGATGAGAATTTGCTGTTCCCACAATCTGTCCGATTTCTCAGCACTCAGCATGTGATCCCAGTATCTGAAGACACAGGCATGCTTTACATATGTCCATAAATTAACTCAAGAAGAACATTCACCAGGAAGCTAACAGAGTGGTTCTAAGGAGAGAAACCGAATAGCTGGAGACAGGGGCAAAAGGGGACTTCACCAATGTCACTGAGTACCTTTTTTTTATATCCTTTGACTTTTTTTTTTTTTTTAATTGTTCAGTCTCTGTAGAGACTGTTAAAAATTGCCAATGCTGGCCAGGCGCGGTGGCTCACGCCTATAATCCCAGCACTTTGGGAGGCTGAGGTGGGCGAATCACTTGAGGTCAGAAGTCCGAGACCAACTTGGCCAACATGGTAAAACCCCGTCTCTATTAAAAACACAAAAATTAGCCAGGCATGGTGGTGTGCGCCTGTAATCCCAGCTACTCAGCAGGCAGAGGCACGAGAATCACTTGAATCTAGGAAGGGGAGGTTGCAGTGAGCTGAGATCGTGCCACTGCACTCCAGTCTGGGTGACAGGAGGAGGAGGCTCTGTCTCAAAAAAATAAACAAAGATATGCATTTTTCTGTTTCATTTTATTTATTTTATTTTTTGTATTTTTTATTTATTTAGAGACGGGGTTTCTCCATGTTGGTCAGGCTGGTCTCAAACTCCCGACCTCAGGTGATCCACCTGCCTCGGCCTCCCAAGGTGTTGGGATTACAGGCGTGAGCCACCGCGCCCGGTCACAGATATGTATTTTTCATACAACTTAGATCCTCATGGAAGCTGGTAACGTCATTTGGTACTCAAAGAAATAGCTGTTTTGTGTTAGTTTGGGTTCCCCCAGGGGCACAACCTCATTCTGATCGAAAGTAGTTGATTTGGAAGGCGAGTCCCTGTAAACACCAGTAGAGGAGAAGTAAAGTGAGGCAGGGCAAGGGATGCAGCATTTAAGGGGTATGCCATCAGGCAGGTTTCCACCATGGGAACTGGAGTTCAATCCTGCTGGGGAGCTCAGGAATTCAGTGCAGAGCTTGAGCTTCGGAGTGATCCCACCAAAGAGGCAGGGAACTGGAATGTTTATCCACCAACTCCCATCGGTATCAGTTACTGGCTTGAGAGCTACTCATGGGTAGCATTAAATCCTGGTACCCTCAGCCAAAGGCAAGCAAAGTGGCTCCAGCACCAGAGGAGACCCCTAGGCAAAGAGGCGCAGGTGATGGCAGTTGGAAGACTGGCCAGTGTGCATGGAAATGGTAAGAGTTGAGAGGATATGGGCACAGCACCAACAGAGTCTACTACGGTCCCATTGCTGGAGCAAAACCTGCCTGAGATGGACTAAGGGATTCACTACAGGTCTCCAGGGGGGCACTTTTTTTTTTTTTTTTGAGACGGAGTTTTGCTCTTGTCGCCCAGGCTGGAATGCAATGGCGTGATCTCGGCTCATCGCAACCTCTGCCTTCCAGGTTCAAGCAATTCTCCTGCCTCCGCTTCCCAAGTAGCTGGGATTACAGGCATGCACCACCACACCCGGCTAATTTTGTAATTTTTTAGTAGAGACTGGGTTTCTCCATGTTAGTCAGGCTGCTCTCGAGCTCCTGACCTCAAGTGATCCGCCTGCCTTGGCCTCCCAAAGTGCTGGGATTACAGGCATAAGCCACTGCGCCCAGCCTTAAGGGGGCACCTTCTTAAGAGATTTTCAAGAAGTCCTCACACAAGCTTTACTTTTCAAGCTAAATTAGCACCAGACTCTGCATAAAATGTGCCTAGACCTGAACACAGTCTTCCTATGTCAGAATGACTCAGCAAAGTGGGTATTAAAATATTAACGTTACGGCTGAAGTAACTGAGGACAAGAGAGGTTGAGTGACTTGCTCAGAGTCACACAGTTTCGATGTAGCAAGGCCAGGGCTTAAATCCAGTTCTGACTAAATCCAGTGGTATGTCCTGGATGGCTTTGGCCCAATTACTGTTAATCTTACTGGATTATTCCATTTAGAAGCTGAAACTGACCTTAGAGATCATCTGGTCCAAAGTGTGTTCAATTTCCATGGGTTAATAGTACTGGAAGATAAAGGGAAGCTCTGGTGTTAAATAAGTTTGGGAAATGTTAAGTTAAGCAAAGTTGAACAGATCTCTTTACTAGAGGACTTTTATTCTGCTCATGTGCATTCTGACTCTCCAAAAAAGGGGGGGGTATTATGTGTAATATTCCCCTAACTTAAATGGCCAGGACTCATTTTGTCACACAACAGTCATTCAGTATCTCCCAGAACTGGTGTCCTAAGAAACAGCAAATACAGACAGACACTAAAAATGAAGGCCGGACGAGCTGATGAGCTGAAGTCACCACGTGAGTCAGGTGCATGAAATATACAACCGTCTTCCTAGAAATCAGAGAATCTCAAGTGGTCAAAGCTTAATGCAGCCCCTGCTGCCTGCCAGAAAAATGTGCTTTCCCACTCTCCTCCCCACTCCAAGCCAAACTTGAATTGGAAGGTTGGTCTATTTTTGGTGTCCTGAGCCCAAATCCTGGACCACTCCTAAGGTCACCCTAAGTTTTCCTTGGCTTGATTACAACTTATTGCTCAGAGCCCTGGGCCTCATAAGCTGGGGCCAAGGTGGCAACTTTGACTCAAACAGGAAGGGCAGCAGCGAACCTACCAGCCCGATATCTGACCGGCTCTCCCAGAGGCGCATCAAAGCCACTCTGGCCACATCTTCAAACACCGGGTCACCAGTGAGGCTGCTCAGGGTGGCAAATTCAACAATGAAGGTCCCAATCCCTGCCGTACAGGTGACAGGGGTCTCTCCTGGGTTCACGCCATGAAGTAAGTTCACCGTTCCATATGGCATGCCAGTGGGGGTCTGAAAGGCTGAACAATTGAAAAATTATGACCCCGGACAGGAGCAGGGGGATAGGGATAGTTCTGATACACGCCCAAAGCCTGGGACCTTAGCCAGCACTTTCCTCTTTCTCCTGGCTGTCCTGCTAGAGTCTGAGCCAGAGAAGGATAAATGTCATAACTGGAGGGCCCTGAGCAGCCACCCAGCCCAGATGCTGTCAAACACTGCTCTGCACAACCCTTGGGTTCCTGCTCGTGATGAGGGTGCAGGGAGCGGGCTGTGCTCCACACACACTCACTTTAGCTAGAGCACTTTAGCTATTTTTATTTATTTTACACTATGCCTTCAAAGCCCAGGCAGGTAACTTATTGTGATGTAGGCAGGGGGTAAGCCACAGAAAGTGGTGGGGCTTGTGGCACAATGCAAAGAGTAAGCCCCATTCAAAGCCATTCATAGACTTTTGGCTCACACCTATAATCCCAGCACTTTGGGAGGCCAAGGCAGGCAGATCACTTGAGGTCAGGAGTTCCAGACCAGCCTGGCCAACATGGTGAAACCCTGTCTCTACTAAAAATACAAAAATCAGACAAGTGTGGTGGTACACGTCTGTAATTCCGGCTATTTGGGATGCTGAGGCACAAGAATTGCTTGAACCCAGGAGGCAGGGGCCGCAGTGAGCTGAGACTGCACCACTGCACTCCAGCCTGGGTGACAAGACGAGACCCTGTCTCAAAATAATAATAATAATAAACAAAGCCATTCATAGACTTTAAATAAAGATCTCTGCTTTAAATAAAGAGTATAGGGGCTAAATTATTTTTAAAAGGAAGTAAAATAGGATATAAACCACTAAACTATTGATACAGCCTGACCCTGGATTTACAGGTAGGGAAAACCAGGCCTGTGAAGAAGTGATTCAGCCAAAGGCCACACAGAGAGTGTTAAACAGAGCTGTGATGGGAATGCCTGCCCCGTGCCCACCCCTAGCTCCAGTCCAGTTCTCTGCCCGCCCCACCCAAGTGTCTTCTGATTCAAGACGAGAACTAAACCAGCCAGAGGCAGAGATTTCCTCTCCGGGCCTAAAGGTCAAACAACTCCAGAGCAGCCTGTGCGTCACCAATCTGTGAACAAAGGTGTCGACACTTCCAAGAACCACAGGGTCTAGCAACTCTGTCTGCCACAGACAAGAAACTTGCTATCTGGCAGACACCAGTGGGACAGCAAGTCACAACCAGGAAGGGCTCTAAGGAATATTTCAGAAAAGTCAGGCCGTATTAAAAAGAAAGGGAGTGACAAAATCCTGTTTCTTGACCTTTTTTTATAAAATGACCAATGGCCAAAAATAATTAAATAATAAAGGAGGAGCAGCTAGACAGCGTTTCCAGAGTTTCCTCCAGGAATGCATCACACAGGACACAATGTCTGCAACGAAGACGCTTAAGCCATGAGCCATGAGCCATGAGCCATGAGCCATGAGTCATGAGTGAGACCTGAACCCAGTTCACCCACTATCCTCAGCTCTTCCACAAAGGAGAGGCAAGTGCTATGTGAGAGGGATAAAGAGGCCGGGTGTGGTGGCTCATACCTGTAATTCCAACACTTTGGGAGGCCGAGGCAGGTGGATCACTTGATCCCAGGAGTTCAAGACCACCAGCCTGGGCAACATGGTGAAACCCCATCTCTACAAAAAAAATTTAGCCATGCGTGGTGGCGTGTGCCTGTAATCCCAGCTACTCAGGAGGCTGAGGTGGGAGAATCAACTGAGCCCAGGAGTTCGAGAGGCTGCAGTGAGCCATGATCACGCTACTGCACTCCAGCCTGGGTGACAGCGAGACCCTGTCTCAAAAAAAAAAAAAAAAAGAAAGAAAGAAAGAAAAGGGATAAATAAGTGAGATGGCCAAGAGGCTGGTGGAAAGTACAGTGTGACGTGTCTGGGTGTGAACAGTCCTCAGAGCTTCCACCACACCCTGTAGGGAACACAGTGTACAGTTGATGCTACTGAACCTGGTGTTACTGCCTCACTAGACAAAAATACGGAGGGTTGGCCTGTAGCCCTGGACACAGCTTAGCCACAAAACAAATCCCTCTCGTTTTAGAAGTGTTGGAGGTTCTCTAAGCAGTTTCTCCTTCCTGACCTCATTTTAGCCTCCCCAAAACCCGATGTGGTAGGGAGGTGGAAATTATGATTCTCATTCGATAGATGGAGAAATTAAACTGTGGAGAGAGGCCAGACACAGTGGCTCATGCCTGTAATCCCAGCACTTTGCGAGGCCAAGGTAGGCAGATCACTTGAGGTCAGGAGTTTGAGACCAGCCTGACCAACATGGTGAAACTTCATCTCTACTAAAAATACAAAAATTAGCTGGTCGTGGTGGCGGGCGCCTGTAATCCCAGCTACTTGAGAGGCTGAGGCAAAAGAATTGCTTGAACCCAGGAGGCAGTGGTTACAGTGACCTGAGATTGCACCACTGCACTCCAGCCTGGGCGACAGAGCAAGACTCCATCACGAACAAACAAACAACAAACTGTGAAGAGAAAGAGTGGCTTGGTCAAGATGTTGACTGGCAGAGCCGAGTCTAGAATCCAGGGCTGCTAATGCTCACACCAACACCCTTCCCTGGACCCCTGTTACTCCAGCAGTGTGTGAAATAACTGTAGTACCTGGGAGGGGACAAATGGGTTCATTCAAAATAAGGGCAATGGCCTTCCACCCACCAGGCTGGTCACCTTTGACCATCCCCTGCAAACAATAATGAGGTCGACTCATCCATCTGGGTCAGGGCCCCAGCAGGCCCTTAAAATGCCCAGGACACTCCTGATTTCCACGGTGGGTGCCTGAGGGGTAGAAATACCAAATACACCTGGTGAGAAATACCAGAAATTAATTCAGCACTGCCACTCCCATCTTCAGCAAGGGAAGCAGGACCTAATGGACTTCATCTCTGCCCCACCTCTGTGTGGGTCTTACCTGGGAGGAGTTTTCGGGCCGCCTCCTCAGCCATTCTCAGGAGAGGCCCGGAACAGGGCCATCCAGCCTCTACTTCCACCCCAGCCTTCTTGGAGAGCAGATGAGCAGACAGGAGTCCTCCTACCACTACAGATGGCACAGAAAGCAAATGGCACAGTCCAAAGGGAAAGACCAAGGGACCAAGGATCTTTCCCCTGTGCGAGTTAAACCTAAACACTCTATTGGGGGTGCGTGTTCTCAGGACCTCCTGAGGCTATTTCATGGGTGAAAACAAACAAACAAACAAAAAAACCCTCCCTCTATTAGGGTGGCTAACTGGGAAGAAGCTAGAGCCACCTAGTGAAAAAAGAGTCCCTTAATCCCACATATTTATACAGTGTTAAGTTTATGGGTTTTTTCTCTTGGTGTATCACAGGAACAGTGTCTATTTTTTGGTAAGTCCCTATTGTGTTCCAAGCACTAACTATTACTGCCCCCTGTTCATATGAAGATACTGAGGTTCCATGAGATAAAGTGACTTGCCCCAGGTCACCCATCTAGTAGGTGGTAGGGCTGAGTATCTTTGATTCCAAAGCCCAAGCTTATTCCATTTGTCACTCTGTCTGTCTCCCAGTCATCTGTCATATCTGGAGGGAGGGGGTAATGGTGGTTATTACCTTTATTTTACTAATTTATCTATTTCAACTTATTATGCAATATTTAGAACTTTTTTTTTTTTTTTGAGACAAGAGTCTCATTTTGTCCCCCAGGCGGGAGTGCAGTGGCACAATTTCGGCTCACTGCAAGCTCCGCCTCCCAGGTTCACACCATTCTCCTGCCTCAACCTCCCGAGTAGCTGGGACTACAGGCACCCGCCACCGTCCGGCTAATTTTTTTGTATTTTTTTTTGTAGAGACAGTGTTTCACTGCGCTAGCCTGTGATCGAGACCATGAGGTCTCGATCTCCTGACCTCATGATCCACCTGCCTCGGCCTCCCAAAGCCCTGGGATTACAGGCCTCAGCCACCGTGCCCGGCCTATTTAGAACTTTTAAAAAGACACAAAGGTTCTGTACTTGGAAATATAGCTAAATAGATATCCTGAGTGGCCCTCTCACTGAAAATAACTGGTGACCCTAAGCTTCAAAATTCCCTTCGTCCCTGCAGAGGGGGAATAGGAGACCAAGGCCAGGCCTGCCCCAGGTGGAAGTCCGATAAAAGGTCCCTATGTAAGCCAGGCGCGGTGGCTCACGTCTGCAACCCCAGCACTTTGGGAGGCCGAGGTGGGCAGACCACGAGGTCAGGAGATGGTGACCATCCTTGGCCAGCATGGTGAAACCCTGTCTCTAATAAAAATACAAAATACTAGCCGGCGTGGTGGTGCACGCCTGTGGTCCCAGCTACTCGGGAGGCTGAGGCAGGAGAATTGCTTGAACCCAGGAGGCGGAGGTTGCAGTGAGCTGAGATCAGGCCACTGCACTCCAGCGTGGGGGACAGAGCAAGACTCTGTCTCAAAAAAAAAAAAGAAAGAAAGAAAAGAAATCTACATGTATGTACATTATGGTAACACTGCAGAACACCAAAGGGGAAAAAGATCTCAAATGCAGTCAGAATCCATATAATAAGTATTAATGCTGGGTGATGAGCACATCTGGTTCATTATACTATTTTCTCTACTTTTATGTTTGAAGTTTTCCATAATAAAAAGTTTTTAAAAGGAGGAGACAGCCAAAGTGAAAACCAAAACAAGATTCTCTACAAAGAAATAATAAATTGACAGATTACTTCTTAACAATAATGAAACCAGAAGATATCGGAAAATGTTTTCAATACAATGAGAGAAAGTAATCATCAACCTACAACCATACAAACAGCAAAAATATCACCCAAAGGCCAACCAAAGACAGTGGAATAAAGACATTTTCATATAAACAAAAGCTGGGAATGTTTGCGAATCACATACCTGCATTAAAGGAAATTCTAAAGGAAATACTTTGGAGAAAAGGTCTGACACACAAAAAGAAAAAGATAGTCAAAAAAGTGGCAAAAAGGCCAGGCACAGTGGCTCACGCCTATAATTCCAGCACTTTGGGAAGCCAAGGCAGGTGGATCACTCAAGGTCAGGAGTTTGAGACTAGCCTGGCCAACGTGGTGAAACACCATCTGTACTAAAAATACAAAAATTAGCCTGGCGTAGTGGTGCACACCTGTAATCCCAGTTACTCGGGAGGCTGAGGCAGGAGAATCGTTTAAACCCAGGAGGTGGAGGTTGCAGTGAGCCAAGATCATGCCATTGCACTCCAGCCTGGGTGACAGAGTGAGACTCTATTTCAAACCAAAAACAACAACAAAAAAGTGGTAAACATGCATAAATGCAAAACTTCAACAGTATACAACAAAAATTATAACGTATGGAGGGTTTAAAACAAATAACTAAAATATATAACTATAGCATATAGGTCAGGATGTTCTCTAAGCCAGGTTTTGCATTATTCAGGAGTGGAACAAAGATTTTCACTAAATTTAGACTTTGATAAGTTATGTGTATTAAATTTACTTGGAAAACTATGTAAAAAGCTAGATATTGTGCATAATTTCCCTATTGGTAAGAGGAAAATGGAATGGGGGGAAAAACAATCTAAAGAAGGCATGAAAAAGGGCAGAATAAAGGAACCTAAAGAAGATGGCACAGGGCCGGGTGCAGTGGCTCACACCTATAATCCCAGAACTTTGGGAGGCTGAGGCAGGCGGATCACCTGAGGTCAGGAGTTCGAGACTAGCCTGGCCAACATGGTGAAACCCCCATCTGTACTAAAAATACAAAAATTAGCAAGGCGTGGTGGCGAGCACCTGCAATCCCAGCTACATGGGAGGCTGAGACAGGATAATCGCTTGAACCCGGGTGGCAGAGGTTGCAGTAAGCCAAGATCGCACCACTGCACTCCCACCTGGGCAACAGAGCGAGACTCCATCTCAAAAAAAAACATAAGATGGCACAGAGAGCACAATACTGTAGAAATGAGTGCAAATATATCAGTAATTACAGTAAATGTAAATGGATTAAATGTTTTAGTTAAAGATTGTCAGAATGGATAAAATATAATACACTACTTGCAAAAGCTGTCTCTAATCATAAAACTACAGAAAGATGGAAAGGATAGAAAAAGATACATGGGAAAATGTCAACCAAAAGAAAGCTGGTATCAATTATATTCGTATCAGAAATGAAGTTATTATAAGAACGACCTTCATTCACGGATGACAAACTGGGCTCAGAAGCTGGGAGACACAGCCAACAAGCACAGCCTCAAACTCACGCCAGATTCCTAAACCAGGATTTTAGACCATGTTGTCCCTCTGCTCTCTTCTCTGTTTTAAAATTTTTATGGATCATATGTCTGGAATATAAGTTTAATTGCAGAAAACATACAAAATAATGGGGAAAAATAGAACTCTGCCATCCAGAGGTGACAGCTGTTAAGTGTTCTAGAGGTCAATGCAAATAAGGGCTGTGGTAGCTTCACAAGAATCATTGGAAGTCTGCTATAAATACTGATCCTAGGACCCAACCCAGAGATTCCAATTCATTAGGTTTAGGGTGGAGCTTCAACATCTGAATTTTTTAAAAAGTCCTAAGTGGTTCCTACGGGCAGCCAAGTTTGGAAGATTAATGCCCTAGATTTGCACTGTCCAATACAATAATCACTAACTACATGTGACTATTTAAATTTAATATCATTAAAATTAAATGAAATTAAAAATTCAGTTGCATAGTTGTAGTAGATACATTCCAAATGCTCAAGAACTCATGTGGTTAGTGGCTACCATACTGGCCAAAACACAGATAAAAAAAACATTTCCATCATTGCAGAAAATTGGATTGGACAGACAGTAAGTTCCAAGAAGGCAAGGATCATATCTCTCTTGTTCATAGCTGTGTGCCTAGTATCAAATATATATTAAAGAGGTGAGTAATCTGGTGTATTTCTTTCCAGGCTTTTAGTCTCCTGCTCACTTTCATATCTGAAACTGATGTGGAAATCCTGAGACTTCCCCACCTCACCCTCCAGGAGGGAAGGAGAGCTCTGTCGGTCAGAGGTTTTGGCCAAGGGTCCTGGCATGGTCAGTCCTTAAAATCCTATTTACCACTTCTTGGTTTACAGAGGCAACTTCACACTCTCTTTTCTTTTAAAGGTCCTAGAGAGCAGCCCTCACCTCGAATGTTGGTTTCAAACACAGAGGCGTTCACATCAATATCAAAGTCCACGTTGTCCTGGAGCACTTCAACCACTCTTTGGAATTCTGAGACATTCCCCAAAATCTGGAAATAAAAAAAGAGACCTGACGCTGAGGCTCTTGCATGCGTGGAGGCAAATTCAGAGTCTGGGATCCTATGTTGATGTGGCCCTCACTAATTCCACTTAAGACCTCCAGTTTCTGTCCTAGGATTGGTGACAGCAGAAGAAAGCACTGAGAGCTAGAGATCATCCAGAGACTTCATATCAAGAGACTGATTTAAGTAAATTCCTAGGTCCCAATTAAGAGTGACGATGTAGTCATTTAAATGCACACAATATAAAGAATGCGGCCGGGGGCGGTGGCTCAAGCCTGTAATCCCAGCACTTTGGGAGGCCGAGACGGGCGGATCACGAGGTCAGGAGGTCGAGACCATCCTGGCTAACACGGTGAAACCCCATCTCTACTAAAAAAAAATACAAAAAACTAGCCGGGCGAGGTGGCGGGCGCCTGTAGTCCCAGCTACTCGGGAGGCTGAGGCAGGAGAATGGCGTAAACCCCGGAGGTGGAGCTTGCAGTGAGCTGAGATCCGGCCACTCCACTCCAGCCTAGGCAACAGAGCGAGACTCCGTCTCAAAAAAAAAAAAAAAAAAGAATGCAAACGACACAGAAGTCTTAGGTTTTTTGTTTTGTTTTTTTGAGACAGAGTCTCACTCTGTCGCCCAGGGTGGAGTGCAGTGGCGTGATCTCCGCTTACTTCAAGCTCCGCCTCCCGGATTCTCCTGCCTCAGCCTCCTGAGTAGCTGGGATTATGCACCACCATGCCCAGCTAATTTTTGTATTTTTAGTAGAGACAGGGTTTCACCATATTGGCCAGGCTGGTCTCAAACTCCTAACCTTGTGATCCACCCGCCTTGGCCTCCCAAAGTGCTGGGATTACAGGAGTGAGCCACCGCACCCAGCCAAAAGTCTTAGTTTGACATTTGCAGTAGGTATCAGTTGTTTTTAACCCTGTCTTGTCATGTTCAACCTTGTGGAAAACAGAACAGGTTGGCTGACCCAAAACTAAATTCATTCCTACTCTCTTTACCTCATGGCCTCCCACCAGAGGTTGGAAATCCAGAAGCTTTCTCAGCCTCCTTTGCTGCTGCAGTTGATTGTTTACCCAGTCAATTCTGACCCTTGAGAATTCTACTGGGGGCACTTCTGGGAAGGCTTCTGTTTTCTTAATACCAAGGGACAAACACAGCTAACACGGCTTTTAGTCTCTTTCTGCGTTGAACTCAGAATTGATTTCTGAAGCGATGGCAGCTATGTGAGACCATGAGGTACTAAGCATGAGAATAAAAGCCAAAACACTAACGATACTAGAATGCAAAGCTACAAAGAGCCTGGTCTCTGATAACACGGTTGAGTAGCTGGCCCAACGCTAGAAATTACCTCTAGACTTTCTTTTACTTGAGAAAATAAACCCTTTTTATTTAAACCATTAGCCAAATGCAATCTCAATCTCTCTTCTTTTGACAATAAATAACATCTCAGTTTATCCTCTAGGAATCACTCTTCCCCAGTAGTCACTCCTGTGATTTGGGAGAGGCTGATCCCATCCCTCTGGCTATGGAGTGGGTACCTGACCTGGACCAGTCCAAGACTTTTTTTTTTTTTTTGAGACAGGGTCTTGCTCTGTTGCACAGGTTGGAGTGCAGTGGTGTGATCATAGCTCATCACAGCCTTGAACTCCGGGGCTCAAGTAATGCTGGCCTCCCAAACTGCTGGGATTACAGGCATGAACCACCACGCCTGGCCCTTTTTACCTTTCTAAGCATCAGGTTTCTTTTATATCTTTTGTTTGTTTGTCTGAGACAGGGTTTTATTCTGTTACCCAGACCGGAGTGCAGTGGTGTAATCTTGACTCACTGCAACCTCTGCCTCCCTGACTCAAACAATCCTCCCACCTCACCCTCCTCCCAAACAGATGGAGCCACAGACATGTGCCATCATGCCTAATTTTTTATATTTTTGGTAGAGATGGGGTTTCACCATATTGCCCAGGTTGGTCTTGAACTACTGTGCTCAAGCGATCCTCCCGCCTTGGCCTCCCAAAGTGCTGGGATTACAGGCGTGAGCCACTGTGCCCAGTCGTAAGCATCAGGTTTCTTAGCCATAAGAAGGAGTAAATGTACTTACCTCAAGAAGTTGTTGGAAGAATTACTAAGCCCTACACAAACATACTAATTAGTCACGGATATTTTTTTTTATTTTTAATTTTTTTGAGACAGAGTTTCACTCTTGTCACCCAGGCTGGAGTGCAATGGTGCAATCTCAGCTCACTGCAACCTCTGCCTCCCGGGTTCAAGCAATTCTCCTGCCTCAGCCTCCCCAATAGCTGGGATAACAGACATGTGTCACTATGCCAGGCTAATTTTTTGTATTTTAATAGAGACGGGATTTCACCATATTGGCTGGGCTGGTCTCGAATCCCTGACCTCAGGTGATCTGCCTGCCTCAGCCTTCCAAAGTGCTGGGATTACAGGTGTGAGCCACCATGCTCAACCTGATCCTTTTATTATCATTGAACATGGCTCCTAGAATGTAAGCCTCTGAAAACAGGAGGATGTCAAAGTCTCTGTATCCTCCACAGAGTTAAACAAGCCTATTACAATTCTCCGTACATAACAGGTCCTCTATAAATGTTTGCTAAATAAATGAATCTGCATAAGTTGTAGTTCGTTTTTCCCTATGTAGCTAGGCAACTGCAGCGGACAGTTCAGAATCATGAGATGCAAATAAAAGGCCTAGGAGAGGAATTCATTTTTCACCCACAGTCAAGCTGCCAAAAGAGGAAGGATGTTGGTTATGTAACGGTGGAAAGGAAAAGAAACAGACGAGATACTTACCAGCAAGGTGTCCAGTGCGTCAATTAGAGTCAGAGAAAAACTGCAAAAGGACAGAAATCCCAGCCGCTTAGTAAGAAAATCAAATACCAGACATTATGGCTGCCCTAGATCTGATCCCCCTAAAAGTAAACGAGGCAAAGTAATGCCTCTGCCTGTCCCACTTACAGTCACAACAGAGAAGCCACAGTGAAAATCGCAGGGATCCTCTGACCCACTTAATGCACCTGGGAGGGTTGGCTGATGTAGCTCCATTGTAATTAAATACATCACCTATATTCTGGCATTCTCCTCTGCCATTGGGAGGCAGTATACGATTGTAGCTTGAAGCACAGGCTTTTCACCAATTTTCACGTCTAGGAATTTACCCCACAGTGAACAGCTGTTTGACAGTGTTCATGGTAGTATTGTTTAGAACAGCAAGAGGCTGGAAAGAACCCAACTGTCCGCCCATTAATGGGTGATTAAACTGTGTTATAAACAGTGCAAAACTATGAAGTTATCAAAAAGATTGTCATCAAGACTTCTATGGCTGATGGAAAGATATTCGAATTGTTTTTCATGAAAAAGGGTGGTTTAGTATGTTTCCATCTGTGTTTCAAAAAGACATACTTACTGACAGAAAGCAGATCAGAAATTGTTAGGGTCAGTGGTGGTGCAGGGATGAACTATAAAGGGCCACAAGGGAACTTTTTAAGATGACAGAAGTGTTTCATATCTTGACTGTGATGGTGGTCACTATGCACTTAAAATGAGCGTAGGCCGGGCATGGTGGCTCATGCCTGTAATCCCCCAGCACTTTGGGAGGCCGAGGTGGGTGGATCACCTTAGGTCAGGAGTTCAACACCAGCCTGGCCAAATGGCAAAACTCCATCTCCACAAAAAAAATTATCCAGGTGTGGTGGTGGGCTCCTGTAATCCCAACTACCTGGGAGGCTGAGGCAGGAGAATCGCTTGAAGCCAGGAGGCGGAGGTTGCAGTGAGCCAAGATCACACCATTGCACGCCAGCCTGGGAAACAACAAACTCCATCTCAAAAAAAAAAAAAAGAGTATACTTTATTATATGTAAATTATGCCTTTAAGAAGTTCATTTTAAAAAGATACACATATACACATCTACATGTATAACGGCATAAACCAAGAATATTTCTGGAGAGACACAAAGGAAAGTTAATAGTTGGAATTCTAGGGTATGGGAGATATTTATTGTATATAATTTTTTACCACTTGAATTTGCCATTTGTATTTACTTTGTTTCAACTTAAAAAAATTAAAGCCATCACAAGTTTTTAGTTTAATTTCTCTCGACCTTAGCACATTCGTGTGTAAAACAGGGATAATGGCACCTAACTCGTAGGGGTATTAAGATAATTAAAGGAGATGACACAGTAAAATGTTTAGCACAGTGTTCAATCAATGCCAGCTTCAGCTAATGCAATGATTCTTCACTCAGCAAGGAATAAGCCAGTGAATTCCAGCTCTCATAGATTTTTATTCTAGTGGGAAGGAGAAAGACAAACAGTAGATAAGTGAAAATTAGAGTATCAAAGAGTGAGAAGTGCTACAAAGAAAATAAAACAGGTAACTTGTGAGAGTGACTTAAAAGGCAGTCGTGGGTCATTAGGGAAGCGGATGCTGAGGAGGTGACTACTGAGCTGAGATCTGAATGACAAGTAGCAGCCAGTTACGGGAGGAAAACGGGGAGAGTGTATTTCAGGCACAGGGAACACCAACTACAAACAGTTACGTTTTAGGAGTGTCACACTCCTTCCTTGACCTGAATGCCCACCTACACAATGAAAAGGTTGGGTTTTCTAATTCTTGGAGCCCTTCCACGGTTTCTTGTTACTCCAGAAATTGCTTATGTCCCCACAGCTGGTGCCTGTTACTGCTGGCGCTGAGCCCAGCGATCCAGCCCACCCGGCTAATCCAGGACTTTTTTTCACTGCGAGAGGCTAAATGGATCCTGGAGGCGATAGCAAGAATTGGAGGGAGCGCGGTTGTAGCTCATCTGGGGGCTTTCCGGTGCCGGTGAGGAGACCATGAAGCCACCAGCCCCAGCTGACCCGCCCGCCTAGGCCCAGAAAGTCAGACCCTGGCCGCCCCTTGCCCCTCCGCTCGCACTACCTGCCCCAGGTGTCGTGCCCGTCACAGGTGAGAGGTCGTAGCTCATCGAAGGGAAAGGCATTCTCCAGGTAGCTGTCGTAGGCGTGGTAGAACATGGCCTTGACTCGCTCCCTGGGCGTGGGACGAGAAATCAGGCATGGGGCCAGAACACAAAAACAAGCGGGGGAAGAACAAGATACAGGGCGGAAAGTGGGAATCACTAGCTGATTTCTGCTTGGGACCTAGCGGCGGGGTCCGAGCAAGTCGGGGTAGGAGACCTGGGATGGAGAGAAAGGGAAGGGACCCGGTTCGCGCATCCCATTCCCTGACTGCGAAAAGGGCGGGAACCTGGCCTCCTTCACCTGTAGTGGGCGGGATCTGGCGCGGAGCCGTCGGGACCTGGCGCACCATGGTGCAGGGGCAGCAGCGCGCACAGGAGGCCAAGCGAGATGAGCAGCCGGAAAGGCATAGAGCTCGTGTCCTCTCAGCGCCGCCGCAGCAGCAGCAGCCACTGCAACCAGCTCATCCTGGGAGCTGCTGCGGGTTCTTCCGGGGACCCGCGCCACTGCGCCTGCGCGCTGAGAAATCAGCCGCTCACTTCCGGACTACAAGCCCCGGAATGCAATGCGCAGTGAAACGTGGCCGAAGAGCAACTTGGGATATACGCTTTCGGAAGTGCTGATCAACGTGTCTTAAAGACAGTGGCTGTTGTTACTACTGTTATTAATTAATGTTTTAATAATAACAGCTAGCGTGCATTGAGCACTTATTGTGTACTCGTACTGTACGAAGCATTTAAAATGCATTCTATCATATTTGTTTTAACAACCTTATTAAGCATGAAGGCTGGGTAAGCATGAGAAATGTTCAGCCTCTACCATTATTATGTAGCAGATGAGCCGCAGACAAAACTCCTCAGACGCCGGGTTAAAGAAGGAAGGAGCTTTAATCGGCTGGGAGCGTGGGCTGACTCACGTCTCAAAAACCGAGCTCCCCGAGTGAGCAATTCCTGTCTCTTTTAAGAGCTTACAACTCTAAGGGGGTCCGCGTGAGAGGGTCGTGATTGAGCAAGCAGTGGGTATGTGCCTGGGGGCTGCCTGCACCGGTAATCAGAAGGGAACAGAACAGGACAGGGATTTTTACAGTGCTTTTCCATACAATGCCTGGAATCTATAGATAATGTAACCGGTTAGTTCAGGGCTCGATCTTTAATTACCAGGCCTGGAATGCAGCGGTGGGCTGTCTGACTACTGATTTCACTTCTGTCTTTAACTCCTACTTTTTATTTGAGGCAGAAATTGGACATAAGACAATATGAGGGGTGGTCTGCTCCCCTATTTAGGGATATTAAGCTTCCCAAACCAGTTACTTGTTGATTGTATAAGATACAACTCACATTTATTTGTCCAAAACTTCCACTTTTTTTTTTTTTAATCTCTTGCATTTTCTGATGCTGTCACTCTTGAGGTTTCCTGAAATCCCTTCAGTTCTAGAAATTCATGACATTTCTTTCCTTCCACTTTGGGATGTGGTTACACAATCACGGTCCCTTCAGTCTCCATCTCAAACCGGAAGCTTGCCCCTATCAGCCCTGTAGAATGTCTTAGGTAAGAATGAATACCTTGGTCAGGCGTAGTGGCCCAAGCCTATAATCCCAGGACTTTGGGAGGTCGAGGCGGGTGGATCACCTGAAGTTAAGAGATCGAAACCAGCCTGGCCAACATGGTGAAACCCCGTCTTTACTAAAAATACAAAAATTAGCCAGGCGTGGTGGTGGGTGCCTGTAAATCCCAGCTACTGGGGAGGCTGAGGCAGGAGAATCGCTTGAAACTGGGAGGCGGAGGTTGCAGTGTGCCAGGATCGCACCACTGCACTCCAGCCTGGGCAAAAGAGCAAAACTCCATCTCAAAAAAAAAAAAAGAAAGAAAAAAGAATGACTACTCTGAAGCACTATAGCTTTCAGGAGGTTTGTGATCCATTTCTCCATTTCCCTTATTCCCAAGTTTCTCAAGTTTGGTCAGCACCTTAGACCACAGCAACACCCATGACTTTGGTCAGTGTGACATGCAGTAGAACCAACCCTGGATTTGAAGTCAGATCTAGGCTCCAGTTAATTACAACTCTGTCACTCATCTATAACCTGTGTATGTGACCCTCTCCTCTGGGGCTAGCATCCTTGTCTATAAATAATGAGGTGTTTGAACAAATGGATCTTTGAGATCATTTTCGGTCGAGCTTTCTATGATTCTAGGATTGGCTATCTCCTATTTGCTGAAAAAGGCACATGGAAGTGGTAGCTCAGTCTGTTGAGCTGGAGTGCAGCCAGGCTTGGTCTCCTTTGGTCCCACATCCATCCCTGAAAACATCCCCCAAGTAAGTGTCTCAAAATGCCATCCATTGATAGAATTAAATCCCTGACAACCCAGAGAGATTGAGGTGATATAGCCTAGAGGCTAAAAGTATGGGCTTTATATTTGGGCAGACCTGAGTTGGAGTACTAGCTTCATCACCTGTTAGGATATGACCCTGCCAGTTTTTCTCTGAGCCTCAGTTATCTCATTTGTATAATAGGAATAGTATTAGTACCTACTTAATAGGATTGTGAGGATTTGGTGAGCTATTGCATGTAAAGTGCCTGGCATAGTGTCTGGCAGAAGAGACACTCAGTAAATATTAGGATGTTTTTATTTTTTATTTATTTATTTATTTTTTGAGATGGAGTTTCATTCTTGTCGCCCAGGCTGGAGTGCAATGGTGTGATCTCAGCTCGCTGCAACCTCTGCCTTCTGGGTTCAAGCGATTCTCCTGCCTCAGCTTCCGGAGTAGCTGGGATTACAGACGCCTGCCACTGCACCCAGCTAATTTTTATATTTTTAGTAGAGACAGGGTTTCACCATGTTGGCCAGGCTGGTCTTGAACTCCTGATCTCAGGTGATCCACCCACCTCAGCCTCCCAAAGTGTTGGGATTACAGGCGTGAGCCACCGCACCCCGCCTAGGATGTTTTTAGAAACTCTTCTTGGGGCTTCCAGATGGAAGGGAAAGGAGATGACAGTAAGCTGAGACCTGGATAACAACACACGAGCACTGTATTCGTTTCCTGTGATTCTTCCAACAAATTACCACAAACCAAGTGGCTTAAAGCAACAGAAATTTATTCTCTTGCACTTTGGGAGGTCAGGAGCCTGAAATCAATTTCACTGGGCTAAAATTAAGGTCTTGACAGGGCCACACCCACTCCAAAGTCTCTAGGGGAGAATCCGTCCCTTGCCTCTTTAGATTCTCCTGAATGCTCGCATTCCTTGGCTTATGGTTGTATCACTCCAGTATCTGCCCCTGTCTTCATATATCCTTCTCTGTGGATGTGTCACATCTCCTTCTGCTTTTCTCTTATAAGGACATTTATAATTGCATTTAGCACCCCCCCATCCCCCCCAGCCCCAGATAATACAGGATAAAACTCCCATTCCAAGATTTTTAACTTAATCACGTCTGGAAAAAAAAAAAGAAAGAAACACCTCTTTTCCAAATAGAGAAACATTTACAGTTTCCAGAGATTAGGACCTGGACTTTAGGGGGCTATTTCCAGTCTAGCAGAGGGACTAAATATTTTTCAGACCTGGGCCTTGCCCTGTTATGAAACTCACCTTCTCCATATTATAAATCCTATAGCTTATTTTTTTATCTCCCATTCAAAATTCTAGTGTAGATAAAACTTTTGCAGGAAGGGTGGGTTCAGGTTGCCTGGATTTGGTAACGATAGGTCTCTCTTTATGAGCAAGACTGAAACACTCACGATTTTCCTTTATATTATTTTTCTAGCTTGATGTCATTTTCCACACTGTCACTGAACAAATAAAACCATGACAGGTTTTCACAATTCATGTGACTAATTTCATAGTTCTCTAATGAGAATAAAAAATTTGTTTTACCCTCTGGAAAGTGTCAGAACTCTTCTTTCTCTCACTCTGTGTTTATAATATTGGATTCTAGAAGGTTATGACCCACCAGTGAAATGTCACACTTGAGCCTTTACTTGTGAAGAGACTCAGAGTAAGTTGCCTACCTCTCTGAGCCTCAATTTCCTATTGTAAAATACAGAAATTGATGATGCCATAAAGGAATTCTGGGAATTAAATGAGAAAGTGAAAATTCTCAGCACAATGACTGGTATATATTAAGTTCTTGATACATATTAATTCTCTTCCCTGCCTCCCCAACTCTTCCTTTTTTTAAAGGCAGAGCAGTTGGTTCCATTTACTGAGCATCTGCCCCTAGTCATCCAAGGCTTTATAGGCAATAGTTCCTACCCTCAAAAGTCTGAGGCACAGTGCTGAGCATATAACTAAGATTCCAAAATAATCAAGTCATAGGCCTTTCCCTTGAAGTGCTTGCAATTTTGTTAGAAGGGGAAGATGTCAATTGGAGAATACTTGGAATCATAGGGTGTTCAAGTCTTCCCTGTGGGTGAATAGAGTTTGGAGGGAGCTCAGATGACATCAGTATCTGAGGCCAATGTCCTTGGACTCTGTGTTCAGTGGAACAAGACTTTGACTGGTCGTCAGAAACTCTTGGTCTTGTTACTTGTTTATCCACTATCTCTGTGTGATCTTGGGCAAGTCATTTTCCCTTTTGGGGACTCAGTTTCCATATCTGGAAGATGAAAGAGTGACTATCAGCACAAGGAAAATATTAACATATCCATACAGAGTTATTGCAAAAAATCAGAAAACAGAATTCAACACACATCAACTGCAGAAATTTCCCCCCAAGAAACATCCATGAAGCAGAATAAAACAGTGCGACAGCATTCCAAACGGAATTTGACTATTTGCCAACAAAATAAGAAAGGAGGGGGATAGGGAGGGGGACAAGAAGACGGAGAAGGAGAAAATTGTCACATGTATTGATAATAGCTAAGATTTACATAGCAATTAATATGTTCTTTGTACTTTACATCCATCAACCATTAATCCTTACCACAACCCTCTGAGAAAGTGTCATTATCACCATTTTATAAACCAAAAACCTGAAGCACAGATTCTAAGAACTGAAAAGAGATTTAGCAACTTAATCAATGTCTCATACCGAGTAAGTAGAAGAGTCAAGGTTTGGATCCAAACAGCCTATACTCTAACGCATTAATGAAAATAATGACAAATATATAAATAAAAGGCCAATATAGAATTTTTTTTTTTTTTTTTTTTTTGAGACGGAGTCTCGCTCTGTCACCCGGGCTGGAGTGCAGTGGCCGGATCTCAGCTCACTGCAAACTCCGCCTCCGGGGTTTACGCCATTCTCCTGCCTCAGCCTCCCGAATAGCTGGGACTACAGGCGCCCGCTACCTCGCCCGGCTAGTTTTTTGTATTTTTTAGTAGAGACGGGGTTTCACCGTGTTAGCCAGGATGGTCTCGATCTCCTGACCTCGTGATCCGCCCGTCTCAGCCTCCCAAAGTGCTGGGATTACAGGCTTGAGCCACCGCGCCCGGCCCAATATAGAATTTAACAATGGAGATCTGGTGAACTGCTACAGTGTCCTCTAGCTTCAGCTTCATGTGGTTTTAGGGTCAACATTTCCTTCCCTTTTGCTGGAAAATTAGAGGGAAAAGCTCAATTCCCTGAAGTTGGAAGCCAAGGCATTTTAGATCCCCTTTGGCCAAGTACACTTGACCTCTTTTAGCAGGCGAGAATCCTTTTTCCAGCATCTGAAGGTCATTTGGTTCTCCCAACTCCCAAAGCCGGGGTTGCATACTACATACTTTTGACTTGCCAAAAAATAAGTTTATCCCTGGGAAATTTCCCATCTGTTGCTTTGTAGAAATGCTTGAACTTTTGTGTGCAGCATGTCCAAATATTTAGATCAATGACTCCCTGGTTAGAGTCCCAAACCTCGCTATTTTTTTTTTTTTTTTTTTTTTTTGAGATGAGAGTTTTGCTTTTGTCACCCAGGCTAGAGTGCAGTGGCGTGATCTCAGCTCACCGCAACCTCTGCCTCCCGGGTTCAAGCGATTCTCCTGCCTCAGCCTCCTGAGTAGCTGGGATTACAGGCATGCGTCACCATACCCAGCTAATTTTTATATTTTTGGTAGACAGGGTTTCACTATGTTGGCCAGCCTGGTCTCAAACTCCTGACCTCAGGTGATCCGCCCGCCTCGGCCTCCCAAAGTGTTGAGATGACAGGCACGAGCCACCGTGCCTGGCCTTACGCTTTTATCCTCATTTTATTTTTATTCTTTTTGAGATAGGGTCTCACTCGGTCACCTAGGCATGATCACCACTCACTTCAGCTTCGACCTCCCAGGCTCAAGTGATCTTTCCACCTCAGCCTCCCAATCAGCTGGGACCACAGATACGTGACACTATGCCCAGCTACTTTTTAATTTTTTGTAGAGACAAAGTCTCGCTGTATTGCCCAAGTCAGTCTTGAACTCCTGGGCTCAAGCAATCCTACCGCCTTAGTCTCCCAAAGTGTAGAGATTACAGGCATGAGCCACCACATCTGGCCTCAGACCACGTTTTTATTATGCTTATGTTCGAAGTGAACTCAGACCTGTAGCTAAATCTGCCACGGAATTGTGCACTTCAAAATGGTTAAGATGGTAAGTTGTGTCACGTGTATTTTGTCACAATTTCTTAAAAATTAAAAAGTGAGCCTGGGCACAGTGGCTCAAGCCTGTAATTCCAACACTTTGGGAGGCTGAGGTGGGCAGATTGCTTGAGCCCAGGAATTTGAGACCAGCTTGGGCAACATGGCAAAACCCTGTCACTACAAAAAAAAGAAAAAAAAAAAAAATTAGCAGGGTGTGTGGTGGCATGTGTCGCTAATCAAAGCTACTCAGCCTAAATGGAATGGAATAAATGGAATGTGAGCCAACAATTATTATTATTATTTTATTATTATTATTATTATGTCTACTGCCCTTTTGAAATACCCAATTCTGGCAGAGTGCAGTGGTTCATGCCTGTAATCCCAGCACTTTGGGAGGCCGAGGTGGGCAGATCACCTGAGATCAGGAATTCGAGAGCAGCCTGGCCAACAAACCCCATCTCTTCTAAAAATACAAAAATTAGCTGGGTGTATTGGCGAGCGCCTGTAATCCCAGCTACTCGGGAGGCTGAGGCATGAGAATTGCTAGAACCTGGGAGGTGGAGGTTGCAGTGAGCCGAGATCATCCCACTGCACTCCAGCCAGGGCGACAGAGAAAGACTATGTCTCAAAAAAAAAAAAGAAAAGAAAAGAAAAAGAAATACCCAATTCTGTCACAGAAAATATATTCTTATTTGCTGGCGGGGAAAAGGGTGGTTAGTAGATGGGAAAAGGGTGCTTTCTTTGCTGATATCCAAAGCGGACACTTTCTCTGCCTATTTGATGATACAAAACTAGCCCTACCACACCAGGCTAAGGGAGAGAAGAGGATCTGTGTCCCACAGAATTCCCCCTATTAGCCTACCTGCCCCATAGCCCCTAACTCTGCTGCTAATCAATTGTGCCAGGTCAGGAAGAAGGAAACTGAGGGAAAGAAGAAGCCTAATAGATTGAAAATCCTTCAGCAAACATTTATTGAGAGCCTTATAATGGTTAGTGTCTACTGAATTAAACTTACTAGTGTTAAGAAACATTATCTGAAACATGTTACTAAGGTAAAAAGATGATTGTGTGACTTTTTGCTGTCATGATAAAGCATTGACTAGCAAGTCTACTTGTCATCTATCCCTGAAGAGAAACGTGACACTATTTACATAATTAATTAGGGCCCAGACATTGTACAATTCTATAAAGTAATAAGATGTAACACTTTCATTTCCTGTGTGGTAGAGAAGATAATCCCAAAGGTTATGATATTATTACTCTGTGGGACATTAACCCATTTAGTATGTAATTTAGCAATCTTACTTCAATATTTTTCTTTTCCATTGACCATAAAAACTCCAGTTCTTTTTTCTTTCTTTTGAGACAGGGTCTCACATTGTTGCCCAGGCTGGAGTGCAGTGGTTCGAACATGGCTCATTACAGTCTTGACCTCCCACATCCCAGGCTCAAGTGATCTTGCCTCAGTCCCTCAAGCTGGGACTACAGGCATGTGCCACCATGCCCAGCTAATTTTTGTATCTTTTCGTATAGACAGGGTTTTGCCATGTTGCACAGGCTGGTCTGGAACTCCTGGCTAAGCGATCCACCCACCTTGGCCTCCCAAAGTGCTGGGATTACAGGTGTAATCCCACTGTGCCCAGCCCAACTCTAGTTCTTATATTCTATTTTGAACTGGCTTTGTCATCCTGCTAGTCCCCTCATTAATGAGTTAAATGAAACTCTGACCCATGCTCACTGTCTATTTCAATGAGAATTATGGGGTTCTTTTTGTTTTTGTTTTTGGGTTTTTTTGAGACAGAGTCTCACTCTGTTGCCCAGGCTGGAGTACAGTGGTGTGATCTTGGCTTACTGCCTCCTGGGTTCAAATGATTCTTTTGCCTCAGCCTCCCAAGTAGCTGGGAATACAGGCACCCGCCACCACTCCCAGCTAATTTTTGTATTTTTAGTAGAGATGGGATTTCATCATGTTGGCCAGACTGGTCTCGAACTCCTGACCTCAAGTGATCCACCCACTTCAGCCTCCCAAAGTGCTGGGATTTACAGGAGTGAGCCACTGTGCCTGGCCAATAATTACATTTTTAACATGCTGATAATTATCCCTGACATTAAGTGTCAGACCCTGGATTAAGTAATTTATAGATCCATGAAACTCCTTTGAGATAGTTTTTTTTGTCCCCATTTTCCAGATAAGAAAGTGAAGGCACAAAAAGACAAAAGAATTTTGTCAGTGCCAGTTTTGTGCCAGGAGCTTTACCAAGTTACAGTTTTTTCTCCTTCCCTGGGAGTCCTGTTTATCTATTCATTTATTTAAAAAAAAAAAATCTATTGAGCACTTATGATGTGCCAAATACTCTGCTAAGCTGGTAATATAGAACTGTAAAACACATTCTCTGCCCTCTTACGGCTTTTGGTGTGGAAGACAGACGCATAAATAGACAATTATCATTTAAAGAAGTAAAGGAGGAAAACTCTCCAAACCTATTCTGGTTTGGGGGCTGCCTGCAAAAAAAATTAAGTAATTAATTAATTAAACATTTTTTTAAAAATAAAAAGAACTAAGGGAAAGAGAGGGCTCCAGTAGAACAGAGGCAACATCTAACCCTGGCTTGTGGACATGAAGTCAGGGAAGGCTTCCTGTAGTAGGTGACACCTGAGTATTCTAATAGGAATTAATAGGGCTGAAGAAGGTGGTGGGAAGAACCTCAATTCAAAATTTTGATTCTTTTGTGTATTATGAAAGGCTGTTCTTCTGACTCCTGCTTACCTCCCCATTTCACTTCTTCCTTCCTATCACCTACTCCCATTTGGCCATACTTAAGTATTACTGCTTTCTCAAGTACTTTCTCCTTTCCTATTATATTCTTTTGTACCTTCTTCACCCTGTACTTGAAACAACTTTTTCCTCATCCCCACTTGCCACTTACGCATTATCGGGGTTTTTTGTTGTTGTTGTTTTTGTTTGTTTGTTTGTTTGTTTTTGAGACAGGGTCTTGCTCTGTCACCCAGGATGGTGTGCAGTGGTGCGCTGCAGTCTCAGCCTCCTGGGCTCAAGTGATCCTCCCACCTCAGCCTCCCGAGTTGCTGGGACTACAGGCACGCATCACCATGCCTGGCTAATTTTTGTATTTTTTGCAGAGCCCAGAGGGAACTCCTGAGCTCAAGCAATCCTCCTGCCTCAGCCTCCCAAAGTGCTGGGATTACAGGTGTGAGCCACTGTACCCAGCCTGAAAAGCATTCCTTTTTAAACCAGGAAAATGGCAAGAATATTCTCTTATATTCTCTATCACTTTTTTTTTTTTTGGAGACAGAGTGTTGCTCTGTTGCCCAGGCTGGAGTGCAGTGGCACGATCTCGGCTCACTGTAGCCTCGGCCTCTTGGGTTCAAACGATTCTCCTGCCTCAGCCTCCCAAGTAGCTGGGATTATAGGCATTCACCACCGACCCGGCTAATTTTTGTATTTTTAGTACAGATAGGGTTTCACCATACTGGCCAGGCTGGTTTCAAACTCCTGGCTTCAAGTGATCCACCCACCTTAGACTGCCAAAATGGTGGGATTTCAGGCATGAGCCACTGTGCCTGGCCTTTTATTACTATCTCTGTTAAACATTGTACTAGAGGTTATAGCCAGAACAATAAGTTAAAAAGAAACAAACATTATAAAAATTTAAAAAGAATAAATAATCTGCATTATCTATTGGTGCTATGATTATGCACGTAGAACATCTAAAAGAGTCTAAAAATAATTATTATAACAAACAAAAGAGTTTATTAAGATTGCTAGACACAAAACTAATGCAACAAAATCATCAGTACTTCCATATGCTGAGAATAAGCAGTTAGACCATGAGATTTTAAAAATATATTCAGAGAGAAAATCATAAAACTCTGAGAGATATCAAAGAAGATGTAAACAAAATACACACCCTATCATGCACTGGATGATTCAATATTGTGAAGATATCAATTCTTCCCAGTCATTTACATGCTAAATGCAATACCAACCAAAATTTCATCAACTTGATAAAAAAGATTCCAAAATTTAGGTGTAGATGTTCAAATATTCAAAAATAGCCAAGACACTCTTGAAGAACAAAGAGGGAAGACTTGATCTACAAGAAATAAAGACATTATGAAATAATATTAATTGAGGGCCGGGCACTGTGACTCACGCCTGTAATCCCAGCACTTTGGGAGGCCGAGGCGGGTGGATCACCTGAGGTCAGGAGTTCGCGACCAGCCTGATCAACATGGAGAAACCCTGCCTCTACTAAAAACACAAAATTAGCCGGGCGTGGTGGCGCATGCCTGTAATCCCAGCTACTTGGGAGGCTGAGGCAGGAGAATCACTTGAACCTGGGAGGCGGAGGTTGTGATGAGCTGAGATCGCGCCATTGCACTCCAGCCTGGGCAACAAGAGTGAAACTCCATCTCAAAAAAAAAAAAAAAAATTAAAAAAAAAAGAAATAATACTAATTGAGATAATGAGCATTGGTGCAGGGTGAGACAACTGGGCCACTGAAACAGAATAGACATATTTACTACAAGTCAGAGATGTCACTGCAGACAAGGAAAGGCCAACTTTTGATAACCGGTTCTGGGACAGTGGATATCCATTAAAAGAAACTAATCTTGGCCGGGCGTAGTGGCTCAAGCCTGTAATCCCAGCACTTTGGGAGGCCGAGACGGGCGGATCACGAGGTCAGGAGATCGAGACCATCCTGGCTAACCCGGTGAAACCCCGTCTCTACTGAAAAAAATACAAAAAACTAGCCAGGCAAGGTGGCGGGCGCCTGTAGTCCCAGCTACTCGGGAGGCTGAGGCAGGAGAATGGCGTGAACCCAGGAGGCAGAGCTTGCAGTGAGCTGAGATTCGGCCACTGCACTCCAGCCTGGGCGACAGAGCAAGACTCCATCTCAAAAAAAAAAAAGAAACTAATCTTGACCTCTACTTCATACCATACCTCAAGGTGAAAGACAAAACTAAAAAGCTTTGAACATAAACAGAATATCTTCATGACCTTGGGGGTAGGAAAGGGTTGCTTAAATAAGGCACAAAAAGTACAAACCGTAAAAGAATAAGTTAATAAATATAACCACCTTAAAATTAGGAACTTTTGTTTATCTAAAGACATGATAAAGAAAGTGCAAAGGGGCTGGGTGTGGTAGCTCATGCCTGTAATCCCAGCACTTTGGAAGGCTAAGGTGGGAGGATCACTTGAGCCCAGAAGTTTGAGACCAGCCTGGGCATCATAGCAAGACCTCATCTCTACAAAAATAAGCTTTTCTAAAAAAAAAAAAAAAACCTGCAAGGGTAAAACCACCTACTCAAGCCTCAGCCATGGTGGACACCCTACGACACCTAGGTGGTATAGTCTACTACACCCCTAGGTTCCTTGGTATAGCCTATTTCTCCTAGGCTACAAACCTGTAGAGCATGTTACTATACTGAATACTTTAAGCAATTGTAACACAACGGAAGTATTTGTGTATCTTAAGAAATCTAGGATTTGCTGGGAAGATGGCCGAATAGGAACAGCTCCGATCTGCAGCTCCCAGCGAGACTGATGCAGAAGGTGTGTGATTTCTGCATTTCCAACTGAGGTACCCCGTTTATCTCATTGGGACTGGTTGGGCAGTGGGTGCAGCCCACGGAGGGCAAGCTGAAGCAGGGTAGGGCATCACCTCACCCAGGAAGTACAAGGGGTCAGGGGATATCCCCCACTAGTCAAGGGAAGCTGTGAGGGACTGTACCCTGAGGAACAGTGCACTCAAGCCCAGATATTGCGCTTTTCCCAAGGTCTTCACAACCTGTAGACCAGGAGATTCCCTCCGGTGCCTATGCCACCAGGGCACTGGGTTTCAAGCACAAAACTGGGCAGCCATTTGGGCAGACACCGAGTTAGCTGCTGCAGGAGTTTTTTTGTTTGTTTGTTTGTTTTTTCATACCCCAGTGGCACCTGGAACACCAGCGAGACAGAATCGTTCACTCTGCAGGCTGGGAGTGATGGCTCACGCCTGTAATCCCAGCACTTTGGGAGGCCGAGGTGGGCAGATCACAAGGTCAGGAGATCGAGACCAGCCTGACCAACATGGTGAAACCCTGTCTCTACTAAAAATGTAAAAATTAGCCGGGCATGGAGACGCGCACGTGTAATCCCAGCTATTCGGGAGGCTGGGTCAGGAGAATCGCTTGAACCCGGGAGGCAGAGGTTGCAGTGAGCAGAGATGGCGCCACTGCACTGCAGCCTAGGCCACAGGGCGAGAGTCTGTCTCAAAAAAAAAAAAAAAAAAAAAAACAGAATCGTTCACTCCCCTGGAAAGGAGGCTGAAGCCAGGGAGCCAAGTGGTCTGGCTCGGTGGGTCCCACCCCCACAGAGCTCAGCAAGCTAAGATCCACTGGCTTGAAATTCTCACTGCCAGCACAGCAGTCTGAGGTCGACCTGGGACGCTTGAGCTTGGTAGTGGGAGGGGTGTCTGCCATTGCTGAGGCTTGAGTAGGTAGGTGGTTTTACCCTCACAGTGTAAACAAAGCCGCAGGGAAGTTCAAACTGGGTGGAGCCCACCGCAGCTCAGCAAGGCTGCTATGGCCAGACTGCCTATCTAGATTCCGCTCCTCTGAGCAGGGCATCTCTTTAAAAAAAGGCAGCAGCCCCAGTCAGAAACTTATAGATAAAACCCCTGGCCTCCACAGTGGCTCACGCCTGTAATCCCAGCACTTTGGGAGGCCGAGACGGGTGGAGCATTTGAAGTCAGGAGCTCGAGACTAGCCTGACTAACATGGTGAAACCCCATCTCTACTAAAATACAAAGAAAATTAGCCAGGCGTGGTGACAGATGCCTGTAATCCCAGCTACTCGGGAGGCTGAGGGAGGAGAATTGCTTGAACCCAGGAGGTGGAGGTTGCAGTGAGCCGAGATTGTGCCATTGCACTCTAGCCTGGGTGACAGAGTGCAATGTCTCAAAAAAAAAAAAAAAATCTCCCTGGGACAGAGCACCTGGGGGAAAGGGTGGCTTGGGCACGGCTTCAGCAGACTTAAACATCCCTCCCTGATGGCTCTGAAGAGAACTCCCAGGACAACATTTGAGCTCTGATAAGGGTCAGACTGCCTCCTCAAGTGGGTCCCTGACACCTATGTATCCTGACTGGGAGACACCTCCCATAGGGGCCAACAGACACCTCATACAGGAGAGCTCTTGCTGGCATCTGATGGATGCCCCTCTGGGACGAAGCTTGTTCCAGAGGAAGGAACAGGCAGCAGTCTTTGCTGTTCTGCAGCCTCCAGGGGTGATACCCAGGAAAACAGGCTCTGGAGTGGACCTCCAGCAAACTCCAGGAGACTTGGAGTAGAGGGGCCTGACAGTTAGAAGGAAAACTAACAAACAGAAAGGGATAACATCAACATCAACATCAACAAAAAGACGTCCACTCAGAGACCCCATCCGAAGGTCACCAACATCAGAGACCAAAGGTAGAGAAACTAACGCAAAAAGGCTGAAAAATTCCAAAAACCAGAATGCCTCTTCTCCTCTAAAGGATCACAACTCCTCGCCAGCAAGGGAACAAAACTGGACAGAGAATGAGTTTGACGAATTGACAGAAGTAGGCTTCAAACTCCTCCGAGCTAAAGGAGCATGTTCTAACCCAAGCAAGGAAGCTAAGAACCTTGAAAAAAGGTTAGATGAATTGCTGACTAGAATAATCAGTTTAGAGAAGAACATAAATGACCTGATGGAGCTGAAAAACACAGCACAAGAACTTCGTGAAGCATATGCAAGTATCAATAGCTGAACTGATCAAGAAGAAGAAAGGATAACAGAGATTGAAGATCAACTTAATGAAATAAAGAGAGAAGACAAGATTAGAGAAAAAAGAATGAAAAGAAACAAACAAAGCCTCCAAGAAATATGGGACTATGGCCGGGCGCGGTGGCTCAAGCCTGTAATCCCAGCACTTTGGGAGGCCGAGACGGGCGGATCACGAGGTCAGGAGATCGAGACCATCCTGGCTAACACGGTGAAACCCCATCTCTACTAAAAAATACAAAAAACTAGCTGGGCAAGGTGGCGGTCACCTGTAGTCCCAGCTACTTGGGAGGCTGAGGCAGGAGAATGGCGTGAACCCAGGAGGTGGAGCTTGCAGTGAGCTGAGATTCGGCCACTGCACTCCAGCCTGGGCGACAGAGCAAGACTCCATCTCAAAAAAAAAAAAAAGAAAAAAGAAATATGGGACTATGTGAAAAGACCAAATCTACGTTTGATTGGTGTACCTGAAAGTAACAGGGAGAATGGAATCAAGTTGGAAAACACTCTTCAGGATATTATCCAGGAGAACGTCCCCAACCTAGCAAGACAGGCCAACATTCAAATTCAGGAAATACAGAGCACACCACAAAATCAATGTGCAAAAATCACAAGCATTCCTATACAGACAAACAGAGCCAAATCATGAGTGAACTCCCCTTCACAATTGCTACAAAGAGAACAAAATGCGTAGGAATACAACTTACAAGGGATGTGAGGGACCTCTTCAAGGAGAACTACAAACCACTGCTCAAGAAAATAAGAGAGAACAAAAATAAATGGAAAAACATTCCATGCTCATGGATAGGAAGAATCAATATAGTGAAAATGGCCATACTGCCCAAAGTAATTTATAGATTCAATGCTATTCCCATCAAGCTACCATTGACTTCCTTCACAGAATTGGAAAAAACTACTTTAAATTTCCTATGGAACCCAAAAAGAGCCCGCATAGCCAAGACCTTCCTAAGCCAAAAGAACAAAGCTGGAGGCATCACGCTACCTGACTTCAAACTATACTACAAGGCTACAGTGACCAAAACAGCATGGTACTGGTACCAAAACAGAGATATGGACCAAATGGAACAGAACAGAGCCCTCAGAAATAATACCACACATCTACAACCATCTGATCTTTGACAAACCTGAAAAAATAAGAAATGGGGAAAGCATTCCCTATTTAATAAACGGTGCTGGGAAAACTGGCTAGCCATATGTAGAAAGCTGAAACTGGATCCCTTCCTTACACCTTATACAAAAATTAACTCAAGATGGATTAAAGGCTTAAATGTTGGACCTAAAACTATAAAATCCCTAGATGAAAACTTAGCAATACCATTCAGGACATAGGCACGGGCAAGGACTTCATGTCTAAAACACCAAAAGCAATGGCAACAAAAGCCAAAATTGACAAATGGGATCTAATTAAACTAAAGAGCTTCGGCACAACAAAAGAATCTATCATCAGAGTGAACAGGCAACCTACAGAATGGGAGAAAATTTTTGCAATCTATCCACCCGACAAAGGGCTAATATCCAGAATCTACAAAGAACTTAAACAAATTACAAGAAAAAAACAACGAGAACACATGGACACAGTGAGGGGAACATCACACACTGGGGTCTGTCAGGGGGTGGGGGTCTAGGGGAGGGATAGCATTAGGAGAAATACTTAATGTAGATGACGGGTTGATGGGTGCGGCAAACCACCATGACAAGTGTATACCTGCATAACAAACCTGCACGTTCTGCATATGTACCCCAGAACTTAAAGTATAATAAAAATTTAAAAAAGAAATCTAAACATAGAAAAGGTGCAGTAAAAATATGGTATAGTCGATTTTAAAAGGTATACCTGTAGAGTGTCTACTTCATGAATGGAGCTTGAAGGACTTGATGTTGCTCTGAGTGGGTCAGTGAGTGAGTGGTAAGCAAATGTGATGGCCTAAGACATTACTGTACACTACTGTGGACTTTATCAATACTGTTCACTTAGGCTGCACTAAATTTATGCAAAAACATTTTTCTTTCTTCAATAATAAATTAACCTTAGCTTACTGCTAAAAAAAAAGAAAGTGAAAAGGTAATATTTATGTGTTCTGTGTTCAGGAAACC
Organism: Trachypithecus francoisi; assembly: GCF_009764315.1. NCBI lineage: Eukaryota > Metazoa > Chordata > Mammalia > Primates > Cercopithecidae > Trachypithecus > Trachypithecus francoisi. The sequence goes on from NW_022681467.1 coordinate 30,680,571, forward strand.
AGGAGGAATGGATTTGGCTGAAACTGGAATACATGGGTAGATAAGGCTAGAGAGATAGGCAGGAGCCAAGCCAACAATACCAGGCTACCACCAATTGCTGGGGTAGGCAAGAGCAGGCATCATCCTGGGTGTTTGGAGCTTCTTTTCATGTTCCCTAAGTTGGAGTGTGTTGGGGGGAATGATACAGGGGGAAATTCTGATTAAGACTTAACATCTATTCCTTTGCCTTCTTTTCAAGAAGTCATACTTGGCCGGGCGCGGTGACTCAAGCCTGTAATCCCAGCACTTTGGGAGGCCGAGGCGGGCGGATCACGAGGTCAGGAGATCGAGACCATCCTGGCGAACACTGTGAAACCCCGTCTCTACTAAAAAAAAAAAAAAAAAAAAAAAAAAAAAAGGCCGGGCGCGGTGGCTCAACCCTGTAATCCCAGCACTTTGGGAGGCCGAGACGGGCGGATCACGAGGTCAGGAGATCGAGACCATCCTGACTAACACAGTGAAACCCCGTCTCTACTAAAAAATACAAAAAAACTAGCCGGGCGAGGTGGCGGGCGCCTGTAGTCCCAGCTACTCGGGAGGCTGAGGCAGGAGAATGGCGTGAACCCGGGAGGCGGAGCTTGCAGTGAGCTGAGATCCGGCCACTGCACTCCAGCCCCGGCGACAGAGCAAGACTCCGTCTCAAAAAAAAAAAAAAAGAAGTCATACTTAATGTCCATCCCTCCTGGACAGGGTCTGTTCTGTTTGCTGCTAAGCTCCTTTCTTATCTCTCTCACCTACTGAACATGTACTGTGTTCTGGGAGCTTTGAATGCATCATCTTGTTTATCCTCATGAGATGGTCTAATAATGAAGAAAGCATGTTTTGGCATTCAACTCACCTGGGTTTGAGTCCCAGCTCTGCCTTTTACCAGCTGGATGTCTTTGAGCAGCTCAGTTCACTGTTCTGTGCTTCTGTGTCCTCATCTGCAAAATGGGAATGATGGCTATTTCTTCAGACTGCCTTCCCTCCCTTTTTTTCTCTCCCTCCCTCCCTTCCTTCCTTTTCTTCCTTCCTTCCTTCCTTCCTTCCTTCCTTCCTTTTCTTCCTTCCTTCCTTCCTTTTCTTCCTTCCTTCCTTTTCTTCCTTCCTTCCTTCCTTCCTTTTCTTCCTTCCTTCCTTTTCTTCCTTCCTTCCTTCCTCTCTCTCTCTCTCTGTCTGTCTGTCAACAGGGTCTTGCTATATTACCCAGGCTTGTCTCAAACTCCTGGACTCAGGCAATCCTCCCAGCTTGGCCTCCCAAAGTGCTAGGATTACAGGCCTGAGCACCTGGCCCAGACTTTCTTCAGACTTTTCACAGGGTACTAGTGAGAAAAAAATACATGGACTCTGCTTACTTAATACTGTGCCTGGCACATTACAAGCTCTTCGCACACGTTATTGCTATTATTCCACATCCTAAGGGGGAAGTGCCTTTGAAGGGTCCACACTCTTTTGTTACCCAAATTAGGCCAGGTTGCTTAAACTGCCATTCTCCAGTAGCTAAAAACAGGGGTGGGAGAGCCTGGTCCTCTGAAGTCCAGCTGGGCACACGGCCAGTCCCTGGCCCATCCCTGCTCCTGCTGCCCTGGCAAGGCCTCCCTTACCCACTGGGGCTGCACCAGCACTGGCCCCAGCTCAGCTTCCTGTCTCCCTTATCTTCCTCCAGCATGTGCTCTCTGGAGTAGGAAACACTACCGCTTGCTTCCTTCATTTCCCTTTGCTCAACAGGACCCTCATTCTTTAGGTCTCAGTCAAATCCCAGCTGCTGGCCTGGTGCCCACTCTGTGATTTTCTACACCTCAGCACCCAGCCCAGATGCAGTGTAGGCCCTGGCTCCAACAGCACCAACAGCAGCATTTCTCTTTTCTTCCCCACCCCCATCCCTGCGTTTAGAATGAGAAAATGCTCAAGTTGCCCCTCTCCCAACACTGTTTTTATTTTCTCTGTTCCCTGGGGCTCCATACTTCCATCTTCTTTTTTTTTTTTTTTTTTTGAGACAGAGTCTTGCTCCGTTGCTCAGGATGGAGTGCAGTGGCAGGATCTTGGCTCACTGTAAGCTCCACCTCCCAGGTTCAAGTGATTCTCCCACCTCAACCTCCTGAGTAGCTGGGATTACAGGTGTGCCACCATGCCCAGCTAATTTTTGTATTTTTAGTAGAGACGGAGTTTTACCATGTTGCCCAGGCTGGTCTCAAACTCCTGGCCTCAGGTGATCCATCCACCTTGGCCTCCCAGAGTGCTGGGATTACAGGCATGCCCAGTCCCATACTTTCTGAGTTCAAATCCTCACTCTGCACTTCTAAGCTGTGTGACCTTGGGCTACTTACTTAACTATTTTTCTGGGCTTTAATTTTTTCTTTCTTTTTTTTTTTTGTACAGAGGAAGCAGAGAAGGTTTCATCAGGTTATCCAGGTTAGTCTCAAACTCCTGGGCTCAAGGGATCCTTCTGCCTGGGCCTCCCAAAATGCTGGGATTACAGGCATAAGCCGCCATGCCCAGTTTTTTTAGTGGTTGTTTTGTTTTGTTTGCGACAGGGTCTCTTTCTGTCACCCAGGCTGGGGTGCAGAGGCACAGACATAGCTCACTGCAGCCTTGACGTTTTGACATCCTGGGCTCAAGCCATACTCCTGCCTCAGCCTCCCGAGTAGATGGGACCACAGGTGTGTACCACCATGCCTGGCTAATTTAAAAAAAATTTTTTTTGTAGAGATGGAGTCTCATATGTTGCCATGCTGGTTACTGATTTACAGGCATGAGCCACTACACCCAGCCAGCTTTAATTTTTTTTTTTTTTTGTCTGTAACATGGAAACAATGAGCATGGTCTGCCCCAGAGAAAGTGATTAAAGGCCTAGCACATAGTATGAATTTTAAGAATGTTTTATAACATATATATTAAACATTCAAGCATGTTGGAGGTATGTGTTCAAAAATGTATTGATGAAGAGTGATCAAAATAATTTTTGAGACACTGTGTGGGGGGTTAAATTCACAAACTTTGGCACCAGAGAGAGAGAAAGTTTCAAATTACAGCTTTTGCTGTGTGACCTTAGGTAAGTCACTTAACCTCTCTGAGCCTCAGTTTCTTTATTAGTAAAATGGTGATGCTAGTGAAACCCATTTTATAGGGCTAACATAAGAATAAAGTAAGATTATTTATGTAAAGAGCTGAACACTGTTCCTGGCCTGAAATAAGTGTTACCTATAATAATGGTATCATTGTCTCACTGTTCAATTTTCAGGGCTCTAGGATATGAGAGGGGTGTTTGGAAAATAGCTATTGCTGCTGCCATTTGTCCATGATGGATCTTAACCTGATTAGAAAGGCCTCGATGTGGCTGGCCCCCTGGGATTACAAATCCTAGCACTTTGGAAGGCCAAGGTGGATGGATTACTTGAGGTCAGGAATTCGAGACCAGCCTGGCCAACATGATGAAACCCTATCACTACTAAAAATGCAAAAATTAGCCAGGCGTAGTGGCACCCACCTGTAAATCCCAGCTACTTGGGAGGCTGAGGCAGGAGAATTGCTTGAATCCAGGAGGCGGAGGTTGCACGCTGCACAGATCATACCGTTGCACTCCTGCCTGGGCAACAGAGCGAGACTCCATCTCAAAAAACAAAAAAGAAAGAGTAAGAAAGAAAAGCAAAGAAAGCCCTTGATGTTATGAGCTCTGTATAAAATAATGTGGGCAAAAGTGGACCCAGACCCTACCCACTTAGATCGAAGGCTCACAGCATTCAATTCCAAATTGGTTCAATCATACACTCTCTCTCTTACCCATCCCAAAGTACCCTTCAAGCCTTCAAGGGAGAAAGAAGTCAAAGCAAAAATATGCACAACCTCGCTAAGAATCAGATCAATGCAAACTAAAACCAAAGAGAAATGCCATTTTACACCCAACCATCTGATCATGCCAAGAGCTGGCAAGGATGTGAAGCGAGGGAATTCTCATACACTGCTGGGAATGTAAATTGGCACAACCTTTTTGTAAAATAGTTTGGCAATATCTAGTAAAACTGAAGATGCATATACCTTATTACTCAGAAATTCCACTCTCAAGTTTGCACCTACAAAAACTCCCACATATGCACAAGGACTCGTGTATGAGAATGTTCATACCAGCACTGTTTGTAATAGCAAAAACTGGAAAAAAACTTAAATGTTCAGCAACAAGAGAATGGATACATAAATAATAATCTATTCCCAAAATTTATTTATTTATTTTTTTTTGAGACAGGGTCTCGCTCTGTTGCCCAGGCTGGAGTGCACTGGCATGATTATGGCTCACTGCAGTCTCAACCTCCCGGGCTCAAGCAATCCTCCTACCTCAGCCTCCTGAGTAGCTGGGACCACAGGCACACCCCACCACACCCAGCTAATTTTATTTTATTTTTATAGAGATGGGGGTCTCACTATGTTGCCCAGGCTGGTCTTGAACTCCTGGGCTCAAGTGATCCACCCACCTTGGCCTCCCAAAGTGCTGGGATTATACCTCCTCAGCCGGAATATTTTAAAGCAGTGAAAATGAATGGTCTACACATAGCCACGTGAATGAATCTTATTAATATATTAAGTGAAAAAAGCAAAATGTACAGAGGAATACATACATTTTAATATCATTTATATAAAGCTTAAAATATATGAAATACCACTATCTATTGTTTAGGGATATATACATAAGTAGTGTAAGTATATAGAAATATAAGGAAATGAAAAATATCAAATCTTCATTTTCATTTGAAGTGGTTACTTCAGGGACTGTGGCAGGGAGAGAGAGATGCAACTGAGGAGGAGCCCATAGGGGGCTTCAACTATATTAGTAATATTGTATTTCTTATGCTGGGTGGTGGGGATAGGTATGTTTGAAATGTAATCCTTTAAGCATGAAATAACTCGTCAGAAATGAAATATTTCAGGCTGCACACAATGACTCACGCTTGTAATCCCAGCACTTTGGGAGGCTGAAGTGAGCAGATCACCTGAGGTCAGGAGTTTGAGACCAACCAGGCCAACGTGGTGAAACCCTATCTCTACTAAAAATACAAAAATTAGCCAGATGTGGTGGCAGGTGCCTGTAATGCCAGCTACTAGGGAGGCTGAGGCAGGAGAATCACTTGAATCCAGGAGGCGGAGGCTGCAATGCGCCGAAATCATGCCACTGCACTACAGCCTGGGAGACAGAGCAACACTCCATCTCAAAAAAAAAAGAAAAGAAAAAGAAAAAAGAAACGTTCCATAATTTTTAATAAAAGTCAAGACAATATAAACTGGTAGTGATTTAAGTCATTCTACTTTTCCTGAGGCCCAGGGCAGGAAAACAAGGTTCCTATCCCTCTTCCAACTAGACCATTTTGATAAGCTGCAAAAAGAAAAGACTTTGATGCTATATCTTAGCCAGTTTGCAAGAGCTGAGAGGTGAGCATGGAAGCTCTTGCATATATTCAGTTCAGAGAATGGGTGCCTAGTTTATGTCCAGACTTTGTCCCAGATTTCACTATGACGTCAACTTTCCAGGGAGAAGTATATAAAATAAAAAGTTAAAATCCCCCTCAGTCCTTTACCCAATCCCATTCCCCAGAGGTAATCTCTATTGACAGTGCCCCTTCGGACATTTTCCCTATGTATAGACAAATACACAAATACACACAGAAAGTTAATTTTGGCCAGGTGCAGTGGCTCCTGCCTATACCAGAGGATCGCTCAAGTGCAGAAGTTCAAGACCAGCCTGGGCAACATAGCGAGACCTTGTCTCTAGTAAAAATCAAAAAAATTAGCTGGGTGTGGTGGCACAGTGGCACATACCTATAGTCTCAGCTACTCAGGTGGTTGAGGTGGGAGAATCACTTGAGCCTGGGAGGTCAAGGCTGCAATGAGCTCTGATTGCTTCACTACACTACAGCCTGAGTGACAGAGCAAGACCCTGTCTCAAAAAAATAATAATTACATATATATATATATATAAGGATGAAATTATATATGTATTATTTGAACAGAAGTGAAATATTTTCTTTTTTTTTTTCAGACAGAATCTTGCTGCATCACCCAGGCTGGAGTGCAGTGGTGCAATCTCGGCTCTCTGCAACCTCCACCTCCCAGGTTCAAGCGATTCTCATGCCTCAGTCTCCCAAGTAGCTGGGATTACAGCCATGCACCACCATGCCCAGCTAATTTTTGTATTTTTAGTAGAGACATTCGCCTTGTTGGCCAGGCTGGTCTCAAACTCCTGGCCTCAAGTGATCCACCCACCTCAGCCTCCCAAAGTGCTGGGATTACAGGCGTGAGCCACTACGCCCAGTCAGAAGTGAAGTTTTTTAATTAAAAATTTTATTTTATTATTATTCTATTTATTTATTTATTTATTGAGACAGAGTCTCACTCTGTTACCCAGGCTGGAGTGCAATGGCATGAACTCGGCTCATGGCGACCTCTATCTCCCGAGCTCAAGCGATTCTCCTACCTCAGTCTCCCAAGTACCTGGGATTACAGGCTCATGCCATCACACCCAGCTAATTTTTTTTTGTATTTTTCGTAGAGATGGCGTTTCACCATGTTGGCCAGGCTGATCTCGAGCTCCTGACCTTGTGATCCGCCTGCCTCGGCCTCCCTAACTGCTGGGATTACAGGCGTGAGCCACCATGCCTGACCAAGAAACAAGTTGTTTAGTGGTTCTGTGTGTGGTTGACACATAAATGGTCCTAAACTGTTCATAATATTCTGCAACTTATTCTTGGACATCTATGTACATCATAAATATCTCATTCAGTCATTCACTTTGCTGATATTTATTATGTGATGTGCACTCTTCCAGGGAGACTATTGCACAAGATAAACGTCCTCCTTCCTCATAGAGATTATATTCTGGTGAAACATTCAAACAATAAGCATGTAAATAAATAATATAATTTCATGTAGTACTAAGTAATATGATGAAAATAAAGTGGGGATTGGGCAGGGGAGGGTGTACTTTTTTTTTAACTATTATATAGTATTCACAGTATGGATTAACATAGCTTGGGGGAGTGACTTTAAAACTTTTCTACTTGCTTCCTTGAGTAAGGAACACACTGCTATCCAGAACTCATCATAGAAACATACACACAAAACCAAAGCACACATGTACAACTGAGCAAATATTTCATGATATAACACTTTCTCTTACTAAGGGTGATGCACTGAACTTTTGTATTCTGTTCTATTTCATTTTTTAAAAATGGTAACCATGACCTGCTAAATTGTTTTCATTGTCCACTAATAAATTATGACCTCAGTTTCAAAAATATTGCTTTAGGCAACCAATCATCTTCTGAGATTTATACAGATTGCTCATAATTCTCTCCTATTTAAAAAAAATTGTTGCAGTGAACTGCTTTACAGTCATTTTATGACTACTTCTGAGACCAAGATCCTTGATTACGTAATTGCTATTTACTTAAAATTCTGGTAAAATGTAGCCATTATACTGGAAAACTAAATTTTAATCTTGGATCTGTCACCACCATGATATATAAACTCTGGGCAAGTCCCTGCACCTCTGGACCTCCATTTCCCCATCAGCAACCTGCTGATCCTACACCCAGGAGTGTGCTCTAAGTTGACAGTAGATGCCCCACCCCCTGCGTCAGCGCCGGCAGGACTTCTCACCAAGCCCTTCTCCCCCTTTTCCGCTCCCTGTTCCTGGTTCCTAGGAAGCAGCCCATGGAGGAGGGAAAAGGCAGGTCTGGGCAGGAGGGCGCAATGAAGGGCGGGGCAGAGGGAGGGTAGGAGGGAGGCCAGCCCCCTAGTAGGAAATGAGACACAGTAGGAATAACACTTTATAAGTCGGACACCCTCTTCCTCCTCCCATCTCCTGGCCTTCTTCCATCCTCCTCTGCCCAGACTCCGCCCCTCCCAGACGGTCCTCACTTCTCTTTTCCCTAGACTGCCGCCAGTGGAGCCCCCAGCCTGCCGGAGCCAGGAACCCAGGTCCAGAGCCTCAACTTCAGGATGTTGACAACATTACTGCCGATACTGCTCCTGTCTGACTGGGCCTTTTGTAGCCAAGACGCCTCAGATGGTGAGTCGGGGGCACATCTCCTGCCTCAGGATGGTTCTGGAGAATCTCATTCTATCTAGGTACGTGGCAAGACCACAGGATAGCTTATCTCACAGCATCTGTGTCTGCAGCTGGCTAGGTCGCTCTACAGGGCAGGCAGAGTCTTGGGGACTGGTTTGTGTCTCAAAGCCAAGGTGAGTTAGTACCTTTAAGCCCTTGAAAAGGGGGAGATGAAAGAGGCTAGGGGAAACAGGATGACTGGAAACATGAGAAAGAAACCAGCAGAGAGGGTAGGAGAATCAGCCTCAGGGAGAGGGGAGAAAGGGGAACTGAGGGTGATGGTAGATAGGGGTACATCTAGGAGAGACGGGAAGAGGCTTAGATGAGAAAAGAAATGGAGGGAATGGGAAGACACTGGGAAAACTGATGGAAGAACTGAGGGAAGACTGGGGCAGAGAGAGGTGAAGGGAGGCTAGGGACAATGGAAGAAGACTGGGTGCAGCTGGTGAAACTGGAGAGAAAGAGATGCTGTGCCTAATAGAACTTATGGGCGATCAGGCTGCCTGAAGCGGCCCTGTTTAAGCAGAAAAGGGAGTTATTACCCTCCCTTATAATTGCACAGGGGCCTCCTTTTCCCTCTCACAGTCCCCATAGCTTCAGTCTCCCCCTCAGAGAGGCAGCAAATAATAACCAGTATTCAATGGGTGCTCACTATGGTTAATACATGGATTGACCCATTTAACTCGCACAAACCCCGAAAGGTGGGTAATATTATTACTATCTCCATTTTACAGAGGAGGAAGCTGGGTCACAGAGTAGTTAAGGACCATGTCTAGGGTTATCCATAAATATACTTATTCACATCTGCAGATACAAAGCACAACTTCTCAAATGCAAACACAGACAGGACCCACTCACACACACAGATTTACAACCCTGGACTCATCCAAATGTGCTCTGGGCATCAACTCTGTGCCAGGCTCTTTTCTGAGTGTAGGAAGCAGAGATCACCAGGCATGGTTCCATAGCCTAGAGGCGTCCATTGTAGCCTGTGTGTGTTTGAAGACAGTCAGGTAGAATCTAGTGAGATATTCACTAATATATGGTGGTCTGGGATCACTGAAACAGACCCACTGTGTCTCGTGGGGCATCAGAAAAAAATTTCCAAGGAGAGGGCAACTGAGCTGGGTCTTTTTTTTTTTTTTTTTTTTGAGATGGAGTCTCAAGCTGTCACCCAAGCTGGAATACAGTGGCACAATCTCAGCTAACTGCAACCTCCACCTCCCAAGTTCAAGCGATTCTCCTGCCTCAGCCTCCTGAGTAGCTGGGACTACAGGCATATACCACCACGCCTGGCTAATATTTGTACTTTTAGTACAAATATGGGTTTCGCCATGTTGGCCAGGTTGGCCAGGCTGGTCTTGAATCCCTGACCTCAAGTGATCCACCCGCCTCGGCCTCCCAAAGTGCTGAGATGACAGGCATGAGCCACTGCTCCCAGTCTCTAAGCTGGGTCTTAAATCATGAATAAACTCCGCTAGGCAGAAAAAGGGAGGCAGAGCAATCCTGACATGCTATTCATGTGTCAGCCAAAGGCAGCATGAGGAACCCCAACTAGTTTGATATATAAGCAGTGGGAAGCGGCCAGAAAAGGCAGCAGGGGCCAGGTATCTAGCAGCCTTGAATGCCAGGCTAAAGACTCTGGACTTGATCCTGTGGGGAGGCAGTGTAGCAGAATGGCTAAGAGTACTGGACTTGACTGCCTACATGCAAACCTTGGCTCTGCCGCACTATCTCTGCCTCAGTTTCCCATGTAGACTGGGGTTAATAATAGTAGCTACTGCATTAAGCCATTGGGGAAAGGCACAAAGATAATAATGTATGTAAAGCCCATTGCCCAGGTTATAATAAGCACTTAATGGACATTGGTTATGATTATTTTTGATTAATGAAGGGGAGGAGGTTATGGCACTGGAAGATTTTAAGAAGGAAAAGGACATGATCTCATCCCTGGGTCAGGTGGAGGTCGGAATAGAGAACGGAGAGATGTAGAAAGGTACTACCCCCGTCCAGATGAGACGGGTGAATCCTGAATCAGGGCAGTGGAAGAAGAGACAGAGAACAGGCGATGGAACTCGGATTTTATTCAGGTCAGGATTTGTTAACCATTTGTTCCGTTGGTTAACAGGAAACGGGGGGAGGGAGAGCCGAGGGTGAAAAAGGAGGCAGAAAGGAGTGTCTCTTCCACTGCAGGCCTCAGTTTCCTCATCTGTAAAACGGAGATAATAATCCCTGTCCTGCCCTCCTGGCAGAGTTACTGTGAGCGTCAAATGGGAGAAGCGGTGGGAGGGCACATTATAGTTTATGAAGGGTCGAGAAGGTGGGCGGCCAGCCTCAAGGTAGGGGGTTATTATCTTCCGCTGCCCGCCGCCCCCTCCCACGCCGGCCCAGGCTGACGCTGACTCTGTCCGCAGGCCTCCAAAGCCTTCACATGCTCCAGATCTCCTACTTCCGCGACCCCTATCACGTGTGGTACCAGGGCAACGCGTCGCTGGGGGGACACCTGACGCACGTGCTGGAAGGCCCAGGCACCAACGCCACGATCCTCCAGCTGCAGCCCTTGCAGGAGCCCGAGAGCTGGGCGCGCATGCAGAGTGGCCTGCAGTCCTACCTGGTAGAGTTCCACGGCCTCGTGCGCCTGGTGCACCAGGAGCGGACCTTGGCCTGTGAGTGGGCGCGCAGCGGGGGCGGGGTCTGGGCGGGACTGGTGGGGGCGGGGCCTGACTGGTGGAGGCGGGCTGGAGCTTGCAGGAACCGGGCCGCCACTGGAGCTCGGTGGCGCCTGGGCCTTTGAAAATTGCTGGGTGGGGGCTGGAGAGAGGCAGGTGTCCCCGCTAAGAAAGCCCCGACTTGGGCGGTCGGCCTGCTGGCATAACCTCTTGGGGTAGACCCTGTTGGGGGGCCCTCACACCGTGACCCCGAAGGTCCCCTGAAAACTCCTCACCCCTCACCTCACAGTCCTCCAACTCCTTTTCTTCATAGATCCCCGTCCTTCTCTTCACACACCCCCAGCACTTCACTCTCCACCCTCCAGCCACCTCTCCTCATACAAGCTGATGACTTCGCTCTTAGCTCCACTCATGACCCCAACTCCTCCCCCAAAGACCCCAGTTTCTTTTCTCAAAGCCTCACTCCCTCCCCGTCACAACCCCAACTCCTTCTTCTCAAAGACCCTAGTTTCTTTTCTCAAAGTACCACTCCGTCCCCCACCCGGATCATAGCCTTTAACTCCTTTCTCTCCTAGTCCCCCACCGCACCCACCTTTTTTTTTTTCTTTCTGAGACAGTCTTGCTCTGTCGTCCAGACTGGAGTGCAGTGGCCCGATCTCAGCTCACTGCAACCTCCGCCTCCCGGGTTCAAGCGATTCTTCTGCCTCAGCCTCCCAAGTAGCTGATATTACAGGCGCTCGCCACCACGCCTGGCTATTTTTTTGTATTTTTAGTAGAGATGGGGTTTCGCCATGTTGGCCAGGCTCGTCTGGAACTCCTGACCTCAGGCGATCCACCGCCCTGGCTTCCCAAAGTGCTGGGATTATAGGTGTGAGTCACTGCCCCCCGCCGCCCAACCCCCATTTTTTTTTTCTATCACCAGTTGATCAAGGCCTGACAATTCCCTTTTTTCATCATAGTCCCTGGCCCCTTCTTTCTCAGCCTGTAACAGTCTAACCACAAACCCCTCCTCACAGCCCCAGGCCCTTCTCCCTGACCTATAGACTCCCCTCTCCTCACAGCACTGACTCTCGCCTTCCTATGTTCTTTTCCCCTTGCTGGGCCTCCTCCCACACCTGGCATCCTCTCTGCACAGTCCCCTGACCCTGACTCTCTATCCACAGTTCCTCTGACCATCCGCTGCTTCCTGGGCTGTGAGCTGCCTCCCGAGGGCTCTAGAGCCCATGTCTTCTTCGAAGTGGCGGTGAACGGGAGTTCTTTTTTGAGTTTCCGGCCGGAGACAGCCTTGTGGCAGGCAGACACCCAGGTCCCCTCCAAAGTGGTCACCTTCATCTTGCAGCAGCTCAATGCCTACAACCGCACTCGGTATGAACTGCGGGAATTCCTGGAGGACACCTGTGTGCAGTATGTGCAGAAACATATTTCCACGGAAAACATGAAAGGTATGATGGGACTGGGGCCCAGGCCTGGGGAGAGGGCGGGTTCCAGACAAATGGATGGACCTGAAGAATGGATGCCTAGAGCAACAAGAGGCCCACAGTTGGGGATTTGGGACAGAACATACTCAACTTCAGTCAGTTGGTAAACGGGTCCCTTTCTTTTTTTTTTTTTTTTTTTGAGACGGAGTCTGGCTCTGTCGCCCAGGCTGGAGTGGGGTGGCCGGATCTCAGCTCACTGCAAGCTCCGCCTCCCAGGTTCACGCCATTCTCCTGCCTCCGCCTCCCAAGTAGCTGGGACGACAGGCGCCCGCCTGGTGGCCTGGCTAGTTTTTTGTATTCTTTAGTAGAGACGGGGTTTCACCATATTAGCCAGGATGGTCTCGATCTCCTGACCTTGTGATCCGCCCGTCTCGGCCTCCCAGAGTGCTGGGATTACAGGCTTGAGCCACCGCGCCCGGCCAAACGGGTCCCTTTCCCCTGGGGCAGAAATGCTTTGGGGTTTGACTCAAATCATGGACTCCTTGGGGGTCTATTCTTCGGGCTAACTCTCTGCATGTTCTGCAGGGAGCCAAACAAGCCGCTCCTACACTTCGCTGGTCCTGGGAGTCCTGGTGGGCAGTTTCATCATTGCTGGTGTGGCTGTAGGCATCTTCCTGTGCACAGGTGGACGGCGATGTTGATTACTCTCCAGCCCCCTCAGAAGGGGCTGGGCTGATGGAGGCTGGCAAGGGAAAGTTTCAGCTCACTGTGAAGCCAGACTCCCCAACTGTAACACCAGAAGGTTTGGAGTGACAGCTCCTTTCTTCTCCCACATCTGCCCACTGAAGATTTGAGGGAGGGGAGATGGAGAGGAGAGGTGGACAAAGTACTTGGTTTGCTAAGAAACTAAGAACGTGTATGCTTTGCTGAATTAGTCTGATAAGTGAATGTTTATCTATCTTCGTGGAAAACAGATAATGGAGTTGGGGCAGGGGGCCTATGGCCCATCCTCCAAAGATAGACAGAATCACCTGAGGCATTCAAAAGCTGTAACCAAATAAACAAATCATCCACAATCAAAATGCGACATTCAATGCTTCCAGGTGTGTCAGACTTGGAATGGGACACTGGTATAATAGGGTAGAAAGAAGTAACACGAAGAAGTGGTGGAAATGTAAAATCCAAGTCATATGGCAGTGATCGATTATTAATCAATTAATAATATTAATAAATGTCTTATATTTAAAGCATTGTTATCTCCTCCACTTTGCAAAATTTTTGGAAAAGTAACCTATACCCATTTCTTCTGCTTCCTTATTTCTCACTCATTTTTTTTTTTTTTTTTGAGACAGAGTCTTGCTCTGTTGCCCAGGCTGAAGTGCAACAGCGTGATCTCAGCTCACTGGAACCTCTGCCTCCCAGATTCAAGTAATTCTCCTGCCTCAGCCTTCCAAGCAGCTGGGATTACAGATGCATGCCACCACACCCAGCTAATTTTTGTATTTTTAGTAGAGATGGGGTTTCACCATGTTGGCCAGGCTGGTCTTGAACTCCTGACCTCGTGATCCGCCCACTTCGGCCTCCCACTGTGCTGGGATTAGACGTGAGCCACCGTGCCTGGCCTTCACACTCATTCTTAGACCCACCGCAATCTGACTTCTCTATAAACTGCTCTAAGATCGCTAGTAACCTCTAATTGTCAAACTGTCACCCTACATGGTATCTGCAAATTTGCAGACTAGAACTCTCTTTTTACCTTAACTTCTGAGATACCATACTTCAATTTTTAAAAACTGTTCTGTCTACTTTTTTTCAATCCCTTTGACTATGTCATCTTACTTGATTCACCCTGGAAATGTTGGCTTCCTTAGAATTCCATTTTTTTCCTTTTGTTCCTGTTTGAACTATACCCTTTCTAGGTGACCTACTGACCTTCGTGGCTTCAAATACTATCTACCTGTGGTTTCCATGGAGAAGCAATATAATTTTATCTTTAAGAGCATGTATTTTGTTGGCCAGGTGCGGTGGCTCACACCTATAATCCCAACACTTTGGGAGGCCAAGACGAGAGAATCACTTGAGGTCAGGAGTTCAAGACAAGCCTGACCAACACAGTGAAACCCTATCTCTACTAAAAACACAAAAATTAGCTGAGTGTGGTGGCACACGCCCCGTAATCCCAGCTACTTGGGAGGCTGAGGCAGGAGAATCACTTGAACCCGGGAGGCAGAGGTTGCAGCGAGCCCAGATAACACCACTGCACTGCAACCTGGGCAACAGAGCAAGATTCTTTTTTTTTTTCTGAAAAAAAAAAGAGTATGTGTTTTGTCATCAGACTTAAGTTTTACTTCTTTGAGCGAGAAATTTAACTTCTTCTAGTCTCAGTTTTTTTGTTCCCAAATAGTATTAATAAAATATAACAAAGGGTATAAGAAAAACAATACCTAATTCATACAGGCATGAAGAGTATTAAATAAAAGTATATATGTAAAATAATAAGCCAAGCGCAAGCCGGACACGGTGGCTCACACATGCAATCCCAGCACTTTGGGAGGCCAAGGTGGGCGGATCACGAAGTCAGGAGATCAAGACCATCCTGACTAACATGGTGAAACCCTGTCTCTACTAAACAAAATACAAAAAATTAGCCTGGCATGGTGGCGGGCAGCTGTAGTCCCAGCTCCTTGGAAGGCTGAGGCAGGAGAATGGTGAGAACGCGGGAGGCAGAGCTTGCAGTAAGCCGAGATCGCGCCACTGCACTCCAGCCTGAGCGACAGAGCGAGGCTCTGTCTCAAAAAAAAAAAAATGCCAAACACAGTGACTAGCTCACACCTGTAATTCCCAGCACTTTGGGAGGCAGAGGCAGGAGGATTGCTTGAGCTCAGGAGTTTGAGACCAGCCTAGGCAACATAATGAGACCCTGTCTCTATAAAAAAGTAGAAAAAATTAGCTGGGCGTGGTGGTGTGGGCCTGTAGTTCCCGTTATTCAAGAGGCTGAGGTAAGAGGATTGCTTGAGCCTAGGAGGTTGAGGCTGCATTAAGCCATGATCGTGCCACCACACTCCAGCCTGGCAACAGACCCAGAAAAAAAAAAAAAAAAAGATAGTATATGTATAGTCAGTAAATACAGTAGTGGCTTCTGATCTCCAGACCTCTCATTTGCATTGATTCTTTAAAGTCATCTCTACCTTAATGCTCTGTAGACATTTCAGAATCAACATGTTCAAAATTAAGTTTATTATCTTTCTTCCCAAATCTGCTCTCTCTACTTCTGCTGTTTACTGTTCATTAATGGATAACAGAATAACCATCAAATCATGTAAGTGGAGAGACCTCACTGTTAACCTTTATTTACTCCCTCTTATTTATCCCCACCTACCAAATACAGTATCTATAAAACACATTCACTCCTTTCTACCCCATTGCCTTTGTTCAAGATATCATAATTCCTCTCTTTCTTTGTGGTAAACATGAAGGTGTACCATTCAGTTCTACCTCCAAAGAAAGACTTCCTGTTGGCCAGGCACGGTGGTTCATACCTGTAATCCCAGCACTTTGGGAGGCCGAGGTGGGGGGATCACCTGAGGTCAGGAGTTGGAGACCAGCCTGGCCAACATGGTGAAACCTTGTCTCTACTAAAAATACAAAAATTAGCTGGGCGTGGTGGTGCGCGCCTGTAATCCCAGCAACTAGCAGGGGCTCAGGCAGGGGAATCACTTGAACCTGAGAGGTGGAGGTTGCAATGAGCTGAGATCTCGCCACTGCATTCCAGCCTGGGCAACAAGAGCGAAACTCCATCTCAAATAAATAAATAAATAAGAAAAAAAAGGCTTGCTGTTCAGCTCTAGGAGGAATAGCTAGCAGACAACTTCCGCCTGCTTCAGTTCTTTCAATGTCTGCCTCAGCTGTAGAGGACAGTCCTACACAAGATCATGTCCATCCCAGAACTGCCCTCACTCGGTACCTGAGCAAGGCAGGGGTATAAAGGTTCGACCATTTTGGCCAACTGCAGGACAGCTCTGAGAATAGGTTGGCTTGACAAGGGCTGGCCAGGGCTGGAAATATTCACTCCAGAGCCCCCTACCAGGGAGGCTGGGTCTTTGTCAGATCTGCATTGCAGTTTGACTTCTCTCTTAGCTCAGCCCTGCTTCTTCCCCCCGGTAAGCATCTTGCACCTCAAACTCTGTCTCAGCCTCTGCTTCCAGATAACCCAACTTGTGTGTGTGTGTGTCTCTCTCTTTCAAAATTGAGAAATGTTCTCAATCTTTTGTCTGGACCATGACAGTAGCCTCCTCCTAAGAAATTGTCTCTAATTTCTCCATGTTTTAATTCATCTTCTACATTGCAATAAAAAACACAGATCTAATTGTGTCATTATTCTGTTTTTGTTGTTGTTTTGTTTTGTTTGTTTTGAGACAGAGTCTCTCTCTGTTGCCCAGGCTGGAGTGCAGTAGTGTGATCTCAGCTCACTGCAACCTCTGCCTCCCAGGTTCAAGCAATTCTCCTGCCTCAGCCTCCTGAGTAGCTGGGATTACAGGCATGTGCCACCATGCCTGGTTAATTTTTTGTAATTTTAGTAGAGTCGGGGTTTCACCATGTTGGTCAGGCTGGTCTTAAGCTCCTGACCTCAAGTGATCCACCCGCCTTGGCCTCACAAAGTGCTGGGATTACAGGCATGAGCCACCATGCCTGGACTGTTTTTAAAATTTTTCATACTTATTGAGTTAAATTCAGAATCCTCAAAATGACATTCAAGGCCATGCACAATGTGGCCCCAACCTAATTTTCTAATTTTTATTATTATTATTATTTTTAGATGGAGTCTCGCTCTGTTGCCCAGGCTGGAGTGCAGTGATACGATCTCTACTCACTGCAACCTCCGCCTCCTGGGTTCAAGCTATTCTCCTACCTCAGCCTCCTGAGTAGCTGGGATTACAGGCATGTGCCACCATGCCCCACTCATTTTTGTATTTTTAGTAGCGACAGGGTTTCACCATGTTGGTCAGGCTGGTCTTGAACTCCTGACCTTGTGATCTGCCTGGCTCGGCCTCCCAAAGTGCTGGGATTACAGGCATGAGCCATCGTGCCCAGCCCCTCAAATTTTATTTTCTACCATTTCTCTTTACCCACTATGCCCTAGGTTATTTATTTTAAAAGCATATTTTTAAATGACGGAAGTGGTACAACAATAGCAATAACACAGATGTTTACAAAGAAATTTCATAAAGGAAAAATGGAACACCTCCTGCTTTCTCATTCTCCCCAAATCCTTACTCCAGAGGTATGCTAAGATTATTAGTTGCAAGCAACAGAAACCAACTCTACCAACTTAAGGGGAAAATAAGTGTATTGGAAGGTTATTAAGTAATCCTTAGAGTTGATGGGAAAGCCAGATAATCAAGCTCAGAAAGTAGAACCAGGGACCACAGCCAAAGTCACACTACAGGAATGATATTAAGGATACCTCAGCTGGAAGCACTACCTCCATCACCAATGCATGCTGCCATATTAAAGGAATTCTCTGACCCCTGTGTCTTTACATCATTTGTTTAAGAGTCAATGTCCTGAGTGGAAGCAGCCAAATGGCAAAGCCTTGATCACGTTGCTTTTGCCTTAGCTGCAAGTGCAGCGGGAAAAAGGAAAACTTTAGATACCTTTGACTCCTCTCGTAGGAGATGAGATCCTGTCTCCCATTAAGACTCACACAGAGGAAGAGATTTCAGATGCTGGGCAACCAAAACAGGTACAGGTGATTTTAAAGAATTGATACGGCTGGGTGTGGTGGCTCACGCCTGTAATCCCAGCACTTTGGGAGGCCGAGGCGGGTGGATCACGAGGTCAGGAGATCAAGACCATCCTGGCTAACACCGTGAAACCCTGTCTGTACTAAAAATACAAAAAAATTCGCCGGGCGTGGTGGCGGGCGCCTATAGTCCCAGCTACTCGGGAGGCTGAGGCAGGAGAATGGCGTGAACCTGGGAGGCGGAGCTTGCAGTGAGCCGAGATTGCGCCACTGCACTCCAGCCTGGGGGACAGAGCAAGACTCCGTCTCAAAAAAAAAAAAAAAAAAAAAGAATTGATGCAAATGAGAAGCCTGGAGATCAGCAGCCACTGCTGTATTTACTGACTCTACATATATTATCTTTTTTTTTTTGAGACAGAATCTTAGTCTGTTGCCCAGGCTGGAATTGGTGGCACGATCATGGCTCACTGCAGCTTCAACCTCCTGGGCTCAAAAAACAGAACAAAAGAAAAATAAAATAGAAAAGCAAAAACAACAAACCCATAAATGTTCACTATACCTCACATCATTAATTTATTTACTCATTTAATACATGTTTTTCAGAAACTTCCATATAGAAGGCTTTATGCTATGTACTTTGGAAGACACAAAACGATCTTTTTTTTTTTTTTTTTTTTTTTTTTTTGAGACGGAGTCTCACTCTGTCGCCGGGGCTGGAGTGCAGTGGCCGGATCTCAGCTCACTGCAAGCTCCGCCTCCCGGGTTCCCGCCATTCTCCTGCCTCAGCCTCCCGAGTAGCTGGGACTACAGGCGCCCGCCACCTCGCCCGGCTAGTTTTTTGTATTTTTTAGTAGAGACGGGGTTTCACCGTGTTAGCCAGGATGGTCTCGATCTCCTGACCTCGTGATCCGCCCGTCTCGGCCTCCCAAAGTGCTGGGATTACAGGCTTGAGCCACCGCGACCGGCCGGATATGATCTTTTTCAAGGAGCCCAGTCTTTTCTTGGGAAGATAAAACATACACAAAGAAGAACAACACAAGGCAAGATGCTTTGTATAACTAGAGGAAACACACAAATAAAAATATTATGTTATGTGGCTGGGCATGGTGGCTCACGCCTGTAATCCCACAACTTTGGGAGGCTGAGGTGGGCAGTTCACCTGAGGTCAGGAGTTCGAGACCAGCGGGGCCAACATAATGAAACCCTGTCTCTAGTAAATATACAAAAATTAGCCAGGCATGGTGGCACGTGCCTGTAGTTCCAGTTACTCAGGAGGCTAAGAAAGGAGAATAGTTTTCACCCAGGAGGCAGAGATAGCAGTGAGTTGAGACTGTGCCACCACACTCCAGCCTGGACAGCAGAGTGAGACTCTGTCTCAAAAAAGAAAAAAAAAAAAGGAAAGAAAGAAAAATGCTCTGATTTACTCTTGTAGCTATCATTTACATATTGCTATATAGTCTTTGGAATTCTGTAACTTGCGTTTATCATTTAATACTCTCTTTGGTCTTATAAGATAGATATTCTCATTTTAGATTAGGAAACATGTTTAGGGATAATAAGAAAGTTAATAACTGATACGGTTTGTTTTGTCGCTCCCAATCTCATGTTGGAATGTGACCTCCATTGTTAGAGATGGGCCTAATGGGAGGTGTTTGGGTCAAGAGGGCAGATCCCTCATGAATGGCTTAACACCATCCCTTGGTGATGAGTGAGTTCTTGCTCAGTTAGATTACACGAGAGATCTCGTTGTTTAAAAGGATCTGAGACCTCCCTTCCTCTTTCTTGCTTCCTTCTGTCTCCATCTTATATGCCTGCTTCCCCTTTCCTTTCCACCATGATTGAAAGCTTCCTGAGACCTCACCAGAAGAAGATGCTGGTGTTGTGCTTCCTGTACATCCTGCAGAAGTGTGAGCCAAGATAAACCTCTTTTCTTTTATAAATTAGCCACTTGCAGGTATTCCAGTATAGCAACACAAGAATAGACTAATACAGTATCAGAGCTAGCATTCAAACCCACGCCTTTGTGTTCTAGGTTTTATGCTTTCTCTCCTCTACTAAAACTGAAGGAATCAGAGGAATCTGGGGGAGAAACATGGTATTTGTGAATGGATGAGATATGACCATGCTCAAGTAGGAAAGATAGAACAGATTCAATAATGAAAATAGGAAAAAGCAGAGTAAATTTTAGACATTTCTTACAGAAGATACACCAGTGGCCAATAAGCACGTGAAAAGATGCCCAACATCATTATAGTCATTATGGAAATGCAAATCAAAACCATGAGATACCACTTCATACCATCAAGAATGGCTATAGGAGGATGGATATAATCAATATTGTGGAAATGACCATACTGCCAAAAGCAATCTACAAATTCAATGCAATCTCCATCAAAACACCACCATCATTCTTCACAGAGTTAGAAAAAACAATTCTAAAATTCATATGGAACCAAAAAAGAACCCACATAGCCAAAGCAAGAGTAAGCAAAAAGAACAAATCCGGAGGCATCACACTACCTGATTTCAATAATACTATAAGGCCATAGTCACCAAAACGGCATGATACTGGTATAAAAATAGGCACATAGACCAATGGAACAGAATAGAGAACCCAGAAATACACCCAAATACTTATAGACAACTGATCTTTGACAAAGCAAGCAAAAACATAAAGTGGGGAAAGGACACCCTTTTCAACAAATGGTGCTGGGATAATTGATTAGCCACATGTAGAAGAACGAAACTGGATTCTCATCTTTTACCTTATACAAAAATCAACTCAAGATGGATTAAGCAGCTGGGCGTAGTGGCTCACACCTGTAATCCTAATGCTTTGGGAGGCTGAAGCAGGCAGATCACGAGGTCAGGAGATCGAGACCATCCTGGCTAACACAGTGAAACCCATCTCTACTAAAAATACAAAAAATTAGCCAGGCGTGGTGGCGGGTGCCTATAGTCCCAGCTACTTGGGAGGCTGAAGCAGGAGAATGGCGTGAACCTGGGAGGCAGAGCTTGCAGTGAGCTCTGATCACGCCACTGCACTCCAGCCTGGGTGACAGAGCGAGACTGCGAGACTCCCTCTCAAAAAAAACAAAAAACACAAAACAAAACAAACAAATAAACAAACAAAAAACAAGATGGATTAAGGACTTAAACCTAAGACCTGAAACCATAAAATTTCTAGAAGATAAGTTTGGAAAAACCCTTCTAGACATTGGCTTGGCCAAGGATTTCATGGCAAAAAAAAAAAAAAAAAAAAAGCAGTTGCAATATAAATAAAGGTAAATAGCTGGGACCTAATTAAACTAAAGAGCTTTTGCACAGCAAAAGGAACAGTCAGTAGAGTAAACAGACAACCCACAGAGTGGGAGAAAATCTTCACAATCTATACATCTGACAAAGGACTAATATCCAGAATCTATGATGAACTCAAACAAATCAATAAGACAAAAAAAAATCGATCCCATCAAAAAGTGGGCTAAGGACATGAATAGACAATTCTCAGAGAAAATATACAAATAGCCAACAAACATATGAAAAAAATGCTCAACATCACTAACGATCAGGAAAATGCAAATCAAAACCACAATGCGATACCACCTTACTCCCATAAGAATGGCCATAATCAAATAATAAAAAAATAGATGTTGGCAAGGATGCAGCAATCAGGGAACACTTCTACACTGCTGGTGGGAATGTAAACTAGTACAGCTGCTATGGAAAACAGTGTGGAGATTCCTTTAAAAACTGAAAGTAGACTACCATTTGATCCAGCAATCCCACTACTGGGTATCGACCCAGAGGAAAAGAAGTCATTATTCGAAAAAGATACTTGCACTTGCATGTTTATAGCAGTATAATTCACAATAGCAAAATCGTGGAACCAACCCAAATGCCCATCAATCAACGAGTGGATTAAGAAACTCTGGTATATGTATATGATGGAGTACTACTCAGCCATAAAAGGAATGAATTAACAGCATTTGCAATGACCTGGAGGAGATTAGAGACTATTATTCTAAGTGAAGTAACTCAGGAATGGAAAACCAAACATCATATGTTCTCACTGATATGTGGGAGCTAAGCTATGAGGATGCAAAGGCATAAGAATGATACAATGGACTTTGGGGACTTGGGGGGAAGAGTGAGAGGGGGTGAGGGATAAAAGACTACAAATATGGTGCATTTTATACTGCTTGGGTGATGGTTCGCCACAAATCTCCACCAAACAACTTACTCATGTAACCAAATGCCACCTGTACCTCAGTAACTTAGGGAAAAATAAAATTAAAAAAAAGAATGGCTATAGGAAAAAAGACAGACAATAACTAGTCTTGGCAAGAATGTGAAGAAATTGGAAACATCATACATTGCTGGTGGCAATGGTATAGCACTTTGGAAAACCATTTGACAGTTCTTCAAAAAGTTAAACATAGAGTTATTATGTGACCCAGCAAGTCCACTCCTAGTATATATCCAAGAAAATTGAAATATACGTCAATGCAAATATTTGTACATGAATGTTCCCAGCAGCATTATTCATAATAGCCAAAAATGGTAATAATCCAAATGTCTGTTAATTGACGGAGAAACAAAATGCAGTATTTTAATACAATGGAATATTAACTAGCCATGAAAATGAGATACTGATACATGTTACAACATGGATGAGCCTTAAAAACATGATAAGTAGGCCGGGTGCAGTGGCTCACGCCTGTAATCACAACACTTCGGGAGGCTGAGGTGGATGGATCACGAGGTCAGGAGTTCGAGACCAGCCTGACCAACATGGAGAAACCCCGTCTCTAC
Organism: Trachypithecus francoisi; assembly: GCF_009764315.1. NCBI lineage: Eukaryota > Metazoa > Chordata > Mammalia > Primates > Cercopithecidae > Trachypithecus > Trachypithecus francoisi. The sequence continues at coordinate 30,703,326 of NW_022681467.1, forward strand.
TAAAAATACAAAATTAGGCGGGCATGGTGGCGCATTCCCGTAATCCCCACTACTCGGGAGGCTGAAGCAGGAGAATCGCTTGAGCCCAGGAGGCGGAGGTTGTAGTGAGCCAAGATCGTGCCATCGCACTGCAGCCTGGGCAACAAGAGCAAAACTCTGTCTCAAAAAAAAAAAAAAAAAGATAAGTGAAAGAAAGCGGTCACAAAGAACCACTTACATGATTCAACGTATATGAAACATCAAGAATAGGCAATCTATAGATAGAGGTAGAAAGTAGATAAGTGATGTCTACTGCTAGGGGGACGGGGTGGTGACACAGCATGACTATAAAAGATACAGAGTTTTGTTGTGTGGTGATGAAAATGTTCTAAATGTAATTGTAGTGACGGTTGCACAATTTTAAATACAGCTTAAAAACCATTGATCTGGCTGGGCATGGTGGCTCATGCCTGTAATCCTAGCACTTTGGGAGGCCGAGGTGGGCGGATCATGAGGTCAGAAGATCGAGACCATCCTGGCTAACATCGTGAAACTCCATCTCTACTAAAAATTACTATCTACTCTACTAAAAAATTAGCCGGACGTGGTGGCGGACGCCTGTAGTCCCAGCTACTCGGGAGGCTGAGGCAAGTGAATGGCGGGAACCCAGGAGGCAGAGCTTGCAGTAAGCCGAGATCGTGCCACTGCACTCCAGCCTGAGCAACAGAGCAAGACCCCGTCTCAAAAAAACAAAAAACAAAAAAACATTAATCTGTATACTTTTTTTGGTTTTATTTATTTATTTATTTTTATTTTTATAAAATTTTTATTTTCTATTTTTCTTCAAGGCCCAGATGAAATAAAAATAAAATATATTTTTATTTTAAAAAACAGAGTCTCGCTCTGTTGCCCAGGCTGGAGTGCAGTGGCGATCTCGGCTCACTGCAAGCTCTTCCTCCCAGGTTCATGCCATTCTCCTGCCTCAGCCTCCCGAGTAGCTGGGACTACAGGTACCCGCCACCACGCCCAGCTAATTTTTTTGTACTTTTAGTGGAGATGGGGTTTCTCCATGTTAGCCAGGATGGTCTCGATCTCCTGACCTCGTGATCCACCTGCCTCAGTCTCCCAAAGTGCTGGGATTACAGGCATGAGCCACCGCGCCCAGCCTACCTGTATACTTTAAATGGTTGGATTGTATGATATATGAATTACATCTCAATAAAGATGTTACAAAATGATAATAATAAGTTTAAATCTGAACAACAAAAGCAACAGCTGTTTAAATCAGTGGCCTACAAAACATGTTAACAATTAGGTCAATTCCTTCTTTGCGTTTCCTCCATCCACGGTTTGATCTATCTTCCTCCAAGTCTGCTCTGTCACTCAGGCTGGAGTGCAGTGGTGTGATCACAGTTCACTGCAGTCTCAACCTCCCGGGCTCAAACGATCCTCCCACCTCAGCTTCCTGAGTAGCTGGGACTACAGGCGTGCACCACCAAGCCCACCTAAATTTGTTTTATTGTTTGTTTGTTTGTTTTGTAAAGACGGGGTTTCGCCATGCCTGGGCCTGCCAAAGTGTTGTGACTACAGGCATGAGCCACCACACCTGGCGTGAACACTAATGGTGAAATAAAGCTGGGTAGCTGTAAGTGGCTTGCCCAAAGTTCCACAGTGAGGTGGTACAAGAACTGGCACTAGAACTTGGGACTTCTGACTTTTGATCCTGAGCTATTGCTGCTACATCATTCCATGAGAGGCATTAGGAATCACAGGTTAAAGAGGTAAGGTATTACTTGGGGGGATTCTCTGAAAATTTATGCCCGCGTTCAAAAGCAGGAGAGGTAAATAATCAGGGAAACAGTGAGATGAATAACTCTGACGTTTTAGGGAGAAGATATGATCCTCATTTCCAGGAGTTTCTACACAGGGTAAAGAGTGAATGGAAGGTTCATCTGCTTATGCTTACATATGTGAATACGTGTTCATAGCTACATGCCCTTAGATAAGTCAGTGCCCCTCTCTGAGAGGGAGTTCATAATCTCTGAGATAGCTAAGGTATCTCCCAGCTCTGATAAACAGGCTTCTACATTCCTAAGTCCAGACGGCTGACATTAGGACAACTGTAAAGGTCCTAGAAGTTCCACTCCTCTTTTTGGGAATGATCTTAGAATGTTTGGCTTGGGTCTGTTATGTGGCAGCCAGACTATTAGAGCTCCAGTTGTAGTTTACAAGAGAAATAAACAAATCTGAAATAAAGGTAAACAAATGACTCCCTGGCATATTCTAAAAGTATCCTTCTGGGTGGCTTGGCTTACTGGATTCCCCGTCTTTTAATTCAGTTCAACACGGGTGCCTTGATTTTATATCTCTGCCAGGTGGCCTGAGGTTTAGGTTTTGGACCGTATTCTTTTTCCAATTCGGCCAACTGTTGCTGAGAACTGTTTTATGCAAAGAATTGTGCTAGCTGCTAGCAGGGATACAAAGTGGATAAAACATGATCTCTGCCCAGGAACTGATATGATAGTCTAGAAGGAGAAGCATACAAAGCAGTTTATTTTAACACAGAAGGAATGAAAAGATTCAAAGTAATTATAAGCTATGTACTGAAAGAAAGAGATCTGGGAAGGCTACGTAAAGGCCATAGATTTCATCTGGGCCTTGAAGAAAAGAATTACAGTAGGTGAAAAGGGGAAAGATGTTTCTCCTTTCCTAGGCTAAGATCTTTGAGGAAAGAGATTATATCTTATTTATCTCCACGTTCCTGACACCCAACATAGTGCCTGGCACAAGGAAAGAGTCAAATACATGTGTTTTGAATTGATGAATAATGAGTGGATTCTGGACTGATATAATAGCACAAAGACAAAGTGGATAAAAGTGTACCTTATGTTTGGGGAATGCTAAATGGTCTGATGTGGTTGCTCTGAACATTGGTTATGTAAGGAAATGTTGTGGGAAATCAAATTTTAGTACCAGATTAAGAATGCCATGCTAAGAAGTTACACTTAGTCTATAGGCAATAGTTAACTATTTACTCCTCTAGGCAAAATACCATTGTTCATCTTTGTATCCTTAGTATCTACAACAGTGCCAGGAATTTAGAAGTTAGTCAATAAATGGCTGGATGAATGAATGAAGAGTTTTGAGGAAGGAAATTATTTCATCCAATCTGCACCTTACTTTACTGATAATAATTCCTCACTTTTATGTACAATTTTGTAGTCACAGAAACATTTTATTCTATTATGTCATGAAAAATGTTATTGATATGCTCAAAAAGCTTATTAGGAAAGAAGGACAGATATTATTATCATTTCTTGTAGATGTTATTATTCTCATTTCCTGGCAACGTTATTATTCTTACACCCAGTATAAAGAAACCAAAACTCTATTTATTGTAATATCCCTTGGTATACCTGAAGGTCTGTTGCATATGCACCTGCATATAACAGGCTTCTCATGGGTAGCCTTAACCTTGTATAACACTCACTATAATCAGGATTTCCACATATCCCAAAAAATAGATCCAGCTCTTAATGCAGGGATATTGTACTGATCACTTCATGGGGATCCTGGCTCTACCATCCCCTACACAGCAGAACTTAATCAATTCTTAGACATTTCTGTTCTTTTCCTCAAGTTTGATCTCCCTAAACATCAACGAACTTATCTCTCTTCCTTCTCTTTCCTCTCACAATCTTGCCCCCATCCCACCAAAACAAACAACAAAACCCATTATTTTATTAAGCGTTTCATTTCTCAATACGTATATTTTTCTTAGCAAAACAAAAGTCCGGTGGTTTTTCTTATTTCCTTAAACATGATGTTTTATTTCATCCAATTGCAACTGAAGAGGTGATTAGATTTGGTCTGTGGAACTCCAGGGAACAGATTAATGAATGAGAGGAAGTCAAAGAGAAATAAATGTTAGTTTAATGTAACTTTCTGACCCAGCAATTCAATAATGGAACTGGCTGTTTCACAAAGTAGTGAACTCCCCATTACTGGAAGTATTCAGCATGTCAAGTCCAAGTTCTGACCTCTAAAACCACATGTGACAGTCCTACATATGTTCAGAGATGATGGTCCTATTCTCCTAAATCTTTTCTTTTTTTCTTTTTCTTTCTTTCTTTTTTTTTTTTTTTGAGATGGAGTCTCACTCTGTCGCCAGGCTGGAGTGTAGTGGCGTGATCTCGACTCACTGCAACCTCTGCCTCCTGGGTTCAAGCGATTCTCCTGCCTCAGCTTCCTGAAGTAACTGGGACTACCGATGCCTGCCACCATGCCCGGCTAATTTTTGTATTTTTAGTACAGACGGGGTTTCAACATGTTGGCCAGGATGGTCTCGATCTCTTGACGTCATGATCTGCCCACCTCAGCTTCCCAAAAGTGCTGGGATTACAGGCGTGAGCCACCGCACCTGGCCATCTTTTCTTCTCTAGATTAAACATCCTACTTTCTTCAAGGAAACATCCTACTTTCCTTATTTGATGTGGCATTTCAGTAACCTGCTATTGTTCTTCTGGACTTGTTACAATTTGTCAATTTCTCATGCATTTATTTAAAAAATTTATTGAGTTGGGTCACTAGGATTACTAAATAAGAAAAAGAAAATTATTGAGTGATTTCTATGGTTCAGACACTGTTTTAGAACGTGGGAATAGAGCAATACAGCAGAGAACAAAACAAAGTCTGTCTTAGAACCTACAGTTTACTGGGAGGGACAGACCCTAAACAAGTAATTTTTTTTAACATCAGAGATAATAGGTAGAAAAATAAGGGAGGTCGAAGGGAGGATAACTGACTTGCTGTTTGAGACAGCATAATCAGGGCAGGCCTCTGGAATAAGATGACAGTTGAGCAGAGAGCTGAAGGAAGTGCAAGAGTGACCAGCGGAAGAACAATCCAATTTAGATAGACAGAACAAGTGCAAAAGCCCTGAGGAATAAGCTTGGTTTATTTGATGAACACAGAGGCCAGTTTATCTGAAGTGGTACAGGCAAAGAGGAGAGAAAGAGCAGGAGGCAAATAACGGAGGGCCTAATAAGCCAGTTATCTGTACTTTGCTATTTGTTCTGAGTGAGATGGAAAGCCATTGGAGGCTTTCGAGAAGAGGACTGACATGATTTAATTTGCATTTGAAGAGCATCACTATGGCTACCATGGGGGGGAAACAAAGTTTAAAAGGCAAAGAAATACTCAGGTAGCTCCAAGGATACTCGTACATTGCTGTTAGGAGGCAATAATATGGGTGAAAAATGATGGTGGCATGGACCAGGGTGATACCACTACTTACCCATCAGAATAGTTAAAAAGAAGAAGACAAACAAGGAAGGAAAGAAAAGACAGTACTGGCAAGGATACAAGTCAGTTAGAACTTTCCTACATTGCTGTTGGTAAGGTAAATTGGTACGAAACAACCACTGTTTGGAAAACTGCAGTATCTACTAAAGTTGAATATCTGCCTCCTAGGCATATGCCTAGCAGAAATGTTTACCTATGTCCACTGAAAGACATATAGAAAATTAGTCATAGCTGTAAGAATTAAAGAAAGAGGAGAGAAACACGAAGGGTGGCTCGACAGTCAACAGGGACAGGTTTATTTTGAATAAACCTTAGTGGGGCAGCTGGCCAAGTTAGGTCAGAGCCACACTCTCTTACAGACTAAGAGTTTTTAAGGATTCAGGGTGGGAGAATTTATCAGAGACTTGGACTGCTTCTGTGTCTCTTTGTTGTGCTTATCTGGGAGGGAGAGTTGTGATTCTGTTCCCATACATCTTTCTGCAGCTGCAGGCATATCCCTCGGGTCTGCTTATAGCTTCCCTACCTTAGTGCACCTGAAGGGAAAGGAATGTGCTTATTAAGGCCTACTGTTTACTGGGGGCCATTGTATGAGGGTGAAGTTTGGCAGTTACCCAAGAGACTTTCCCCCCACCTCCCTCTGTACCGAGCTGTCTTATCTGTATTTTACTGTCTGCTCTTTCTGTCTATTTGTAGTTAGAAGAGAAAGATTTCCTTGAAATGCATGAGGCTAGAAAGGGAGCTGGAACTTAAAGTGGTGGTGTTTGTCCGAGATGACGGTACTCCTGTTCTGTCAATAGCAGTATTCTTTGTAATATCACCAACTAAAAAGTACCCAAACACCATCAAGAATAGAATAATGAAACTAATTATACTATATTTACATAACGGAATATACAACAATGAGAATAGAAGAACTTAAACTACATGTCTTAATATAAGTGAATGTCACAAATATAATATTGATCAAAGGAAGCCAAACACAAAAAAGTATAAGCTATATGATTACATTTATATAAATTCCAAAGACACACAGAACTAACCTGTAGTGTTAGAAGCCAGGATATTGGTTACCTTTGGGAAGCTAATGATTAGAAGGCAGACATGAGGGCTTCTGAGGCGCTGCCCTGTTTCTTTTTTCTTTCTTTCTTTCTTTTTTTTTGTGAGATGGAGTCTTGCTCTGTGGCCCAGGCTGGAGTGCAGTGGTGCCATCTCGGCTCATCTCAAGCTCCACCTCCCGGGTTCACGCCATTCTCCTGCCTCAGCCTCCGGAGTAGCTGGAACTACAGGCTCCCGCCATCACGCCTGGCTAATTTTTTGCATTTTTAGTAGAGACAGGGTTTCACCGTGTTAGCCAGGATGGTCTCGATCTCCTGACCTCGTGATCCATCCACCTCAGCCTCCCAAAGTGCTGGGATTACAGGCATGAGCCACCGCACTCGGCCTTTTTTTTCTTTTTGAGACGGAGTCTCACTCTGTCATCAGGCTAGAGTGCAATGGCGCAATCTTGGCTCACTGCAACCTCCACCTCCCAGGTTCAAGCGATTCTCCTGCCTCAGCCTCCCAAGTAGCTGGTACTACAGGGGCATGCCACTATGCTCAGCTAATTTTTGTATTTTTAGTAGAGATGGGGTTTCACTGTGTTGGCCAGGATGGTCTTGATCTCTTGACCTCGTGATCTGCCTGCCTCAGCCTCGCAGAGTGCTGGGATTATAGGTGTGAGCCACTGTGCCTGGCCTGCCCTGTTTCTTAATCTGGATTCTGGCTATATCAATATGCTCACTTTGTGAACATTCACTGAGTTGTACATTTATAAATTTGAGCACTTTCCTGTATCAGTGTTATGCCTCAATAAAGTTTACATTACAAAGGAATGACTCAGAGGTTTTTATCTGTGCAACTGGAGGCTATAATTGACATTTATTGAAATGGGGAAGCTATAGAAGAAACAGGTTTTGGTGGGAAATGCATTCATTATGTACATACTACGTTTGATATTTATTAGACATCCAAGTTGAAATGCTGATAGAATGCAGTTGGTATACAAGTCTGCAGTTGAGGGAAATGTCTAGGCTGAAGACCTAAATTTGAGAGCTCACTATATAGATAACATGTAAACTCATAAAGCTGGATGGGATCACCTAAGGAATAGTCTGGACAGAGAAAACATTCAAGTACTAAACCCTGAGGATGCCCCAACATTTAAAGGCTGGAAATTGAGGCGAAACCAGTAAAGAAAACTGAGTAGCCAGTGAGGTATGGTGACAGCCAAGAGAGTGGAATCTCAGAAGCCAGGTGGAAAAAGTGTTCCAAGGAGGAAGTAACCACTGTAACAGATACCGCAGGCAGTGGAATAAGGTAAGGACTGAGAATTGGTTATCGATGGAGATCATTGGTGACCTCGATAAATAGCAGTTTTGGTGGTGTGGTAGGGACAAAAGCCTACTTAGAATGAGCTCAAGAAATAAACTAATTTGAGATAGTGACTATAAATAACTCTTTTGAGGAGTTTGGTTTGTTTTACAGAAGAACAGAGAAGTAAGATATTAAAAAGAATATTAATTAAGGATATTAAGAAGTGTTGGGTTAAGTAACTAAGGAGGCTCATGGGATCAAGAAATTTTTTTCTCTTAATAAGGTAGATAATATAGTATGTTTGTACACTTACAGGGATAATCAATAGGGAAGGAAAATTTGATGACACAGGAAAAAGAGAGGGCAGTGGCTGGAGTGGTGTCCTGGAGCAGGACATAAAAGAGGTTAGACTCCAAGGCACAAGTGGAGAGACCAACTTAGCTAGGAGCATGGACAGTTCCTCTAGGGGGGAAAGAGCTAGAGAAAGGGATCCCTTAAATCTGTGTATGCATCAAGAGAAATCTCAAGCTCACTACCAAGCTGCACATGTGCTTGGTAAAAAGAAAGCTTGGTAATGGCTTTGGTAACTCAACTGTAATATAAATCACCATCTGACTGTCAGACTAACTGCAGAGTGGCATGGGGTAGATTCAAACAGCCTAGCAAAGACTCTGAAAATGAACTAACACTGCAACCACCACCCACAGCAGCTGAGACAGAACTTGTAGCCTGAATCTAATTGAGTTAATTGCCTCATGATTCTTTCCAAGGCTTCCCTTCTCTGTTCTTGAAGCTTATTATTATTATTATTATATATTTTTTGAAACAGAGTTACACTCTTGTTGCCCAGGCTGGAGTACAATGGCCCAATCTTGGCTCACTGCAACCTCCGCCTTCCAGGTCCAAGAGATTCTCCTGCCTCAGCCTCCCAAATAGCCGGGATTACAGGCACCCACCACCAGGCCCAGCTAATTTTTGTATTTTTAATAGAGACGGGGTTTCACCATGTTGGCCAGACTGGTCTCGATCTCCTGACCTCGTGATCCACCTGCCTCGGCTTCCCAAAGTGCTGGGATTACAGGTGTCAACCACCGTGCCCGGCCTAGTAGATCTCTTATACTCTTCATCTTATTACCTGCTTTTTATTTGATTTTTTTTTAACATGTCACTGACTTGAAGCTCAGTTACCTGCTTTAAAAAAAACCACTTACCTCCACCTGACCTACAGTTGTCACGCCCTCCCCCTGACTAGAGTATAATTTTGATCTGTTTTGTTCTTTGCTGCATCCATCCCTAGCACCCACAATGGTACCTGGCACATAGTACATAGTATTTGTTGATGGGATCAACAGATTAGTTAACAGATTCATGAACTCTACAAAATTATAAAGATAAGTCAAAGAATATACTAGAAAAATAAATAGGAACAAGCAGTTCAAAGGGGGAAAAATAGCTAGTAAATGTATAAAAAGATGCCTATCCTCAATGTTACCAATAGTAGAATGCTGATGGTGAGAACATAAATTAATATATACCTTTCTGGAAAGCATTTTCTTTTAGCAATATGAATTGTCATAAAGAAATCCAGACTTTTTAACTTAATAATTATTCCTTTAGCCACACTGGAAGTTCTAGCCAGAACAATTAGTCAAAAAAAAGAATTAAAAAGCATCCAAATTAGAAGGGAAGAATATCTCTGCAACATCTCTGTTTGCAGATGACATGATCTCATATGTAGAAAATCCTAAAAATTACACACACACACACACACACACACACACACACTGCTAGAACTCAAATTAAGTAAAGTTTTAGGTTACAAAATCAACACACAAAAATCAGCTGCACCAGGTGCCTATAGTCCTAGCTACTTGGGAGGATGAGTCTGTCTCGTAAAAACAAAAACAAAAACAAAAACTCAGTTGTGTGTCTATACACTGGCAATGAACAATCTTAAAAGGAAATTAAGAAAATAATCCATTTACAACAGCATCAAAAGGAATAAAATCCTTAGGAATAAACTTAACCAAGGAGGCAAAAGACTTATACATTGAAAATATAAAACATTACTGAAAGAAATTAAAGGCACAAGTAAATGGAAAGACATTCTGTGCTCATGGATTAAAAGACTTAATATTGGGCCAGGCGCGGTGGCTCAAGCCTGTAATCCCAGCACTTTGGGAGGCCGAGACGGGCGGATCACGAGGTCAGGAGATCGAGACCATCCTGGCTAACACGGTGAAACCCCGTCTCCACTAAAAAATACAAAAAACTAGCCGGGCAAGGCGGCGGGCGCCTGTAGTCCCAGCTACTTGGGAGGCTGAGGCAGGAGAATGGCGTAAACCCGGGAGGCGGAGCTTGCAGTGAGCTGAGATCCGGCCACTGCACTCCAGCCTGGGCGACAGAGCGAGACTCTGTCTCAAAAAAAAAAAGACTTAATATTATTAAAGTGTCCATTAATTAAAGCAATATACCGACTCAAGGAAATCTCTATTAAAATCCCAATGGCACTTTTTGCAGAAATAGAAAAAAAATCTTAAAATTCATGTGGACTCTCAAAGGACCCCAAACAAAGTCAGAGGCCTCACATTTCCTAATTATAAAACATATTACAGTGTTACAGTAATCAAAACAGTGTGGTACTAGTACAAAGACAGACATATGGGCCAATAGAATAGAATAGAGAACCCAGAAATAAGTCCTCACTCATACAGTCAAATGATCATCAATAAAGATTCCAAAACCACACAATGGGGAAAGGACAGTCTCTTCAACAAATGGTATGGAAATGCAAAAGAATGAAGATGGATCCTTATACTATATGCAGAATTAAAATGAATTAAAGACCTAAATATAAGACATAAAACTGTAAAATGTCTAGATGAAAACTAAGAGGAAAATCTTCATGACATTGGATTTGGCAATGATTTCTTGGATATGACTCCAAAAACACAAGCAACAAAAACAAAAATAGACAAATGGGACTACATTAAACTTAAAAACTTTTGTTCATCAAAGGACACAATCAACAGGTGAAAAGAAGCCGATGGAATGTGAGAAAATATTTGTAAATCATGTATCTGATAAGGATATAATATCCAGAATATGTAAAGAATTTCTACACCTTAACAACAACAAAAAAAACAAATAACCAGCTTTTTAGGTTGGGCAAAAGACTTGAATAGACTTATCCCCAAAGAATACACACAAATGTGCAAGTAACATATGAAAAGGTATTCAACTTCACTAATCATTAGAGAAATGCAAATAAAAACTACAATGAGTTATCACCTTACGTTCATTGGGATGTCCACTATTTAAAAAAAAAAAAAACGAAAATAACATGTGTTGGCAATGATGTGGAGAAATTGGAAACTGTAGGCACTGTTGGTGGGAATGTAAAATGTTTCCATAGAAAAGTGTGGAGGTTCCTCAAAAAATTAAAACTCGAATTAGCATATGATCCAGCAATCCCATGTCTGGGAATATATCTGAAAGAATTGAAAACAGGATCTCAAAGAGATATCTGAAAACCCACATTCATACCATGATTGTTAACAATAGTCAAGTGGTAGAAGCAACACAAGTATCCATCAATAGATGAATGAATAAACAAAATGTGATATATACATACAATGGAATATTATTCAGCCTTGAAAAGGCAGGAAATCTCATCACATCTTACAACACGGATGATCCTTGAGGATACTGTGCTAAGTGAAATAAGCCAATCACAGAAAAATAAATACTACACGATTCCACTTATATGAGTTATCTAAAGTAGTCAAACTCATAGAAAGTAGAAGGGTGACTACAGGGGCTGCGGGGAGTGGAAAATGGGAAGTTGTTCAATAGATATGGAGCTGGCCAGGCGCGGTGGCTCAAGCCTGTAATCCCAGCACTTTGGGAGGCCGAGACGGGTGGATCACGAGGTCAGGAGATCGAGACCATCCTGGCTAACATGGTGAAACCCTATCTCTACTAAAAAATACAAAAAACTAGCCGGGTGAGGTGGCGGGCGCCTGTAGTCCCAGCTACTCGGGAGTCTGAGGCAGGAGAATGGCATGAACCTTGGAGGCGGAGTTTGCAGTGAGCTGAGATCCGGCCACTGCACTCCAGCCTGGGCGACAGAGCAAGACTCCGTCTCAAAAAAAAAAAAAAAAAAAAAGATATGGAGCTTCAGTGTTGCAAGCTGAAAAAGTCCTAGAGATGGGTGTACAAAATAAAGCAAATTATAAAGGAATAAGTAGATTTCTGATCCCATAAATGTATAATTATGGCTGGGCGCACTGACTTATGCCTGTAATCCCAGCACTCTGGGAGGCAAAGGTGGGTGGTTCACTTGAAGTCAGGAGTTCAAAACCAGTCTGGCCAACATGGCAAAACCCCATCTCTACTAAAAAATACAAAAATTAGCTGGATGTGGTGGCTTGTGCCTGTAGTCCCAGCTACTAGGGAGGCTGAGGCAGAGATTGCAGTGAGCTGAGATTGCGTCATTGCACTCTAGCTTGGGTGACAGAGCAAGACTGAGAAAAGAAAGAAGAAAGGAAAGGAAAGGAAAGGAAAGGAGAGGAAAGGAGAAAGGAAAGGAAAGGAAAGGAAAGGAAAGGAAAGGAAAGGAAAGGAAAGGAAAGGAGGAAGGAAGGAAGGAAGGAAGGAAGGAAGGAAGGAAGAAAGAAAGAAAGAAAGAAGAAAGGAAAGAAAAGAAAGAGGCCGGGCGCGGTGGCTCAAGCCTGTAATCCCAGCACTTTGGGAGGCCGAGACGGGCGGATCACGAGGTCAGGAGATCGAGACCATCCTGGCTAATACAGTGAAACCCCGTCTCTACTAAAAAATACAAAAAACTAGCCGGGCGCGTTGGCGGGCGCCTGTAGTCCCAGCTACTTGGGAGGCTGAGGCAGGAGAATGGCGGGAACCCGGGAGGCGGAGCTTGCAGTGAGCTGAGATCCGGCCACTGCACTCCAGCCTGGGCAACAGAGCGAGACTCCGTCTCAAAAAAAAAAAAAAAAAAAAAAAAAAGAAAGAAAGAAAGAGAAAGAAAGAAGGGAGGGAGGGAGGGAGGGAAGGAAGGAAGGAAGGAAGGAAGGAAGGAAGGAAGGACCTTTTAGATATATATTAAAAATAGTCCAGGTGCAGTGGCTCATGCCTGCAAGCTCAGGATTTTGGGAGGTGGAGGTGAGCAGACTGCCTGAGCTCAGGAGTTCAAGACCAGCTGGGCAACATGGTGAGACCCTATCTCTACTAAAAATACAAAAAATTAGCAGGGTGTGGTAGCACACACCTGTAGTCCCAGCTACTCAGGAGGCTGAGGCAGGAGAATCGCTTGAACCCAGGAGGCAGAGGTTGCAGTGAGCCAGGACTGGGCCTGGATAAAAGCACCTGGAAAACCCCACCCACCCTAATCAAATTTCTGAAAACCAAAGATTAGGAAAAAAATTTTAAGAGTAACCAGCAAAAAATGGCACGTTACATATGGGGGAACAATAATTCTTATGACTGCAGATTTTTCATCTGAGACCATGGAAACCAGAAGACAATTCAATAACACCTTTAAAGTGCTGAAAGAAAAGAACTGTCGGCTGGGCGCAGTGGCTCAAGCCTATAATCCCAGCACTTTGGGAGGCCGAGACGGGCAGATCACGAGGTCAGGAGATCAAGACCATCCTGGCTAACACGGTGAAACCTCGTCTCTACTAAAAAAATACAAAAAACTAGCCGGGCATGGTGGCGGGCACCTGTAGTCCCAGCTACTGGGGAGGCTGAGGCAGGAGAATGGCGTAAACCCGGAAGGCGGAGCTTGCAGTGAGCCGAGATCTGGTCACTGCACTCCCGCCTGGGCGACAGAGCGAGACTCCGTCTCAAAAAAAAAGAAAAAAGAAAAAAAAAAAAAGAACTGTCAACTTGAAATTTTCTATCTAGTGAATATTCTCTTTGAGAATAAACATGAAATAAAAACATTCTCAGATAAAGAAAGCCTAAGAGAATTTGTCTCCAGAACACCTGCTCTGAAAGAAATTCTAATAGAAGCCAAAGTGAAATAATACCAAAAGGAAATTTGGAACTACAGAAATGAAGGAAGAGCAACAGAATTGGATAAAGATAGGTTATTTTTCTCTCCTTACATAAAGTTATTTATGATCATTGAAATAAAAAATTATAACACAGTCTAGGAGAGTTTCAATGTATGTAGATGTCATGGATAGGACAATTGTAAATAACAGGGGGAGGGTAAAGGGACCCATATACAGGCATACCTCACTTTATTCATTTTATCGTGCTTTATAGATATTGCGATTTTACAAATTGAAGGCTTGTGGGGCAAGTCTATCAGTGCCATTTTTCCAATAGTATATGTTCACTTCCTGTTTCTTGTGTCACATTCTGGTAATTCTTGCAATATTTCAAACTTCTTTTTTCTTTTGTAGAGACAAGGTATCAGTACGCTGACCAGGCTAGTCTTGGACTCCTGGCCAGTCTTGGACTCCTGGCCTCAGGTGATCCTCCTACCTTGGCCTCTCAAAGTGCTAGGATCACAGATGTGAGCCACTGAACCCAGCCCAAACTTTTTCATTATTATTATATCTGATGTGGTGATCTGTGATCAGTGTTCTTGGATGTTACAATTATAATTGTTTTGGGGTGCCACAAATCACATCTATATAAGATGGCAAACCTATAGTTGATAAATGTAGTATGTGTCTGGCTGCTCCACTCACCAGCTGTTCTCTCACCTTTCTGCCTCTTCTTGGCCCTCCCTATTCTGTGGGGCACAATACATTGAAATTAGGCCAGTGAATAACCCTATAATGGCCTCTAAATTATAGGGTTATAATTCTTCTTCTTTAGAAAAGAATTTAGAAATTCTTTAGAAAAGAAGAGTCATGGCCAGGTGCAGTGGCTCACACCTGTAATCCCAGCACTTTGGGAAGCTGAGGTGGGCAGATCATAAGGTCAGGAGTTCGAGACCAGTCTGGCCAACATGGTGAAATCCCGTCTCCACTAAAAATACAAAAATTAGCCTGGCATGGTGGCACATGCGCCTGTAGTCCCAGCTACTCGGGAGGCTGAGGCAGGAGAATTGCTTGAACCAGGGAAGCAGAGGTTGCAGTGAGCCGAGATTGCACCACTGCACTCCAGCCTGGATGACAGAGCAAGACTCCATCTCAAAAAAAAGAAAAGAAAAGAAGAGTCAAACACATCTCTCACTTTAAATCAAAACCATAATATGATTAAGCTTAGTGAGGAATGTATGTCAAAAGACTAGATAGGTCAAAAGCTAGGCCTCTTACACCAAATGGTTAGCCAAGTTGTAAATGCAAAGTAAAAGTTCTCAAAGAAAATCAAAAGTGCTGCTCCAGTGAACACATGAATGATAAAGTGAAACAGCCTTAATGCTCATATGGAGAAAGTTTTAGAGGTCTGGATAGAACATTAAACCAGCGACAACATTCCCTTCAGCCAAAACCTAATCTAGAGCAAATCCCTAACTTTCTTTAATTCTGTGAAGGCTGAGAGAGGTGAGGAAGTTGCAGAAGAAAAGTTTGAAGGTAGCATAAGTTGGCTCCTGAGGTTTAGGGAAAGAAGCCATCTCCAGAACATAAAAGTACAAGGTGAAGCAGCAAGTGCTAATGTAGAAGCTGCAGCAAGTTCTACAGAAGATCTAGCTAAGATCACTGATAAAGGTGGCTACACTAAACAACACATTTTCCATGTAGGCAAAACAGCCTTCTATTGGAAGAAGATGCCATCGAGGATTTTTTTTTTTTGAGATGAACTCTCACTCTGTCGTCCAGGCTGGCGTGCAGCAGCGCAATCTCGGCTCACTGCATCCTCCACATGCTGGGTTCAATCAATTCTGCCTCAGCCTCCCAAGTAGTTGGGACTACAGGTGTGCACCACCATGCCTGCCTAATTTTTTGTATTTTTAGTAGAGATGGAGTTTCACCATGCTGACCAGGCTGGTCTCGAACTCCTGACCTCGTGATCTGCCCACCTCATCCTCCCAAAGTGCTGGGATTATAGTCTTAAGCTACCATGCCCAGCCAGCCATCTAGGACTTTTATAACTAGAGATAAGTCATTGCCTGGATTCAAAGCTTCAAAGGACAGGCTGACTCTCTTATTATGGGATAATGCAGCTGATGACTTTAAGTTGAAGCCAATGTCCATTTACCATTATGAAAATCATAGGACCATTAAGAATGATGTGAATTCTCTGCCTATGCTCCATAAATGGAACAACAAAGCCTGGAGGACAGCATATCTGTTTATAGCATGGTTTACTGGATATTTTAAGCCCGTTGTTGAGACCTACTGCTCAGGAAAAAAGATTCCTTTCAAAATATTACTGCTCATTGGCAATGCACGTGGTCACCCAAGAGCCCTGATGGAGATGTACAAGGAGATTAACATTGTTTTCATTCTTGCTAACACATCATTCATTCTGCAGTCCATGGATCAAGGACTAACTTCGACTTTCAAGTCTTATTTAATGGGTGCTGACGAGTTGATGGGTGCAGCACACCAACATGGCACAAGTATACATATGTAACAAACCTGCACATTATGCACATGTACCCTAGAACTTAAAGTATAATAAAAAATAAATTAAAAAATAAATAAATAAATAATTAAAAAATAATAAATAAAAATAAAAAATAAAAAAGAAATACAGGCTGGGCGCAGTGGCTCACGCCTGTAATCCCAGCACTTTGGGAGGCCGAGGTGGGCGGATCACAGGATCAGGAGTTCAAAAGCAGCCCGGCCAGCATAGTGAAACCCTGTCTCTAATAAAAATGCAGAAATTGACTGGCATGGTGGCAGGTACCTGTAGTCCCAGCTACTTGGGAGGCTGAGCAGGAGAATCGCTTGAACCTGGGAGTCGGAGGTTGCAGTGAGCCGAGATCGCGCCACTACACTCCAGCCTGGGCAACACAGTGAGACACTGTCTCAAAAAACAAAACAAAACAAAACAAAACAAAACATTTCCCAAGCTAGAGCTGCCATAGATAGTGATTTCTCTTCTCTGGTCGATCTGGGCAAAGTAAATAAAAAGCCTTCTGGAAATGATTCACCATTATAAATGTCATTAAGAACAGTTGTGATTCATGGGAGGAGGTTAAAAATATCAACATTAACAGAAATTTGGAAGAAGTTGATTCCAACCCTCATGAATGACTTTGAGAGGTTCAAGTCTTCAGTGGAGGAAGAAACTGCTAATGTAGTGGAAATAGCAAGACAGCTAGAATTAAAAGTGAAGCCTGCAAACATGACTGAATTCTGTAATCTCATGATAAGACTTTAATTAATGAGGAGTTGCTTCTTCTGGATGAGCAAAGAAAGTGGTTTGTCAAGATAGAACCTACTCCTGTTGAAGATACTGTAAACATTGTTGAAATGAAAACAAAGGATTTAGAATATTACATAAACTTAATTGATAAAGAAGCAGCCAGAATTGAGAGGATTGACTCCAATTTTGAAAAAGGTTCTGCTGTGGGTAAAATGCTATCAAACAGCGTCACATGCTACAGATAAATATTTTGTGGAAGGGTCAACTGATATGCAAACTTTATGGTTGTCTTATTTTAAGAAATTGCCACAGCCACTCAAATATTCAGCAACCACCACCCTTATCAGTCAGTAGTCATCACACTGAGGCAAGACCCTCCACCAGAAAAAACATTATGACTCACCGAAGGCTCAGATGATTGTTCACATTTTTAAGCAACAAAGTACTTTTTAACTAAGGTATTTACATTTTAGACATAATGTCATTGCATAACATTGTATGCAATGTCTAATGTTATTAGACATATTGTTATTGCACATTTATTAGACTATAATATAGTATAAACATAAGTTTTATTTATTATTGTTTTTCTTTTTAGATGAACTCTTTGCTCTGTCACCCAGGCTGGAGTGCAGTGGCAATATCGGCTCACTACAATGTCCGCCTCCTAGGTTCCAGCGATTCTCCTGCCTCAGCCACTTGGATAGCTGGGATTACAGGCATGTTGCCACCATGCCTAGCTAATTTTTGTATTTTTAGTAGAGACGGGGTTTCACCATGTTGACCAAGGTGGTCTCGAGTTCCTGACCTCAGGTGATCTGCCTGCCTCGGCCTCCCAAATTGCTAAGATTACAGGTGTGAGCCACTGTGCCCAGCCTTAAACATAACTTTTGTATGCACTGGGAAACCAAAAACCTTGTGTGATTCACTTTATTGCAATATTCACTTTACTGAAGTGGTCTAGAACTATAGGTATGCCTGTAGTTGTGAGATGTCAGTGTTTTACTTGAAGTGTAAAAATATTGATTTTAAGTTGACTGTTAAAATTAGGTATGTGTATTATTATTATCCCTAGATCAACAGCCTAAAAAAAAAAAAACCCACGAAAGATATAGACAACCAATATATTAAATTGGAATATAAAACATATTCAAATAACCCAAAATGTAACAGGAAAGGGGAAATTGAGAGGCAAAAAAATGCAGGAGACAAGCAGAAAAATGATAAACTGTAGACCAAAATCCACTCTTATCAATAATTACATTAAATGTAAATGGTCCTTAAAAATGTAAATGGTCTAAACACACCAATTAAAAGACAAAGATGGCCAGGAGCAGTGGCTCATGCCTGTAATCCCAGCACTTTGGGAGGCCGAGACAGGCGGATCACCTGAGGTCAGGAGTTCAAGACCAGCCTGGCCAACATGGTGAAACCCCATCTCTACTAACAATACAAAAATCAGCCAGACGTGGTGGCATGTGCCTGTAATCCCAACTACTCAGGAGGCTGAGGCAGGAGAATCACTTGAACCTGGGAGGCAGAGGTTGCAGTGCGCCAAGATGACGCCACTGCATTCCAGCCTGGGCGGCAGAGCAAGATTCCATTTCAAAAAAAAAAAGAAAAGACAAAGATTATCAGATTGGAAAAAGAAAAAAACAAGACCCGACTATATGCTATTTTATTTTATTTTTACTTCTCAAATGTCTTATGGTTTAAGGAAACCTATTTTAAATATAAAGATATAAACATAGGGAAATTACATAATGATAAAAGTGTCAATTCACCAAGAAGATAAACACTGAAATATACTACGCAACTAACAAAGATCCAAAATAAATGAAGCAAAAAATGATAGAACTAAAAGAGACACGGAAAAATCCACGGTCATAATTGGGGGACTTCAATAATTCCTTTCTCAATAACTGATAAACAAATAGATGGAACCATCAAAAAGGATGTATAAAACCTGGATAACATTATCAACTGGTTTCATATAATGGACATTTATAAAACACTCTACCCAAAAGCAACAGAACACATATTCTTTTCAAATGCCCACAGAACATATACCCAGATAGGTCATATTCTGGGTCATAAAATAAACTTTAACAATTTTTAATAAATTAAAACCACATAAAGCATGTTCTCTGGCTATACCAAAATTAAACAAGAAGTCAACAATAGAAAACTCCCCCAGCCTGACCATCATGGTGAAACCCCGTCTCTATTAACAATACAAAAATCAGCCAGACGTGGTGGCATGCACCTGTAATCCCAGCTACTCAGGAGGCTGACGCAGGAGAATCGCTTGAACTTGGGAGACGGAAGTTGCAGTGCGCCAAGATCACACCATTGCATTCTAGCCTGGGCAGCAGAGCAAGATTCCATTTCAAAAAAAAGACAAAGATTATCAGATTAGGAAAAGGAAAAAACAAGACCCGACTATATGCTATCTGCAAGAAAGCTATTTTATTTTACTTCTCAAATGCCTTATGGTTTAGGAAACTTATTTTAAATATAAATATATAAATATAGGGAAATTACATAATGATAAAAGGGTCAATTGACCAAGAAGATAAACACTGAAATATACTACGCAACTAACAAAGATCCAAAATAAATGAAGCAAAAAATTGATAGAACTAAAAGAGACATGGAAAAATCCACGGTCATAACTGGGAGACTTCAAAACTCCGTTCTCGATAACTGATAAACAAATAGATGGAAATCAAAAAGGATGTATAAAACCTGGATAACATTATCAACTGGTTTCATATAATGGACATTTATAAAACACTCTACCCAAAAGCAACAGAACACATATTCTTTTCAAATGCCCACAGAACATGTACCCAGATAGATCATATTCTGGGTCATAAAATAAACTTTAACAATTTTTAATAAATTAAAACCACA
The DNA here is from genome assembly GCF_009764315.1 of Trachypithecus francoisi. Lineage (NCBI taxonomy): Eukaryota > Metazoa > Chordata > Mammalia > Primates > Cercopithecidae > Trachypithecus > Trachypithecus francoisi. The sequence continues at coordinate 30,723,165 of NW_022681467.1, forward strand.
TAAAGCATGTTCTCTGGCTATACCAAAATTAAACAAGAAGTCAACAATAGAAAACTCCCCCAGCCTGACCATCATGGTGAAACCCCGTCTCTATTAACAATACAAAAATCAGCCAGACGTGGTGGCATGCACCTGTAATCCCAGCTACTCAGGAGGCTGACGCAGGAGAATCGCTTGAACTTGGGAGACGGAAGTTGCAGTGCGCCAAGATCACACCATTGCATTCTAGCCTGGGCAGCAGAGCAAGATTCCATTTCAAAAAAAAGACAAAGATTATCAGATTAGGAAAAGGAAAAAACAAGACCCGACTATATGCTATCTGCAAGAAAGCTATTTTATTTTACTTCTCAAATGCCTTATGGTTTAAGGAAACTTATTTTAAATATAAATATATAAATATAGGGAAATTACATAATGATAAAAGGGTCAATTGACCAAGAAGATAAACACTGAAATATACTACGCAACTAACAAAGATCCAAAATAAATGAAGCAAAAAATTGATAGAACTAAAAGAGACATGGAAAAATCCACGGTCATAACTGGGAGACTTCAAAACTCCGTTCTCGATAACTGATAAACAAATAGATGGAAATCAAAAAGGATGTATAAAACCTGGATAACATTATCAACTGGTTTCATATAATGGACATTTATAAAACACTCTACCCAAAAGCAACAGAACACATATTCTTTTCAAATGCCCACAGAACATGTACCCAGATAGATCATATTCTGGGTCATAAAATAAACTTTAACAATTTTTAATAAATTAAAACCACCTAAGGCCGGGCGTGGTGGCTCACGCCTGTAATCCCAGCACTTTGGGAGGCTGAGGTGGCAGATCACCTCAGGTCGGGAGTTCAAGACCAGCTTGACCAACATGGTGAAACCCCGTCTCTATTGAGAATACAAAACTAGCTGGGCATGGTGGCGCATGCCTGTAATCCCAGCTACTTGGGAGGCTGAGGCAGGAGAATCGCTTGAACCCAGGAGGCAGAGGCTGCAGTGAGCCGAGATCGTCCAGCCTGGGCAACAAAAGCAAAACTCCATATCAAAAACAAAAACAAAAACAAACAAACAAACAAACAAAAACCCTGCATAAAGTGTGTTCTCTGGCTATACCAAAATTAAATAAGAAATCAATAATAGAAAACTCCCCCAGCCTGACCAACATGGAAAAACCTTGTCTCTACTAAAAATACAAAAATTAGCCAGGTGTGGTGGTGCGCGCCTGTAATCTCAGCTACTCAGGAGGCTGAGGCAGGAGAATTGCTTGAACCCAGGAGATGGAGGTTGCAGTGAGCCAAGATCAACCACTGTACTTCAGCCTGGGTGACAGAACAAGACTCCGTCTCAAAAAAAAAAAAAGAAAAGAAAAGAAAAGAAAAAGAAGAAAACTCCCAAATATTTGGAAATTGTTAATATTCTTCTAAATAACCCATGGGTCAGAGAGAAAATCTTAAAGTAAATCAGAAAATATTTGAACTGACTGAACATGAAAACAAAACATATCAAAATTTATGGGTTGCAGCTAAAGCAGTGTGTACAGGAATATTTACAGCTTTACATGCCTATAATAGAAAAAAGAAAGGCCTCAAATCATATTCTAAGCTTCTACCTTAAGAAACCAGAGAAAGAAAAAATTAAACCTAAATCAAGCGGAAGAAAAAGAAATTAGAAAAGCAGAATGCAATGAAATTGAAAACAGAAAAAAAATAGAGAACAATCAATAAAACCAAAAGCTTTCAAAAGGTGTACAGAATTCATTAACTTTTTGACAGACCTACCAAGGAAAAGAAAGAGAGAAGACATAAATTACTAATATCAGGAATGAAAGGGGGGATGTCACTTCAGATCCTCCAGATATTAAAAGGATAATAAGAGAATATTACAAACAACTCTATGCTCATAAATTTGACAACTTAGATGAAATGGACCAATTTCTTCAAAGACCCAAATTACCTAAACTCAGTCCAGAAGAAATAGATAAGAGAAATAGTTCTAAATGTACTAAAGAAAAGTGAATTAATAGCTTAAAACCTTCCAATGTAGAGAAGAAAATTCCAGGCCCAGCTGGTTTCTTTTATTTTCCTTCCTTCCTTCCTTCCTTCCTTCCTTCCTTCCTTCCTTCCTTCCTCTCTCTCTCTTCTCTCCTTTTCTCTTTTCTTTCCTTTTCTTTTCTTTCTTTTCTTTTTGGTGGGGACTCATTCCTGTTATTCAGGCTGGAGTACAGTGGTGCAATCACAGCTCACTGCAGCCAAGACTTCCACACCCAGCTAATTTTTTTTTGTATTTTTAGTAGAGATGGGTTTTCACCATGTTGCCCAGGCTGGTCTCGAACTCCTGGCTCAAGCAATCTGCCTGCCTTAACTTCCTAAAGTGCTGGGATTACAGGCGTAAGCCACCATGCCTGGCCTCTAGATGGTTTCACTGGGAAATTCTACCAATTTCCAAATGTTAAAGAAAGAAATAGTATCAATTCCACACAAACTCTTCCAGAAAATCAAAAAAACTTAGTTCATTTTATGAGGCCACATGGTCCTGATGCCAAAATTTGAAAAAGATAACAACAAAACTATAGAACAATACTTCACATGAACATATACCCCAAAACTTCAACAAACTATAAACTATTAGCAAATGGAATCGAGAAATAAATATATATATATATATATTTTAAAAAATAATACTTCACTACTATGTGGAGTTTATCCCAGGTAATTTAATGCTGGTGTAACATTCAAAAACAGCCAAGCATGGTGGCTCACGCCTATAATCCCAGCACTTTGGGATGGTGAAGCGGACAGATCACCTGAGGTCAGGGGTTTGAGATCAGCCTGGTCAACATGGTGAAAACCCGTCTCTACTAAAAACACAAAAATTAGCTGGGCGTGGTTGTGTGCACTGGTAGTCCCAGCTACTTGGGAGCCTGAGGCAAGAGAATCGCTTGAACCTGGGAGGTGGAGGTTGCAGTGAGCTGAGATTGCACCACTGCACTCCAGCATGGGGGACAGAGCCAGACTCCATCTCAATAATAATAATAATAATTAGTAAATGAGCATACTTCACCATATTGGCAGACTAAGGAAGAAAAAAACACATGATAATCCCAACTGATGAAGAAAATGCATTAACAAAATTTAAAACCCATTCATGATTTAAAAAAAAAAAATCTCTCAGCAAACTAGAGAAGGAAACTTCCTTAATCTAAAAAATATATATATACAAAATGGGCATCATACTTAATAGTGAAAAACTGAGTATTTTCTCCCTAAGATTGGGAATATGGCAAAGATGTTCACTCTCAACACTTGTATTCAACATCATCCAAAAAGTTCTAACCAGTGCAAAAAGGCAAGAGGAAAGACAAAAAAGAAAACCATAAGGATTGGAAATAAAGAAATAAAATTATCCCTGTTAGTAGCCAACATGATGTTCTACGTAGAAAATCCTGTTAAATCTGCAAAAAGGCTCCCAGAACTAATTAATGAGTTTAGTAAAGTCATGGGACACAAAGTCATAATATTAAAAAAAAAAAAACAACTGCATTTCTATATACCAGCAACAAGCAATTGGAAAACCAAATCAAACATCATTTACAGTAGCTTCAAAATAATGAAATACTTTAAGGATAAATCTAACAAAATATGTGCAGAATCTTTATGCTGAAAACTACAAAATACTGATGAAAGAAATAAAGGAAGAGCTAAATAAATGGAGAGATATAACATGTTTACTGACTGGAAGGCTCAATTTTGTTAAGATGTTAGCGCTCCCCCAGTTGATATAAAGATTCACACAATCCCGATAAAAATTGTAGCAGGATTTTTTTGTCGATATCAACAGATTGATTCTAAAATTTACACAGAAAGGCAAAGGAACTGGAAAGCTAAAACAATTTTGGAAAAGTAGAACAACGTTGGAGAACTCACACTATCTGATTTCAAGACATACTATACTGATACCCTCTTGGCAAGAGGATAGACACATAGATCAATAGAATAGAGTCCAGAAACAGAGTGACACCAAAATGGCCTATTGATTTTTTCACAAAGGTGCAAAGGCAGTTCAATGGAGAAAGGTTGTCTTTTTAAGAAATGATGCTGGATGGGCCAGGTGTGGTGGCTCCCGCCTGTAATCCCAGCAATTTGGGAGGCTGAGGTGAGCGGATCACCTCAGGTCAGGAGTTCGAGATCAGCCTGGCCAACATGGTGAAACTCTGTCTCTACTAAAAATACAAAAATTAGCCAGGCATGGTAGCGCACGCCTATAATCCCAGCTGTTCTGGAGGCTGAGGCAGGAGAATTGCTTGAACCCAGGAGACAGAAGTTGCAGTGAGCCGAGATGGCGCCATCGCACTCCAACCTGGGCGACAAAGCAAGACTCCATCTCAAAAGAAAAAAAGAAAAGAAATGATGCTGGAATAATGGGACATTCATATGCAAAAATGTACTTGACCTATACCACATACCTTCTATTTAAAAATTTTAGTCAAAATGTATCATAGACCTAAATATAAACTCATGAAACTTTTAGAAAAAAGCATAGGAGAAAAACCTTTGTCACTTTGGGTTAGGTAGAGTTCTTAGATGTAACATTAAAGCACAATTCATACAAGGAAAATTTAAAAATTTAATAAATCAGATTTCATCAAAACTAATTTTTTTTTGGTCAAAAGGCATTGACAAGCAACAGCCTCAGAGAAAATACTTGAAATCACACTTCTTTTTTTTTTTCCTCACTCTTGTTGCCCAGGCTGGAGCGCAGTGGCACAATTTTGGCTCACTGCAACTTCTGCCTCCCAGGTTCAAGTGATTCTCCTGCCTCAGCCTCCCCAGTAGCTGGGATTACAGGCGCCCGCCACCACATGTGGCTAATTTTTGTATTTTTAGTAGAGACGGGGTTTCACCGTGTTGGCCAGGCTGATCTTGAACTCCTGACCTCAGGTGATCCCCCCAACCTCGGCCTCCCAAAGTGCTGGGATTACAGGTGTGAGCCATTGCACTTGACCGCAAATCACATTTCTAACAAAGGACTTGAATCCAGAATTTATTTTTTAATTTGTTTTAAAATTTTTATTTTATTTTATTTTTGGTAGAGACAGGATCTTGGTATGTTGCCCAGGCTGGTCTCAAACTCCTGTCCTCAAGTGATCCTCTTGCTCAGCCTCCCAAAGCACTAGGACTACAGGCATGAGCCACTGTGCCTGGCCTAGAATTTATAAAGAACTGTCAGCCGGGCGCGGTGGCTCATGCCTGTAATCCCAGTACTTTGGGAGGCCAAGGCGGGTGGATCACGAGGTCAGGAGTTCAAGACCAGCCTGGCCAACATAGTGAAAACTCATCTCTAGTAAAAATACAGAACAATTAGCCAGGCATTTGCTACTCAGGAGGCTGAAGCAGGTCAATCACTTGAACCTGGGAGGCAGAGGTTGCAGTGAGCCAAGATGGAGCCACTGCTCTCTAGCCCAGGCAACAGTGTGAGACTGTCTCAAAAAAAAAAACTCTCAAAACTCAGAAATAACAAAACAAACAATTTTTTAAAAAGACAAAAGTTTTGAACAGGCACCTCACCAGAGAAGATATATGGATGGCAAATAAATATTTGAAAATATACTCAACATCATTCATCGGTAGGAATTGCAAATTAAAACCACAGTAAGGTATGTCTACACAGCTATTGAAATTGAAAAGAAGATCTCTGACAATACCAATTTTGGTGAGAAGGCAGAACAACTGCCACTGTCATATATTGCTGGTGGGAATACAAAATGATACAGCTCCTCTAGGTTTGTTATAAAGTTAAACACACACTTACCATAGGCTCTAACAATCCCTCCTAGAAATTAGCCCAAGTAAAATGAAAATTTATGTTCACACCAAAACCTGTATGTGAATGTTTACAGAAGCTTTATTCATAATTGCCAAAACTAGAAACAACCTAAATATTCCTCAACTGGAAAATGGAGTAACAAACTGTGGTACATCCACACAGTAGAATACTACTCAGCAATGAAAAGGAATTAACTATTGATACATGCAACAACATGGATGAATCTTAAATCCATTATGCCAAGTGAAAGAAGCCAAATTCAAAATACTATGTATTGTATGGTTCCATTTTACATGACAGTCTGGAAAAGAAAAAACTATAGGAATAGAGAACATATCAGTGTTGACAGGGCTTAAGGGTGGGGAAGGTTTTGACTACAAAGGGGTAACAAAAGGGAATTTGGGAAGGTGATTAACTGTTTTATTTGTGTGTGTGTGTGTGTGTGTGTGTGTGTGTGTGGTGGCAGTTATATAATTCTTTGTATTTGTCAAAACTCACAGAACTGTACACCAAAACGTAAATTTTACTGAATGTAAATTATAATTAAATTATATGTATGCATATCTATTATGTGTATGTATGTGTATATATATATATATATGAACATTTTTAAAAGTTTTTTCCCCCTCATATTACTATCAAGTCATATCTCACAGATTTTGTATTGGTACAATTATTCTTTCTTGAGCCTGAAATTAGTTAGGACTGTCTTTTTTTTTTTTTTTTTGTGATGGAGTCTCACTCTGTTGCCCAGGCTGGAGTGCAGTGGTATGATCTCGGCTCACTGCAACCTCTGCCTCCCAAGTTCAAGTGATTCTCTGGCCTCAGCCTCCTGAGTAGCTGAGACTATAGGCGCTCACCACCACACCTGGCTAATTTTCATATTTTTAGTAGAGATGGGGTTTCTCCACGTTGGTCAGATTGGTCTCGAACTCCTGACCTCAGGTGATCTGCCCGCCTTGGCCTCCCAAGGTGCTGGGATTACAGGTGTGAGCCACCGCGCCCGGCCAAGTTAGGACTGTCTTCATCTCTGTTAACCTTCCATTTCCTCTCCTTCCACAAAACCTAAATTTTATTATTATTTGAAACTTAGAATTTTTGAGTAAGTTATTCCTTCTGTCTCAAGAAGGTCCAATACCTGTCATTGAGGGTGGTAAAATAATACACTATCTGCCCTGGGCATGTTAGTGAGAATCCATTTATCGGGTTAAGTAGCTGTCACCGTGGATGGCAGTGAGCAGGCCTTGGAGTGGCCAGGACATAGGACAGATGTGCTTTGATGGGAGAGAAGGGAAGGAAAAGCTAGCAGCACAGTGATGGGAAACTAGAGGCCAGAGGTAGAGGTGGAGGGCAATGATCAGGGAGCAGAGATGAGCATGCCAAGGACATCCTGTGCTGACTTCACAGTGCTGGCTCTGGGCATAGGCCAGTCTCTTCCTGGAGCTTTCATTTTCTCTCTTCGGAATCTGTCAACTCTCTACTGCAATCTGTTCCACAGTCGTATAGCCAAAATCCTCTTCCTCTGTCTCCATTTATTCAACAAATATTTATCTTAGCTGACTCTAATCACACTCTGTCCTGTTTGTCCTGCAGTGAAGCCCTTTTACATCTGCTTATCTCTTTTGATCCAAGGGAATGAGAATTAACCCTGACTTCCAGAGAATAAAATAGTCTCAGAAAGGTTAAGTGATTTATCTGAAGTTGCCCTTTTAATACTGAGTACTGGACTCTTTCAGTATCCCTGTACTCTGCTGCCCCCTACCGTAGCCATAGCAATAGGTTTTAAATTACAAAAAAAAAACAACAGAACACTACACAACACTGCAAAGACTACACCACACTACAAATAGTGCTTACATTTGTTCATTTAGCAAATATTCGGCCAGGTGCGGTGGCTTACGCCTGTAATCCCAGCACTTTGGGAGGCCGAGGCAGGTGGATCACTTGAGGCCAGGAGTTCAAGACCAGCCTGGCCAACATGGAGAAACCCCACCTCATTCAGGGTGGGCCAGAGATATGCCTTTCTTTCTTTTCTTTTTTCTTTCTTTCTTTCTTTTTTTTTTTTTTTTTTTGAGACAGAGTCTCACGCTGTTGCCCAGGCTGGAGAGCAATGGTATGATCTCGGCTCACTGCAATCTCCACCTCCAGGGTTCAGGCGATTCTCCTGCTTCAGCCTCCCCAGTAGCTGCGATCACAGGCACGTGCCACCACGCCTGACTAATTTTTGTATTTTTAGTAGAGATGGGGTTTCACCATGATGGCCAGGCTGGTCTTGAACTCCTGACCTCAGGTGATCCGCTCGCCTCAGCCTCCCAAAGTGCTGGGACTACAGGTGTGAGCCACCACATCTGGCCTCTCTTATGAAGACTAGCAGAACTACAATTATGAAGAAAAAGTCAGCTTGGAGCCTCAACCCCAGGAACTTTCTCAGGTGGAATACATTTGGAAGTTGAGCATCTGGAAATGAATTTCCTTAAAGACATCCATGCATGAGTACCCCTTACCAAGTCTTCATGTACTTTACGGCTATTGCACACCCCATTTGAAAACCAATGTTGCAGAGAATTGGGGGCAATCTGAAACTACTGGATTCCTGGAACCTGCCACCGATTGATGGGGCCAGTGGGCCCTAATGAGATTAGACCTCCATTTTAAAAGTGTGAAAGGTATAAGGAGATTCAGAGACAGGTGTAAATGGCTTGGGGAGCCTCCAAAATTTTCAGGGTCAGGTATCTCCCACCCCTTCAAAGGACTGTCTGATACTATTCTATGGCTCCTGGAATGAAGAACCAGTCATCAGGACCTGCTGGCCTCTATGAAATTAAGAGCCCAGTCAGATTTAACAACCTGAAGATGAAGTGTAACTGTGAAGCAATATATGGCTGATTTTTTCACATACCCCCATCCAAACACATCCACTCCAGCTGATCCATTCTCTCACCTCCCATGTGCTAGGTAATGTATGAAGTGCCAGAATCACCCAAAAAACAAATAAAGCATAATCGATAGGCCAAGCCCTGCAGAAACTCTAGGAGAGAAACTTTTAAACAAATAATTATAAAAACACTGTGATTGGCTGGGCGTGGTGGCTCACGCCTGCAATCCCAGCACTTTGGGAGGCTGAGGCAGGAGGATCACCCAAGGTCAGGAGTTTGAGATCGGCCTGGCCAACATAGTGAAACCCCATCTCTACTAAAAATATGAAAAGTTAGCTGGGTGTGGTGGCACACAACTGTAATCCCAGCTACTCGGGAGACTGAGGGCAGCAGAATTGCTTGAACCTAGGAGGCAGAGGTTGCAGTGAGCAGAGATCATGCCACTGCACTCCAGCCTGAGTTACAAGAGTGAAACTCTGCTCAAAAAAAACAAAAACAAAAACAAAAACAAAAACAAAAAAACCACTGTGATAAAGAGTTAATAAAACTATGTGCCAGAGCTGGGGAAGTACTGAAGAAAGAGTGACTTGAGTAAGAAGGTTCAAGGAAAACTTCCCAAAGCCGGTCACATATTTATTGACAGACGTGTAGTACATCATAGAGAAAAAGAGATGGCAGTGGAAGGATGTTCCAGGCAGAGGAAGCAGCATGTCACACGGGCAGCCAGTGTCCAAGTGACACTCAAGGGGCAAGACCTGCTTCATGGGCTTGTGACCTCTGTAGTCACAGAGGGTCCCCTCTTAGAAGGGCCCTCGTGCTTGTTTTAATGTTCTGCTGTCATAATTTTGAAATTCCTCTTTTTTTTTTTAACAAGGAGACCTGCATTTTCGTTTTTATACTGGGCCCTGAAAATTATGTAGCAGGTCCTGCAAGAGGGCAAGATGAAGGCAAGGAGACCTGCTGGGAAGTTATTACTGTGATCCAAGTAAGAGATAATGAAGGGGCTAAATCAAGGTCTTGTAACAGTAATACACAGCCACACTATTATTTTCAACTTCTTCCCAGTGTATTCCTCAGTTTAGATGTAGCAATTTCCCCCACTAGAAAGTACTTAGGTTGATTTTGATTTTTTGTAATTACAAAGAATGCAGCAATTGAATAATTTTCTACGTTTGTGTTTGCACCTATGCAAGGGTATCTATCTAGGATGAATTCTCAGAATTAGAATTGATGGGTCAAAGGTATGTTCATTTTCAAGGCTGATAGGCATTGCCAAGTTGGTGACCCAAAGAGAGTATACCAATTTGTATCTCTTCCAACAGTACAGAAGAGTATCTGTTTCATCATGCCCTCTTTAACGCTCTGTAGTATCCAACCTTTTCGTATTTGCAGTCCGATAACTAAGAAAGTAGTGGCTGATTGTCTTCATTTGCCTTTCCTTGGTTACAAACAAGGTTGGTCATTTAAAAAATTATTATAGGAGTCTGTTCAGGCCAGGCACAGTGGCTCATGCCTATAATCTCAGCACTTTGGGAGGCTGAGGCAGATGGTTCACTTGAGGCCAAGAGTTCCAGATCAGCCTGGCCAACATGGCAAAACCCCATCTTTACAAAAAACACAAAAGAATTAGTCAGGTGTGGTGGCATGTGCCTGTAGTCGCAGCTACTCGGGAGGCTGAGACACGAGAATTGCTTGAGCCCAGGAAGCAGAGGTTGCAGTGAGCTAACATCGTGCCACTGTACTCCATCCTGGGCAATGGAGCGAGACTGTCTCAAAAAAAAAAAAAGAGTCCATTTATACTTCTGTTTGCATGAAGCCCATTTAGTCCTTTGCCATTTTTGAATTGGGTCATAGGTCTTTTTCTTATTGGTTTATAAGAGCTGTTTTACATTTAAAAAATTAGTAGTAAATATTTTACCTAGTTTATAGTTTGTTGCTTTATTTCTGTTTTTTTTTTTTTGGCCACGCAGATGAAGGCCTGAATTTTTGAAACCTAAGTGAACTGTTACTGTTTTCACTGCATACTGGTATTTTGCAATATAAGCCCTCTTTTTGGGGGAGTGACCTTCAGAGACTATTACACTTATTTTTTTAGAAGCTCAGCTTGTTCATTTGAAGAACATACAATACTAAAGGGAAAAAAAGTTCAAGGAGATAATATATCCACATGATTAAAAAGTCAAAAGATACAAAAAGGTATACAGTGAGAAAAATCTCCTTCCAGCGAGGCACGGTGGCTCCCACCTGTAATCCCAGCACCTTTGGGAGGCCGAGGCAGGTGGATCACATGAGGCCAAGAGTTCAAGACCAGCCTGCCCGACATGGTGAAACCGTGTCTCTACTAAAAATACAAAAAATAGGCCGGGCGCGGTGGCTCAAGCCTGTAATCCCAGCACTTTGGGAGGCCGAGACGGGCGGATCACGAGGTCAGGAGATCGAGACCATCCTGGCTCACACGGTGAAACCCCGTCTCTACTAAAAAATATAAAAAATTAGCCGGGCGAGGTGGCGGGCGCCTGTAGTCCCAGCTACTCGGGAGGCTGAGGCAGGAGAATGGCGTGAACCCGGGAGGCGGAGCTTGCAGTGAGCTGAGATTCGGCCACAGCACTCCAGCCTGGGCAGCAGAGCGAGACTCCGTCTCAAAAAATAAAAAATAAAAAATAAATAAAAAATAAAAATACAAAAAATAGCTGGGCTTTGTGGTGTTGGCCTGTAGTCCTAGCTACTTGGGAGGCTGAGACAAGAGAATCGCTTGAACCTGGGAGGCAGAGGTTGCAGAGAGCCGAGATTGTGCCACTGCACTCCACCCTGGGTGATAGAGCATGACTCCATCTCAAAAAAAAAAAAAAAAAACCCTCTGTCCTCAAACCACTTAAGCTTCCCTCCAGGAAGTAAGCACTACTATCAGTTCCTTGGGTATCTGTCCCTATTTTATGTGTAAAGGAGCAAGTGCGTGCACACACACGTATTCTTTTTTCCGATTATTACACGAATCGTAGCCTACCATATCCAGGATTCTGCACCTTGCCTTTTTTTAACCACTTAACATCACGTTTTGGAAATAATGACCTAATTATTCATAAATTCATAAGTACTTCCTCATCTTAAAAAAATGGCTGCATTGGCCGGGCGCGGTGGCTCAAGCCTGTAATCCCAGCACTTTGGGAGGCCGAGACGGGCGGATCACGAGGTCAGGAGATCGAGACCATCCTGACTAACATGGTGAAACCCCGTCTCTACTAAAAAATACAAAAAACTAGCCGGGCGAGGTGGCGGCGCCTGTAGTCCCAGCTACTTGGGAGGCTGAGGCAGGAGAATGGCGTAAACCCGGGAGGCGGAGCTTGCAGTGAGCTGAGATCTGGCCACTGCACTCCAGCCCGGGAGACAGAGCAAGACTCCGTCTCAAAAAAAAAAAAAAAAAAAAAAAAAATGGCTGCATTGGCCGGGCATGGTGGCTCACGCCTGTAATCCCAACACTTTGGGAGGCTGAGGTGGGCAGATCACGAGGTCAGGAGATTGAGACCATCCTGGCTAACACGGTGAAACCCCATCTCTACTAAAAAAAACACAAAAAAGTTAGCCAGGCGTGGTGGTGGGCGCCTGTAGTCCCAGCTACTTGGGAGGCTGAGGCAGGAGAATGGCGTGAACCCGGGAGGCAAAGCTTGCAGTGAACCGAGATCTGGCCACTGCACTCCAGCTTGGGGAACAGAGGAAGACTCCATCTCAAAAAAAAAAAAAAAAAAAAAAAAGGCTGTATAGTGTCACATTGTATGCACTGTTTTGAATATGCTTTTAAGGGAGAAACCTAAGTGAGAAATACTCCCAAGTCATTTGGAGCTGGACATTGAGACTGAGTTGGGGGATTAGACTGGGGCCTTCTCTAGATCCTGAACAATCAGAACTTTTCCTTCCTTTAGGCCTTTACCTCCCATTTTTAGGCCTTTACCTCCCATTTTCTTTTTTCTTTCTTTCTTTTTTTTTTTTTTTTTGAGATGGAGTCTCACTCTGTAGCCCAAGCTGGAGTGCAGTGGCAGCATCTCAGTTCACTGCAACCTCTGTCTCCTATGTTCAAGACATTCTCCTGCCTTGGCCTCCCGAGTAGCTGGGATTACAGGGACATGCCACTAAGCCAGGCTAATTTTTTTGTGTTTTTAGTAGAAACAGGGTTTCACCCATGGTGGTCAGGCTGGTCTCAAACTGCTGACCTCAAGTGATCCGCCTGCCTCGGCCTCCCAAATGTGCTGGGATTACAGGTGTGAGCCACAGCGCCCGACCTTTTACCCCCAATTTTCTGCCAATTAAAACTTCACACAGTCTTCCATTGCTTATAACTTTTGAACATGTGTATGGTAATGTTCCATGTATATTGCATATAAAACTATTAGCTTTTAAAATATTACCAGTTTAAATAGGCTCATCTCAAATGCTACTTCCTTTTGGAAACCTTCCTTGATCTCCCTGATGTCCCCAACCAAAGTGACCTCACTCCCCTCTGAAATCCTATAGAATGGTGTAATGTTTTGTGGTTATTTGTCATGTCTTTTATGTGCACAAGTCTTAGCTTTTTTTTTTTTTTTAACCTGAAGACTGTCTCACTTGCCCCAGTACCTTCCACAGAGTGGCTTCTGAGTAATGTTTACAGAATTTTTGAGGTAATTAATGAATGAACAAAGGCACCAAGGGTTAAGGACATGAATTTAGTGTCAGATACTTGGGTTCTCCTTCTGGTTTTGCTGTTTTCTAGGTGTGTTGTGGGGTAAATCACTTCTCTCACCCTTTCCTTAGAATCCACTTCACAGGACAGTGGTGAGGATTAAGTGATTTGATGTAGGTAAATTGCTTTTCATTGACCGTTAGCTGCTGCAATAGGAGTTCAGAGGAAGGAGGAGAGAGGTCAAGGAGGCTTCCTAAGCTGGGCTGTGCTCTCCAGCCACCCTCTCGTTTATATTTCTTTTCAGCTCTCTACTAAGAATGTCACTCTGGCCGGGCGCGGTGGCTCACTCCTATAATCCCAGCACTTTGGGAGGCCAAGGCAGGAGGATCACCTGAGGTCGGGAGTTCGAGACCAGCATGACCAACATGGAGAAACCCCGTCTCTATTAAAAATACAAAATTAGCCAGGTGTGGTGGCACATGCCTGTAATCCTAGCTACTCGGGAGGCTGAGGCAGGAGAATCACTTGAAGCCGGGAGGCAGGGGTTGCGTGAGCCAAGATCACACCATTGCACTCCAGCCTGGGCAGCAAGAGTGAAACTCTGTCTCAAATAAATAAATTAATTAAGTAAAATAAAAAATAAAGAATGTCACTCTTCTTTGTTCCTGTATTTTCTTTTTAGGTCTTTATCTTTGGGGTATATTTGCCTGGCTTCAGGGCGAGGGCCCTCCCCCAAGAGCTGGCCAGTACTGCAGATTCTTACGACCACTCAAATATTTCTTTCCTTTATAAGAAACAAGCAGCTCTATCCTATGGTTGAGCCAATGTGTCCGTTTCTTTCTATCCAAATGTAAGGCATTGTGACATCTGCAGTGAGAGGCCAATGCAATTTGGTGTGGGTAGGGGCAAGGGTGGGGGAGTTTTTCAGAGCATAAAGAGCACAGTATCTTGGATCTTCAGCAGCTTTAGTTCAGTTCTTAACTTTTCTTGCCTCATTACAACAGCCTCATAACCCATTTTCCTCATATATTGAGAACTGTTGTAGTCAGGCATGGTGACTGTTAGATGGCTGTTACGTTGGCCATGGGTAGCCAACATAGTGAGACCTCCATCTTTACCAAAAAAAATTAAAATTAGTCAGGCATGATGGCATGTACCTTAGTCATAGCTACTTAGGAGACTGAGGTGGGAGGATTGCTTGAGCCCAGGAGTTAGAGATTGCAATGAACTATGATCACACCACTACACTCCAGCCTGGATGACAGAGTGAGATCCTGTCTCTAAAACAATTAAAATAATTAGAAAGAATATGATTGGAAAAAAGTAAAAATAAAAGTAAAAATAAAAAAGAACTCTTGTGAAGAAAGCATCTAGCATAATGCTAGACAAAAAGTAAGTAACCAACAAATGCAAGTTCTCCCTTTAAGCTGTTCTCCACACTGGTACCAGATTTGTACTACTAAAAGTCCTCTTCTTTCCTCTTATTATGGAGGAATTATCCTAGCTCATAGCCAACCTCCTCACTTGTATACATGCTTACTCAAGGGCATGGGTTCAGCAGTTCTCTCTCTTCTGCATCATCAGTTGTTCCCTCTCTCCTGGATCAGTCTCAATCAACATATAAATGTTATGTTTCCCATCTTAAAAACAAACAAAAAGTCTGTTTTGACTCCACTACCACCTACAGCTGCCACATTTTCTCCTTCTTTGTAATAAAACTCCTTGAAAAAGATATATCCTGTATACTCAACATTTTCAATTCCTCTTGAACCTACTCCAATCAGATTTTTGTCCCCTACACTCCACCAAAACATCTCAAGATCACCAACAACCTCCACATTGGTGAATCTAATTAGCATCTATTCATCTTCATATTATTTGATCTGTGTGACACAGTTGATTACTCTCTCTTCCTTAAAACATTTTAATTCACTTGGCTTCCAGTAGTTCTCACTTCCCTGGTTTTCTTCTTTTTGGATCTTCCTTCTCAGTGTGTTTGGCTGATTCCTCTTCATTTTCCCAACCTCTAAGTATTAGAGTTGCCCCAGGATCCAGTCACTGGAACTCTTTGCTTTTCTGTCTACATTCATTTCCTAAGTAATTTCTTCAGTCCCTTGGGTTTTACATATTATATTGATTCTGAAAACCTCCAAAGTCCTACTTCACTCTCAAACTTTTTCCTGAACTCAAGTCCAAATATCAAAATAGCCTACTTGCCACATCTACTTGGGTGAGCTCTTCATATTTCTACTCAGACCTGTCCCTCCTGCAGTCTTCTTTGTGTCAAATAATGGCAACTCCATTCTTCTAGTTGCTCAGTTCAAAAAGTTTGGTAATTGGTAATGCGACTCTCTGCTTTGTCTCATACCTCATATCCAATCCATTGACAAATTCCGCCAAATCTACTTTCAAAATCTATGATTCCAAAAAAATCCAAAAAAAAAGCATAAAGGGAAAAATATACAAAATACAAAAAACAAAAAATTAAAAATCAAAATCTATGAGAATCCAACTACATCTCTATCTCCACTTGGACCCAGGTCTGAGCTGCCATCATCTTGTACTTGGATTATTGCAATAGCTTCCTAGCTGGCCTTTCTGGTATGGTCTTTAAACCTTTTCTCATCCCAGCAACCCTGTTAAAACATAAGCCAGAAGATGATGTCTCTTCCATTCTCAGAACCTCTCATCAGTTTTTGTTTGTTCAGAGACAGGGTCTCACTCTTGCTCAGGCTGGAGTGCAATGCAATGATGATCACATAGTTTACCACATTCTCAAAGTCCAGTGCTCAAGCAATCCTCCTACCTCAGCCTCCCAAGCAGCTAGGACTACAGGTGTACCCCACCATTCCTGGCTATTTTTGTTTGTTTGTTTTTGGTAGAGATGGTGTCTTAAACTCCTGGCCTCAAGTGATGCGTGAGAGTATCAGGAGATGATAGATGATGACCAGGTGAGAGTATCAAGAGACTCTCCTACCTCAGCCTCCCAAAGTGCTGGGATTATAGGCATGAGCCACCATGCTTAGTCCAATCAGTTTTTTATCTCATGTAGACCACCCTTCCCTCCATAACCCTCATCTCCTGATACTGTCACTCTCTTCCACTCCAATCACACTGATTCTCACCCTGTTCCTCAAACCTGCCAGGCACGTTCTTGCCTCAAAACTTTTGCACTTGCTGTTCCATCTGCCTGGATTCATTTCTTTCAGATATCTACATGGTTCTCTCCCTTGTTCCTTCAGATCCTTACAAAAAATTCACTTTTTTACTGAGGACTTTCCTGGCCACTCCATCCAAAAAATTTCCTCTCTCTCTCTCTCTCTCTCTCTCACACACACACACACATACACACCATTCAGATTTCAAGTCCTGAGCTCAGGAGTTTGAGGTTGCAGTGAGCTATGATTATGCCACTGCACTCTAGCCTGGGCGACAGGGTGAGACCCTGTCTCAAAAAAAAAAAAAAAAAAAAAATTCAGGCTGGGCTCGGTAGCTCATGCCTGTAATCCTGGTTACTTGGGAGGCTGAGGCAGGAGAATCACTTGAACCTGAGAGGCAGAGGTTGCAGTGAGCTGACATTTCGCCACTGCACTCCAGGCTGGGAAACAGTGCGAGACTCTGTCTCAAAAAAAAAAAAAAAAATTCAGGACTCCAAATAACTTTTGAAAATTCAGGACTCCAAATAACTTTTGTTTATGTGGATTATATCTATTGATAATTATCACACTAGGGGTCAAAACTGAGAAATTGTTAAATATTTACATATCAATTCATTTAAAATAACAATAATAAACATGTTAACATAACATTTTTATTAAAAAAAAAATTTAGCTCTTTTGCTCCAAAACAAAACAAAACAAAACAAAATAGTGAGAGGAATGCTACTGTTTTACATTTTTGAAAATCTGTTTTATGTCTGGTTTAATAGAAGATAATTGTATTATCCTATTTATTTCTCATTCAATCTGTTATAATGCGCCATGAAGCCCTAGAAAACTACCCTGTACTCTCATGAGAAAATGAGAATTTAAAAAGAAAATAATGTCTTCGTATTACTATGTAAATAGTTTTTGTCTCCATATGTATCTGTTGTCTTTGTACATAGGTCTCCCTCCCATTCTACATAGCAAACTCCTGCTGGCCACTCAAGGTCTGTCTCACCTGCCATCTCTAGACAGTCAGTTGTTCCCTCCTCTCTACTCCCATTTTTCTTTTTGTTTTAATTTAATTTAATTTTTTTTTTTTGAGACAGAGTCTTGCTCTGTCCCCCAGGCTGGAGTGCAGTGGCGCAATCTCCGCCGCTTCCCTGGTTCACGCCATTCTCCTGCCTCAGCCTCCCTAGAAGCTGGGACTACAGGCGCCTGCCACCATGCCCGGCTAATTTTTAGTAGAGACGGGGTTTCACCGTGTTCGCCAGGATAGTCTCCATCTCCTGACCTCGTGATCCGCCCACCTTGGCCTCCCAAAGTGCTGGGATTACAGGCGTGAGCCACCGCGCCCGGCCCCATTTTTCTTTTATAGCACATATTATGTTATCCTGTTGTTATCTGTATAATTGTCTATCTCCCCAACCGACTGTCTTCCTAAAGAAGGCAACTATAACTTGATCTTCTTTACATCCCTAGCCCCACTCACAGTATCTAGCACCAAAAAGATATTTAATAAATATTTGTTGAATAAAGAAATATGAGGCCGGGTGCAGTGGCTCATGCCTGTAGTTCTAGCACTTTGGGAGGCCAAGGCAGGTGGATCACCTGACGTCAGGAGTTTGAGACCGGCCTGGCCAACATGGCAAAACCCCATCTCTACTAAAAATACAAAAATTAGCCAGGCGTGGTGGCGGGCGCCTATAATCCCAGCTGCTCAGGAGGCTGAGGCAGGAGAACCACTTGAACCCAGGAGGCAGAGGTTGCAGTGAGCTGAGATCGTGCCACTTCATTCCAGCCTGGGCAAAAGAGCGAAACTCCATCTCAAAATAAATAAATAAATAAATATGAAAGGAGTTGAAGGGAAGAGGGGACCCAGTTTTCCTACAGTGAGCTCAGGCACTGATATAACATTTCTTTTTTTCTTTTCTTGAGACAGGGTCTAGCTCTGTTGCCCGGACTGGAGTGCAGTGGCATAATCACAGCTCACTGTAATCTCTGCCTCCTGGTCTCAAGTGATCCTCTCTCCTCAGCCTCCCCCAGTAGCTGGGACTACAGGCGCGTGCCACCACTCCCAGTTAAATTTTTTTTAATTTTTTGTAAAGACAGAGTTTCACCATGTTGCCTAGGCTGGTCTTGAACTCCTGGGCTCAAGTGATCCATCCTCCTTGGCCTCCCAAAGTGGTAGGATTACAGGTGTGAACAACTGTGCCCAGCCAATATAATAATTCTTTTCTTTTCTTTTTTTTTTTTGAAACGGAGTCTGTTGTCGCTCAGGCCAGGGTGCAGTGGCACAGTCTTGGTTCACTGCAACCTCTACCTCCCAGGTTCAAGCAATTCTCCTGCCTCAGTCCCCCAAGTAGCTGGGATTACAGGTGTGCACCACCATGCCCAGCTAATTTTTGTATTTTTAGTAGGGATGGGGTTTCACCGTGTTGGCCAGGCTGGTCTCGAACTCCAGACCTCAGGTGATCCACCTGCCTCGGCCTCCCAAAGTGCTGGGATTACAGGTTTAAGCCACTGCGCCAGCCCCAACATAATATTTCTTGTTAAGATTATCAATGTCAAAGGTTTTCCTAACAGCTGGTCAGTTTACCATATAGTTCATTAAGTGAATCCCAACCCCTCATGTGGTCTTTCCCGCGAAGTGGAGAAGACAGAGGTCATTCATTTCATTTTATGAGGAAACTAAGGCCCAAAGAAATGAAGTGACTTGCTCAAAGGCATACCAAAAGTTAGTGACAGAGCCAGTGCTTGAATCAGGTATCCGACGTTAAGTCAAGTGCTGTTTCCATTTTATTCCATGCTCATCATGGTGACTGGAGGCTGAGAAGTCAAAGTTTCAATGATTCTATCTTGAGGTGTTGCTCTGAAACCTTCTAAACCTCCTCTTCAACTGATTTCACAGCAGTCTCCAGACTGTCCCCTTACTAAGGACTACCTTAGGGATCCTTTTTATACGCAACCATTTACTTCTATCAGCCTCTTCTTTGCTTATCATCAATACCTACTGTCATTCACATACACCAGCCTTGGGAGCTGGTCAAGGTGGACCACAACAGTACTATATCATCATTGGCAGTTCCATGAGCATTTGGTATTAGAGGAAAGGAGAAGAATAAGACAGAGCTCAATCCAGTCTGTTCCCTTTCATTTCTTGAATATACTATCTCCTCCTTCTGGAATATATCCCCTCGCAAATCTTGCAACTTGGGGCAGTTCATTGCTCTTTCCTCAATGTTTTCACAACACTTTGTTCTTATCCGTGTCATAACTCATCATGTAACCACAAGTATTTATCTCTATCATCTCCCTACCGGGACTGTGAGCTGTCCAACTCATGTTAATACCATCTTCAGTCTCTTCTGAGACTGTCAACTGTCAGCTCCTTCTCTCTCTCTCTCTCTCTCTCTCTTTTTCTTGAGATAGAGTTTCACTCTGTCACTGGGCAGGAGTGCAGTGGCGCAATCTCAGCTCTCTGTAACCTCTGCCTCCCAAGTTCAAGCGATTCTCAGGCCTCAGCCTCCCGAGTAGCTGGGATTACAGGTGTGCATCACTATGCCTGGCTAATTTTTGTATTTTTTTGTAGAGACAGAGTTTCACCATGTTGGCCAGGCTGGTCTCAAACTCCAGGACTCATGTAATCCGCCTGCTTTGGCCTCCCAAAATGCTGGGATTACAGGTGTGAGTCACCACGCCCAGACAACTCCTTCCTTTTCTTTGAACCTCTCCTCTTCTTTCTGGTGATACTCCATAATCCTGATTCTTTAGTCTTTTTGGACAATCTTTAGATTCACTTTTGGCTTGACTTTTCACAGGCTCTGAATATGTATGTCTCAGGATGGATCCCTTGGCCTTTTGCTCTCTTCAACTCTTTGCTTTTAGCTTCAACTACCATATTTACCTGAAGGTGTCCAAAATATCCACTCTCCACCCTCTTCGAGAACTCATTCCCATACCCATCTCACAGATCTTGTGGTCACCCCAGTTTTAACAAGTCTAAAACCGAGCTCCTTGTCACCTCCTTCAAGCCAGTTCCTCCACATGATGACTCCATTTCTGTGAAGATCTTTCCATCTTTCCATCTTTCTTGATTTGCCATCACTCCAAACTCCTTTCCCCCTTCTTGTATGCCCACTGTCTCTTAAATCTATCTCTTTTCCCACCCCCATCCTAGAAAAAAATGGGTTCTGAATCCATCCAGCTCTATCACTTACGAATCACGCAAGTTTGCAAACTTATTCAGAGCCTTCCACTTCCTTATCGTAAGTTAGGGGTGATAATAGCATCTATTTCATAGGGTTTATCTACAAAGATTAAATGAGATATCATGCAGGAAAGTGCTTAGCCCAGTAACTGGTATGTATTAGGCACTCAATAAATGTTAATTATTATTGTTATCCTTATTTCCTTCTACCTAGACTATTACACTAGTCTCCTAACCAATCTCTCTGCCTCCTCTGGTCATTATTCTCTCCACTGGGAGGGGAACTAACATGGAATATCTATTAAGTGTCAAGCACCTCATGCTGAAAACAATCTTATACAGTAATACTAGCATCATTTTATAAAAATGGAACAGAGCTAAGATATGAACATAGGTCTGACGCTAAAGCCTGTGCCCCTTTTTGCATCTCCAAATTACCAGGTAATCATAAAATACTATTTTTCACACATCATCCTGCTTAAACACACACATACACACACACAACCTTTAATGACACCCTCCCCATTTTCCTTCAGAACATAACCCGATTTTATTATCCCAGCATTCACTGTCTTGTACTATTTCCCTCACTTCCCAACACTTTCCTATAGGAACCCTGTGCTCCAGAGAAACTTACCTGCCGCCTCAGGCACATCCTGTACACCCTCAACTTCCTCCCTGAAATGCTCTCTCCTCTCCTCTCCCCTTGTTTAAATCCAGCCTTTCCTTCAGGTCCTAGCTGGAGTCCCACCCTCCTCCATTACACCTTTTCCTAACTTCCCCAGCCCCTCATCAGGTCTCCCTTGACCCCTGGAGCAGCCGCCTATATCCTTATTGACACGTGGTGTTTGCCATCCTGTTTCTCTTTGCGTTTATGTTTTCTCATCAAGCTGTAAACCTCTGCACTTCAGGAAATCGGCCTTCTCCTTTTTGTTTTTGTTTTTTTTTCTTTCAGTATCCCAACTAGCCCAGAGCCCTACAAATAGAAAGCGCTTGATAAATATGGGTTGTTTTGGATGAAAGATGATCTTCCTAGCTGGATGAGCTCTTTTCCTCTAGGGGGTGAGGGACTGAGCTTCACCTCAACTTCACCTAATGTCTCCCAGGAATGCCCCCTCTCAAACGCTCCTCAGGTCTTCTCTACCCCTTTCCCCCACCTCCCCGGCCCAGGAGAGCAGCTCAGAGCTCCCTCTCCGGATTCACAATCTCAGACCCAGGGCTATTTCTTTAGCTTGCTCTCCAACCCCGCCTTTACCCCAGGGCCGCTCCTCAGTCTCCTCCCCTAGGCTGCCTCTCAGACCCCTTCTCCTCCAATGCCACTCCCTAGGACCCTCTCCCCAGGGTTCCGGATCCCCAACCTCGGATATGCTCCCCCAGGGCCATCCAGTGGTTCTACCTCCAGGAATACTGATTTAGCCTCTTCCCCCTCCCGCTCAGGGCTGCCCCCCAGACCCCGACCTCCAGTTCCACCCCTTCGGACCCTGCCTCTAGAGCTGTTCTTTTAGCCTCTGCGACCCCCTCCCCAGCACCGCTCCGCTGCCCCTGCCTTAGGGCTGGCCGGGAGCCCCTTCCCTCGCAGGTCCCGCCCGGGTGCTGCCCCCGCGCCCCCGGCCGCCCCCCACCGGGGCGGGGCGCGCGGAGGCGGAGGCGCGCTGGCGGCCGAGGCGGCGGCGGCGGCGGCGAAGGCAGGCGGGCCGGGCGCGTGTCCGCGGCGCCGTGACTCGGCGGCTCCGCAGCGGCTGCAGCGGGAGGACCCGGCCGGAGCCGCCGCCGCCGCCGCCATCGCAGCCGGGCGGCCGGGCCCCGCCGCCGGGATGCCGAGGAGCCGGGGCGGCCGCGCCGCGCCGGGGCCGCCGCCGCCGGGCCGGGCCCCGCGCTGGAGCCGCTGGCGGGTCCCCAGGCGGCGGCTGCTGCTGCTGCTGCTGCTGCTGCTGCTGCCCGCGCTCTGCTGCCTCCCGGTCGCCGCGCGGGCGGCGGCGGCGGGGGCCGGGGACCGGGCGGCGGTGGCGGTGGCGGTGGCGCGGGCAGCCGAGGCGGAGGCGCCCTTCGCTGGGCAGGTGGGGCTGGCGCGCGGGGCCGGGGCGCGGGCTCGGGGCCTCCGGGCAGGGCGGGGGGGCGGCACCGGGGCCGGGCCTTGGCCGGGCCGCGCCTGCTGTCGGGTTCGCGGAGGCGGCGCGCCGGGGGTCCGCGCCTGGGGTCCCGGCCGGTGCGGCCCAGGGCGGGGACTTGGAAGGGCCGCGCAGCCGAGGGCCGCCGAGACCGGGAGCTGCTTCAGCACAGCGGACAGAGGCAGCAGGCGGGGGCCGAGCTCGAGGGTCGGGCTTGTTGTGTTGGCTGTGGGGTGTGTGGCCTGCATGACTATGTGTGAAGGAAACCGTACAACGCCTCGGAGTAAATAGTAAGCGCAGCCAGTCTGTTGTGGGTTGGGAGAAGAAACCGAGGATGTTCAAGCTGGAGAAGGGGGAGGGGGGAGGGCGGAGGAAGGACTCGATCACTGTCTTCGTAGCTGAAGGGCTGTCAGGTGGAGGTAGGATAGACTTGTTCTCGCTTGGCCCCACAGGGCAGAACTAGGGCCAGTGGGAGTGGGGGTTGCAAGAAGACAAATTTGGGCTCGATATAGGAAGAAGTTTGTAACAATTGGAGCTGCTCAACCAGCTTAGGAGGCGGCGAGCTGCTCATCACTGGCATGTGCAAGTAAAAGCTCTCGGAGGGGATTGGATGGAGGCATGCATAGTGCTTGCATGGATGCATGCATCATCACAATAATGCCAGCTAGCATTTACTGAACACTCACTATGTGCCAGGCCTGGTGCTATGTTTTATACGAATTATCCAATTCAATCCTCATAACTACTCTATGAAATAGTTGCAATTTTTATCCCCATTTTACAGATGGGGATACAGACTCAAAGAGGTTAAGTAACTTGCCCAAGGTGACACAGCTAGTGAGTGATGGAGTTGGAATTCTAACCTAGGCAGGCTGACTCTAGTCTCCCCTTATTTACCCATGACCTTATCCTATATCTCATGCGGGGTACAGTTGGACTAGGTAATTTCTCAAGTATCTTCCAACCTAGAGGTCTGCAATTTCTAATGAATGATGTTGGGACAATAGTATTTTGCTGAGGAAAATCAGACTGATAGCCTCAGCCATCCTAAGAGATGGAGTGTATTTGTTGAAGCAGGCAGTCTGTTTAAAAGAATCTGCCTCAAGAGAGATTCTTAATTGGGCATGGAGCTCAGGAGGTCATACGTGCACTGAAATTGTGTACAAATTTGTGTTTGTAAGTGCAAATGTGTGTACTTCTAGGCGAGGACCCCTAGATTTCTTCAGTCTCTCAAAGGGTAACACGTTTCACAAAACAACAAAAAAGATATGGTATGTAAAAGAACCTTTAGTGCCAGTTGGCAGTTGTCCTGCAAAGATTTTATAATTGCTGGTTGACTTTTTGTGGAAACTTTCCCTAGCCTCTTTGTGTTTTCGCATGTGTTTTATCACATGTCAAAGTAGTGCATTTCCTAAGTTTATACCCTAGAAAAAGATTCCTTTAGACTGCCTGAGTGCTCAGGATGAGGTGGAAAGACCCTGGCCTGGGATTAAGGAGGCCTGGGCTCTGATCTGACCTTGGCCCCCATTGGTTTGTGTGACCTTGAGCCATTTCCTTGCCCTTTCTAGGCTTGAATTTCACCATGTCTAACATAAGGAGAGAGAGCTAGATGATCTCAACTCCAAAACTTTTTTATTCCTATGGTATTTCAAGTATTAAGAGGAAGCTAGTCCTTACCCTTATCAGTTGTACAGGCTTTGATTATTCCACCTCTCTCAGCCTTTCTCTTTTTAAACTTAAGTTTCCCCCTATGACACGAGACCCCTAGAATAGCCACACTCATTCTCTGGATCATTTTAGTTGTTCTTTTCTAGATATCTTTTGACCCTAATTTTCAATAGAAGTCAACTTGACCATTGTCTCCAGATACAGGACCCTATGGTTTTGCATAAAGGAAAGTTGGTTTCTTCTTTGGTCTCCAGGTCCCAACCTGCATCCCCCTTCCTCTGTCAGCTTTCCTGACCTCAACACACTAGGCCACTGCCTTTAGGGAACAATCTATAATAGATCCCAAAGCCTTTTCCTGGGTCAAAACTGATAGCCTGGAACACAACACCCTGTATGTGGATTATTTTTATCGGAGTGCATTACATTTCTCCACATTGACGTTTGTCTGCCATCTTGCATTGCACGCAGTAACTTCCTTCAAGCATTTGCTCACTCGCTCTCTCTCTCTCTCTCTCTCTCCCTTCCTCCACCTCTTCCTCCTTCCCTCTCTTTTGGCATAGCATTTCCCTGTCTGAAAGGGCTTAATATGATCTGAAGTCTTGAAATTTTCACTTTGTTCTACTTCTTCTGGATCACTTATAAAAAATTTAAGTGAGACAGGTCCCAGCAAGGTCTCTTGGGGCCCCCTGCACTCTTAATCCCCTTTCATTCATGGAAGTGACCATCTATCTATTGTTTTCTAAGTGACAAAAACATCACCCTTAATTTGACAGTGACTCCATTTTAAATGTCTAATACATTGCCCAAAACTTTCTGAAAGACAAATTATATCCACTGCTTCTCTCAATAAATTGTGCCTAATTATCCTTTCACTGAACACTAGGGGATCACTTGATTGAAACCTTATAGAAATATTGTTGCTTTTAAGCCAGCAGATAATATTGCTTACTCCTCTGTCTTTTAAGCCCTCTGGAGTCTGACTCCACCCTACCTCTCCATTAGCAGGCCATATTTCCCACTGCTTATCGATAATGCATCCTTACTCCAGACAAGCTCAATCTCTCCTTTACCCTTGGACAGGCTGCCCATGTTTCTCTGGACATTGTCATATATTTCCTTCTGCACATCTACCCATTCATTTAAAACCTTTCCATAAAGTTTCAGCTCAAGCCCTGCTTCTCCAATAAACTTTCCCTGATTTCTCTAGTTGTAATTTTCTTCTCTCTTCTCCAGGAAATACTTTTAAGGCAACCCCAGCCAGTTTGTCATTTATTTATTTACTTATTTTTATTTATTTTTGAGACAGAGTCTCGTTCTGTTGCCCAGGCTGGGTGCAGTGGGATGATCTCGGCTCACTGCAACCTCCACCTCCCAGGTTCACGTGATTCTCCTGCCTCAGCCTCCTGAGTAGCTGGGATTACAGGCATGCACCACCACACCCGGTTAGTTTTTGTATTTTTAGTAGAGATGGGTTTTCGATGTATTGGACAGGCTGGTCTCAAACTCCTGACCTCAAGCATTCCATCTGCCTCAGCCTCCCAAAGTGCTGGGATTACAGGCATAAGCCACCACGCCCAGCCCTATTTATTTTTTAATAGTTAAACATTATTTCTGGGGAGAGGAAGGTTGGTTCTTAGGCAGGGCTTTATCAACTAAAATGTTTTATTTTTTTACATTGAACAAAATCCCCGACTCTCAATGCTCATCATTAAGTATTCAATGAGCAATCAATGATTCTACTCTTTATCCTTTATCTCAAAAAGTTACATAGATCCGAAATAAGCACTCATGGGCATGTAGGTCCAAGCTCCCTTCTAAAACCCTCCTTAGAGATGGGACTCATTGCCAACCTGTGCTTCCTTCAGTGGAAATCAAGGTTATTCCTTTTGGCAGTGGCTCCACAAGCTCACCCTTGAGTTCTTTCAGAACTCTTTAGGTAGTCATCTAATGATCGTGGCATCAATAGAAAGAAATTGAGAGATAACCCTGACCTTAGAGATCACCCAGTACCTACAACAGCACTTACTAGATACTTCTTGAATTGAGTTGCCCAAGGGCACAGAACTTGATAGTAGATGATTCTGAACTACTGTACAACTTTTCCCAGTTCTCTTGATTTCTAAATTGAAAGCATTTTTCATTATCATTGATTTTTTATTTCATATCTATGATCTTTCATTACCAAGCCTAAAAAAATTTTTATTCAGTCTGTCTTCTCCTTTGCTTTATTTTTCTCCACACCCCCCAACCCCTTGAAGCTCAAAGAATAGGATCCTATGCTTTCTTTAGTGTTTCTTTTGTATCTTACACATCAGGAGGTCCCACTGATTCTCTAACTGGCTTCCTTCATTTGATTTATTAAAAGCACCACTTCTCTTATTTGCTGAATAGAATGTTCCTCAAATACTTTTCTGGCCTTCCTAGTGTCCGACTTGATTCTGAGGACAATCAGAACAGTCCGAAAGAGACAGGTCAGTTATCACAGGCCATGTGAATAAGTAACAGAGTGTGACTCCTAGACCCAGGACTTATGGATTCCTGCCCTTGAGACTGGTTTTGAGTGATTTGTGCTGAGGAGATGGAGAAGTCTTTGGTTTGAAACTGCAGTCAAGGAAGATTGACCCCAAATGACTGCAGGGGTGGGGGAGTGACCTACTAAGAAGCACCAACATATTCCCAAATCAAAATATTCTTTATTGTGATCATGGCCTCCAGTATATCTTCATTCTTGTCTGGGAGAAAAAAAAAAAAACCCTATTAGGAAGTTCTTCCCTTGGAGCACGGGGAACAAGGTCGTGAAAACAAGGTCTTGGTGAGGTGCCGCCATTTCATCCGTACTCGGTCTCTCCGCCTTTGGCAGAGCTTCCAGCAGCGCTATGTTGGGCCACAGCATCCGGAGGTTCACAACCTCTGTGGTCCGTAGGAGCCACTATGAGGAGGGCCCTGGGAAGAATTTGCCATTTTCAGTGGAAAACAAGTGGGCGTTACTAGTTAAGATGTGTTTGTTCTTTGGATCTGCATTTGCTGCACCCTTCCTTATAGTAAGACACCAACTGCTTAAATCATAAGGATGTTTCAGTTCGTCCATTTAACAGATATGAAGAGCATTTTAAGAGATACAGCTTCTGGAAATGGATCAAACTCTAACTCATGGCATACTAGATATGTTTGTCAATAAACTTATGACATGAATGCTTAATGCCTCCTTTTTGAAATAGGGAATGTAATACTTGGCCATTTGCCTACTTTATTAATTTGGGTAACATTCCAGTATTACTCTGTGATTTAGCTTATTTAATAGTGTTAAACTGAGGTTATATTAAATTTTTGATTCCCAGGTCAGGATTTTGTTGGTATTTATGCAATAAAAGGAAAATACAAATCAAAAAAAAAAAAAAAAAAAAGGAAGTGCTTCCCTTTACATAGGCTGGATCTAGTCTGCTATATTTTTAATTCATTTTCTCTTATTTTTACCGTGGGGTGTCATATTACTTTCATAGCTGCTTGTATTTGTAAGGTGCTTTGCACTTCCCATATGCTGTGTATGTGGCCCTATTTGGTCCTGGCAACAATACCATGAGGTAGATAAGGAAGACATTGTCCTCACTTTATAGGTGAGTAAATGGAGACTCAAAGATGATGTGAATTGCCTATCATCATGTCTAAGGACCCATACATAGCTCATAAACATTAAAGCAGGCCGGGCATGGTGGCTCACGTCTGTAATCCTAGCACTTTGGGAGGCTGAGGCAGGTGGATCACCTGAGGTCAGGAGTTTGAGACCAGCTTGGCCAACAGGGTGAAACCCCATCTCTACTAAAAATACATAAATTAGCCAAGCCTGGTGGTGCACACCTGTAATCCCAGCTGCTGAGGCAGGAGAATTGCTTGAACCCGGGGGGCAGAGGTTGCAGTGAGCCAAGACTGCCACTTCACTCCAGCCTAGGCAAAAGAGTGAGACTCCGTCTCAAAAGAAAAAAAAAAAATTAAAGCAAAGAACAGAAGCTAGGTTTTCTGTTCTTGAGCTCAGCACTCTGCCCACTACGCAAGTTTCCCATTCTGGATTATTATTCTAGCCTTTTAGCCAGTCTTTTCTACTTTCAAGTATGTCCTACTCCAGTCCTTGAAAGAGGTATTTTTAGAACTAATAAAAGTAAATTATCATTGTACCCAAAAGACTAATCTTAGGAAATGCCTAGCCCTATAGTATAGTATTGTTTGAACTCAAAACAGGAAGAACAAACCACAGCCAATATCTCCTCAGTACCTAGCACAGTGAATGATACATTCTGGACATGTGATAAATATTTTAAAATTAATTTTGTTATCTAATTTCCATCAACTTCTTTGAATAGTGCTTGGCACACGAAAGTCGGTACCTTTTCTGACGAATAAATGAATGCATGCTAGAGGTTTAACAAAGTGTAGGGAAGCGCTGAAGAGGGAGGAGATGAGGTTCCCCAGTTGAGGTTGGGGAAGCCAGAGAATGCTTCAGGAAGAAGGTGGTATCTGAGATGAACCTTTGAGGGAGGAGAATGATGGAGAAGGGTGAGTGGGGCCGTCCAGACAATGAAAAATATGAACCATGGCTTCACAAAAATGCATGGCATGTTTAGGAAACAGTAGATAATATTATGTGCCTGGAGCATCAAGTTACTTGCTGTTTCCAGTAAGAGTGTATAAGGAGAAGAGGCTGGAGAGGGAGGCTGAGAGCAGATTGTGCATTTGGCTTTTGTCCAAAGGCTGAGGGGAGTCATTAAAGGTTTCTGAGCAGATGAGCGACCTGCTTAGAGCCATGTTGAGGAAGTAGAGGGACTGGGGCTTGTTCTTGAGTTGTTTTGGCTGCTGGCTCTTGCCCTGAATGCTTTTAAGCTTTCTTAGCACAACTTACGGATGAGGACTCATTTTAGGGCTCAAGTGATCCGCCCACCTTGGCCTCCCAAAGGGCTTACAGGCATGAGCCCTGCCTGTTAGCAGTAATTTAAAGACTCAATTCTATGCCACAAACACGTAGGAGGCATAAAGGGCCCCAAAAGCACTTGGCCAGAAAGTCAGGAGTTGTTCTTTACTCCTTTCTCTCTTTATACATATGTATGTATAAAGATCATTTGAGGCCAGGAGTTCGAGACCAGCCTGGCCAACATGGTGAAACCCTATCTCTATTAAAAATACAAAAAAATTAGCTAGGCGTGGTGGTACATGCCTGTAGTTCCAGCTACTTGGATGGCTGAGGCACAAGAATCACTTGAACCTGGGAGGTGGAGGTTACAGTGAGCCGAGATTGAACTACTGTACTCCAGCCAAAGCAAGACTCTGTCTCAAAACTCAATCAATCAATTAATCAATCAATCCACGGAGGAGTCAGTTATATCTGAAGCCAATATGACAAAAACTAATGTTTGACAAAGCTGGCTGGTGATTTTCCAATATATATTTTATTATTTTATGCCTTTCTGAATGATTGAAATATTGAATAATACAAAAAAGTTAAAACAAACCAAAACCTGATCACCTTACTCCCACTGTCACCTTGCTTAAAACGACTCTTAGGACAGAGATTAAACTATTATTACTGTACTACTACCACCTCTTTTTAGTGTCATTATGGAAAACTTTCAAATGCATATGAAAGTTGGAAGAACAATATTATAAACTCCCTTGGACCCAGCACCCACAAGGATTGCTTGAGCCCAGGAGTTTGAGACCAGCCTGTGCAACATGGCAAAACCCCATCTCTACAAAAAATACAGAGTAGCTGGGTGTGGTGGCATGTGCCTATAGTCACAGCTACTTGGGAGGCTGAGGCAGGAGCATTGCTTGAGCCCAGGAAGCTGAGGCTACAGTGGACAGAGATCACACCACTGCACTCAAGCCTGGGCCATAGCACAAAACCCTGTCTAAAACAAAAACAAAAACATGCTTAATGAAGCCGATGAGGCCCTGCATGACTGAGTCCTTCCCATCTCTCTGACTTCTTTTTATACCACCCATTCTCCCCATTGGTCACTAGACTCCAGTCACCCTGTCCTTCCTTCTCTTTTTCTAATATACCAGCTCCTTCCCATTCAGGAATTCAGTAAGATACTCTTTCCTGGAATGCTCATTCTCAGCCTTCACCTAGCCTTCTGTTCATTCACAGATGTCAGCTGAGATGTCATGTTCTCAGGGAGGCCATCCCTGATATCACAGCCTATATCTCCTGCCACACACTTTTGTAGCTCCTGGTTCTTCTCTTTCATTCTACTTATTACCACTGTAATGAAATGTTTAGTATTTCCATGCCTATCTCTCCCACCAGGCTGTAACTTCCATGAAGATGAGTTCAAAGGGGACTACAGGCATGTAAACCATTATTTATAATGTAATACAAAACATGCTATAAATGAGGATACATATAATGCCATTGGGAGCACAGAGAAAGTCCATTTAACCCCGGGCAGATAGCCCTCCCTGATGAAGTGGCATTCAAGTTGCATTCTGAAGTAGCACACCACGGGGAGGCCAGAGTATGTGGGAAAGGAATTCTAGGGAGAGGGAATGAAATAAAGGCAGAGGCAGGACTCTGCAGGATGTGTCCAGGCAACACAATTAGGTCAGTATAGCTAGAGGTTGGGGTACGTGAGATGAGCAATAAAGGGCAGAAGGTACAGGACAGAACATGAGGCTGGTAGAGCCGGGCATAGTGGCTCATGCCTGTAATCCCAGCTACTCAGGAGGTTGAGGCTGGAGGATTGCTTGAGACCAAGAGTTTGAGGTCATAGTAAGCTAGGATTGCGCCACTGCACTCCAGCCTTAGCGAAAGAGCAGAGGCCCATCTCTACTAAAGAAGACGGGGCTGGAAAGGTACATTGGCATCACATTGTAAGGGTTGTAGTGTCATGCTAAATCATTTGGACTTTAAGACTGACAATGAGGAACCAGAAGATCGGCTTCACGGTCAGTCCACTTAGGCTAAAATAATGGAACTTTTTAACATGACTTACAGCTCATTTAGTTCAACCATCTCCCTGTTGCAGTTAAGGAACTGAGGCTTGGTCTGGCTTTGGTGGCTCACTTCTGTAATCCTAGCACTTTGGGAGGCCATGCTGGGAGGATCGCTTGAACCCAGGAGTTTGAGACCAGCCTGGGCAACATGGCGAAACCCCATCTCTACAAAAAATACAAAGATTAGCTGGGTGTGGTGACGTACACCTACAGTCACAGCTACTTGGGAGGCTGAGGCAGGAGGATTGCTTGAGCCCAAGAGGTTGAGGCTACAGTGAGCAGAGGTTATACCACTGCACTGCAGCCTGGGCCACAGAGTGAAACCCTGTCTTTAAAAAATTAGGCCAGGTGTGGTGGCTCACACCTGTAATCCCAGCACTTTGGGAGACTGAGGCAGGTGGATCACCTGAGGTCAGAAGTTCGAGACCAGCCTGGCCAATATGGTGAAAACCCTATCTTTACTAAAAAATACAAAAAATTAGCTGAGCGTGGTGGTGGGCATCTGTAATCCCAGCTACTTAGGAGGCTGAGGCAGGAGAATCGCTTGAACCCGAGAGGCTGAGGTTACAGTGAGCCAAAGCCATGCCATTGCACTCCAGCCTGGATGACAAGAGCGAGACTACGTCTCCAAAATTAAAATTAAAATTAAAAAAACACTGAGACCTGACCACTGGTCTTTGTCTTCACTTTTCCCTTTTCTTAACTCATCAAGAAGTCGAGCCTCAGGGGACAGAAAATTGGCAGATTTGCAGGAGGGCCTTGGAAAGGGCAAGGAAGACTATGGCCTCTCCTTTTCCAGAAGTGAATGAGACCATGGCCACACTCCTGACTGGGCAGAGGCCTCCTGAGAACTGCAAAACTTGGGCATCCCAGTGCTGACCCAAAACCCCAAATGTGCCACCTCCCCGGGTACGGTGATCATCTGGCTTGTGGTGGCCTCCTGGGAGTGGGCCAAGGACATTCTGCAGAGTGCCAGGGAATTCCCGCTAGTGCACTTACCACCCACTCAAGAGCCAATGGCAGCCAACAGGCAATGCTGCGCCATTAAGGTGTTTGTCAAGAAGCTAAGCTGGGCATTGTGGGCGATCCTGAGGGCCCTTTTTAGATTGGCTGTAAGTGAAGAAGATAAAAAGAAAAGAGACAGCATTTGGAGGCAAACTAGAGCTAGTGCAGAGGGAGCAGCATGACAGAAAACCCCCGAGAGGCGGAGATGCTTGCCTCCATGTCTGGCTTCCTTACCAACTTGCTCTGTGATTCTGAATGTCATTTTCCCTCCCAGAGTTTCCTGTCTCTCTTCTGCAAAATGAGTATGTTAAATGAGATGATTGCTGAGTATCGTTGACCAGTGTATTTTCTAGATACCTGAATGGTCATGCCTTCAGTATGAAATTTTACAAATTAGTCATATAACTCGGGTGGTCTCAGCAGCAAGGCTGGGACCTCACTTATATGGGTAGAGGAGGAAGCAGGGTTTTGGTGGGACAAGACGTGGAGGGAACTGACACAGTGATAGGACTGATCCCTGAGGAGTCATCAGAGAGACCCAGTGATATGGTCTGGCAGCAATAACCAAAGGTGGTGGCCAAAGAGGGGAAATGACTTATTAAAAATCACCAAGGGCCGGGCGCAGTGGCTCACACCTGTCATCCCAGCACTTTGGGAGGCCGAGTCAAGTGGACCACCTGAGTCAGGAGTTCAAGACCAGCCTGACCAACATGGTGAAACCCTGTCTCTACTAAAAATACAAAAATTAGCCCTGCATGGTGGCAGGTACCTGTAATTCCAACTACTTGGGAGACTGAGGCAGGAGAATCACTTAAACCAGGGAGGCAGAGGTTGCAGTGAGCTGAGATTGCACCACTGCACTCCAGCCTGTGTGACAGAGTGAGACTCCATCTCAAAAAAAAAAAAAAAAAAAAAATCACTAAGAGCAAGTTGGTGGGGGAGCCGGGAATGGAGCCAAGCCTCTCTGCCTCTCAGCGGGTTCTTTCCGAGGAGTATGGGAGCAGGAATAGACAATAACATTGTAAGAACACTTACTACATGCCAGAATCTGCTAAATGCTTCTTGCTGCTGTAACAAATTACCACAAACTTATTTCTTAAAGCAACACAGGCTTGTTATCTTACATTTCCAGAGGTCAGAAGTCCAAAATGGGTCTTGCTGGACTGAAATCAAGTTATTGGCAGGGCTGCATTCCTGCTGGAGTTTCTAGGAGAGGATCCCTTCCTTGCCTTTTCCAGTGTCTAGCGACTGCCCGCATCCCCTGGCTTGTGGCCCCTTCTAGCATCAGCAGCACTGCTATAACCCATGTCTCCCAATACCTTCTCTGACTCAAACCCCCGTGCCTTCCTCTTATAAGGATGCTTGTGATTTCATTAGACCCACCTGGATAATCTGGGCTCATTTCCCCCATCTGAAGATCCTTAATCATTTCTCTAAAGTCTCTTTTACCACGTAAGGTACCATATTCACAGGTTTTGGGGATTAGAATGTGGATGTCTTTGAAGGGTCATTATTTTTATTACCACGTGCATCATCTCATTGAGTCCTCCTAACAACCCTTCTTTAAACATCTATTTAACAGATGAGGAATGTGATGCTTAGAGAAGTTAGGTCATTTGCCCAGGGGCACTCAGCTAGAAAAAGAAAAGTTAGGTAATATTTGGTATGTAGTAGCATCTTGGTCCCAAGTGAGCTGTCTTTTTAGGTAGGACCCCATTCAGCTCCCAGGTGTATTGAGAATACAGTCGAACTCTCTGGAGGAGGCTGTCTAAGAACTAGGCAGGGAATCTGAGACCCTGAAAAATAGATTAGGGTCATAGTAGTCTCAGCTTAGAACTTGAATGCCAGAGAAAGAAACTGAGGAAAAAAATGCAGTTGTAAGCATTAAGCCAATATGGCAATGGATGAGGAAGAATGATCTTAGGCCACCATTCATGCCTGTATACAGTGATACAATAGTATCTTAGTGTGGGGGGTTGAAGCTGCCGTGGACCATTTGCTCAAGTTAGGATTTACCAAGGAGATGGGCAAGGTGAGGGACCCAGAGATAACAGCAGAACCAAGGCACAGAGAGCAGAAGCTGCTGGCTACTGAGCCAGTGCTAATAGAAGACGTTTCTAAATGATAACGTAGTCAATTATAAGTGACACTGAACATGTCCATTTCGTCATGGTTATGGCAGGCCCTGTGCTAGCTGTTGGGGTAACAATGATGAGGAGGACATATATGCATTTTAGAGTCAAAAGGAAGAGACAGATAATTCAACATGTGGTTACAATACAGTGTGATAAGAATTGTGATAAGGAAAGAGATGGGGGACTGACAGGGATGTACAAGGACCTTCTGAAATAGATGTAAGGGTTCAAGACTCCCCAAAGAGAGAGGAGGGAAGAGTGAACTGAATAGAAGGAACAATACGTGTAAGGCCCTAGGAGAACTGGAACTCACTGGAACACAGAGCACTAGGTGGGGAAAGATAAAAGGGGTTGCAGAGGGAGTCAGGGACCACATCATAAAGGCTGTTGACTGCAGAGATGGAAAGCTCTTAAAGCTACCTCAGGGCATTCACACTTACTGTTCCCCCATCCTGGAACATTCTTTCCTAGTAGCCACAGGGCCCACTCCCTCACTTCCTTCAGATCTCTTGCTTAAATGTCACCTGCTCAAAGAGATTCTCCCTGATCATCCTCCATAAATAGCTGTCCCATCACTCTCCATCTCTCCAACCTGCTCTATTCTTCACAGCACTTATTCCCACATGTTTCTTCCACTAGACCGTAACTACTAGAAAGTAACTAGAAAGGTGTTTTGGGTTTTTGTTTTTGTTTCTGTTTTAGACATGGTCTCATTCTGTCGCCCACAGCCCACTGCAGCTTCCAACTCCTGGGCTCAAGGATCTTCCTGCCAGAGTCTCCAGAGTAGCTAGGACTACAGGGGTGTGTCACCACGCCTGGCTAATTTTTTCAATTTTTTTTTTTTTTTTGAAACAGAGTCTTGCTCTGTCGCCAGGCTGGAGTGCAGTGGTGTGATCTTGGCTCACTGCAACCTCCGCCTCCCAGGGTCAAGCGATTCTCCTGCCCCAGCCTCCCGAGTAGCTAGGATTACAGGCACATGCCACCATGCCCAGCTAATTTTTGTATTTTTAGCAGAGACGGGGTTTCACCATGTTGGCCAGGATGGTCTCGATCTCTTGACCTCATGATCTGCCCGCCTCAGCCTCCCAAAGTGCTGGAATTACAGGCGTGAGCCACCACGCCTGGCCGTTTTTCAATTTTTTTTGTAGAGAGGTATCTTGCTATGTTGGCCAGGCTGGGACTAGAATGTTTTTGTTTGCTCTTTTAGCCCTAGCACACAGTACCTAGTACATAGTAGGTCCTCAATAAATATTTATTGAATGAAGGGACAGAAATAAACATTCGATGTTTAGGAGGTAGGACCAACAGTTATTTGGTAAAAGACTAGAGTGCTGTGGCTCACACCTGTAATCCCAGCACTTTGTGAGGCCAAGGCAGGTGTATCATTTAAGCCTAGGAGTTCAAGACCAGCCCTAGCAACACAGCGAGACTTTGTCTCTACAAAATATTTAAAAAGAAAAATTAGCCAGGCATGGTGGCACACGCCTGTAGTCCCAGCTACTCAGGAGGCTGATGTGGGAGGATCACTTGAGCCCAGAAGTTCAAGGCTGCAGTGAGCCATGGCTGAGAGCGAGACCCTGTCTCAAAACAAACAAACAAAAAGAAACTGGATGTGGGCAGTGAAGGAGAGGGAAGAGTCGTGAGTCCTATGAGGCTGCTGGTTTGGACAACTGGGTAGCTGATGGTGCCATACCATGACATAGCACCGGCATATTGAGCTCACTATTGTCTGAGATAAGGCGTTGCACTCAAGGAGTGTGAGGTTTAGGAGGTCCTGGAAGGGGGAGGGGCTGCCTGTCCAACACTCTGACCATATGGAATATGCCTGAATTCTGCCATTTCTTAGCTTTAGGGCTCTGGATACAGTCATCCCTTGATACCCACAAGGGGTTGCTTCCTGGACCCTCTCAGGTACCAAAATCCATGGATGCTCAAGTCCCTTATAGCCTGCCATATCCGCAAGATAGCCACGGATATGGAGGGCCAGCTGTAATTACTTAACCTCTTTGAACCTGTTTCCTCATCTGTAAATTGGGAGGTCATAATTTCTGCCTCATGGAATTGTTGCATTCTAGGGTGCTTAGCACAATAGAGTGCCTGTGCTGGGTACTTAGTAGGCATTCTAAAGATGGTAGTATCATTGTTATTACACTTGGAAGATCTCTGACTGTTAAAAAGTTGTTCTTTTTTTTTTTGCCCCCCAGGAAATAGACCTATTTATGAGCCTCCAAAAAAAAAAAAAAAAAAAAAAAAAAACAAAGCAAAGTAAACAAAACCTTGAAAAACAGTGTTTAAACTCAGGGATATCTTTGGGGTCACAGGGCCTGTAATTTCTTTTATTATTATTATTATTTGTTTTACTTTAAGTTCTGGGATACATGTGCTGAACGTGCAGGTTTGTTACATAGGTATACATGTGCTGTGGTGGTTTGCTGCACCTGTCAACCTGTTGTCTAGATTTTAAGCCCCACATGCATTAGATATTTGTCCTAATGCTCTCCCTCCCTTTCCCCCCACCCCTCAATAGGCCCTGGTGTGTGATGTTCCCCTCCCTGTGTCCATGTGTTCTCATTGTTCAACTCCTATTTATGAGTGAGAACATGTGGTGTTTGGTTTTCTGTTCCTGTGTTAGTTTGCTGAGGATGATGGTTTCCAGCTTCATCCATGTCCCTGCAAAGGACATGAACTCATTCTTTTTTATGGCTGCATAGTATTCCAGGGTGTACATGTGCCACATTTTCTTTATCCAGTCTATCATCGATGGGCATTTGGGTTGGTTCCAAGTCTTTTGCTACTATGAATAGTGCTGCAATAAACATACATGTGTATGTGTCTTTATAGTATAATGATAAAAAGTTGTTTCTTATAATGAGTCAAGATCTCTGTCCTATAATCTCTCATTCTGGTCTTAGTCTTGCCTTCTGTACCAACCAGAATGTCCTCCTTCATGCTCCTGTTCCCCTTAATACAGTCTGTCTTCTCCAACCTAAACACCCCTCATCTGTCCTCCCAGGACATGGTTCCCGGTCCCCTTACTCTCTTGGCCACGCTCCTTTAGTCAAGCTCCAGTTTGTCACAGTCGCTCTGCATATAAAGCCTCTAGAACTGGACTTGAAACTCCCATGCATGTTGAGACCAGTGCCTGTTTCCTGTTGCTCACCTCATCACCCTAGATTATGACCATAGTTGCCCCAACTCTTTCATGGGGATCTTTTATTCTTTCTTCCTCCTTCTAGCCCCTGCTTCCAAATTTGACATCTTTCTGCCTGGTCCTTTTTTGTAGACTTTACCTCTGGCCTTTCTGATAATACCTCCTCACCCCTTCATTTCTGATCAAACACCTAATCCTGATCATTTTCCTCACTCCTTCTCCAGGCCCGTATGGTCCTGGTTCAGGCTCCCACTCAGCTGTGATGCTCCCGAATGCCCCCTGGAGACCCCACTGTTTTAAATGACCCACCTTTTCCATCCTTTCCCATGGCCATCTCTGTTTCCAGGAGCACTTGTCGGCACTGCCAGAGATCTGCCTCTTGCCACCCCCATTGCCACTTCTAACCTCATCACCGCCTCTGCTGTCTGCCGCTCTCTTCCCTCTTCTGTCCACATTTTGTTCTCCTTGGTATTCTCTGCTCTCTCTTTTCACTGCCACCACTCCGGGACTTCTCAGCTTTGGCTTCTCAGGACCCCAAATCCTGCCTTCTGGCCGGCAGACCAATCACATCGTATTGTCTATGATCTCTATGTCTTTGGCTCAGTCCAGCTATTTTGGTCTCTGCTTGCATTCTGAGATTTTTCTCACTTTCCTCTGGGTTTACACCTCTTTCCGCACTTAAAGGGTGACAGACATCTTAAGAACTGGCTAACTGAGCTGTAAAGGTTAGACTTCTGACATGGCTGATGATTGATTAATGGATCTAGGTGTAAAGAGATGAAAGCAAGGTCGTTCTGTCTAAAAGTGAATGGGACTTTTTTCCTTTAGTGGATTTTATCTCTTTTTTTTTCAAATGGAACAATGGAACCTATTGCCTCATCAAGCAAGGAAGTCAAACCACAATAGATTGAATTTCAGCAAGTGTTTTTTGAAACCTCTAATAGATACCAGGAATTGTGCTTGGTGCTTTCATGTGTATTACTAAATCTTCCCAAGATGAAATCCCTTCCTTGATATCCAGGCAGTGCCTCCTAGATCAACTGTTCACTCATTCATGAACTCAGTGATTATTTCTTGTGTCAGACACTGTGCTAAATACTATAACAGATACCAAAATAAATATACACCATCTCTGTTCTCCAGGAACTCAATCTAGTGGGAAAAACAGACATATCCACGACTGGGTATGATACATTGTGGTAGTTGTGTGTACAAAGTACTGCGGGAGTAAAGAGGTCAACCACTAGCTGTGACAGGGAGAGCTAAGGAAGGTTTAACAAAGGAGGTGACATTTGAGCTAGACCTTGAAGGATGAGTAGGAGTTTGCTAATGTGCTTAAAGAGAATGGGCTTTGGAGGCAGCAGAAAGAACCTGGAACTATGAACGGCAGAGAGTGCTTTGGATTTGCTATGACTGGAATGTAGTACCCTTGCTCTAGCCTCAGGAGTTCTGCCCAGAGAAGGCAGAGGATTGTCTGGGTCACAGAGAAAGTGAGTGGCAGAGACAGGATTAAGCAGCATGAATTAGAATTATCTGACCCCGATCCATCTTCCTTAGCCTCCAATACACACACACACACGCACACACACACGCACACACAATGCCAGTCCAACCTCATGTCCTGTTCCCTGGTTTAGATGCTGTCATTTGACTGCCCCCACCCCATTTCCCCTCCTAGGAATGTGCCCGTGGGCTCTGAGGATTGTCCCCAGAGAACCTGGTTGGGGGAAACAGAGCCTAGAGAATATTAGAGAATATACTAATACTGGCCTAGCCCCACCATGTGTCTGATCCATCCCAGTGTTTAGTTCTGGCCCAGACATTTGCCTATGACCTGAGTCCGTAGATCCTGACTCCTGATGTGGCCGGGATAGACTCTGTGATGTTCGTAATGGATCCGGATGGGCTGTGAGATGCTCCTTGCTTGAGTATCCCAGAAAAGGAGCTGCATAAACCAGGTTGCCAGCTTTTTACTGAGAAGGAGCTACTTTTAAGTCCCCAGAGCACTGGAACACTAGAGCGGGCTTATGTAGAAGACCCCCTGTTCCTCACCTCCTACCATAAGCAGGAATGAGGATTTTTAAATTCCATGCTAGCTTCAAGGTGGATGCTCAAAAAATACTCCATTGGCTGACTGGCTTGTCAGCAGTTATCTGTTCAGAGGTCTCTAGCTATTTCCCAAATGCTGTAATTCATCTTAGTCAAATTTTTAGAGAACCAATACAGTCCGTTGGCAGATAGGGAGGCACTGGATATATCTTAGGTTTGTACCACACCTCTTTTGGGGATGTCTTGAGGCAGCTTACAGATTAAAACATAATGTCTTGTGGCTCTACGCCTGTAATCCCAGCACTTAGGGAGGCCAAGGCGGGTGGATCACCTGAGCTCAGGAGTCCAAGACCAGCCTGGCCAAAATGGTAAAACCCTGTCGCTGTTAAAAATACAAAAATTACCTGGGCGTGGTGGCACATGCCTGTAATCCCAGCTACTCGGGAGGCTGAGACAGGAGAATCGCTTGAACCTGGGAGGCAGAGGTTGCAGTGAGCCGAGATAGTACCGCTGCACTCCAGCCTGGGCAACAGAGTGAGACTCCATCTCAAAAATAATAAATAAATAAAAATTAAATTTTAAAAAAACCATAATGTCTTTATGTAAGTCTTTGAAGGATGAAACATAAAACTTGGGGGTTGAAGGATGAAAAAAGTAATTGTTACTTCCAAACATTCCCATGCTCAACACATAAGCTATAAATTTGGCTGAAATGTTCCTGGGAGAAAGACAAAAAGGGAAATGCATTGGGTTATCCAGTGTTCCTTTTCTTATATCTTAAAGTATACAGAATCTCCTATAGGGAAAGTACTTTCCTCAAGCTAAAGCCTAATAGAAAGTAATTGTGTTTGGTCCTAAGAAAGTTGAGTGAGAAGGTGAAGAGCATGTAATTCCATTTAGCCGTCATTTCTCCGCATCCACTCAGCACCAGGCGCTATGCAGTGTCCCCAGCCTTCTGGGAGATGCTGTCATATCCATAAGTCACCCAAGAGAAAGTAGACTTGACTGCAAAAGATGAACTGCCCTCCATAGGACCCACAAGAACTGGCTCTTGGTCCCAGGAGCACATGGGAGGGCAGGATGGCTAGATTTCAAAAAGCAAGAGTCAAATGGCCAGGCACAGTGGCTCACGCCTGTAATCCCAGCACTTTGGGAGGCCAAGGCAGGCGGATCACTTGAGGTCAGGAGTTTGAGACCAGCCTGGCCAACATGGTGAAACCCCATCTCTAATAAAAATACAAAAATTAGCCAGGCAGTAGTGGCATGTGCCTGTAGTCCCAGCTACTTGGGAGGCTGAGGCAGGAGAATCGCTTGAACCGGGGGGCAGAGTTTGCAGTGAGCCGAGATCATGCCACTGCACTCCAGCCTGGGCAAGAGAGCAAGACTCTGTCTCAAAAAAAAAAAAAGAGAAAAAAAGA
Source organism: Trachypithecus francoisi (assembly GCF_009764315.1). Classification (NCBI taxonomy): domain Eukaryota; kingdom Metazoa; phylum Chordata; class Mammalia; order Primates; family Cercopithecidae; genus Trachypithecus; species Trachypithecus francoisi. The sequence continues at coordinate 30,764,401 of NW_022681467.1, forward strand.
AAAAAAAAATCCGCTCAGAATGTGCCATGCTCTCCCACATTTCCAGGCAATTGCACACGATGTATACTTCAAGTCTTAGCTTAAATCTCATCTCTACCTGGAAGCTGTCCTTGAGTTCCCCTTTCTCTGTGGTGCCCCCCTCCCCACCACGGATAAGACACCCCTCTTTTGTTCTCCCATAGAACTCTGTGCACACCTGCTTTTTAGCATTGTGTTTTTACTGTGGGTTTACTTGTCAGTCTCTGAGTTCCTTATTCATCTTTATTTTTTCAGAGCCTCACACGGTGCCTAGCCTGTAGTAAGTGCTCAGTTAATGCTTGTCAAATGCACATAATGAGCAGCTACCGTGCCCATCACTGTCCTGGGCACTGGATGATTAAGCTATGGCCCCTTCCCTTGAGGAGGCTAAAGTCCCAGCACTTTGGGAGGAGGAGGAAGAGGAGGAGGAGGAGGAGGAGGAAGAGGAGACTGATATGTAAAGTAATGATTCCAGCCCAATCTTATAATATCTATAATAGGGGATTTGGGGAGCACAGAAAGGAAGAAAATAACTTAGCCTGACACGTCAAAAAATGAAAATTTTTTGCCAAACTGAGAAAAATATTAGGCAGAGGGAAGAACATGTATTAATACAAAGGCAGGAAAGAGAATCAATATTTAGGGAACTGCAAGTATTGATATTCTGTGCCATCATTTGGAATGGAAAGTATGTTTCAGATCCAATTGTGAGAGACAGAAAGTTGTTACTTTGTTGTATATGTTTCAAGGCTTTATTATTCTGACAATTTTGTTTGTATCATCAGATGGATTTTATCACAAGGCAGTAAAGATGTTATAGTCACCTTTGGTGAAGCAAATAATAACTTATTTATAGTTTCTGATTGGCTGCCTTATGAAAAACTGTTTCATTTGACTTATAATAAAAGACACATCCATAATTAGCCTGTTCATATAGACACATGAAACAAAAGCTATAGCTAGGAGGGGAATCATGCCATTTCCTCAGGCTCTTTTCCCTTCATTGGCTTATTTGGCATTCAGGATAATCCTCTGAGGATGGGAAACGGGGTTATCTAGATTCGAGCCCAGCATGTAGCTCCTGGAAGTGCTTGTGGGCTCAACAAATACACGGATGTTTTCCTCATTTTCCAGCTGATGCCACATATTTCCTGGTACTCTTGTGTTCCTGGGTCTTCATCCCCTCATGCTTTTGGGTGGGAATAATTTTTTGTTTGCTTTTTGAGACAGAGTTTCGCTCTTTTTGCCCCAGCTGGAGTGTAATGGCATGATCTTGGCTCACTGCAACCTCTGCCTTCTGGGTTCAAGCGATTCTCGTGCCTCAGCCTCCCGAGTAGCTGAGATTACAGGAGCCCGCCACCCCGCCCAGCTAATTTTTGTATTTTAGTAGAGACGGGGTTTCACCAACAGTCAGGCTGGTCTCAAACTCCTGACCTCAGGGGATCCACCCACCTCAGCCTCCCAAAGTGCTGAGATTACAGGCATGGGCCACCCTTTACTTACTATCCTTCTGAGTCATTGCTTGTTTGAGCTCCTTCACCCAAGCTTCTTTCAGATTCTCTTGCCTTTTTAATGTTTTTCTCCTCTTTCAAAAAAATCACTCCATGCAAAAAACTTAGAAAACAGGAAAGCACAAAAAAGAAGTGCCTCGTGATACTATAACCAAAGGATACTCAGTCAATTCTTTTTTATTTTTTAAAAAAAGTATGACATCATTTCAGACTTTCAGAAACATTTTAGAGAATAGGGCAATTTCTTTAAATATTTATTTATTTACTTATTTATTTTAGAGATGAGGTCTCACTCTGTCGCCCAGCCTGGAGTGCAGTGGCATGATCATGGCTCACTACAGCCTCTTACTCCCAGGCTCAAGTGATCCTCCTGCCTCAGCCTCCCAAGTAGCTAGGACTATGGGTGCACACCAGCATGCACAGCTAATGTTTAACTTTTTTGTAGAGATGGGGTCTTGATATGTGGCCCAGGCTGGTCTCAAACTCTTGGCTTCAAGCCATCCTTTCACCTCAGCCTCTCAAAGCACTGGGATTATAAGTATGAGCCACCACACCCAGCCAACAAAGAATACTTGAATGCCCCTCACCCAAAACTATTAACATCTAACTATACTTACTTTATCTCTCTCTCCTCTCTGTCTCTGTTTCTCTCTTTGTATATATATATATAGACATATATGTATATTTCTTTTTTTTTTTTTAAGATAGAGTCTTGCTCTGTCACCCAGGTTAGAGGGCAGTGGTGCAATCTTGGCTCAGTGCAGCCTCTGCCTCCCAGGTCCAACCGATTCTCCTGCCTCAGCCTCCCGAGTAGCCGGGATTACAGGCATGCTCCACCACGACTGGCCAATTTTTGTATTTTTAGTAGATATGGGGTTTCATCATGTTGGCCAAGCTGGTCTTGAACTCCTGACCTCAGGTGAACCTCCAGCCTCGGTCTCCCAAAGTGCTGGGGTTTTAGGCATAAACCACCGTGCCTGGCCATATACGTATATTTCTGAACCCATTTAAGAATAATATGCTAGCCAATTGTCACCTGGGCCAAAAAAAAAAGAATAAGTTACGGATATTATGCACCCTTATGTCAGCCTCAATACTTCAGTGTGTATCTCCTAAAAATCAGGAATTCTCCTACATAATTTTTTTTTTTTTTTTTTTTTTGAGACAGAGTCTGGCTCTGTCACCCAGGCTGGAGTGCAGCGGCTGGATCTCAACTCACTGCAAGCTCCGCCTCCCGGGTTTACACCATTCTATTGCCTCAGCCTCCCAAGTAGCTGGGACTACAGGCACCCACCACCTCGCCCAGCTAGTTTTTTGTATTTTTTTGTAGAGACGGGGTTTCACTGTGTTAGCCAGGGTGGTCTCGATCTCCTGACCTCGTGATCCATCCGTCTCAGTCTCCCAAAGTGCTGGGATTACAAGCTTGAGCCACCGTGCCTGGCCTCCTACATAATTTTTATATATGCCTTTCTAGGTTTTTTCTATGCACACATCATTTATTTATATTTAAATAAGATCATGCATTGTTTTATTTATATTTATTTATAGTGGCTTGCTTTTCTGGGGGGTAGCAATACATATTGTATATAATCTCCTACCAATAAATATTCTACAACATGGTTCTTTGTCAAGCTTTGACAGTAGACACAGTGTGTTTCTGGGTGGCACAACATTTTCAAAATGCCTCTCTGTATCACAGAATTAACCGTGCTGTGCTTTTCCATGTCTAGTCCAATATCAGTGGAAAGCACTGAATAAATGAGTAAAGAGGCAGGGCAATGGAAAGCTCTGAATTCAAATTTAGTCTTTATTCTGTGGCCAACAGAAATCCAATGAAAGGTTTCTAGCAGGAGAGGACGCCAATAAAAGCTGCTTTCTGGAGGTTAATTTGACAGTGTCTGCAGGATGGAGTGAAGGAAGAAGAACTCAGAGCATGAGTCCAGGAGTCACTGGGGTCAAATGATCCCTCATTTTAAGGGCACATCTCTGCCCAGGTAGAACAGAGCCTTTCCCAGCATAATGCATCCTTTTCTTTAATGTGTCTTTCAGAACTGGTTAAAGTCCTATGGCTATCTGCTTCCCTATGATTCACGGGCATCTGCGTTGCACTCAGGGAAGGCCTTGCAGTCAGCAGTCTCCACTATGCAGCAGTTTTACGGGATCCCAGTCACCGGTGTGTTGGATCAGACAACGATCGAGTAAGATTTGCGTAGGACATTGTGCCTTTGAACTTTCTGGACTTACATTTGGGTTCACATTTGTCATGGCCTGTGTACACCCCATGCCCATCCTCCCTTCCTATCTTTTATTCCTGCAGTGCCATCCCAGGAGAGAATAATCCCGATGTGAGTGGCAGACGTGCTGGGATGGGAGTCCAGCCCTCCCATTAACTTTCCATGTGACCTTGGAGACAAGTTGCTTAACCCTTCTGGACCTCAGTTTCCTTATCAGTACAACGAGGGATTGGGTTGTAGATGGGCTCTTAAATCCCCTTGGGCTCGAATAATTTATGTGTGGGTCACCCTCTGGAGCTCCCTGCAATGTACATGTCTCATAGAATACAGAAAATGCTTGAATGATAATGAGTTGGCTCCACTTTTTCCATTTACCAAACATTTGCTGGGCGCCTGCATGTGCCTGTCATCCGGCCCTCCAGAGGCTCACCATTTAATGACAAATACAGTCATCGAGCCACACCAGTCTAGAGCTCAGAAGGAAACAATGAGTTTTGGGGAGACACTTGGGAGGTAGTAACACTTAGGAGGTAGAAAAAAGCCATGAGGATGGTCACAGTCACTCAAGGAGAATGTAAAGATTCACAGGCAGGTGCTGGGGATAGCACCCCCCGCAAAGCTAGCCAGGAAGGGGCAGCCGGAGAGGAAGAAGCCTGATGTGATGATGTGATGCACTGTCATGATGCCACATGGTGTGGGGTGGTCAGTGGGGCCAGCTGCTCCAGAGCCCTCCAACAGAAGCACGGCTGAAAGTTGTCTGCTGAGTTTAGTGACAAAGAGGTTGTTGTTAACCTCAGCAGAATGGTGGAGATGAAGTCAGACTGAAGTGGGGAGAAGCGGAGGTGAGGAGAAGAGGTAGCAAGTGGAGGAAAGACATTCAAGAAGCTTGACAGGGAGGTGGGGAGAAATGGGTAGCAGCTAGAGAGGATGAAGTTTTGTTTGTTTAAGACGGGAGAGAGTTGAATAGGCTTAAACTTGCTTAAGAAAGCTATGAGAGCTGTTTAAGAAAAGCCATTCACATCATTAAAGCATGGGAAAGAGCAGGAGTGAGTTTCCTAAGGAGGTGGGAAGGGAGGGGAGCCTGAGGCAGCTGGAAGGAGCTAGCAGGGCTGGGTGAGGATGCAGGGGAGTTGGTGGGAGGAGGAACAGGAAATGCACCCAATTGTGGATCAAGGATCGATTTGATGTAAGTCACTCCTGGACAGAATCATCTCTCTGGGTCTCAGTGTGTTCATATGCAAAGGGGAGTGTTGGATTATGGCTCTAAATTCTAGATTCCACTTTTTTTTTTTTTTTTTGATGAAATGGAGTCTCAATCTGTCACCCAGGCTGGAGGGCAGTGGCGCAATCTCAGCTCACTGCAACCTCTGCCTCCGGGGTTCAAGCGATTCTCCTGCCTCAGCCTCCCTAGTAGCTGAAATCTCAGGCATGTACCACCATGCTGGCTAAATTTTTTTTTTTTTTTTGTATTTTTAGTAGAGACGGGGTTTCACCATATTGGTCAGGCTGGTCTCGAACTCCTGACCTCAGGTGATCAGGAGCTCCCTGCAATGATCAGGCCTCCCAGAGTGCTAGGATTACAGGCGTAAGCCACCATGCCCGGCCTAGATTCCATTTATTTTAAGCATCTGAGCTTTTAAAACTTGACGAGTCTGGGGTTTTAGGATCCTAAAATCCTGTGTGAACATTTCCTGTTCCTAAGATTCTCTGACTATGAGAGTGTGAACTTCTTCTCCTGTGATGATGTGATGTTCCTCTCCTGTGATATGGACTCCTTGGCCTTGTGGTCTCCAGAGTGGGCTGGTTAAAGAGAGCCCAGCCGCCTTTCAAAGCGGAGGTTATTTTGAGGGCTTTGCACAGGCCTCATGGCAGTGCATCCTGGGGCAGAAGCACTGGTGTCTCTGCTGCGGCACCACCTGGCCTTGGGTTTTACTCTGTTCCAAAAAGCCCCAGGCCTGTTGGATAGCGCTCAGAGAGTGGCAGGTGGATGGTGAAAGGAGGAGGTAGAGGGAACCATCCGAGGGAAAAGGATGGCATTTCCCACTTTCAGTTCTGCCCACACCTCCTTGTAGGAAGGTGGGGGTGTTGTGCTCTGGAAGCAGGGGAAGGAGGAAGCCAGTCACACTTATTAATTCAAGACCTGAGTTGGGGAGTGTTCGGGGTAGAATTTAGAGCCCCAAGTTGCAGCTCCAGCTCTGTGACCTTGGGCAATGGCTGCCTTTCTCTGAGCCTGTTTCCTCCCCTAGGTGCCTTCCAGGTCTAACTCAGCCAGAGGTGGTTCTTGGTTCTCTTCCCAGGGACTGTTAATGAAAGGAAGCTAGATTAGCCATTTAAAGTACTATGTTTGAGTGTCTACCTTGGGAAATGTCACACATTTATTCATTCACCCATTCATTTGGTCAACAACATAGTTCCTCTAGCTCAACTTTGTGCTTAGCAGTGACAGGAAAAACTAAAAGCTTCAGGCTTTGTTAAATTGCATTAATTAACAGTTCATTTTTTTCATTCAACTAAGTTCCAGTCCTGCCTTGCTGATTTCTGTGTTTTACAAGGTACTGGATTTATCTGTGGATTGTTTCCCTCATCTGTGAAATGGGAATAATAATTTCTGTTACCTCATAGTGTTGTTTTAAGAATCAAACTTTATTTTATTTTATTTTAGATTTTGAGACAAGGTCTCACCCCCCTCACCCAGGTTGGAGTATAGTGGTGTGATCTTGGCTTACTGTAGCCTCAACTTTCCAAGCTCAGGTGATCCTCCCACCTCAGCCTCCCTAGTAGCTGGGACTACAGGCACGTACCACTATGCCTGGCTAATTTTTTGTATCTTTAGTAGAGATAGGGTTTTGCCATGTTGCCCAGGCTGGTCATGATCTTCTAGGCTCAAGCAGTCTCCTGCCTCAGCTTCCCAAAGTGCTAGGATTATAGGTGTGAGCTACTGCACCTGGCCAAGAATCAAACTTTTTAAAAGAATGTGCTGGGTGCAGTGGCTCACACCTGTAATCCCAGCACTTTGGGAGGCCAAGGTGGGCAGATCACCTGAGGCTAGGAGTTCGAGACCAGCCTGACCAACGTGGTGAAACCCCATCTCTACTAAAACTACAAAAATTAGCCAGGCATGGTGGTGCATGCCCGTAATCCCAGCTACTACTCAGGACGCTGAGGCAGGACAATTGCTTGAACTCGGGAGGCATAGGTTGCAGTGAGCTGAGATTGCACCACTACACTCTAGCCTGGGCAACAGAGCGAGACTCTGTCTCAAAAAAAAAAAAAAAGAAGAAAGAAAGAAAAAAGATAAATACCTGAAACTAGGTAATTTATAAAGAAAAGAGGTTTAATTGGCTCAGGGTTCCACAGGCTTTACAGGAAGCATGGCTGGGAACGCCTTAGGAAACTTTCAATCATAGTAGAAGGCAAAGGGGAAACAAGCACGTCATCACATGCCTGGAGCAGGGGGAAGAGGGAGAAGCGGGAGGTGCTCCACACTGTTAAACAACCAGATCTCATGAGAACTCACTCGCTAACAGCAGAACAGCAGGGGAAGTCCGCCCGCATAGCCCAATCACCTCCCAGCAGGCCCGGCTTCCAACACTGGGGATTACAGTTCGACAAGAGATCTAGGCAGGGACACAAATCAAAACCGTATCACCTGGTAACAAACAGATATCAGGATTTACGTAATTTCAGGCACTGGGCTACCTTTTGGGGACACAATGATGAATAGGACATAGTTCCTGTCCTCAATTTACCATTTATTAGAGGAAATAGACCAATAAATTTTAAATCACAACACAATATAATAAGTGCTGCAGATAATTATGTTCCACACCCCACAGTTCTTTAGCCACCTCTTTTTTTTTTTTTTCTTTTTTTTCTTCTGTAACGGCATTTCGCTCTTCTTGCCCAAGCTGGAGCACAATGGCACAATCTTAGCTCACTGCAACCTCCGCCTCCCGGGTTCAAGCAATTCCCCTGCCTCAGCCTCCCGAGTAGCTGGGATTACAGCCATCTGCCACTACGCCCAGCTAATTTTTTTGTATTTTTAGTAGAGACAGGGTTTCACCTTGTTAGCCAGGCTGGTCTCAAACTCCTGACCTCAGATGAGCCACCTGCCTCAGCCTCCCAGAGTGCTGGGATTATAGGTGTGAGCCACCACACCCAGCCTGTTTATTCACTTCTTGAACAAGTCTAGTGAAAGAGAATTTGCTGTCTTCATGCTATGCCATTCTACTGTTGGATAGTTGTGATTCATTCATTCAGTCAGTCAGTCAACAATAATTATTGAACCCCTTCTGTGTCAGGCACTGTGCCAGCCCTGGGGATACAGGCAAGGCTCCTGTCCTTATGGAGCTTAGAATCTGGGGAAAGAGACAAAGAACAAACAAGAAAGCAAATGCATAATCTAAGTTCACGAGTGATAAATCCTATGAAGAAACATTAAGCAGGATAAGCAGATAGCAGTGGGTTGGGGCCAGGGAAACTATTTTAGATAGAGAGGACAACGAAGTCCTCTGTGAAGGGATACTATTTGAGCAGAGACTTTAATGAAGTAAGGGAACAAACCACATGCAGAAGAAGAGTGTTGCAAGTAGAGGGAACAGCAATGCAAAGATCCTACCATAGGAATAGGCTTAGCATGCTCAAGGAAAAGCAAGAAGGTTGCCATGCCTGGAGCTTAGGATGTAAGGGGAGAAGGATGACGATGTTCTTGGACAGGTATGCAGGGGCTGGGTCATGTGGGGCTTTGTGGGTCAGGATGAAGAGTTTGACTTTTTTTTTTTTTTTTTTTTTGAGATGGAGTCTCGCTCTGTCACCCAGGCTGGAGTGCAGTGGCACAATCTTGGCTGCAACCTCCACCTCTCAGGTTCAAGCAATTCTCCTGCCTCAGCCTCCTGAGTAGCTGGGATTACAGGTGTAAGCAATGCAGCTGGCTAATTTTTTTTCTTTTTAGTTTTTAGTAGAGACGGGGTTTCACCGTGTTGGCCAGGCTGGTCTCGAACTCCTGACCTCAGGTCACCTGCCTCGGCCTCCCAGAGTGCTGGGATTACAGGCATGAGCCACTGCGCCCGGCTGAAGAGTTTGAATTTTATTCTGGGTGTTCGGGGAAGTCGTTGGAGGCTTTTAACCACGGCAGGCTGTGATCTGATGGCATTTACAGAGCATTTTCACATGTACATTCTCCTTGAAGATGCACATCCACCTAAGAACAACAAGAACTAGAGTTCTCATGTTGCAGAGGAGGAAACTGAGGTTCATACTGGTTCAGCCACTTGCCTGGGGGTCCTATGACTAGTGGTGGAGCTGGAACTTATCAAGCCCATGTATTCTGATTCTCAGTCTTTATACAGCTATGTTTCCTCATCTAAGATTGTGAGTGTATGAATTAATGAATCACTTAGTCAATCATGTTCCTGTTGGAGTCCATCCGAGCCAGGGTCCCAGAGTGTAGATTGAGGAAGGCACATTGCTTTCCAGACTGGAGCTGGGGAATATGCAGTCCCTTCCTAGAGTGGTCAGTGCATATGCGTATGTGTGTGTCCTCTCTCTGCCCAGGTGGATGAAGAAACCCCGATGTGGTGTCCCTGATCACCCCCACTTAAGCCATAGGCGGAGAAACAAGCGCTATGCCCTGACTGGACAGAAGTGGAGGCAAAAACACATTACCTACAGGTGCTTCGACTTCCCCTCTTCCTCCCTGCCTTTGGCTCCACCCTCACTCTGCTTTTCCTGGCCTGAGTTTCGAAGGCTAACAATGTAGGGGGGCCTGGGGATCAGGCTCACAGCGTAGGCCAAGGGCCAGGCATGTGGCATCAGCACCAGGTGCTGAGAGCCCATAACTTTGTCCTCCTTGTGGCTTCCACAGGATGCTGTGACTCCAACCTCAGGTTTGTTTGGTCCTCTGGGGGTTCTTAGTTGTGTTCTGTTTAGATGCCTATAGTTTTTAGGTTACAGAAAGTGGGGTATGAATGGTTTAGTAACTTTCAGCTGTGATAAAGAACCATGGCTTGCAGTGAGCTATATCACGCCACTGTACTCCAGCCTGGGTGACAGAGTGAGACTCTGTCTCCAAAACAAAACAAATGAAACAAAAACCACAAAACAAAAAACAAAACCATGGCTTAATTCAGTCTCATTATCACTGCCTGCCAAACCCTATTCCCTCTCATCTGGATCCTCCCACCCCAAAATCCACCTGATGGACTTCACCTGAGATTCCCAACACAGCATTCCAGTTGTTTCTTTTTTGTTTGTTTGTTTTTTTTTTTTTGTTTTTGTTTTTGTTTTTTGAGACGGAGTCTTGCTCTGTCGCCCGGCTGGAGTGCTGTGGCCAGATCTCAGCTCACTGCAAGCTCTGCCTCCCGGGTTCACGCCATTCTCCTGCCTCAGCCTCCCGAGTAGCTAGGACTACAGGCGCCCGCCACCTCGCCCGGCTAATTTTTTTTTGTGTTTTTTAGTAGAGACGAGGTTTCACCGTGTTAGCCAGGATGGTCTCGATCTCCTGACCTCGTGATCCGCCCGTCTCGGCCTCCCAAAGTGCTGGGATTACAGGCTTGAGCCACCGCGCCCGGCCCCAGTTGTTTCTTAAGGAGTACAAAGAACTGGGACCTGACTCATAATAGTGTCATATTTGACTGTCTGGAGGAACAAAGGGCAGAGCAGGATCCATCTCCAAGCCAGATCAGTGGCCCAAGAACAGAGATGACGGAGCCCATCACAGCAGACTCAAGCACCAGAGTGGGGCTGGGGCAAGGGCCAGGTACTGAGCAGGCTCAGGTGGGGCTGGGGCAAGGGCCAGGCATGGGCAGGCTCAGGTGGGTGCTGGCTGGCACTTCTCAAGGCTCTGCTGTCATCTCAGGTGGATCCCTTGGGTGCAGAGGCAGAACCTGAGACAGAGATCCTTAGAGTTGAACTAAGGGCTCTCCTGCCGACAAGCGCTCCCTACAGAAAGGGACTTTTTTTTTTTTTTTTTTTTCAGAAATCTGACAAGAGAAGGAAACTTAAGAATCTAGGTTAGAAACTGAATAGACTTTCGGGTCTCTTGAAGGGGTAAAGTGGATCAAGAGAAAGAAGCACTGGGTTCTAACCCAACTCTGAGTAACTTCTTTCACTCAACTTCTCTGGGCCTCAGTTTCCTTACGTATGGAGTAGGTAGAATAATCCATGCCCCAGAGGGTCACAGGGCAGAGAACCCATAACGACAACCCATGATGGTGTTTTGTGAAGAACCATGCAGTATGAACACAGCAACCCTAAAGAACTAAATCTATAATGGATTAAATCAGATACCAGCCAGCTTCTAGGGAGACAAGCCAAAGATTGGTGCTAAAGATTTTTAAAGAGACTTTTCACTTAAACTCCTCTCTATTATTTGAATAGTTTTATAATTTTTATAAATGAAAGTATTTTATATTAGAAAAAAACCTTAAAATTCAGAAAATCCTATTTACCGATTTCTTTTTTTTTTTTTTTTTTTGAGACAGAGTCTCACTGTGTTATCCAGGCTGAAGTGCAGTGGTGCAGTCTTGGCTCACTGCAACCTCTGCCTCTGGGTTCAAGCAATTATCCTGCTTCAGCCTCCCAAGTAGCTGAGATTAGAGGCTCACACCACCACGCCTGGCTAATTTTTGTACTTTTAACAGAGACAGGGTTTCGCCATGTTGGCCAGGCTGGTCTCGAATTCCTGACCTCAAGTGATCCGCCAGCCTCGGCCTCCCAAAGTGCTGGGATTACAGGCATGAATCACTGCGCCCGGCCCCAATTTACCTTTTTCAACAAACTAGAGTGGAATCCTTTATTCAACACAGCTTTGCTGGAGATCAAATGGAAAACACTGAGTAAAGCAAAGCCATCTGACTGAGGCAGGGTGGAGATCCAGAGCTCTGCCTACTCAGCCTCTTCTTCAACCCCTGGGGCAGCTAAGCAGAATTCTAGGGTTCAAATTCAGATCACTGAGCCACATTGTCTCAGATATCTATTTTAGCTCTGCTATTCTCTGACTCTCTGATCTTGACTAATGATCCTCTCCTCTCTCACCAGCATTCACAACTATACCCCAAAAGTGGGTGAGCTAGACACGCGGAAAGCTATTCGCCAGGCTTTTGATGTGTGGCAGAAGGTGACCCCACTGACCTTTGAAGAGGTGCCATACCACGAGATCAAAAGCGACCGGAAGGAGGCAGACATCATGATCTTTTTTGCTTCTGGTTTCCACGGTGACAGCTCCCCATTTGATGGAGAAGGGGGATTCCTGGCCCATGCCTACTTCCCTGGCCCAGGGATTGGAGGAGACACCCACTTTGACTCCGATGAGCCATGGACACTAGGAAATGCCAACCATGATGGTAAGGCCATGAGGGGACAGGGGTCAAGGGCTGCTCAGTTGTTGGGAAAGAACTTGGAGGACATCTTAGATGAGTTTCCTGCTTTCTAGAGCCTCTTGTCCAAGAACTAAGACCGTAAGAGGGTGGGAACTGTAATTTCTGATAATATTCAACATTCGATCCACCAGAGCCAGGGCCATGGAGATGAGTCAGGTCACTTAGAAGATAGTCCGGTTGGCAGGAGAAAAGTAAGGTTAGACCATGAGTAAGAAGATAAAGTAATGGACCAGAGGCTGAAGAAAAAGTTTAAAAGGGGTTGGGCGCAATGGCTCACACCTGTAATCCCAGCACTTTGGGAGGCCGAGGCAGGTGGATCACCTGAGGTCAGGAGTTCAAGACCAGCCTGGCCAACATGGTGAAACCCTGTCTCTACTAAAAATACAAAAATTATCTGGGCGTGGTAGCAGGTGTTTGTAATCCCAGCTACTCAGGAGGCTGAGGCATGAGAATCGCTTGAACCCAGAAGGCGGAGGTTGCAGTGAGCCAAGATCACACCATTGCACTCCAGCCTAGGCAACGAGTGAAACTCCATCTCAAAAAAAAAAAAAAAAGGTTAAAAGGCATTAAAGCTGAAAGTGGGGTCTGAAAGTAGTAAGCTCTGGCCTGAATGATGAGGGCTCCAAAAGCCATCTTATGAATGACACGACTGGCTCCCTCCTTTGTCACCCTCACATGTGAGTATTAGGCCCTGAAATTATTCTGGCATCCTTGGATAATTTACCCTGCACCACTATGGTTCAACGAATATTTACGGACGCAGAGCCAATACCGTGCAGCAATACTAATGATACCCTGCAGGTTGCCAAAAAGTTCCTCGTCAATATTTACTCACAAGGCACATGCTTAGTACGTAGGCAAGTGTACATTATTACACCCATTTTTAAGATGAAGAGTTGGGGCTCAACTGGCATAGCTGAAAGGTGACAATGCAGGTATTTAGCCCTGGTTCAACTACTGGCTATGTGATACCCTCAGTCTCCTCGTCTGCAAAGTGAGGGGCTGGATTAGGTGATTGCTAAGGGCCTTCCAACTCTAACAAACATGATACAAAGTCTTGCAAAGACCGGGGGAGCTGAACGTTTGAAAAAAATGGCATGATCTCTGTCCTCTGGCAGTCCAAAGTCAGTCTAGCAGAGCAGTTACGTGTGCACATAAGTAACCCTGTCATAGACAGACACTACCCAAGGCTGTAGCAGAGGTACCAAGAAAATACACTAGGAGTTTGGAGGAAAGAGGGACAGAGGAGTGTGGCTTTTGGATTATAATAGATGACAATTAGCGGGTATGCTGGTGTTCTAAGGCCCATGCCAAGTGCTTGCCACCCATTATGTGAGGAAACTATTATATCTATTAAATATATTATAATACCTAATGAAATTTATATTAAGCAATATATAAAGTGTAAATATATGATGTAAAATTATTATTATAGGTAAATATTGTTATCTTCATTTTACAGATAGGTAAACTGAGACATAGAGAAACATTAAGTAACCTACCTAAGGTCCCATAGTTGGTGAATGGTGAAATAAGGCTTTGAACCTGGGCATTATGGCCCTGGAGCCCATGCTTTTAGCCATCATGCTAAGCTTCCATGGTTCTCAAACTGTAGGGCACAGCAGAATCACCTAGAAACTAGAAATCACCTAGAAATTTTCAAGAATGTAGATTCCAGGCCAGGCACGGTAGGTCACACCTGTAATCCCAGCACTTTGGGAGGCTGAGGCAGGTGGATCACCTGAGGTCAGGAGTTCAAGACCAGCCTGGCCAACATGGTGAAACTCCATCTCTATGGAAAACACAAAAATTAGCCAGTCATGGTGGTGGGCGCCTGTAATCCCAGCTACTTTGGAGGTTGAGGCAGGAGAATCCCTTGAATCCAGGAGGTGGAGGTTGCAGTGAGTCGAGATCATGCCACTGCACTCCAGCCCGGGCAACAGAGATTCTGTCTCAAAAAAAAAAGGACTGCAGATTGCTGGCCCCTAACCTCTTGTCATTCTGATTCTCTGGGTCCGGGGTAGGACCTGGGAATCTGCAATTGGTCTAATACATTCCTGGGGCCTTCTGATGCAGCTATTCCATCACCATGAGAAATTCTGTCTTAATACCTAGAGTTTTCCTACCTGGCCTGATCATAAGAACCAGCGGGGGTTCTTGTTATAAATGTGGATTCCCAGGTCCTTCCCACAGAGATCCTGACTCTTAAGTTGAAACAAGCTTGGGGAACACCAGGTATCCTTTTCTCCTGCCCTGCGGCTGCTCCAGGCTGAGAGCAGACTCTCAAAGCTGGTTTCCCCAGAGGCCATGTTTGGTGTCTATAGGTGGGGATCACCTCCTTGAGAACATATCATTGCATGGATCAGGGATTGGCAGCTCTGGGGTTATCTGTCAAAGGTTGGACCAGGAGGTGGTTTGGCCAAGGCTCAGCCTAGGCAAAGTCATGAACCTGTTAAATTGTTCTTTATCCTCTTCGTTCTTCAGATTTTTGTCCTCTTTCCTATCGAACTCCATTTCCTTTGCCCTGGTGTCTCTCCTGTGTGTCCTGCATGTACTTTCTGGCTCTCTGAGTACCTATTCTTTATCTCATTCTTATTTTTGGATCGGTGTCAACAAATGGCTGGCTGTGCTAACAGATAAGATGTGAGGAAAAGAGAACTAACATTTTTGAGGCCCTGTTATGTGCCAGGCACTGTTAGCTGATAAGGTTTTAGTTATATTCCTGATAGAGACAAATGAATGTTCAAAGAGATGTCCAGAGGAGGCAATGGGAAGACACTCCCACTCCTCTGCCCTCCCCTTCTGCCCAGCACTGGGGGTGTGCACTGCCCACACCTGCTCCTTGCTTTTGCAGAACTTGTTGAACCCAGCCCCCAAATCTCAAGAGCTGGTGATGTGTGTGGGAAGGACCTGGGACCTGTGGATGGGCACCATCCCAGCACTTCTCCCATCTGTCCCACCCCAACTTTCATGAAAGACTGCCAATTCTGATAGAAATTCCAAGATTGCTAATGTCTTCTTTGGATAAGAATCAGGACTTTGCTCTGCTCTAGAAAACCAAGCAGGATGGTTGGTGGTCCAGATGCAGCTCAGGACCACAGCAATCGACCCCTGGCTGGTGAACTGGAATGCAGTGATGGCAGGTTTTGGGTGAGAGAAAAGGAACCAAAATTTATTGAGCATCCATCTATTATCTCGTTTAATTTCGACGTAGACTCAGCAAAGGGGTGGAGTTTCCTGGGAACTTTTTGAACTTACTAGCTTACTTCTTTTTTCTTTTCTTTTTTTTTTTTTTTGAGACGGAGTCTTGCTCTGTCGCCCAGGCTGGACTGCAGTGGCCGGATCTCAGCTCACTGCAAGCTCCGCCTCCCGGGTTTACGCCATTCTCCTGCCTCAGCCTCCCGAGTAGCTGGGACTACAGGCGCCCACCACCTTGCCGGCTAGTTTTTTTTTTTTTTATTTTTCAGTAGAGACGGGGTTTCACTGTGTTAGCCAGGATGGTTTCGATGTTCTGACCTCGTGATCCGCCCGTCTCGGCCTCCCAAAGTGCTGGGATTACAGGCTTGAGCCACTGCGCCCGGCCCTTACTTCTTTTTTCTAAACTCTCATTATGGAAAATTTCAAACTCACAAAAGTAGGAGGAATGATTCTATGATCTCCCAGATACCCACCACCTGCCTCAGCAATTATCAATGCTGTGGCATTCCTATTTATCTACTTTTTTTTGGCTGATTTTTTTTTTTTTTTTTTTTGAGATGGAGTCTCGCTCTGACGCCCAGGCTGGAGTGCAGTGGCACTATCTCGGCTCACTGCAGGCTTTGCCTCCCAGGTTCACACCATTCTCCTGCCTCAGCCTCCCGAGAAGCTGGGACTATAGGCGCCCGCCACCACGCCTGGCTAATTTTTTTGTATTTTTAGTAGAGACGGGGTTTCACCGTGTTAGTTAGGATGGTATTGATCTCCTGACCTTGTGATCCACCCGCCTCAGCCTCCCAAAGTGCTGGGATTACAGGCGTGAGCCACCGTGCCCGGCCTGGCTGATGTATTTTAAAGAAAATCTCAGGCATACTAACATTTCACCTTTAAATACTTCACTATATACCTCTAACAGATAAAGGCTAATTTTTAACATAAGCACACAATCATTATCAAGCCCAACAAAATTAACAATAATTTTTTAAAATCTAATACCCAGTTTGAGTTCACTTTCCCAAAATATCTCAGAAGTGTCTTTTACCGTTGTTTGCTTGAATCAGGATCCAAACAAGATCCACACACAGGGCTGACGTGTCTCTTAAAGCCCTTTTTATTTAAAACACTCCCATCCTACACACGTTTCCCTCCATATATTTGTTGAAGACACTGGGTCATGTGTCCTAAGTATAATCATTTGGCGTGACTAGAATCAAGTTCACTTTTTTTTTTTTTTTTGAGGCGGAGTCTCACTCTGTCCACCAGGCTGGAGTGCAGTGGCGCGATCTCGGCTCACTGCAAGCTCCACCTCCTGGGTTCCCGCCATTCTCCTGCCTCAGCCTCCTGAGTAGCTGGGACTACAGGCGCCCGCCACCGCGCCTGGCTAATTTTTTGTATTTTTAGTAGAGACGGGGTTTCACCGTGGTCTCAATCTCCTGACCTTGTGATCCGCCCGCCTCCGCCTCCCAAAGTGCTGGGATTACAGGCGTGAGCCACCGCGCCCGGCCAAGTTCACTTTTAATATGTCTCTCTTCCCCATAATTCCAGAATGTTGTTCATTAGATCTACAGGCCTGACTCGATTCAAGTTCAATTTTTTGGCAAGAATACTTCCTAGGTGGTGCTGGTACTTCCTAGTCACCACATCAGCAAACACATATGATGCATGACTGTCCCACTTTCAGTGATGTTGAGGTCGAGCATTCGCTTCAGGTTGTGTCAGCCTGACCCACCCATTATACAATTCACCTGGAGAACTTAAAAAAAAAGAAAAGATTGCCTATGTCTCAACCCAAACCTCCTGAATCAGAATATCTTCCCCACCTCCTCCATGTGTTTAAAAGGCTCCCCTGGGCCAGGTGCGACAGGAGCACTGGAGTAATCCCAGCACTTTGGGAGGCCAAGGCGGGCAGATCACCTGAGGTCAAGGGTTCGAGACCAACCTGGCCAACATGGCAAAACCCCATCTCTACTAAAAATACAACATTAGCCGGGCATGGTGGCGCATGCCTATAATCCCAGCTACTCAGGAGGCTGAGGCAGAAGAATGGCTTGAACCCAGAAGGTAGAGGTTGCAGTGAGCCAAGATTGCGCCACTACACTCCAACCTGGGTGACAGAGTGAGATCCTGTCTCAAAAATAAAAAAGAAAGAAAATACCTTTAAAAGAAAAATAGGAAATTCACCCCATTGGAAAGTGGCAGAGCCAGGTGTGACCCCAGGACTCTGCATTTTTAAGTCACCACAGGTGGTTCTGCTGCAGGTGGTCCAAGTATTTCCCTTGGTAAAATATGGTGCTTTTGGCACTATTCCATCCCAGGGGGTGTCACCTTGCTCTTCAACACAAAGCTTGTCCTCAAGGAACCCACAGTCCTGGGGCAGCGAGCATGTGCACTAGAAGCGATCATGTGGGGAGGAAGCGGTCAGTGCCATGAAGGCAGTTCAGAGAAACTGCCGGGAGGGCACAGCAGAAGGAGCACTTACCTCCAGCTGGGAAGTCAAGGAAGGCTTCCTGGAAGATAGGTATGGAGCTGAACTTTGAAGGAATCAGGTTATTCCAGGGGGAGGGGCAGCACTGGCAAAAGAACAGAGGCAAAGGGAAATGCTGTCACCTTTTGTGGGGCTGGGGGAGTTAATGAGACGGGAACCACCAAATATGGAGATCCTAAAAGAAAGAAATGAGGTAGAGACAAGGTCCACTTGAGTAGCCGAGTAGACTGCTGGGGACTTGCTCGGAGGCCCAGGGACTTACAGGAACACACCCTATCAGGGGTGCTGGTGCTCACACACAGCTCAACAGGACCCTGCTAATGAAGGGTAATACTTCTGCGCCAGGAGCCAGTATGAGTACATTACACACCCTGCCCCATGAATCTTCACTCCCATCCCTATGACGAAGGTGCCATTGTTCCTTCTGTCTTCCAGAGGAAGAATTTAAAATGTCACACTGCTAGGACATGGCAGAGCTGGGATTCAAAACCAGGCAGTCTGGCTCCCAGAGACTGCATTCCTGACCACTCTGCTTCCCTGCCTCTTACCCTCTTAAAGAGTGAAGGCCCTAACAGCCTCCTGCCCATGGAGCATGGGGTCCTCATAGCAGGCCTCTCCTCCTCATACCTCTGCCTTCACCCTACAAGCTCAGGGAGTCCTCCTGCCCCTGCCCCACTCCCTCCATCTCCCCTGCAGGGGTCTCTTGGATTTCTGTGCAGCAGGATGCTGGCTCCCTGGCTCTTCCCTTCCTTCTGGTTCCTGGACCCAACCCACAGGCCTCTTTCCTTTAAGGGGTCACTCCTGTTCTCTGCAGACCCAGAACAGGGATTAAAAGAGCAAGAGACAAGGCTGCAGACAAAGGTTTCGAGTCTCCCACGGTGCTCAGAGCCCTGTTCCCTGGTTCCCAGCTGAGCTCCCTGTGAACAGCCCCTGGGGAAGAGCCTGCTCAGGAGACAGAGGCTCTGAACAGCTTGTCCCAGGTCATAGAACAGCCCAGGAGAACAGCCAGGACTGGACCCCAGGAAGCAGAGCTGCCTTCCGCTGGCTCTAGCAGTTGCCTTTGTTTGGGATGGAGCTCAGAGATGAGCTCACCCTTCCCTGCTGCCAGAGGGGCCAGGACCTGAGGAAGGAGCTGGGGGCGGCCTGGCCCTCTCATGCCAGCAGAAGGCCAGCCCCAGGCTTTTGGCCAACCTTGCACTGATCTTGCCCATCCCCCTTCCTTTCGGTTGCTCAAAGGTGGCTTCACAGAAGACACTGGTGGTGTCAGTAGTGTGGCAGGAATGTACTGCCCGTGGCCTGGGTCTGCCCCATAGGATTCGTCTCTCTTCCGGAGACCTAAGCTAGAAAGGCCAAACAATCCCCACCCCCATGTGACCCTAGGCCAGTGACGCCGGGGCCAGGTTGGGCAGTAGGACTCCAGATCACCTCCTAGGTTCCTGGCAGCCTCCCTGGACTTAGAGGTGGCAGGAATGGGCCGAGCCATGCCTTAGGGCCAGAAGATAAGAGGCAGGGCTCAAGGGGCTACAAATGCCAGAGGTCAAGGCAAGCAAGGGTCTGACGCTGGGCAGACAGGAGTCAGGGCTGGCGATCAACAGCCTACCTAATTCCCTGCCCCCTGCATTTTCTCCCCAAAGCTGCAGTTACTTCATCCCCCTAAGTTCAGGCCTCCTTGTCCTGTCCTAGGCATAATACAGAAGCCCAGGGGAGTTGGCTTTCAGAGGATCTGATTGCTGGCGCTCCACTGGCCTTGTGCTTCCTTTCTGGTCAATGGGCTTCCTCCAGGAACCAAGCTTCTGTCTTATATAGGATTACAACAGCTGCCACTCTGTGCCACACCACACACTTCACATGTATCTTATTCAACCTCACACAGCCCGGTGAGGTAGGTCTGATGCCTCCGTTTTACGAGTAAGGACACTGAAGCTTAGGGGTAGCCCTCCTGGCTATATTCACAAACTGGCAGGGGAATGAAGGTGATCTGTGCCACTCAGGGGCCCGAGCTCATAACCACCATGCCATAGAGCTGCCTCAGTTCCACCCTCATGAACCTGTGTTCCACTTCCAGGGCCTGGAGTGTGTTTTCACTTACACTTGAATCCCTGTCTCAATCGTAGCCAACAGTTCTGTTCTTCCAGAACCAAGGTCCTGCAGAGAGCTGCCCACGCCGGGGCCCTGCCTGCCCAGGGTCTCCCGAAGCTGACTGCCAGTTTGCCAGGACTTGCCCTCTTTGTCCCCACCCCCTCCCCTCCACCTCAGGGCCTTTTTTTTTTTTTTTTTTTTTTTTTTTTTGAGATGGAGTCTCTGTTGCCCAAGCTGGAATGCAGTGGAGCGATCTTGGCTCACTGCAACCTCCACCTCCCAGGATCAAGCGATTCTCCTGCCTCTGCCTCTAGAGTAGCTGGTACTATAGGTGCAGGCCACCACCTGCATCTGGCTAATTTTTGGTATTTTTAGTAGAGATGGGGTTTCACCATGTTGGCCAAGCTGGTCTCAAACTCCTGATCTCAAGTGATCTACCCTGCTTGGCCTCCCAAAAGTGCTGGGATTACAGGCATGAGCCACCATGCCCAGCCAGCTCAGGGCCTTTTCATCTATCACCTGGCCCCCAGCATCTAAACAGATCCCCCTGTCCCAGGTCTTGTTCCCTCTAATCCTCCCTCCAACTGCAGCCAGAGTAATTTCATTGTATCACACCCCCACTCCTGCTTAAACCCCCCACTAGCCAAGAAGCTGATCCAAATTCCTTTGTATGGCATTAAGCACCCTGCTTGCCAGCCTGGCTGACCTCATCTCTCTCCGGCCCTCCCCTCCTGCTTTGTTCCAGAGCCAGGTGGAATGAAACTGCCTGTCCCTGGACTGTGTTTATCGCATTCCATCCGCCAGGAATGTCACCCCCACCCTTCCTCTCCTGCCCCCTGAATCCGTTCTCCTGACTAACTTCTGATCCTTCAAGACTCAGCTTCAGCTTCACCTTTGTGAAACTTTCCCTGAACATCTTCCCCCAGGTTTAAATGACCCCCCTCTCCTCAGAATCCCCGCCCGACCCTCCCAGACATTCCTAAAGCACCCACAGTCCTCTGCCTCACTTGTGCTCTCTCTCTCCTTGTCCCCGCTCTGCAGAGAGGCCTGGGAGGCAGGGGTTGTGTTTGATTTCTCTGTATGTCCCTGCTGTCCAGCATGGGGCCTGGTACAGGGACTGTGCTCGGTGTTTGCTGAGGTAATGGGTTGGCTGACCGACTCATACCTAAGCAGGTGCCCTGGGCGCCTCCCCACACTCCTCTCCACAGGAAACGACCTCTTCCTGGTGGCTGTGCATGAGCTGGGCCATGCGCTCGGACTGGAGCACTCCAACGACCCCAGCGCCATCATGGCACCCTTCTACCAGTACATGGAGACGCACAACTTCAAGCTGCCCCAGGACGATCTCCAGGGCATCCAGAAGATCTATGGTGTGTGGCAAGGAGAGGGAGGACTGCTCCTTCCTCGGGGCTGGGCTGTGACTGCCTACCTGTCATGGGGCAGGGGACGAGGGAGGTGGACGTTGCTATCATCAGCCCTGCTGCTGTTTCTCTGACTGTGTGTGACCTTTACAGACTTCCAATGGCTTTGCCTGGCCAGAGGGCAAGGCTTCCCCTGGCACACCTGGGAAACCTGGGGGAGGGTCTGAGCTGTAACTGAGAGGGACAAAAGTGAGGTGAGGGCCGCTCATTCCCTCTCCTTTACCCCTCCCCTTCCACACTTCTCCCCGTCCCTTCATGCTTCGCTCCCTCCCTCCTATACCAGATGGTGACTGAGTGCTCCCATAGGTTCCACCTCTAGCCAGGCAGGTTCACACATCTGCAGGAGTAACGGTGATATAGTATGATGGGGACTATAACCAGAGCTTTGCTCTTTAAAAAGAAAAAATGAGGGCCAAGCATCATGGCTCTTGCCTGAAATCCCAGCACTTTGGGAGGCCGAGGCGGGTAGATCACTTGAGGTCATGAGTTCGAGACCAGCCTGGCCAACATGGTGAAACCCTGTCTCTACCAAAAATATTAAAACAAACAAGCAAAAAAGTTAGCCAGGTGTGGTGGTGGGCACCTGAAATCTCAGCTGCTTGGGAGGCTGAGGCAGGAGAATCACTTGAACCCAGGAGGCAGAGGTTGCAGTGAGCCGAGATCGCACTATTGCACTCCAGCCTGGGCAACAGGGTGAGACTCCGTCTCAAAAAAAAAAAAAAAGAAAAAGAAAAAGAAAAGAAAAAGAAAGAAAGAAAAGATGAAAGATGAGAAGCTACTGCTTATCTAGGTAAGATATGAAAGGCCTCCTACACACCCCTCTCCCAGTTCTGTTCACACTGGTATGTGAGGTTCTGGTTCTGGTCAAGTCGGGTGAGATACGGAGACCAGTTTACTTGAGCAAATGCTTGTCAAGACAGCACAGGCCCCCACAGCCCCCAGGCTACGGAGCATAGGAGGAGGGCTCCCTCTGGTGGAGATGACCCAGCCAGAGCCCTGGAGGACAGGCAGGACCTCCACAAGCAGAGACCAGGTGGGGGCTGTGGGTCCCAGAAGCTATTCCAAAGGTAGAACAACAGGATCTGCTGACAGATCAGATGTGGGAAGGAAGGATAGTTAAGGATGACCCCAGGGTTTCCAGCTTTTGTAATTGTGAAGCAATAGGGTCCAGCAGTCTGCAGCTCATAAATCTAGGCTGGAGGCCGAGGTGGGCAATTACCTGAGGTCAGGAGTTCAAGCCCAGCCTGGCCAACATGGCAAAACCCCGTCTCTACTAAAAATACAAAAAAATTAGCCTGGCATGGTGGTGTGCGCCTATAATCCCAGCTACTTGAGAGGTTGAGGCGGGAGAATCGCTTGAAGCTGGGAGGCAGAGGTTGCAGTGAGCTAAGATCACGCCACTGCACTCCAGCCTGGGTGACAGAGTAAGACTCCATCTCAAAAAAAAAAAAAAGAAAAAGAAAAAGAAAAAAATCTAGGCTGGGATATTTATTTGGGATCTTTGGTGTTCAGTACAGTAACCACTAGTCAGGTACAGTAATGAAATTTAAATTTATATTAATTAGGCCGGGTGCGGTGGCTCAAACCTGTAATCCCAGCACTTTGGGAGGCCAAGGTGGGAGGATTGCTTGAGGCCAGGAGTTCGAGACCAGCCTGGGCAACAAAGTGAGATCCCTGTCTCTACCCACACCAAAAATATGAAAATTATAATTTCAGTTATAGTTCTTTAGTGTATCTCAGTCACAATAAGAACTAGTCATTCATCTTAAGAGCTCAGTAGCCATATATGGCTGTGGCTAGGGGCTACTGTAGTGAACGATGCAGATATGGACAATTTCCATCATCACAGAACACCCCAGTGGACAGCTCTGACACAGGTCTGTAAAGCCATGAGCCTGGAGGAGACCACCTAGAGTAGTGATTCTCAACTTGGCTGCCCTTTGGAATTACCTTGCGATTCTAATAAAAAACACAGATACCCAGCCCTCAGCTCTAGAGATTTGGTTTTATTAATAGTTCGGGATTGGGCGTGGTGGCTCACGCCTGTAATCCCAGCACTTTGGGAGGCCAAGGTGGGTGGATCACCTGAGCTCAGGAGTTTGAGACCAGCCTGGTGAAACCCCATCTCTGCTAAAAAAAAAAAAAAAAATTACCTGGGCATGGTGGCACGTGCCTGTAGTCCCAGCTACTTGGGAGGGTAAGGCAGGACAATCACTTGAACCTGGGAGGCAGAGGTTGCAGTGAGCTGAGATTGCGCCACTGCACTCTAGCATGGGGAACAGAGCAAGACTCCTCCTCAGAAAAAAAAAAAAGTTGGATAGCTGGCCTGGTGCTTCCTGAACATCCAGTTTGGAAAGCTCCCCCAGGTGATCCTAATATGCAGCCCAAGTGGAGAAGCACTGACCTAAGGACGAAAATGTAGAGACAGAAGAGAAGAGGACCGGGGGTATGCCAGCCTCTAGAGTAGGGCAGATGGGGACAGGCAGCCAGCAAAGGAGGCTGAGAAGGAACAGCCCATGATGCAGGAGGACAACCAAGAGAGTGTTTCAAGGAAAGTGTTTCTATGAATCTTGCTGCTCAAAGTGTAGTCTTCAGACCGGCAGCATCAGCATCACCTGAGAGTGTGAAGGAATGCAGACTCTCAGGCCCCACCTCAGGCCCTCTGAGCCCTTATCTGCATTTTAGCAACATCCCCAGATGATGCATGTGCTCATCAAAGTCTGAGTCAAGCAACCATTGGATGATCTTGGCGGAGCAGCTGGAGTGGGTGACGGGTAGAAGCTGCACTGGGCTGGGAAAGAGAAAATGAATGAAGGGGTTGAGGAAGTAGGGCCAGTGTGTGTGAAGGGGGCAAAGGAAGAGCGCTGACCCTAAAGAAGGCTCTGTAACAGGAGAAAAGAGAAGATATAAGATTCATGGGTGGAAAGATGAGAGTCCCATTCTAATGGCTATTTTCATCCGTTTTCTCAAAGACTGGGGGAGTTAAACTGGGGAGAGGGAACAGGAGGCTGGATTGGGACAGACCTGTCTCAGAGCTGCCTGGGTGACGCTGAGACAATGGCAGTGGGAGGCGGGAAATGGCTGCCCCCTCTCTAAGATGTAGCTCCTCTCTCCAGGACCCCCAGCCGAGCCTCTGGAGCCCACAAGGCCACTCCCTACACTCCCCGTCCGCAGGATCCACTCACCGTCGGAGAGGAAGCATGAGCGCCAGCCCAGGCCCCCTCGGCCGCCCCTTGGGGACCGGCCATCCACACCAGGCACCAAACCCAACATCTGTGACGGCAACTTCAACACAGTGGCCCTCTTCCGGGGCGAGATGTTTGTGTTTAAGGTAGGGCCAATGGATTGGCACCACCCAGCTGGCCCCTGACCTTTCCTCCTCCTCCCCCACACCACGGAGCTGGGGAAGGCTCCTGATTTGGGATTTGGTTACAATGGGGCCTGGACGGGAGCTGGCCCCGTGGCCAGGGTATGGGGTCTCTTCCTGGTGCTGCTGGGTGAATCAACTTGTTTCCAAGAGGGAGGGAAAGATGGGTGATCCCGCACCTCCCCAGGATTAATGCTGGGAGAAAGTGCCGGAAGCTGGCTTCTGGTCTGTGACCTTGACTAAGCGAGTCATCTCCCTTCTTGGGACCTCAGTTTCTCCATCCGAAACCTGGGGGAGTCATTCCTCTAACAAAGGGTGTGTGAAGATCCAGTAAGCGTCCGGCTCTGAAGATGGCCAACTTGGAGTGGGGGCTAGGTCAGTGGTGGCTGAGTCTGACTCCAGACCCTACCAAGGCTTGAGAAGCTGCTACTGGCCAAGGTATATCTTGTCATCTGTCCTCCATCAGCCATGGACTGACAGGGTGGCAGCCTGCTTGACGTGTTGCAGGTTGGACTCTCGGGGAGCGAACTCTGAAATGGGGTCTGGAATGCAGGATTTCAATTAGGGAGTACTTTCAGAATCAACATTTGTGAGAAAGAGGAGAAAGAAGCAGGACAGGGAAGAGGGAGAGGTTAAGTGGCAACAGAGGTCCATGGCAGCCTCAGCCACCCCCGCAGGGAACTCTGGAGCTACGGTGGCCTGTCAGTCAGCCTACATTGGGCCCAAAATATCTGGAACATTATAACCCCTACTTCATTCAATCACTGGAGGAGGAAGGGCATCCAGTGATTGAGGAGGGCTCTCTGGAGCAGAGAACATCCCCAAAGGGGCTGACAGTTGAAACCTGCCTGCTGGCCACACTCCTGGCCACTGGGACAACAAGCCCTTCTCTGAAGGGGATCTGGGCAGGGCGGCTCCATCACACAGGATGGTGAAAGAGGCTGCCTCGCTCCCCTCGTGGAGTTATCCCAGCACGCGCTGAGCGCCGTGCAGGAATCGGGCAGTGTGGGTCAGCCCCAATCTGGCTTCTCACTGAGTGGCTCTAGGCAAGTCACCTGGCCTTTCTTAAGACTCCGTATATCTCAGATCAACTTAACAGAGACATGAAAGTCAAAATAAGGTCAAAAACCTGGATGTGAAAGTGCTTTGTAAAACACCTTTTAAAATACTAGCTTTTGTACCATCTTTTACAAATCATGCTTCTTCTTCTGCAGTCATTCTACTTTGATCCAACTGAACTGTTCATAGGCAGGTCTGGGTTTTATCACCCCCATTTACACATAAGAAAACTGAGGTCTGGCGGCTACAGGCCTTGCCTAGGCTGCTTCCGTACCAGCCCAAGGCTGCAGTGGGGACAAGACACCAGTTACAAGAGGCATTTTTACTGGACTCCAACTATTTAGCTGCCATTTACTCAACATGGACTGTGTGCCCTGTACTGTTCTGGGCACTTTGCCTAGAATCTCTCATCTGATTCTCCATTATTACCTGCACGTGAAGGTGAGGCCCTAGGTCATGCAGCTATAAGTGGAGGAATGTGAATGCATGCCCAGGTCTCGAGGGAATTCCCATGACTTGGCTTCCATGATCCTGGCCCTACTGGATGGAGCTAGCCCCATACAGGGCACTCAGCCAAGGCTCAGTGACCACCCCAGCCTCCCACTGTCCTGAGGACCAGTCTGGCTGATGTCAGCGACACTCCACTGCCCCCATGTGGCCACTGCAGGCCCTGACATCATCCTTTCTGGCTCCCTCACACCTTTTCCACACGAGGCCTGTCTGCTGTCTCATGGTCCACCCAGCAGCAAGTGTCAGCAGGAGGCTGAAATGAAGAGAGTTACAGGAGCATCGTGTCTTCCTTCCAGGGCTTTAAAAGTCAGAAGCAGCTAATGGACAGGCTCAGTGGAGGGTTGCCAGGCTGGGCCCCAGGGAAGGTGTTGGGCTGTTGGGACCTAAGCCCCACAGCTGAAATCACTGGGTTTGGAGGCAGGGCCTGACATACCTTTCTCCCCCCTCCTGCTTCCTCCCAGGATCGCTGGTTCTGGCGCCTGCGAAATAATCGAGTGCAGGAGGGCTACCCCATGCAGATCGAACAGTTCTGGAAGGGCCTGCCTGCCCGCATCGACGCAGCCTACGAAAGGGCCGATGGGAGATTTGTCTTCTTCAAAGGTAATGTAGCCTGTGCTGCGGGACAGTTCCCTGCCCAAGGTCATGGGACCTCCTTTTTCCCATCTAAACTGGAAGAGGAGGGGTGGGAGGCACATGTCCTCAGAGGGCCCCTCTAGCCTAACAGAGACACTGACCTCTGACAATTCAAGTCAGAAAGTGAGACTGAGAATCTGTATGTGCCAAGGTTGGTGGGGTGACCAGCTTTGTCCACATGACGTAGAGTGTGGGACAAGCAATTGAAGACCACCCAGTACCTCATGGGAGGCCATCGGGTCAGTTCTGTAAGAACCCACAGGGAAGAGGTCACTCAAGGTGGGGTGGGCGTGGGAGGGAGCTAAGGTGCCCACCCAGTGACCAGCACTGTGCTAGGTTGTTTCATGACAATTATCTTGATTCAGGCCAGACCTCAGATGGGTGAGATATAGATAGTGAGAAGCAAGGAAAGCATTCCAGAGGGACAACGGCTGAATAAAGGAGCAGGGTTGGGATGTGTACGGACGTTCACAGGGCTTAGAAGACCCATCTGATGGCTACGGAGGCCCCACCTTGGACAGCTGTGAGAAATGGCCCAGAAAGGTCACCTGGGGGCAAATCCTAAAGAGCCTTGGTTGCCAGGCCAGAATGTGGTCTTGATCCATTAGGCCAAGGCTGGAAATTCATGGAATGTTTCTGAGCAGCAGAAAGCCAGAGGGCAGGAGGTGACAGACATGGCAGGGGCAGGGCAGCCATTTCTGAGGTGGTTCTGGAGAGTGCCACTCATGAGGCCCAATCCAGGGAGGAGCCGTGCAGCTGGAGGGCAGGGGACAGCTGCCAGGAGAGTCAGAGGACCTCAGAAGTGACTGAATACTTGGCCAGGCGCAATGGCTCACGCCTGTAATCCCAGCATTTTGGGATGCCAAGGCGGGCAGATCACCTGAGGTCAGGAGTTCGAGACCAGCCTGACCAACATGGTGAAACCCCAGCTCTACTAAAATTACAAAAATTAGCCACGCGTGGTGGTGCATGCCTGTAATCCCAGCTACTCAGGTGGCTGAGGCAGGAGAATCGCTTGAACCCAGGAGGCAGAGGTTGTGGTGAGCTGAGATCGTACCATTGCACTCCAGCCTGGGCAACAAGAGCCAAACTCCATCTCAAAAAAAAGTGGCTGAATACTGAGAGTAGCAGGAAAGAGGGTCAATAGTGAGGCTAGGACTCCCTGTTGGGGACCTGGGAGGCAGAAGGTGATGAGGAGGGAGCCCTTCTGTGGTGCAGATGAGGAGCTCTGAGAAGCCAGCTGATGTGGAGCTGCCCATAGGCCAAGGGAGGTCAGGGTTTCTGGGTCTGCTGCTCAGGTCCAGTGGGACAGCCTCAGAGTCAGGTGTCGCTGGTGGCAGGTTTGGAGAGTGGTAGTGCATGCAAAGTCATGTAAGTGGCTGAGATGACCAGAGAGCAGAGAGGAGCAACTCACATGATGAAAAAGGGTGGGACTCGGAGCCCAGGCAGCAGGGGCAAGTTGTCCAGGATCTGGGACTGGCCTCAGGCTTCCTGCCCTTCCCAACTCTAACTGGGCCAAGGGGCTGAGGGCATCAGGCTGTTTTCACCTGACATCCTGAAGATGGGCAAGTGGCACTGAGTGACTGGGGAAGCTGATCCTGGGCTCCTCTTGGCCACAGGTGACAAGTATTGGGTGTTTAAGGAGGTGACGGTGGAGCCTGGGTACCCCCACAGCCTGGGGGAGTTGGGCAGCTGTCTGCCCCGTGAAGGCATTGACACAGCTCTGCGCTGGGAACCTGTGGGCAAGACCTACTTTTTCAAAGGCGAGCGGTACTGGCGCTACAGCGAGGAGCGGCGGGCCACGGACCCTGGCTACCCTAAGCCCATCACCGTGTGGAAGGGCATCCCACAGGCTCCCCAAGGGGCCTTCATCAGCAAGGAAGGATGTACGTAAGGGCCGGGCTGGGGTGGGTGTGGGGAGCTGGTTTTATGTGGTCCTCACCAGTGCCCACGGGCATACTCAGTGCCTATGAGCATCCAGGTTTGAGAAAACACCTGGCGGCAGACAGTTGACTCGTATCTACCCATGTTCACAGGGTCCATTAATTCGCTTACCAGCTGCCAAGTCACACTTTTTCATCTGCAGGAGTGATTCACAGCAGAGAGACGTTGTCATAGACTGACTTCATTTCTTCCGACAGCATTTCTCAAACACTTATCCGCAGGTGTACTCCAGGGACGCCTCGAGTTACCAAATCTGAAAAGCAATGATGGGCATGCATGTTTCAAAGCCACTTTTTCACAGGGCTTGAGGGCAAGAAGATGGAAAGAAAACCTTTTTTTAAAAAAAGTGTTTTTTTTTTTAATTCTAAGCGATAAGGTCTCTGTCGCCTAGGCTGGAATGCAGTGGCACAATCATAGCTCACTGCAGCCTCAACCTCTTGGTCTCAAATGATCTTCCTGCCTCATCAGCCTCCCCAGTAGTTGGGATTATAGGCACATGCCACTATGCCTGACTACTTTACATTTTTTTTTGTAGAGACAGGATTTCACTATTGTTGGCCAGGCTGGTCTCAAACTCCTGGCCTCAAGCAATCCTCCCACCTCGGCCTCTCAAAGCCCTGGGATTACAAGTATGAGCCACTGCATCAAGAGAGAAACTTTTTATGTTTCCTGAATTCCTCCTAGAAGCCATGCTGGCCACCCGCCCCCACGACTGCCATCAGACATTCAGCCTGTCTCCCCACCAGCATAGGCGCTTCTCAGGAGGAGCGGCCAGCCTGGCCAGATGCAGAGTGGGCCTCCAGGAGTGTTTGTTAAGTAGATCTCCACTTATGTGGTCAAAACCACAGACTCTAGAGCTGGACTGGCTGGGTTTGTAACCACCATAGTACCACTCACTATGAATCTGAGCAAATCTCTAAGAAGTTTTCCGTTTTCTCATTTATAAAATGATGATAATAATGGTACCTACCTTTATATAATGGTTTTGTGAGGATTAAAGAAGATAAATTGTGTAGCATACTTAGAAATAATGCCTAGCACACAATCCATGCTATATGTTTTAGCTGCTATCGTCGTCATCATCATCATCATCATCACCACTATCATCTTGTGGGTTTCAGTTTATGTGGATTGAAAGGATTCATTCATTCACTCCATAATAATAGACAGCTTGTATGGTGGGAGCTGGGGACGTAGCAGTGAACGGGACTTGCACAGGTCCGAGTCTAGGAGCATAAAGCAAGATGGCAACAGATGCTATAAGGGGAAAACACCCAGTACTTTGGGAGGTCGAGGTGGGAGGATCACTTGAGGCCAGGAGGTCGAGACCAGCCTGGGTAACATAGTGAGACTCCATCTCTACAAAAAAAATACAAAAATTAGCTGGGCATGGTGACATGTGCCTGTTGTCCCAGCTACTTGGGAGGCTGAGGCCAGAGGATTGCTTAAGACCGGGAGTTTGAAGCTGCAGTGAGTTATGACTGCGCCACTTGTACTCCAGCCTAGGTGATGGAATGAGACCTTGTCTTAAAAAAAAAAAAAGAAAAGAAAAAAGGAAATAAATCTGGGAGAGAGCAATGAGCTAGAGGGGGCCATGTTAGAGATGGCTGGGAAGGGGTCTCCGACGAGGCTTCACAGATAAGAAAGCCAATGGCCAGGCCGGGCGCAGTGGCTCACGCCTGTAATCCCAGCACTTTGGGAGGCCAAGGCGGATGGATCACGAGGTCAGGAGATCGAGACCATCCTGACTAAGACAGCGAAACCCTGTCTCTACTAAAAATACAAAAAATTAGCCAGGCATGGTGGCAGGTGCCTGTAGTCCCAGCTACTCGGGAGGCTGAGGCAGGAGAATGGCGTGAACCTGGGAGGCAGAGCTTGCAGTGAGCCGAGATTGTGCCACTGCGCTCCAGCCCAGGCGACAGAGCGGGACTCTGTCTCAAAAAAAAAAAAAAAAAAGTCATTGGCCACAGCTGCTATTTGTTGGCTGTCTTGTATACCTGATGCTTTACACACAAGATCTCCCTTTTTGGGGAGCCTCAGAGACAGGTGACATCAAGGACCTAGACCAATGAAAGCCCTAGCCATGGTGGGGAGCCAGCCAATGAGGACGGCCTGAGAAAGCTGCTTTGCCCACTGGCTGGGCTGCTTAGGTTGTTGCTGGAGCCCTGGGGTGGTTGCCCAGGGAGTGATTGGCAAGACTGCCCAGCCTCTCCCCAAGAAGGCTCCCAAAGACCCTGCATCTGTGTTGTGCAGTGATGCGTGCCAAGCAAAAAAAAAATCCATAATTGCAGAGAGGTAGTGTCTTGCTGTCAACACAAGGCGAAATCTTACTCTCTGCCTCCCTTGGCTCAAGCAGGAGCCAGGCCGAGGCTTAATGGAACCCACATGCGGGGCAAGGGGGACCTGTGGGCAGTGTGACAGAGCTGTGACCCAGGCTATGTGCAAGGGGTCCTGTCTGGGCGGCACAAAGTGAACCATGTCCCAATTCTCCCTGAAGCCCCTCTGGTTTCCTAGCACCCGCAGAATGACAGGCAGACCGCTCCAGGTCCCAGGCACTCCCCTCTGCAGCTTCTTACTCCATGACTCAGCCAGGCACTACACACCAAACCACCAGATGTCCCTACCTTGCCTCCCATGCCACAGTGCCTGTGCCCTTCCTCTCACACTGCCCCAAAGCAGGTGCCGGAAGTGTCTGGGAGTGGTGATGCTGGGCTGTATTTCTGCAGATTACACCTACTTCTACAAGGGCCGGGACTACTGGAAGTTTGACAACCAGAAACTGAGCGTGGAGCCAGGCTACCCGCGCAACATCCTGCGTGACTGGATGGGCTGCAACCAGAAAGAGGTGGAGCGGCGGAAGGAGCGGCGGCTGCCCCAGGACGACGTGGACATCATGGTGACCATCAATGATGTGCCGGGCTCCGTGAACGCTGTGGCTGTGGTCATCCCCTGTATCCTGTCCCTCTGCATCCTGGTGCTGGTCTACACCATCTTCCAGTTCAAGAACAAGACAGGCCCTCAGCCTGTCACCTACTATAAGCGGCCAGTCCAGGAGTGGGTGTGAGCAGCCCAGAGCCCTCTCTGTCCACTCGGTCTGGCCAGCCAGGCCCTTCCTCACCAGGGTCTGAGGGGCAGCTCTGGCCACTGCTCACCAGGGCCAGCAGGGCCCTAGGCTGGGGTCGTACAGCTGAAGTAGTGGGTGCACTTGGCCTAGGCTGAGCGTGGGGCAGGGAATTATGGGGGCTGTGCCCCAGGGTGGGTGTCTGGCACCCAGCTGCCAGCCTTCTGTCCTGGGCAAATTACTCCCTACTTAAGGGAATAGGTCAGGCTCCATCCTGAGGCAGGGACCATGCCAGGAAGAGCCCCTGTGGTCACAGCATCCTGTGGTGTCCATGAGGTACCACAGCTCCACTCCTGGCTGGAACCCAGCACCCTCTGTGGGAAGCCAGCACTAGCTCTCATCCCCCATCTGGGAGATGCCACCAATCCTGGTCCCCTTTTGCCAACACCTGCTGGTCAGATGTCCCCCTACCCCCACCCCACTGTCCTCCAAGGCTACAGGACCCCTGCTTCTGACACAGTGGGCAACAAGCCTGGGTTTCCCTGCTGGCAGACAGCAGATCCCTCAGGAAACCTGCTCCACTTGTCAGGGTCTCTTCAGAGACCCAGGATTTAGGGTCACATGCTGCAGGCAGGGCTGTGGCCCAGCTGGGTCTGACAAGGACCCACCTGTCACATCGTGAGTATTTAAATGTCCTGTCACTACTGTTTAAAGTCCCATTTTGCAAAGGCTGCTTGAGGCTTTAGGTGAACTAGAGGTGACTGTCTTGGTGATGAGGCCAGCAGAGCGGCCCTCCCCCAGGCGACAAGGACCAAGGTGCTGCTAAGGCCACTCTAGCGCCCAGACACCCCAGTAGCTGAGCCCTGCTCCTATGGCTACAGAGCTGGGGCAGAAGCTGACCCCATTTCTGGAGGCAGATCCGAGTTTGTGACTGTCCTCCACTCCCCTCTATTGTCCCTGTCCCCAGCTTTGCTCCAGCCTGTCACTTGTGGCCTGGGGCTCAGCCTGACTAGTCAGGTGAGACAGAGATGGCTGCAGGGCCAACATGGCAGAGCCTGGGAGTCCTTCGGAAGGGTACGGGGTGTCTGAAGTGCTCAGTGCCTCCACTCCCAGCTAGCCCGAGGCCGACTCAATCTCTCGGCTGGAAGCAGTGTTTTCCCAGAGCTTGGCCCTTGCTGACCTCGCTCACTGGGCCCATCTTCCCACACTGCTCTTAGAAGGGGAACCCTACCAGTAGCAGCCCCAAGCCA
This sequence comes from Trachypithecus francoisi, assembly GCF_009764315.1. Lineage (NCBI taxonomy): Eukaryota > Metazoa > Chordata > Mammalia > Primates > Cercopithecidae > Trachypithecus > Trachypithecus francoisi. The sequence continues at coordinate 30,797,546 of NW_022681467.1, forward strand.
AGGGGGCTCCCTTTTTGACCTTCACTGGCCCGCCCTTTACTGTCTCTGGCAGGAGTTCCTAGGGCTTGGCCTGCCTTGCTCCAGTACAGCAGAGGCAGCCCTGCTTGTCACTGAGGAGTCCTAGACAAGGCCAATGGGTTCAGTGATGCCCACTGGCTCTCTGCCAAAGCCAAAAAGAGGTGTCAGGCAGTCTCCAGCGTGCTGGCCGGGTCTTAGATGCCACCCCTGCTCACTGAGCCTGCATGGGCCTTGCCCCCGACCCTGTGGTCTCTGAAATTGGGGTCGGCTTACCCTGTAGCACAGACAGGGACTCCTGCTACCCTGGGAGCTATCTTAAGCAAAATCTCTTGTCCCAGGGGCGCCCATGTGGGTCCGCTGTGTCCCCTGTCATCATCCTTGTTTTTTCTCATTTTGGCCAAGGGCAGGCTCCCTGGGACAGGCAGGGAACAACTGCAGAGATATTAGTGATTCACAGGTTTGTACAGTGTTTTATACTTTGCAAAGCACTTTATTAGCTCACACCTGTCCACTCACATGAAACTCGTGTAGGTCCTGGGAGGCCGAAGGTAACTCTCACCGTGTGCTCAGATGAAGCACAAAGAGGTTGTTATTTGCCCAGGCCATCCAGTGGGCTGGCTGTGTCTTATGTCCCCATCTGTGGACCCCTCTAGGGTCTGAGATGAGATGAGAAGTGTCTCCTGTATCCACCTCTTCCTGGTCTCCCTTCCCCCACTTCTTGGTCCCTGTCCACTCCTCAGGTTGGTGCTCTCACCTCTTGAAAGCTCTAGGCACCCCCGCCTCCCGCCAGGCTCCCTGTTGGCTCCTGGCAGGCCAGCTGAGAATGAGCAGGAGATGGAGGCAGGCAGCCCAGGCTGCAGAGGTGAGGGATGTGGGGCCAGGCCCCGAGGGCTCAGCCTAGAGGCTTCCAATCTCAGATTCTCCTGCCTGTGGTCATCTGTTTGTCCATCACCCCAGGACAGGGCAGACAGAGGGGCAAAGCACTGGGGGCCCCAGAGCCTAGCTTCCCCTCAGCCTGGGGGACATCACAGCATTTCAGTGTCAGTCACATTTTAAACTGATCAGCCTTTGTATAATGTTTTTTAAATCATTTCTAAATAAAACAGAAATACAGAGTGTGTCATTTCCCTGGGATGAGGGAGCAAAGATCAGGTTCCAAAAGTAACCTTAAGAAGCTCTGGGAGAGGCCGGGCGCGGTGGCTCAAGCCTGTAATCCCAGCACTTTCAGAGGCCAAGGCGGGCAGATCACAAGGTCAGGAGATCGAGACCATCCTGGCTAACATGGTGAAACCCCGTCTCTACTAAAAAATACAAAAAACTAGCCGGGCGAGGTGGCGGGGCGCCTATAGTGCCTATAGTCCCAGCTACTCGGGAGGCTGAGCCAGGAGAATGGCGTGAACCTGGGAGGCGGAGCTTGCAGTGAGCTGAGATCCGGCCACTGCACTCCAGCCGGGCCACAGAGCGAGATTCCGTCTCAAAAAAAAAAAAAAAAAAAAAAAAGGAAGCTCTGGGAGGAGAACCGGGGTCCTTTGGGGTGTCTGGGAGCTGCCTCACGCATGCCAGATGCGTCCTTCCTCTACAATTGCCCTGGGGGTCCAGGGTTATTGCGGATCCAAGAACACAGCCTGATGATGCCTCCTGAGGATCCAGGATGGGGAGCAGCCCCCCTCAGGAGTATGGGGAGGGTCACTGTGGCGAGGGCTTCTCCAAAGTCAAGGCCCCTGGTGCCATGACCTGGGACACATAGTCAAGAGCACGGTTATCAGCAATAAAGATTATTAATAAAAGGCAGACGAAGTCAGGAGGTCAGCAGCTTTACGGGCTTATCAGGAGGCCTGCCCTGCCTCTGGAAGCCAGCGACAGAGAGGGATGCCCCTGACCCACCCAGCCGGAGAAAGGGATGGGGTGAACACGAAGGTCTGAGCTGGGTTTGGGTGCAGGCTGGGCTGTAGACCGCGAAGGCGGCCCGGCCGGGACTTCTTTCCAGTCCTCGGCGACCTCTTCGAATTCTCTGCTATCTCTGGGGAGCCTCGGGTGGGAGGGGGTGTAAGAGACGCAGGGACGTGGGGAGAGGAGACAAGGCAAGCAAGAACCACAGGGGACGGCGGACAGACGGGCGGCATCCTCCGGAAGACGCCGTCAGTACCAGGAAGTGCAGGCGATGAGGAAGCGCACGTCGTCCAGCGGCCCCCACGGGCTGGGTTCGGGCTCGGGCTGGGGCTGAGGCCGGTGCTGTTCCGGGCCCTCCGGCGCCGCGGGCTGGGGCTGGGGCTGGGGCTGGGGCTGAGCAGGCTCCGGGGCGCCGCGGCCGCCGCTTACCTGAGCCCCCATGGTCTGCAAGAAGATAAGCCCTTTAGCTCTGGGTCGCCAACACCACCCCCGCTAGGGCCCCGCCCCAGCCCTGCCCTCACCTCGCGCGGCCACACCCGCTGGTCTACCGGAACCCACCTCAGCGTCGGGAGGAGCTGGCGCCGTGACGCCACCGCGCGCCGACCTCGCCCTCAGTGCGTTTGAGCGCAAAAGAGGGACTCGACCCCTGGCTCCGGAGCGGGACTCCGCGAACGTCCCCGGCCAATCCCGCTCTAGCGCCTCTAGGCCCCGCCCCGCGCAAGGGGACGGACTGCTTCCCAGAAGCCTCCAAGGCGCCCAGTCCAGGAGGACGCTGGGAAGCCGCCGCCGCCGCCCCTCCCCAGGCCTACCCAGCCAAGGACGGGCAACCTCCATCCACTTTAGTCAAAGACTGCCCCGAAGCCAGATACCCCAGAGCTCTTACGGGGGGCTCACCTGGCTCAGGGGAAAATCGGAACAGACTGCCTTTCAAGGCCAGAGAAAATCGGAGCAGAAGTCGGGTGAATACTGTGAGAACTAGATCGGGCGCGGTGGCTCGTGCCTGTAATCCCAACACTTTGGGAGGCCGAGGCGGTGGGTCACTTTGAGCCCAGGAGTATCAGACCAGCCTAGGCAATATAGTGAGACTTCGTTTTTACAAAAAAAACAAAAACAACAAAAACCTAGGCGGGAGGATCGCTTGAGCCATCATTGCATCACAACACTCCTGAGTGACAGGCGGAGACTGCCTCAAAAAGAAAAAAGGAGAACTGTAGTGGAGAGTTTCTTGCCCGGGGATGAAGCCTCCCATCCTGATGATGGTGGAGAAGGGAATGGTGTGTGTGGAGGTAGTGAACTAGATTGGGTGTGTGTTGTGTCTATCCCACCCTATCTTCCCAGGATGCTGGAACAACTGGAGAGTACGGGGATTGTACACAGGCTGAGGGCCCCAAACATCACATTCAGAATGGCCCGGAGGGAACTGCACTTTAATGGGGTGGCACAGGACAGCAGAACCCTCAGCCAGCAGCCACCGGGCCTGCCAGCCAGCACAACAGAGCAGGTTTCTGCAGTAATGATAGATCCAGGAGATAAGCACAGGTGGAAAAGGGTTGGGTGCCCAGGCACTCAGTCCCAGTGAGCTCTCTGCCACCTCCCTGCCAGCATCCGGTGCAGATTGGGCGGAGTGCAAAGAAGGTGCCATAGTCCAGAGCCAGGAGCCCATGGAACAACTTGGAAGGTGACTCAGGTGAGGCTGAAGAGAAAGGAAAGCTCACGGTCAGTAGTTGTTTCACAGAATCCACCTCACTCTCAAGGTGCCTGCCTCAGCCCTCACCCCCAGACCAGCTCTGAAAAGCTGCTCAAGCAGCTGCTGCTTTAGTATCCTAGCCCTGAAAAGCCACAAAGACGAGGATTAGCAGTTGCTCAATAAATATGTTTTGAAAATCATGGTGAATTGAAAAAAAAAAAATGTGCTGGCTCTATCTGCTCAGCGGTGTGCAGATATGCTGTCACACTCAAGAAGCTATCAGAACAAACTGGTAGGCTCTCATTCTAGATGACATCTTTTCCCCATACTCTCAAAATGCAAGTTAACCCCCAACCCTGAGCAGAAGGAAGGAGAGACCCCAGGTACCTGTCAATGAGGGAATCCCGCATGCTGGTGGCAATGGTGCTAGGCTGGGCTTCATTCAGCTTGAAGACACTCTCCACCACTGACAGCTCTGTGCTGGTTGTGTCCAGGCCACAGAAGGCACACCAGTCATTCACCACCATCCCAGCAGCAATCACCTCACTGCCTCGGTTCACAGTCCCCGCCTGCCAAGGGATGGGCTCAGTGTGAGTCACAGCACCAAAGTCTCTCCCTCCTCAATGAGGACTCTCCCCAAACCCTGCTCCTCCCTGACCTGCAGCCCCAGTCTCAAAAACTGCGGCAGGTAGTGACCCAGACTCCCAAACACTGGGCGAAAGGATCTGCCTCAGCAGGAGACAGGGTTCAGAGGACAGGTTACCACATGGGGGGATGCTTACCACAAGGGGGACCTGAAGAAGAGAGGACAGCTCATCCTGGTCTTCAATTGAAGTCTTGGGATGCACCAGCCCTCCCTGATTGCTGAAGACACAGTAGCTTCCTACTAGCACCTGGTCGGCCACTGTCTGTCTGAAGACTTCCACCTTGAGCACATCTGCCAGAATTTCTTCTGTCTCCTATCAATCAAAGGCATTGTGTTCAGGGCCCACTTACAGCCCCAGAACCAGGGTTCTCCATGCCCAGAAGCACCCGGGCCTTGGCTCCCTGAGCCCCTCATTTCTCCTATGTACCTCATATGAAACCCTCACCCAGAGAAAGGAGGAAGTACAGCTTAGGGCAGAGTCAAAGCCAGCTGTGAAGCCCCTAAAATTCATGCATGCCCTAAACAGCTGGAGGCTGGTCTCAATGTCACTGTTTTCCCCTCTCACCCACACTCAAAAGTTCAACAGTTGATCACCTATCCTGGCCCAGGCTGCAGGACTGAATGGTTCAATCCTGAAGGATTTATACCCTCCCCAGCTTCTTTCTGACACTTGGTAAGGCCTCTGTTATCACTATTCCAATGAATACCTGAAACTCAAGGGCCCATACAGAAAAACCACAGGAGACCCCTAATTCTTGACTGTTAGGAAAGAACAGTGGCTAAACACTGACAGGGATGGCCCTGTGACTCTTGGGTCAAGTGGGGCTGCCTTACCCTGTCCAAGTCTGGGTGGACCAAGGCCACGTAGTCATTGCAGGTGGTGACATTGCCCAAGGCTGAGAGCCGCTCCTCCACCCGCCGAATCTGCACTGTGTCTGGGAGGCTGTTGCGAATGTGTTGCAGCTCCTGGTCAGTGGTATTGTTGGGCACCAGGAGACCGTGCCTGTTCCCTGGAGAAAGCCAAATTAGAGGGTGAGACAAAGGTGAACCATGAATACACAAGATTCCTGCTGAGCCCTAGCGGCTGAGGATACCACCCAGCCCAGCCCAATCAGCTTTCCCAGGAAAGCTTTAGGCCCAGAGCCCAGCCCTCTAACCCACTGATCTGGACAACACCCAGGGCAGGCCAGAGACCACCCAGGAATCTCAATAAATCCCGCCTACTTCACCATCATCAACTGGAGGGGAGTTGAACTAACAGGAAGAGCTCCTGGCATTACTTGTATATTTTGCTACTTAAAAACTGAGCTAATGCTACACACAAAGCAGAATGGCTAATTATTATTTTTTTGAGACAGTCTCACTCTGTCACCCAGGCTGGAGTACAGTGGTGTGATCTCGGCTCACTGCAATTTCCGCATCCTGGGTTCAGGTGATTCTCTTGCTTCAGCTTCCTGAATAGCTGGAATTACAAGTGCACGCCACCACACCTGGCTAATTTTTTGTGTTTTTGTAGAGACGAGGTTTCACTATGTTAGCCAGGCTGGTCTCAAACTCCTAACCTCAGGTGATCCGCCCACCTCGACCTCCCAAAGTGCTAGGATTACAGATGTGAGCCACCGACCCCAACCAGAATGACTAAAATTTTTACAAGTCATCAATTCCAAGTGTTGACAAAGATATATGGAGCAACTGAACTCTCATACTGAGACAGGAGTGTAAATTGGTCAACCACTTCAGATAATTATCTGGCATCACCTGCAACTACTACTAAATAGTCACATAACCTGTGACTCTGCCATGCCACTCTTAGGTATAATATTTTTTTTTGAGATGGAGTCTCGCTCTGCACCCAGGCTGGAGTGCCGTGGTGCGATCTTGGCTCACTGCAAGTTCCGCCTCCCAGGTTCACGTCATTCTCCTGCCTCAGCCTCCCGAGTAGCTGGGACTACAGGCACCCGCCACCACACCCGGCTAATTTTTTTGTATTTTTAGTAGAGACGGGGTTTCACCATGTTAGCCAGGATGGTCTCAATCTCCTGACCTCATGATCCACTAGCCTCGGCCTCCCAAAGTGTTGGGATTACAGGCGTGAGCCACTGCGCCCGGCCAGTAGCACTATTCCTAATAGACCAAAGTGAAAGCTGCCCAAATGCACTGTCAATGGAACGGATGAATACGCTGTGATATACTTACACTAAACACACCACACAGCAACAAGAATGAACAATCTACAAATACACGCCAATGAATTTGTGAATTCCAGGTCACTCCCATCATAAAATACACAAGGACTAAGCTAAAATCTCCCTTGCTGTCAGAACTTGCTTCAAGTCCTGTGGGCATGGGTAGAGATCAGAGTACTTTAACTGAATAGGAAAAAACTTTGAGGTCACTAGGCTTAAATTTTTTTTTTTTTGGAGACAGAGTTTCGCTCGTATTGCCCGGCTGAAATGCAATGGCACAATCTCGGCTCACCACAACCTGCACCTCCCGAGTTCAAGCAATTCTCCCGCCTCAGCCTCCCAAGTAGCTGGGATTACAGGTATGCACCACCACACCCAGCTATTTTTTGTATTTTTAGTAGAGATGGGGTTTCTCCATGTTGGTCAGGTTGGTCTCAAACTGCTGACCTCAGGTGATCCACCTGCCTCGGCCTCCCAAACGGCCTTAAGATTTTTAAAAATTAAAGTAAAAGTAAAAAAAAATAAACAGACTTATAAAAGTGACCTCAATGAGCAGAATTAAGAAACAACGAGCAGCAGTAATGGAAGACAGATCCAGCTTAAAGAAAGGACCAGCTGGGCGCGGTGGCGCATGCCTGTAATCCCAGCACTTTGGGAGGCCGAGGTGGGAGGATCACCTGAGGTCAGGAGTTCAAGACCAGCCTGGCCAACATGGTGAAACTCTACTAAAAACACAAAAAAAATTAGCCAGGTGCGGTGGGGTGCGCCTGTAATCCCAGCTACTTAGGAGGCTGAGGCAGGAGAATCATTTGAACGGAGTGTTGCAGTGAGCCAAGATCGTGCCATTGCACTCCAGCCCGGGCAACAAGAGTGAAAACCCCGTCTCAAAAAAATAATAATAAAAAGAGAGGACCAATGACCAGAATTAACAGTGCTGACAGGTAGGAAGGTAGGGTAGAGATGTGGTAAAGGGAATTTAAGATTTCAACAAAACTGAGCAGGATGACCGCAAATCTTAGCTAATCTTTAGAGAGACAGAAATGAATGCTTAGAAAGAGAAAGCACCTTGCTCACAGTCAGTGACAGGAAGAGATGAGATACAAATTCTCGGCTGGGTACAGTGGCTCTCGCCTGTAATCCCTACACTTTAAGAGACCAAGGTAAGAAGATCACTTGAGTCCAGGAGGTCAAGGCCAGGCTGGGCAACACAGGGAGGCCGCGTCTCTACTAAAAACGTAAAAAATTAGCCAGGTGTGGTAGCACGTGCCTGTGGCCCTAGCTACTTGGTAGGCTGAGTTGGGAGCATCACTTGAGCCTAGATCTTGACACTGCACTCCAGCCTGGGCGAGAAAGAGCAAAAATCTTGTCTCAAAAAAAAAAAAAGATAAAAATCCTCCTCCACACTTCCACACTAAGAACTAGGTGTGGAATTTAGTGAGTCACTTAGGACAAGTCTCAGCTTCCTCATCAGTCAAGCTAGGCCAGTAATTCCTACCTTTCAGTGTCTTTGTGAAGAAGGAATGAGAACAGGAGTGAAAGCACTTTACGTTGTTATTACTATTATCCAGCAGCCTTTGCTAGAAGGTTGCCCCCCCCCATCTCCTGACACTTGGCCTGAGAGATTCTATAGTGCCCAGAGATAACAGAGGATACCCTGGGAATCCCTAGGTCACTTCGAGTTCCCTCCGGGGGTGTAATTAATGGTGCTTGGAGACCACTCCCTCCCTTGGCGTCCTCCACATGCCTTACCCACACACATGCGCCCGATGATGCGGCAGCCGGCGATAGACGCGTGCACCACGGGGATGGTATCGGAGAGCTCGCCCTCGAACACACTGTAGGGACATGGACTCGGTGGTCGCGGGACAGAGGGGCCGGCACCCTCACCCTGCCGGAGCTCTTGACTCCTGCGCACCCCTCCCCGCCACCGCGAGCCCTGGGACTCCCGCCGCACCTGTAGAAGTTCTCTGAACCTCCAATCGCCACCAGACAGTAGGTGTTGGTGAGCTTGGCAAAGCAGCCGATCTCACAGTTGTTCTCGAACGACGCTCGGACCGCCATGAGGCCTAGGGGCGGCAGAGCCGGGAGTTCAAGGCCAGCGGATCATTTCCCAAGTATCCCGGCCTCCGCCCCTCAGGCCCCGCCGCGACCCCGCCCCTCTCGGCCTCCCGGCCCCTTCGCCCTCGGGTCCCGCCCACTGGGCCCCCACCAGACCCTCCGGCCCTGAATCCTCTGGTCCCACCCCTCCCGACCCAGGACCGGAGCTGACCCTCCCAGACTCCCTCACACCAGCTCACCAACTACCCACAAGCTCCGCACGCGGCGACTGTACCTTGGACTCCCTAAAAAGGTTTCCGTTTCCACTTCCGCCCAGGGAGACTTCCGGGAGAGCCTGTCGCGCCCGGCCACGCATCCAGCCCCTCTACCTCCGGCCTCCGCGGGACTCTATGGTCGCGAGAGGTCTGGGCGCGACCCCGCCTGACCCCACCCCCAGCCTGCTCGCGCTCATTCATTCATTATTCACTCAGAAGCTTTTTAGGAGCTGTCATTGACCTCTGGCTGGTCGGATGTGAGGCATGAGGGAGAGGAGGGGCCAGGAGTGTCTCGCAGAAGAAGGGTTGATGATGGCGGTATTGATCGAAATGAAGCCGGAGGAAGGGCAGGTTTGGGGAAAGTGATGAGTCCAGCTATGCCTTGAGGGACAGAAGTCCGTGTCTGGAATCCAGCAGGGGAGTGGAGAGCTGAGGAATGAGATGAGGGGCTGAAGACTAGAAGAGACTACACATGGAGAGAGTTCCAGGAGGGAGAAGTGCGGCGAGACCGAGGCTGGAGAAGGAGTTGTAGCCAAAGAGGGAAAGGCAGCCGAACTACAGGTGCTGGAGAGAGGGGAGGACTGAGGAAGAAGGGGCTCAGGAAAAGGCTGGAAAGGGGTCCAGGGTGGGCAAGGATGTGGATGCTGGTTGGCTTCCACGATGTGCCTCTCGCACGGGCTCTGTCACTCACTCAATAGCCAACTTCTGTCCCCGGGATAGTGATGGGGGCCAAGGGCCCTGCTGCACACTTGGACAGGATGAGCTTGGCCCATATTTTGTAGAATCTGCAAAAGCCCAGGTTCTCTCAAAATGTCACAGTGGTAGCTTGGAGCCCCTGGACTCCCCCAATTCCTCCTTAGGCATTCACCCTCCTCCACGGGGCTCCCCATAATTGGCCTGAATGGTGCCCTTCCCATTCCCCTAACGTGCCCCTCCCATAACTCCTCAAAGTTCAGGATACACCAGGCACTGTGAGTTTATAATAAAGTCTGGCTTTATTGATGTGTATCATGTTTACTGTCCCCGGCAAGTGGTGAGTTCAGGAAAATGGCCCACAACCTGTCACAGCCTGTACTTCAAGAGACACTCAGCAAGATGATGACGACAATGATGATGATGATGATGATGATGGGGTGTGTGTGTGTGTGTGTGTGTGTGTGTGTGTCCGGGTATCCACATACTCTGCTCCTCCTCCCTCGTTCACCTCAGATCCACTCAGTCCTCTCTAGGGCATCTCTTCACCTGATTCCCTCTACCAAAAATTTTTCTAACTCTCTCCTCCCTCTGTCCAAAACCTCCACATCCTTCAAGGCCTGGCTCAAAGGCCACCTCCATCTCCTCTAAGAAACTTTTCTGACTACTCCACCTTCTCCATGACTCTCTGCCCTTTGTTTTCTAACACCCTCTGTCACTGGTTAACCTTTAACTTGTTATGGCTCTGACCCCTTCTCCAGCAGCTTGTGCATTTTATCTCTGTCCCCAGGTCTCAGTCAACCCACCTGTCAGCTCTATGGTATGCCCAGCACAGGGCTGGAAACACAGCCTAGGTTCAAGAATATACTGGTCAGTGTGTGTGTGTGTGTGTGTGTGTGTGTGTGTACACAAAAATCTTGAGCCCAGAGAGTGTGTCTGACCTAGCCTTCTAGACACCTCCCTTCCCCAGTCTGGGACCTGAGCAAGTCCAGAGTCTCGGTGGACAGAGGAGGGGCCTGCCCTTGCCAGTGCACCCCCACGCCAGTCCTTTGGCTAGGACTCAAAGCGGCTTCGGAGCTGCTTGAACTTGGACTTGTTGTACTTAGTGATGAGGTCCAGTTTGCTGTGACCCAGGGTCAGCCGTTTCTCATCCCTGACCAGGTCACTGTTACCACCGTTGAGATGGCCACCCTTGGGAGCCCCAGGCTCGGGTGCCTGCCTGGCACCTTGCAACTGATGATACTTGGTGATGAGGTCCAGCTTGCTGTGGCCCAGGGTTAGCCGTTTCTCATCCCCAGACCCCACTCCAGTCGTGCGAGCAGGGCTTGGTATTGGAAGACCATTGGGCCCAGGCCCCTCACCCCGGAATGGGCCGAACTTTGTGATGAGGTCCAGCTGGCTGTGTCCCAGGGTCTGCCACCGCTCATCTGGACCCTGTCTGGCAGGTCTGACTGAGGAGCTGGTTTCAAGGGGCACTCTGGAGCCCTGGGCCTTGGGGTACTGCACCAGGAGGTCTGATTGGCCATGGCTATGGTTTAGGGACATCCTCCTGTCCTCCAGGGCCCGATCACCAGGTCGGAGGGAGCCTAACTCAGGGGCACCCCCAGTACCCAGGGCTCGGGACAGAAGATCCAGCTGGCTGTTGGCCTGGCTTGGGGACAACCTCCTGTCCTCTGGGGCCTGCTCGCCAGGCCGAAGGGGGCTTGAGTTGGGGGTAACCCCAGAGTCAGGGTCTCTCACTTCTCGGGCTCTGGGGAAGGGGACAAGGAGATCCAGCTGGCCACGGCTCTGACTTGGAGATGCCTTCTTCTCCTTCTCCTCCACTGTCTCCAGGGCTGTGCCAGGTACCCATCGACCCCGCAGGGGGCTGGGCTCTTGGCTTCCTGGGAGCCCATTCTCTGGGAACCGGGACATAGCTGGGACACCCCAGTGGAACTGGAGGAGGGGCCGGGAGCGAGGAAGCAGAGGGGACCCCACTGCCAAGGTCAAGGGGCTGGCAGTATTATGGTTGAGGGCAGGGGAGGACTGGGACCACGGGTATGCCCCTAGCTTGCCCAGGTTGGCCCTATAGAGCCCAGGAGGGGAGCCATGGTTAGGGTCTGACAGTTGGCGATGCAGGGAGGGCTGGCCATGGGCCTCATGGCGGGCAGGACCCAGGGACGAGGACCCCATGCCCATGTCACTGCAATCACCACCTCCTGGTAGAGCGAGGCAGGAGGAGAGACCCGTAAGTGGTGACCGCTTGATGCTGCTGAGGCTGGTGCTGGAGGGCGGGGACGATGTGGGGCTTGGGATGCCAGGCCTGAAGGCTAGGGCCACGGGGGGAGGACGCAGTGCCCGGGGAGACAGCGGGTCCTCACCGCTGCAGAAGCCTTCCACAGGCCGCGACTCGGCGTACAGACAGCGGAACTCCCGGTCAAAGTCTTCCACGATGCGGCCCCTGAGCTGCAGCACCATGCTAGTGTGGGCCTGGTTGCAAAGCCAGGTGAAGCTAGGGGCAGAGGGACAGGGGGGTCAGGAGGCAAAATGCAGGACCCTGGGTGTTGGCAGGAGTCACAGCCAGAGGCGCATACCTGATCCAGCACGCTGGACCCAAACCCCGCCACCACGAGGGCTCACAGCAACGGGCAGAGCTCTGACTCCAGAGTCTGTGCTTGCCCTAGCCCTGCTTAGTGAGCCTGGGCACACGGCTGCCCTCAGGGCCCCAACTTCCCCATCTGTAAAATGGACTTTGGGGAGGTTCCCTGAAGTCACTCCAGTTCCAATGTGCAATAGTCATTTTCTATGCCAAGAGCATTAAAGTCATCATTCTCCTAGAGTGAGCTCCTCCAGGGCCGACCTGCCCCCAACACCCTCCCCTGAGCCTGGCATGATGCCTGGCACATGGCAGGTGCTCAGTCTGTGTCTGAAGGGATGGATGAGTGGAGGGAAGCTCAGAGCTGCCAGCCAGTGGTGCAGTCCCAGGCCCCCCTCGCCTCCTCGTGCCTGCTCACCTGTAGCTGCCCGCCACCACCTGCTCACAGTCGATGAGGACGAACTTCTCCAGGGCCTGCCCCGTGAAGCGGCGGCCAGCCTTGCTGCAATATGTGTCCCCACACGTGCTCCGCACACGCATGTTCTAGGTGTAAGTAGGTTGGGGGTGACCTTGAGAGAGTAAGGCTCAAGCCATGTCTCTGCCCCACGGGGTCTCCAACCCCAGACAGCTAAGGGAACCTACCCCCAACTCCCACTGCCCCCCCAGCGCTGAGTGGCCACCCACTGGCTCCCCCGCCCTCCCTGATTCCCCATCCGCACCCCTGGTTACTGCCCCTGGTCCTCACTGACCGGCAGGTGCCCCCCATTGAGGTCCATCTTGTAACACATCTCCAGGAAGTGCCTCAGGTGCTCCTGGGCCAGGAGCAGGTACACAGGGACACCACGCCGGCTCGAGGCCTCCATGAGGTCACACAGAAGCTCCATGTCAGTGAATATGTCCATCACCACAGCCACTACCTGGGCAGGGGGAAGCGCATGAAAGCTCAGCGCTGCCCAGGGCACTCCCTACATCCAGCCAAGCCTGGGGCAGGAACCCGGGCCCCAGGAAAAGAGCACTGGACTGAAAATCAGGAGGCCAGAGCCTTCAAGAGCAAGTGAACAGGAAGGGCTCTTAGCAGTGACCTAGCCCAGGGCTTCTTAACTTGGGCACAGAGAGATTTGACTGTCTTCTTTTTTTTAAGAGTCAGTGTCTGTCTCACTCTGTCACCCAGGCTGGAGTGCAGTGGCATGATCATAGCTCTCTTCTGCCTAGAACTCCCAGGCTCAAGCAATCCTCCCAACTCAGCCTCCCAAGTAGCTGGTATTATAGGCATGTGTCACTATGCCTGGCTATTTTTTTTTTTTTTTTTTTTGAGACAGCATCTCACTCTGTTGCCCAGGCTTGAGTGCAGTGGTGCAATCTTGGCTCACTGCAACCTCTGCCTTCTGGGTTCAAGTGATTCTCATGCCTTAGCCTCTCAAGTAGCTGGAATTTCAGGCACTTGCCACCATGCCCAGCTAATTTTCTGTACTTTTAGTAGAGACGGGGTTTCACTATGTTGGCCAGGCTGCTCTTGAACTCCTGACCTCAGGTGATCTGCCTGCCTCAGCCTCTCAAAGTGCTGTAATTACAGGCATGAGCCACTGTGCCTGTCCCTGGCTAATTTTTTTTTTTTTTTTTTTTTGAGATGGAGTCTCGCACTGTCACCTGTGCAGTGGCACGATCTCAGCTCCTGGGTTCAAGTGATTATCCTGCCTCAGCCTTCCAAGTAGCTGGGATTACAGGTGCCTGCCACCACGCCCAGCTAATTTTTTGTATTTTTTTTTTTTTTTTGAGACGGAGTCTTGCTCTGTCGCCTGGGCTGGAGTGCAGTGGCCAGATCTCAGCTCACTGCAAGCTCTGCCTCCTGGGTTTACGCCATTCTCCTGCCTCAGCCTCCTGAGTAGCTGGGACTACAGGCGCCCGCCACCTCGCCCGGCTAGTTTTTTGTATTTTTAGTAGAGACGGGGTTTCACCATGTTAGCCAGGATGGTCTCGATCTCCTGACCTCGTGATCCGCCCGTCTCGGCCTCCCAAAGTGCTGGGATTACAGGCTTGAGCCACCGCGCCCAGCCAATTTTTGTATTTTTAGTAGAGAGGGGTTTTCACGATGTTGGCCAGGCTGATCTCAAACTCCTGACCTTGTGATCCGCCCGCCTTGGCCACCCAAAGTGCTGGAATTACAGGCATGAGCCACCGCGCCTGGCTGCTAATTCTTTTTTTATTCCAATTTTTTGTAGAGATGTGGGTCTCACTATGTTGCCCAAGCTAGTCTTGAACTCCTGGCCTCAAGCGGTCCTCCCACCTCAGCCTCCCAAAGCACTGGGATTACAGTAAAATCCCAGCCCAGATTTGACTGTCTTGAACCCCTAGCTGTTTGAAAGCATTTGTGTGCATCTTTAGGTTCACCGAGTGTTTATCTGTCATCAGATTATCAAAGATGACTGTGGATTGACTGTGCTAGTCCAACACCCCCTCTGCACTGATCCCCAGACGGGACAGCAGTAACAAGCAGAACCCAGGCCCCAATTTCCAGGCAAGCTCCTTGCACTCCCCCCACTAACTCCAGCCCAGCTCTGCCCCAGGGACTGTCTGTCTGAGGCTCCCTTCTCCAGGGTCAGAGCCACAAGCCACTTACTGGGGTCTTCACTGCCCTTTCCCAGCCCTGCCTCAGTTTCCCTGTGAAGCCACAGAGGTCTGGTGTGACCCCTTACACTGCAGACTCCCTTATTTGCACCCATGCCAAATGGATCCAAGTTTTCTGCTCAGTTGAGGGCTGGGCTGGGGCTTGTGCCTCCATCCCATATAAAGGGCTGCCTCAAAGAGGCCCCTGAAACCCTCCTGGCACCTCCCAGCCCCCAGCTGGCCTTTCTTCCCATGGCATATATCTGCTATGAGAATCTCTTCTCCCAGGCAGGGCCGAGAGGCAGGAGTTACAGAGCATAGCACTCCAGCTCTGGAGTCAGAAAGAACTGGGTTCAAACCTGGACTCTACTACTTCCTGGTGACACAGTTTGGGTGAGTAGCCTCACCTCTGGAAACCTCAACTTCCTCAGCTGTTAAATGGAGATAATGATAGCCATGTCTCAGAGCTACAGGGAATTAAATGTAAAAATGCTCAAGACATTACAGAGCTCTATAAACATTGGGCTGCAGGGCAACACAGCATTTCCCAAGGTCACTAGGAGTCATGACAGCCCAGTACATGAGCCTGGCTCCCGGCCCAGGACAGAGGGGTCTAAATGGGGGCTGAGAAAGTGAGGCACTGGAGGATGCCCTAGTTCACAGCACAGGCCTGGCCAGAGTGGGGGAACAAGGACAGGCAGGAAAGATCAAAGAGGCAGGGGTGAGGATGACGACAGCAGCCGCCTCACTAATAACCCCATTCCCGATGCCAATCAGGCCTGGCCGTCCCCTGCCTGGGGCACAGGCAGGCTTGCCAGGGAGGCTCTGGAAGTACCGGTGGGATCCCATTATCCTGGCTTCCCATCTCTGCAGCAGGAACCTAACTCTACCTCAAACCTAGCCAGGGGTCATCTTGTCCATTCCCCTAGAGTAGGAGGCCAGGGCTTCAGAAGTGAAGCTGTGCTTATGTGTGGCCAGAGCCTTTCTGGGTGCTGACCACCCCTACCTACCCTCCCAATTCTCTTTCTCCTGAGGTCCTGCTCCCCATCACTGAGTCCAGCAGCCCCCTCTCCTCTTTCCTCCTTGGTTCCAAAGCCCAGCCCTCGAGGACATGCCAAAGAGGCCCACACGCCGGCCCCCTCCCCTGCTTCAGGCCCAGCTGCAGATGTGGTGCAGGAGGGTGGGGGGCAACTGGGGACCTGAGCCAGCAAGGAAGGCTGGACTGCTCCCCAGGACCTAAGTCAGAGAGCCCCTGTGTCCCCACGCCCTGAACTCTATGTCACCATATGGACCTCGCTGGGCAAGTCCCAAGCCCCTCTCTGGCTTCAGTTTCTTCTTCTGTAAGTTAAGGAAGTGACTCAGATGTTCTCCAAGGTTGGAGTTCTTAGTGTGGGGATCATAAAACTTTTTGAGACTCTGATAAGGCAGTGGAGCATCTTGCAAGGTAAAGATGCAGCGAGGACTCCCCCCTCCAACCTGCACCACTTGGTGTGCATTTCAGAGGGTTGTGGAGTCCCTGATGCCCATGCCCTCTTCTATGTTCATCCATACTATTCCTGGGGACTAAGCATTGCCAAGGTAAATATGGGATGCCTCCCTTCTAGGAGTTTGCAATCTAATAGTGCCAGAGGTGCTGGTCCTCATTCTGCCCCTAAGTCACTGTGTCGCCTTGGGCTGGTCCCTTCCCTCTCTGGGCCTCAGTTTCCTCCTCTGTGAGCTGAGCGATGGAGAGATGAGGCCCTTACCGTGCGGGCCTGGCTGAAGAGGAAGCGCAGCAGGTCCTTGATGTTCTTGGCCTTGTCCCTCTGGAAGTGGACCACGGCCTGGGTGGGGCTGAAGCCCGTGGCCTGTGGCACCTCGGGCCAGCCCAGGTCCAGGTCCGGGGGGTCTATGTCAGAGGCCATGGGGAAATAAGTGCCTGAGGTGACTTCGGAGAGCAGACTGAGGCGGTCTGGCCCCGAGGCCTCCTGCCCCTGGGCCTCGCTGAGCTCAGGGCCCCCGCGCACATGGCTGGTCATGTAGTCCACATCCAGGGCGCTCAGGAAGGGCAGCTCCCGCTCCTCGGAGATGACCCGCAGGTAGGCAGCCTCACCCCGCTCCAGGAGGGCGTCGGCCGCCAGCCGGGCCGCCTCGCTGTGCCGCAGCACCAGCGGTGAGCTCTCCCGCCACCACGGCCGCTTCAGCTCCTCCACCCGGCCCCGCAGGGGTCCCGCCATGCCCTGGGCTCCCAGGCTCCCAGGCCCCAGGCTTCCGAGTATGCCTGCCCAGCGGCTGCCTCACCCGCCGGCAGGGCCCATGGCCCGCACGCTGGGCTGGCTGCAGCAGGAAGAGGAGACCGGCAAAACCACCTCCTGCCCGCCCGCTCGCTGTGTGTGTGGCGGGCCCCCAAACTGTTGCCACCCTAAATCAGAGCCACGCTCCGCCCTATTGCCCCTGGCCTCTGGAACCTGTCAGGCCAGCCCCACCTGTCTGCCTGTGTTGGGACTCGCCTGCCCAGGGAAGCGGCAGTGCCAGGCTCTCGGTGCACACTCCTGCCTCCCTCTATTCCTCCCCAGCAACGCCGCCCCATCCCTACCAGGCTCCGAGCAAGTCTCCAAATACTGACTTCCTGGGACCCACAGAGGTTGAATTATAGCCAAGAGGGGCCCAGGCGGCTCAGGAACACACATGCACACGCACACACACTGCAGGTGGGTGAGTGACTCAAGATACCCAGGAAAAGACATGAACACACACGCAGACGAACACACTGACAACTGACCGATACACAGATACGGAGTGTGGGCTGACACAGGCCGACCACACACTTTAATCACATTGACTTGCATAAACTCACCCAAACGCCGATTTACAGACTGGCCATGGCCCCCCACAACACATACCATAGTGGATAGCACATGCCTTGGCTCAAGTCTGCAAGGCCCTAAATCAGAGCTGAACAAGCATCACATGGAATATCCAAGGACATCAATGCCTGTCTGTTCCCCAGCCAGTTCTCTTTTTGCTCTCATAATCGTCCTGCCACTCTCCACCATCTTAACTGTGGTGCTCACAGCCCCCTGGCTCTCTCCCACCCCCACTCAGAGCTGTCATTCAAGAAGCTAGAGCAGTGGCTCTCACCCTGACCCCAGGGTTGGTGAGAGGTGATGAAATGCAGATCCCCGGGCCCCACCCTCCTGGAGATTCTCATCCGGAAGGTGTCCATAGGCTTCTGGAGCTTGTCTTTTTTCTTTTTTCTTTTTCTTTTTGAGATAGGGTCTTGTTCTGTCACCCAGGCTGGAGTGCAGTGGTGCAATCACAGCTCACTACAGCTGTGCCTCAGTTTCTCTGGGCTCAAGTGATCTTCCCACCTCAGCCTCCTGAGTAGCTGGGATTACAGGTGCATGTTACCATGCTCAGCTAATTTCTGAATTTTTTTAAGAGATGAGATCTCACTATATTGTCCAGGCTGATCTTGAACTCCTGGCCTCAAGCAATCTTCCTGTCTCAGCCTCCCAAAGTGCTGGGATTATAGGTGTAAGCCCCCACACCTGGCCATTTTTCTTTTTCAATTGAGACGTGATCTTGCTCTGTCACCCAGGCTAGAGAGAGCAGTGGTGTGATCATAGCTTACTGTAATCTTGAATTCCTGGGTCTTTTAACAAGTGCCCAGTGCACAGTGGGCAGTGGGCTAAGGCCCACCCCTGAGACACGCTATTCCAGATGGCTGTGCTTGCAACACCCTTAACTCCAGGGATGTTCTTGGCCTGGAGGTGGCCAGACCCCAGCCTTCCTCCCTCCTCCAGGGCTGAGTATGAAAATGGTTGAAAGATTGTTTGAGAGAATGGGTGGACACACTGCAAGGTCAGGAGGCAAACAGGGCAGGCAGATTTCTGACCTCTGCCCCAGCAAAGACTGAAGTCCCAGAGCACTCTGTGTCCTTCGGAGGACACTGAGCAGCTTTGCTCTGGGGAATGGGGTGAGTGGGTGGCAGCTGCAGTTGGGGAGCCAGGCTAGGCAGAAGCAGTCACCACCTTTCCACAGAGGCGTGAGGTCCAGCGAGGACGGCGGGAAGTGCAGAAGACCTAAAGCCGTGTCTCGCAGCCGTGTTTAGCACTGAACGCACTTGGTTTGTCTGGTCTGCGATCATGTCCGGAACACAGGGTCTTCTGTGTCCAAAGAACTTGACACACGTATAGTGGGAGGGAGCTGGGTGGGATTTAGAGGTTCCCGAGTTGAACTGAGCCCTAAGACCAAAGATGAATGGGGCTAGGGCTGTGTCTTCAAGGACCCTATAAGTGAAGGACCTGGGGGAGCATGGGGGAGCCACAGGTCAGGAGTTATGACCCACACTATCCCATCCCAGGTGCAGGAGCACCGGGCACTCCAAGGAGGCCCTTCCCAGGGGGTGAGGAGGCTGCAAGAGGGGCAGAAGGTTGAGTAAACAAAGCCAGACCGTGGGAAGGTAATGAGTTGTGGGGGTATCCGAGGTGGCAGGGGCATCATTAGGGCCTTATCTCCAGGCCCTTGTTTGAAGGGGAGGATCAACCAGGGTCTTATCTGGGTGGGAGAAGTGCTCCCGGGAGGGAGGGAGGCAAGTTTGCATGTCACTGAGTTAGTTGTGTTTATCCTGCAGTGTTTATACACATACTTCAGGTACATATCTTTGGCTCTGTATCTTTTAATTGTGGTAAAATACACATAACATTTGCCTTTAAAAAAGAATTCGTGGCTGGACGCGGTGGCTCATCCCTATAATCCCAGCAGTTTGGGAGGCCGAGGTGGGCGGATCAGCTGAAGTTGGGAGTTCAAGACCAGCCTGACCAACATGGTGAAACCCCATCTCTAATAAAAATACAAAAATTAGGTGGGTGTGGTGGCAGGCGCCCATAATCCCAGCGACTTGGGAGGCTGAGGCAGGAGAATCTCTTGAACCCAGGAGGCAAAGGTTGAGGTGAGCCAAGATTATGCCACTGCACTCCAACCTCAAGCGATGCTCTTGCCTCTGCCTCCCAAAGTGTTGAGATTACAGGTGTGAGCCACTGCACGAAGCCAAAATCTGCTATTGTAACCATTTTTAAGTGGTACACTTCAAGTGTCGTAAGTCCATTCACACTATGGTGTAACCCTCGCCACCATCCATCTCTAGAACTCTTTTCACTTTGCAAAACTAGAGCTCTGTACCCACTAAACACGAACTCCCCATTTCCCCCTCCCCCACCCCCTGGCACCCACTATTCTGCTTCCTGTCTTTATGAATTTGACTCCTCTAGATACCTCATTTAAGTGGAATCATACGGTTTTGTCCTTTTGTGACTGGCTCATTTCACGTAGCTTCACGTCTTCAAGTTCCTCCACGTTGTAGCGTATGTCGGAATCTCCTTCCACTTCAGGCTGAATAACATCCCATTGCATGTGTGGAGCACATTTAGCTCATCCATTCCTCCTCAGATGGATGCCTGAGTTGCTTCCACCTTTCGGCTGTTGTAAATAAGGCACAGGTGTACAAATTTGGCTCTGTATTTTTGTATACTTCCCCCCAGGCCCAGGTTTGTACTAAATTCCTTTTTTGTACATAAGAAACCACCGAATATTGGCAATTTCATATGGTTTGACTAAATATATACACCTGTACCTGTGCATAACTGTACCTGTACTTGTATGTGTGGGCACGTCCTGTCTGTGATGTTTGTGTGCCTGCGTGGCACAGCAGTGTGCGTGGACCTGTGTGTGCATGTGTGTCTGGGCGGCGGGACAGTCCTTGGGTCGGACTCGGCGTTGCAGTACTGGGGCTGTGTACAGAGAGCACGACGGAGAGGGGCAGGGGTGGGAAGACTTCGTTGAAGGGCAAAGGGTTCCAGTGGATCCCAGACATCATGATAATACTTGCGTGCAAATCAAATCAAATCCCCCAGGGCGGAGGGACCAGCTGCCCCTCCCTAGGCAGTCCCTCCCTATGAGTTGAGTTGGTCAAGGGCAATGGGAGGGCAGACAGGTGGCTCCTGGCCTTGGGGCTGGGCCTAGAGGTGGTGGCCAAGGGTGATGGGAATCATCCAGACAGACCTAAGCACTGTCCCTGGCTGCGGTGTGTCGGGCGCAGGCTCCTTAATGACTGTAATTAAGAGGAAGGAAACTGTTTTCCTGTACAGGAGGTGTGTCAGGCGCCTGCCTGGCATCACTCAGCTGTCCCAGGGGCCACTTAGCCTTGTCTGTTGTCTCTCACAAGCCAAGTGGTGTCTGGGCAGGCGATGTCGTGTGGGGTAGGGGGAGCAGAGGCTGGGTTGCAGCCCTCCAGGTGCAGGCTGCTCTGAGGCCAGTGCTGCCACATACCTTTCCTCTGGCGCCCCGGGTCAGGAGAGACAGAGTTTCCGCAGAGAAGCAGCTGGGACTGGCAGGGGAGCCAGAGTGCACCCAAATCCCTTGAATCAAGGCAAAGCAACCTAAGAGCCAGAGATGCAAAAGTGGACAATGCTGAGGAGTCCCCAAGGCTGGCTTGAGCCAGGGAGCAAAGGGTGAGAAAGATTTCAGGTGCAGAGTGGTAAGTGGGGTGTTCCTGGCTGGAGGAAGAGGGCAAGGACATGCCCAGGGAAGGCAGGTGGGGGCCGTGGTACAGGGGAAGATGCTAATAGGAAGGTTAGAGCCACACTAGGAAGAGCTTGAGGGCCTTCTAAGGTGCTGGGTTCTTACCTAGAGATGATGGTACAGAGGCTGGGAAGACTCCAGAGCAGCATCCTGGGATAACTCAGTAACAGCTCCAATGGCAAGAGTGGGCCAAAGCACCAGAAACAACCCGCATTGGTTGAACCCAGTGTGGTTCACTGTTCACTGAGTGTGACACAGGTCTCAAGAGGTCACCATTCCAAACTCTTATCTCATCCTGATACCCCATGGGCTATTGTGCCACTGGACTGAGTCAGACCCCCTGATAGGAACACAGGCTCTGCCACTTAATGGGGGAGCCTAACAATCAGAACTTCTCTGAGTCACAGTGGCTAACTCTACACGTAGAGCAGGACCCACGCCACCTCCTTCACAGGCTTACTGTGAGGAATATATGGGCTCAGCTACGCCAAGTGCCTGGCTGAGAGCAGCTGTGGTTGCTCAGTACACGCTGAAGTCCAGAGCTTTCCCAGTTGTGAAAGGACAGGGGCTCGATGAAGGCCTGAAAGCTCAGGAAGCCACCAGGGGAGCCCTTTTGGTCAGTCTCTGGCCCCTTCTAGACCAAAGGCTGGTGCCAAGGCCAACATGGTCCCAGCCGGGTCAGTGGGGTGTGGCCAGTCACCGCTGCCTCTGAGATCTGGCCTTTCGTCCCATCCCTGCTCACAGGAGGCAGGGTGTCTGTCTGTCTGTCTCCTGTGTTTTATTTCTCCATTTGTTCTGAAATTGGGAGGGGAAGAAAGAGGTACATCTGCTGACTCCTGGAGCCCCGTTATTGATTGAGGCAGCCTCCCCTTCCCACCCCCTCTCCCTCTGTCCAATCCTTCCAACATGGATTTAGTGTCCACCTTCAGCCAGCAGGTGACCCAAAGATGAGTAAGAGTTTGTCTCTGCCCTGGAGGAGCTCACAGTTCAGTGGGGAAGACAGACTCATAAATAATTATAAACCACGGATTAGGCTGAGGTATAAACCAAGCGCCTAGGGTTTAGAGCTGGGACCCATTGCAGAACCTCAGAGGAGCCACGGCCCCACCTCCCGCCCCTTCAAGCACGGCACAGCGCAGTGGCAGGCCCTCTCCCAAACGGGAGGTGAATGCTGTTCCTGGCCACAGGGAAAGAAAAAAAGAGGAAGAGCACCCAACCCAGGCTCGTGGGTGCTGGTTCCTGACTGAAACCTGCAGTGAGGCCTGGCAGGGCCTCAGCCTCCCCCGTCCAACGCGCTGGCTGGGCGGGAGGTCTCCAGGCACTTCTGGCGCTATCGCTGTAGTCCATCACTTTTTGACGCCATGGGTTGGTGCTTGGAGGTCCCTTCCTGGAAATTCTCCAGCCAGGGTCTCCAGGATCTTTTTTCCTTATTCTCCCCTCCACACGGAAAAGGGAAGTCAGTGGCCTGGTCAGGGTCTGGGTCCTAGGCTCACCAATGTTGCTCCAGGGAGGTCCCCTGGAAGCCACAGAGAACCTGATGGGGGAGTGGGGAAGGCTGGGGTCAGGGACCTGAGGTCTGGCCTCCCCCTTTTTTAAGGCCAAGCCCCGTGGATAGGGTGGGTGAGGCATGGTGGGTGCAGTGGACAGACTAGAAGTGGCAACCAGGGCAATAGGTACAGGAGGGCTGCTCCCAGGGGAAGAGTTCAAGCACTCCTGCCAGCTCCACTTCCCTCCCACTCCATCCCCACGGCTGATAAACTCTAGATCAAGACCAGCTGGCATGAGCTCTCCTTTCCCTCTCAGCCCTCTCCTCAGAAACTCCTTTTCCCCCATCTGTCCTCCCAATCACTGGTCTCAGGAAAGGATTCCCTTCACTACTGCCAAAGCCAGGCCCTTGTTCTCAAGATCAGGCTTCCACTTCCAGAAGAATCTCATCGGAGTCCCTAAACTCATGGGAAGTTCCCTACTCCACTAAGTGCTTAGCTCATCAGAGTCCTCACTGCCCCAAATACATCTTCAGCATGTTCCTGCGAATCCCCTCGTTTCACCCCCTCTTCTGCCTCCTCCCAGTTTCCCTCCATTTCTTCTCAGCATGCTGCCCTGAGTTTCCTGCTAGAAGCTCTCCTTTTCCCTGGCTCCACAGTCTACCTTCTGCACTGGTGCCTGCTCTTCCTGCCATCTCCTGTGAGTGCTCCTTGCACTCCCAACCCAGTCTCGAGGTTGCCTCATCAACTTCAGGATTTCTTTCTTTCTTTCTCTTTATTTGCTTTTTTTTTTTTTTTTTTTTTGAGACGGAGTCTTGCTCCGTCACCCAGGCTGGAGTGCAGTGACACGATCTCGGCTCACTGCAAGCTCTGCCTCCCGGGTTCACGCCATTCTCCTGCCTCAGCCTCTCCAGTAGCTGGGACTACAGGCGCCCAACACTGCACCCAGCCAAATTTTTTTGTATCTTTTTTTAGTAGAGATGGGGTTTCACCATTAGCCAGGATGGTCTCAATCTCCTGACCTCGCGATCCGCCCACCTCGGCCTCCCAAAGTGCTGGGATTACAGGCGTGAGCCACCACACCCGGCCTCAACTTCAGGATTTCTAAACCCAAGACAAGGCCAACATCCTTCCTCCCTGAGGTCCATCCTGAGGTTCACCAAGGTCCTTCCTGCCCCATGCCCTTGCCCTCCTTGGAGCATCTCTAGCATCTGAAGTCCATCTGCCACCAGACTGGCTCCCCACAGATGCAACCAAGGTGCACCAAAAGCAATGGAGTGGAACCCGGAAAAAATGACTGTTCAGCTTTTGCTGCAGGGTCAGCTTGCACCAGCAAGCGGATTCTTCTCAGTGAGCCTATTTCCCTATTGCATCATGGATGCAGCAATCCCTGCCCTGCCTAGTTCAGAGAGTGCCGTAATTTTCACTTGAAAAAACACAGCACATGGCTGGGCACAGTGGCTCACACCTGTAATCCCAGCACTTTGGGAGGTCGAGGTGGGCAGATCACCTGAGGTCAGGAGTTTGAGACCAGCCTGATCAACATGGCGAAACCCCGTCTTTACTAAAAATACAAAAAAATTTAGCAGGGCGTGGTGGCGGGCGCCTGTAATTCCAGCTACTCGGGAGGTTGAGGCAGGAGGATCACTTGAACCTGGGAGGCGGAGGTTGGAGGTTGCAGTGAGCCGAGATCGCACCATTGCACTCCAGCCTGGGCAACAGGAGCAAAACTCCATCTCAAAAAAGAAAAAAAGAAAAAAGAAAAGAAAAGAAAGACACAACACAGAGAGGATTCTTCTGCCAGAAGTTGCCATCTCTGGGCCCCAGTGAGCTCCGTGACTGCACCCTCTTCAGGCTCCACGTTAGGCCTCAAGTCCTGGTGAGTTTTTTCTCGGAAGTGTCTCTGGGGTTTGAGCTTCCCTTTGAATTCCATTTGTCACCCCCAACATCTCAAGCCCGGATGGCTAAAGTCCCTTCCTGACAGAGTCAATCCATCCTGGTACCACTGTCTCTCCACTGCCATCACGCCCCAGTCTTTACCAAGAATGCGCACAGTGGCTTCCTGCTGCCTGGCAGCTGATGTGTGATCTGTGCTACCCCTACTCATGGTCCCTCCTGATCTCTGCAACCCTTTCTTCCCTTAGCAGCTAACTCAACAGTCTGAAGAGCTTCCTTCACCTGGACAGCTGCCTTCACCTGGACAGCTAGTCCTCAATTCCCGTTTTCCCACCTCCTTAAGCAGTGGACTGGGTCAGAGCCACCATACAGGATACATCTGGGCATTTCTCTCCTGGAACATGAGCTTAAGAATCCTCACCTGCAAGGCGGTGAGTGAGGTGACAAGTGAAAATACCAAGCAAGCCTGGCACGGAGGAAAAACTCAAAAGATGCCGGCTGAAGTGCGGCCTGGGCTTCAACCGCAGTTTAAGATTCACCCCGTCTCGTATAGCATCGCTATTTCTCATCGGAAGAAGGAAAGGAAAGGGAAAGGAAAGGGAGAAGAGAAGAGAAGAGAAGAGAAGAGAAGAGAAGAGAAGAGAAGAGAAGAGACGAGACGAGACGAGACGAGACAAGACAACACAGAGAGGATTCTTCTTTTCCCAAGAGGATTCTTCTGCCAGACGTCGCCATCTCTGGGCCCCAGTGAGCTCCGTGACTGCACCCTCTTCAGGCTCCACCCTCTTCAGACCCCCATGGGGGTCTGTCGTGGGCTGGAACACTCTTGGCTATTTCTCATCGGAAGAAATAGCGATGATTTATGTTTTTCAAATTTTTAGGTAAAACAAATCTTAGTGGTACTGTTCGCTACATTGTTCAGTGCTTCTCATTTGAAAACCTCTATAATACAGTCTTCTTTGAAGAGTAAGGAAGATGTATGTTTCTTCTGATGAGTAAGTATACTTCCTTTTATGTGACAATGGGAACTCTATATAGGGCTTTCCACTTTCCACCTTTGACCAGGAAGCTCAGAGCAAGGCCTCATACTCAGTTGCAAATCTCCTGGTTGACCTGGGGGAGGGAGACAGCGTGACATGAGGACAAAGCAGGGGCCCCAGGGTCTGTCGTGGGCTGGAGCACTCTTGGCCCCTTCTTACCCTAAATCACTCTCTCTAGGCCCCTCTTAAGCTTCAGTTCCCTCACTTGTGTTAGAGGGATAATAAAATGATGAGGATAACACCTGTTTTACCTGATTGTTGTGAGACAATGCATTTACAGTATTTTATAAAATTTTTAAAAAGTCGTATGAAAGTTGCTCATTAGCAGTCTAGGTTTTCTAACATAATTATTTTCCCTCTTTTCCCTCCCAATACCTGGATCTGATCTTTTAAACTTTAAAGTTTTTTTTTTTTTGAGACAGGGTCTCACTCTGTCACCCAGGCTGGAGTGCGGTGGCACAATCTCAGTTCACTGCAACCCCCACCTCCCAGGCTCAGGTGATCCTCCTACTTCAGCCTCCTGAGTAGCTGGGACTACAGGCTCATGTCACCACACCCAGCTAATTTTTTGTAGAGACAAGGTCTTACTGTATTGCCCAGGCTGGTCTCGAACTCCTGGACTTAACCAATCTGCCCACTTCGGCCTCCCAAAGTGTCAGGATTATAGGCATGAGCTGCTGCGCCCAGCCTACAATTTTATTATAAACTGTGTCTCTTAATTTGCTGTGATCTTTTCTGGAAGAATACAGAAAACAAATATTAATAAATGAGAAAATCATTCCTACAGAGGAGTCTCCCTGAAGGCAAGAAATTGTGTCCTTCCCTTGTTTTGTACAATAATGATTTACATTAGAAAAACATTTAGCTATGGAAAGAACTTTCTATTTTGGTTCCTATGCTAAGACCAAAGGAAGTACTCAATATTGTTAAAATAAATGAAACTGTATGGGTCACAATGAGAATGGTCCAGAAGGGGGCTTTTTGTTTTTTTTGTTGTTGTTGTTTTGAGACGGCGTCTTGCTCCGTTGCCCAGGCTGGAGTGCAGTGTTACGATCTCAGCTCACTGCAAGCTCTGCCTCCTGGGTTCACACCATTCTCCTGCCTCAGCCTCCTGAGTAGCTGGGACTACAGGTGCCCGCCACCACACCAGGCTAGTTTTTTGTATTTTTAGGAGAGGTGGGGTTTCACCGTGTTAGTCAGGATGGTCTCTACCTCCTGACCTCATGATCCACCCGTCTCGGCCTCCCAAAGTGCTGGGATTACAGGCATGAACCACCGTGCCCGGCCCAGAAGGGGGCTTTTTGGTTGGGGTTGTACTGATAACACTTGGTGATTTAGTCACACATTCATTATTTCATTTATCCAAGTATATACTGATGCTGATAATGAACCAGGCATTCAGCTGAGCACTGGAAAAACGGTGACCAACACACAGTGTCCACTCCATGCTGAGGCAGCTCACAGTACACTGGGGGAGGTGGGTAAAAAAATCATTTCAACATGGTAAGGTAAGTGCTATCAGGGCCAGGTGCAGTGGCTCATGCCTATAATCCTAGCACTTTGGGAAGGCAAAGTGGGAGGATCAATATAGTGAGAACTTGTATCTACAAAAATGAAAAGGTAAGTGCTCCAGAGCAGAGAACCATGTGGGGAGCAGCAGGGATAGTGTGCCTGTACCTGGAGGGGACAGGAGAAAGAGGGACGAGGTTTCTAGGTAGAGGACACATAGCATGATCTCTCCAGGTAACCAAAAGGTTCAGTGTGCTCAGAGAAGAGATGGGTAGAATCATAAAACCAGGAATGGAGGCAAAGGCCAAACCAAGAATAAAGGCAGCTTCCAAGGAGCCTGGAATAGATCTTAAGGGGAGGGGGTTGGCAGTCAGAGCAAGGTGCTGACGGCCAGGAAGTGAGAGCTCACTGACATCAGACATGACAGATCCAATCTCGCTCCTTCAAAGGCAGCTCCATACTGCAAGTTGCTGTGTTTCACGACCACAAAGTCCTGTGCAGACAGGACCAGCTCTCTAGGCAGGGACCGTTAGCTGCTGGAGGGATTCATCCAGGGCCTGCATAAACACTGGTTGACCGGGATGCTAAGAAGGGGAGTCAGGTGCTGGACCAGGGCTGGACCAAATGACCTTTCAAGTTCCTTCCAAATCTGAACTTCCAGGATTCTAAAGCAAGCCCGGTAGCTGAACTGGTGCCATGGGCTGGAATCTGTGGCTGGGGAGCTACCCTGGGCAGCAAATGGGTTAACGCTCAAATAACTTTTATATATGAATTAATGTGCAGAGTTGGGAGCCAAAATCTGTTCCATTAATTTTTCCATCCATTCCAGGAGCAGTTAGGTACACACAGTAAAGTTTATTTTGGTGCATGGTATACTTCACTCCATTAAAAATAAATTAATCAGCAAATTCCTGCCTGGCTCAGCTCTGGTTTATGTAAATAGTGCCCAGCTGTAATGAGTTACAAGGTGTTATTATCTCACACACACACAGGAGGCTTCACTCTAGAGCTCCGCTCGCAACAAAAGCATCTTAAATAAACTGAGAGAAGGCGGTTTGATTTGTAATGTTTTCACAGAAGTGGGATATACCTCACCCATATAGAGTTTCTTTATATGACTCATTTTATAGCAAGTTAAATGAAGGAAGTTTGATGGGG
Organism: Trachypithecus francoisi; assembly: GCF_009764315.1. NCBI lineage: Eukaryota > Metazoa > Chordata > Mammalia > Primates > Cercopithecidae > Trachypithecus > Trachypithecus francoisi. Next base: position 30,825,805 of record NW_022681467.1, read on the forward strand.
GAGGAAGGGGTAATATGGTTCCCCACTCCCTTTCTTCACTTTAAGAAAATCCCCCAAGAGATGACCTGCACTGTGGGAGGAGGGGCTGGTCCTCAGGTGCTCAGACCAAGGTGGCTCTGCAGCACGTGCTTCAGAAGTTGGGAAGGGGGCCCAAAGCTAGGCACAGGTCTGGGTCTGCTACAACTAAGCCAGGAGGAATGTTCTCTTCTCCCCAATATCTCATGAAAGGGGGGGCCAAGAGAGGAGACAGCATGTTCCTCATTCAGTTCACTGTGACAAAGGTGACTTTGTTCTCAAGGCCTTCTTCCAAATGACTTAGGATGTGAAAGCCCTTGGTCATCAGAGGCCTCCTGGGTCCCAGACGAGGGGCCTGGCTGGCTGTGCCTTGGCCTGAACAGAGACACATCTCCATGAACTAGAGGCAAGAGCAGCAGCAGAGACCATCCCAGCCTCTTCCCTTTCTCCATCACTAACTGAGTTGGGCGGTGCCCTCACTACCACATTCACCAACTCAGGCAAGTTTCTAAGTCCCTGGAATAAAGAAGGGCCACGGCAGAGAGAAGTCTCTGTTTCTTTTAATGGCCAACTCAACCCCATGGCTGGAAGCCGAGGGACAATGCGTGGTCGCCGTCCGGACTCCGCAGCATTATAATCCACTCCTAGGCCACAGCAGGCCCTGGGGGGTTTCCCTTTTGAACCTACGCCATCCCTTCCTCAGCCTTTGAGAAGAGCTGTCAGTCACAGGTAGTTGCTGGAGGGGGTTGGGGAGTGTGTGCTGGGGGACTCTCACTCGGGGCTTCCCGAGGCAGAGGACATGCGGGAGAGCTAGGGGTTCTCCCATCCCTGTATCCCAGCAGATCAGACTCCTGGGCACACTAAGAGGAAACTCAACACAAATGGGGCCAGGTATTTGACAGATGCTGTTCAGAGGTCAGTTCAGGCCACTTTCTGCAGGGTCCTGGACCAACAGGCACTTCTCTCCTGGCGGTTCCTCGAAGCCAGCTGGCCAGCCGTGCAGAGGGCCCAGCCCATCAAAGTCCCTGGTCGTTGTAAGTGGGAGAATGGGGCTTCAGGATGCTCTGAGGATTCTTCTCCACTAGAGGGCGCCAGCTCACCTCCCCTGTCAGAAGCAGATCCTCCCCGTTCATGGAATCCAGGTACTGCATCTGCAACCAGAGGAGTGGGAAGGAGGAAGCGACAGAGGCAGGACAGACGTGAGGAGCCAGCATCAGGAACCAGCCTCCCAGAGGAGAGGAAGGAAGGGGACGGGGCATGAGGGGGGTTTCTGACCATCCCAGGTCCCAGGCCAAGCCGTCTCTGATCCAGATAATTTCACTAAGTTGGTTCGGAGAAAGCAATCACTGGGGAGCTGGGTGGGGCGGTTGGGGTGGGGGCGGTTAGGGAATTCCCTATCACACCTCTGAATGGAGATGGACACACATCTCCCAAGGACTCGTCTCCCCGTCACGCCCTCCCTAGACAGCTCCTGCAGGCCAGGAAGTCAGGGCTTGCAGCGCACACAGCCATGCTGTCCACCCCAGAGCTGCCGCGTGAGAGTCCTGATTCTGTCCCTTCCCAGTGCTGCTATCCAGGGTGGCCGCTTCCCCTCTCTGAGATTTAAGTTCCCTTGCCTGAGAGAGGGGATAGAAACAGGTACCTCACAGGACACATGAAGAGATTCATATATGCAGTGCGAGTCACTCACACTTTAAGCATATGTATGCCTCTGTTGTCCTCTAGTGGGCCCCTGGTCAGTGGGCCCTAGCATCACCCCTCTAGGACAGTAGGGGCAGACGGCTCTGCCATTAAAATGGTCATCATCCAGAGAAGCCACTGCTGTAAGGCCAGGAGGCTTCATCTTAAGCTTTAGATCATTCCTCCTTCCAAGAATCCACCATTCCGGTTGCTTCCGCTTCCAGCTGCTGACGCTTGAACTCAACCCCAGCCTCTTGCACGCACCTCAGCTCTGGATTCCCATGTGCCCTGCCATGTCTTCCCTAAAGCCCACTCCTCCTTACAGTGACTCCATTTCTGTCCCCAGTGCCACCACTCTGCCCACCTCCTGGGTTGAAAATCTCAACAAGACCTGTGGTTGGCTCTTGGGTCATCAGCCACACCAAGCAGCCTGCTCAAGGCCCAGCTCCTGCTCTTCCTTTCCTGGCCTTCAGCACTCTGCCCTCTCTGTATCACATTACGGGCTAGCTTACTCCAGGGTTAGCCGTGTGCCTGGGCTTCCTCACCAAACCATGAGCTGGCCCCTCGAGGGCAGGACTGGATCTTATTAATCGTTGCTTTCCCAAGAGTGCCTGGAGCAGCAGGTGCTCAAAACGTTTTGCTGACATAACTGGGTCCCCACCAAAGCTCCCTGCTTTCCCAAGAGCCCCTTTGCTGTTTTTCCACTGCCTCTCACTGGGGCCACATGGGACCTCTTGTAGGGACAATGGTTGTGGCAGCCCCTTCCTAGAGGGCCCTCAGAGAAGTCCCAGGTGTGTCTTGTTGTGGCTTCTGGCACAAGCCCACCATGGCAGATGGAAATATTGGGCAGGTCTCTCAGAAAACACAGCATCTGCTTTGAGAATTACTACTCCTGTCTGAGGGTGAGTCCAGTCAACAGGTAGTACGAGAATTCTCTGTGGGTGGGGCCCTCTGGCCATGCCATGCCTTCTCCCTGGCTCTGGCAGATTTGAAGAGTGGTCAAACAGAAGTCCTGGCTCCTGGGATTCTCTACCCTGTGGGTCTGCAGAGCCCCGGTATGTGGTTTTTCCAGCAGTTTACAAGCTAGTCCTATTGGCCCTGTCTTCTCAAGAGCTGAGCTCCAGCCTTGCCCTTCCTGGTTGGAGGCTTGAAGACCATGGATACAAGTGAACAAGAGAGTAACAGTGGGGTGACACCCCTTCAGCTCCAAGGGCCAGGTCATGAAGCAAAGGTGTGACTCATGGCACAGCCTGAGTTGTCTGAGGCAGCTGAGGCCTCAGTGGCCACATGAATCACGCAGCTTGGGGCCCTAGGGCAGCTGTGCAGGCTGACTCACTGGGAGGCCCTGGAAGAGCCTCTATGTCCTCTTCCCTGCCAGTCAGCTCACTCATCTATCAAGTATGAGTCTCCCATCAATACAAGATCTGAGGGCAGGGAGGTCAAGGAATTAATTCCCTGGGCTTGAGGAGAGCTATGTGGGTAAGCAGTCCCCACTGCAGAGCTTTCTCCTAGAAGCTTTGATGTCGGGGAGACCAGGGGAGCCAGAGGGGTGAGAAACTGAAGTGGGGACACCCTGCTTGACCATGGAGAGCATCTAGCAGGAAGACGCTGTCTGTGAAATGCTGCCTGCTGCCCAGTCCTGCTGGAAATCAGGAGCAGGAAACAAATCCAAGTGGGTAGAGAAGGGGTCCACAGTGGGCGGCTGCCGGTGCTCATATCTGCCAGGACTGTGGGCCCAGCTGCTAGCATAGCACCCGGCACATAGTAGGCAATGGGGTGCACAGTGAATGAATGACTCAAAGTTCCTGAGAGCAGGAGACTACTCGATGCCTCTTCCTCTCTCTTTCTTCCCATTTCCCGCTCCCTGGCCCAGTTCATGGTTGGACACACAGAAGGCGCTCCTTCTTCAGCGTCTAGCGCTGATGTGATCTGGTCAGAATTCTCTCGGACTGCTCCTTGGTAACTCAACCTCTCATGATCCCCTGGAAGCCCAAGAGGAGGGCCCACTGTTGCCAGGACTTGGGAGGGGAGGGAAAAGGTCGCTCACCTGTTTCCTCACATACTCTACCAGCAATTCAAGATGTCGAGGGTCTTCACATTTCCCATTGAAGAACGTTCTCCAGAGGGCAGCGGCCAGCCCATGATCATCTGAAAGGATCCCCTGGAACACAGAGCACAGCAATGGTCTCCGGAGGGATCCACAGAGCCAGGACACAGATGCTGGGGATACTGTGAACATGCTAGCAACCGTGGAACCGACTCAGAAGGACCCTCCACACATAAGAGGAAAATGGGGTAGTCACACAGTAGAGGTGGAAGGGGTCTTACAAGGGCATCTGGCCCAGTCCCTTCATTTTATTACATATAGAGGAAGAACAGGGGGTCCAGAGGGGCCAAGCCACTAGTTAGGTGATGCAGAGCGGGGACTCAGGCACAGCTCCCTCTACTCCGTACTGTGCCTGGCCCAGGCAACGCTTGAGAGGCCAAGAAGAGAAACAGTAGCAGCAATGCTCCCCTTGCTGTCCACAGGGCACAGGCTGGGAATATTGTGAATGTATGTTTCTCCCAGGAATGGAGGTGGGCATGGACTGTGCCTTCTTGCTTGGTCCAAGGACATATATTTGCAAGGCAACTGGCTCTTTGGGGAAGGGAGCCAGCTACCTTGTCTTCACTGTTACCCAACTCAGCATTTCACAGACAGCGTCTTCCTGCTAGATGCTCTCCATGGTCAAGCAGGGTGTCCCCACTTCAGTTTCTCACCCCTCTGGCTCCCCTGGTCTCCCCGACATCAAAGCTTCCAGGAGAAAGCTCTGCAGTGGGGGCTGCTTACCCACATAGCTCTCCTAAGTAGAGGAACAGGATGTTCAGCAGGATTGCTGGGGCCACAGAGGGCCAGGCTCAGAGCCTGCATGTGTGTGTGTGCCTAACACTGCCTCTTTTGGCACAGAAGAGACTTCTGTTGGGAAGCTCAAAGATTACAGAGCAAAATGAGAGCCCCAGCCACCAGCTAAGGACATTTTCTAGCTTGGACCTCTAGAGTAGGGAGGGTTGAGAGTCTTGCTTCCTGGGGTGAAGGTGACTGATGGAGCAGGCCCTGAGAAGTTGCTCTGTCCAGATGCCAAGGTAGTGTGTGGAATCGATGTGCTGACTTGAAGTCAGAAGGCAGATCAAGTCCTAGTTCCACCTCTGCCAAGATCAGTGATGGTGGCAGTTGACTAAACCAAAGTCTCAATCTTGTACTTCTTAAAAACAGATGAAGTTACCTGCTCTACTTACAGCATTCTTGAACTACTTGTAAAGTGTAATCTGTTGGATACAAAGATTAGGCGTATGCTTTGGCAGACAGCTGGGATATAGTCAAAACAGTGGGGTCTGGGGGCCAGAGCACAGAGTTCAAATGCCAGCTCTGTCATTTGATGGCCGTGTGGCCTTTGAGAAGCTATTAGCCAATCCTGAGCCTCAGTTTTTCATGAGTTAAACAAGCCTAATAATACCCATCCCACAAAGTTGTGAGAAGTGAGAGACACTGGCCATGAATGGCTCTATAAGTGGTAAACATTACGCAAAGACCCAGGATCACTTTATTCGACATTATATTGTGGTCTGTCCTCTTGGGCATTGTGGTATATGAGGTCTGGCTCCAGGCCTGCTGCCAGGAAGGGCCATGTCCAGTATGGGGTGCTGACAGTTTGGTAGAAAAACATTCCACCTGTTCCAAATGCTCTCTGATAAATACTCCTTACAGTTCCACAGCTTAGGACTGTCCTGGCACAATGGCTGAGTCAGGAAAACTGGCTTCTTTTGGCAGATGGGGAAAGGAGCAGAGGACAAGCTCAGGCACATCACCCTTCTGCAAACGATTTGCTAGCACAACAGCATGCCTGTGTCTACTGTGCCTGGGCACATGCCAGAGCACTGCTGGCAGCAACCCACATGTGCTGTGCAGAAAGGAATGGGATTGGGAGTGGGTGTTACGGGGACCTGGAGAATGGGCAGAGCCCAGGATGGGAAAATAGGCAACTTTAGCAGCGGGTGAGATGGCTGGGAAGGGGCAACTCCACAATCAGGAATTCCTGAGCTGTCAGAAGGAAAAGAATGACTCAGGACTCACTAATAGTGAGAACAACCCAACTGTTCCAGACTGTTAGGGTTCCCTCACACACCTGGCTCCTAATGATTATGTATGCCAAGTAGAACAGATATTATATTCGCGTTTGCTTTGCTTTGCTTTGTTTTGAGATGGAGTCTCACTCTGTTACCCAGGCTGAAGTGCAGTGGTGTGATCCTGGCTCAGTGCAACCTCTGCTTCCCAAGTTCAAGTGATTCTCCTGCCTCAGCCTCCCAAGTGGCTGGGGACTATGGGCATGCGCCACCACACCTGGCTAATTTTTTGTATTTTTAGTAGAGATGGGGGTTTCACCATGTTGGCCAGGGTGGTCTCGAACTCCTGACCTCAAGTGATCTGCCCGCTTTGGCCTCCCAAGTGCTGGGATTACAGGTGTGAGCCACCGCACCTGGCCTGTATCCCCATTTGAAAGATAAGTAAACTGAGGCTTAGAGACTAGCTAACTGATGACTGAACTAGAACTAGCATGCAATGATGAGGTGAGGGATGGTGACTGACCCACTCTAGTCAGAACACAGAACCTGGCATAGAGTGGGAGAGCAATCAGAATGGCTGAATACCCAGCATTTTGGGAGGCCAAGCTGGGTGGATCACTTGAGCCCAGGAGTTCAAGACCAGCTCGGACAACATGGTGAAATTGTTTCCACAAAAAATATAAAAATTAGCCAGGCACGGTGGCACACGAGTCGACTCAGGAGGGATGAGGCAGGATGATCACCTGGGCCCGGGGAGGTCGAGGATACAGTGAGCTGTGATCACACTGCTGCACTCCAGCCTGGGCAACAGAGTGAGACCCTGTCTCAGAAAAAAAAAAAAGAATGGCTGAATAAATTAACGCACACAATGTCAGCCTTCTTCCCACCACACTGCTAGCGTAAGGCAGTGAAAACAAATGAGAGACTAATCTGAGGGTGCACATTTCAAACTAAGAAAGCAGAAAAGGAAGAAGGGTCCTGGGAACCAAACATGAGGACACACTGTAATTTCCACCCAATCTAATCGGGTGCCTACTTGTTTTCCCTCACAACACAACAAAGCATCCTTCAGAAATTAAGACATCTAGGTCTAGAGTAACTGAGAGGAAGCCAAGGGGATTGTTTTGGTTTTGGAGGGTTCTGGTTCTGATTAAGGGTTTAGAGTGGCAGAGTTCCACTCAGTGAAGACTGATTTGACATCACTATGTGCTCAGCATAATGCTAGGAACACAAGAGTCACCGCAATATGGTCCGAGCTCTCAGGGAACTTGCAATCTAGCTGAAGGGACAAAATCAGTGCACATCTAACAGCAGCAGAGTAATACCCTGGAGAATGAACACATGCCAAGCTGCAGAATGAGACTCAGCTATACTCTACATGGCTGCCTCCTTGTTCTACAGTCTTAGCTTTTATGACAACTCCTCAGAGAGACGTTCCTGGTCCACACTAAGTCATTCCCCCTGTTATTCTCTCTCACCGCACTGTACTGTAGTTAGATATTTATTGCTTGTTTATCTGTTACTTGTTTACTATGTCTCTCAATTATAAGGTAAGCTCCAGTGGGAAAGAGCCAGACCATGTTTGTTTTATGCACCAATATATTTTCATGTATCACACATGGTAGACACTCAAAAGCTACCTGTTAAATGGATAATGAATAGATGGATGGGTGTTGAAATTCACAGTAAAAACACAAGACAGCCAGAGAGGTCAGGAAAATCTTTCTGAAGAAGTGGGCCTTTAAGAATTGGGAGAATTGAGCTGGGCTTAACTGGTGAATTGGTGGCTCACGCCTGTAATCCCAGCACTTTGGGAGGCCAAGGTGGGCAGATCACAAGGTCAAGAGATCGAGACCATCCTGGCCAACATGGTGAAACTCCGTCTCTACTAAAAATACAAAAAAAAAACTAGTCGGGCACAGTGGCACCTGCCTGTAGTCCCAGCTACTTGGGAGGCTGAGGCAGGAGAATTCCTTGAACCCGAGAGGCAGAGGTTGCAGTGGGCCGAGATTGTGCCACTGCACTACAGCCCGGCAACAGAGAGAGATTCCATCTCAAAAAAAAAAAAAAAATGGGAGGATTTGGAGAGCTGTGGATTTTTATTTATTATTATTATTATTATTATTTATTTTTTTGAGATGGAGTCTCTCTCTGTTGCTCAGACTGGAGTGCAGTGGCGCGATCTCAGCTCACTGCAAGCTCTGCCTCCTGGGTTCACGCCATTCTCCTGCCTCAGCCTCCCGAGTAGCTGGGAATACAGGTGCCACCACCACGCCTGGCTTTTTTTTTTTTTTTTTTTTTTAGTAGAGACGGGGTTTCACCATGTTGGTCAGGCTGGTCTCGTGACTCTTGGCCTAGTGACCTACCCACCTCGGCCTCCCAAAGTGCTGGGATTACAGGCGTGAGCCACTGCGCCCGGCCAGCTGCAGATTATTCTAAGCAAAAGAAAATGTTCAAAACATTTACAGAGGGAGTACCTACAAGGTACGCCAGGTCCTGAACCAGGCCCTAAAGCCGACCAAGACTCAGCTACTGCCCTCAACCCCTCGTTTTAGGTAGAGTCTCAGTCAGACACAGCATGTCTATGGGGCAGTAAGGCAAACGGCCTAAGAGAGAGCACAAGAAATATAAAGGCAGATAGGGCACATAGCAATGGGAACAGTTCACAGAAGGCCTGGAAGTTCAGGGAGCAATTTGGACCTAATGTCATAGGAAACAGGGAGGTACCCAGAGCGTCCAGTGAGGGGGAAGAATCTAAGCAAGATTCTAGGAAAAGGTTGCTGTACAACAGTGCTGTCCAACAGAACTTTTTGTGACTATGGAACTGTTCTGTATCTGCACTGTCCAAGATAGTAGCCACATATAGTAACTGAGTATCTGAATTTTCCATTTTATTTAATTAATTTAAGTCAAAATAGTTGCATGTGTTTAGTATTGAATAGCTCTAGAACCTTGTGATTCCAAGTGTGGTCTGTGAAATGGCTGCACCCCGATCACCTGCAGCTGATAGCAATGCAGAATCTCAGGCCCCACCCCACACTTGCTGAGTCAGAATCTGAATTGTACCTAGGTCCTCTAGGTGACTCATAGGCACATTAAAATATAGGAAAAACTTCTAGAATTGCACATTAAAATCACCTGGGAACTTTTACAACTACAGATGTTCACCTCCACCAGTTAAATCAGAAGCTTTGGGGGATAAGACCCAGACACTGATATTTCTAAAAAGTGTCCCAGGTAATTAGTATATTTTCCCAAATTTCCTGCTCTTAAAAGTCACCTTGGAGTGACATATTGAACCACCAGGTAGCACTCCTACTGAATTGGAATCTTCAGAGAGGTGATAAAGATTTAGATTTTAAAAGCACTCCAGGTGACTCTTGTGGTCAGGCACAGTTGGGTAAAATGGCTCTGCCAGAATGGACTGGATGGGGGACCGGGAACAAACAATTCGGTACATTTTTATTAATATTGATAAAAGGATCGACTGAGCCAACAGAGCCACCTGCAATAAAGACCATAAACAAAGGCTCATAGAGAGGTGTAGTTCTTCACTCCTAAGCCTCATCCTTTTCTGTATAGTAAGGCTTCTACAATTACAATTCGTCCTCTTTTATAATTGATACGTAGGCTGGATGTGGTGGCTCACACCTGTAATCCCAGCACTTTGGGAGGCCGAGGCAGGCGGATCACCTGAGGTCAGGAGTTCAAGACCAGCCTCAACATGGAGAAACCCCGTCTCTACTAAAAATACAAAATTAGCCGGGCGTGTTGGTGCATGCCTGTAATCCTAGCTACTCGGGAGGCTGAGGCAGGAGAATTGCTTGAACCTGAGAGGTGGAGGTTGCGGTGAGTCGAGATTGTGCCATTGCACTCCAGCCTGGGCAACAAGAGTGAAACTCTGTCTCAAAAAAAAAAAAAAAAAAAAAAGATATGTACACTTGAGCAATAATTCTCAATTCCCATCCCATAACCACCAAAAGCTCATGTTAAGTTAATGATGTGTATAGTATGCAATCTAAATGCTTCCTTCTAATTCAGGATATGTAGTAGAACAGGAATCAGGAGACCCTATTTTAACTGGTCCTATGACCCTAACCAAATCATTTAACTGGATTTTTTTGGTAAGCTTGTCTCCTGGCTTTAATTATTATCTTCAGGCTGGTAACATTTCCTCCAATCTGAACTTCAGTTCCTTACTTTTGTCCTTTTGTGCATTTCTCACTCTGTGACTACCACATGCCAAGCACTATGTCAGGCCACATAAATGCAAACACAGTAGGCATTGCCACTACCCAAAAAGAAATCCCCACCCAGCCAAGGTGACAGATAATGTGAATATAGTAAGCACTGTGAGAGTGCAGGGAGGGTGGAATGAGCTGAGCCACAGCAAGTTCAGGAACTGCTTCCCAGGAGAGGTCATGCTTGCATTAAATCTGGAGGTAACCATAAAATCAGTATAAAAGCATCTGGTTAGTTTAAAATATCAGGTGTTCATTACACCATTCTTTCTACATGCTTGAAATCTCCACAATAAATGATGGGGAGAAAAAAGATGAGATAGATGAACCTCGAGGGCATTATGTTAAGTGAAATAAGCCAGTCACAAAAGGTCAAAAATTGTATGATTCTACTTACATGAATTATCTACAGTAGTCAAATTCACAGAGGCATAAAGTCAAATGAATGGTGGTTGCTAGGGGATATGAGGGAAAGAGGGAATAATTATTGTTCAATAGGGACACAGTGTCAGCTTGGAAGATGGAAAAGCTCTGGAGATGAATGGTGGTGATGGTGCAAAGCAATGGGAATGTACTTTATGCTACTAAACCATATAGTTAAAAATAGTTAACACTGACATTTTATTATATGCATGTTTTACAATTTTTTAAAAAAGATGAGATAGATCCAAATGTCCTGATGTGGAAGGACACCCAAGATACACACTTCGGTGAAAAAAGCAAGTTGCAGAATTGTGTGTCTAGTGTAACTCCAGTTGCATAAAGAAGGAAAAGAAAAAGGTGCTTGTCTATGCACAGACAACATTTGGAAGGACATCCAATAAACCAGGAATTAAGTTTTTGTCTGGAGCAGGATAGGAAATAGGTCTTCTCATTTCATGGTTTTTTTTTTTTTTTTTTTTTTGAGACCAAGTCTCACTCTGTCACCCAGGCTGGAGTGCAGTGGCGCAATCTCAGCTCACTGCAGTCTCCACCTCCCAGGTTCAAGCGATTCTCGTGCCTCAGCCTCCCAAACAGGTGGGATGACAGGCGCATGACACCATGTCCGGCTAATTTTTGTATTTTTAGTAGAGACGGGGTTTCATCACGTTGGTCAAGCTGATCTCAAACTCCTGACCTGAGGTGATCCATCTGCCATGGCCTCCCAAAGTGTTGGGATTACAGGCGTGAGCCACCGTGCCCAGCCAGGTCTTCTAATTTCTACTTCAACCATTTATGTACAGCTTTACAAACTTTTATTTTTATTTATTTATCTTTTTTTGAGACAGAGTCTCACTCTGTCACCCAGGCTGGAGTGCAGAGGCACGATCTCGGCTCACTGCAACCTCTGTCTCCCAGGTTCAAGCAATTAACCTGCCTCAGCCTCTGGAGTAGCTGGGATTATAGGCACCCACCACCATACCCGGCTAATTTTTGTATTTTTAGTAGAGATGGGGTTTCACCATGTTGGCCAGGCTGGTCTCGATCTCCTGACCTCAAGTGATTTGTCTGCCTCAGCCTCCCAAAGTGCTGGGAGCCACTGCGCCCGGCCAGTTTTACAAACTTTTCAAATGAGCACGTATTGCTTTCATAATTAAAGCAAAAAAAAAAAAAAAAAAAAGTGTATACTTTGCCTGGCAGACCACACTGTTTACATGAATGTCCTCCTCTCTCTGGGAGCACATGGGGCTAAGACAGTGTCTCATTTGCCTCTGTCCCTCCATCCAGCACCCAGCAGTCACTCAACAAATGCCAGTTGAATGGTTTGACCATATTAAATACTGCCTTCTTTCCCAAACATGTGGCATGTTTCCCAAACATGCTGAGCATATTCATTCTCGCTGCCCAGTTGATGAATATGAAGAAATAAATACTACGCCATGGTGGTAGCCAGTAACAATGGTCCCCGCAGCTTCCCTCAGAGGCTCTCATCAAAAGCTTTTGCTGGGGGAGGCCACTGTTCTGCCTAAGCCTTGGTAAATGATCTTACCTCATCATATCCCAAGATCGCTGCATAGAAATTATTTGTCATGAGGATCATGTTCTTCTTCAGGATATAGGGATTAACCTACAGAAACAAATGGCAAAAACAAAAGTATGAAAGAAAGAATTAAAAAAACCCAAAAAGTATGATCTTTGACTCTTAGCTGTCACAGACTTTTAGTAGAACAGAGAGACAGCCACTAAGAAGTCAAGCTGCCAGTCCATTCTCAATTCCCTGACCTGTCAGGATTCTCCCCAATTTGCCAACTTCTTTTAGGTTTTGATCTCAAATTACACAAGTCAGCTTAATGAACTGAGCCCCAAACACATGTTGAGTTTTGTGCTAAATCCTATGAACCAAGTATAAGAAAAGGTTTCTTGACTGGAGGAGCTCAGTCCAATGTAGGAAAATAGGCATATAAAAAATAATTACACTGCAACATGTTGCCTCAAATCCTATTCCAAACATGCTGAGTGATAAATGGGTTTTAGTTTTACCTGCTTGAGGGAGCTGGTAAGTGCTCTCCAGGAGGTAACATTTAAGTGAACCTTGGAGGAGGAGGAGTTTGACAGAGGAGAGTGAGGGGGAGGAGGGAGAGACAGCATTCTAGACAGAAGGAGGTGTGCAAAGGTGCAGAGGCTGGAAAGAAAATGACTGGCACAGGGAGGGTGTCAGGGAGGGTGAATGGGCAGGATCACGGAAAGGTATGTTGAGACTAGGTTAGGAGACATCTTAAGGGTCACTCAAGAGTTTGTTGTGATGAAAAAACAAAGAGAAGGAAGTGGTCAGAGATGGGAAGAGGAGGGAGAGAGGCAGGACTGTGAGAAACATGCTGAGGAAAAAGGGGGGCCTCTGAGGCTATGGAAAGGAGGGAAGAACAAAGCAGGGGTAACTGTGAAGCAAGAAGAATGTTAAAGTTAAGAGATCATCTTGGCTGGGTGGTGGTTCACACCTGTAATCCCAGCACTTTGGGAGGCCAAGGCAGGCAGATTGCTTGAGCCCAGGAGTTCAAGACCAGCCTGGGCAACATGGTGAAACCCCATCCCTACAAAAAAATACAAAAATTAGTCTGGTATAGTGGTGCATGCCTGTAGTCCCAGCTACTTGGGAGGCTGAGGTGAATCACTTGAGCCTGGGAGGCGGAGGCTGCAGTGAGCCAAGATCACGCCACTGCACTCCAGTCTGGGCAACAGAATGAGAGTCTCTCTCAAGCAAACAAACAAAAACTCAGAGACTGTTTTAGAAATGCAATTCTGGTGAGATGGTTGAGAGTCCGGTAGAATTCCTCTCTCCTCTCAGGGAACAGCCTGGCCTGGAGGATCTTTAGGGCCCAGAGTGAAGTTCGCTGAATGCCTTCAATAGGGAACAACTCTGACCTCCAGACAGTAACATGCTGTAAGGCAGGGTCCACGTTTTATTCCTCTTCACGATCCCAGCAGAAAGCCAGTGCAATGTAGAGCACAGAGTAAGGACTCACTGACTATCTGAACTGATGGTTTTGGAAACAGCCAAAAGGCATTTGGAACTTTATATGGAGAACAAGATTTGTGCTTAACAACTCTGACGGTGACCATGCCCACGGTCATCTCATTTACCAAGTACCTGTCATGGGCCCGGAGCTTTATGGACACTATCTCCTCTAATCGTCACCAGAACTCAGAGGTAGATGTGTTACAGTCACTCAGACTATAAGTGACTGTGTGAGAGACTCAGCCGGGTGAAGTGATGCCTTGTGTCGCAGAGCAAATGCATGATAAAGCTGAGATCAGCATCCAGGTCAGTCTGAATCCAGAGTCCACGCTCCTTTCAGTCTGCCAGGGTTCTGCTTCTGGGAGGATAATTTTACTTTGGGTCACAAATCAAAGACTGAGTGATTTTATCCTGTGGCTCATAACTAGTCGGAAGAAATGCAGAAAGGGTGATCTGGATTTAGACTCAGAAAATCTGGGTTCAAGTGATAGTTTTGCTATGTACACAGGATGTTATCTTAAGCAAGTCAACCGGAGACCATTTCTTTTTTTTTTTTTTTTGAGACGGAGTCTCGCTCTGTTGGCCGGCCAAGCTGGAGTGCAGTGGCATGATCTCAGCTCACTACTACCTCTGCCTCCCAGGTTCAAGCGATTCTCTATTCTCCTACCTCAGCCTCCTGAGTAGCTGGGATTACAGGCATCCGCCACCATGCCTGGCTAATTTTTTTGTATTTTTAGTAGAGATGGGGTTTCACCATGTTGGCCAGGCTGGTCTTGAACTCCTGACCTCAGGCGATCAGCCTGCCTCAACCTCCCAAAGTGCTGGGTTTATAGGCATGAGCCACTGCACCTGGCCCCTTTTCTTTTAAATGCCCTACACACAGGGCTGTTTGGAAGAGCACGTGAGTTAGCATGCATTCATTCATTCATTTAATAATGTGTGTATGCTGAAAGCCTTGGTAAACTGCAGAATGCTCTGCAAATGTACGGAATTATAAGTAATAACTTCTGGTTTGTTTACGTAAAACCAAAACCAGTTCCAATGCTTTACAGTCATGGATAATTTTCAAAAATGAAAGGATTGTGAAGCTCAAGGCTGGAAAATGTAGACTGGATGTAAGCAGGAGTGCAAACCATGACCTATCCCACACACCTTCAACCAGGGCCACATTAGCCATCCATCCTTGGTATTCTCACAGCTCTCTGGGCATACTTTCTCCCCTGGGTACACACACAGTTTAGAGCTGCTTATGCACCTGTCACTCCCACTAGTCTGGGAGCTACTCAAGGGTCATAGGAACCATGTCTGATTAATCTCAGCACCCCCATCATCTGGTCCAGAGCCTAACCCAGAGCAAGGGCTAAGACAGGCTTGCTGGTAACTGAATTTTGACAAGGGCCTGTGTACTACGCCATGCATAGCATGTTCTACCCAACTAGTTTTCTGGGGGGTTTTCTTCTTCTTCTTTCTTTCCCCCTGCTGAATACCTTCCATGTTTCTGGAATTTCAGAAACATATACTGCCAGACTTCTACTGTCCCATCTGCCAGAAAGGGCTGGGGTAAAGGGAAGAGTCAAGAAACAGGCCAGAGCTAGAGTTCGTTCCTTCTGTCATGTGAGGATGAGACTACAACTCAGACCTCCTGATACCCACACTTGGAGGCTTTCCCTACTCCCACGTGAGTTGTTCTTCTGTGTTAGGAATAATCGCAGCGATATCATAATAATATAATGGACAATATCAGAGGTATCAAAGAGTAAGGCAGGAGCATCTCTCAGAGGAAAACATTCACTGAACCTGCCTAGCAGAGCTAGTTTATGTCATGTATCACACCATTAAGCTCTGGAGCAGGAAGGGCCCTCAGAGATTACCTAGCTCAATACCCTTGAGGAAAGGGTGAACTGAAACCCAGAAAGAAGAGACTTATTCAAGGTCACACATCATAGTGTCAGAGCCAGGATTAGAACCTGATTTCTGGGTGAGTGCTTTTCCTACTTTACCATCTGCAGGGTATTTCCAGAGATCACCGACACATTCATCTGCAAACCTCAGTTCTTGCTTTCCAGCAAGGCCCACATACATACAAACACATTTTCTCCTCTTGGGATACACCTGCATTCTGGTTGGCTACTGCCCAGGAAAAACAGAGCGCAAGACTAGAGTTCCTTACTAGCAAGGCTCCTTGACCTTCTGGTCCTATATTCTAACTCCAGTGACCTGTAGGCTGCCTCTCCCTTCACCTCTAGCTGAGACAATGGCAAGCTGCCACAGCTAGAAATGCTTTTCAGAAATCATCACCCAGGCTGGATTAGATCACGAAAAGGGCCCTTCCTGGAAGAGGGTGAAAGTGTAACCAGTACAGACACATGATCTGCAGGGCAACAGGTGAGGGCAAGTGACAGCAGCTTCCTCAACTACCAGACTCACTTGGCGGGGCCCTTCTAGCTAGTCCAGCAGCCAAGGGGAGCGGGATATTCGCTCTGGTGAATTCCTGTTGGATTTTAGTCCCTCATTTAAGTTCCTGGTTGCTGGTGTGCAGGTTCCCCGCCTCTCCACTGCCAGATCATACTATATGGAGCGCTCTGCCCATGACTACACAGCTGTACCCAGCAGAAGAGAAACTCCTCCCAGATAGTGTTGGGCCGTTCTCTTATTAAACTCATCCTTTCCATAATGCTTTGCTTTTTATAAAAACCCATACATACAACGCCACAAGGAAAAGGTTCCTTTTATATCAGTTACTCATATTTTCCCATTTATTTAAGCCATTAAAATTCATGCAGATATTTTATAAGCCATCAGGATTCAGTGACTGGTATTACTGAATGTTTAATAATAAACTAAACAGAAGAAATCAGAGGGTTAAATGATGACTGCAATTCCTGTAATGACTTAATTAAATTTTTATTGAGTACATAAACTATGATGTCACTTCTAGCCAACCATGG
Source organism: Trachypithecus francoisi (assembly GCF_009764315.1). Classification (NCBI taxonomy): domain Eukaryota; kingdom Metazoa; phylum Chordata; class Mammalia; order Primates; family Cercopithecidae; genus Trachypithecus; species Trachypithecus francoisi. The sequence goes on from NW_022681467.1 coordinate 30,842,223, forward strand.
GCCTGCTTTCCCAGCATGTCACAGGGAGGGAGCACTCAATAGGAGGCTCGGCTAAATGAGCAGCAGGTCTCAGCTGAAATGGGGAAGGGAGTAAGGCTCATGTAACACACTCAATAAATTATCCGTTCATTTTTAAACAAAGTCCATGAGTTATAATATATTTGCCATGCACTTTTTATGACATAATAAAAATGTTACCTTAAGGATTACTTAACACATACTACAAATGTTATAGCAGAGGCAGGCACAAGGGGCAAAGAAAACAAACACGAGCAGGCCAGGGACAGGTCCTGGAGTTTATGTCCCAGGGGAAACAGCATAGTATATTAAAAAGGGAATGCAAAAAAAAAGGAGAGGATGCAAGAGTTCAGGGTTACTAATCAGCAGATTAATGAATGAGACAACCAACAGGGAACACAAGTAAGGCAATAATGAATCTTGCAGGGCACATGTTTAATTAAAGTAGCATTCTCAAGGAGGAATATTAGCTTTAAAGAGATGCCAGTTCATTCGAGGCCAATTCGCTGTTCTCTTTCCTCTTTTCACTGTTGCTGCTCTTAAAGATATTTATGTGACTGCTTAACAGAGGAACCAGACTATGTGGATATAGGGACTGACGGGAGATCAAGTTTTAACTCCTCCGTGAACTCTACAAGGCTTCTAGTGATCTGCTCTTGGCCATTGTTTCTGCCTCCCCTCCTCTTGCCTCCCTACTTTACCTCACCCTGCAGTCAGTAAAGTATGTGCATAGATACATCATGCTCTTGTCTATTTCTTAGTCACACTGCTGCCAGGAATCCTTCTCTTCTTTATCGACTGATGGAAGGGATGCTAACTCCTTATCCTCTAAGACTTAGCACACATATTATTTTCTCTACTAAGTCTGCCCTCATCACCAGTCTACAGGTGCCCCAAAGTGATTCAAGTCTGGAGACGGATCCCATCATTCATTATTTACCAAGTGCCAATAACTGTGTTTACACATTAGCCACTTAAACCTTCCCAAGGACTCTAAGAGACAGGAACTGTTACTGTCTCTGCTTTAGAGAAGAGGAATCTGATGTCTGGGAAAGTTAAAGCTAGACAGCTAGGAAATAGTGAGGTCAAGATAAGAATACAGAGCAATCCAACTCCAGTGCCTGTGTTGGAACAGACACCGGAATGAATGTAGCTGCCCCTTCCTGTGCCCCATAGCTCAGGCTATCTGCAGAGGCAGAACTAAGAAATGCCAATGTGGTCTTGGGTAAACACAACTCAGAGATTCCAGTTCCAGTGGCAGCTAGAGACAGCCACCAGATGGGTCATCAGTGGCCAGTTACTAATACATCTGATATTCCTAGTATAGCCAAGCTCCACTCCTGGGAAAACCTGAGGTTGGGAGTGGGTGTAATTATGGTGGGGGGATGGGAAAATAGAAGAAAGTTGGCATGGAAAACACTGATAAGCACAAAGGTAAGAATAAGCTTTAAGGTTACTGGCTTGAAGCAAAGTTGCTAACAGCAGCAGACTAAGAATTTGCTGGAATGAATGAATGACAAAGGACAGCCAGAGTTGCTGGCTGAAGCCTAAGGACTATATCAAATTCATCATAAGGCAACAATGCAACACAAGATTGTAGGTCATGTTTTAGCTGTGCTGTAGTAGACAGTAATGCCACCACCCATGCTTTGCAGTGCCAATGCCATGTTCTACAGTCATTGTGTGGCAACAGGCTGATGTGTACTGAACATCAGCTAGCCTATTTAAAGTTCAGGTTAGAAATTAGCCCACTGTGGAATATTTTATGAGATACTTAGAAACAGAGTAAGAGTAGATAGACAAGAGAGACGGGGACATGGAGAGACCAAACAAAAAAGTCTACCTGTTACTCACATGCATTATGACTGAAAGACCTATTGAGGGTCTTTTAGCAATGATGACAAAATACAAACAAAACTCTGTGTGTGCACACACACACACACGCATATCGGGCAGTTCCAGAGAAAATTGTTAATACCAAGAATAAAAAGAAAAATATTTCAAATGAAAGACAATTTCTTTCTCTCTTTTTATAGAATAATGTGAACATTTAAATATAGTATGTTCCCGTTGCGATGAAAGGCCAACCTAAACTCAGCATGAGGAGATCCATTTTAAAATCCATTTTAAACATTTCAGACTTTTAAGGTACAAGGGAAGTTTGCTATATGATAACATGCTTTTTAAAAATATTCCCTTCTTGGCTGGGCAAAGTGGCTTACATGTATAATCCCCATGCTTTGCGAGGCCAAAGCAGGTGGATCACTTGAGGCCAGGAGTTCAAGACCAGCCTGGACAACAAAGTGAGGTCCTGTCTCTACAACACAGTAATAATAATACAAATCCCTTTCTTATTTATTTTGAAAATTCCTGTTTTGCTGCTTGGGATCTACATGTTCAAGACTGCGTAGCCTGATAATGTCCTGAAAAACAAGGGATATGGTTGGCAGACAGAACTGCAGAACCAGTAGCCCTAATTTCTATATAGTCACGGAGTACAACAGTCCTTCCCTCAGGCTTGGAAAATAGCCAAGAGAGAAAAGATGTATGTCCTCAGAAATTCTAGTCATTTGTCCAGCTGAGAAAACATGCGAACACATAATATTAAGTCTACAATCATCTTTAAAAGGAGCTGATGAGGTACATTAAGGTTCTGAGATGATCAAACTACCATGGCTATTTAATTTTCTTCTCTTTAGGGCATTTGAATAAGGGGAATATTACAGCTATAATCTACTTTGGTTTCTGGAAGCTTTTTATAGTATACCACATGACAAGTCTCAGGCATACTCATTAGAGAAGCCAACACCTGGCTTGAAAGAGTCGCAGTTTTAACAACAGCACTGATGGTGTGGAGTCCTAAAGGAAATAATCCTGGGGACTATCTAAAATCCGTACTGATAATAATGATGGCAGTGATGGTGGTAACAACGATTACACAATGCATTTGATAATATTTTCATTTTATGATCTTATTTTTGCCTCACAACCACAACCCTGCCCTCAAGGAGCTCACAGCCAAACTGCTATTGTTGTCCTGACTCTATCAACAAGGAAACAGAAGCTCAAAAATGTTAAGTGGCCAGGCACGGTGGCTCATGCCTGTAATCTCAGCACTTTGGGAGGCTGAGGCAGGCAGATAACCTGAGGTCAGGAGTTCGAGACCAGCCTGGCCAACATAGTGAAACCCCATCTCTACTAAAATACAAAAACATTAGCCAGGCATGGTGACGCGCACCTGTAGTCCAGCTACTCAGGAGGCTGAGGCAGGGGAATCACTGAACCCGAGAGGCAGAAGTTGCAGTGAGTCGAGATTATGCCACTGTACTCCAGCCTGGCAACTGAGCAAGACTCTGTCTCAAAAAAAGGAAAAAGAAAAAAAAATGTTAAGTGACTTGCAGTCAGATCACATCCTGCTTGTAAGTGACAGTGCTGGGACTTTTAACTCAGATGGCCAGTCTCTAAATCTACTGTCTAAGCCATCACACCTTTCTGCTTCTGATGAGTCATATGAGAAACGGAAGAACTACACAAGCACAAATCTAAAATTGCTCATTTCTGCACTTTGGAAAGCAAGAGTAAAACAGACTCTTTTTAAATTTAGAAAAACTGTCCTTAAAAAGAAGATGAGATTCGACAAGGTCAAATGCACAGTATTATGTCTATATTAAAATAAAAAAATAACAGGATGAAGCAAGGGTCTGGCCAAGTAGACGTAATAGCATACCAGAGCAAATTTCCCTCATGAACAGATAAATCAGAAATATGAAAAGGTAATTATTATTACCTATATTAAAGGAAAAGCCATATGCAAAGGTCAAAAAGTTTTCTTTCCTCATTTATTTTAATAGTCAAAAGTCTTTGTCGTAGCAACCATACTTAAGAATGAACATGGAGAAACCAGAGAGGTTTCAAGGAAGAATGTCAGATATATATGGTTACAATGGGTTGGCACTAGTCACAGGCCAGGGCGTTCAAGATTCTATGGCTAACAGAAACACCCAGAGGCTATTCCATGGATTGGTTAGGTTGCCTCCATCATCTGCCTCAATGGATCAGTAGATCTTAGAAGTACTCCAACACTGAGGTCTCTATCTCTTTTTGCATTTCTTCCTTATGTTCAGGACCTACTCTTCCCCAGTTCCATGAGTTGGCGGCTGTTGATCCTAGAATGCTGTCCCCTCATCACAGAGATGGACACATAGCTGAAGCTGCTAATCAGACTCTTGCTTCTGAGAGTAGAAAAAAACAAATATGAAAGGAAGCTAAAGTTGGATCTCCCTTGGCAGGACACCGTGGCTCATGCCTGTAATCCTAGCACTTTGGGAGGCCATGGCAGGAGGACTGCTTGAGGCCAAGAATTAAAGACTAACCTGGCCAACACAGCAAGACCTCACCTCTAAAAAATAATAAATAAAATAGTAAAATTGGGTCACCCTAAAGAGACTATACATAAGTTCCTATTGCTAAGATCACTTAGCTATCCTGTATCTTTCCTTCCTGAGTCCTGTTATTAAACTCTCCATTCTGTGAGCCTTAGTTACCTTCCAATAAATACTTTGGTTGCTTAAATTAGCTAAAGTCAGCCTCCCAAGTAGCTGGGATTACAGGCACGCACCACCACACCCAGCAAATTTTTTTTTTTTTTTTGAGATGGAGTCTCACACTCTTGCCCAGGCTGGAGTGCAGTGGCACGATCTCGGCTCACTGCAAGCTCCGCCTCCCGGGTTCACGCCATTCTCCTGCCTCAGCCTCCCGAGTAGCTGGGAATATAGGCGCCCGCCTCCACGCCCGGCTAATTTTTTGTATTTTTAGTAGAGACGGGGTTTCACTGTGTTAGCCAGGATGGTCTCAATCTCCCGACCTTGTGATCCGCCCGTTGGCCTCCCAAAGTGCTGGGATTACAGGCGTGAGCCACCACGCCTGGCCGAGCAAGATAATTCCATTTACACCCACTAGGATGGCTATAATTTAAAAAGAAAAGAAAAATAAGTATTGCCAAGGATGTAGAAAAACTGAAACGCTCATGCATTGCTGAAGAAAATGTAAAATGGTACAGTCAGTGTGGAAAACAGTTTGGTGGTTTCTCAAAAGGCTGAACATAGAACTACTGTATGGCCCAGCAATCCCACTCCTAACTATATGTCCAAAAGAATTGAAAGCAGGAATTGAAACCAATATATTTGTACACCAATTTTCAGAGTAGTATTATTTATGACAGCCAAAAGGTGGAAACAACCCGAGTATCCAATGACAGAGAGAAACAAAACGTGGTACACACATACCAAGGGATATTATTCAGTCATAAAAAGGCATGAAATTTTGAGATATGCTATAACATGGATGGACCTTAAAAATGCACTCATAAATGCATTATGCTTAATGAAATAAGTCAGACACGGGAGGACAAATGTTGTATAATTTGATTTATATGAGGTACTTAGGCACCTTCAGAGACAGAAAGTAGAATAGTCTACCTGGGGCTGATGGGAGGAAGAAAGGGAAAATTATTATTTAATGGGCACAGAGTTTTTGTTGGGGATAATGAAAACGTTTTGGGTACAGATGATTGTTACAAAACACTGCGAATGTACTTAATGCCACTGAATCAAGCATTTATGAATGGTCAAAATGATAAATATTATGTATATTTTACCACAATAAAGGAAATCTCAGTTATAAACAGTTCTTCTCAGACAGTCATTTCAATCTGTGGCTTAACCATGTGTGTATTAAAGCCTCTCTTAGGACACTTATCCATTCAGCACAGTGGTATCATGAGCTAACTGATGTTCCTCACCAGATTATAAACTGTCTTGGTACAGAACTCTACATTGCATTGTACATGATTGATAAGCACGTATTAAGTACCTGCTGTATTCTACTGTGATATATGCTGGAGGTAAAAAAACAATAAAACACAGTACTTGTCCTCAAGAAGTTTATAATCTCATGTGGAAGACACACCTAGCACGTTGTATATAAAAAATAGCAATGGTATAGGGACTGAAAGGCTTGAGAGAAGAGGCAACATTTATTATAGTGGGTATTAAAGGGTGAACAGGTATGTTCAGACAGAAAGAATGGTATGTATAAAGGCACAGGGAGGTGAATAAGTACAGCATTTTCAGAGGAAAGTTTGTAAAACACACACACACACACCACACACACACACACACACACACACACACACAAAACCACAGAAGCGCTCATGGTGGCAAGAATCAGAAGGTGGAGCTGGAAGGGCAATTTTTGTGAGATTGTAAATGGCCCTGAACGCCACATGAAGGAAAGAACAAGGAAGGGGTCTAAGCACAGGGAAATTGCATGGACAGATTTATTTTCAAAAAGTAACCCTAGAAGTACAGATCACAAAGTTGGGAGAAGGTCCAGAGGCAGGCAAACCAGAGGAGACTGCTACAATGGTCTAGGTGAGAGTCCTTAAGGAACTGAAACAATGTTAAGTGACAACAGGGACAAAGACGAAGAGGCATGCTTTCGAGAGAAATGGCTACAGCCAGAGCAATGGGATTTGATTATCGAGTAGATGAGGAGGAGGAAAGGGGAGGCCATGACTTGCACGTAATCAGACTTCACTGAAGAAAGCGGAGAGAACAGAAAGATGAAGACAGAAGGCAAGTTCTATGCATCATACACTGCTGACTTTCTGACCCTGGCAGCGCCAAGTGTAGACAACCAGTCTTGTATGATTTTAGCAATCGCCATGCCCTTCATGTCTCCTATGTTGTGGTAATGGAAAATCTTACTTGGATAAGATGTAATATGAGCAAGATGTGTATTTAGTTTGAGCCCGGCAGGCGTCTCCAGTGGAGCACAGGCATAACACAACAGGGCCTAGGAGCCTGAGCCCCTTTTCCAGTGATTTGTTCACTACATGTAGGTCGGTATCATTCCTCCCGGCCCTCTGCATTCTGACTGCAGCCATGAGGTCTGATTACGGTCAGCAAGAAGATGCTGACACACTCAGGTTTCCAGAGACACTTGGAGGCTGCTAATTGCACCGTGAGCCTCATGACTACATTTATGAGGGCAGAAAAGCTGCAGGCACTACTTGGCTTTTTTAATGATTTTCTATTAAATTTAGGCAGACAGGGTACAGTGGAAAACTACAGGATGTTTGTTCCCCATCACTATCAACCACATCAACTGCACAGACACAAAAGGCAAACAGATGAATATAGATCAACAAGTTAGTCAGTTCTCTGTTAATAGAGCTGAGCTACTGTCACTTGTCATGGATGCTGAGGCTCTGAACAACCTAGAGGATCTAAAGGCAACACTGAGATCACTGACCCGAGTCCTTTCCCAGTGATCCCAAAATAGATATCATATTGACCAGATAGCAACATTTTCTCAGAGGACCCAAAATTTAGCCCCTTACTGATCTTGAGGTTCCTGACCCTTCATCCAACAGCCCTGCCTTCTTCTCCACAGCAATGAAGAGTGAAAGGGGCGGGGCCACCCTAATGAACCAAATCACAGGAGTTAACTGGTAACTCCACCTGGGCACAATGGGTCAAATCAAAGTCTAAAGCCCAAAACAGTAAAGCAGACATTTACATTGTTTTACACAGGTCACAGAATGTTTGTCTTTCACTGCTGTGTCCTAACTGCTCACTGTTCAGAGCTGTACAATTGCCAAAATACTGACCCAATGGTAATCTGAGAAAGAGGCTGTTCCCTGCTGAAGACATGAGGAAGCAAAGGCTCAGAAAGGTCAAGTGACTCACCCAATTATCACTTGGCTAATAAATGGTCAAGAGGTTCACAGAGACAAGGTCTTCTGGCTCCTAGTCCAAGTTTTTTTGTTTGTTTGTTTTAAGGCTCAAACAGAATTGCCACTCAGCAGATAGCTTATACATTCCTGTAGAAGCATCCCAGGAATGGCTGAGTCCGGATCCCAGGTAGAAGCCATATGATCATTCTTACTTAAGTAGTGAGGTGGTGAAGGTTGAGGCCAGAAGTGAGGTTCAGATATCCCTTAAAATGGAACTGACACAGCCGGGTGCGGTGGCTCATGCCTGTAATTCCACCACTTTGGGAGGTTCAGGTGGGCAGATCACCTGAGGTCAGGAGTTTGAGACCAGCCTGGCCAACATGGTGAAACCCTGTCTTTACTAAAAATACAAAAATTAGCTGGGCATGGTGGTGTATGCCTGTAGTCCCAGCTACTAAGTAGGCTGAGGCAGAAGAATTACTTGAACTGGGAGGCAAAGATTGCAGTGAGCCGAGATTGTGCCACTGCAATCCAGCCTGGGAAACAGAACAAGACCTTGTCTCATAAAAAAAGGAAAAAAACAAAAAACAAAACAAAACAAAAAAACCATGGAACTGACATGGCCTGTGAATTCTGAGTGACCCCATCTTTTTTTTTTTTTTTTTTTTGAGATGGAGTCTTGCTCTGTCGCCCAGGCTGGAGTGCAGTGGCCGGATCTCAGCTCACTGCAAGCTCCGCCTCCCGGGTTGACGCCATTCTCCTGCCTCAGCCTCCCGAGTAGCTGGGACTACAGGCGCCTGCCACCTCGCCTGACTAGTTTCTTTGTGTTTTTTTTTAGTAGAGACGGGGTTTCACCGTGTTAGCCAGGATGGTCTCCATCTCCTGAACTCGTAATCCGCCTGTCTCGGCCTCCCAAAGTACTGGGATTACAGGCTTGAGCCACCGCGCCCGGCGAGTGACCCCATCTTTATAGGGTAATTCTCTTTTGTCCTCTTTTCTCAGTAAAATGTCCTTAGAAAGGTATTTTATCCAAAGGAAAGAGACAAACTCAGAATGCTGTATGTTAACGAGATGCTGTCTTTGGTGTTCTGTATTTAAGTCCCAACTCAGGCCTAGGAAATGCACTGAATCTAAGTAAATTTTGGGCCCCAACAGCCCTGTTTCCCCACCTTGTGAGTCTGCAAGATTAATCACTCTGAGCTTCAGTTTTTCCATCACAACTATGCAAAACTGCCCTTCCTTTTCCCTTTTTTATATTAACAGATGAAAATGCTTAACAGTAAGTAAATTAGTGGCAAACATCTATTTCACTCTCACGCATTGTTTAAAGAACCTCACATGTGATAACTCATTTATCCCTCACAATGCTACAGTGATGTAAGGTGGGTATTATGGTTATCTCTATTTTATGGAGAGAAAACTGAGGCACAGAAAGGAAATAGGCAGAGACCTTGCCCAAGGTCACATGGCTAGGGCGGGATTTAAGTCCAAACTGGCTTCAGTATGTGAGTATTCTCAGCTACTCTGTGATAATGCATTGGAAAGAAGGTTATAAACTCAACCCAATCCCCCACGTGGAGATGAGGGCCTGGAAGCCTCTGAAGCTTCCCTCGGGACCTCGGGGTTTACCTACTCTCCTGCCTCATCCTCCCATCATACTCAGCCCTGCCCTGGGATAACTCCTGGAAGAAGCCTGCAGTGAACACAAAACAAAAAAGCAAGTGAACTTATATCTTTCTTGTTCGTCTGTTTTGTGTGGAAGTGAACCCAGGAAAGATTCAACTTCCTTTCTCAGAATAAACTAGATTGTAAGCCCTGTAAGATCACTTATCTCTGGTATATTCTCTATGAACCACATGCAGGGATTAGCATGTGCTGAGACAAAAATGTTCCTTGAATAAATGAATGAATGAAGCAATCCTTAATAAAACCATACAAATTAATAATGTTCCTGGATCTAGAGGAAATACATTCAATATTGCCTTCATCAAATGTATTCAGCACTAACCAGGCATCAAGCACTGTTTTAGGAGCTGAGGCTACAGCAGTAAACAAGAGACAATTCCCGAACTCCGGGAGTTTAGGATGATTAGTCAGGCTGCTGAATTATTTGCAGAATGAATCTGAGATGAAGAGAGTCAAGAGGGAGGAGGACCAGTGAAGAAGCAGCCGATAGTGAGTTTACGTGAGAGGTCAGGACTGGATCTGAGCATGAGTAGGACAGTTGAGGCCCTGATAGTGGTTGTTTTAAAGAAGGGCTCCTTACAGTTCCTCCTGCTCCTTTGAGAACCAGGCACATCATATGGATGGCAAGGATCATTGACATTCAGAAAGACCAGCTAAACAGAGGACGATGAACATGGAAAAACAAGTCCCTCCACTCCAGCCAGGCCCCTTCAGCTCCAACCAACACCATAGGGCCATTCACCCAGCATTTTGGGGAAAACAAAGCAAGAAAAGCGTGTTACAGCAGACTCATCAATGGATCCAGAAATACTCATGGCACACCCAGGGTAGCTGAAAGGAGCATCTGTCTCTACTGTATTCTGGGTCTGACCCTAGAGCCTCCAGAACTTTTTTACATAGCCCCACCCAGATCCTGGTGGAGCCACTGCCCTCTGGTGGTACCCAATGCAGGAGTTAAGCCCACAGGAGAAAAGAGCAGACAGCTGCCCACCTTGCGGTAGGGCACGGAGTGAGAGGCATATTCAACCCCAAGAGCTCGTCACAGTGCCTGTATGTCTTACTACTGCAATCACTGCTTTTTCCAAAGACACTATTTAGAGAAAACTCTGGTTAAAATGCAAGAGTTATCTGGGACCATTAAAACAGATCTTACTGGCATTCATTAACGATTTGGCATCAATTTAATCAGGTAAATTGCAGTGTAAGTATAGAATTGATTCTAAGAAGATGGGGTTAGGAATAGACTGTGAGTTCACTCACTCATCCACCATTCAACCAACATTGGATGAAGGCTTATCATGTACTAAGCACTGTGCTAGACACTGGAATGCTGACCTTAACAGAAAAGGATCAGGAGGTCTTTGATTGGAGGCTTCTCCCAGCAAGACAAAATGCAGGGTGTGTGTAGTGGCTGTAGAGAACAGCAAAGATGACAGTATCATGTAATGAAAAGAGCAACAGAATGAATCAAGGGAAGTGAGTTTTAGTCTCTGCTACTACCACTACTATATGACACTGACCAAGCCTTTTTCCTGCCCAGGACTGAGTGTCCTTACTTGGAAAGGGTTGAATTAGGATCATCTTTGCGGCTGTCAAGCTTCTAGGACCTTGGCGGCCACTGAAATGATTAGGAGATGGCATAAAATAAACACACTGACTGCTTGGCAATTCTGACCAGCTAGGGCTAGCCCTGGGTGGGGCTTCCTGCCATCAGCCAGGGCAGTCTAAAATTCCTTTACATAGTCCCTGAGGATCATCATCAAGTGACATTCTTCTGACATCCATACCCAACCACTTCATCAGACCAGATACCCCTAGTATGTTATGAACCCCACACTTGTCCCCAGCTACCCTAGTCTCTTCTGGTCCTTTTGAACTGAGACTATTAGGGATGGAGCCAGTTCTTCCAGTGCTATGGGGCAAGAGAGGCTTGGAGAAAAGTAGGAAGTTTTGCAAACTGCTGTTCACTGTTGTAAATTCTACCCTGGGCTGGAAAATTTTTATCTCATGGATTTTTTTTCAAGCAGGAAAGGCCCTTAGAAATAACCTGGTCCAGGCTCTGCATCGGAGCCTGCTGGTTAATTAAAGAACTAAGTCTAATTTCACTCCTGTAGCTCCAAGGCTGGTGTTTTTCAGTTCTCCCACACTGTCCTTCTAGAGGGAGGCTCTTCCCTGGTAGCCAACTCACCCTGGGACCTAAAGCACAGGAGACGATAAACACCTTCTGTCTTTGAAGGAGAAGGAGTATAGCCACAAACACCTATCGGAAATGCCAAAGACAATAAGGTTCATGTGAAATCTGAAGAATCTTAGCAAAAGAGCATGAGACAGAGATGAAAAGAAGAGCGGGAGACAGAAGGCTGCTTAGCGCTTAACAGGAACCATCTCCTACTTGCCCCATAACCATACACATACCACAAGCCAGCTGATTCCTAACCCCAACAGCTAAACTGCCCAAGGCCTAGGTAAGGGGCAACACACACAGTTTACACCTTTTATTATTTTGATCAAAATTTCTCTCCTGGGAGCAGAAAGGGGTCAAAAGTCCAACACCAAAAATATATATCTTTATAAGTCATGGGCAAAGAAGTATTACAGCAGACAGTTATTAAAAAAAAAAAAAAGCTACAGTGAACGCAGCAGAGTAGGAGGTGTGAGAAAACTCACTCCAAGTAATTTATTCACTGAGAACCACAAAGGGCTTTCCCAAGAACAGCAAAAACACCATTAATTTCTCCATTACCCTCCTTTCAAAGGGCTCCAAACACTTCACACATATCGTTTTAAATTGTCCTCAAAGGCTCCAAAATAAGGGGTTACTATTTCCTCAGGTACAGATGGAGAAACTAAAGCATTTACGCCCACCCTGCTCTGCCCAAGTCATCCTAAAAGATTCAGCCAACATCAACTGAGTGCCTGCTATGTGCCTTACTCATGCCAGGCAGAACAGGAGACAGAAGGATGAAAGATAGGATCTTTGTCCTCCAGAAAGCCAGAATCTAGTGGGGTGTCACAGACGCACCTATAAATCCCTTCAAAAGATGACAGCTTATGCTAGGTGCTATTGAAAAGGTCCAAATACAGTATCCTGATAGCTCCAATTTATCAAGTACTTAGTATGTGCCAAACACTGTGCTAAGCCATATTGTTTAAGTGACATAACTGTGCATGACTTACCTTATAGAGGATGGAATGGAAACAAGGAGAGGTAAAGAGACTTGCCTAGGATCTCAAAGCAACATTGTGGCAGAGCAGAGATTAGAACCCATGTCTGTCTAGCTCCAAAGCCCACATGATGAGAGGTGAACTGTTTGGAAAACTGGGCACTGGCCTCTCAACTTTTTAGCACTGAATGCCACGCTTCGGAGGCGAATAGCAGAACACACAGGGGCCCTCACTAGATTTTGGGGGAATGGCCTGTTTCCCAGGCCCAGAATTGTATGTGCATGTACTAACTGGGATTCTCCATGATAGGGACATCTGAAGCCAAAGGTTGGTGTGTCTACCAAAAGGGAACAGAGCTCTCTCTGGGAAAAGAAGAGCTGAAAGGTCCTGAACTCTTCTTGCTACTTTGTTAAGTACTAAAAATGGAGCAGGACTAGAGGGTATGGGATTCCCAGGCTGGCTTTAACAGAAAGTTCACACCCTGCAGGACAGGCATGGCGGCTGCAGTACATATGCAGTACAGTATCCTTTTCTCAGAGCCAGAGTGGAACTCTTGCCGGGGAAGAAGTCCTCTGCCGGAGAAGGACCTGGCTTAGTGACAGCTCTGCAGAGCTCACCTGGTGGCAGCAAGTGCTGCCTCTTTTGCCAAAGCCCCATTTTGGAGGCCAAGGAAGAAAATACCAGACTTAGAGAAAGGAGAGCTCCCCACACCAGACAGGTTACAAAGAACACGGTCAGTCCTGGGGAATGCCTAGGTCTTAGCAAGGACTGGGCTAATAAATCACTCTATTTTAAGTCCATAAGACATAAGACAGATGGGAGAAAGAGAAAGTCCTCCGAACTCTGGGACCAAAGTTGAGCCTGGAACTAGGAAGCCTAATCCCCAGCCTAGCATTCTTCCCACTTAACTCATGGCATCCTTCTGTAATTGTTTCATATCTTAATTTCAACCTAACGAAACAACAAGAAGAACAAAAACCCTTTGATGGAGCCAGGTACTTCTGTGTATTATTATCGCATTTAATGTAAGCGACTTGTGCTTCTATCAGTGGATCAGTTAGTCCATCAGTTCACTCATTATTACTTATATTCTATCTATTTCCAAAAAAAGGTTCAAGTTGGATTACAACAAAAGGCACATGTTATGGCCAAAAGAGCCAATTTTTTTGGAGCAAAGATTTTGAAATCCATCAGATCTGGGCTTGTGACTTACTATGGCGGCCACAGCCAAGTCCTTTAAGTTTTCTGCCCCTTGGTTCTCCTCAGTTGTAATATGGGGACACACTCAACTCTATTGCAAGGTAATTTGTGAGGATTAAATGAGACGATGTCTGTAAAATTCCTGGCACATAGTTTTGCCCACAGTATGCACCTCAACCAAAATAAAAGTAAGAGAAAAGAGTTAAGTAATAGTCTGTGGGGGGCAGGAGAAGAAAGGGGATAATGAATACTTATATCAAAATATCTAAATAAGGGAAGCTCTGTACTTGTTGGCAGTTGTGGCAAAAGGAAAGCGGGACTGCTATACCATTCTCATTGTTTAATAAAGAGAAACATGGAAATTCATCAGGACAGAGAAAGTTCTTAATTCTCAATGCAGAAGGGCTCATAAATACACGAGTGACTGTGTATGTTACACACATACACATGCTTATACCATTTCTCTCTCCAACAGGAACAGGGCAAACGGCTCTCCAGAGTCCTGCTGCCCCCCTGACACCACACTACTGCAGTGTACAGAGAAGTACTTCAAGAGTTAAAACATTTCTGTGCCAATATTTTAAGAGTGCAGAAGGTTCCAAATTACATGTAAAATAAACAATGCCAGACTGTGAAAACTCTTGGCTGCAACGTTCTCTGATGTTAACAAGAGTTTCTTTATTACTGTAACCTTTCAGAAGTGAATAAAAATTATTTCTCTGCCCTAGTTTTGCCCTCCAGTAAAAGTGAAGAGAGCAGTGACCATGGAAAGAGCTGTACAATGACCTCTCATGAAGGCCGGGGGCTGGGAAGGGGGCAGTTTAGAACACAAAGCCTTCCATATATGCTTCTAGGTTAAAGGCTAGAAATTTAGTTTGTGCTGTGCTGATCATATTGTAAAATTTTACCTTCCTAATACTTTTATGTAACCAAAACCCTTAGAGACAAGAAGGCATTTTCGAGAGCCCAACCTGAGCTGGTGCTATGGAGAAAACCCAAATCTGGACCATGATCCTTCAACTACTCAGTGAACCCCCTTACTCAGAAATCGAGTCTGAAGTGTCCTTAACAAAGAAGGAAGAAGTACTGCGTGTGACCAGTACTTAAGACAAAGCATGTTACTTCTCAGACCTTTAAGTGTGGATGAGTCTGTAAATATCATACATACATGAGGATCTCAAAATGGAGCTAGTCTGGATAAGGAGAATCTGCATTTACCACTGCAGGAAAAGGAAGAATGTCACCAAACAAAGCCAAACATTGTTTGCCTTCTCATACCAACTCGGTGCCTTTATCCACACTATTCCTCTGCCTGGAATTCTCTTCTTGTCTAGCAAACACATACTTATCTGAAAAGATTTAACTCAAATGTCATCTATTCCCAGCCTGTCTCCTCTGGGCATTCTCAGCAATTTAAAAACATTATAATTTCTTAATATTGTAATTATCTGTTTATGTTTATCTTCTCCTACTAGACGAGGGAGTCATGGAAAATGTCTTAATCATCCTTGTATCTCCAGTGCTTTTAGCACAGTACCTGGAAGCTAACAGGCCACAATAAAATGGATGGATAGATGGGTAAAACTTTGTTTGTGTCTGGGAACAGAAATCAGACAGAGAGTGATGAACTGCTAAAAAAACAGAACACAAGCTCTGGGATTTAACACAAGGCTAGCTTTTCAGACTTCCACAGAGTTGCAGAATGTTAAGTCTGGAAGAGAATGTAGAAATCATCTAACTCTTCTCCCCAGAGAGGTGATGTGATGTGACTTACTCAGGCTTACCCAAAGAGTGGCCAGGCCAGGCAGAACTCATTCCATTATGCCACACTGTCCCTTCTTATTACTGTCTAAAACTGTAGGTAAAATAAGTAATGATTAAGGTCACATATCTAATGTTTTTTCATTATAAACAAATGAACAATGGAAATCATCTAGGAATTCAAACAACTTGAAAAAAGATACAATATCTGAATTCTTCAAAAAGTTTACATAGTGTCACCATGTGACCCAGCAGTTCCACTCCTGGGTATATTCCTCAGGAAAGCTGAAAACATATGTTCAGACATAAACTCACATATGAATGTTCACAGGAGCATTATTCGCAAAAGCTAAAAAGTGGAAAGTGGAAAGACTAAATGTCTATTAATTAATTAATAGAGTTTTAAAACATGGTATTGCTACACAACAGACTATCCCAAAAAGGAATGATGTTGGTCGGGGGAGTTGGGCAAAAAATAAACAAATGAAGAAAAAAGACAAAAAAGGAATGAAGTACTGAAAATATGCTACAACATGAGTGAACTTTGAAAACATTCTGCTAAGTGAAAGAAGCCAAACATAAAATACTGCATATTATATGATCCTATTTATATGAAATGTCCCAAATATGTCAATCCGTAGAGATAGAATGTAGAATAGTGGTTTCCAGGGGCTGGGGATAAGGGGAATGGGTGTGGCTGCTAATGGGCACAGGATTTCTATCTGAGGTGATTAAAATACTCTGGAATAGTGGTGATGGGTACGTAACACTGTGAATTTACTAAAAAGCATATTTACATGTTATGGGATATGAATTATATCTGTTTTTAAAAACATAAAAATGGAATATCTGCCCTCTAGAAGCTAACTAACTGGAGAAGCTAGGACCAACATGTAAGATGCTTGGCCAGGCATGGTGGCTTATGCCCAGCACTTTGGGATGCCAAGGTGGGAGGATCACTTGAGCACAAGTTCAAGTGATCAGTGTGGGCAACATGGCGAGAACCCATCTCTACAAAAAACCCCACAAAAACAAAACCTCAAGATGCTTAAGGACTAAAAGGTTCAATGCTACAATACAAGTGGATACTGTGGAAGTTACAGGAAGAAAGAAACAACACTTAGGTTAAAAATCTTAATGCCAATGCTAGAGCCATAGTTTTTAGTTAAGTACAGAGTAGTAATTAAAAGCACAGGCTCTAGAGTCCAGAAGGTTTGGGTTCCAATCCAGGCTCCCATATTTACTGTGTAAGTCTAATTAAATTGCCTAACAGTGGTAGGTAGGCTGAATTTGGTCTCCCAAAAGATATCCATCTCCTAGTTCCTGGAACCTGTGAGTGTTACCTTATATGGCAAAAAAGGATTTTGCAGCTAGGGTCAAATTAAGACACTTGAGACAGGGAGGGAATCCTGGATTACCCAGTTGAGCCCTAAATGCCATCATACATATTGTTCCCTTTAAGAGAAAGGCAGAGGGAAACTAGGCTCAGATAGAAGAAAAGGCAACATGACCACAGAGGCAGAAATTGCAGGGATGCAGCCACAAGTCAAGGAACGTGAGCAGCCACCAAGAGCTGGAAGGGGCAAGTCTCCCCTAGAACCTCCAGAAGAAGCACAGCCCTGCCGACATCTTAATTTCAGCCTCATGAAACTGATTTCTGGCCTCCAGAACTGTAAGAGCACAAATTTTTGTTGTTTTAAGCCACCAAGTTTGTGGTAATCTGCTGTACCTGCTATGGGAAATGATCTCTGAGCCTTAGTTTCCTCATCTGTAAAATGAGGCTAGAAATGTTACTAATCTCACAGGTAAGACTATTGTAAGATGTTATAAAATTCAAATGGTGCTTGTAAAGTGCATGAAAAAAAGAAAGTGCTCAATAAATATTAGCTATTACTATTGGGGAACTCTGCTTCTGAATTATACTGAAATCCTCAAGTTTTACATGTTGTTAGCTCATGCCTTAGCAAGGAGAGCAGTAAGAGTGGCAACCAAGATACCCGAGTTCTACTCTTCAGTCAGTTTCTAATTTGTACGCAGCTCTTCCAGAGCCAATTTCCCAATCACCTAAATGACAGAATTAGTTTAGGAGCAGTGGTTCTCAAACTAGAGAGCTGGTGAGAAGACAAGACTGTTGGGTCCCACCCCGAAGATCAAGGGTATGCCCTAGAGCTAGCATTCTTTTTTTTTTTGAGATGGAGTCTTGCTCTGTCACCCAGGCTGGAGTGCAATTGCAGTCTAGTCTCATTGTAACCTCCACCTCCCAGGTTTAAGCAATTCTCCTGCCTCAGCCTCCCGAGTAGCTGGGACTATAGGTGCATGCCACCACACCCGGCTAATTTTTGTATTTTCAGTAGAGATGGGGTTTCACTTTGTTGGCCAGGCTGATCTCAAACCCCTGACCTCATGATCCGCCCGCCTTGGCCTCCCAAAGTGCTGGGATTACAGGCGTGAGCCACCATGTCTGCCCTGAGCTAGCATGCTTAACGAGATCCCAAGCGATGCTGAGGCTGCTGGTGTGGGGACCACACTTTGAGATCTCTGGATCAGATTATTTCAGTGTTCCTTTCCAGTTTAAACAGTCTAAGATTCCCCAGTAACATCCAACAGATGCAGCACTCAAGTAATAAACACTGCTGTACCATGCTGAAATAGCCTTAAAACTAAGTTCTTTTCCTAAGTAAGAGTGGGAGGGTGAGTATGAAGTACATGGTAAAGACTAGTTTTAACTTCTGAACTAAGCAGATTGAGAAATCTAAAGCAATCGTGGAAACAGGAAGAGACTGTCCCCTTATCCAACATGCTGGCCCCATTTTAATTTATCTTAATCCCACCTTTCTGCCTTTTCACCAGACCCCTTCCCCTCACGGGCTCCTCTAGAAACACATCTAGGTGTCTCCTGAATTCATTTATTGGCTTTGCCGCACACAGTATAATACCGCCTTTGTTAGTCTCCTGGCCCGGCCCCTTCAAGCACGGTGTTCAGTCTCGGTGTTCCTCTACCCTTAAAAAAAACACAACCAAGGAGTCTCTGAAAAATAATTGTAAAATCAACTAAGGCAAATTCAGACGATGTAGAGACGTTCAGACTCTAAACGATGGGAAAAGAAACAAATTCAGAACATTGTCAGCATTCTCATGTCTTTTTCCCCTTAATCTCCATTAGTCCTGTTGAGTAGGAAGTCTCTGCCGTATTAGAACATTGTCAGCATTCTCATGTCTTTTCCCCTTAATCTCCATTAGTCCTGTTGAGTAGGAAGTCTCTGCCGTATTGGATTAGAAATTGAGTAAAAGAGGCCTCAGGCTTGGGAGTGCACTGAAGAAATAAATGCAGTGCCTTTAGATTCAAGAAAAGCTGTCCTCTTGGTCTTTGGCAGTGCTTGGTAATAAGACAGGAGAAAAGGTTTCTTTCTTTCAATTGGAAGGTATCATGGTATAGTAAAGAGGACACTGGACTGGAAATTGGCGTAATCTGGTCTTGGTCCTCATTCTGCTTTCTCTAGTTGTATGACCTTGGCCAAATCAATGAACTTTTCTGGGCATCCATTTCCTCACCACAGAAATGAGAGGGCAGAACCTTAACCAGAAATATGCATTAGAAATCTTTTGGGGCCGGATGCAGTGGCTCATGCCTGTAATCCCAGCACTTTGGGAGGCCGAGGCAGGTGGATCACTTAACGCCAGGAGTTCGAGACCCACCTGGCCAACATGCTGAAACCCCATCTCTACTAAATATAAAAAATTAGCCGGGTGTGGTGGTGTGAGCCTGTAGTCCCAGCTACTCAGGAGGCTGAGGCAGGAGAATTGCTTGAACCTGGGAGGTGGAGGTTGTAGTGTGCCGAGAACACACCACATACCACTGCACTCCAGCCTGGGTGACAGAGCGAGACTCCGTCTCAAAAAAAAAAAAAAAAAAAAAATTTGGGATTTTTCAAAATGCATATACCTGAGTCTCTTCACAGACTCAAAACCTCTGAGGCACCCAGTCTGACATTCCAAGGTTCACCCATCCTATAAAGCAGATTAAAAGTATAACCAGGATGAAACAAGAGCCAGGGAACCCATGAGGCAGGGCAGAGAGAGAACGGACCTTTTTCAAAACGGGAGGATGGTAAGAGAAATTGAATCCAAGTGTAATTAGAGAAGACCATTCTTAAGTCAGTATTTGGAAGACAAGGCTAGCCAGACGCTAACAAAAGAAGCAAGTATTTATGTTCATCCAACACATATTTGAGTAGTGACTTCTGTAGGCATGTGGTTTAAGACACCAGAAATCCAAGAATCCTTATCCCATCCAATAGGAGTGACCTACATAAACCACGAGCACACCATGGTAAGTTCAGAGAAGGCCAGATATATTAACATTATTGGTGAGTACCGGGAAAAGCTTCTTGGAGGAGGTATTATCCAGCTTGTGTCTTATAGTGCCATGAGCAGAGTAGACGGAGAAGACCAGATCAGATGGAACAGCATAAACAAAAGCCTAGAGGCATAAAAGAACACAGCACACTTATGGCACCAGTGAATGTCTGGCATGAAAAGAATATGTATTTGTGTGCATGCACTTAAAAACTTTTTTGGAAGGAAGGGGTATGATTTGTTGGAGATTAAACTAGAAGAATGGGGGTTAGAGCCAGAACATGAATACTTCTTTTCTCTCCAATTTTTTTGCTTTGAAGAATTTCAAAAAATTTATAAAAGATGTAAGAGTAATACAACAAAAACGTATATAAGTTGTTTTGATATCTGCAACTTCAAATGGTTCAGCAAAAGAAAAGGGTGTGTAGATGCATGGGTAGAGATAAAGCAAATGTTGCAGAAGATTAAACCTTTGGCACAATCTTAGATGCACATCTTTAGATGCACAATTTTTAATTTTCTGCAACATTTGCTTTATCTCTATCCACACATCTACACATCCTTTTCTTTTGCTAAACCATTTGAAGTTCCAGATATCAAAACATTTTACCCCTAAATACTTCAGTATGTATCTGCTAAAAAGAAGCACGTTCTCCTATGTAAATACAAGGGTTCTATATGCATCCTTACCCAATCTAATAGGAGAGATCTATATAAACCAATAATTACAGCACACCATTATAAGTTCTATCTCTGAAGTTGGTGTAGTGCTGCAGCAACGCAGAGTCCGATGTGCCACTCAGAAGGACAGGACTGGCACCCTGACTGTATGCACCCATGCGTCTGACCAGTTGTAAAACTGCTTGAGGCACCTACTCCTCTAACTCTTGCTACCTCTTAAGGCCTAGGGGTAGGAAACATATGTAAAGAAAGGCATGTATCTATCAGAGGTACATTTTCAGTAGGACCCTGCTTAAATTCGTAAGCCAATCCCAAAATGGAATTATTCTGACTTCTAAGAATTTAGCCTTCTCTCTCAAAACTGACTATCCGCTCCAACAGCTCAGGCCATTTTAGATACTTTCAAAAGAACAGCTGGTATCTGAGAACATGTATTCTTATTTTCATGGCCTCAAGCCCAAGGGATTGTCCTTTAGTTACACTCACACCATTTTCCCCCCAACCCAAGGAGTGTAATAGTGCAATCACAGCTCACTGCAACATCGAACTCCCTGGCCCAAGTGATCCTCCCACCTCAGCCTCCCGCAGAGCTGGGACCACAGGCATGTGCCACCATAACCAGCTAATTTTATTTTTGAAAAGATGGGGTCTCCCTACATTGCCCAGGCTAACTATACTTTTTGACATGCTCCTTGTCTTTAAAAACAATACCTTTGGCAGTGAGTTTTAATTCTGACCTAGAGATGCAAAACAGTACAATTTTTATACTGTTGTAAAATAGAAGAGGTCTGAAAATTTTTGTGGGGAAAGAGAGGAGATTTGGTGACGGGTGGTGATTACAGAGGCCTGAAAGGAAATTTTCAGAAAAACTGAAGTCTCTTAAAATGTAATGCCTTTGTTAGTTTAGATACATAAAATACCAGCCGGGAGTGGTGGCTCATGCCTGTAATCCCAGCACTTTGGAAGGCCGAGAAGGGCAGATCACCTGAGGTCAGGAGTTCGAGACCAGCTGGGCCAACATGGCAAAACCCTGCCTAAAATTACAAAAATTAGCCAGGCATGGTGGTGCACGCCTGTAATCCCAGCTACTCAGGAGGCTGAGGCAGGAGAATCACTGGAACCCGAGAGGCAGAGGTTGCAGTGAGCCAAGGTTGCGCCACTGCACTCCAGCCTGGGTGACAGAGAGAGACTCTGTCAAAAAAAAAAAAAAAAGAAAAGAAAAGAAAAGAAACATAAAACACCCTACGTATAAACTGGGGTTTTTTAAAAATCAAGCAATTCCGTTAGAAGATGGAAAAGTATGGGAAAAGAAACTAAACAGTTGATGGTGGGGGAAACGATTTCTTATTTCCTTTTCTTCCAATATTTAAGAGTAACACAGCAAACAAATATCCTCAGAATAAAACACAGTATCTCCCTGCCCCACTTTTTCCAGTACATATTCTGGGCCTGCAGGAGTGTCTTCTTTCATTCTTCAGATAGTTACTGGGCACCTATTCAGGAAAGGGGCAATAACAGGCACTTTGGAGACAGATGCACGTGATCCTGCACCACAGGAATTCACCTGGAAGACAGTCAACATAACTGAATGACAACAATACAAAATAGAAACAGTAACAGCTGGAAGAAGGGTAGATATAAATCATTAAGGTACTTCCTTAGGGGAAACTGGGATTGGCTTCCAGTTAGCTGTGGAAGGATGTGAAGGAATTGAGGCTGGGGTGTTAGGGTAATCTAGGCATATGCACCGAGTGAGCAAAGACACAAGACAGAAATAGCAAGGAATTCAGCTTGGCTGGAATGAAGGGTATGTGAAGCAAGGATGGAATGTGATGTTCACTGAGTGCTTACTAAGTGCCAGGCACATGTGCTAGTAGGTTTCACATATTTGAAGTTCAAGAAGAACTAGGGGAAATGAATTTGGAGAGGTAGTCTGGAGTGTGATCATAGAGGACCTTACAAAGCAAAATGGTGGTTCTGAGAAGCAAGGCAGAATTACACAAGAGTCCAGTTCAGCCCACAGTTCCTCCATTTTTCCTAGGCCCTCTGCACCATCCCATCAAGCAGCTCTGCTACAGAGACAGCAGGGGACCATGAGGTGACAGAAGGTGCATTCTTACTCTGGAAGTCTCGCTGAGGCAACAGGCATGCCAGGGACCGCTGATAAAGGTAAATTGTAATTTCTCAACTACAGTCCACTCCCATCCCTTCCCACCTCTGTCTTGGAAAGCTTGAGCCTGCTCATGGTGAGCCACAAGGTGGAGATGTCTGGCAGGGCAGAACTGAGAGGAAGTCGTTTAGCCAGCCTAAGGTTACCATTAACACTTTGAGCCACTGCCGTGAGCTAATTTTTATGTTTGTTTTTTAAGTTTGGTTGAAATGTCACAAATGGAAAAATTAAGTAAAGCGCCCCGGTTAGCCACAAGACTGGACACACCTGGCTGCAAACCCAGCAAAAGAAACTTACTTCATTAGTAGGAGAGGCAGAGAGTGAAATTTACATCTGAAATCTGCCTGCACCAGGAGAAAGTGCTGAGGCCAAAGGCGCTGTCTGTTTTTACAGCTGTGTCAAGTCTTAGTTCTTTACTCTTACCAACACTCAGGAGTGCGGCAAGGGCCCAAGGAAAAACGGTCTCCAACCTCTTCAGCTGCAACTCAGCTCACAAAGATTTTTAAGAAGCAGTTAATGAAATAAAACAAGACCAGATGAGGTGATATAATGAACTTTATTTCCACAGCTAATTTATAAGTTTAAATCCCAAATAATGTTTTTTTAAGTCAGAACACTCTAAATTATTGATGTGATTTTTGTAACCTCAAATTTAACACCTGCTTTTTGTACCAGCTTCACGATGATATATGAGTCTGCTCCATTTTTCACAATAGTTGGGCTCCAAAAAGTTGGTGAAAAGCAAATTTTTGTAAAATAAAAATTTTCCCACCAAATCAGAATAGAATTCTAATTTCAAAGGAGTTTTTGATGCAAATTTATTATTAATCACTAACTCAAAAGTGGCTCTCTTATTTCTTGATCTTCCACACACCAATCCACTCAAAGCAATCACCTCTAAGTTTTTGGCATGAGAAAAATCACTACTACATTGATCGGTTTTATAAATTCTACTTTTTATATGAGTTTTCTTACAGAGGTACACCTGGGATGCCAAATAACACAGACATAGATTTGCAAATTACCACCTTCAAATCAGATTTTCAAGCTGAAAAAAAGCTGAAAACTTGGGGCTCATGCAGTTAGGCCTCCCCTGTCCCCACCTTTTTTTTTTTTTTTTTTTTTTAACACAGAAACTGAAGCACAGAAGAGGAAAGATTTGCCAGTCAGGGTGAGAACCAGGCCAGACTGGCTCTACACTGCGTATCACTTCTCCCTAACCACATGTCCCATTTATAGGTTGTACACACACAGAAGACTGAGATCCCCTCAAACACACACATGTACTCACACTCATCCATGCATGCATTCACGACCCACTGGTTAATATACAATTGTCTTGCCTATATAAGGCGTGTCTATTTATGCCATGAGGTTAAAAGGAGGTATCAAGTCAACTATAGCAGAAAAGCAATAAATAGTAATTCCCCAACTCTTCCAAATCTGTTATTTTAAAACCATCATCCTTTACTTACAGTCTTTGTAACTAAATTGGAACTTGGGCACTTCTCTTCATAAAGGCAATTTAAGAGCCTGTATTGGGGTACCACCTAAAGCCTTGCTATTGGCCCCTACCCCACCCTGCGTCACTAGCAACATCTGCATCACCTGGAAGCTTTTCAGAACTGTAGATTTTCTGACACCTGTCCTGAAACTTACTGAATCAAAATCTGTATTTTAACAAGATCCTCAGGTGAACTACAGGCACATTAAGGTCTGAGAAACGCTTACCTAAAACACTTCCTTATGGGCAGCACCCTATCTACAACAATCCAAACAGAAAAAATGGCTTGATAAAATGCAATAGGGGAAAAATTCCCCTAATTCCTGCAGGACTGCACTGATATACACTTGGATCAGAGACTAATAAATCAGGTATGATTTATCTAAAAAATGTTAGCTTAAAAAAGAATTCCAAAGCCTGGTATTCAATATATTCATTCATTTGACAATTATTCAATGTTTACTGCATAAGCAAAAAACGGAATAAGATGGTTTTCTGCTTTTATAAAACTTACAGTTAAGTAGAAGGGACACTACATAAGAATTAACATGGGAGAAGGCTCAAGTGTTGACTACTGTGATGAAGAGAGATGGAGGTCCAGAAGGAAATTCATCTGCGGGCAGAGGCAACTAAAATATTCCTGTGGTCCAGGAGTCAGCAACCTATGGCTCATTAAACTAGTCAGGACAGGGACAGCTGTGGCCCATAGGGCTCTAGTGAGACAACTTCCAGCAGAGTTTAGTCAACAATGATAAGAACAGGTTCACTAAAGGAAGAGCTACTGTGTAACTGCCTGGCAGTCAGCCAGGGCTTTGGCTGACCAGGAGGTATCTCTGGCCGTCATTAAATAGGACTGAGATTGCCAACCACTTTATGTCCACTGTGCACTGCCGCAGAGTCGGGTGGTAAGTACTTGAGGGCATGTGGGAACACTCAGCTGGGTGAATACCTTAAAGGCTGCTGATCTCACTCTGGGCAGCTGTGATATCGTGAAATTTATATTTGGTCTTCAACTCCTTTCCTGGCATACAACTCCTAAAATCTTTGGCCTCTCCCAAGTGGTGTCTTTTTGTATGCTAATGATTGACTGGTGGCTGGCAGCACTTAGGTGGCTTCAGGATAGGGGCTGATCACTGAAAAGACCAAGGGAGGATTAGAAGGTTAGGACTTTCTGTCCCATCTCCCAAACTCCAAGGAGGGCAGAGAGGCTGACTGATTTCCAATGGCCAGTGGTTTAATCAGTTGTGCCTACATAACGCAGCTTCCATAAAATCCCTAAATGGACTGGGTTTGGGGCACTTCAGGATAGCTGAACAGGTGGAGGCTTCTGGACAGCTGCACACCAGGAAAGGTATGGAATCTCCTCACTCCTTCCCACATCTTGTCCTATGCATCTCTTCATCTGTATCCCTTGTAATATCCTTTATAATAAACCGGTAATGTAATAAGTGTTTCCCTGAGTTCTGTGAGCCGCTCCAGCGAATTAACTGAACCCAAGGAAAGGGTGGGAAACCCCAATTTATAATCAGTTGGCCAGAAGCACACATAAAACAGCCTGGAGCTTGCAACTGGTGTGGCAAGTTGGGGGCAGTCTTGTGGGCAAAGCCCTCAACCTGTGGGATCTGACACTATTTCCGGGTATACAATATTGGAATTGAATTGGGTTAGAGGACACCCACCTGGTGACCTCTCTCCAGAAGTGATTGCCTGTTTGCTGTGTGGGAGAAACTCCCACAAATGTGTCACAGAAACCTTCTGTGTAATTGTAATTGAGTGATAGAACAGAAAAAATACTTTCTTTTCCAATATTACACAGCAGCCAAGACAGTAAGAAAGCATAACAGTGAGAAAAATGAAAAAGGAACCAAAGAGGATCATTACAAAGATAGCTCTCAGGTGAAGGATAGGCATCAACTCAAAAATGGTTACTTTTCTCCTTCCTTGAAGGTAAGAAAAAATAACAAAAAATAAAAAAGGTTACTTCTGGGGAGTTAGACTGGGGAGAAAAAAGACACTTGTTTTTTACACTCAATACTTTTTACTCTTTGATTTCTATTCTGTGAGCATATGTAACTTTTATAATATGTCCATAAACTTTGTTTACTTCTCAGTCCACAGGGATAACTTTGCCCTGTAATGAAAGAAACCAAATTAACCCATTTCATGACCTAGTCATGGTTCTAATTTGGATGCTCCCAAGCTGGGAGGCAATGAAATGAGAAGTAACAGGGAACCACAAGCTACTAAAACATGATCTAGATACACAAAATACACAACACAAACAAAAGAAGATACTATTGAGAGGTGAAGTCAGCTAGGCTTCTGGGTCAAGTGGGGACTTAGAGAACTTTTCTGTTTAGCTAGAGGATTGTAAATGTACCAATCTGTGCTCTGTGTCTAGCTAGAGGATTGTAAATGCACTAATCAGCATTCTGTAAAAACGTACCAATCAGCGCTGTGTGTCTAGCTAAAGGATTGTAAATGCACCAGTCAGCACTCTGTAAAAATGCACCAATCAGCACTCTGTGTCTAGCTAAAGGATTGTAAACACACCAATCAGCACTCTGTAAAATGGACCAATCAGCAGGAAGTGGGCAAGGGCAAATAAGGCAATAAAAGCTGGCTACCCTAGCCAGCAGCGGCAACCCACTTGGGTCCCTGTCCACACTGTGGAAGCTTTGTTCTTTTGCTCTTCATAATAAATCTTGCTGCTGCTCACTCTTTGGGTCCATATCACCTTTAAGAGCTGTAATACTTGCCGTGAAGGTCTGCAGCTTCATTCTTGCAGTCAATTGAGACCACGAAGCCACCGAAAGGAAGAAACTCTGGACACACCATCTTTAAGAGCTGTAATGCTCACTGCGAAGGTCTGTGGCTTCATTCTTGAAGTCAGCGAGACCAAGAACCCACCGGAAGGAACCAACTCTGGACACACTATGATCTGTATAACCAACTACATTCTAGTGTTTTGGTTTCATTTTTCTATTGTCATTACATCCCATGTGACATATATATACAATATATTCCCCTTTCTCAGGTTAATTATTAAATGTACCAATGTACATTTTCAGTAGGTATGTTACTAGACTCTTCTAGGTTGCTAGTGATCAAGGAGCTTGAGTTTCAGTTCCTGAGGAGAGTGTAGGCCCCATACCAGGGCCTCCCAACAGAACTAATTTATAGGACTGGTTCAAATATTGAATTGGTGTCAAAGGTATAGTATCCTTCACTGGATTATCATTTGATTCCCTCCATTCACCAAATCCATCCCTCCTATCACCATGATTTGGGCTTTACAATCCCATCTCCATACAAGATGACTTCATACTGACAAATCACAAATAATGTGTACAAACACACAAAGTATCTGTGGAGTATGAGTTTCCACAGAGGCAGAAAAAGTGACTTTAGCTGAACTGCCACTTGATATTAGGCAGCATTTCACAGAAATCTAAAAGCAGGGCCATTTTAGAACAGATAAAATTCCAAACTCAAACCCTTCTCTGGAATTGTCCAGGACCAGCATCTGACAGCACTCACTTACCCCCATGACTCTGCCGCGCTGCTGAACATCCTCCCACATAAAATGAACTATGATACGACACATGTACTTCCCACTCCGGCCTTCCTGCTTCATTCGGACTAGACACATCCTGGGTGGGAAGAAGACAAAAAAACTCTTGGCTGTTTGCATTTTTCACATCACACATTTCCACTGAAGGTCTCCTCATCTAAGAGTGAGTTTAGCAAAGGGCACCAAATCAAACTGGAAGTGAACTTAGTTTTTTTAAAAAAAAACTTTTGGCCGGGCGCGGTGGCTCAAGCCTGTAATCCCAGGACTTTGGGAGGCCGAGACGGGCGGATCACGAGGTCAGGAGATCGAGACCATCCTGGCTAACACGGTGAAACCCCGTCTCTACTAAAAATACACACACAAAAAAACTAGCCGGGCGAGGTGGCGGGCGCCTGTAGTCCCAGCTACTCGGGAGGCTGAGGCAGGAGAATGGCGTAAACCTGGGAGGCGGAGCTTGCAGTGAGCTGAGATCCGGCCACTGCACTCCAGTCCGGGCGACAGAGCAAGACCCCGCCTCAAAAAAAAAAAAAAAAAAAAAAAAAACTTTTACTGAAATATAACAAAGATACTATTAACTGTATAAATCTTAAGTGTACAGCCTGGATGAATTTTTATGTATTACACATACACCCACACAAGCACCACCCAGATCAAGATACAGATTATTTAGGGCACCTCTGATGGCTCCCTCATACCTGGAGGGAACCACATTTTGTGGTTAGAAGATAAACAAGTCTGAATCCTTCATTTTACTGATGAAAGCAGGAGTCCTAAAGAGGGAAAGTAATTTGCCCAACACCAGAGTCCATAAAACTGGGTATAGAACTGTGCTGTCCAATACAGTGGCTCCACTGTGGCTATTGAGCATTTTAAATATGGCTAGTCAAAACTGAGATGTGGCACAAGTTTAAGATTTCAAAGATTTAGTTCAAGAAAAAGAATGTAAAATATCTCATTCATTTTTAATACTGCTTTCATGTTGAAATAATATTTCAGATATACTGGGTTACATAAAACCTATTAAAATTTGTTTCTTTTTACTTTTTCAAATGTAGGTACTAGAAAATTTTAAATTACATACATGGCTTGCGTTATACTTCCATTGGACAACACTTGTCCAGAACACAGATCACAGAAAGTATTATGATTATATTTCTGTAATTATCAAATTGTTTCCCCCACCAGAATGTAAGCTCTACTGAAGATAAAGATCAAGTCTGGTTTTTGTCAACATTTTATTTCCAGGGCTTAAGTATAGTAGGCACTCAATATACACTTGCTGAATAAATAAATGAACAAATACCACAGGGCCAAGGTTAGGACCTTTTCCCCTATACCACATTTGCCTCTAGTCAGTCCAGAAGGTTTTCTGCTCAAGACCTTACATAATCTAAACATACAAGAATTATATTTTATTATATATAGGAATATAAGCAAGGTCCCCAACTTTTCAAACTAGTTCCTCATCTCATGACCATAGTTCATTCTTTTCTGTTTTCCCCTTTTTGAGACAGGGTCCATTCTGTCACCCAGGCCGGAGTGCAGTGGCACAAACACAGCTCACTATAGCCTCGACCTCCCAGGCTTAAGGGAGCCTCCTGCCTCAGCCTCCTGTGTAGCTGGGATCACAGGTGGGTACCACCACGCCCAGCTAATTTTTTATTTTTTTGTAGAGATGGGGGTCTCACTTTGTTGTGCAAGCAGGTCTCGAACTCCTGGGCTCAAGACTTCCTCCCACTTCAGCCTCCCAAAGTGTTGGGATTACAGGTGTGAGGCACTGTGCCTGGCAGACCATACTTATTTTTATTGTTTCTCATTAAATAGCTCCTTAAGCAGCTACAACACGATTACTCACCTAAAAGACAGTTCCTGTCACAATTATGGAATAGTTAATCCAACCTGACAATTCTACCTCCATACACAATTGATCCGGCCAATTAAAATCTATCAGCAATAGTATGGTACAATGAAATGATTACAGCTTGGCCTGTCTCAACATCTTTGTTAATAACTAAGATGGAGAAAACAAAACATATTTACCAAATTTGCAGATGACAAGAAGCTGGGCAGGAGAACAAATGTGCTAGATGACCCAACCATGAACCAAAAGTACTCTAATAGGTTGAATCTAACAAGATCAACCTAATAGGGATAAATTCAGGATCCTGCATTTGGGTCTGAAAGAACAACTGTAAAAGTACAGCACAGATGAGTCATGCCTACCTATGTGTGAAAAGACTTACAGGCTTAAGTTGATATTATGTGCTCAGTAGGAATCAAGAGGATGACAATGTTGCCCTCCAAATTAATGTGATTTTAGATAGAGTAATGCAAATATAATATCCTCAGTGTGTAAAGTGAGACTTTTGTTCTACTCAACACAAACCAGAACCTATTTGGAATACTATCCACAGTTTTGAACATTATATTTTAAGAAATAGGAGGACCAGAAGTATCTTAAGAAGACCAGAAGATATTTAGCCTAGAGAAAAACAGGAAAGTTGACTTAAACATTGTAGAAAAGTGATTAAACTGTTTACCAAAGAGAATCAGGCCACGCCTGGTGGCTCACACCTATAATCCCAGCATTTGGGAGGCCAAGGTAGGAAGATCACTTGAGCCCAGATGTTTGAGACCAACCTGGGCAACACAGTGGGACCCCGTTTCTACAAAAAATATGAAAATTAGTCAGGTGCCGTGATGTATGCCTGTAGTCCCAGCTACTCAGGAGGCTGAGGCAGGAAGATCCCTCGAGCCCAAAAGGTCAAGGCTGCAGTGAGCCATGATGGTGCCACTGAACTCCAGTCTGGGTAATGGAGTGAGACCCTGTCTCAACAAACAAACAAATAAAACCAAAGCATTAGAATCAGAACCAATGGGCAGGCCATAGAGGGAGAAAGATATACTCAACATTGAAGAGCAAAATCAAAAGCTTACTAACAGGAATGTCTAAAGTTTTGTTTTTTTAATTTTAGAGACAGGGTCTTGCTCTGTCACCCAGGCTGGAGTACAGTGGCACAATCATAACCCATTGTAACTTCAAACTCTTGGACTCAAGCCATCCTTCCACCTCGGGCTCCCAAAGCCCTGGGATTATAGGCATGAGCCACTGTGCCTGGCCTGAGTGAGTGTCTGAAGATTTGAATTATGAAACTGACAACCTCAAAAAGTAGAGAATTTGCCTGTCACTGAGAAGTGAATCAACGCTTGGTGGGAACTCGGGTATCTGACAGAAGGTCAGGTGCAGTGGTTCACACCTGTAATCCCATGGCCGGGTGCCGGTTCACATGGCCGGGTGCAGTGGTTCACACCTGTAATCCCAGCGCTTTGGGAGGCCAAGGCCGGCAGATCACCTGAGGTCAGGAGTTTGAGACCAACCTGGCCAACATGGTAAAACCAAAAACACAAAAATTAGCCAGGTGTGGTGGCGTGCGCTTGTAATCTCAGCTACTCCAGAGGCTGAGGCAGGAGAACTGCTTGAAATCGGGAGGCAGAGGTTGCAGTGCCAAGATCACACCACTGCACTCCAGCCTGGGTGACAGAGTGAGACTCCATCTGAAAATAAAAAGAAGGCTGACTACGTGATCCCAAATGAGGTTTATTGATGTGATTCAAAATCTGTAGACTGGGTGCAGTGGCTAATGCCTATAATTCCAACACTTTAGGAGGCCGAGGTGGGCGGATCACCTGAGGTCAGGAGTTCAAGTCCAGCCTGGCCAACATGGTGAAACCCCGTTTCTACTAAAAATACAAAAATTAGCCAGGTACAGTGGCATGCACCTGTAATCCCAGCTGCTTGGGAGGCTGAGACAGGAGAATTGCTTGAACCCGAGAGATGGTAGTTGCAGTGAGCTGAAATCGCGCCACTACACTCCAGCCTGGGCGACATAGCAAGACTCTCAAAATGAAAAAACAAAAAAACTGGCCGGGTGTGGTGGCTCAAGCCTGTAATCCCAGCACTTTGGGAGGCCGAGACGGGCGGATCACGAGGTCAGGAGATCGAGACCATCCTGGCTAACATGGTGAAACCCCGTCTCTACTAAAAAAATACAAAAAAAACTAGCCAGGCGAGGTGGTGGGCGCCTGTAGTCCCAGCTACTCAGGAGGCTGAGGCAGGAGAATGGCGTAAACCTGGGAGGCGGAGCTTGCAGTGAGCTGAGATCCGGCCACTGCACTCCAGCCCGGGTGACAGAGCGAGACTCCGTCTCAAAAAAAACAAAAAACAAAAAACAAAAAAACTGTAACCTCTGACCCCAGATAGTGCTTAAGAAATAGCACTTTATAGGCTGGGTGTGGTGCCTTACACCTGTAATCCTAGCACTTTGGGAGGCTGAGGTGAGCGGATTACTTGAGGTCAGGAGTTCAAGACTAGCTTGGCCAACATGGTGAAACCCGTTTCTACTAAAGATACAAAAATTAGCCAGGTATGGTAGTATGCGCCTGTAATCCCAGCTACTTGAAAGACTGCAGCAGCAGAATTGCTTGAACCTGGGAGGCAGAGATTGCAGTGAGCCAAGATCACACCACTGCACTCCAGCCTGGGCGACAGGGTAAGACTCCATCTCCAAACAAAAACAAAAAACCAGCACTTTGTGACAATAATGAAACAGGGCACAGAAAAAGATTTAGCTACTTGACAGGACACAGAGCATATTCCACAGCAGAAACAAACTGGGAAAAAGTTCAACAGTCCTTTTTCATAAGACTTTTCTAAAAGTTAATCAAATCCCTCATGCCAGCCTCTCACCTGAAAAGACGCTGTGTGTTTTGATGCTTAAGTGCTGTCAGAGGCCAATTCATCAACAGTAATAGTGAGGTAATGGAATTCTTCATTTATTTGAAAATTCTGTAGTTTGTTAATACACCTGCCCTCTGAGGTTTAAAAGGCACAGATTTTCTCAGACCATAAACTTTCTAAACGTATCAACATGGGATGAAGTGTTTTTTGTTTCACAACAGTTTGTTCCATAGCCCTTACAGATAACAGTGGGCTCAAATGGTTATCCAGTTGAAAAGATAAGGCAAAATGAAGACACTTTCAAAATGGTGACTGACAATTCACTCAATGAACATAGGAGTCCCTATTGTGTGAAGGTGTATGGCTGGATGCTCTGGGGATTACAGTGATGGCTAAAACTAGAACCCAGCTTTTATGGAGCAGTTTCCTCTAGGTGAGATAAGGTACACCACACATAAACAGCCCTAAAAGGGCATGCCATAGATTTCTCAAGAGAAGAGTGCCATGGAGCTTAAGAGGATGACTTTTGGCCAAGTAGAATCAGAGAAAGCTTCATGGAAAATGAAACACCATACCTGGATCTTGGAAGGATAAGCTGAAGTTGAACAGGTTGAAACAAAAGACAAAGGGAATGTCCAGCTGATGGAATGTTCCAAGCAAAGGCAGGGCCATGGAAGAGTTCAGGATGTCAAGGTAAAAATGAATACCTAGATTGTGGGGAGGGCAGGGTATAGGATGCAGAAAACTGAAGCCATAAAGGTCATGAAGAGCTTTAAAATGACTTGCTGGCCGGGCGTGGTGGCTCAAGCCTGTAATCCCAGCACTTTGGGAGGCCGAGACGGGCGGATCATGAGGTCAGGAGATCGAGACCATCCTGGCTAACACGGTGAAACCCTGTCTCTACTAAAAAATACAAAAAACTAGCTGGGCGTGGTGGCAGGTGCCTGTAGTCCCAGCTACTTGGGAGGCTGAGGCAGGAGAATGGCGTGAACCCGGGAGGCGGAGCTTGCAGTGAGCTGAGATCCAGCCACTGCACTCCAGCCTGGGTGACAGAGCAAGACTCTGTCTCAAAAAAAAAAAGACTTGCTAAGAAAAAGTATGGACTTTACTCAGCAGGCACGGGCCAGCTACTGGAAGAAGATTCACTTCTTAGCACTGAGAACAGCTGAGTCTCTGAGAAGTTAACCCTTTCTTCCCAGCCTCAATCCTATAATAAAATATAAGTATCACCAGGGCTGGAAAAGCACAAATTTGGTGAATATAGTCATGTATAACATAACGACATTTTGGTCAACAACACACCACACATATGAGAGTGGTCCCATAAGATTATAACGGAGCAGAAAAATTCCTATCATCTGGTCTAGATGGTCCTGACCTGGTAGAGGCCTAGACTAATGTGAGTGTTTGTGTCACAGTTTGGTTTTTGTTCTTTTTTTAGAGACAAGGTCTCACTTTGTCACCCAGACTGCAGTGCTCTGATACAATCATAGCTCACTGTAACCTCAAACTCTTGGACTCAAGCTATCCTCCTGCCTCAGCATCCCAAGTAGCCAGGACTATAGGTGCATGCCACTGCGCCCAGCTAAGTTGTTAATTTTTTTGTAGAGACAGGGTCTCACCATCTTGCCCAGGCTGGTCTCGAATTCCTGGGCTCAAGTGATCTACCTTGGTCTCCCAAAGTGCTAAGATACAGGCAAAAGCCACTGCACCCAGCTCTATGTCTTAATTTTTAACAGAATTTTTTTTTTTTTTTTTTTTTTTTTAGGCGGAGTCTCGCTCTGTCGCCCGGACTGGAGTGCAGTGGCCGGATCTCAGCTCACTGCAAGCTCCGCCTCCCGGGTTTACGCCATTCTCCTGCCTCAGCCTCCCGAGTAGCTGGGACTACAGGCGCCCGCCACCTCGCCCGGCTAGTTTTTTTGTATTTTTAGTAGAGACGGGGTTTCACTGTGTTAGCCAGGATGGTCTCGATCTCCTGACCTCGTGATCCGCCCATCTCGGCCTCCCAAAGTGCTGGGATTACAGGCTTGAGCCACCGCGCCCGGCCCAGAATTTTTAAAAGTAGAAAATAAAATTTAAAAAAAAATGGAAAAAAGGTTATAGAATAACAATACAAAGAAAGCTGTATAGTGTGTGCTTTAAGCTTAAAATGTAAGAATCAAAAAGTTTTTTTAGGCTGGGCACGGTGGCTCACACCTGTAATTCCAGCACTTTGGGAGGCCAAGGTGGGTGGATTACTTGAGGTTAGCAGACCAGCCTGGCCAACATGGTGAAACCCCATCTCTACTAAAAATACAAAAATTAACCAGGCGTGGTGGCGCATGCCTGTAGTCCCAGGTACTCAGGAGGCTTAGGCAGGAGAATCACTTGAACCGGGGAGGCAAAGGTTGCAGTGAGCTGAGATCACGCCACTGTACTCCAGCCTGGGCAACAGAGCAAGACTCTGTCTAAAAAAAAAAAAAAGTTTTTTTAAATTAAAAAGTTTATAAAGCATAAATGTTATAGTAAGCTAAGTTTAATTTATTATTGAAGAAAAAAATTTAAATAAATTTAGTGTAGCCTATGGCCAGGTGTGGTGGCTCACACCTGTAATCCCAGCACTTTGGGAGGCCAAGGCGGGCAGACCGCTTGAGCCCAAGAGTTCAAGACTGACTGAGGTAACAAAGTGAGACCCCACCTCTACAAAAAAATGTAAAAATTAGCCAAATGTGGTAGTGAGCACCTGTAGTCCCAGCTATTGAGAAGGCTGAGGTGGGAGGATTGTTTGAGCCTGGGAGGTCAAGACTGCATTGAGTTGTGGTTGCGCCATCAAATTCTGGACAGAATGATAGAGTGAAACCCTGTCTCAAAAAAAAAAAAAAAATTAGCTTAAGTGTACAGTGTTTATAAAGTCTACAGTTGTATACAGTAATGTCTGACTCACCCAGAGCAACTTCTAGTTCTGCAAGCTCTATTTATGGTAAGTACCTTATACAAGAATACCATCTTTTATTTCTTATATTGCATTTTTACTGTACTTTTTCTATGTTTAGATGCATTTAGATACACAAATACTTACCATTATAACTGCTTGCAGTATTCAGAGTTGTACAGGTCTACAGCCTAGGAGCCATAGGTCATATCATACATCCCAGGTGTCTAATAGGCTATACCACCTAGGTTTGTGTAAGTATACTCTATGATGCCCACACAATAATAAATACCTAATGATGCACTTCTCAGGACAGATCCCCATCATTAAGCGACACACGACTGAATTTACTTTAATAGAACTATCCTTTTCAGAATATTCTGATCCAGAAATATAAACTAAAGATTATACCTGCCTTTTGAGAAATATACAACCAGCAAAGATTGTTATAACCTATACCTAATTTTGCTGATACTAACAGTTTAAAAAACATGGATTGATGCCTGAAAATAAAAGGAGGGCAAATTCTCATTACTCCTAAAACGTTGGACCCAATAAGTTCAACAGACCTTTTATTGATGCAGAACACTAAATATTGTAACTCCTCATTTAACATCACAGATAGATTCTTGGACACTGTAACTTTAAGCTTAACAACATAAAACGAAACCTATTTTACCATAGGCTAAGTGACATAAACAAGAGTTATATTCCTACAGTATATTTCTGGTCACAAAAACATCACTAAACTTCTAAATAAAGACCCAAAAGACTTCCAATATTAAACACTGAAATAATGTGAGCTATGCATACATTATGGCAGGGCACACTTAGACCCACACCCATTCCAATAAGGACAATTTAGACATGTCAGTTCACCTCATGTGCACATCTTTGGGATGTGGGAGGAAACAGGAGGACCCAGAGAAAACCCACCTAGACATGGACAGAACATGCAAACTCCACACAGACAGTGGCCCCAGATGGGAACTGTTATTTTTTTCCTCATCACTGTTATAACAAAATGACATTGAACAGAACAATGTAATTTGAAGAACTGCTATATAAAGCTCTACAGCAAATCTCATTACACATAAAGTTGTAAGACCAAAGCAAAGAATCAGTCTTCCTATCAACCTGAAGTTACTGAAGATTCCCATGAGTTCTACTGGGAAAATAAGATTCTGATCTACAGGGCTGTCCAATCACCAGTACCACATTCAGCTAATTAAATGCTCACCTAATTCTTTCCCTGAGTTTGTGAATCAAATTCACTAGGTAGTTAAGGACAGAAAAGTAGTCCTATTGTGAAGGACTTTTTTGTTTATCCTCTTCAAGGGAAAAGCAGAGCTCAAGGCTGGGCCGAAATCTTAAGACAGTCAGCTGCCTGGAATGTCCAGACAAGCAGCTGAATACCAATTCTTAGACCACCTGACCCTGAAGCCTATCACGTTCAATTTACTCTTGTTTGATAACTGTTTGGAATAGGTAATACATGCACATAGTAATAAAAACCAAGTCTTCTTCCTACCTTCATCCTCTGCCAACCAGTTCCTCTCCCAAAGGCAACCTCAGCTACTAGTTTCTTAGGAAACCTTCCACATATAACCTATACACACACAAGTTTATGTATGTGTGTATTCTTTTTACATAAATGGTACCTTCTTTATCTTCCCTTTTGTGCTAATATTCTACACATACTACCTTTTTTTTTTTTTTTTTGAAACGAGGTCTGGCTCTATCACCCAGGCTGGAAAGCAGTGGTACAATCTCAGCTCACTGCAACCTCTGCCTCCTGGGCTCAAGTCATCCTTCTACCTCAGCCTCCTGAGTAGCTGGGACTTCAAGCATGCGCCACCACGCCCAGCTAACTTTTGTATTTCCTGTAGAGATGAAATGGGGTTTCGCCACGTTGCACAGGCTGGTCTCAAACTCGTAAGCTCAAGTGATCCTCCTGCCTTGGCCTCCCAAAGTGCTGGGATTACAGGCATGAGACACCACACCCAGCCAACATACTATTCTCAGACATTAAGAAAAAATTACATCTGATACTGGAATAGAAGGATGGAAGTGAAGAAATCTCAACTCCAACTCTGTGTTCCATCCACAGACACCCCAGTGAAAAATTTTGGACACCAGAATGGATTCCTACTAATTTATTTGACCATTGTTCGGGTGACATCTGATTGATGCTGAATTCAACTAATTTATCTGGCAATTTTTCCTATTCTAAAAATGACTAACAGGAAGAAAGGAAAAAAAAAACTTAAATAGCAAAAACGGACAAGTGCTATAATTAACAGTTAACACAACTACATGCCAGGCACTAGGCTAAGTGATTTGGATGCATTATTTTTTCTAATCTTTACAACAACTTCATGAAGCTGATACTGGTGTCCTTACTGTCCTCATTTCACAGGTGAGAAAATTTGAGTCTTAGAGAAGTAACTTGCCCAACGATACAAACCTAGTAAGTGCTAAAACTGAGATCTGAACCTAGACAATCTGATCCCAGAGTCCTACTAAGGTTTTTGTTGTTTTCGCCTCCTTTAATGATTAGAACAAACCCTCCAGAATCTATTGACCCTATTTTTCATTCAGTCCTCACAAGTACAGTAATTTAAGCTTCAAAACTAGCATCATGTTAGAAATACCACATCAGAAAAAAAAAAAAAAAAAGACTGGTAACTGGAGGCAAGCATACCTATAACAAGAGTAACTGCTAGCAGCCTAATAGGAAAAGAGGAAATGAAAAATTTATTTAATAGAGACATGAAAAAACTAGCAGAGCAATTGAGGTTCAACAGGTACAACTCAAAGACAATAGTCTGGCAAAATACAGTTAAGAGTTATCAGGACATCAGTTATTAGGACAACATCAGTTATTAAGAATTATCAGGACATCATGAGTGATTCAGAAAAGGCTGAAGTATGTTGAATAGTAAAAGAAAAATAAATAGGCCAGGCGCGGTGGCTCATGCCTGTAATTCCAGCACCCTGAGAGGCCAAGGCGGGCAGATCACCTGAGCTCAAGAGTTCGAGAACAGCCTGGACAACATGATGAAACCTCATCTCTACAAAAAATACAAAAATTAGGCCGCGTGCGGTGGCTCACGCCTGTAATCCCAGCACTTTGGGAGGCTGAGGCGGCCGGATCACCTGAGGTCAGGAGTTGAAGACCAGCCTGACCAACATGCTGAAACCTCGTCTCTACTAAAAATGCAAAATTAGCTGGGCGTGGTGGCGCATGCCTGTAATCCCAGCTACTCAGGAGGCTGAGGCAGATGAATCGCTTGAACCCGGGAAGTGGAAGTTGCAGTGAGCCAAGTTCGCATCATTGTACTCCAGCCTGGCAACAGAGCAAGAAACCGTCTCAGAATAAACAAACAAACAAACAAAAATTAGTGGGGCATGACTGTAGTCCCAGCTATTTGGGAGGCTGAGGCAGGAGAATCGCTTGAGCTCCAGAGGTGGAGGTTGCAGTGAGCTATGATTGTGCCTGGGAGACACAGACAGAGCTCGCCTCAAAAAAAAAAGACATAAAGAAAGAAAGAAAGAAAAATAAAACAAAGTCAAAATGGTTAATAAAAATAAAAGACTTGAAGATCCTGCTACCCACTGCAAAACAAAGCCAACACTTGTCACAGACTCTGACCATATAACAATAATGTTGAGTCATTAAGTAAGCTATTTCACAATACAGCTCACTTTAAATCACATCATGGGTGTATATCCTCTTAATAAATGTCTCAATTTAACATTGAGAGGTCAAATTACATTTTGTCACTGATTTAAAGTCATAATATCAGACCTCTGTTGGAAACGAGGGGGAACTGAGGACAGGGGGCATTATGGAGGGAATAACAC
This sequence comes from Trachypithecus francoisi, assembly GCF_009764315.1. Taxonomy (NCBI): domain Eukaryota; kingdom Metazoa; phylum Chordata; class Mammalia; order Primates; family Cercopithecidae; genus Trachypithecus; species Trachypithecus francoisi. The sequence goes on from NW_022681467.1 coordinate 30,881,592, forward strand.
ACTTCCATGCTAAAACATAATAAAATAAATAAAAACTGCCCTCAAGAATGTAGGCTGGGCACAGTGGCTCATGCCTGTAATCCCAGCACTTTGGGAGGCCAAGGCAGGTGGATCACCTGAGGTCAGGAGTTTGAGACCAGCCTGGCCAACATGGTGAAACCTCATCTCTACTAAAAATACAAAAATTAGCCGGGCATGGTGGCAGGTGCCTATAGTCCCAGCTACTCGGGAGTCTGAGGCAGGAAAATCACTTGAACCTGGGAGGCAGAGGTAGCAGTGAGCCGAGATCGTGCCATTGCACTCCAGCCTTGGCATCAACAGTGAGACTCCATCTCAAAAAAAAAAAAAAGCAAAATATCAGTGTGCCAATCTGTATCCAGAAAAAAAAAAGAATGCAAAATAAACTTTAAAAACTATCTTGTAATAAAAAAGATTCCTATATTAATTAATCATTTATTGAACAAGTATTACTAAGCACCTACTCTGAATATAGACTGAATCTGTGCAGATACTACTCTCTGTTTAAGATCAACTCAAGGTGCTCCTCCCAAGTTTGATGTGTCACCCAGGCTGGAGTGCAGTGGTATGATCTCGGCTCACTGCTATCTCTGTCTCCCAGGTTCAAGAGATTCTCCTGCCTCAGTTTCCTGAGTAGCTGGGATTACAGGCACCCACCACCACACCTGGCCAATTTATGTATTTTTAGTAGAGACAGGGTTTCACCATGTTGGTCAGGCTGGTCTTGAACTCCTGACCTCTAGTGATCCACCTGCCTAGGCCTCCCAAAGTGCTGGGATTACAGGCGTGAGCCACCGTGCCTGGCCTGATGATGTTTTTAAACCCACAATTTATTATTTAGGTTTTAAGCTTCACAGTACTATCCTTGTCTCTCAGTGATTCCAGTGGCTCATACATAATACTGATCTCTTTTATATATAAGAAACACAAATAATCCAGCTAGCAAAGTAAAGAAAAAAAGGAGTGTTCAAACCTGGCACCCAGATATCTCTAAAAGGCAAGCATGGAGACGGGACACAGGAAGAAAATGTCACTCACTAGGAGTATCAAATGATAAAGGGCTGAAGCTATCAATCCTTCCTTATGGAAAATAATAATAATGATTACTACCATTTATTAAGTTCTGTAATATGAAACTTGTCACTGTAAGATGCATTTACATTCATTCTCTCTCTCAGAACATTATAACTATCCCTGTTTCACAGAAAAGAAAACACACTCTGAAGAGGTTAAGTAACTCAAGATTGCACAGTAGAGAAGAAAGGGGCTGGAATGAAGCCTGAGCTCCCCCCTTTTTCCCCCATTCTGTGATAATACAGCACCAAGAACCTCTTCCTGCTAAATAAGACAAGTAGGAAGGCAACAATACTGTCTGCAGAGTCTCCTTTGAACAGGAGAGTTTCCTAGCTATGATTTCCTCCTCTCAGCCTAAATCTGGGAGGGAAGATTCTTGTTATTCCTGATGCTGACCTCCTGCCAGGTACTGGCAGCTCTGAGCATCCTGTCTCACTCGCTCTGTTTGGGCCCTCTGACAATGCCAGTTGTGTTTTGGCCTTGTTTCTCCCGCATGGTAGTTTATAAGCTGCTTAGAGTAGATCTGATTTTGAATTAATAAAGACTAGCAGGCACTTGGGCAGGTTTGTCACTCTGGCTGCTATGAAGGAATCCCAAAGGGGACTTTCACAAAGCTTGTTTCCCTTACTCTGTCACCAGCTGAGGCCAAGAAAGCAGAGCCTAGATGGCTACACTCAAGCCCCAGCAGTGTGCTAATGAATGAGTTTATTGATCTGTAAGCTGGCACGCTGACCCTTTTTCAGGGCTGTGTACAAGGCTATCTCTACCTGGTTTCCCAAATTCCCTCACCATGAAGCCTAACCCTTCTGGGGGGAGCATGAGGGCCACAGGACAACCTGTGGGCAAACAGACAAGTTGGGTGAGGTACTTCCTGAAGCCATCTCACCTGACAACAGGCCTCCTCCAAGAGCTACACCTGGCCTGCAGCTTGCCTGTCAGATCCGCTATAAAGAATAAGCCCCTGGGTAGCGGGTATCAGCGCACTTAGGGTATGCAATGTTGGTAAAATGCTGCTGCATAGGCCTTTGGTTTGGGCAGTAAAGCTACAAGCATGGGTGTTTTAACACTGCAACTCTGGCTGGGGGAGGGTAAAAGAGGATGTGCACATGGCCAGGGCTCACCATGTATAGCAGGCCTGGGGTTGCTGGAATCCAGCAGAAGCCTGAATGCCCTACAGCTACAATAAAAATGCTGTGGTGGTTTTAAAGAGCCTCTGCAAAGGCTGCCAGTGTCTGCCAGTGCAGTTCTCTGGCTGCACTGAGACTGGCACCAGTCTGCTTTCTAACCTCTTCCCATCCCCACACTTTAATTCCTTCTCTTCTTTCCCAAAGGCTTCTTCCCTTCAGCTTACAAAATCGTTCCAGTGTTTCCCCCACTTTAAAATAAAAAACAACTAAATGCTTCCCTTCTAAACTGTTTTTCCCTCAAGTGATCATCCCCTCATTTGAAACTTCTTAAAAATTAGTTTACAATAACTTCTTTGCCTCTTAATTACTCCTCAATCCTATATAGTGTGTTCTAGCCCCCAGAAGTCCAAGGCAACCCCCCTTCCCCCGTGATCCCATATAATCTGTACATCATCCTGTGCTAGTTTCAGGTTTACCTGTGGCCTCTCCCGGAATACACAGAGTGAGCGCCAAGAAACATGGGGCCCGTCGTAACAGCTGGTGATCCGTAAATGTTTGCTATGCTCATATGACATGTTCATACTCAGGGGAAGAGACCCCTATCCCCTGACCACCAAATAGGACAACCAGAAAGGAAGCAAAGTGTTTAGAAGGGGTAGGTAACCACAGTTAACTTCAGAGTTGTCTCGGGTCCTCTACTACTGAGTAAGTGGCCTGAGACAATTCCTTAAAATTGCCAAACCTGTCTCCCCATTTGCAAAATGAGAGAAGTGGACTAGATCTGTAGTTTTTAAACTGCACTGTGAGTTTCCATGGAACTACTTGAGGGTCTTTTTTTCAGTGGGCATGTTGTGAAGTGAAGCAAGCAGGTCATTCCCACCCCCTTTTATCATATATATCATATTTGGTGGCTGAGCATAAGATTTCATTTTTAAAAAGGACTCTGCTGATAAAAAGTTTGAAAATCACTAGATCCCTCTACTTGGAAGGCTTTTTCATCCACTCTTTCATTTGCTAATTTCTATTCACCCTTTAGGTGTCAATGTAAGTGTTCTCTTTAGTGAAGCCTTCCCTGACTGACCCACCCCTAAACTAAATGAGACGCCCAGCTTCTCCCACGTAGCCTTGTCACATCCTCTCACCACACCTATCACAGCTGTGATTTGTTTAATGTCTCTCTTCTCTCCTAAGCCCTAAGAGGGCACGAAATAAATTTGTCTGCTATACACAGTACCTTCAATCAAGAGAATAAATGTCATAATTTTATGAATCTATGTTTAAGTAGGTACTTAAGTATTAATTAATGTTAATTTAAGTATTTAATTAGTTACTTTAGTAGTTATAATTACTAAAGAGGAAAGCAACTTAGTGCTTTGAGTTAGCCAGACCAGCACCTGAATTTCCTCTCCACCACATTCTAACTACTTCTTTGGGAAAGTTCTCTGACTTCTCTAAGCCCCTAATCCCTCATATGTAAAATGAGAATAAAGAAGTTGTGATCATGTGTGAAATAATGTATGTAAATAAATAAATGATAATATACATAAAACACCCAGTAGTAAGTATATTTATGAAATACCTGACTTTAAAATAACCTTTAAAAACAGACTACATTTTACTCCCTCTCCATCCTACCTTCATTACAGGTATGTTCTAATTTTATTAGTTCCATTCCATTTTATAAAATTAATTTCTGCATTGAGAAGGTACTAGTGCTCCATGATTTCAAAAGGGGAGTCTCTACAAATCTGTTAACACTTACAATGCCAACACAAATTCCAACTATATAAATCTCCCTGCCCAGAAGAAAGGGAATGCTTCATAGCAGAGATAATACCTGAATTGGATACTGAAGGAAAAACAGGAATTTGTCAGGTGGAGAGGAGGGGGAAGGGTCTTCTAGGCAGAAGAAACTTAGTGCAGAAGACTTGATATTTCTACTACATAGTTTTGCTTTTTCTTGCGGAGAAGGGAGTAGTGATGGTAATGATGCCTAGAATAGCAACAAATGAGACTAGTAAAGGCACCATAGGTCACATTTGATCAGATGTGAATGTAGTGATATGAAACTTGTATTTTATTTTATTTATTTTATTTTATTTTATTTTCTGAGATGGAGTCTCGCTGTGTCGTCTAGGCTGGAGTGCAGTTGCACCATCTCAGCTCACTGCAACCTCAGCTTCCCGGGTTCAAGCGATTCTCCTGAGTAGCTGGGACTACAGGTGCCTGCACCATGCCTGGCTAATTTTTTGTATATTTAGTAGAGACGGGGTTTCCCCATGTTGGCCAAGCTGGTCTTGAACTACTAACCTCAAGTGATCTGCCCACGTCAGCCTCCCAAAGTGCTGGGATTATAACTGTGAGCCACCGGGCCCAGCCAAAACTTGTATTTTATTCTGAGAACAATAGAGAACGTTAAGGAGTGAGTGCGTGTGTGTGCATATGTGTGTGTTTGTATGTGTGCTGACCCCATTTGTGCTGAGAAGGCCAACAGAATGGGAATGGGAAGCTAGAGGCCAAAGACCACTTTTCAAGTACAGTTGGTTGCAACTCAGTGTAATCAATTTAGTGGGTGATATCATCAATGTCTGTTTAAAATGAATTCAAATGAAATAGAAAATATTGGGGGTTCCCTCTCTCGGCCTTGGAGCCTCCCTCCCTCGGTCTCTGTACAGAGCAGCTGCTTCTTTCTTCCTTCCCCCTTCTTTCTTGCCTATTAAACTCCCTGCTCCTTAAAACTAAAAAAAAAAGAAAGTATCAGAGATTACCTGACATTATAAGGATAAATTTTACAGAACTTTTGTACCAGATTCATGTGTCCATTCATATGTCCATTCTGGTCACAAAGTAACATGCATTTGTTACTACTGGTCAGGGTCAAAAAAAGTTTGAGTTAGGTGACTGAGCAGGTGAAGGGGTGAGGGAAAAGACAAAGGAGGGCTCCCAGGTTTCTGGTGTGGGCATGATGCCAGTGGCCAAGACAGGGAATAGGGGAGGAGGCCTGCTTTTATCAAGTCCACGTGGGGATGCCGGACAGCGCAGACAGCGGCCTCTCTCAGCATTTTTTCAGCAGCCACAGTCAACACTAATCTTGTTCAGCAAAGACAATGAACACATAGTCATTGCAGCTGCAAGCTCAAGTGAATATACAACTGATAAAGGTCCTCTAGGAGCTGGAGGGCGTCCCAGTCCTAAATCCCAAACCACAGAAAAACTGTGAAACTAAAAAAAAGCAGACAGGATAAGTGAAACACCATTTCCTCCAGGGAACTAACAGGGTGTGAGAAATCTTGTCCTTATTCTAAGAGTCAACAGGGAACCCTTACCCTTGGGAACCTAAGCAAACCTTCTGAAATGTCAGCCACCAGGGTATTTTTGTTTATTAAGAGTTTGTTTGGGCCGGGCGCGGTGGCTCAAGCCTGTAATCCCAGCACTTTGGGAGGCCGAGACGGGCGGATCACGAGGTCAGGAGATCGAAACCATCCTGGCTAACACGGTGAAACCCCATCTCTACTAAAAATACAAAAAACTAGCCGGGCGAGGTGGCAGCGCCTGTAGTCCCAGCTACTCGGGAGGCTGAGGCAGGAGAATGGCGTGAACCCGGGAGGCGGAGCTTGCAGTGAGCTGAGATCTGGCCACTGCACTCCAGCCTGGGTGACAGAGCGAGACTCCGTCTCAAAAAAAAAAAAACAAAGAGTTTGTTTGGTTTTGGTTTTGTTTAGGGGAGGAGGCGTTATTTCTACTTTTCTAACTGTTTTCTAAGCCTCCTACCCCACCCCACACTACCACCTCCAAGAGGTACTTCAACCCCTGCGCCTCCAGCAAGTCCACTGAGTCCTGTAACCTTGATGTGGCTATCCTTTGGTTACCCTCCTGGAGCTTCAGGCTAAAAGAGCAGGGCCAATAGAACATGGCTTGGGGTGGATCCATCATTCCTCCTAACTGCCTGCCCCGCCCCCCGTCCCCCTCCATTCCATTAGAAGAAAGAGTTCTCCAATTCTTGGAGTATCACAGCACAACTGAGCCCCAAGCTAACTACTTTCCTGGTGACCCTTCTACTACATTCCTCAGTAAACCTGCCCCAGACACGTCAGGCAACTGGCTGCCCTCAAATACTCCATGTTCTTGTACATGTTCTATCTTTTGTTCCCAATATTTCCTCAACCTAAAATGCCCACCCTTTCTCTGACAGAAATTCTAGTCACTCTTCGTGGTGCATCTCAAATGTCACCTCTACCACAAAGCCACTTTTTATCCAACACTCCACCCCATCACCAAATCTGGATTTAGTGACACCACTTTGTGCTTCCACTGCATCTGCCTGTGTCTTGGGCACAGCATTTCTTTCACTGTCGTGCATTATAGGCAATCGTGCTTTCATGTCGTCTCTTTTCCACTAGACTTAACGTTTCTTGAAGATCCAGACACAGAGCCTGTATCTGATTTGCCCAAAAGAAATGACCAGAAAAGAACACATGTCATACCCTTCTCTCCAACATCCCATGGTCCTGCACACACAGGAGGTCCTCAAGAAGAGTGTGCTGATTCAAACTGAAAAGCTACAGATTCTTTCCACCAAAACCTGCAGACCATCAGAACTAGGGGAGAGAAAGAGTGGAAGGGGAATCAAGCGTAGATTTGAAGCAGACAGCTTCCCTCTCTCGATTGAACTAGGGGTGGTACACCCTACTCCTCAGAAATTAAACCAACCTCAGCAAGGAAGATTCAGCAGGCAGTTTGGAAACTTTAAAGAACTATAAGTAGTTTCAAGGTTCTCCCAGCTGCTGTTAGTCGGGTATTGACCTTGGGATGTGGTCACAGGGATTATATATTTTATTTTGCCATCCACTCCCTCTAACACTGATACCTCTAGCTATATGGGCAATAAAGAGTCTTTCATACAGGTTCTGAACATTATCTTTGAGTTCCTCTGGGAACACCCTAGCCTTCTTGCAACCCTCCCACCTTTCCAGTGAGTAATTTTACAGTGCCACCTCTGCCGTCCTCCTCTCCTGAAAAAGCACTTTTTCCCCTCAATATATCCAGCTTCCCTCCCTGAACGCTATGCCCTAAGCTTCACCATTAAGACAATAGGAAGGCAGTATGCCTTCTAAGCTACCTGATGCGTGGCACATTTCAAAGAACTAACAGGTAGAAGTATAAGAGTTTTGATAGTTGCAGCTTCCTTTGTGATCCTATAAGTACTTCTCATTCATATTTATTATATAACTTAGGCATTCTGATTTATAATTGACCATTTTACACAACTTAGCTCCCTCACTTGACTGTAAGCTTCTTGAGAACTATTCCCTAGTTCCCACAAAGTGCCCAGGACATGGTGTGCACTTAATAAACTACTGCTTAGAAAAAGATAGCATAGGCTGGGCATGGTGGCTCACGCTTGTAATCCCAGCACTTTGGGAAGCCAAGGCAGGTGGATCACTTGAGGTCAGGAGATTAAGACCAGCCTGCCCAGGATGGTGAAACCCTGTCTCTATAAAAATACAAAAAAATCATCTGGGCATGGTGGTGGGCTCCTGTAATCCCAGCTACTCAGGGGGGCTGAGGCACGAGAATCACTTGAACCCAGGAGACGGAGGTTGTAGTGAGCCACAGTTGCACCACTGCACTCCAGCCTAGGCAGCACAGTGAGACTATGCCTAAAAAAAAAAGTGAAAAAAAAAAAAAGCATAAAATAAACTGCCACCTTAGGCCTCCTAAGCCAAACTCAGTGTAACTGTGTGAGTACAGAGGAAGAAACATTTCGGAGGTGATCAAAACCAAAAAGTATATAGTAGTCAGTTGTGCGATGCAAAGGCTCAGCTGAAGGCAGTCTCAAACAAGGGTTCTTTTGACAGGGCAGCCATTCCCATGTTCCTCAGATACTCACTATGGTCAAAGTAGTAAACTTAGTTCTCCAGAATTTACTTTCCCAAGATCTGGCAGTTCAATAAATACATTCCCCAGCCCCCCACTTCAACAACTCTCCTATATCCTTCTGACCTTTAATACTGTGTAACGTTAGATGAAAAATTGATTTTTTTTGGCTACTTATTTCACAGCTGAAGAAAAAATATACTGTTTAAGGTGTTAAATATTTTTACATGTAACAAACCTGGCATGAAGCTAACCTGTATGCACATTTTAGAGGTACAGGCGTAAATGTCAGTGCTATAATTTGTTATAGGTTTCTGATGACCAGCAATGAAAATGACCACGGATTCTCACAATTCAAACCACTTTTACGTAAATGTGAACTTTCCTAAAACAGCCAAGGGAGAGAAAACTTTCCATCCAAGCTCACAGCGTCTCTTAAGAGATACTGATAGCATTGTTCACTGGGTTAGGTGTTCTTTGAAAAAATCCTACAAATATTAGTTTTCTTCTGGGCCTATGCTTTGACCTTTAATAAAAATGTGCTTCAAGACACCAGTTATTAAAATGAAAGGAACAGTTTTTAACACCTGAACAACTGCCATTTCATATAATCAGCCCTGCTGAGGGCTATACCTTACAAGTCAACAGTGTTTAAAAAAAATACATTTAGTGACTTCATTTAAATTGCTCACTTACCAGACGTGGAGTAGGGTTATAAGAAACCATGAATTGAATGTATCAGGCATCTGACACCCTAGAAAATAACAATAAGGTATAAGTATGTGAGGGTTTAAAGGAGGCATATTGACTATATTTTAAACATTGGCAGGCACGGTACTTACAGCGCTGTCTGATTATGCTATTGCAGAAAAGTCCAGTAGAACAATAGGGAGAGACCATGGAATAAAAGAACATTGAATCATAGCGCGCCAGGAGTAAAAGAAAAAAAAAGGATGGATGTGGTGGTTCACACCTGTAATCCCAGCACTTTAGGAGGCCAAGGTGGGCAGATCACCTGAGGTCAGGAGATCAAGACCAGCCTGGCCAACATGGCAAAACCCCATCTCTACTAAAAATACAAAACTTAACCAGGCATGGTGGTGGACACCTGTAATCCCAGCTACTCAGGAGGCTGAGGCAGGAGAATTACTTGAACCCGGGAGGCAGAGGTTGCAGTGAGCCAAGATCAAACCACTGCACTCCAGCCTGGGCAATAGAGTGAGACTCTGTCTCAAAAAAAAAAAAAAACAAAAACAAAACATTGAATTCAGTCTGACCACTAGCCTTCTAGTTCTAGCCCTGTTACCAGCTTGTTATGTGGCCTTGGACAAATCACTTCTGCCCTTTGAGTCTTGGTTTTCTCACCTTGCGGAATGTGGCCTAGATTATTTCTATGGTTCCTTCTAGCTTCCATGTGATTCTACAGTATTTTCCCTCCATGGGCTTGAATTCTGAAAAGCTAGGCAAACACTCCCTCACTTTTTTCACTTGGGCTCCACTGAGAGGCTTAAGTCTTTCTAGTATCCTTTTCCTGTCTTCTTTCTGTAAGGTACCCAATGTGCTATGGATATGGGTGTGCTAAATGATTTGCCCAAAAGAAATGACCAGGAGCTGGGTGCAGTGGCTCACACCTGTAATCCTAGCACTTACGGAAGCTGAGGTGGGTGGATTGCTTGAGACCAGGAGTTTGAGACCAGCCTGGGAAACATAGTGAGACCCCGTCTCCACAAAAAAATACAAAAATTAGCTGGGCATGGTGGCATGTGCCTATAGTCCCAGCTCCTTGGGAGGCTGAGGTGGGAGGATCACTTGAGCCACGGAGGTAGAGGTTACAGTGAGCCAAGATCATATCACTGTACTTGAGCCTGAGTGACAGAGCAAGACCCTGTCTCAAAAAAAAGAAAAAAGAAAAAGAAAAGATCAGGTGAAAAAAGTCAGGGCTCTAAGGAGCTTCAGCTGAATAAGAAAGCACATTATATTTAGTGAAAGGCTGTTCATCACCCCCCAGAAATAACAAAACTGGGAAGGGTTTCTCCTTGGTTTCAGATCCCACAAATTAGTTCTGTGCCCAGACATCAAAGCCTCTCAATTCTCACTCAGCTAAGAAAAGCCTCCTGCTGGATGAGGAGTCTCCCACTGAATGTGCCCTCCTTATTACATAACAGGGAGAAAAGCCAGAGCAAGAGGAAGATGCAAAAAGAGAATAAATAAGTGGGGAATTTGGGCCCTTATGGTAGAATCTGTCCTTTGGGGCAATGACTCAAGAAAGAAGCACTATCCTCTGCTTTTCAGGTATAACCATCAAGGTATACGAGGTACTAAATAACAAAGAGGGGTCACCAGGAGATAAAACATAGGCCCAGACCCCCGTGAGGTACATTAACAGCACCAGTAATAAAGAGCTGTAATTCACTGCGGGCTTACTACGTGCCAGATGTTCTACTGGGTTCTTTACATCCATGAGCTCAATGAATCCTCCCAACAACCCTGAGGTAGGCATTGATATCCCAAATTGACAGGTAAGAAAACTGACTCAGAGAGACCAAGACAATTGCTGTTCAAAGTCATACAGCTATGAAAAGAGACACCTGAGATCAAATTCAGATCTACTTGATTCCAAACACTGTGTTCTTAATCCTGCTCTAACAGCCTCTCTAACACCACTATCAGAAACCAACACTCACTAAGAGCCCATCTGCATACCAGATCTACTGCAAGCCATGTCAATACATTATCTCACTCAATCCTCATTTTAACCCTGGAGGGAAGCATTATACTCCTCATTTTAGAGATGAGGAAACAGGCTCAAACTAAGTAACATGTGGGCAGCCACAATATTAACAAGCTAGTGGCAGGGCTGCAGTTTGAATCCAAGTCTGTCACAAAGTGACACCAAAATACTTTGGTGAGCTTACTGGGAGGTGCCTAGCAGCTGTCAAGTTGACTTCCTCTCAGAGCCCAGCAGGAGGGAGCTGAAGGCTGGTCTGGCCAGCCATACAGCTATTAAGACACATGCCATCTGAGAATGGGCCAACCACCCTCCACCTAGACGAGAATAGCCCTGAGAAACTCTCAAGCCCGGATCTGAAGTTGGGTCTTTTTTGGATGCTAGAACAAAACATTAAAAAGAAAAATTTTCTTGGAAGTCTGTCTTTCAATCTGGAAAATGAAATTTGGCTGCTTCTAAAGGACAATCTGTTCAATTGCTACCTCTACATCAAAGCTTCTCGGCAGCCTCTAGGAGCCTTTCCAATTTTCTCAGAGAGGGAATCAGTTCTTGGGCTGGAAAGCACAGACAGACAGACAGGCCAGCAGCTGGACGTGGGTCACAATTTCCCCTTCTGGGGTCACCTCAGGGCTGAGGGTGGGAAAAGTGCTGGCATATGATTGAGTCCCTATACACATTGGTATCAGAACAGAAACCCACAGGGTAAAGCCCTAAAAAGTAACACCAATGACTGTTGACTGTGAACTACGCAAGAATACAGCAGATTCTTTAGTTCAGTGAAATGCATTTAAACATTTCAAAGTTAAAACCTGCTGTAGTATTTTGCCACGATCACACTCTTGCGCCAATGCACATTCAGTGCTTCAGTTTCTGAAGCTAGGCACTTTCTTGACATCAAGTTGGATACAATTAAATAGTTCATTACTGTTATGGGAAGGCAGCATAACACGGTTGTACATTTAATGTGGGGTCAGACTGCCTGATTCAATACTTTGACTCTACCTCTCACTCACTATGTGACACTGGGTAAAATTACTCAATTTTCTTCTCTGTAAAAATGAGAAAAACAAGATAACTGACCTTGTAAGATTTTTGTGAGAATGAGATAAGGCCTATAAAATGTTTAGCAAAATGGTTAGTATTAAGTTAGCAGGTACTCAACAAATATTCACTATTATTGGTTTTCAGGCAATTATTTAAATAGAATTGAAATTATCTTTGAAAAACCTCATTAATTATTTCAGACTGTATCAGTGATAAACCTCAACCACAGACTCAGAATGTACTCATTAAAGAACCTCCTCTCCAAGGCCTCCAGTCTCTTAAGGGTTAAAGACAAAGCAGTCTGCAGACAACACTGTGGAATTAAACAGGAACTCTACTGACTGACCACCTCTGCTCCAAAGTGCTCTTCAGGGCAGAACATCTCTAAAAGACCAGTCAGCAAACCGCTGTGTATTCATCAGTGCAACACGCTCAGACAAAAGACATCCTCAAAATATCTAAGAAACAGCGGGCGGCTGAATTCTCAGGACTCCAAAAGTTAAGCCCTAAAATACCACAAGTCCAAGTGAGCAATGACCACTTTAAAAAGTACAATCTTGGGAAGCAATATATATATTGCTTTCTCTTGTTTCGTTTCTTTTTTTTTTTTTTGCCCAGGCTGGTCTTGAACTCCTCAGCTCAAGGGATCCTCCTGCCTCAGCTTCCCAAACTGCTGGGATTACAGGTGTGAGCCACTGCACCCAGCCCCTTTCTCTTATTTCAAACCTGTCTCACCTACTCTTTAGAATCCAAGCCACAGGAAAGTCAATGTAATTATTTTAAAGATATTTGTAATCTTCTGCCTCCAGATGGCATATTCTAGATTTGTTCTCTTTTTATTCACTAGCCACAGTTTGGAAGCACTTTGGTTTGATATGAAAACTTAATCCATCCACAAATGACTAAGATGGGCCACAATAGAACGTAATAAAAATGAACATGCTATAGGTCTCAAAAGTAAATTTTCAAACTGAGTCTCAGAAAACCTGAAGAGTGGCGTTACTGAAAAATTTACTTTCTCCCTAGGTAACTACTTCAAAGGCTAAGCTAGGACAAAGCTCACCAATAGGTACACACTATAGTTAGTATAAACATCAGTTTCCAATACCAATAGAAAATCTCACAGAGATAGTTTGCATTTAAATATGACAAAATACAGAAAATATTAAAATGTATTACATTTTCTAATTTGCAATTACACTCATTCACAGGCAATATGTTATAGTGGAAAAATCCCTGGATTTTAAACCAGACAACACAGGTTCAAGGCTTGGCTAGGCAACCCTGGGTGAGTCACTTAGCCTCTTTGAGGCTCAACTGTTTCTGAAAACAAAATAAAACAAAATGAAAATAATACAAGCCCTTCCTAGCCCACAGTATTTTGTAACTCCTAAGTGAGACAAATGTAAAAGCATACTATGTGAGCTAATAGTATAAAAGTTACTTATAAACTTTTCTTAAGTTTTATAAGTAGTTTACAACAGGCTATGAATTGAAACACGATATGTTAAATATATAAAAAAGTCTTATTATTCAATACTATAATATTAACTGAAGAACCTTCAATAATGAACAGTTGGCCAACACAAAGATATCTAGTAAACATCCTTTCAAAATAATTCTAAGAAATGTCTGAGTTATTTATTGAATCAAATATAAAATAGACATTAAATAGATGTCTGAGGATGCGGGTTATTGTTTTTTTGTTTTTGTTTTTGTTTTGTTTTTTTGAGACGGAGTCTTGCTCTGTCGCCCAGGCTGGAGTGCAGTGGTGTGATCTCGACTCACTGCAACCTCTGCCTCCCGAGTTCAAGTGATTCTCCTGCCTTGGGTCTCCTAAGTAGCTGGGATTAGCCCACCACCATGCCCAGCTAATTTTATTGTATTTTTAGTAGAGAGAGGGGTTTCACCCTGTTGGCCATGCTGGTCTCGAACTCCTGACCTCAAGTGATCCACCCGCCTCAGACTCCCAAAGTGCGGGGATTACAGGCTTGAGTCACCATGCCTAGCCTGAGGATGAGGTTTCAAAAAGACCTGATGAAAAATACTTCACACACGGATTCACGAAGGCACTTAAAGAAAAAAAAAGGCCGGGCACAGTGGCTCAAGCCTGTAATCCCAGCACTTTGGGAGGCCGAGACAGGCAGATCACGAGGTCAGGAGATCAAGACCATCCTGGCTAACATGGTGAAACCCCGTCTCTACTAAAAAATACAAAAAACTAGCCGGGCGAGGTGGCGGGCGCCTGTAGTCCCAGCTACTCGGGAGGCTGAGGCAGGAGAATGGCGTAAACCTGGGAGGCGGAGCCTGCAGTGAGCTGAGATCCGGCCACTGCACTCCAGCCTGGGCGACAGAGCGAGACTCCATCTCAAAAAAAAAAAAAAAACCAGGCTGGGCATGGTGGCTCATGCCTGTAATCCCTGCACTTCAGGAAGCTGAGGCAGGATCACTTAAGGCCTACGACCAGGAGTTCGAGACCAGCCTGGGCAACACAGTGAGACCCTGTCTCTACAAAAAATAAAAATAAACAAATTACCCAGGCATAATGGCATGTGTTTGTAGTCCCAGGGACTCAGGAGGCTGAGGTGGGAGGGCTGCTTGAGCCAGGAGTAAAAGGATGCAGTAAAAGGGCTAGAGGCACTGACTCCAGCCTAGGTGACAGAGCAAGATCATCTCTAAAAAAAAAGAAAAAGAAAAAAAGTAGTTTCTAATATTAATAGCTTCATCAGGTAGAGAAAAAATATTTTTTCCTTTTGGACTAACTTATCCTAGACTAACAAAGAAGCAGGAAAATATTCTTTCCAGGTTATGAATAAAGAAGAAATGAAAGGTGGACATTAAATTGGAATTATAATTCAGTATGGTATTTTAGTTTTTGGTATCAATCTGCTGAGACAGTAAAATAAACAAAATGATTTGTATTTATTTGATTTTTAGAAACCAAAATAGGCCAGGCCCCATGGCTCACACCTGTAATCCAGAACTTTGGGTTGGGAGGTCAAGGCAGGCGGATCATGTGAGGCCAAGAGTTTGAGACCAGCCTAGTCAACATAGCCAAACCCTGTCTCTACTAAAAAAAATACAGGCCGGGCGCGGTGGCTCAAGCCTGTAATCCCAGCACTTTGGGAGGCCGAGACGGGCGGATCACGAGGTCAGGAGATCGAGACCATCCTGGCTAACATGGTGAAACCCCGTCTCTACTAAAAAATACAAAAAACTAGCCGGGCGAGGTGGCGGGCGCCTGTAGTCCCAGCTACTCGGGAGGCTGAGGCAGGAGAATGGCGGGAACCCGGGAGGCGGAGCTTGCAGTGAGCTGAGATCCGGCCACTGCACTCCAGCCCGGGCGACAGAGCGAGACTCCGTCTCAAAAAAAAAAAAAAAAAATTAGCCGGGCATGGTGGCGCGCACCTGTAGTCCCAGCTACTCAGGAGGCTGAAGCACAAGAATCACTTGAAACTGGGAGGTGGAGGAAGCAGTGAGTCAAGATGGCGCTATTCCACTCCAATCTGGGCAATAGAGCAAGACTCAAAACAAGTCTCAAAAAACAAGACGAAACAAAAAAATAGTTATTAAATAACCAAAACTGCATCCAGCTTTCTTCATTGTGAACACAAGTATATGTAAATATTTGCTGCTAGAGAAAAATCTCAAATGTACACATTTAGGTGTATGCTGCTTTGAGGATGTGACTATTACCACAGAAGTACACAGCATACATTTCCTTCCAAAATCTGTGGAAGTGGAAATGATTTAATCTCTCCCAATTACAAGTACCTGCTTTAATTAACTTTGTTAATAATATAACTGTTTACAGCATCAAAATTAATACTGTGATAACAATCAACTGCTTCTGATAGTCTAAACCAGCAAAACCCTTTTGGAAAGCAATTAATCAATGAGGTAAACATAATAAAATTATATGTGCCTTTTGACCCAATCATCCTTTAACATGAGAAAAAAAAATCATAATTAATCCAGGATTAATTATGGATTAATTTTAATTAATCCTGGATTAATTAAAACAAAGCTTAAAAACAAAAGAGGAATAGCTGGCCAAAAGTCCATGTCAAAATGCTAAGTAAAACATCCAGAATGGGCCGGGCACAGTGGCTCACACCTGTAATCCCAGCATTTTGGGAGGCCGAGGGCAGATCACATGAGGTCAGGAGTTTGAAACCAGCCTAGCCAACATGGTGAAACCCCATGTCAACTAAAAATGCAAAAATTACCTGGGTGTGGTGGCACATGCCTATAATCCCAGCTATTCGGGAGGCCAAGACAGGAAAATCGCTTGAACCTGGGAGGTGGAGAGGGAGGTTACACTGAGCCAAGATTGCACCACTGCACTCCAGCCTGGGCAACAGAGCAAGACTGTGTCTCAAAAAAAAAAAAAAAAAAATTCCAGAATGTAAAACAGAATATGTTTACTATGAACACTCTTATGTAAAAAGATGCACATGTGCACAAGGGAGATGATGTCAAAGTACCGTTTGTTTGTTTGTTTTTTCAAAATAAGCAAAATGTGTTATTTATAGGATCCTTTTGCCCTCTGTTTACTCTATTAAAAAAGAAAAGCAGCTGGGTACAGTGCCATGTGCTTTTAGTCCCAGCTACTATTCAGGAGGCTGAGGTGGGAGGACTGCTTTAGCCCAGAAGTTTGAGGCCAGCCCGGGCAACAGAGCAAGACCCTGTCTCTAAAGAAATATATACAATAATTTTTTTAAAGAGAAAAATAGGCAGTTTGGATTATATGCTTTGTGCAGGAAAAACTGTTTCACTAGGGACTAAAAAAACCTACCCTATTAAAACACAATCATAAAAATGAAATGTAGGTTTGTTCTCCTTCTCAGTACTATCAAACAATAACTTACTTAGAAAGAATTCCTCGAAGTCAGTTTTCTCCACACAGCTAGTATACATGCGCAGGGCAGCAATCTTAATCTTCTAGACAAAGAGAATAAAACCAAACTCAAGACATGACCAAGTGGATGTTCTATTTCCGTTAGACATGGGTCACAGAATCTTATATTTCTTCAACTAGAAGGAAGGGTCCAAACCTCTCTCTAGGTAATTTAAACCAATACAAATATATTTTTGTTTTCTTAGAGCTTAGCCATTCATACAGACTTCACACAATTTTCATATTTTAGGACTTCAGCATGAAAACCTCAGAAAGGCTTTTCCAACATTTAAATGAAATC
The DNA here is from genome assembly GCF_009764315.1 of Trachypithecus francoisi. Lineage (NCBI taxonomy): Eukaryota > Metazoa > Chordata > Mammalia > Primates > Cercopithecidae > Trachypithecus > Trachypithecus francoisi. The sequence goes on from NW_022681467.1 coordinate 30,898,661, forward strand.
TCTCATTTAACTCCAACCTACTTCACCATATTTGTGCCTCTAAATCACTGTTCAGCATTATCCACATTAACTCCTTAGAATCTGAAATCTTTTACAGAAAAAAATTACACATTCTTCTGGCCAAAATCAAACAAAAACCCTCAAGCACTACTCAGAGGCACTACTATCTATTCTATAAATCTCTGGGCAATGGAATAAGAGGCATCTTTTTTCCAGATTTTACTTAGTTTTACAGTTTGCTGATTAACACTGTATCTGTAAATAAGGGTTTCTAATGAGTGCAAAATACAAGAATCAAACTTTTACTATTCCCAAAGCACTAGGAATTCTCTTAGGCTTTTGATATGAGTGATGGTTTTAATTTATTCACTGAGCTGTATACTTAAGATCTGTATATTACACTGCATATAAATTATGCCTTAATAAAAATAAATCTAAAAATAAACTATTTAAGAGTTGACTTATAGGTCTGAAGACCAACTCAGCACTATAGGAACAGGTATTTTAAGGACTTCCAAACATTTCATTAAGGATATAACTAAATAAATGAGCACATCAACAAGGCTTCTAGAAGCCGATTTTTTCTTAAAACAACAGGGAAAGTTACAAACTCAAATATGCATAGACTAAAAACAAATGTGTACAGGCTGAGAATGACCTAGTAACTGAAGAAAAACCAATCTAGAACTTAGTGGAGCTATGATATTAAGGTTTAAAGTCACCGAGAACATACTATACCCAAAACTATATAATGTTCATATTTTTCTATATTCTCTAGAGTTAAAGCAAGTGTCTCTGATGGGTAGAAATACCCATAACAAATTAAGGAATGATTACGTCTCTGATTGTAATTAAGATATTTTATATGATAATTTGAGATCTGTCATATTTTTAAGAGCTTCCAGTCTAAAGTTAATACAGAGGAAAACAGGACATATAGAAATAGACAATAGAAATCAGACATCCCTATCTGGGGAGTAAGTCAGCATTAGAAGCCCACATTTAAACAAAACCCATGATGAAACACTAGAAAAGAAAAGCAAATTAAACCTAAAAGCAAGCAGAAATAATGATATAGTAAAGAGCAGAAATCAACAAAACTGAAACAGAAAAATAAAATATTGAAAATCAAAGCCAGGTCAGGCGTGGTGGCTCATGCCTGTAATCCCAGCACTTTGGGAGGCCGAGACAGGCAGATCAGCTGAGCCCAGAAGTTGGAGACCAACCTGGGAAACATGGCAAAATGTTTCCATCTCTACCAAAAATACAAAAATTAGCTGGCCATGGTGGTGCGTGCCTATAGTCCCAGCTGCTCAAAAGGCTGAGACAGAAGAATCGTTTGAACCTGGGAGGCAGAAGTTGCAGTGAGCCGAGATCGTGCCACTGCACTCCAGCCTGGGTGACAGAGCGAGACTCCGCCTCAAAAAACAAAATTTTTTTTTCAATAAAATTGATAACCTATGAAACTGATCAAGGAAAAAAAAAAAAAAAGCCCAAAACACATAAGATACAAATTTTCAATATCAGGAATCAGAGAGCAGACATCACTACATATCCTGAAGACATTAAAAGGATAATAAGGGAATACTATGAACAACTTTACTCCAATGAATGTGATTACTTAGATGAAACAGACAAATTCCTTAAAAGATACAAACTATCAAAGCTCACTAAAATAAATAACATGAATAGTCTTGTATCTATTAAATAAATTGGATTTGTGGTTAAAAACCTTCCCACAATGCAAACTGCAGACCCAGATAGCATCACTAGAGAACTGTACTGAACATCTAAAGAAATGTTACGAAATCAGCTGGGCGCGGTGGCTCACGCCTGTAATCCCAGCATTTTGGAAGGCTGAGGCGGGTGGATCACGAGGTCAAGAGATTGAGACCATCCTGGCCAACATGGTGAAACTCCATCTGTACTAAAAATATAAAAATTAGCTGGGCGTGGTGGTGTGCGCCTGTAGTCCCAGGCTAAGGCAGGAGAATGGCTCGAACCCAGGAGGCAGAGGTTGCAGTGAGCCGAGATCACGCCACTGCACTCCAGCCTGGCGACAGAGTGAAACTCCATCTCAAAACAAAAAAGAAAAAGAAAAAAAAGAAATGTTACGAAATCTACACAAACTCTGCCAGAAAACAAGAAGAAAGGATACTTCCCAGCTCATTCAATAAGGCCAACCTTATCCTGATATCAAAACCAAGGTCATTAGGAGAAAACAAAACTATAGAACAATAGCCTTCATGAACACAGATGCAAAATTCCTTAAGAAAATATTTTCAAATTAAATCCATCAATATTTTTAAAAGGACAATATATCATAATCCAGTGAAATTTATCCCAGGAATGCAAAGATAATTCAACACTGACAAATCAATCAGTTTCACCATATCAACAGACAAAAAAAAAAAGCCTGTTTAATTTTGTTAACACTTGCAGTTCTAGGAAGTATTTGACCACAGAACACATATTGGGAAGCACTGGTCTGTGCCATTACCAAACTAATGATAATCTAATAATATCACGATCCTAATAATTTGGCCTTGACAGGTCTACTCCTATCCTTAAGACAGGGAGTTCAGGACATCTGCCCCAGCTCCTTGCTTCATCCAATAATTCACTGAGTACATAACTCAGTGCCTGACACTGATCTGGATGATGAGAATAGAGCAGTAGACAAAACAGACAAAAATCCCTGTTCTGACAGAGCTTATGGCCCAGTTCAGCTATAGACAAGCATGTAACTTTAAAATTTCTAATCACCTATTTCTTGATCTTATTTTTTTTTAAACTTGTAGTCTCCTTCAGATTCCTATATATAAAATCCTCTGGGTTCATAATTAATCACCTTGCCTGGAGACTTGCCTTTAAGGCCCAAGGCCCAAGACTTTCCTTTAGAAGGAAGCTTCCCCAACAACACGTTTGTGAAAAAGCATTCATCACAAACAATGAAGACTTCACCAGATTGGCCAGAGTATGTTTTCAGTGCTCATGCTATGGCAATCAGGAGCATTTTATAGTTCTTCACTTTTCCTGCTGCAAGGCCAAGCCTTTATACTTGGATGAGCCATTTTCCTGGACAAATCTCTAAAGCAAGTCCCTTAAGACTATCACACAGAGATTAGAAATAATAACTTGAGGAAAGAACTTCTTCAAGAATCATGCACGGATCTGAGTTAAGGAGGTAGGGGACTGAATTTTCAACCAGTCAATACAAGTTGTCTGGTCCTTGGATGACTTCATATTTATTTCATTTTAACTTTAGAAGACTTCATCAGTCATTTTTTACTTGAGTAAAAGAGAGGCACCTTGAACAGCTTTAGGAAATGAAAATCTGCTCTCCCACGAACTGATGCATTTTTTAACATCCTACAGGATGAAAAACAAATCTAGTAAAAGGATTGCATTAACAGCTATGTAAGAGTTTGAGGCCGGGCGCGGTGGCTCAAGCCTGTAATCCCAGCACTTGGGAGGCCGAGACGGGCGGATCACGAGGTCAGGAGATCGAGACCATCCTGGCTAACACGGTGAAACCCTGTCTCTACTAAAAAATACAAAAAACTAGCCGGGCGAGGTGGCGGGCGCCTGTAGTCCCAGCTACTCGGGAGGCTGAGGCAGGAGAATGGCGTAAACCCGGGAGGCGGAGCTTGCAGTGAGCTGAGATCCGGCCACTGTACCCCAGCCTGGGCGACAGAGCAAGACTCCGTCTCAAAAAAAACAAACAAACAAAACAAAGAGTTTGAAAGGGCCTGGCGAGGTGGCTCATGCCTGTAATGCGAGCACTTTGAGAGGCCGAGGCGGGCGGATCACGAGGTCAGGAGTTCTGAGACTAGCCTGGCCAAGAGACCAGGCTGGCCGATATGGTGAAACCCCCTCTCTACTAAAAATACAAAAATTAGCTGGGCGTTGTGGTGGGCACCCGTAATCCCAGTTACTTGGGAGGCTGAGGCAGGAGAATTGCTTGAACCCGGGAGGCAGAGGTTGCAATGAGCCGAGATCGCGCCACACTGTACTCCAGCCTGGACAACAGAGCGAGACTCCAACTCAAAAAAAATAAAAAGAGTTAGAAGGGTCTTTTAAATCATTTGAACCTTCTATTATCTACTGGAAATCCTTCTACAGCATTCTTGATTCACAGTCAACCATCTGGGCCTCTGTTCAAACAAGACCAATGACCTTGTAAGGCTACCTATCCCACCGGAGGACAATTCTTGTTAGATTCTTATTTTGCTAAACTTAAAATCTGCTCCACGTAACATTCATTGAACATTATTCTGCCCACTGGAATACCTTCTTTTTTTCACAGTTGCCCTTCAAATACCTGAGAAGAATCATCCTGTCTTCTCTTTTCCAGGCTAAGCATCCCTATTTCCTTCAACCATTCTTAACAGTTTCTAAAGCTTTCATAAGGCTCACTGCCTACCTCTGAATACATTCCAGTTTGTCAGTGTCCTTCAGAATAGGAATAACTTTTTGGCTTAATGCTCATATGGAAACCTATTCTATGGCATGTGACTGAGTTGGGTAAATATTGTCCTTATCTCACCTGATACTGCATATAAAGATAATTTTTTAAAATGATGATTCCAGGATACTCACATAGGTAAGGAAAAGCTACATTTAAGATCCTAAATATGATTACAGAACATGGGAATAATACATGAAAACATTAAAGAAAAAGAGAAAAGATAGCTGATACTGCTGATGAGGACAGACATGCAGTTATTTTACTTCCTAATCAAATACATGTGAAAACACAAAACAAATAATTTTGCCAGTGCAATCCAATGAAAGTGTATTGATTTGAATCAACATTGCTGAAAACGGTTTTGTTTTTCAAAATGAAAAGTTACACATACATTTTCACATCTCAATTACACTAGAATGTCATACTTTGATACTGTGATGTAACAAATTTTAAAATGAAGGTTACAGGCTGGGCGCAGTGGTTCATTCCTATAATCCCAGCACTTTGGGAGGCCGAGGCAGGTGGAATCACTTGAGGTCAGGAGTTCAAGACCAGGCTGGCCCAACATGGTGAAACCCCAACTCTAGTAAAAATATGAAAGTCAGCCAGGTGTGGTGGCATGCACCTGTAGTCCCAGCTACTTAGGGGGCTGAGGCAGGAAAATTGCTTGAACCTGGGAGGCGGAGGTTACAGTAGGCTGAGATCGCGCTACTGCACTCCAGCCTGGGTAACAGAGTGAGACTGTCTCAAAAAAAATAAAATTAAAATAAAATAAAATGAACGTTATAGAAAGTACAACTATCACATTACAAAAGAGTTTTAAAATGCAAACCTCAGGGATTTAGTTGATATCACAAGGGAACCAAGACAAATCAGAGGCTAACTTAGGATAAAAGAGTGAAGGAATTTTCCTGATGATTTAGTAATCCTCCAAATGACAGTCAATTTTCCCTCTAGAATCATTAAAAAACAGCCTATACAAAACATATGGTAGCAACCAAGTGGAACCCAATCACCAAGAAATGAATAAAACTGTAAATGTTTCTCTTTTCTTTTTTTTGTTTTGACTTCCCTCTTAATTTCTAATTTTCAAACAAAACATATACTTTAAGTTTGTAAATCCAAATGCCATAAGCACAACATTTTTTTAATAGGGGAAAAGATTCTACTTAAAAACATTACCAAATATACCAACAATTATCAAGTGTCAAAAAATTAAGATATTAAAAATACAACTTTAAAGAACATAACTAATATTTCATTGGCAATTAAGAAGATACTTCATACCTTAGGGACTCAAGAACATCATTATCAGTATTTGTGTTCTTTCTATATTTTTTCAAAGTCCTTTAAAAACAAAATGCTTGTGGAATTACTGTTCACTTTTCAGAATTCAGGTAAAAGAGTAGTTATAGAGAGAAGTTCTTATTTGCTGTAGTGAGAACTGTTAGAAAGAGAACCAGACACCATAAGAAGAAACCACAAGTAGAAGTCTATAATAAAATTGAAGGCCGGGCACGGTGGCTCAAACCTGTAATCCCAGCACTTTGGGAGGCCGAGACGGGCAGATCACGAGGTCAGGAGATCGAGACCATCCTGGCAAACACGGTGAAACCCCGTCTCTACTAAAAAATACAAAAAACTAGCTGGGCGAGGTGGCAGGCACCTGTAGTCTCAGCTACTCAGGAGGCTGAGGCAGGAGAATGGCGTAAACCCGGGAGGCGGAGCTTGCAGTGAGCTGAGATCCGGCCACTGCACTCCAGCCTGGGCGACAAAGCGAGACTCCATCTCAAAAAATAAATAAATAAATAAATAAATAAATAAATAAAATAAAATAAAATTGAAATTCGAATTTGAATCCAACTTGTTAAAATGGTGTAACTGGCATTACTTGGTTGTTCTGAGTAAAGCTTTCATATTTTCTAGAAACATCTTCCCTACTGCTTTGAGTGGGCTTGCTTTGACTTATGACTGATTCGGCTTACCCAATATTCCAGCAACCCTGAAAGGCATTAAAAGGCATTTCTGCCATAGTGATAGAGAGAAATGGTATTACAGGTTGAGTACTCCTTATCTGAAATGTGCGGAAACAGAAGTGTTTTGAATTTTGGATTGGGGGGGATTTTGGATTCTCTGCATTACACTTACCAGCTGAGCAACCCAAATTCAAAAATCCAAAATGCTCCAATGGGCATTTCCCTGGGGCATCATGTCTAAAAACTCCAAACGTTTTAGATTTTGGATTTCCGATTTTCCAATTTGGGATGCTCAACCTGTTCTAGGAGACAAGTGGGCTGAGAAGAACTGAATTGCTGATGTTTTATTTCTATAATTGGTTAGAGGTATTATTGTAAAAGCCCAGGGGCAGTATACATCTGAGGCAGAGAGGACATTCATTCATTTACAGCCACTACTATTATAACAGATAATGTGCTAGGCCAAGAGTTGACTGGGATTGACACAGCTAACAAATATCCCTCCATAATAAGAATTACAATAGATCGTGGGCTTAATTACTTAATAAAAAGATGCCGATTAGTAAAATTTTAATGAAAATCCCTTATAAAATATAGGTTCATTGGAAAGTAATGCTTCCTTAAGAATGTTGCCCATCAGAACATTTGGCCCATCTGACCCCTCAGAAGTCGTCTATATATGGCATACCATGCAGCAAGGGCCTGGAAAGCCCAGTCTTGTTGCCATGCCTGCTACTATGAGACGCTTCTAAGGAATCAGGTGGAGGGACTAGTTCAGTCCCACATGTTGTATAGATCTGACTGGAAGCAGTGAGGAGGGGTTGTGGCACGTGGGCAGAGATATTTTGGAGAAGTTCTCAGAATAATATATGGACCTTGAGAGCTTACTTGGAGGTTCTGGCAGTGGAGTGCAGCTACTTATATACCCTTAATCAAAGAATGGTCCTCCTGTATTGGAGAAGGTCATCCTCTTCAACCAAGAACACAGCTTCAAAAGGTCGCACATGGAGTGGTCAGGGAGGAAGGGAACACCTGCCTACCCAGCCAGATCAGCCGAATCAACCCTGGTGATCAATGCAGTGACAGATGTCACAGCCAGATCGTCCTCACATCCAAAATAATGTATGAATTCCATGAAAGCAATGCAGAAGCTTTAAAAAAATCTACGAGGAGCAGAAAGCACAATGCCCAAAAGGAAAAATGAGAAGAACTTAAAGGACTTTACCCATTTACTGTATTTCAAAGGTCCTGTGAATCCCATGGCTTCTATTATCTTTGTGAAAGCACCAACCTTCTCCTCAACAGGCTGTGGGAAATCTTTGGTAGTAGAAAGCTGATTAACCAAAAAGAAAGAAACTAAAATTAGTTGCAAAAAAATTTTAATAGAATGCTTTGTTCCTCATCAGGTCGGAGAGAATTTTTTTTTTTTTTAATACAGTCAGAGTCTCTTCCTTTCACCCAGGCTAGAGTGAAGTGGCACAATCATAGCTCACTGCAGCCTCAAACTTCTGGGTTCAAGTGATCCTCCTGCCTCAGCCTCCCAAGTAAATGGGATTACAGGTGCATGCCATCACGCCAAGTCAATTTTTAAAATTTTCTGTGGAGGTGGGGTCCACGGCCTGTTGTTCTGTGGAGAGCGGGATCCACAGCCTGTTGCCTAGGCTGGTCTCAAACTCCTGGCCTCAAGCAATCTTCCTGCTTCAGCCTCCCCAAATGCTGGGATTACAGGTGTGAGCCACCATGCTCGGGCTGAGGGCATTTTTATTGCTTAGATTTTTGTTTTCACCTACAATTTTTTTTTTTTTTTTTTTTTTTTTGAGATGGAGTCTCGCTTTACCGCCCAGGCTGGAGTGCAGTGGCCGGATCTCAGCTCACTGCAAGCTCCGCCTCCCGGGTTTACGCCATTCTCCTTCCTCAGCCTCCCGAGTAGCTGGGACTACAGGCGCCCGCCACCTCGCCCGGCTAGTTTTTTTTGTACTTTTTTAAGTAGAGACGGGGTTTCACCATAGTAGCCAGGATGGTCTCAATCTCCTGACCTCGTGATCCACCCGTCTCGGCCTCCCAAAGTGCTGGGATTACAGGCTTGAGCCACCGCGCCCGGCCTCACCTACAATTTTTAATTTTCACTTTTTTAAGCATCTTATCATTCAATGAAAACACATTTGGAACTGGACCTAATAGATGCCCTCTAAATTTCAGAGCAAGACATGCCCACTTCATTGACTGTATGTCTATTAATCCATATCTAGCAGATGACAGATGTGGGGTATTAGAATAAAAGTTCTGGCCGGGCGCGGTGGCTCAAGCCTGTAATCCCAGCACTTTGGGAGGCCGAGGCGGGCGGATCACGAGGTCAGGAGATCGAGACCATCCTGGCTAACACGGTGAAACCCCGTCTCTACTAAAAAAATACAAAAAACTAGCCGGGCGAGGTGGCGGGCGCCTGTAGTCCCAGCTACTGGGGAGGCTGAGGCAGGAGAATGGCGTGAACCCAGGAGGCGGAGCTTGCAGTGAGCTGAGATCCGGCCACTGCATTCCAGCCTGGGCATCAGAACGAGACTCCGTCTCAAAAAAAAAAAAAAAAAAAAAAAAAAAAAAGTTCTATCAAAAAGAGGACTTTTTTTTTTTTTTTTTGAGACGGAGTCTCGCTCTGTCGTCCAGGCTGGAGTGCAGTGGCCGGATCTCAGCTCACTGCAAGCTCCGCCTCCGGGGTTTACGCCATTCTCCTGCCTCAGCCTCCCGACTACAGGCGCCCGCCACCTCGCCCGGCTAGTTTTTTGTATTTTTTTTAGTAGAGACGGGGTTTCACCGTGTTAGCCAGGATGGTCTCGACCTCCTGACCTCGTGATCCGCCCGTCTCGGCCTCCCAAAATGCTGGGATTACAGGCTTGAGCCACCGCGCCCGGCAAAAAGAGGACTTTCAAAAGGAAATCTTGACCCCCATCTCCCAAGAACAATTCTGAGAAGTAAAACATTCTATGCTTATTGATGTAATAGGAAAAGGAAAAAAAAACACTGCCTGAAAGCAGTCAAAAGTCATTCAAAACTGCAATCAAGCACTGAATGTTTTTAAACTCTTGCATTTTTTAGTAAATGCAAGAGTTTCACAAATTTTACTAATGACTACAGAAAATATAAGTCTTGTAGTTTGCAAATAACCTCCAAGGAAAGTCTGTTCTAATGTTAACCCTCTCCAAGCAAAGGCAAGCTATTTAACCAATAAAAAATTACCCAAAAGTTAAATATCACTTTATTTTTTATTTTTATTTTTTATTTTTTGAGATGGAGTCTCACTCTGTTGCCCAGGCTGGAGTGCAGTGGCCGGATCTCAGCTCACTGCAAGCTCTGCCTCCTGGGTTTACGCCATTCTCCTGCCTCAGCCTCCCGAGGAGCTGGCACTACAGGCGCCCGCCGCCTCGCCTGGCTAGTTTTTTGTATTTTTTAGTAGAGATGGGGTTTCACCGTGTTAGCCAGGATGGTCTCGATCTGCTGACCTTGTGATCCGCCCATCTCGGCCTCCCAAAGTGCTGGGATTACAGGCTTGAGCCACCGTGCCCGGCCATCACTTTATTTTTAACATGTAGAAAATTCATACGTTTTCCTCTTAAGTGTTTTCTGGACAAGACAATGGAAGAATAGGTCCAAATATTCAGGCTGGCATGGTGGCTCACACCTATAATCTCAGTAATTCCAGTATTTTGGGAGGCCGAGGTGGGAGGATCACCTGAGCTCAGGAGTTCAAGGCTGTAGTGAGCCATGATCATGCCACTGCACTCCACCAGGGCAACAGAGCAAGGCCTCATCTGTTAAAAACACTTAGGGAGGCTGAGGCAGGAGGAATGCTTGAAGCCAGGAGTTTGAGACCAACCTAGGTAACAAAACGAGACCTTGGTCTCTATAAAAACTTAAAAATTTGCAGTACACAGTGGTGCATGCCTATAAGTCTCAGCTATTCAGAAGGCTGAGGCAGGAGGACAGCTTGAGCTTGGGAGTTTGAGGCTACAGTGAGCTATGATAGCACCACTGTACTCCATCCTGGGTGACAGAGCAAGATCTTGTCCCTGAAAAAAAAAATTCATTTTGTCTGCCACTTACTTAGCATCCTTGTGACCTTGGACAAGTCACTTTACCCCCTGAGACTCACCTTCTGCATTCGCTAAAACTCAGCCAGCTAACAATTTTGTTGAGATCCAAAGAACACCTGTGTGAAAGCATACTATAAACGTAGAATGCACTGATAATTCTCACCTTATGTGTGGCGTGATACTTCCTATTCAGCTGTATGTCTATTCCAGGAATCTGTTCTGATCCACATACTCGGGACTGGCTCATCTGGGGCCACTGAAGAATAGAAACATAGATCTATGCAACACTGAGCACTTACAGGGTTAATCTGAGCAGAGCTGTTTCAAAGTAAAGACTATAGGATCTTTCCAACCTTACTTAGCCCACTTCCCAGTGATCAGCTCACCAAGAAGATCTAAGATCAGCACCTACAAGGGTGTCTACTACATGGTAGATGCCCAATACATATCTGTTGAATACCTGAAGAAATAAAAGAATTTGGGCCAAGCACAAGAGCTCACACCTGTAATTCCAACACTTTGGGAGGTCAAGGTGAGAGGACTGCTTGAGGTCAGAGGTTTAAGACTCAGCCTGGGCAACATAGCAAGACTCTATTTCTACAATTTTTTTAATTGGCTGGGTGTGGTGGTGCATGCTTATAGTCCTAGCTGCTCAGGAGGCTGAGGTGGGAGGATCACTTGAGCCCAGGAGATCAAGCCTGCAGGGACCTATGATCACACCACTGCACTTCAGCCTGGGCGACACAGCAAAAGCAAGACCTTGTTTGTAAAAAAAAAAAAAAAGAAAAAGGAGAGAGTGAATTCAAAGACCGGGTGGTGTGGCTCATACCTGTAATCCCAGCACTTTGGGAGGCCGAGGCGGGTGGATCACTTGAGGTCAGGAGTTCCAGAGCCTGGCCAATATGGTGAAACCCCACCTCTACTAAAAATACAAAAAATTAGCCAAGTGTGGTGGCACACACCCATAATCCCAGTTACTCAGGAAGCTGAGGCAGGAGAATAGCTTGAACCCAGGAGGTGTAGGTATCATGCCACTGCACTCCAGCCGGGGCAACACAGCAAAAATCGGTCTCAAAAAAAAAAAAAAAAAAAAAAAAAAAAAGAGAATTCAGCCCTGGAAACCTGGAACTACATCTAAGTCAACTCTAGGAAACAGAATTGTAGTAAGTATCTATTTAAATATGGGCAGCAGTGAAGTATATGGAGAAAAAAAAACAAAGACACCCGTCACTTTTAGGTTTAAAACTTGCTTCTGCCACCTGCAACAAGCTCAGTGGCCATGGAAAACTTACTGAACCTCAGTTGCAGTAAGGATGAAAGAAGATAAGATATATAAAGTACCTTTCACAAAATAGGCACTCAATAAATAGCAGAAGTTTCCATCATCACTATCATCATCGACACTATTGTTTGGATCACAATCACCACCTTTTTTATGTTCACATTGCATTTAAAAGCAATTTGGCAATAAAATAGCCATTATTATGTGCCAGATACTATACAGAATGAAAACTGGGAGGAAAGTTCACTAAGGAGATGGTTAATTAAAGTTCAGTCACTCAGTGGAAAATCAGGTATCCACTGAGGGTTTTTTGTTGTTTTGTTTTTGTTTTTTGAGACAAGGTCTGGCTCTATTGCCCAGGCTGGAGTGCAGTGGCACAATCCCAGCTCACTGCAACCTCCACTTCCCGGGCTCAAGCAATTCTCGTGCCTCAGCCTCCTGAGTTGCTGGGACTACAGGCATCTGTCATCACACCCTGCTGATTTTTGTATTTCTGTAGAGACAGTGTCTCCCTATGTTGCCCAGGCTGGCCTCAAACTCCTGGGCTCAAGTGAGTGATCCTCCTGCCTTGAACTCCCAAAATGCCTTGAACTCCTAAAATGAACTCCCAAAATGGGATTACAGGCATGAGCCTGGGTGCCTGGCTGGGATTTTTTTTTTTTTTTAACAGCAGTTTTAGGCTCATAGCAAAATTGCCTGGAAAGGGCAGAGTTCCCACATACCCCTTCCCCTACATGCACAGCCTCCCCGGCCATCAACATCCCACACCAGGGTGGTGCATTTGATACAAAGTATGAACCTACACTGACACATCATCATCACTCAGAGTGCACAGTTTACTTAGAGATTATTATTGTTAACATGAAAAAATGCTTATAATATGTATAAAATTATAGGTTAAAAACATGACTGCATAGACTGCATATAGGCAAGTTTAGAAAGAACACACAAGAAACCAAAGAGTTATTTTGTTCAGTTAGAATTATGGATAAATTTAACAATCTCTAGCCAAAATAACTCTGGTAAAAAAAAAATAAAAGAATCTAGCTTCCAAACTCTCACTAATGCTTTATTACCTTTACAATAAAAAGAGGTGAGAGGGAGCAGGAAGAGGACTGACCCTTCAATTCTGGTTTTATTCCAAGAAGAAATGGAACACATGGAATGAAAATGATTTTTTTTATTTAACCCTAACGAAGAAAAAATAGAATTTCTAATTGTGGAATGTTACTATTTACTTTTCTTTCCAAACAAGGATATTAAAAGATTAGTCAGGATTCTTCTGGTTAGTCCCAAGGACACTTAGGCTTTAATTCATAAGTATCAAGCAGGCTTTGTAAAATACAGACTAAACACAGAACACCTCCCCATTACATCACATACATCAATGCAATGGTCCATCTAAAACACAAAGCACTTAAACTGGTTCAAAGAATACAGCCAACAGCAGTTTCCACAAGCTGTGCTTTGGGCTGGGTCCTCTTCTGTTAGGTTCTATGAGATCCTTCTTTTTCCTCACAGCTCCAGGAGTAACCAGTGGATTTCTTCTGAGGCTGTCCTACCATCCACTGTATTTCTATCCTACCATTATTCATGAGCTAACATTCTACACTATACTGAACTACTAAAGTACCTATGTATCTAGTATCAAAGACAACATCTAGTTTCTCCACACCTACACACTTATACACACACACATTTACTTTTTTGTACTACCCACTCTTGTCCTTGCACTTCCCACAAAAAAAATCACTCGACCCTTAAAGACCTCAATTTTTCCTTTGCTTAGATTAAAAAACATCAATAGGCTGGGCGTGGTGGCTTATGCCTGTAAACCCAACGCTCTGGGAGGCCGAGGCGGGACGGTTGCCTGAGTCCAGGAGTTAGAGACCAGCCTGGGCAACATGGCAAACCCCCATCTCTACCCCCCTCCAAAAAACAAAAATTAGCCAGGCATGTGCCTGTAATCCCAGCTACTCAGGAGGCTGAGGCAGGAGAATCGTTTGAACCCAGAAGGTGGAGGTTACAGTGAGCCAAGATCATGCCACTGCACTCCAGCCTGGGTGACAGAGCGAGGCTCTGTCTCAAAAAATAAAAATAAAAATAAAAAAACAAGAATGACAGAGGCAGAGAAGTAGAAAGGGGGTGCTGGGACGAACTCAAGCAATTCTTGAATACCATGGGTGTGTGCGTCTGCTCCTTTTAGCAACTATAAGCCCCACCAGGGCATAGGCCATCTTATACATCTTTCATTTTCTGTCCCAGTGCTCAACACCATTCTGGGCATGAAGTCACTACTCAATAAAAACTAGGTGGATATTTTTTTTTTCAAAAAGGACAACTTTGGAGAACATCCAAAAAAAGAACCACAGGAATGATCAAAGGGATGAATAAAAGGTCCTAGTGGAAAGGTCAAAAGGAATTTAGGCTGTTTAGCTTGGAGAAAAGGCAACTGAAGAACTAAAGAGTAACTCAGAATAACAGCACTTGAGCTGGAAGAAATCTCAGAGATATTCTGGTCCAACCTTTTCACTTCACAGATGAGGAAACTAAGACCAAGGGAGAGGTTACAATTTGGTAAAGGTAATTTTAGGACAACTTTTTTTTTTTTTTTCAGTTTCATTTCAAACAGTGAGGAGAAAACTTTCCCAAGTAACAGGAACATAAATAGCAATAAAAATAGCAATTGCAACTTACTGAAGATCTCCTGTATGCCTAGTACCTACCTACATGCTTGGTGTTTTACTTACGTTATCTCACAACAATCTTATAAAGTATATTTTCCTATTTCTTTTTTTTTTTTTTTTTTTGAGACGGAGTCTTGCTCTGTCGCCCAGGCTGGAGTGCAGTGGCATGATTTCGGCTCACTACAACCTCCACCTCCTGGGTTTAAGCAACTCTCCTGCCTCAGCCTCCTAAATAGCTGGGATTACAGACGTGTGCCACCACGTCAGCTAATTTTTGTATTTTTTTCAACAAAGACGGGGTTTGACCATGTTGGCCAGGCTGGTCTCAAACTCCTGACCTCAGGTGATCAGCCCACCTTAGCCTCTCAAAGCGCTGGTATTACAGGCATGAGCCACCACATCTGCCCTCCTATTTCTTTCTCTTTTTTTTTTGGAGTTAGGGTCTTGCTGTGTCACCCAGGCTGGAGTACAGTGGTGTGGTCATGGGTCACTGCAACCTTGACCCCCCCCGACTTAAGGGATCCTCCTGACTCAGCCTCCTGAGTACCTGGGAACACAGAGATCCAGCTATTCTTGATTTTTTGTTGAGATGAGGTCTTGCTGTGTTACTCATGCTAGTCTCAAATTCCTGGCCTCAAACAATCCTCCCACTTTGGCCTCCGAAAGTGCTGAGATTACAGGCATGAGCTACTGTGCCCGGCCTATTTTTTCCTATTTTAGAAATTTGAGGCCGGGCGCGGTGGCTCAAGCCTGTAATCCCAGCACTTTGGGAGGCCGAGACGGGTGGGTCACGAGGTCAGGAGATCGAGACCATCCTGGCTAACACGGTGAAATCCCGTTTCTACTAAAAAAAAATACAAAAAAAATCTAGCCGGGCGAAGTGGCGGGCGCCTGTAGTCCCAGCTACTCGGGAGGCTGAGGCAGGAGAATGGCGTGAACCCGGGAGGCGGAGCTTGCAGTGAGCTGAGATCCGGCCACTGCACTCCAGCCCGGGAGACAGAGCGAGACTCCGTCTCAAAAAAAAAAAAAAAAAAGAAATTTGAACATGAAGGTTCAAAGAAGTTCATTAAAGACTAGAATATATATTCAAAGCTATGTCAAGATACTTACTAATTACAAAGGGAAAATACTAACTTTAGAGTTCAGGAACCTGACAAACACCAATGTAAGCAAGTGGCCGAAGTTATAAGACCTACTAGCATTATATATCACCTGATATGATGCACTGAGAAGGGAATAACATCATTTTGGCCAAAAATGCATAACCTCAATCTCATTATAAGAAAATATTAGAAAGGTCAGGCGTGGTAGCTTACACCTATCATCCCAGCATTTTGAGAGGCTGAAGCAGGCGGATCACCTGGGTCAGGAGTTCGAGACCAGCCTGGCCAACATGGCAAAACCCCTTCTCTACTAAAAATACAAAAATTAGCTGGGTGTGGTGGTGGGCGCCTGTAATCCCAGTTATGCGGGAGCCTGAAGGAAGAGAATCACTTGAACAGGAGGCAGAGGTTGCAGTGAGCTTAGATCACACCACTGCACTCTAGCATGGGGGATAGAGCAAGACTCTGTCTCAAAAAAAAAAAAAATAATAAAATAAAATAAAGAAAAGAAAATATTACACAAACTCAAATTGAGAAACATTCTACAAATAACTGACTAGTACTCTTCAAAAGTGTCTAAATCTTGAGAAGAAAAAGAATAAGAAAATGTGACCAGGCACAGTGGCTCATGCCTATATTCCCAGCACTTTGGGAGGCCCAGAAGGGTGTATCACTTGAGGTCAGGAGTTTGAGACCAGCCTGTTCACCAAATGGTGAAACTCTGTCTCTACTAAAAATACAAAAATCAGCCAGGTGTCGTGGCACACACTTGTAATCCCAACTACTTGGGAGGCTGAGGTAGGAGGATTGCTTGAACCCAGGAGGTGGAGGTTGCAGTAAGCAAGATAGTGCCACTGCCAAGATAGTGTCATCCAGCCTGGATGACAGAGTGAGACTCTGTCTTAAAAAAAAAAAAAAAAGAAAAGAAAAGAAAATGTAACAGATTGGAGAAGACTAAGAATATATGACAACTGGATTTGTTATCACAGACCAAAAAAGGACATTCATGAAAAAAAAAAAAAACTTGACAAAATTGGAACAAATAGACTAATTAATAGTATTATTTCAATGTTAATTTCCTGGTTTCAGTAACTGCACCATGGTTATATGAGACGTTAACATTAGGGGCAACCAGATGAAGGCTACTTGGGAATGCTACCACTTTTACAACTCTTATATAAGTCTAAAATTATTTCAAAATTTTAAAAATATTTTTAAGTAGACAGAACTTCAAGAGGCTAAGACAAAGCTGAAAGTATGTCTCTAGCTCTTTGAAAACAATAATAGGATCATAGCATTGGACATTATCTTACAGATATCTGATACTACCACTCGTCCAAGGAAGGATTCCTTTATGTCAGGCCCTTGACTTACATTCATCCTACCACTGCCTGAATATTTCCAGTAAGAGTAAATTTACTATGTGAAAAACACAGCCCACACATTCCATTATGCACAATTCTAATTAACATAACTCTTTCTCATTCTGAGCCAAACCTTCTTTCCTGTGAGACATGTACCTGAGGATGCCATTCTGAAGCAGAAGTTTACAACCAGGGGACCTCAAAGATAGGAAGATACTCCAGTAAGTTACAGTCGTTATGACAAAAGGTCCAGTTGATTTACAATGACTAAAATTACATCTGGTCAGCATGAGATAAACCACCTTGAGTCATTTACATAAATGCTTTGCTATAAGGTTGTCCCAGAGCCTAATACAGCACCCGGTACATATTAGGTGCTCAAGAAACGTTTACTGACTCAAAGAGTAGGGTACAAGTCAGAAATTCATATAATGAGTTCTTTTCCCCTACCAAATGCTATTAAATAACAATGCTATAGCCAGGCACGGTGGCTCAAGCCTGTAATCCCAGCACTTTGGGAGGCCGAGACGGGCGGATCACGAGGTCGGGAGATCGAGACCATCCTGGCTAACACAGTGAAACCCCGTCTCTACTAAAAAAATACAAAAAACTAGCCGGGCGTGGTGGCGGGCGCCTGTAGTCCCAGCTACTCAGGAGGCTGAGGCAGGAGAATGGCGTGAACCCGGGAGGCGGAGCTTGCAGTGAGTGGATATCGGGCCACTGCACTCCAGCCTGGGTGACAGCGTGAGACTCCGTCTCAGAAAAAAAAAAAAAAAAAAAAAAAATGCTATAAATAACAATGCTATTAAAATTTTGTACAAAAAGTAACAGAACACAGCCCCAACTCTGAAAAGAAATAGCTGCATAACTACCCAAAGTAGATGCCTCTTCTGTACAGGCATATTCTCCATTCATTCAACATACACTTAGTGACTACTCTGTGCCAGGCATAGTGAAAAGACCAGGAAATACAAGAGAAAAACAAGATGTCCTCAGAAGGGCAGGGCTTACACATTAATTGGAGGGAATTTTAAAGTAGATTATATATGTTACATAAATTATATAATATATATAATTACATATAGCAAACATTTTAATTGCATCAAATATGAAAAAGAAAGTTAAAGGCTACAGATAAAAATCATAAATTGGTAAGAAAAATGAGTTCCCAATAGATGGAGAAATGCCATAAGCATACAATTTTCACAAACTGAAAAACAACTGATCAACACAGAAAATATACATAATCCTGAGAGCTAAACAAAGAAATACAAGGTAAAACAAGGTAACATTTCTACCAATTTATTTAAGTTAAAAAAAACTCAACTTGAGAGAGGTAATGATGAAAAACTAGTTATATATACACTGCTGATGGTAGCATAAATTAAAACAACTTTTTGAAGAAGCAAATTGTTCATACTCTGACCCAAGGTATGCCTTCCTAGGAATTTAATAAGTAATTAGAAGTAAGAAAAAAAATATGTACTAAGACAATGGTAAGAAAATTAAAGCTTATAATGGCAAAAAAAAAAAAGGAAAAGATTTTCATATCAAAGGCTAAGTAAATAAAATATTATATAGCCATTAAATATTTAATTACAGGCCGGGCGCGGTGGCTCACGCCTGTAATCCCAGCACTTTGGGAGGCCGAGGCGGGCGGATCACAAGGTCAGGAGATCGAGACCACGGTGAAACCCCATCTCTACTAAAAATACAAAAAATAGGCCGGGCGCGGTGGCTCAAGCCTGTAATCCCAGCACTTTGGGAGGCCGAGACGGGCGGATCACGAGGTCAGGAGATCGAGACCATCCTGGCTAATACGGTGAAACCCTGTCTCTACTTAAAAATACAAAAAACTAGCCGGGCGACGAGGCGGGCGCCTGTAGTCCAGCTACTCGGGAGGCTGAGGCAGGAGAATGGCGTAAACCAGGAGGCGGAGCTTGCAGTGAGCTGAGATCCGGCCACTGCACTCCAGCCTGGGTGGCAGAGCAAGACTCCGTCTCAAAAAAAAAAAAAAAAAAAAAAATACAAAAAATTAGCCGGGCGCCGTGGCGGGCGCATGTAGTCCCAGCTACTCGGGAGGCTGAGGCAGGAGAATGGCGGGAACCCGGGAGGCGGAGCTTGCAGTGAGCCGAGATCGCGCCACTTCTCAAAAAAAAAAAAAATTAATTACAAAGTCTATCAAAACAATATGAATAATGTCCATTCTAATAAGTGAAAAGGTACCAGAATATAAAATTCTGTGGACATCTGTTAGGGCACTTCAGGAATAAAATACATATACATACACACACACACAGAGGCTGTAAAAGAACCAGCAGAGATGAAAATACTGATGTTTTCAGATTTGAAGTTGTAGGTGATTTTTATTTCCCTTATTACTAAATTATTTGTATTATTAACAAAAATCAGGAGGGGAGAAAAGCCCTCACACAAGGTCCAAGGTAAACTACATTACAATGAATTAGGTGGTCAACGGTAAATGAATACCTCAAATAATTGTTTCTTGGATTTCATATTCATATAAAGGAAAAAGAAATAATTATCACGCCCAAATAAAAGTAGCACAAGGCGGCTACAAAAAGAAAACTGAAAAAGGTTAACTCGGAGATGAATATCTGGAAATACTCCCTAACAGTAAAAATCATCAGACTGTAGCATGGTATCCTAGGCTAAGTTCCACTGCTAGGGCATTTAGAAGCAACGCCCTAGACACCATACTTTAGGAATCAGTCCTAAGCTGGCACCACAGAGACCCAGAGTGGTCTCATGAGGTTTTTCCATCACACAATTTGGTTGGCTAATCTATAAATACATGACATTTGCACATAAACACTAAGTTTCTCATACTAAGCAAAAGAACAACAAATCTTACCTGGGAAGTGCCAGACAGAGCCCTGCCACCCTGTCCTTGGGTAGGAGACACAGGTATCAATCGGCTGCATCCTGGAACCCACTGGGAAATGCTAGTCTGGTTCCTCTAGAGAAAGAAAAAAATAATCTGTCAGGAATCTAAATCATACTCCCTACGTGGAAGGCAAAGAGTGTACCTGTGACATTGTCATATAATTAGAAATATATATTTGGTCTTCATCTCTAGTTCCTGGCACAGAGCTCCTAAAACCCTTGGAATTTCTGAGTGATGGGGGTGTCTGTAACTCATAATAAGCCCCTTTCAACCATACCTGAGTTTATGCTAATGAGATGATTCATGCAGGATGGAGGCTGGTTGCCAGAGGAACCACCCACAGGAATAGAGGGTTGGAATTTAACCTCAACTCCTCAAGGCATCCCCACCTCATTAGAGACTCAGCCAATCGCAAGTACCCAGTGATTGAATCAATCATGCCAACCCTAAGCCTCCATAAAAATTCTAAATGACAGGGTTCAGAGAACTGGTAGAGATGAAAAACTCTTTTTTCTATATTCAACACTCCACTTCTGATACCAAATGTGCAGGGGTAAGAGGTCTCCATACCAAGCAATTCTCCAGTTCTCTGCAGACACCAACTGGGTGTCCTACAATTTAACTTAATTCTTTTTTTTTTTTTTTGAGACGGAGTCTTGCTCTGTCACCCAGGCTGGAGTGCAGTGGCGCGATCTCGGCTCACTGCAAGCTCCGCCTCCCGGGTTTACGCCATTCTCCTGCCTCAGCCTCCCGAGTAGCTGGGACTACAGGCGCCCGCCATCTCGCCCGGCTAGTTTTTTGTATTTTTTAGTAGAGACGGGGTTTCACCGTGTAGACCAGGATGGTCTCGATCTCCTGACCTCGTGATCCACCCGTCTCGGCCTCCCAAAGTGCTGGGATTACAGGCTTGAGCCACCGCGCCCGGCCCAATTTAACTTAATTCTTACACTAACTGCCTGGAGTCAGCAGAGACCTCACAGCTCCATTCAACAGGATTGTCCCCACTTCAGACTCCCATCACAAGCAGTGAGTCCCCAGGTTACTTACACTTTTGTCCAACTTGTCCATACATTGGGGATTCCCACAGCTGCCTCCTCAGATTCAATAATTTGCTAGCATGGCTCAACTCGGGGAGGCACTTCACTTACATTTATCAGTTTATTATAAAGGATACGCCTCAGGAAGAAGAGCCAAAAGGAAGTGATGCAAAAGACAAGGTATGGGGTGGGAGCCTGCTCTCCGGGTGTGCCACCCTCCCTACATTTTGATATATTTACTAACCCAGAAGTTCTCCAAACCCAAGGATTTCTATGGAGGCTTCATTATGTAGACATGATTGACTATCACTGACCATTGGTGATTAGCTCAATCTCCAGCCCCTCGCCCCTTCCAAAAGTCAGGGAGGAGTGGGAGAAGCTACAAGTTCCAACCTTCTACTCACATATTTGTTCCTCTAGCAACCAGCCTCTACCCTCCAAGAGTCAGCTTATTAACACAAACTCATTGCTGGGCATAGAGGTTCATGCCTTCACTCCTATTATCTCAGCATTTTTGAGAGGCTGAAGCAGGATTACTTGAAGCCAGGAGGTCGAAACCAGCCTGGGCAACAAAGTGACACCCCTGGCTATACAAAAAAAAAAAAAACCCATAAACTTATGTATCGTTGAAAGGGGCTTATTATAAATAACAAAAGACACTCCTCTCACCCCAATCACTTTGCAAGAGTTTCAAGAGCTCTGTGCCAGGAACTAGGGATAAAGACCAAATATATATTTCTTCTCTCACAATATCATATTTGGGTTGCAGCCACATGCCAGGAGGGTGGCACACTCTAATTCCACAGGGACAGAAGCAACTGTACTCAAGATCATTCCAGATCTGGCCTTTAGTACCTAAGTTTAGAAATCCTGCCAGAATGGGGTATCACATGAATGAAGAACTTCCAAAACGGGACCAAGACCAAGCCTCCACATGCTCATTTCTCCAAGGATAAGATATACCACTGCCTACTACTGGTTCCGCAGACTAAAATAATTCTGGTAACAGGTGACTCAAGCAGTGGGCATGGGCTCCCTCTGGGAAGAGAAACAAAATAAGCAGACTTCTGGCATTTTATGATTAGATTATAATTCAAATTACAGTTTGCAATGTCTTTTTTTTTTTTTTTTTTTCTGAGGCCGAGTCTTGCTCTGCCACCCAGGCTGGAATGCAGTGGTATGATCTCGGCTCACTGCAATCTCTACCTCCCGGGTTCAAGTGACTCTTATGCCTCAGAGTCCTGAGGGGCTGGGACTACAGGAATGAGCCATCACATCTGGCTAATTTCTGTATTTTTAGTAGAGACAGGGTTTCAGCATGTTGGCCAGGCTAGTCTCAAACTGCTGACCTTAAGTGATCTACCTACCTCGGTCTCCCAAAGTGCTGGGATTACAGATGTGAGCCACTGTGCCTGGCCTCTTTTTTTTTTTTTTTTTTGAAGAGACAGAGTCTCACTACATTGCCCAGGCTGGAGTCCAGTGCCTAGTCATGGTGCTAACATTGTACACTACAGCCTCAAATGCCTGATTCCTGGGCTCAAGTGATCCTCCCACTTCAGCTTCCCAAGTAGCTGGGACTAAAGGCTTGCATAACCTGTGCCTGGCTTACAATGTGTTTTCATAAACACTGACTTCCTTACCTGATCTTCACAGAATCCCTTTATAGTAAGCAATGCTGAGATCATCATCATCCCCAAAAGGAGGAGGAAACTAGGGTAGAAGTTTTACAGTGAGAAAACACACAGGGGCAACTTGATTTCCAAGACAAGAGAGATTACATGGCTGTTCAAGTAGAAACTGAGATTCACAATTTCCCTCTAACATGAAGCTCATTTCAGAAAGGTCTCTTGGCCAAAAGGAGAGGTTAGGCTGGAGAAAGGGAGAGCTCTGTCTTGCTAAATGAGAAGTCTGCTTTATTTTAAGAAGCTGAAATACATTCTACTGTATAAATGACAGCCATGTACATAGCACTGAAAATCTTAATTTTAGGAACCAACTCTAGGGATCTGAGGGTTTTCTTCACTTGACCTGTAGACCTTATAGGGCCATAATGAGGATCACACACACAAATTGCTTGAAAATCTTTTGCAAGGCATAATGTACAACACAGTCAGCCCTCCACAGCCATGGGTTCTGCATCCATGGATTCAGCCATCCACAGATTAAAATATTTAGGAAAAAAAAAATGCCAGGCCTGGTGGCGTGTACCTGTAGTCCCAGCTACTCTGGAGGCTGAAGCATAAGAATCACTTGAACCCAGGAGGCAAAAGTTGCAAGTGAGCAGAGATTGTGCCACTGCACTCCAGCCTGGGCAATAGAGAGGGAGACTCTGTCTCAAAAAACAAAACAAAAAAAATCATGCCAGGCGCGGTAGCTCCTGTAATCCCAACACTTTGGGAGGCCAAGGCAGGCGGATCACGAGGTCAGGAGATCAAGACCATCCTGGCTAACACGTGAAACCCCGTCTCTACAAAAAATACAAAAAAATTAGCCAGGTGTGGTGGCGGGTGCCTATAGTCCCAGTTACTCAGGAGGCTGAAGCAGAAGAATGGCATGAACCCGGGAGGCGGAGCTTGCAGTGAGCTGAGATCATGCCACCACACTCCAGCCTGGGCGACAGTATAAGACTCCATCTCAAAAAAAAAAAAAAAAAAAATCAGGAAAAAAAAATTTGCCATACTAAACATTTAGACTTTTTTTTCTCGTCATTACTCCCTAAATAATACAGTATAACAACTATTTACATAGCACCTATATTGTATTAAATGTAAGTAATCTAGAGATTATTTAAAGTACATAGGGGGATATACATAGGTTATATGCAAACACTATGCCACTTCGTATCAAGGACTTGAGCATCTATGGATTTTGGTATCCGAGGGAGGTCCTGGAACCAAAGGACCAGGGATACTCAGGGACAACTGTACTAGGAGTCAAAGATTCCAGTTTAAATTCAGCTACTCTAATATTATCTTTACAAGTAATTTAACCTCTGTGACATTCAGTTTCCTCACAGCAATTATCAGGAATACTTAATGAGCATTTGATGGCAGGCACTTTTTTGATACTTTACATATATGACCTCATTTAAACTTCACAATCACCACTCATGTAGGTATACCATTATCCCATTTATATAAAAAAGGAAACTGAGGCATGGAGAGGATAAACAACCTCCCAACATCACACAGTTCTAACAGCAGGATTAAGATATGAACCCAGGCAACCCAACTCTAGAATCCATGCTCATTTACGGGATGAAAGGGTAGAGTATCTGCAAGGTACCTTCTAGCTCTAACATTATATGACCTAGTCTGGAACCAATTAAAACAGCATATTGTGGAAAGTGCCACATAACTAAAGGCAGAAAGCACTGTTCAGAAGCTACATATCAGATCATCACCTCTGGAAGCCTTGGTTGTCTCTTTTTATCAAAAATAAGACAAAATCCCTATTTCTTAGGATTTTCTTTAAAATTAACAAATGTACCTTGCAGTATGTTCAGCATATTAAGTTGAATCTGAATCTCCATTTCCTCGAGTAGACAGTAACAGGTTGAGGTGGGGGGAGAAAGGCATTAAATTTTTAAACCTACAGACGCTTTCTAAAGTGTCTCACAGTTCTAAAATTGTATAATTGCCACTTACAGCACCTTATATTTCAAATGAAAAGTGGAGCTAAAAATATTTTATTTGAGCTGCGGTTTGATCGGTTGAAGTGGTTTTCCAAATGGGAGACAGTTACTGGTGTTCTGTTTTACAAACACTGACAGATTTACTAGAATCATTCAATGTCAGATGTTCCTGTCCTAAAAATGTTAAGTATGGGATAAGAGGAAACTGCTTCAGATTCAGGGCCAAGGGCGGGGGGGACAGGGGGAGCAAGAGGAAATTACAAGTTGAAACAATGCAAACTTTTGGAAGATTTTCTGAAGAATTTCATCATGTAATTTCCAATGTCAACAAAATTTTTCTCTGTAATTTTGGCTCCGGTTGGTCTTAGGCCAATACTTTTAGAACAGTTCTTATTAGAAGAAAGGAACAATCAGCTGTTCTTTCCTTTTCCAATCCTACAATTCTTGTCCAAATCCTTAATTGAAACCACTGAAGTGTAGCAGAAAAGGTAATCCCAAGTCAGCCATCAAATAGCTGTGAACTGGTTACTCAACAATCTGGGCCTCCATTTTCCCTTATGAAAAATGGGAATAATAAAAGCTATCTCATAGCAGTGTTCCCAGGAACATTTCTGAAAGCACTTTGATAACAGAAAAACACAACCAACGGCATCACTGTTATGAATAACGGTTACTGAATTATGCAAGCCCTGCTTTCCCCAGCAAACTGACAGAGAAGCAAAAACCATTTTCTTAAAATATTGTTTGGAATCTGGCATTCATTCCCTTTCTCAAAAGAGGTTTTCAAGGATCTCTGTATTGTAACTTAAATACCTGATCCTTACTGGTCTTTACCAATTGAATCCCTCTAAACTCATAATACTTGCTGGGTTTTCCACTCAACAGTTTCAAAACCTGACTCAGATTCTCTGGTTTGGGAATCACTGCTCCACTCCACACACGCTAATTCCCTTGTAGTAATTTCCTCTGGGACTCTCCTCTTCACTCCAACCCAAACTATAAGCTCAATTGCTTCAAGAAATCTCTCTAGGCTGGGCCTGGTGGCTCACATCTGTAATCCCAGCACTTTGGGAGACCGAGGCAGGCAGATCACCTGAGGTCAGGAGTTCTAGACAAGCCTGGCCAACATGGAGAAACCCCATCTCTACTAAAAATACAAAAATTAGCCTGGCATGGTGGCAGGTGCCTGCAATCCCAGCTACTCGGGAGGCTGAGGCAGGGAGAATTGCTTGAACTTAGGAGACAGAGGTTACAGTGAGCCAAGATCATGCCACTGCACTCCAGCCTGCGCAACAGAGCAAGACTCCACTCAAAAAAAAAAAAAAAGGAAATCTATCTAGATGTCAGCTTCTGGTTCTACTGGCTCTACTCAGTCCTTTTTTTTTTTTTTTTTTTGAGATGGAGTCTTACTCTGTCACCCAGGCTGGAGTGCAGTGGCGCCATCTCGGCTCACCACAACCTTCGCCTCCCGGATTCAAGCAATTCTCCTGCCTCAGCCTCCCAAGTAGCTGGGACTACAGGGACACGCTACCATGCCTGGCTAATTTTTGTATTTTCAGTAGAGGCAGGGTTTCACCATGTTGGCCAGGCTGGTCTTGAACTCATGATCTCAGGTGATCCACCCCTCTCAGCCTCCCAAAGTGCTGGGATTACAGGCATGAGCCACCGTGTCAGCCTCTACTCGTCCTTTATCTTTTCCACCTCTTCCAACACTTCATCTATAAATATATATCTGTGGAAGTACTTATCTCTCTCTTAAGGTACTAAAATATTAGGCCTATAACAATTAGCACATCTCAACTTCTCCCAAGTTCAAAAAACATTTATAGCCATTCCCAATGGCAAAAAATTATTCCTTTAACTTAAGATAAATGCACTGTTACTAAGTGGGAACTAGTTTTATTGTCATTTTGCCTTTCCAACACTTCAAAACCAAAATTTTTAAGATAAGCTTCATGTTTTTGTTTCCCGTGCACATTGTTAATTGCAGTGATTTTTACATCAGTATTTCAAAACATTCTGACATACCACCTCTTGTACTGACTACCCTTTAGTCAGTCCACTGACAGGCCTGTAATTGTGCATGTGGTTTTTTTAAGATACACAGTATTTTCCTTGGCTCATTCATGAGCTAGAAAACGATTTACAGGTGTAGCGGATTCTAGTCATTCACCATAAAATCACCACAAACACTGAGTGAGCAAATACTGAACAATTGCTTCTAGAGGAAATGCCAGACTTAGGTTCCTGCAAACCTCTGGTCACAACATTCATCAACCAATCAATACATAGCCTTGCTTTATGGGTTTCTGTTGAAAAACACTCTACTTAATATGCATTGTTGATTCAGTAACACTGAACTCACAGCCAACAGCACTATAACTCACTTAGCAAAATTTACCTAATAAACATATTTTCCCGTAAGGCACATTGTGGCCTTCTTGCACTCAGCAATGCTAGATAGCATTTCCATACTACACCTGGGGGACATTTTAAAGATGGGATTCACCAACAAAAGCACAAAAATATGAAAAATATGGCACTAAACAGGCCATGAAAAGAATACTTGTTACAGTATGAAAACTGAAACAAGAAGGCGGAATGTTGACCCACCTCAGCTAGGAACACGCACGTTGGCAGCTCAAATTCCTTACCCTCTGCAAATGTCCACAAATAACTACAAAAGTGCCGTGAGTATTGATTTTGGGGTTTCAAATAAATTTTAGCAACTAGGTGAGTTCACAAATATAGAATCTGTGAATAATGAAAATCAATTATAAACATGAAATCCACTTTTTTTTTTTGAGATGGAGTTTCGCTCTTGTTGCCCAGACTGCAGTGCAATGGTGCAATCTCAGCTCACGACAACCTCTGCCTCCTGGGTTCAAGCGATTCTCCTGCCTCAGCCTCCCAAGTAGCTGGGATTACAGGCATGCACCACCATGCCCAGCTAATTTTATATTTTTAGTAGAGACGGGGTTTCTCCATGTTGATCAGGCTGGTCTTGAACTCCCAACCTCAGGTGATCCCCTGGCCTCAGCCTCCCAAAGTGCTGGGATTACAGGCGTGAGCCACCACGCCCAGTCGAAATCCACTTTATAAGTCACCGCTGGTGCCTATATTCCAAATGCCATGGATATTAATTCAATTCCGGAGTCCAAAGAACAGATACTATGGTAACAAACTTTCCTTCCAGTTACAATATGGCATGCTATAATACAAAAGGATATTTCCACAGAGGGAAGAAGAGAATGTTTAACCATTCCTTCAAAAATTACTGAATACAGGCCGGGCATAGTGGCTCATGCCTGTATTCCCAGCACTTTGTGAGGCCGAGGTGGATCACTTGAGGTCAGGAGTTCAAGACCAGACTGGCCAACATAGTGAAACAGTCTGTACTAAAAATTATATAATATATATAAATAAGCCAGGTGTGGTGGCACGCACCTGTAATCCCAGCTACTCAGGAAGCTGAGGCACAAGGATCGCTTGAACCCAGGAAGAGGAAGTTGCAGTAAGCAGAGATCATGCTGTTGCACTCCAGCCTGGGTGACAGAGTGAGACTCCATCTCAAACAACAACAAAAAATTACTCCAGCACTTTGGGAGGCCAAGGCAGGCAGACTGCCTGAACTCAGGAGTTTGCAACCAGCCTGGGCAACACAGTGAAACCCTGTCTCTACTAAAATACAAGAAAATTAGCCAGGCATGGGGGCGTGCACCTGCAGTCCCAGCTACTTGGGAGGCTGAGGCAGAAGAATTGCTTCAACTCGGGAGGCGGAGGTTGCAGTGAGCCAAGATCGCACCATAGAACTCCAGCCTGGGGGACAAGAGCGAGACTTCGTCTCAAAAAAAAAAAAAAAAAAAAAAAAAAAAATTACTGAATACACTGCCTCCTCCCACTTTGTTGGGAGTTTTCAATCTGAGCTTTCAAAAGATTGATTACATATAGGAAAGATTTGAGTAAATCAATAAATACATTAAGGGTGAGGGGTCAGGTTTCTATCAGAGAAAGGAGTTAACAAATATGGCAAGGCAAAAGAGTAGAACAAATCCTGTGGTATTAGAATGGATTTAGAATAACTGGTGTGGGCTTTTAATATATAAAGAAAAAGATATAGACATATATATATTTCCCACCCACATCCTCACAGGGCCTGCAGACAATGACACTCCAGTAGCAATGAGCACATGTAGCACCCAGATTTGGTTTCTAAATAGCAACAACCACTAAACGAACTAGTCTCCTCAAGAGAAAAGTTGACTCCAGAATGGGGATGATGTTCATCAAAGCCTTACAAAGAATTGGCATTATTCAATCTGTCTGATAGTTCCTTAGAAGGCCCTATTTCAAGGCTGTCTTAGAATTCACCCAGTGTGAAAAAAACCTTTTGCCCAGGAGCACCGGTTAAAAACAAATAGAGGTAACTGTTTGACTTCATGGCTTCCTGAGGCAGTGAACAACAGATGGGGAAAACAACAGACTAACCAAAAAGGTTTAAAGGAAAAGCTGGTGAATGA
Organism: Trachypithecus francoisi; assembly: GCF_009764315.1. Taxonomy (NCBI): domain Eukaryota; kingdom Metazoa; phylum Chordata; class Mammalia; order Primates; family Cercopithecidae; genus Trachypithecus; species Trachypithecus francoisi. Next base: position 30,927,728 of record NW_022681467.1, read on the forward strand.
GACGTCCACAGGGGCTTAGAAAAGCCCCAACATATTCATGGCATCTAGGAAGCCATGAACACACCCAGGTCTGTGCACATACCCAAAGTTGTGCACATGCTCAGGAAAGATCTAAGAACATCTCTTACTTGTGGTTGACCTTGAGGTTCTGCACAGCAGGAAGTGAAAGTTAAGGCGGTGTTACTGAATGTCTGGCAGAGAGTTATAGGTACATCCCAACATGCACACAGAGCCCCACAGGAAAAACTGGGATACTCACTGCTTCCAGGCAGTGAGAACAGAATTTTAAGAAATTTAGCAGAAATTTAAAGAAATGTGCTTAATCATTACCTGACCACTAAACTAAGCAGAGACTTCAGTGGCCACAAACGACAAAGAATACAGACTACAGAATCAATTCAGAAAAGTCACTAAACAAAAATGCAACAACAAATCTTGGGAAGGGAAACAATCTGATTTCCAGAGTGGCCACATTACTTAAAATGTTTTTTAACAAAAAACATTTTGTTTTCAACAAAAAAAAAGTTATAAAACATGCAAAGAAACAATAAAGTATGGCCCACACACAGGGGGAAAAATGCAATCAATAGAAACTGTCTCTAAGAAAACCCAGACAGCAGACAAAGAGATTTTTAACTATTTCAAATATGTTCAAAGACCTAAATGAAAACATGTCTAAAGAACTACAGGAAAGTGGCTGGGCACGGTGGCTCACACCTGTAATCCCAGCACTTTGGAAGGCCAAGGCAGGTGGATCACCCGAGGTCAGGAGTTTGAGACCATCCTGGCCAACATGATGAAACCCCACCTCTACTAAAAATACAAAAATTAGCCAGGTGTGGTGGCAGGCACCAGTAATCCCAGCTACTCAGAAGGCTGAGGCAGGAGAATTGCTTGAACCCAGGAGGTGGAGGTTGCAGTGACCTGAGATGGTGCCACTGCACTCCAGCCTGGCAACAAAGCCAGACTCCGTCTCAAAAAATAAATAAATAAATAAATAAACAAACAAACCATAGGAAAGTATGAGAATGATGTCTTACCAAAGAGAATATCAACAGAACGAGAAGTTATTTTTCTAAAGACAAAATAAATTCTGGAATTGAAAAGTCCAACAACTAAAATGAAAAACTCATTAGAGGGGCTCAACAGCAGACTTCAACAGGCAGAAGAAAAGAATCAGTGGTCTTGAAGATAGGTCAATTTAGATTATCCAGTCCAAGGAACAGAAAGAAAAAGCAATAAAGACAAATTAATAGCCTCAAAATGAAAAGCAAAATAGAAAAAAAGAAGAACAAGTTTAACAGCCTCAGACTGTGGAACACCATCAAACACACCAATATATGTATAATTAGTCTCAGAAGCAAAGAAAATAAAAGGACAGAAAAATATTTGAAGAAATAATGGCAGAAAACATCCTAAACATAATGGAAAATGGTAATTTAGGATTCCAAGAAGCTCTACTAACTCCAAATAGGATAAACACAAAGAGAGTCACAGACACATCATATGCAAGCTGCCAAGAGACAAAGACAGATTCTTTAAATGAGCAAGAAAAGAAATTCATCATATACAAAGCATCCTCAAGAACATTAACAGTTGATTTCTTCTCAGAAACTGTAGCAGCCAGAAGGCAGTGGGATAAAATAGTCAAAACACGGAAAGACAAAGATTTTCAAACAAAAATTCTATATCCGGCAAAACTATTATTCGAAAGTGAAGGAAAAATGAAGATTTCCCAGATAAGCAAAATGGAAAGAATTTGTCAGTAGTAGACTTGCCCTGCAAGAATAAGGGAGATCTTCATGTTGAAATGAAAGGAAACTACAGAAAACTCAAATCTATATGAAGAAATAAAGTAGACTAATAAAGGTAACTGTTTAGGTAAATAAAAAATATGGTATAAATGGATTCTCTGTTTGTAATTTTTTTTCTTTTTCTTTTTAATTTAAAAGACAACTACAAGAAGAAATAATTATAAATCTACATTGGTAGGCATATAATGCATAAAGATGTAATTTAGATGCCAATAACACAACATGGAGGAAGGAACAGAGCTACATAGAAAGAAAGTCTTTACATATTACTGAAATCAAGTTGGTATTAATCCAAACAAGACTGTTATGAATTAAGATGTTCATTGTAATCCCAGGGCAGGTCACTAAGAAAACAGCTCATAAAATATAGTAAAAGCTTGTAACATGTACACAAATTAGCTCAAAATGGATAAAAGACCAAAATGTAAGACCTAAAACAATAAAACTTTTAAAAGAAAACTTACAGGAATGGCTTCATGACAGTGGATTTTGCAATGATTTCTTGGATACGATATCAAAAAAGCAGGCAATATTAGGGCCAGGCATGGTGGCTCATGCCTGTAATCCCAGCACTCTGGGAGGTTGAGGTGGGTGGATCACTTGAGGCCAGGAATTTGAGACCAGCCTGGCCAACATGGGAAAAACCCCTCTCTATCAAAAACATAAAAATTAGCCAGGTGTGCTGGGCATGCCTGTAATCCCAGCTACTCGGGAGGCTGAGGCGGGAGAATCGCTTGAACCTGTGAGGCAGGGGCTGCAGTGAGTCTAGATTATGCCACTGCACTCTAGCCGAGGTGACAGGGCAAGACCCTGTTTAAAAAAAAAAAAAAGAGTAGGCAATAAAAGAAAAAAGAAAAAAAAAAGTTGGACTTCATGAAAATTAAAAACTTTTGTGTATCAAATAACAGTATCAACAGACAGAAACAGCAACCCATAGGATAGGAAAAATACATGCAAACCATATATCTGATGAGGGACTGATATTCAAAATACATGAAAAACTTGCCAGATGCGGTGGGTCATGCCTGGCCAACATGGTAAAACCCCATCTCTACTAAAAATACAAAATTTAAGGCTGGGCACGATGGCTCACACTTGTAATCCTAGCACTTTGGGAGGCCGAGGCAGGCAGATCACATGAGGTTGGGAGTTTGAGACCATCCTGACTAACATGGGGAAACCCTGTCTCTACTAAAAATACAAAATTAGCTGGGTGTGGTGGTGTGGGCCTGTAATCCCAGCTACTCGGGAGGCTTAGGCAGGAGAATCATGTGAACTCAGGAAGTGGAGGTTACAGTGGGCCGAGATCATGCCATTGCACTCCAGCCTGGGCAACAAGAGCGAAACTCCGTCTCAAAAAGAAAAAAAACCTGAAGAGGTGCCCAATATCATTAGCCACTAGAGAAATGTAAATCAATACTACAATGAGACACCACTTCATAATAAGAATGGCTATTGTCAAAAAAAACAGAAAATAAGGCCACGTGCGGTGGCTCACACCTGTAATCCTAACACTTTGAGAGGCCGAGGCAGGAGCATCACTTGAGCTCAGGAATTTGAGACCAGCCTGGGCAACACAGCAAAACTTCCTCTCTACTAAAAATTTAAAAATTAGCTGGGCATGGTGGCACACACCTGTAATCCCAGCTACCCGGGAGGCTAAGATGAGAGGATCACTTGAGCCCAGAAGTCGAGGCTGCAGTAAGCTGTCATTGGACCACTGCACTGTAGCCTGCGTGACAGATCAAGACCCTGTCTCAAAAACAAACAAAAACCAGAAAATACCAAGTGTTGACAAGAATGTGGTGCAACTGGAACCCTTATGCACTGCTGGTGAGAATGTAAAACAGTGTATCTACTGTGGAAAACAGTAGGACAATTCCTCAACAAATTAAACAGGCTGGACATAGTGGCTCACGCCTGTAATCCCAGCACTTTGGGAGGCCAAGGCAACAGAATTGCTTGAGCCCAGGAGTTCAAGACCAGCCTGGGCAACATAAGGAGACCCCATCTACAAAAAAGAAAAAAAAAATTAGCCAGGCACACACCTGTGGTCCCAGGTACTCAGGAGGTGAGGTGGGAGGATCACTTGAACCCAGGAGGTCAAGGCTGCAGTGAGGTATGACTGAGCCACTACACTTCAGCATGCATGACAGAGCGAGACCCTATCTCCAAAAAAAAGATAGAAAATTCTGACACATGCTACAACATGGATGAACCTTGAGGGCATTATGCTAAATGAAATAAGCCAGTCACAAAAGGTCAAATACTGTATGACTCCACTTATATGAGGTACACAGAGTAGTTAAACTCACAGAAACAGAAAGTAGAATGGTGGCTGCCAGGGGCTGGGGAGAAAAGACTATAGAGAACTATTAATAGGTTCAGAGTTTCAGTTTTACAAAATGAAAAGAATGCTGTGGATAAGGGTGGTAAAGATGGCACAATAGTGTAAATGCACTCAATACCACAGAAATGTATACTTAAAAAGTGAGGGCCTATAATCCCAGTTACTCGGGAGGCTGAGGCAGGAGAATCGCTTGAACCTGGGAGGCAGAGGTTGCAGTGAGCCTAGATCACGCCATTGCACTCCAGCTTGGACAACAAGAGCAAAACTCCATCTCAGAAAAAAAAAAAAAAAAAAAAAAAAAAAGTTTAAAAAGTAAATTTTGTTATATGTATTTTACCACAATTTTAAAAATTTTTCTAAAGTACAGGGTGGCTTTCTGTAATTTTTACTATTTCCAAAGAAAAGCAAAAACGATCACCAATGCCCAGGACAACTCATAAAAACCATAAGTATGTCCAGTTCTACTGATCAAATGCCCAGGCTCTCTGCTGTAGTCACTCAACAATAGCAGTGTTTTAGTTTCCTCCTCCTTCCCAAGCCCATCACTGGAGAAGGGAAAATATTGGCTGACAAGACAAAAAGAGGAAAAAATAAGGCAAGACTGACAAGAATGTTTCAGGAATACTTTTTTTTTTGAGACAGAGTTTCATTCTTTCACCCAGGCTGGAGTGCACTGGCGCAATCTCAGCTCACTGCAACCTCTGCCTCCTGGGTTGAAGCAATTCTCGTGCCTCAGCCTCCCAAGTAGCTGGGATTACAGGTGCCCACCACCAGGCCTGGCTAATTTTTGTATTTTTAGTAGAGACAGGGTTTCACCACGTTGGCCAGGCTGGTCTTGAACTCCTGGCCTCAAGTGATCCACCTGCCTCAGCCTCCCAATGTGCTGGGATTACAGGTGTGAGCCACCGAGCCTGGCCAGGAATACTTCTCTGTGGTTCCATTTTCTTATCTGTAAAATAGAGGAAATAACATGCCCTCCTTTCCAAAGGGATGTTATAAGGATTAGGGAAGTATGTTAAAGTGCTTAGCACATAGTAAGTGCCCAATAAAATGTTAGTTATCAGGCCAGGCTCAGTGGCTCATGCCTGTAATCCCAGCACTTTGAGAGGCCAAGGGAGGCGGATCATGAGGTCAGGTGTTCGAGACCAGTCTGGCCAACATGGTGAAACCCCGTCTCTACTAAAAATACAAAAATTAGCCTGGCCTGGTGGCACACGCCTGTAATCCCAGCTACTCGGGAGACTGAGGCAGGAGAATCACTTGAACTTGTGAGGCAGAGGTTGCAGTGAGCCGAGATCACACCACTGAACTCCACCCTGGGTGACAAAGCAAGACTCTGTCTCAAAAAAAAGAAAAAAAAAAAGTAGCTGGGTGTGGTGGTGCATGCCTGTCATCTACTCAGGAGGCTAGCACAGGAGAATCGCTTGAACCTGGGAGTGGAAGTTGCAGTGAGCCGAGATCGAACCACTGCACTCCAGCTTCGGCGACAGAGCAAGACTCTGTCTCAAAAAAAAAAAACAACTAAACGGTGGGAGGGGAAGAAAAAAAAAATACTAAATTCAGATCATACTAATTGCCATTTCCCCAGCAGTCCTCATTTCTGAATCAATTTCTGGCCTGAAATCAAACAATCACTTCACCAGGTGAATCTTTCTGGCAGTTATGGGGGGATTCTACAATTAAAAATTTACTGAACAGCAATTCAGGGTACCTCACTCCGCTAGGCTGGCAAGGAACACAAGAAGTAAAACTGCCTCCTTGTAAGCCATATATAAAAAGATCAAAAACACAAATGCAAAATAACAATTCAAAAGATACCCAGAGGCAGGAATAGGCCATGTCTACTATGAAAATCTATGTCTTTGACCCAATATTTGAAGACTCACTAAAATTATAAACCCTCCCATCCCTCCATGATTAAAAACTAAGCTCTGTATCCTAACGTTTTTTCTGCTGCCACTTTCTTTTCTCTTTTAATTCCTAGAAGAAAGAGTATGCTAGAAGGATCAGGACTAAATCTCAAGAGGCGCAGTAGTTTCATACACGGGTGCTAAAGAGTCTAGTATCTAGTAGTCTTTCCTTACTTCATTTATTCAACAAGTAATCATTTAACACCTATGATGTGCCAGACACCATACTAGGCAAAGTGAAAACGACCGAGACAGACATGGCTCCAATTCTCAAGCAGTTTTCAATCTAATAATCTATATTCCACCTAACTGTACAGTTAAGAACTGACTTACGATCTATGAAAGAAACACTGAGAATCTCAGAATCTAAAGGGACTGCAGGAGATAAATGCCCTCGTTTTTCACATAGGAACAATGAGGCCCAAAAGTGACTTGCTTAAAGTCACCCTATGCACCAGTGACAGTCAGGTACTAGAACCCAGGTCTCCTGAAACTCCAATCAGTGTCCTACATGCTCCTCTCCCTGAGGGGAAGCAGTTACATGGGGGACGGAAGGAAAAGCAAACCCCATCAAATAAAGGCCAGATGTCACTCTTCCCCTCCTCGAAAGATAGGGGAGCTAAGGTCAAAACGGGGGTAGGAAGAGGTAGGAAGCTGCCTCAGTTTCCCCACGGAAAAGCGGCCACGCAGCCTAGCTATAACACAGGCTCCCCTCCTGCAGTCCCTTCCAATTCCTCCCGCCCTGCCTTGTCGAACCCCAACCCGGGACCCAGAGGACTACCGTAGAAAATTACTCCTTCACTCACAAGGACTCGCACCAGCAACGCCATGTTCCTCAATAACCATTTCCGGGTGAAGAGTGAGCTTCCGGTGTCCCCTTTTCTACGTCCTCCTTTTGCCGGCGAAAGACTGGCACGGACGACGCAGGCGCAGAGAGGCCGCTAAGCGCACGCGCGCTTGCTTTCTCGGCTGTGCACGAGGCTGTCATGCCCGGGCACGCGCCTCCCTGCTTTCTTCCTCGCTACACGTCACAGTAGCTCAAATCCTTCCCCCATGCCCGTCTTCTTGACCCAGACCTCGGGCTTTTCATACCCCTCTCTTTATTCCCCACCTAACCCAGCCTCACTCCTCAGCTCTTCCTTCCTAGACTCCATCCCAACACTTTTCAATGGGGATTTAAAAGAACAGGACCTTGGGAAATCTCAGTCTTTAGAAAGAGCTAGAGGGCCGGTCGCGGTGACTCACGCCTGTAATCTCACCACTTTGGGAAGCAGAGGCGGGCGGATCACCTGAGGTCAGGAGTTCGAGACCAGCCTGGCCAACATGGCAAAACCCCGTCTCTACTAAAAATACAAAGAAAGTAGCGAGGCATGGTGGTGTGTGCCTGTAATCCCAGGCGGAGGTTGCAGTGAGCCCAGATCGCGCCACTGCACTGCAGCCTGGGCGACAGAACAGGACTGTGTCTCAAAAAAAAAAAAAAAAAAAGTCAGAGAAGGAGGCTAAGATAAAAGGAATACGGGGAACAACAGAGTCCTGAAAGTCATGGCAAGAGGGCGGTCATGTGCCTGGTAGAGGAAGAAATTTTTGGGATTTGTGGTTGGTTGATTGTTTAAGGGGAACCTCTTTGAATATTGATAGGAAAGGATTAGTGAAGAGTATACAGGGCCGTGCCTGGTGGCTCACGCCTGTAATTCCAACACTTTGGGAGGCTGAGGCAGGTAGATCGCCTGAGGTCAGGAGTTCAAGACCAGCCTAACCAACATGGTGAAACTCTGTCTCTACTAAAAATACAAAAAAAATTAGCCAGGCATGGTGCCATGTGCTGTAATCCCAGCTACTTGGGAGGCTGAGGCAGGAGAATCGCTTGAACCCGGGAGGCAGAGGTTGCAGTGAGCTGAGATTGGGCCACTGCCCTCCAGCCTGGGCGACAGAGCGAGACTGCGTGTCAAAAAAAAAAAGAGTATACAGGAGAATGAATCAAGGGGGCAAGGAGCTTCCTGAGGAAAGTGGCAGAGAACGGCCTTGGTAGAAGACTCCTCTTCCGTTATAACCCAAGAGAAGAGAAGACAAAGTACTAGTGCTTTGGGGGTTGAGGGAGCAGAGGGGCAGGATGTTGAAGGACTTCTTTCATTTCATTCAGTCAACAAAGACCTATTGAGTCTTCCTTATGTGCTGAACACAAGACATACTGGCTTCATGGAGTTCTTAGACTGGTGGGGGAAGCATAGGAATCCAGTGAAAAAAATAAAAACTGGGGAACTACTTTTGTTAGGCTGGTAAGGCCTCTCCAAGAAAGTGACATGTAAATGAAATCTAAAGGAAGAAGAGGAGCTAGCCATGGGAAATAGCTTCACTCTATTATTCTTTTATTCTTTTTTAAATTTATGGATTTTTTATTAATTGACAAAAAAATACATATTGTGTACAACAGGATGTTTTCTTTTTTCTTTCTTTTTTTTTTTTTTGAGACAGAGTTTCGCTCTTGTCGCCCAGGCTGGAGTGCAGTGGCGCAATCTCACTCACTGCAACCTCCGCCTCCTGAGTTCAAGCGATTCTTCTGCCTCAGACTCCCAAGTAGCTGGGATTACAGATGCACACCACCACGCCTGGTTAATTTTTGTATTTTCAATAGAGATGGGGTTTCGCCATGTTGGCCAGGATGGTCTGAAACTCCTAACCTCAGGTGATCCACCCACATTGGCCTCCCAAAATGCTGGGATTACAGGAGTCAGCCACCGTGCCCATGGCCAGGATGTTTTAAAATATGTATACATTGCGAAATGGCTAAGTCAAGCTAATTAATATATGCATTACCTCATATTTTTGTGCTGGAAATGCTTAAAATATGTTCTTTTTTTTTTTTTTTTTTCAGATGGAGTCTAGCTCTGTTGCCCCGGCTGGAGTGCAGTGGCCGGATCTCAGCTCACTGCAAGCTCCGCCCCCCGGGTTTACACCATTCTTCTGCCTCAGCCTCCCGAGTAGCTGGGACTACAGGTGCCTGCCACCTCACCCGGCTCGTTTTTTTTTTTTTTTTTTTTGAGACGGAGTCTCGCTCTGTCACCCAAGCTGGAGTGCACTGGCCAGATCTCAGCTCACTGCAAGCTCCGCCTCCCGGGTTCACGCCATTCTCCTGCCTCAGCCTCCCGAGTAGCTGGGACTACAGGCACCCGCCACCTCGCCCAGCTAGTTTTTTGTATTTTTTAGTAGAGACGGGGTTTCACCGTGTTAGCCAGGATGGTCTCGATCTCCTGACCTTGTGATCCGCCCGTCTCGGCCTCCCAAAGTGCTGGGATTACAGGCTTGAGCCACCGCGCCCAGCCTTTTTTTGTATTTTTTAGTAAAGACGGGGTTTCACCGTGTTAGCCAGGATGGTCTCAATCTCCTGACCTCGTGATCCGCCCATCTCGGCTAAAATATGTTCTTTAAGCAATTTTCAAGAATACAATAAATATTCATAGTTGCTATAGTCCCCATGTTATACAATAGATCTCTTCTTTTTTTTTTTTTTTTTTTTTGAGACGGAGTTTCACTCTTGTTGCCCAGACTGGAGTGCAATGGCGTGATCTTGGCTCACTGCAAACTCTGTCTCCCGAGTTCAAGTGATTCTCCTGCCTCAGCCTCCCGAGTAGCTGGGATTACAGGCATGCGCCACCATGCCCAACAATTTTATATTTTTAGTAGAGACGGGATTTCTCCATGTTGGTCAGGCTGGTCTCGAACTCCTGACCTCAGGTGATCCACCTGCCTTGGCCTCCCAAAGTGCTGGGATTACAGGCATGAGTCACTGTGCCCGGCCTGCCCGGCCTACAATAGATCTCCTGAATTTATCCCTCCCAACTGAAATTTTATATCCTTTGACAAACATCTCCCCAGCCCCTGGTAACCACCATTCTACTCTCTACTACTATGAGTTCAACTTATTTAGATTACACATATGAGAGAAATCAAGCAGGATTTGTCTTTCTATGCATTGTTTATTTCTCTTAACATAACGTTCTCCCAGTTCATCCGTGTTGTCATAGATGTCAGCATTTCCTTCTTCTTCTTTTTTTTCCTTGAGACAGAGCCTCGCTCTTGTTGCCCAGGCTGGAGTGCAGTGGCGCAATCTCGGCTCACTGCAACCTCTGCCTCCCAGGTTTAAGCAATTCTCCTGCCTCAGCCTCCCTAGTAGCCTGGACTACAGGCATGTGCCACCACATGCAGCTAATTTTGTATTTTTAGTAGTGACGGGGTTTCTCCATGTTGGTCAGGCTGGTCTCGAGCTCCCGACCTCAGGTGATCTGCCAACCTCGGCTTCCCAAAGTGTTGGGATTACAGGCATGAGCCACCGCGCCTGGACAGCATTTCCTTCTTCTTTAAAGCTGAATAGCATTCCATTATATATATAAATCACTTTTTTTTTTTTTTTTTTTTGAGACAGAGTCTTGCTCTATCACCCAGGCTGGAGTGCAGTGACATAGTCCCAGCTCACTGCAGCCTGTACCTCCTGGGTTCAAGCACTTCTTGTTCCTCAGTCTCCTGAGTAGCTGGGACTACAGACGTGTGCCACCATGTCCAGCTAATTTTTGTATTTTTAGCAGATACGGAGTTTCGCCATGCTGGCCAGGCTGGTCTCGAACTCCTGGCCTCAAGTGATCTGCCCGCCTCTGCCTCCCAAAGTACTGGGATTACGGGCATGAGTGACCGTACCTGGTCATAAATCACATTTTCTTTCTTTCTTTCTTTTTTTTTTTTTTTTTTTTGAGATGGAGTCTCACTCTGCCACCACCAGGCTGGAGTGCAGTGACGCAATCTCAGCTCACTACAACCTCCCCCCACCAGGTTCAAGTGATTCTCCTGCCTTAGCCTCCTGAGTAGCTGGGATTACGGGCATGCACCACCACACCCAGCTAATTTTTGTATTTTTAGTAGACATGGGTTTCACCATGTTGGCCAGGATGGTCTCGATCTCCCGACCTCATGATCTGCCCTCCTCGACCTCCCAAAGTGCTGGGATTATGGGCATGAACCACCACGCCCGGCCACCACATTTTCTTTATCCGTTCATCCAATGATGGACACTTAGGTTAATTCCCTATCTTGGCTGTTGTGAATACCGCTGCAATGAACATGTTAGTATAGATGCTTCTTCAACGTACTGATTTCATCTCCTTTGAGTATATACCCAGTAGTGAGATTGCTGTATCCTATGGTGGTTCTGTTTTTGATTATTTGAGAAACCTCTATACTGTCTTCTATAATGGGTATACTAATTTACATTCCACCAACAGTGTGCAAGGGTTCCCTTTCTCCACATCCTCAGGAACACTGTTAGAGTAGCCATTCTAACAGGTGCAAGGTAATATCTCATTGTGGCTTTATATTGCATTTCCCTGATGATTAATGATGCTGAGCATTTTTTCATATACTTGTTGGCCATTTGTATATCTTCTTTTGAGAAATGTCTATTCAGATATTTTACTCATTTTAAAGTTTGGGTATTAACCCCTCATCAGATATACGGTTTTTAAATATTTTCTCCCATTCCATAAGTTGTCTCTTCACTCCGTTGATTGTTTCCTTTGCTGTGCAAAAGTCTCTTAGTTTCATATAACTATTTCTCTATTTTCACTATTTTTGCCTATACTTTTGGGGTCATATTTTAAAAAAATCATTTCCGAGAACCAAGTAATGTAGCTTTTCCCCTATATTTTCTTCTTCTAGTAATTTTAGTTTGAGGTCTTATGTTTAAGGCTTAAATCTATTTTGAATTGATTTTTATTTGAGACAGGGTCTTTCTCTGTTGCCCAGGCTGGAGTGCAGTGGTGCAATCAAGGCTCACTGTAGGCCGGGCGCGGTGGCTCAAGCCTGTAATCCCAGCACTTTGGGAGGCTGAGACGGGCGGATCACGAGGTCAGGAGATCGAGACCATCCTGGCTAACATGGTGAAACCCCATCTCTACTAAAAAATACAAAAAAAAACTAGCCGGGCGAGGTGGCAGGCGCCTGTAGTCCCAGCTACTCGGGAGGCTGAGGCAGGAGAATGGCGTAAACCTGGGAGGCGGAGCTTGCAGTGAGCTGAGATCCGGCCACTGCACTCCAGCCCGGGCAACAGAGCGAGACTCTGTCTCAAAAAAAAAAAAAAAAAAGGCTCACTGTAGCCTCGAAGTCCTGGGCTCAAGTGATCCTCCCCCATCAGCCTCTTGAATAGCTGGGTCCACAGGCTTGTGTCACCATGCCCAGCTAATTCTTTTATTTTTAGTAGAGACGGGGTACAGGGGGTCTCCCTATGTTTCCCAGGCTGGTCTCAAACTTCTGGGCTTGAGCAATCCTCTCATCTCGGTCTCTCAAAGTGCTAGGATTAAAGGTGTAAGCCATAACACCTGGCCCTCGATTTTTGTATATGGTATGAGATGAGAGTCTAATTTCGTTCTGCATGTGGATATCCAGTTGTCCCTAAAGGGTAAAGACTGCCCTTTATCCATTGTGTGTTCTTTGCACCTTTGTTGAAAATCAATTGACTATAAATGCATAGGTTTATTTTGGGGCTCTACTCTGTTCTATTGGTCTATGTGTCTGTACAAATGCTATTCTACCAGCAAATGTTGGGAAGTGGGAGAGGGAAAGAAGATTTCAGAACAACAATCTTGAGGTAGGAAATAAAACAGTATATTTTAAGGATGGGTGCAATGCCTCATGCCTGTAATCCTAACACTTTTGGGAGGCCAAGGCAGGTGGATCACCTGAGACCAGGAGTTCAGAGACCAGCCTGGGCAACATGGCTAAACCCTGTCTCTACCAAAAAATACAAAAAATTAGCCGGCTATGGTGGCAGGTTGCTCTGTCGCCCAGGCTGGAGTTCAGTGGTGCAATCTCAGCTCACTGCAACCTCCACCTCTCGGGTTCAAGTGATTTTTCTGCCTCAGCCTCCCGAGTAGCTGGGACTACAGATGGGCACCACCATGCCCAGCTAAGTTTTGTATTTTTAGTAGAGACGAGATTTTACCATATTATCCAGGCTCTTCTCAAACTCCTGACCTTGTGGTCCGCCCTCCTTGGCCTCCCAAAGTGCTGGGATTACAGGCGTGAGCCACCGTGCCTGGCCAGAGGAATTATATTTTAAGAGACAGGATCTCTCTATGTTGCCCAAGCTGGTCATGAATTCCTGGGCTCAAGGGATCCTCCTGCCTCAGCCTCCTGAGTAACTGGGACTACATGTGAGAGCCACCATACCCAGCCATTGGAGGATATTAAGTAGAGAGGGCTACCTAATTCATGTTTAAGAAGTTGACTTTGGGCCATGCACGGTGGCTCACACCTGTAATCCCAACATTTTGGGAGGCCAAGGTGGGCAGATCTCTTGAGCCCAGGAGTTTGAGACCAACCTGGGTAACATGGCAAAACCCTGTCTCTAATAAAAGCACAAAAAATTAGCTGTTTGTGGTGGTATGTGCTTGTGGTCTCAGCTACTCAGGAGGCTGAGATGGGAGAATCACCTGAGCCTGGGGAGGTCGAGGCCACAGTGAGCATTGATCGTGCCACTGCACTCCAGCCTGGGTGACAAAGTGAGACCCTGTCTCAAAAAATATATACATGAATTAATTAAAATAAAAAATCAAGAAACAGTTTTTGTTGTTGTTTGTTTGTTTGTTTGTTTTTTGAGATGGAGGCTTGCTGTGTCACCTAGGCTGGAGTGCAATGGGGTGATCTTATCTCACGCAACCTCCGCCTCCTGGGTTCAAGCGATTCTCCTGTCTCAGCCTCCCGAGTAGTTGGGATTACAGGCGCCCACCACCGAGCCCAGCTAATTTTTGTATTTTTAGTAGAGGCAGGGTTTCACCATATTGGTCAGGCTGGTCTCGAATTCCTGGCCTCAGGCGATCTGCCCGCCTCTGCCTTCAAAGATCTGGGACTACAGGCATAAGCCACCACACCCGGCATTTTTAAATTTTATATAGAATTTTTGTATAGATCCAGTTCATTTTAACAACTGTTCTATCAGCCGGGCACAGTGGCTCACCCCTGTAATCCTAAAACTTTGGGGGGCCGAGGTGGGTGGATCACCTGAGGTCAGGAGTTTGAGACCAGCCTGACCAACATTGAGAAACCCCGTCTCTACTAAAAATACAAAATTAGCCGGGCTCGGTGGCACATGCCTGTAATCCCAGCTACTCGGGAGGCTGAGGCAGGAGAATCACTTGAACCCAGGAGGCAGAGGTTGCAGTGAGCAGAGATCACGCCATTGCACTCCAGCCCGGGCAACAAGAACAAAACTCAGTCTCAGAAAAACAAAACAAAACAAACAAACAAAAAAGCTGTTCTATCATATGACTATACCACAGATATGGTATAGTTGATAGACAGTTTATTTACATTTTTTCCTAATAACCAATATTTTCTTGAACATTCTTGTATATTTAAGAGAAAAGTAATTTTTTTTTGAAAACAGGATCCCTCTCTGTCTCCCAGCCTGGAGTGCAGTGGCACAGTCATAGCTCACTGCAGCCTCAACCTCCTGCATTCAAGTGACCCTCTTGCCCAGCCTTCTAAGTAGTTAGGACTCTAGGCAGGGGCCACTACGCCCAGGTTAAGAACAAAAATGTTAATGGCATCAGTCTATTTCTGTGTGATTTTTCTCCAAAGTCATTTGCTGTCTTAGTATTAGCAGGGGAGAGAGGTAGAGTTGGATTCAATGAAGGATTAGGGTGTTTCCAGGTCAGCAATGGATGTAATCAGAGCATAGAAAGTGCCAATGTTGTCTGGATCAGCAGGTCAATAGATCGAGACCATCCTGGACAACATGGTGAAACTCCATCTCTACTAAAAATACAAAAAAAAAATTAGCTAGGCATGGTGGAATGCACCTGTAGTCCCAGCTACTTGGGAGTCTGAGGTAGGAGAATCACTTGAACCCAGTAGGCAGAGGTTGCAGTGAGCCGAGATCATGCCATTGCACTCCAGCCTGGCGACAGAGCAAGACTCCATCTCACACACACAAAAAAAAGGCCGATGTTGTCAAGAAAGTTTCAAATGATAAGCCAGGAAATCTGTATGGTGAAAGAAATAAAGAGAGGGAGAAGCTGTTAGAAAATATAAAGGAACAAATGAATAAAATAAAATGTTAAGAGAATAACTGAATGAGAACTTAAAAGATAAGAAATTGAGATCAGACAGTGAGATGTTTGAATTTAATGTTTCAGAATTAGAGGTGGCTGTGGAAGAATGTGGCTGAAGTGAAGTGAAACTGAAAAGTCCCTGAAGTGGAGGCCTTGAACGAGTTGAGAACCCAGAATTTAGGATGTGTCATCTACACAGACATTTAGGCTGCCTAGGACGATGGCTAGACTCAGAATGAAGAGGCATACACAATGTCTGATGCCAAAGCCTACGATAAACAGAGTATCCATCAGGTTGGTAGTAGAATGAACATATAGCGTGAGCCTTAAAGGAGCAGCTGGTTGGGGTAATGGACTGAAAGTAAGTGACAGCAAGTGGATGAAGACTCCAACTCCGGTCTTTTTTTTTTTTTTTTTTTTTGAGATAAGTTCTGGCCCTGTCAACCAGGCTGGAGTACAGTGGTGCAATCTCGGCTCACTGCAACCTCCACCTCCCAGGTTCATGCGATTCTCCTGCCTCAGCCTCCCGAGTAGTTGGGATTACAGGTGCACACCACCACACCTGGCTAATGTTTTGTATTTTTAGTAGAGACAGGGTTTCACTATGTTGGCCAGACTGGCCTCAAACTCCTGACTTCGTGATCCACACACCTCAGCCTCCCAAAGTGCTGGGATTACAGGTGTGATCCACCAGACCTGGACAACTCCCAGTCTTAACACAAATAGCGCATACAGTGATGACAGATAACATTCCAGGGAGGGCTACAGGGGAAGTAATATTCAAATGGGAAGGCCAGGTTTCATTAACGCAAAAAGTAGAAGGAGCCGGGCGCGGTGGCTCAAGCCTGTAATCCCAGCACTTTGGGAGGCCGAGACGGGCGGATCACGAGGTCAGGAGATCGAGACCATCCTGGCTAATACGGTGAAACCCTGTCTCTACTTAAAAATACAAAAAAACTAGCCGGGCGACGAGGCGGGCGCCTGTAGTCCCAGCTACTCGGGAGGCTGAGGCAGAAGAATGGCGTAAACCCGGGAGGCGGAGCTTGCAGTGAGCTGAGATCCGGCCACTGCACTCCAGCCTCGGTGGCAGAGCAAGACTCTGTCTCAAAAAAAAAAAAAAAAAAAAAAAGTAGAAGGAACTTTCTAGAACAGGCTGGCAGTATAGACAACTTTATCTCACACAGATTCCATAGTCCTCTCGCGGAGGAATCCCCATTCTCCTTAACCTCAGCTCCCCAGTGCTGCTCAGCTTCCCTCCACTGCCAGAGCTCCTCAACTTCTTATACCCCAAACCCTCAGCCTGAAGCCCTGGTGATCTCCACTGTTCTCCCTAAGCTCCCTCTGCCCATCTTTCTTTTCACAGTGACTTCACCCCTCAGAATTCCCATACTTCTTTATAGGCCCCACATTGAAACCTAGCCATTTATTTAAAATAAAACAATTGGGCCAAGCATGGTGGCTTATGCCCGTAATACCAGCAACTCAGGCGGCCCAGGCAAGAGGATCACTTGAGGCCAGGAGTTTGAGACCAGTCTGGGCAACGTGGTGAGACCCCATCTCTACAAACAATCTTTTTTTTTTTTAGAGAGAGTGTCGCTCTGTCACCCAGGCTGGAGCGATCTCAGCTCACTGCAACCTCTTGGAAAACAGTCTGGCTGTTCTATGAATGCTAAACATAGAGTTACCGTATGATTCAACAATTCCATTCCAAGGTATATATCCAAGAGAAATGAAAACATATGTCCACACAAAACTTGTTTGCAAATGTTCATCACAGCATTATTCATAATAGTAGAAAAGTAGAAGCAACCTAGATATCCATCAACCAATGAATAGATAAAAAACAATATGGTGGCCAGGCGCAGTGGCTCACACCTGTAATCCCAACACTTTGGGAGGCCGAGGCGGGGGATCACTTGAAGTTGGGAGTTCGAGACCAGCCTGGCCAACATGGCAAAACCCTGTCTCTACTAAAAATACCAAAAAAATTAGCTAGGCGTGGTGGGAGGCGCCTGTAATCCCAGCTACTTAGGAGGCTGAGGCAGGAAAACTGCTTGAACCTGGGAGGTGGAGGTTGCAGTGAGCCAAGATCGTGCCATTGCACTCCAATCCAGCCTGGTCAACAAGAGCAAAACTAAAAAAAAAAAAAAAAAAAAAAAACACAATATGGTATATCCAGGCAATGGATTATTATGCAGCAATAAAAAGAAATGAAGTACTAATACATGCTACAACATGGATGACCCTCAAAAAACATTAAATGAAAGAAACCAGTCACAAGAGGTCACATATTGGATTATTCCATTTCTGTGAAGTGTGCTTCCCCACCCGCTCCCATGGCCAGTTTTAGACCTCATCACCAGAATTGTCTGAATTCCGAAATTTTTAATTTATGTCATTCTGTGTTCTCACCATCCTATTATTCTGGTTTTAATTCATTACTCCGAGTACACCTGTCGTTCTACCCCATTGAGACACTGCACTTTTTATCTCTTCTCTTTATAGTCTGTTGACCCTCTCACCTCTTTGTTTCTTCCATCTAGTTCCCATCCAGTCTATCGTTTTAATTTCTCTCTTGCCAGTATTAACTCCCTTGCTCAATTGTCTTCCTATCTTGTCCACCTAGAAAGACCTCAACCCTGCAATTGTGTATTCATTCCATGCCTGCCTCTGGATTCGTGAGTACTATTGAAGAAAATCAAGCAAAGATTATATTGGTACCAAAAAATATGGTTTTCAACCTTTATTAAGCTCTACTCTGTCCTCCTTCTCCAAAACCACCATTTATAACTACATTAGATAGTTAGGGCTGCCATAACAAAATGCCACTAAGTGGGTGGCTTAAAGCAATGGAAATTTATTGTTTGGTAGTTATGAAGTCTGGAAGTCTGAAATCAAGGTGTTGGCAGGGCTATGCTCTATCCATAGGCTCCAGGAGAGGAATCTTCCTTGCCTTTTCTAGCTTCTGGAGATTGCCAACAATCCCTGGCATTTCTTACCTTGCACCTGCATAACTCCAATCTCTGCCACTGTTATCACATGACATTCTCCCTCCCTGGGTGTTTGTCTCTATGTCTCTTCTCTTCTTCTTCTTTTTTTTTTTTTTTTTTGAGATGGAGTCTTGCTTTGACACTCAGGCTGCAGTGCAATGGTGCTGTCTCCACTCACTGCAACCTCCACCTCCCAGGTTCAAGCGATTCTCCTGCCTCAGCCTCCTAAGTAGCTGGGATTACAGGCACCCACCACCACGCCCAGCTAATTTTTATATTTTTAGTAGAGACTGGGTTTCACCGTGTTGGCAAGGCTGGTCTCGAACTCTTGACCTCATGATCCACCCGCCTTAGCCTCCCAAAGTGCTGGGATTACAGATATGAGCTACCATGCCCGGCCAATACATATGAATTCTATCTGCACCTCTCCAATCTCCACTGCCTCCTTCATAGGTAAGACTATAGTCTTCTCTCACCTGGACTACTACAACTAATTTGGTCAGCAAGTTATGTTAATAGAGCATTTCAGGCAGAAAGAACAGCACATGAAAAGACATTGTGGTAAGAATTGGCTTGATTTTGAGGACAAAAGGAAAGCCAAGGTCAGTGTGACTGGAAGGTAATGAGTAAGGGTTGCAGTATAAAAGATGAGGTCTGAGGCCAGGGGCAGTGGCTCACACCTGTAATACCAGCACTTTGGGAGGCCGAGGTGGGTGGATCACGAGGTCAGGAGGTTGAGACCATCCTGGCTAACTCGATGAAACCCTGTCTCTACTAAAAATACAAAAAATTAGCCGAGTGTGGTGGCAGGCACCTATATTCCCAGCTACTCGGGAGGCTGAGGCAGGAGAAGGGCGTGAACCCGGGAGGCGGAGCTTGCAGTGAGCGGAGATAGCGCCACTGCACTCCAACCTGGGCGATAGGGTGAGACTCCATCTCAAAAAAAAAAAAAAAATGAGGTCCGAGAGGCAGACACAGTCCAGATTTTGGAGGCCCTGAAGGTCCATGATAAGGAGTTTGCATTTTATTTTATTTTAAGCAAAGCGGTGACATGTTTTAAAAGGGCTCTCTTAGCTGGTTTACAGAGAATAGGTTGTAGATCATAGCATAGTTTACTTCCAGCATGCTCTCTAGGCTTGGCAAGATGTTAATGCGACCCCAATTTTGGGGCTTGCTCTAGCTTGCTTTCACTGTATTTGAAACTGGAAAGCTATCCAAGTTGTTTTCATTTTAGCTTCAAATAAGGAAACCTCTTTTATTCTCTGTTAACTGCCAAGGATCAAGAGTCCCTCCCTGGAAGAGGCAAGGTGATACATTCTTTCCCTGGGGAAAAAAAAACTGTCACAGGAAGCCAGAAAGAAGAAGGGAAGGGGGGCAGTGTCCCAATCCCATTGGATTACGCAATCAAGCTGAAGGTACCCATCTCCATTCAAATAAAGTGATTGTGCTTTCCTAAAACGAAAAGCCATTGTCTATCAAGAACTTACGCTGATTTATAAATTTATCTATGTGAAAATATTTAGGAAAGTTAAATATTTAATAAATCACCTTTTTTTTTTTTTTTTTTTGAGACTGAGTCTCACTCCGTTGCCTAGGCTGGAGTGCAGTGGTGCGATCTCTGCTCACCACAACCTCTGTCTCCCGGGTTCAAGCGATTCTCCTGCCTCAGCCTCCTGAGTAGCTGGGATTACAGGTGCCCGCCACCGAACCTGGCTAATTTTTGTATTTTTAGTAGACACGAGGTTTCACCATGTTGGCCAGACTGGTCTTGATAAACAAGTAATGTTGATAGCACATCCTGACCTCAGGTGATCCACCGGCCTCGGCTTCCCAAAGTGCTGGGATTATAGGTGTGAGCCACCACACCCAGCCAATCACCTTTTTTTTTAGAGACAGGGTCTCCCTCTGTCACCCATGCTGAGTGCAGTAGGCATGATCACAACTCACTGCAACCTCAAACTCCCAGCTCAAGTGATCCTCCTGCCACAGCCTTCCCAAGTAGCTGGGACCACAGGCACATGCCACTAGGCCCAGGTAATTATTTTTACTTTTTGTAGAGATAGGGTCTTGCTATGTTGCCCAGGCTGGTCTCCAATTCCTGGACACAAGGGATCCTCCCACCTGGGCTTCCGAAAATGCTGGGATTATAGGTGTGAGCCACCATGCCCAGCCATAAATCATGGTTTGTTTTTTGTTTTTTGAGACAGTCTCACTCTATCCCCCAAGCTGGCGTGTAGTGGCATGATCTTGGCTAACCGCAACCTCCATCTTCAGGAGATTCTCCTGCCTCAGCTTCCTGAGTAGCTGGAATTACAGGTGCACACCACCACACGTGGCTAATTTTTGTATTTTTAGTAGAGACAGGATTTCACCATGCTCGCTGGTCTCAAACTCCTGACCTCAAGTGATCCACCTGACTCAGTCTCCCAAAATGTTGGGATTACAGGTATGAGCCACTGACCCTGGCCAAATGACCTTTATTAAAAAGATGAATTTTATACTGAAGCTGTTTTAGAACATTCAGAATATATATACTCTAGGACAATATTTGCCAATGGGATCTGTTATAATGTCTGTTTTTCTTTGAGGAACAGTCTGTGCCCTTTACCTATCAATTAACCCAGCAGAGAGCTGGTTTCTGTGTCTTATTGGCCCCCACACAGAATTGTTTTATTTGCCCCTTAGTGCAGTGCAAACAATTTTTTTTTTTTTCTGAGACGGAGTCTCGCTCTGGAGTCGCCCAGGCTGGAGTGCAGTGGCCGGATCTCAGCTCACTGCAAGCTCCACCTCCCGGGTTTACGCCATTCTCCTGCCTCAGCCTCCCGAGTAGCTGGGACTACAGGCGCCCGCCACCTCACCTGGCTAGTTTTTTATATTTTTTAGTAGAGACGGGGTTTCACCGTATTAGCCAGGATGGTCTCGATCTCCTGACCTCGTGATCTACCCGTCTCGGCCTCCCAAAGTGCTGGGATTACAGACTTGAGCCACCGCGCCCAGCCAGTGCAAACAATTTTAAGAAACCGTTCTATTGGCCAGGCACAGTGGTTCATGCCTGTTATCCCAGCACTTCAGGAGGCTGAGACTGGCGGATCACTTGAGGTCAGGAGTTCGAGACCAGCCTGGCTGATGTGAAACCCTGTCTCTACTAAAAATACAAAAATTAGCCAGGTGTGGTGTCATGTGCCTGTAATCCCAGCTACTCGGGAGGCTGAGGCATGAGAATCTCTTGAACCTGGGAGGAGAAAGTTGCAGTGAGCCAAGATCATGCCACTGTACTGCAGCCTGGATGACAGAACGAGACTCCATCTCAAAAAAAAAAAAAAATAAAACCTTTCTATGAACCTTATTGTTGTGTTTATTGTAATAATGTAATCGAAGATATTTGTTGCATTAGTTTTCAAGAATGGCTGTACAATTTGCTGAGCAATGCTTGATTAACTCAGATGCAATAATCTGTGTAATAGCCTATTTTCTTGCTTTATATTGGTTGCTAGACAGCTTAGGTATTGCTCGCCTGTAGCAGATATAGATCATTATGATCCACATTTTAGCCCCATTCTTGGCTTCGTTTTGTTCCCTTGTTTTCTTTTTCTGTTGACTCACATTTGATTTATCTTGTCTTGCTTTTTACATATCTCACTAAGACTTTAAAATCAATTCTTAAACATGGCAAAATAGGAAGGGTGAACAATATTGAATATACTGAAACCGTTTCCAAGCAGGCATTAAATTCTATCCTTTTTTGAGACAGAGTCTCATTCTGCCGCCCGGACTGGAGTGCAGTGGCACGATCTCGGCTCACTGCAGCCTCCGCTTCCCAGGCTCATGCCTCAGCCTCCTGAGTACCTGGGATTACAGGCATGTGCCACCACGCCCAGCTAATTTTTGTCTTAGCAGAGACAGGGTTTTGCCATGCTGGCCAGGTGGTTTCAAACTCCTGGGCTCAAATGATCCATCCGCCTCGACCTCCCAAAGTGCTGGATGGGTAGATCACTTGAGCTTAGGAGTTCAAGACCAGCCTGGGCAACATGGCAAGACCCCATCCTTACAAAAAAGACAAATGAATTGTTGGCTGTGGTGATGCACAGCTGTGGTCCCAGCTACTCAGGAGGCTAAGATGGGAGGATTGCTTGAGTCCAGGAGGCAGAGGTTACGGTGAACCAAGATTGCACTACTGCACTCTAGCCTGGGCCACAGAGGGAGACACTGTCTCAAAAGAAAAGGTAAAAATATGGCCAGGCACAGTGACTTACACTTGTAATCCCAGCACTTTGGGAGGGTGAGACAGGTGGATCACCTGAGGTCAGGAGTTTGAGACCAGCCTGGCCAACATGGTGAAACCTCATCTCTACTAAAAATAAAAATAAAAAAAATAGCCAGGCATGGTGGTAGGCACCTGTATTCCAGCTACTTGGAAGGCTGAGGCAGGAGAATATCTTGAACGTGGGAGGCAGAGGTTGCAGGGAGCCGAGACAGTGCCATTGCACTCCAGCCTGAGTAACAAGAACGAAACTCAATCTCAAAAAAAATAAATAAAAATAAAAAGCAAAAAATAATGGAAATTATTTGTTTGCATTCCTGTCTCTATAACTAGACCGTAAACTCCTTTTGAAGACAGTTATTGTTCATTCATCCAACAAATACAATGGAGTCACATTAGGTACCCAGTTGATTTACTTGACTTCTTAGGGAAAACATAAAAAAAGAAGAAAGACCAATACTCTATGACTCCACTTAAGTAAGGTACCTGGAGTAGTCACATTCACTGAGAGAGAAAGTAGAAGGGTGGCTACCAGGGGCTGGGAGGAAAGGGAAATGGGAAGTTGCTCAATGGGTATAGAATTTCAGTTTTGCAAGATAAAAAAGTTCTAGAGATCTGTTGCTCAGCAATGTGAATATAGTTAACAGTATAAAGTATGTGCTTCAAAATGGCTAAGATGGTGCATTTTGTTCTGTGTTTATTACCACAATTTTTTTTAAAAAAGAAAAGGAAGAAGAATCAACTAGCAGTGCCTGAGATGAGAACATGAATCTGTGCTGTTTCCATGGCTGGTCTTGGTTCCTTCCTTCATAGAATATGCATCTCATTGGGCTGAATGTGATTTTATTGTTTAAAGATAAATGTTTCTGGCCAGGCGCTGTGGCTCACGCCTGTAATCCCAGCACTTTGGGAGGCTGAGGCAGGAGGATCACCTGAGGTCAGGAGTTCAAGACCACCCTGGCCAACATGGTGAAACCCTGCCTCTACTAAAAATACAAAAATTAGCCAGGCATGATGGCAGTCACCTGTAATCTCAGCTACTTGGGAGGCTGAAGCAGGAGAATTGCTTGAGCCCAGGAGGCAGAGGTTGCAGTGAGCCAAGATCGTGCCACTACACTCTAGCCTGGGCAGCAAGAGTAAAACTTCATCTCAAAAAAACAACAAAAAAAAGATGTTTTTTACAACATGGCCCCTTCCTGCAAGCCAGTTGCTTACATGGGCCTTAATCAAAGAAACTGTTTTTGTATTGGAGGGGGAAAATGGTCATACTAAACTCATTAAGAGAGAGTTAAAGAATCTTCAAGGATCGTTTTTATTATATGAGTACTACCAAATAGTACAATATATTATATATCCAAAATATATTACATATATTGTGGAGTTCCTGGTACCAGTTTTTACTACTGTTTTCTTTCCTCACCAACTCTCGAGTGATATGTCTGATCTTTGAAGCCCTGGCTCTTGGGTTTTCTCTGTTTTCCAAGTCAGCACCTCTCAGAAGGCAAGTGGACAGCCTCCAGTGCCCACACCTAAGGGACTTGGCAGCTCCCAGCTGAAGCCATCCTTCACAGAGTCAGTGGAACCAATCATCACCACGATATGATTTTAAGGATGGGAAGATATGTCCTCTGCACCTTGCTAACTCATGTTATTCATTTGCTCATATAGTCCCTATGCTGAATATGTCTTCCTTGAACCCTGCTATGGCTTGAGTATTTTGAGTGTGTCCTCCAAAAGCTCACGTGTTGGAAACTTAATCCCCAATACCATAGCATTGGGAGGTAGACCCTAATAAGAACGTGATTGGGTCATAAAGGGCAGAGCCATTGGGAACTGATTAATGTTGTTATCACAGAAGCAGGTTAGTTATTACGAGTGGGTTTTTTTGTTTGTTTGTTTTTTGGGTTTTTTTTTTTTTTTGAGACAGAGTCTCACTCTGTCACCCAGGCTGGAGTGCAGTGGCATGACTTTGGCTTACTGCAGCCTCCACCTCCCAGGTTCAAGCGATTCTTTTGCCTCAGCCTCTTGAGTAGCTGGGATTACAGGTTCGCACCACCATGCCCGGCTAATTTTTCTATTTTTAGTAGAGACAGGGTTTCTACTAAACCCCGGCAGGGCTGGTCTTGAACTCCGGTCCTCATGATCTGCCCACCTTGGCCTCCCAAAGTGCTGAGATTATAGGCGTGAGCCACCGCACCCAGCCGAGAGTGGGTTGTTATAAAGCGAATCCAGCCCTTCATGCCTCTCTCTGTTTCACATGTTCGCTTCCACCTTCTGCCCTTTGCCCATGGGATAAAGCAGCACAAGGCCCTCACCAGATGCCAGCACCATACTCTTTAACTTCCCAGCCTCCAGAACTGTGAGCTAAATAAACGTCTGTTCATCACAGATTGCCCATTCTGTGGCACTCTGTTACAGCAACAGAAAATCGATCAAGGCAAACTTCACCCAAGTTTCATTCAATCTTCAGGACCCAGCTCAGTCCCTCATCCTCCATGAAGCCTTCTTACTATTTTCTCCATTGTTCCACTCACTTGTCATATGGACATTTAATTACCTTCTTTCTGTTATTTACCTGAGTTAAACCATTATGTATTTCTCACATAATTCTTCATTTCTTTCGTTTTTTTTTTCTCTTTTCAGACACAGGGTCTCACTCTGTCACCTAGTCTGGAGTGCTGTGGCATGACCATGGCTCACTGCAGCCTCAAACTCCTGGCTCAAGTGATCCTCCTCTCTCAGCCACCCAAATAGCTGGGACTACAGGCGTGTACCACCAGGCCCAGCTATTTCAGAGACAGGGTCTCAGTATGTTGCACAGGCTGTGTTCTTTTTTTTTTTTTCTTTTTAGACAGAATCTCACTCTGTCACCCAGACTGGAGTGCAGTGGCATGATCTCAGCTCTCTGCAACCTCTGCCTCCTGGGTTCAAGTGATCCTCATGCCTCAGCCTCCCACGTAGCTGGGACTACAGCTGTGCACCACCATGCCCAGCTAATTTTTGTGGTTTTAGTAGACATGGGGTTTTGCCATATTGGCCAGGCTGGTCTCAAACTCCTGGCCTCATGTGATCCAGCCACCTTGGCCTCCCAAAATGCTGGGATTACAGGAGTGAGCCACAACTCCCGGCCCAGGCTGTATACTTCTTTTGTTATTATTTAATATGTCATGTTTATAGGCCTTGACTCCCCCATTATCAATAAATATAGGTAAAGTTTATAGGCCAGACGTTCTTCAAAGGACTTTTTAATGAACATTATATATAACCTTCCCAACAGCTCCATGACATAAGAACTATTATTGTCTCCATTTGACATATGAGGAAACATGAGGAAAGATAGCTGTGGTGACTTTGCCCAAGGTCACACAGCAAGAACGAGGCATAGCTGGAGTTTAATTTCAAGCTGTCTGACACCATAGCTCAAACCTATGTTCGTTCAATGTGCAGGATTGAAGGAAACTTTAGTGTTTATCTAGTCAACTTCCCTCTCTTGCACTGCTCTTTCTCTTCCTCTAAACCAAGCTCAAATCCCTTTTCCAGTTGCCCAAGTCGTTATCTAAGCTCTTTTTTTATTTTTTACTTTCTATTTTTATTTTGTTATTATTATTATTATTATTATTTTTGAGACGGAGTCTTGCTCTGTCGCTCGGGCTGGAGTGCAGTGGCCGGATCTCAGCTCACTGCAAGCCCCGCCTCCCGGGTTTACGCCATTCTCCTGCCTCAGCCTCCCGAGTAGCTGGGACTACAGGCGCCCGCCACCTCGCCCGGCTAGTTTTTTGTATTTTTTGGTAGAGACGGGGTTTCACAGTGTTAGCCAGGATGGTCTCGATCTCCTGACCTCGTGATCCGCCCGTCTCGGCCTCCCAAAGTGCTGGGATTACAGGCTTGAGCCACCGCGCCCGGCCTATTTTGTTATTTTTTTAAAGATGAAGTCTCATTCTGTCGCCCAGGCTGGAGTGCAGTGGCATGATCTCGGCTCATTGTAAACTCTGCCTCTTTGGTTCAGCAATTCTCCTGCCTCAGCCTCCCGAGTAGCTGGGATTACAGGCGTGCACCACCACATCCAGCTAATTTTTTTTATTATTATTATTAGAAACAGGGTTTCATCATATTGGCCATGCTAGTCTCGAACTCCTGGCTTCAAGTGATCCACCTGCCTTGGCCTCCGAAAGTGCTGGGATTACAGGCCTGAGCCACCACACCTGGCCTATTTTTTATTTTTTTGAGACAGGATCTCCTTCTGTTGCCCAGGCTAGAGTGCAGTGGTATGATCTCAGCTCACTAGTCTCAACCTCTCAGACTCAAGCAATTCTCCCACCTTAGTCTCTTGAGTAGCTGGGACTACCGGCACACACCACCATGCCCAGCTAATGTTTTAATTTTTTGTAGAGACAGAGTCTCCCTGTGTTTCCCAGGTTGGTCTCAAACTCCTGGTCTCAAGGAGTCCTCCCACCTCAGCCTCCCTAAGTGCTGGGATTACTGATGTGAGCCACCACACCCATCCCTAAGCTCTTCTTGCCATGGAGAACTTAGTATTTTGCCTTTTCCATCTTTAGACTTAAAAAACTCTCTTTTAAATGCATCTGACTTCTGCCTAAGGAGGAATATAGTATAGTAGCTCATCTGCACAATGGAGATTATAGGAGCTAGGAGCTATCTCCCAGGATGGTTGTAAGGAATGAATGAAGTCAGGACAAAAGCATTTAGCTCAGTGCCTGGCACAGGAACTGCTGAATACATGGCAGCAATAGGCTATCCTTTACTTCTCTTTACAAATCTGTGCTTTGGAGCCACACAAACCAATCACTTCTCTTTTACCCATGGTAGTCCTTCAATCTTTTTTTTTTTTTTTTTTTTTTTTAACACAGAGTCTTGCTCTGTCACCCAGGCTGGAGTGTAGTGGTGCGATCTCAGCTCACTGCAACCTCCGCCTCCTGGGTTCAAGCAATTCTCCTGCCTCAGCCTCCCAAGTAGCTGGCACTACAGGCGTGTGCCACCACACCGGCTAATTTTTGTATTTTTAGTAGAGATGGGAATGTTGGCCAGGCTGGACTCGAACTTCTGACCTCATGATCTGCCTGCTTCGGCCTCCCAAAGTGCTGGCATTACAGATGTGAACCACTACGCCCGGCCAGTCCTTCGGTCTTGAAAGCTGTGATCATTTCCTCTAAGTTGTCATCATTCTGCTCTTCCTGCTCCTCCTTTTCTTTTCTTATCTCTATATCTCTAGTTTCTTCAACTGAATCTCACAAAGCATTGTTTCTAGGCCCCTTACTATTCTGTCCTCCTCTGCCCCTGTCACTGTGGTCTATGAACAGAGCGAAACCACAATTTCCTTGGGTTTATACTACATGTCTGTTAACGAAGCCCACAATCGCATTAGCATTTAGGCTGCCGCATTACATTCAGCTAGATCCAGCTAGCTCCGTTGAGTTCATAGCCACCTACAACACCATTTCTTCCCCATCTGAAATTGTGAAATCACCTTTTTTTTACATTCTGTACGTGTGCAGTTGGTTTCATTAATTCAGATGGATAATTTGACTGTTTTCTCTCTTTTATTTATCTCCTCTGATTCAACCTATCGTATCCTAACATCCTTTGGAATCTTTATTTCTTCTTCCATTTATGCATAGATCTTGAGGACAGGATTGTTGCAAGGTAAGTGAATTCCTGTAAAGCACAAGTACCTGGCATGCAATAAGTCCTTGATAAACATTAACAACTGTGGTTGTTACTATTATCCTCAGCACAGTATCTGGCCCATAGTTGACTCTCAATAAATAGTCGCTGATTAATGAATGAGTGACTGGATCCATGATTGGTGAAATGAGTGAACGTTCCCTCTCCTGAACCCTAAGCCCAGCGAATTTGATATTATCTTTATTTTACATACAGGAAAACTGAGGCTCAGAGAGGTTAAGTAACTTCCCCAAAGTAGCTCAGCTGGGGAGTGGTAAAACCAGGACTAGAACTCAGGTCTGCCTGATTCCCAGGCCTGTGTGACTAACACTTCCCCACTATACTTTCTTACATCTGTGTTCAGGTCAGAACCAGTTGTGGAGTCAGAAGACTGAGGGGTTTCCTGAGGTCGTATGTTACACGCCCTAGAAAAGTGGGTTCTCCTGTTGTGACCTTGGGACAAGGAGATGTGGAGGGGCCATGAGGTGGGGAGCAGAGCACTGGAAGCCTCTTCTGTTTTCTCTTCTGTGGGCCTCTCAATTTTCACTGCCCTAAACTCTGCTTAGCTATTCCTCCCAAGAAACTAACAGCACTGTGTGTCCCCAAGGAGAAACTTTTAAGACCAAGGAGCCAAGACCCAGGGAGGTGATTCAACAGTTTGCCAGGACTGCAGTCAGTGGAGTCAAGGGCCCAGAGAGCAGCAGCAAGAATGGTATAAAGAACACTGAGAGCCCAGGGCGGTGGCTCACACCTGTAATCCCAGCACTTTGGGAAGCCAAGGTAGGAGGATCGCTTGAGGCCAGGAGCTCAAGAGCAGCCTGGCCAACACGATGAAACCCCATCTCTACTAAAAATACAAAAGTTAGCCTGGTATGGTGGCATGCGTCTGTAGTCCCAGCTACTCGGGAGGCTGAGGCAGGAGAATCCCTTGAATCCAGGAGGCAGAGGTTGCAGTGAGTGAGCTGACATTGTGCCACTACACTCCAACCTAGGCGACAGAGGAATACTTTGTCTCAAACAAAAACAAAAACAAAAAACAAACAAACAAACAAACAAAAACCAATGAGGGCCAGGTGCGATGGCTCATGCCTGTAATCCAGAACTTTGGGAGGCCAAGGTAGGAGGATTGCTTGAGGCCAGGAGTTCAAGACCAGCCTGGGCAACATAGTGAGACCTCATCTCTTAAAAAAAAAAAGTTTAAAAGCTAGCCAGATGTGGTGGCACACCTGTGGTCCTGGTACTTGGGAGGCCAAGGTGAAAGCTGCAAGTGAGCTATGATTGTGACACTGAACTCCAGCCTGGGCAACAAAGCAAGAAAGACCCTGTCTTAAAAAAAAAAAAAAAGAAGAAGAAGAAGAAGAAGAATGCAGACCTGCAGGAACCTGTAGTTATCACTCTGCCCCTTTGGGTATCAGCTTCCCCATCTATAAAAAGTGACGGTGGAGAGTTCTTTCCTTACCTGCTTCACTATGCAAGGCATGGTAATGATAACAGCTAACACATCCTGAGTGCCACCTCTGTGCCTGCTACTGTGTTGAGTGTTTCTCATATCCTTGCAGTTAGCGCCATGAAATAAATATATTGTTTATCCTCTTTTTTTGTTTGTTTGTTTGTTTGTTTTTTCAAATGAGGAAACCAAGGTTCATGGAATTAAGTTACTTGCCCAAGGCCTCTAACTCTAAGTGACAGAACTAAAATTTTGAAACTGTGCAGTCTTCAGAACTGAGAGACCACGGGCAGGAGAGTGTTTATGAACTCTCAAGTGTGATAGATGCCTTGTACCCTTTGGGGCTAGAATGAACAGTACCAGTTTACAGCTTGTTATGGTTGTGGTTGGAAGTGGGTGGCTGGGGGAGAGTGTTTTCCAAGGAGGCAGTTGAATAGATCCTGTGGTTAGGATGGATGACCTGATCACATCCCCAGAGTCTGGGTGGGAAAAGGCAGGAGGGTCACAGTCTGAAAGAGAGCCCTGGTGCAGGTTGAGGTGGTAGAGGAAACTCCTAGGGTGTCAATCCAAACCGTCCATTGGGAGCCCAGGCCTTCAGCAGGAGGGGCACTGTGGCTCAGATGACACGAACCTCTCTGACGGGGCTAAGGCAGAGAGAAGCTCCAGTTCGGTCAGAACTTTCCAAGAAACCAGGGACAAGCAGCTCAGGAAATAATACCTGTGGGAGCCAGCCCCACCTGTGACCCCTTCATCTTATCTCTCTGCCCTTGGGTTTCTGGCCCCCCAGCTTCTATACTGCTCCCCCTGGATCCCCAGCCCACTCATTGGCTTCCCCAGCACCTCCCTTCCAGGCCCATTCTCCCCTCACACATACCACAGCTCTGTCTGCCACGGTAGCTCCTTTGTTTACTTCCAGAGCTGCCAGGCCCACCACTGGCCAAACACAACGAAGCCCGGCCAGTGAGGGGAGGCTCCAGGCTCAGTCTGGCCCCTCAGAGAGAGGTAATGGCCTCCGGACCAAGGAGGCAGCTCAAAGGTAGGCTGCTCCTGCACTGTGCCCAAGCTTCAGGCCTAGAGGGAAAGGGCATGAGGTCTGCCCATAGCTGGGTGGGAATCCCTACTGTTGAAACAGCTTTGGCGAGGAGCCCTGGGAATCAAATACCCAGCTGAAGGGAGGTGGGGGAAATGTTGAGGTTCGCTGGGTGGGAAGCGGAGGCTTAGACTGCTCCTGGTTCTCCCTGTGTCTCTTCAGCCAGGTAGAACCAGAGTCCTCAGCCCAAGGAACCCAGGTGCCTGTTTCCCCACCAGAGGTCTGTGTTCCCCTCCCAAAAGTCTGTGCCCTGTGCCTCCCCAAAGATTCCAGCTGAGAAAAGGAAGTGAGCATTTACTCTGGGCCAAGCCCCAAGCAGGAAACATTGTCAGGATGTGTCAGGATGTGCCTGGCATTGATCTGTCTGAGGTTAGTGGGGAGTTTATTTATCTGATGTATAATTATGTATTTATATAATGTGTAATATAAAGGCAGGGGGCTCCAATTCTGTTTCTGGAGCTGGGGGCTGATGGGTGAGCAGTAAGGGTGCCAAGCTGGAGGGCAACAGGGCCACAGACATGGTCATGTGAGGAACAGTGGTTACTGGTGAGAGGACATGCCCCAACAGGGAGGAGGAGAGCCTTGGCAGCCCAGATTTCCCAGGGGAGAGATAGAGGACTCTTTCAATGGTGGCCAGGTAATTCTGTGAGTATGGGGGTGGCAGGGGCAGGCAGATATTGGTGAATGATGTAGGAATGATTTTAGAAGAAACAAAATCCCCAATTTCCCTCCCTTTTAGGGATCTATTTTGGCGACAACAAACGTGACTAAGGAATGTCAAGAAGAAAATAAAATTCTGTTGCCAGGCCCTAATGGAGAAAATAGAGCTCGGGACCCAGGGGCCTTTGGAAGGAACAGGAATGGGGTTAGAGGTGAGCACTGGCCCTGCTAAGCTGTACTCTCTGTCCCATTCTGCTTCAGTTTCCAGGAGTGGGGGTGGGGATGGGGCTCTGAAAATTGAGTTTATACATGAAGCAACCCACCTCCCCTCCCTGGGTCAGAAATTCTTCAACGGGTCACTGGGTCCCCTGGAGTAAACAAGAAATATGCCACAGTTTTAGGCACAGTTTTGCTTTTTATCTCATCAATATACATTTAAATCTAACAGTCTAACAGCCCCACACTTCTCAACCCTGTCCAAGCCCTCTCCTCTTCTCTCCCACCCTTGCCCAGTCAGCTTCTCATCTGTCCCAGGGACAGGAAGTCACCAGGCACAAATGTGACTTGAGGAGGCAGTGGCACCTGTGGCTCTCCCAAGAGGTGCTTAGGAGAGTCCAGAGGCTGAGGAGGCCCAGGTGAGAAGAAATGGTGGGCTGAGTCTCACCGGAAAACACTGTCTCCTGGGACTCAGTCCCATTCAGAGTCTGTCTCCCTGGGCCTGTGCCTGCCACTGGTCACATCAGCAGACGGGCAGCAATCCTTAGCCAGGGGAACTTGTGGATAAAAGGGGGCCTTTAGCCCAAGTCACACTCGGACAGCGAGCAAGCTTATTGAAATCCACTTTCATGCAAGCTGTGTAGATACTCCTGCCACAGCTTC
Organism: Trachypithecus francoisi; assembly: GCF_009764315.1. Classification (NCBI taxonomy): domain Eukaryota; kingdom Metazoa; phylum Chordata; class Mammalia; order Primates; family Cercopithecidae; genus Trachypithecus; species Trachypithecus francoisi. The sequence goes on from NW_022681467.1 coordinate 30,959,906, forward strand.
CTGACCCCTCTGTGATTCCAGGAGTGCAGGAAGGGGCTCTTGGGATGTGCCACCCAGGAAGACAGAGGGCCAGTGCTGCTACCTGCAGCCACACGACTCCACGACCATGTCCTCATACTGCTTATACACCACGTTGTTGGCAGAGTCAATGAAGAGGATGCTGATGGGACTCAGCCGCGTGGGCACACAGCAGGTGGGTGGTGTGGACTCGGGGTCCATGGAGTTCATCAGGGTCTGGATGACTGCATGGTTCGTGGGCTCCAGGTGGGAGCGCAAAGGGAACTCGCACAGCCCCTCGCAGTGGAAAGCCTCGTACTCAAGGGGTGCAATGATCCAGTCGTCCCAGCCCATGTCCTTGAAGTTGACATGCAGTGCCTTCCGACTGCAGCGAGCCTTAAGGTTCTTGCTGGGTCGCTTGCCCTGGCGAGTGGCCAGTGGGGCCCGCCGTTTTCGCCTCTGGCTGAACAGGTACTCATACACGGTCTTATCGTCCTGGCCAGATCGGGCCTTAATCTCATTAAAGAACAGGTCCCGTTTCTTGGTGCGGCCGAACACCAGGAACAGGGCCTTCTCGTGGACCTGCCGGGCGGCACGGTCGAAGCCCAGGCCACGGAGGTCGACGGCCCGGCCCCGTTCCCAGGCCTCCAGCTCCAGGCACAGCTGGGCCGAGTTCTTAAAGTTTCGGAAGAGCTTCCAGATGTCGAACACCTCCCAGCCAGATCCGTCCAGGCCTGGCACGGAGCGCACATCCAGCAAGGCGGCCGGCTGCCGGCCGCTGGGGCAGCTGGACAGCTTCAGCTGGGCAGCCCGCCCGCCTCCGGGGGCCGCTGACTTGGCCGTGTCCGAGGGTTTCTTCCGCAAGATCCGCAGCTCTGCCCCCAGCAGCCCATCCTTCTCCAGGGCACTAATGTCAAACACGTACCTCTGCTTCCTGACCACGGGACCTCGGTCATCTAGAGAGAACACCCAGAAGTCATTCCCTGCAACCTCACCAAGGGAGTCAGTCACTTCGAGGCTGCAGGGGAAGGCCCCAGCTCTCTCCCCGTCCAGAGAGCTTTCTTTCACCTCTGTCCCATTCTGACAGAAGCCAAGAGCCAAACCACTGAGAGCCTTTTTCAAAATCAGAGCACTTCCTACGTAGCCAACCAAGTAGGGGTGTTCACCTGTAGATGTGTCCGGGGGTGATTTGCGTGCTTCTGGTGTTTGTGTCATGATCTACATGTTATCAGATATTTTTCAGCCTTGTAACTGCCTTCTACCTATCTCTCTCCCAGCCATGAGCTAACGTGGTATCTCATTTGCAAGATAGGTGGAGTGGGCATTAAAATTACTCTTGTTGACTGGGTACAGTGGCTCACACCTGTAATCCCAGCACTTTGGGAGGCTGAGGTGGGCGGATTGCTTGTGCTCAGGAGTTCGAAACTAGCCTGCACAACATGGTGACACTCTGTCTCTACAAAAAAATACAAAAACTAACCAGGCATGGTGGCGTGCACGTGTAGTCCCAGTTACTCAGGAGGCTGAGGTGGGAGGATTGACTGACCCCAGGAAGGTCAAGGCTTCAGTGAGCCATGAATTCACTACTGCACTCCAGCCTGGGCAACAGAGAGAGAGACCCTGGCTAAAAAACAAACAAACAAACAACAACAACAAAAAAACCCCACGCTTTTCCAGAGGAGAATCCCAAGATTCAGAGAAGTTAGATGACTTGCTCAAATTCTCAGCTGCTTCCACCATCCCTTAAAGGAGACCTTAGTGCTCTTGTTTTACAGATGAGGCACAGAGATGGGGAGTGACTTGACTAAGGTCACACAGCAAGTTAATGTCAAAGCTGGTCCACACTGACCACCTACAGCCCAATTTTCCTGGCTTCCCAGTACAAGGATTTTGTGGCCTATCTGTCTTACTCTGCTGAGTGTGTGCACGTGTTACAGTTGTATGTGTGTGTGTGTGATTGGGTTCATGTGTGAATATGAAAGAGTACACATTAATGTTGGGTTCATGTGTGAATGTGAAAGAGTATACGTTAATGACGCATTATATGTATAAATGATTGGGCTTGTGTACTATTTGAAGAGCACATATACGTATGTATGTGCATAATCGATCTTGTGTACACGTGTATGTAAGAAGGTGTGTGTGCACATGCGTACGTGTGTGATTCGGCATGCGTGTACATGTGTGATTTGGCACGTGTGTACATGTGTGATTCAGCATGTGTATACGTGTGTGAGTCAGCATGCGTGTACATGTGTGATTCAGCACGTCTGTATAAACATAAGGCTATGTATGTGTATGTGAGAAGCTCAGTAGTATCTCTGAATCAGCGTGCCCTCCTTCCTGAATACCAATTTGCCATTGGGGAGCTTTCATACATTGCTCTAGAAGGTGACTAATTAGGCCTTTAAACTCCCCATCTCCCCCTCTCGAAGCTCCCTTAGTGCTGGGGGGCACAAGGACTTATTTTATGAGCCCCCAAGGGGTCACAGCTTTCCCTGGCTGGGCAGGCAGCCAGACCACCTCCCCCACCTCAGCCAGACCTGCTGCCTCTGTGCCTCCCCCACCCCCTCACCCCCCGCCCCGGCAGCCCCCTCCAGGCCAGCTCTAATGAGAAGCCTCTCCCACCCTCTGACCCCTCCCCCACCCTGCCAGCCTAGGACCAGAGCAAATGAGCTGCAGGCAACTTGAGCGACCAACAGCCCACCTCCCTCTTCACACTAGGAAGAAACTGAGGCCCTCAGAGCAGGAGGGACTTGCTTAGATCACACAGCAAGTGGAGGGAAAAGGCTGCAACAGTAACACTAGGTGGACAGAGAGAGACAGAGGGAAGCAGAGAGAGATAGAGGGGAGCAGGTAGTCTCCCGAGTTAATGTAAGGAGAATGAGGCATGTTCAGGACAGGACCTAAAGTTTTCATGTTGGAAGCACTCTCAGAAACCACCCTGTCCAACCCCATAAAGGTGTACAGATGGGAAAACGGAGACCCCAAGTGAGAAGGGGCTTTCCCAAGGTCACACTGCGAGTTAGACCCTAGGTCTGCTCCCTCCCCATATATTCGAACATCATTCCATGACTCCAAGATGCCCCATTTACTGTGTGCAGCTCTCTTGCCTCCTCTATCCCCTTGCCTGAGAGCAAAGTTGCAGAACCGCGGGGACCTCAAGATTCATTTCTTTCTCTGCCATCTGAGACCACCTACAAACCCCTGGAGCGTGGAAAGTTCGGCCAGCCCAGCAGGGACAGATGCACAGCTGGGAAATCAAGTCTTGGAATCTGGTCTCCAACTCTGCCACCAACTAGCAGGTGTTGTCTTCTCTCTAGGCTTTAGTGCCCGCCCTGCACCTTGCAGGCGTTGAACCTGGTGATTCCTAGGTGCCCTCCAGCCCTGATGTGTGGGCAGCTCGGGATCTGCTATGTGTGAGATATGTGTGAGTGTCCCCATACACCCACCCCGGGCCAGATGCACACAGTGTCTCCCACCAGGGCAGTGCCAGGGCTTTGAAAGCCCCTCCATTCATGCAGATGCCCCTCCCTCTGAGCCGTGCCCCTGCCACCCCGCCCCCTCACCTTGCCCTTTGTCAATAAAGCTGGTGATGGTGTTGGCCAGGCCAGCCTCCAACTTCACGCTGCTGTTGCCTCCCTTTCTGTCAGCATCGGACAGCGTCCTGTACAGCGAGAGCATGTACTCGTGGGGTGTGATGGGGGGCGGGCGGAACGGCTCCTTGGGCTCTCGTGGGGGCCCGGGCTCCCTGGCCTTCTTCAGCAGGAAGGAGCTGGGGACAGATCCTGCTTTTGGGGGTGCCTTGCCCCCGGGAAGCTGTCCTTTTGGGGTCACAGTCCGGGCTGTAGCCTGCCTTGTTTGGGAAGGGTGTCCTGGCTTGGGTTCAGGGCCACCCGGTCTGGGGGGCAGCTTTTTGGGTTCATCCTTTTTGGGCTGTGTCAGGCCTCCTGTCTGCCCGGTGTCTCCCTTTGCCCTGGCATTGGCGGCCCCCCCACCATAGCTGTGACCCCCTGGCCTGAAGACGTTCCGGGCCAGGGGGGGCCTCTCCTTGGCCTCTGCTTTGGCCAATCCTGGCCTGGTCCCCTGGGGTTTCTGGCCCCAGTCAGGGGCACCCAACACAGTGCAGATGAATTCCAGGTCCAGCCAAGCCAGGTACCAAAGCAAGAAAGTGAGGAGTTTGGGGAGTCTCATCCTCTGGCCAGCCGCTGAATGACACCAAAGAGAACAGCGGCAGCAGCGAAGGTGCCTCTGGTTTGGCAGGAAAAACCATGAAAGGAGTGGACTTTCAAAAGCAGCGGCAGCAGCAGTAGCAGCAGAAGGAAAGGCTTTCTCCTCAGTCTGAGACTCTTGAAGTCTGCCGGGTGTGTGTTTGTATCCAGTCCCATAGTGGAAATGCTCTCGTATCCAGACGTGCACCGTCTCCAGTCAGCAGCTGAAAATAACTTGTTCTTGAAAGGAGAAAGCCGACCGCCCCCTTTCTCCTGCACAACTGACTGAGGGCTTGAAGGAGGCTTGTATAAGGCTGAGGGATTTTTCCAAGAAGGAAGAATGGCGTAATGCTGCCTGTGTGCTCCAGTTTTTTTTTCCCCCTAGTTTTGAATCCTTTCCAGTGAAAATACTTCACACACACACACACACACACACACACACACACACAGGCCTGCAGGTGCTCAGAAAAATCTTTTACAAACCTGAACTCAGGAATTGGAAACGGAATTCCAACCCAAACCAATTTAATTACTCTCTGATGTCATGCTGTCTAAACTCATTTAAGTGCGATATATTTATGTGAAAAAAATCACCGCTGCCCTTTCGAGGCCATGGCTCATGGGGGCTCTTGGCACAGAACCCCGCAGCAGGACTCTAGGCTTAAGGGGCCTCCCCCTCCATGGAGCAGACTCAGGGGTCTTCACCTCCACCTCATGGAGCAGCCCACCCCACCTTCCCAAGGAGAGATGCTAAAGAATGAGCTCAAAGATCTTAAGCCCCAGAAGCATGGGGAGTGTGGGTTCGTAGTTAAGTCCTTAGAGTGTTTTTAAAGCAGTTTCAACTCCTGCATCTAGCCTGGGACCTGATTTGTTGTATGTGTGTGTTTATGCGTGTCTGTGTGTGTGTGTGCCTGTGTGTGTGTGTGTGTGTGTGTGTATTGGGAGTAGGGACAGCACAGATGGCAGCATTTACCTACATTTTCTTTTATTTTAATAAACTTGTGGTGACCCAGAGACTGAAAAATATCTGTGCCCACTACACCCCCTCCCTACCCCCAAATGCCATTGACTGAATGCATATTCTTCAGGCTAGGGGGCACTGCTGCCCTTAAGTCCACTCCTTGGATGGCGGCAGGTCCAGGATGTACCCCACCTCCACTCGGGCAAAGACGTCCTCTGAGTTTTCTTAGAAGAGACTGGCTGAGTCTGGGGCAGCAGCGGCCCCTACAGGAGGCTGGAAAAGCCATTTCCCACATGATGCTCTGCTTTTCTCCTTTTTCTGCCGAGTCTCGCTGTGTCGCCCAGGCTGGAGTGCAGTGGCGCGATCTCGGCTCACTGCAAGCTCCGCCTCCCAGGTTCACGCCATTCTCCCGCCTCAGCCTCCCGAGTAGCTGGGACTACAGGCCCCCGCCACCACGCCCGGCTGATTTTTTATGTTTGTAGCAGAGACGGGGTTTCACTGTGTTAGCCAGGATGGTCTCCATCTCCTGACCTCATGATCCACCTGCCTCGGTCTCCTAAAGTGCTGGGATTATAGGCGTGAGCCACCGCGCCCAGCACAATTTCCCACATGATGCTTTTCTGGTAAGTCTGGAAGTTCTGAATTCCAGCTGAACTCAAGAGTATTCTTTTTTTTTTTTTTTTTTGAGACGGAGTCTTGCTCTGCCACCCAGGCTGGAGTGCAGTGGCCGGATCTCAGCTCACTGCAAGCTCCGCCTCCCGGGTTTACGCCATTCTCCTGCCTCAGCCTCCTGAGTAGCTGGGACTACAGGCGCCCGCCTCGTCGCCCGGCTAGTTTTTTGTATTTTTAAGTAGAGACAGGGTTTCACCGTATTAGCCAGGATGGTCTCGATCTCCTGACCTCGTGATCCGCCCGTCTCGGCCTCCCAAAGTGCTGGGATTACAGGCTTGAGCCACCGCGCCCGGCCCCAAGAGTATTCTTAATGAAAACGAATTGAAGTATGGAAGCTCCCTTCCTCTGGGGGACCTGTGCGATAGAGCCCCTGGGCAACTTACCACAGGGTCAGCGGGGAAAGCTGTTCACTTCACCTGAAATATCCTCCTCTCTCTCTCCCGCAACTGGAGGAAGTACTCCACATCCTGAGAAGTTTAGCTGAAAATTCACCTCCTTTGGGAAACCTTTCCTGGTCCCCAGACGGGGCCAATTACCCCTTCTGTACATTTCACTGCAACAACACTTGTCACGCTGTAAGAAGGATGGCAGGGGAGAAGCAATAGTCAGGTAGGCGTCTTTCCTTTTTTTTTTTTTTGCTTTTTTTTTTTGGGACAGAGTCTCGCTCTGTCGCCTAGGCTGGAGTGCAGTGGCGTGATCTTGGCTCACTGTAACCTCTGCCTCCTGAGTTCAAACCATTCTCCTGCCTCAGCCTCCCGAGTAGCTGGGACTACAGGTGCACATCACCATGCCTATCTATTTTTTGTATTTTTAGTAGATATGGAGTTTCACCATGTTGGCCAGGCTGGTCTCAAACTCCTGAGCTCAAGTGATCCACCCACCTTGACCTCTCAAAGTGCTGGGATTACAGGCATCTGTACTAAAAATACAAAAAATTAGCCGGGTGTGGAGGCAAAGGTTTGCAGTGAGCCAAGATCGCACTACTGCACTCCAGCCTAGGCGGCAGATCTAAAGTCCATCACACACACACAAAATAAGTAGGTAAATAAATAATATTAATAAAATTTAAAAAATTGAAATCATAGATTTGTTACCCCTGAACCAGTCCTCTCTGGCATCCCTCCCTTCACTCCCTCCACCATTGCCCTGTCCTCGCTGCTTGTCCCGCTATGATTCTCCCCTATAACTGGCTTCTAGGCCTCCAGGCTCTCTCTGGTTTAACCCTCCCTCTACTAAAAGCTACCCATCAAACAAGTGCCAACCCACGTGCCACCTCCTCCATGAAGCCTTCTTGCATCCTCCAGAAAATGCACACTCCCCATGAGCTGCCATCGCACATTTTCTGTGCTCTTTTACATTTTTTGGCAGCTGAAAGTTTATTCAGTCTCTGCCTCTGCCCCCTATGCCAACACAATTTGTTTCTTCTGCTCTGTATTTTTTCATATTTTAAAATCATAACTTAATTCCTTATAACTATAATAATTTCTTTACATACCTGTCTCTCCCATTAGATTATAACTAGGCTGTACCATATTTATCTTTCAATTATACCCAGTGCTTGGCACAGGGCCCAGCACACAGCAGCTGTCAGTATGTTATATGAGTAAATGAATCTCTAACTGGCCCTTATTTACAAAAATCATCATTTTCTACTTTGAGGTGTATTTATTTGTGGACATAACCTGCCTTTCCCATTAGACTCTAAGTTCCTTAAAGGGAAGAATTGTCTTGCCACTTCTTAAGCATTTTGTAAGCTCAGAGAGTGAATAAATGAATGAGTTGAACAAACCACGACATCTCCGTATGTGGCTTGATAAAAAGCAAGGATTCTGGAGACAAACAGACCTGGTTTTGAATCTTGGTTCTGCTATTTATGCATTGTGTGATCTTGGGAAGCCTCTAAACCTCTCTGAAACTCTAAACAGGGATAATGATAGTGTTTACCTCACAGGACTCTTGTTGGAGATTCAATGAAATAAATTGTGGCCAGGCCCGTGGTTCACACCTGTAATCCCAGCACTTTGGGAGGCCGAGGTGAGCAGATCACAACATCAGGAGATCAAGACCATCCTGGCTAACACAGTGAAACCCTGTCTCTACTAAAAAATAAAAATAAATTGCATAGTCATCAACTATTAATATATTAATGGCAATTATTAATAGTAGCCTTTTTTTTTTTTTTAGACAGAGTCTCGCTCTGTCACCCAGGCTGGAGTACAGTGGCATGATCTTGGCTCACTGCAACCTCCGCCTCCCAGGTTCAAGCGATTCTCCCGCCTCAGCCTCCCAAGTAGCTGGGACTACAGCTGTGCGTCACCACGCCCATCTAATTTTTGTATTTTTAGTAGAGATCGGGTTTCACCATGGTAGCCAGGATGGTATCAATCTCCTGACCTCGTGATCTGCCTGCCTTGGCCTCCCAAAGTGCTGGGATTACAGGTGTGAGCCACTGCACCCGGCCAATAATAGCTATTTTTTTTAAGCACTTATTCCAGTCAACTAAACTCTGGGTTTTGTACTCCATTGCATTTATGTGTTATTTATCTTCATGACAATGCTGTGAAGGTACTGGTTTTCATTGTTGTTTTTTGAGACAGGGTCTCACCTGTTGCCCAGGTTGGAGTGCAATGGCGTGATCATGGGGCTCAGGTGATCCTCCCACCTCAGCCTCCCAAGTAACTAGGACTACAGGTGCACACCACCATGCCCAGCTAATTTTTGTATTTTTTTGTAGAGAAGGGGTCTCGCCGTGTTGCCCAGGCTGGTCTCAAATTTCTGGGCTCAAGTGATCTGCCCACCTTGGCTTCCCAAAGTGCTGGGATTACAGGTGTGAATCACCACACCTGGCCGAAAGTAACTTCTTTTAATTTTTTTGAGATGAGTCTTGCTCTGTCACCCAGGCTGGAGTGCAGTGGCACGATCTCAGCTCACTGCAACCCCCATCTCCCGGGTTCAAGGGGTCCTCCTGCTTCAGCCTCCTGATTAGCTGGGATTACAGGTGTGCACCACCATGCCTAGCTAACTTTTGTGTTTTTAGTAGAGACAGAGTTTCACCATGTTGGCCAGGCTGGTCTCAAACTCCTGACCTCAAGTGATCCGCCCACCTTGGCCTCCCAAAGTGCTGGGATTACAGGCATGAGCCAACACGCCTGGCCCAATACCCTCATTTTAAAGATAAATAAATTTAAGTTCAGAAAGGTTAAATTATTTTTTAAATCTAATTTTGGCTTCAACACATTTTATACCACACAAGCCTAATCTGGTCCCTAGAAACACGAGAAGTGATAGAGCATTGGGGGAAGTTACAGTATTCCTTTCAGTCAACGTCTCACCAGTGGGCTGGGACTTTGGGGACATGGAGGAGTCTTGGGGCCAGGACTATTGTTTGAGGACCAGGGAACTCCCAGAAACGGGGTGGGAGCAGGGAAATGGGACTCTGAGCTTGCTTAGAAGGACCTCTCCAGAGAGGAGCCCAGGGTTCCTGCCTGGCTCTCACTATAAAGGTGACTAATCACTTTGGTTCCCTCTGGTAATTGCAACCAGATGCTGCCGCTGGCAGTGCTTCAGTCCCGACATGTTTAATTACAGGGACACAATGTCCCTGGTCCCCTGTGTCCCCCAACCTCCCCCTCTCCTGTCAGCAATATTAATGTCAAACTTGAGGTAGAGGATGGGAGCCTTGGGAAGCTACTGACATGGAAGTAATCTCTGCAGCCCTTTCTGCCATGTAGAGCCTTTTGCTTGTATGTTTCCCTATCCATTATCTCATTGGTGTTCCATAAAACATCCTTATAAAGTCAGTAGGCCAGATTATTATTATTTTATTTTTATTTTTATTATTATTATTATTAGAGACCGAGTCTAGTTCTGTCACCCAGGCTGGATTGCAATGGCGTGATCTCGGCTCACTGCAACCTCCGCCTCCCAGGTACAAGTGATTCTCCTGTCTCAGCCTCCCAAGTAGCTGGGATTACAGGCACGCACCACCACCCCTGGCTAATTTTTGTATTTTTAGAAGAGACAGGGTTTCACCATGCTGGCCAGGCTGGTCTTGAACTCCTGACCTCAAATGATCCGCCCACCTCAGCCTCCCAAAGCGCTTGGATTACAGGCGTGAGACACTGTGCCCAGCCTGTTAGATTATTATTATCCCTTTTTTATTATGTCCCCAGATGAGCAAACAGTGAACTGAGTGATAATAATAATAATCCCTTTTTTCAAGCACTTGTTAGTTTTCAAAATGGCTTCCCATTCATGAAGCTATCTGAATCTCCTGAGATCTCTCTGGGAGTCAGTCCTGCACAGCACAGTGGCTGAGAGCACAGGCGCTGGGACCAAACAATGCAGTGTTCCACTTCTACCATTTGCCAGTTGGGTGACATTGGGTATTCATTTCTTTATCTACTTAACTATTCAGCAAATACTTATTGGGTGCCTACCATGGGGTGGGCCCCAGGTCTGAGTTCTGGGTATCTAGCCATGGACAAGACAAACCAAGTGGTTTGTTTGAAATTTCTCTTATGCATTTGTTTGTTTGTCTCTTCTCACATTCTGGTGGAAGAGACAGACAAACAAACACATAAGAGAATGCTAAGTGCTGTGAAGAAAAATTAAGCATGGTCAAAGAGATGTCTATTTTAGAAATAAATGCCCTTTGAGGGGGTGATGTTTGGGCAGAGACCCAGATGTAGCGAGAAAATGAGCCATACTAAAGTCTGGAGGACAAGCATTCCAGGTGGAGGGAACAGCAGTTGCAAAGGCCCTGAGGCGGGAATGCACTTGGTACATCTGAGGTAAGGAGGAGCTAGTGTGGCTGAAACAGAGTGAGCAAAGGGGGCAATGGCAGGAGGTGAGGTCAGATCATGCCAGAACCACATCATGTATGACTTTGTAAGTCCTGGAAAGGGAGCTGGATTTTCTTTTCTTTTTCTTTTTTCTTCTTTTTTTTTTGAGACAAGAGTCTCGCTCTGTTGCCCAGGCTGGAGTGCAATGGCAGGATCTCAGCTCACTGCAACCTCCACCTTCCGGTTTCAAGCGACTCTCTTGCCTCAGACTCCCAAGTAGCTGGGATTACAGGTGTCCATCACCATGCCTGGCTAATTTTTGTATTTTTAGTAGAGACGGGGTTTCACCATGTTGGCCAGGCTGGTCTCGAACTCCTGACCTTGTGATCTGCCCACCTTGGACTCCCAAAGTGCTGGGATTACAGGCGTGGGCCACCACATCCCACCTAATTTTTGTATTTTTAGTAGGGATGGGGTTTCACCATATTGGTCAGGCTGGTCTCAAACTCCTGACCTCAGGTGATCCACCCGCCTCAGCCTCCCAAAGTGCTGGGATTACAGGTGTGAGCCACCGTGCCTGGCTTGGATTTTACTTTTAGTGCGCTGGGAACCCAATGGGATGTTTTAAGCAGGAGAGTAGTGACATAATGATTAAGAGCTAAGCCACTCACCTTCAAATCCTGGCTCCCCCCATTTATCAGCTATGTAATCTCAAGCAAATTATTTCATCTCTCCCTGCCTCAGTTTCCTCATGTATAAAATGGGGATAATGATGATATACCTGGCTGGGCAAACCAGTAAAAACATACCTGGCTCACACCTGTAATCTCAGCCCTTCGGGAGGCTGAGATGGGAGGATTGCTTGAGCCCAGTAGTTCAAGACCAGCCTAGGCAACATAGCAAGACCTGCCTCTATAAAAATAAAATAAAACAGGCCAGGTACGGTGGCTCATGCCTGTAATCCCAGCACTTTGGGAGGCGGAGGCGGGCAGACCACGAATTCAGAGGTTTGAGACCAGCCTGGCCAACATGGTGAAACCCCGACTCTACTAAAAATATAAAAATTAGCTGGGCGTGGTGGCAGCCGCCTGTAATCCCAGCTACTTGGGCGGCTGAGGCAGGAGAATCGTTTGAACCTGGGAGGCAGAGGTTGCAGTGAGCTGAGATCGTGCCACTGCACTCCAGCCTGAGCAACAGGGTGAGACTCCATCTCAACAAAAACTAAAAATAAAAAAATAGGCTGGGCATGGTGGCTCACGCCTGTAATCCCAGCACTTTGGAAGGCTGAGGCGGGCAAATCACCTGAGGTTGTGAGTTTGAGACCAGACTGACCAACATGTAGAAACCCCCATCTCTACTAAAAATACAAAATTAGCTGGGTGTGGTGGCACATGCCTGTAATCCCACTACTCCGGAGGCTGGGGCAGAATTGCTTGAACCCGGGAGGCAGAGGTTGCAGTGAGCTGAGATCGTGCCATTGCACTCCAACCTGGGCAACAAGAGCAAAACTCTGTCTCAAAAATAAATAAATAAATAAATAAATAAATAAATAAATAAATAAATAATAATAAAATAAAATAAATAAGCCGGGTGTGGTGGCTCACACCTGTAATCCCAGCACTTTGGGAGGCTGAGGCGGGCAGATTACCTAAGGTCAGGAGTTTGAGACCAGCCTGGTCAACATGGTGAAACCCTGTCTCTACTAAAAATAGAAAAACATTAGCTGAGTGTAGTGGTAGGCGCCTGTAATCCCAGCTACTCAGGAGGCTGAGGAAGGAGAATCGCTTGAATCCAAGAGGCAGAGGTTGCAGTGAGCTGAGATCCGGCCACTGTACTCCAGCCTGGGCAACAAGAGCGAAACTCCATCTCAAAACAACAACAACAAAACAAACAAACAAACAAAAACCCTGTATCACAGAGTGGTTATAAGAAGTAATGTGTTTATACATGTAAAGCACCTTTCAATGACCAAAATATAGTATGTGCTTCATAAATTATAATTTTATTTATTGCTTTGTCACCCAGGCTGGAGTGCAGTGGTGCGATCTCGGCTCACTACAGCCTCGAACTCCTGAGCTCAAGCGATCCTCCTTTCTCAGCCTCCTGAATAGTTGGGCCCACAGGCGCAAGCCACTGCACCCGGCTAATCATAAATTATAGTTTTGTTTTGTTTTAAAAAAGATTCCGTTGTTAATATTATCCTTGTTTCATAAATGAGGAAATTAAATCTCTGAGTAGTTAAGTGACTGGCACAAGTTCACATAGCTAAAGACGACAGAGCTAGAATTCAACCCACGCCCCTAATTCTGAATACAGTGCCCTTCCCACGTGAAGAGAGGACGACCACCCTACAAGTTAGGAGCTGGCCGGGAGGAAAGCCCAGAGATCCTTCCGTTTTCATCTGTGCTCCTTCTAATCTGTGTGGTCTGCCTGTCCCAACCCCGGGGAACCCTGAGAACTCCGGAAAGAGCAGAGCCGCCTCTGCCTACCCTCACCTGCGCCGTAAACCTGGTTTATTTTTTCTTTTTTTTGGGACGGAGTCTCGCTCTGTCGCCCAGGGAGTGCAGTGGTGCGATCTCGGCTCACTGCAAGCTCCGCCTCCCGGGTTTACGCCATTCTCCTGCCTCAGCCTCCTGAGTAGCTGTGACTACAGGCGCCCGTCACCTCGCCCAGCTAGTTTTTTGTATTTTTTTTTTAGTAGAGACGGGGTTTCACCGTGTTAGCCAGGATGGTCTCGATCTCCTGACCTCGTGATCCGCCCGTCTTGGCCTCCCAAAGTGCTGGGATTACAGGCTTGAGCCACCGCGCCCGGCCCCTGGTTTCTTTTCTAAACTCCGCAGCAGCGGCCACTGCTCAGGACGCGCTCTCAACGGCTCCCCCTGCTGAGCTACTCGGGAGCTGCACCTTGCTAGAGTTCATTGTCTCTGGGCCTTCTGTCCATAGGTCAAATTCCTTCCCTGGGCTGCAAATACCTGTACTACCATCTGAAGCTGGAAATTGTGTGTGATTGTTGCTTGTGTCTGTCTGTTGTGGGTAGAGGGGTATGAATAAAATAACCACATGTTTTTCATATTTATTCTAGAAAATATTTTTATTTTTAAAAAAATTCTAAAACTTTAAAAAAGTCATACATGTTAGGAAGAAAAGTAATATGAATTCATGATTTAAAAAATTCAAGGCCGGGCGCGGTGGCACAAGCCTGTAATCCCAGCACTTTGGGAGGCCGAGACGGGCGGATCACGAGGTCAGGAGATCGAGACCATCCTGGCTAACATGGTGAAACCCCGTCTCTACTAAAAATACAAAAAACTAGCCGGGCGAGGTGGCGGGCGCCTGTAGTCCCAGCTACTCGGGAGGCTGAGGCAGGAGAATGGCGTGAACCCGGGAGGCGGAGCTTGCAGTGAGCCGAGATTGCGCCACTGCACTCCAGTCTGGGCGACAGAGCGAGACTCTGCCTCAAAAAAAAAAAAAAAAAAAAATTCAAACAGTAGGAAAGAATGCAAAAGAAAACATCTTCCTCCCACCCCAGACCCTGGGTCTTTCAGTCCTCCCCAGAAGCAACCACTCTGATCAGATTTCCACACAATATAGTAACATAAGCTTTTTAAAAACTTTATTAGGCCGGGTGCGGTGGCTTATGCCTGTAATCCCAGCACTTTGGGAGGCTGAGGCAGAAAGATTGCCTGAGCCCAGGAGATCAAGATCAGCCTGAGCAACATGGCACAAGCCCATCTCTATAAAATAAAAAAAAATTAAAACACCTCTTTATCAATGCATGATATTCATACCAAATATATTTAATTATAAAATTAAATCATGTTCGTTGTAAAAATATTCAAAAGAGAAAGTTCCCCTCTCCCCTCACATCCCAATCTCTCTAATCACAGGAAACCTCTCTAATCACTGGAAACTTTGTTGTCATTCTTGAGCTCAGAAATCTTAGATCCTTGCTGGACTCCTCTACTCCTTCCCTCCATCTAATTCCAATTCCCACTTTGCGTATAAGAACCCTAGTTGGTAAGTATTATTATCCCCATGTTGCAGCTGAGGAATTTGAGGCTCAGAGAGAGAAAGAGGGTTGTTGAAGAACATAAAGCAAGCTGGATGTGGTGGCGCACATATGTAGTCCTGGCTACAGGATTTTTTTTTTTTTTTTAAATAAAAAGAATACAGTTAAGGGCCCCACGCACACTCACACTTTTTTTTTTTTTGAGACAGAGTCTCACTCTGTCACCCAGGCTGGAGTGCAGTGGCACAATCTCGGCTCACTGTACCCTCCTCCTCACAGGTTCAAGCAATTCTTGTGCCTCAGCCTTCCGAGTAGCTGGAATCACAGGTGAGTGACACCAGGCCCAGTATTTTTTTTTTTTTTGAGACGGAGTCTCGCTCTGTCGCCCAGGCTGGAGTGCAGTGGCCGGATCTCAGCTCACTGCAAGCTCCGCCTCCTGGGTTTACACCATTCTCTCGCCTCAGCCTCCCGAGTAGCTGGGACTACAGGCGCCCGCCATCTCGCCCGGCTAATTTTTTGTATTTTTTTTAGTAGAGACGGGGTTTCACCGTGTTAGCCAGGATGGGCTCGATCTCCTGACCTCGTGATCCGCCCGTCTCGGCCTCCCAAAGTGCTGGGATTACAGGCTTGAGCCACCGCGCCCGGCTAGGCCCAGTATTTTTAATAGAGACAGGGTTTCGCCATGTTGGCCAGGCAGGTCTCAAACTTCTGGCCTCAAGCAATCCACCTGCCTCCACCTCCCAAAGTTCTGGGATTACAGGCATGAGCCATCACGCCTGACCAAGGGCCCATTTTTGAGGAAGGAGAGGACCTGGTCCTATGGGAACTGTGACTGAACATCCTTTATTGCCCAAGCCCTGAGTGATAGGGAAAAGATGTCATCCACTTCAAGAATCTCAAGCTTGGGTACGCTGGTCACTTAGAGCCTGACTTGGTCAGTTGAGAGGGGGCTAGGAATGGAATAAGAACTGAGGCGGGGTCAGGACCAGGGAAAAAATATCCAGCTGACAAAGGGAATCCAACTAGGGAGATTTACACAATTCAACCAAGTGGTGGCATCAGCAAGAGGAATGTCCAGCATTCCTAACACAACCCATGCTCTAGCATACTGCTGTACCTCTGCACATGCTGCTTGGAATCCCCGCCACCACCCCACCCCCGCCACTTTGCTTAGCATTTTTTTTGAGATGGGGTCTTGCTATGCTGCCCAGACTGGTCTCAAACTCCTAAGCTGAAGAGGTTCTTCTGACTCATCCTCCTGAGTGGGTGGGACTACACAGCCACATGCTACCATGCCTGGCTTATCTGCTTAGCATTTTTTTCTTTTTTTTGAGACAGGGTCTTGCTCTATTGCCCAGGTTGGAGTGCAGTGGTCTGAACACAGCTCACTGCAACCTCGACCTCCTGGGCTCAAGTGATCCTTCCTGCCTCAGCCTCCAGAATAGTAGGGACTACAGTAGTGCACCAGCACACCTGGCTACTTTTAGAGTTTTTATCCTTCACAAACAAATCATAGTGGCACTGACTCTGTGCAGTCAGCTGCTCCCTATTTCTTTACTTGCTTGCCCGTCATGTGAGTTTGTGAACAGAGGCTCTGGACAGAGTTCATTTATTATTGTTCTTTAAGTCCCTCCCAGTGTCTAGCTCAACGTTTGGCACATAATAGGTACTCAATCAATATTTTAAAAATAATGTATGGAACTTCAGCACAGCAGCTCAAGCCTATAATCCCAGCACTTTGGGAGGCTAAAGTAGGAAGACTGCTTGATGCCAGGAGTTCAAGACCAACTTGGCCAACACAGTGAGTCCCCATCTCTACAAAAAAATTTTTAAACAAATTAGCCAGGAATGGTGGCACATGCCTATAGTATTAGCTACTCAGGACGCCAAGCCAGGAGGATCGCTTCAGCCCAGGAGGTTGAGGCTGCAGTGAGCTATGATCAAACCACTGCACTCCAACCTGAGTGAAAGAGCAAGACTCTGTCTCTAAAAAAAAAAAAAAAAGAATGGGCCAGGCGTGGTGGCTCATGCCTGTAATCCCAGCACTGGGAAGCCAAGGTGGGTGGATCACTTGAGGTCAGGAATTCAAGACCAGCCTCGCTAACATTGTGAAACCCCATCTTTACTAAAAAAAAAAAAAAAAAAAAAAAAAAAAAAAATTTTAGCTAGGTGTGGTGGTGGGCACCTGTAATCCCAGCTTCTCAGGAAGCTCAGGCACGAGAATCACTTGAATCCAGCAGGCGGAGGTTGCAATGAGCCAAGATTGTGTCACTGCACTCCAGCCTGGGCTACAAAGTGAGACTCTGAAAAAACAAAAAAGAATGGACTCAGATGAACAGCAGCAAGAGACTATCGTTTTGGTGCTCCAGACCATTACCTTGCAGCAAGAAAGAAAGAGGAAAATGGTTGGGGTTTTTTCTCTCTATTTTTCCCCCTGTCATCCTCAGCTCACTTCAGTCACTCAACATGTCTCCATGTTAACATGGAGAGGAAGATGGGGGCGGCAAAAGTCTTCTTTGAACCAGTGTAACAGCTGGCTTAGTGCTTTCTGGGCCTCGCAGATGTTTATAGCCATCTCTATCCATCCTCAAAGCATCATGGGGTGCTTTTATACACTCTTCAGGGGTTCACTACCGGCCCCTCTCCTGCAGTTCCCTTAGAAAAGGCATCTATTAATGGCCATTTGTCTAGCTTCTTCTTCCTGGGGTCCCTTTATACCTCCAGGAAGCCCTGCTGAACAGGACCTAGTAGCCAGCAGGCTTGTCTCTTCTTGCTAGATTTCACAGGCAGGAAGCATATCCTGGTCACGATACTCCCTAACTGCAATAGTATGGATTCTGCACCTCAGATTCTCATGGAAGCCCCCTCTCCCAGTCACTTGGTTTGAGTGGTTAACAGTAATGTCCTTTCAATCTTCCCCAAGGAGGAATGGGGACTCATAGCCAGAAATATCTCCACACAAATTATCTATCCTCCACCTGCAGGCCCCTTTATATTGGGATAAGGGATTTAGGAACTTTAAAACAGATTTTAGACTAACAGAAAAACAAAAACAAAAAAAATATACATACATATATATGTACAGTGATTTAGCACCTCACTTTGAAATTTCACATGCATATATAATATTTTTTAATTCGGTTAGTCCAGACAGCCTCTTGGCATGGACTAGGAGGAATGTGTATAAATAACAAGCAAGGCTGGTTATAGCAAAGATCCACATTATAGCCCTCAGAGAGGGTTTCAGTATAAGGCACATTTCTAGAGATGGAGTTTAGGATGTAAAGGAAGAAAACCTTCCCCTCACCTGGCAGGGACCAGGGTTGATTTTCTTTCAACTGATCTATTTTCTTTCCCTCCAATCCAGCCACCTTTGAGAACTCACCAGTCTGGTTCATCAGACAGGTCTGAACATGATCAGACTTGAATTGTCTGGTTTCAGTCTTTATAGGACTCTTGGGCCCCAAGACAGGTGTTGGGTAGGAACACCTGTTTGTGTGTCTGAAATGCTCCATGCAGTCTGCAGAATGCAGTGGTTTTTTTCCATTTTTTTTCCTTTTTTTTTTTTTTGAGAGAGGGTCTTATTCCTGTCACCCAGGCTGGAATGCAGTAGGGCCATCACAGCTCATTGCAGCCTCGACCTCCTGGGCTCAAGCAATCCTCCCACCTCATTTTTTGATTTTTTGTAGAGACAAGGTCTAACTATGTTGCCTAGGCTGGTCTCTAACTCCTGGGCCCAAGTGATCCACCTGTATTGGCCTTCCAAAGTGCTGGGGTTACAGGCGTGAGCCACTGCACCCAGCCATTTGCAGGATGTGTAAAGACTGATGTGGTGTACTCTTAAGCCTACAGAATCACTAGGGCAGGGGTTTCCAATCCCCTGGGCCACGGACTACTATCAGTCTTGACCTGTTAGGACCCTGGCAGCACAGCAGGAGTTGAGCAGATTAGCAAGCATTACCACCTGAGCTCCACCTCCTGTCAGTTCAGGAGCAGCATCAGATTCTAATAGGAGGCAAATCCTATTAAGAACTGTGCATGAGAGGGATCTAGGTTACACACTCATGAGAATCTAATGCCTGATGATCCAAGGTGGAAGTCTCATCCCAAAACCATTCCCACCTGCCCCTGCCTATCCCCGCTTCACACACCAGCTAACTCCACTTCGGGCTTTGGCTAGATAATATCCAGTTGTACTACATTATTATGTTTTAATATGATTTCCAACTTGTCCTTACTACACTGTATTATTATTCAATACTAGAACATAATCAATGCTCAATAAATGTCCACTGGGTGAATGAATAAATAAGGGAATGAATCCTCCTTTACAAACATCAAAGATTACTGTTTGGTTTGGTGTATCTTGGTAGTCTGAAACCTGTTTACTCCTCATAGTCTTTTTTTTTTTTGAGATGGGCTTTCGCTCTCGTTGCCTAGGCTGGAGTGCAATGGTGCAATCTCGGTTCACTGTAACCTCCGCCTCCCGGGTTTGAGTGATTCTCCTGCCTCAGCCTCCCGAGTAGCTGGGATTACAGGCATGCACCACCACGCCTGGCTAATTTTGTATTTTTAGTAGAGATGGAGTTTCTCCCTGTTGGTCAGGCTGGTATAGAATTCCCAACCTCAGCCTCCCAAAGTGCTGGGATTACAGGCATGAGCCACTGCACCCAGCCGACTCCTCATAGTCTTAAAATATATTGTCTAGTTTGCTAATGGATGTTATGTCATTAAACTTTGTAACACTAGGGCTGACTTGATTCATTCATTCAATGGATACTTACTTGATACCTACCATATGTGTGAGACTGCTAAATCCCAGGAATAAGTCTCCTATTCACACGAAGCTTAAATTTTGGAGGGAATGTTAATAGGAAAACAAAATAATAAATGGAAAGTGCTACGAAAGAAACAGAATACGACCAGGCGTGGTGGCTCACGCCTGTAATCCCAGCACTTTGGGAGGCTGAGGCAGGCGGATCATGAGGTCAGGAGATCAAGACCATCCTGGCCAACATGGTGAAACCTTGTCTCTACTAAAAATACAAAAATAATTAGCCAGGCAAGGTGGCAGGCACCTGTGGTCCCAGCTACTCAGGAGGCTGAGGCAGGAAAATAGTGTGAACTGAGGAGGTGGAGCTTGCACTGAGTCAAGATTGCGCTGCTGCACTCCAGCCTGGGCAACGGAGCAAGACTCCGTACCCCCCCCCCCAAAAAAAGAAAAGAAACAGAAGACTACCCTAGAAAATATAAGGTATTACTTTAGACAGTATGGTCAGGGAAGACCTAGTTGAAGAAGTATCATTTAAACTGGGACCTGAAGGACAGGAAGGTACCAGCTAGGCCAAGAGCTGGGGGAAAAGTGGTCTCGGTAGCTGGCAGAGTATATGCAAATGCCCTGAGGCAGAAAAGAGCTTGATGTGCATAACATTTAGATTGTTTCATTTCTATTTCAAATATTGTTGCAGTGAACATTCATGCATAATGCCTGTTGTGCGATTATTTCCTTAGGATGGAATCTCACACCACTGCTTCTTCTCATCGTTTTCTCTGTCTAGTGACTGGAGATGTTCCTTTTCCCCTCTCTAGTTTGCCTTTCAGAATCTGTGTCCTTCCTTCCCCTTTTACTCTCCACTTTCTCTATTTCTCAAATTAGCTATTAAGATCTTTTTTGTGTTCTTACAGGAGAAAGATAAAATACAGCTTTTAAGTGTTCCTTTCTCAGATTACCTTCGGCTGTGGATTAACCTGAAGCCTTGCTGTTTTACTCGAGCTATCCACTCATTCATCCAGTCACTCAACACTTATTGAGCACCTATTTTGTACCAGGCCTTGTGCTGAGCGCTATAGTCAGATGACCAAATTACAGTCTCTAAGCTCAAGCTCACAATCTCATGCAGTGCTTCCTAAAACGTGTTCCCCATGTATCAGAATCACCCTGGGTACTTTCTAAAATGCAGATTCCTGGACTCCACCCCCGGTTTACGGATTCTCTGGGGGTGGAATCCAAGAGTCTGCATTTACCAGTTTTGTTTTTAACTCCTACTAAAAATTGAGAACCACTGAGTGCAAGAGTGAGGCAGGTAAATGGAGTTTACACCTCTAAGAAAGTGCATTAACAATTCATACACGTAGCCGGGCGCGGTGGCTCACGCCTGTAATCCCAGCACTTTGGGAAGCCGAGGCGGACGGATCACGAGGTCAAGAGAGATGGAGACCATCCTGGCCAACATGGTGAAACCGTGTCTCTACTAAAAATACAAAAATTAGGCGGGCGTGGTGGCGGGCGCCTGTAGTCCCAGCTACTCGGGAGGCTGAGGCAGGAGAATTACTTGAACCCGGGAGGTAGAGGTTGCAGTGAGCCGAGATCGTGCCATTGCACTCCAGCCTGGCGACAGAGCAAGACTCCATTTCAAAAAAAAAAAAAGTATACACAAAATGCTAAGGGAATAACGCATGGGTCCTACAGGGAAGAAAAAGTTCTCTAGAAGTCAGGCTTAAGCAGACGAACTGCAGCTCCGGGACGGATGAAGTCAGGTAAAGGTAACACTCTGTGCAGACATGTAGACAAAACCGAGTGCTGAGTAAGTAACTCGCCTGTAAGTGTTATGCTGCCTGAAGCTGCTGCGAGCCTCTGAGCAGCAAGGTGAAAAACCCTCAGAAACTGATCGCGCTGCCAGTTTAATCGCCAACCAGTGGCAGCAAGCCCCTTTGTTTCTCGCGCAGTTGGAATTGTAGTCTGGTTTGTAGGTGGAGCTGTGCGCAGGCGCACCTAGAACCAGGTGACCTTGCACATGCGCTATATATAACACTGAAGCCTAAAGGGAGATGATTGAGGGCAATTTTTCTTCTCTGCTTCCGAAATATCCCTTTCACGAATCCAGAGACCCTGACCGTCCTCATTTCTGGCAAGGGATCTTATAATTCTCAAAATAATAGTCCCTTTCCTTCAGGGCCTCTCTAGTAAGTCGGCTGCCAATACCCAATATGGCGGGAGGCCCTGCGCCGGCGCAGTCTGCCTATAGGTGCAGGACTTGGCGGGGCGGGCCCCTCCCAAAGGGCGGGAGTTTGGGGGGTGGGCCCCGCCCCCGTCCCCGGCGGGGCCTTAGCAGAGGCTGCCGCAGCTCCAGCGCGGAGCAACTAGCCGGGCGTCTGCTGGAGCCGAGCGTGGTGAGGTGGGGCCTCAGGGGCAGGCGGGAGGTGCTCGGGTTAACCGTTCGAAGCCCAGAGACCCGCCCGTCTAGGGCGCCTGAGGGGATCCCGTTCGCGCAGCGGCCTCTTGTTACCTGGGCGGGGAACCCTAGGCCCAGAGAGGGGCTGGGACGCGTCGTTAGGGTCGGGGCCCGCTTGCCTCAGCTTCTTGCTGCCACCAGTACGCTAATCTCCAGTCGGCGCCGACGGAGAGCATCTGGACCCTCGTGTCCAGTAGCCCCAGTTCCAGGTTGAGAGGGCGAGGCGCCGCGCTCTCCCGCCCTCCCGTCCCTCTCGCTCTCTGTGTCCTGGCGGCTTTGCACGTGATCTATCCGAGAGCCCAGTCCCACTCTCCACCCAACTCTGGCGCTCCCATTCTTCAGGACCCTGCTGAAGTATCACTTCGCCGCCGCCTTCTCCAGGCGCAGCTGCATTCGCTTCTCGGTTTTTGCACTCGCTGCACCGAGTTACTTTCCCTGCCCCTTGTTGACATCGTAAGCTCCTTCGTTAGATGTTATGCCTTGCCTTTTTCATCTGTAGATCCCAGGGCCTAGCACGTGATGATAATAGTCATGGCTCACTGTACGGAATGGTCACAAATTGTCAGGTGCTACTGAATGCATTACACATAGGGCCCATTTATTATTTATTTAGAGACGGAGTTTCGCTAATTGCCCAGGCTGGAGTGCAATGGCGCGATGTCAGCTCACCTCAACCTCCGCCTCCCGGGTTCAAGCCATTCTCCTGCCTCAGCCTCCCGAGTAGCTGGGACTACAGGCATGCGCCACCACACCCGGCTAATTTTATATTTTTAGTAGAAACGGGGTTTCTCCATGTTGGCCAGGCTGGTCTCGAACTCCTGACCTCAGGTGATCCGCCCGCCTCGGCCTCCCAAAGTGCTGGGATTACAGGCTTGAGCCACGGCGCTGGGCCAAAGGCCTATTTAATCTTTCCAACAGTCCTGTGGGGTGAGATCTTTCTGTATCTTCACGTTTTACCCATGAAGAAACTGAGGTACATTAGAAAAAGTAATTTACTGGGAGCCCCACAACTAATAAGTGGATGGAGCTGGGAAACTGTCCCCAGGGCATTTGATAACTTGACTAGATTGCCTTTGGGTTTAATGAATGTCTCTTGAATTGATCTTTACTTTGGCCTCGGGAGTTATTGGAGGCTAGGATTGTAATCAGCATTTTCCTGAGAAGGCTTAGAAAGGAGAACTGGTGTTCCCAAATTTATAGAGGTCACAACAAAACCAAGGCTACTGGTACGCCCTCTGTTCTTTTAGTACTACCTTTCTTTGCTCCTTTTCAATCAGAAAGCTGCAGACATAGGTGTCATTATTCCTATTTAAGAAGTGCCCCTCACAAAGCTGTGAGTTCGTAGTCCATGGCTTTAGGTAATGTAATGTCCATGCTTTAGCAGCTAATGTAATGCAGACAGTAGAATTTGGAATCAGGCTGGGGTTCAGTCATTGCTCTGCCGCTGACCAAGGTATAAGTTATATCCCTCCCCCTACTTTTTTTTTTTTGGGGGGGGGGCGCGGTCTCATTCTGTCACCCAGGCTGGAGTGCAATGGTGCGATCTCGGTTCACTGCAACCTCCTGTCTCCCAGCTTCAGGCGATTCTCCTGCCTCGGCCTCCTGAGTAGCTGGGATTACAGGCGCCTGCCCGTGCCCGGCTAATTTTTGTATTTCTAGGAGGGATGGGGTTTTGCCATGTTGGCCCGGCTGGTCTCGAACTCCTGGTCTCTAATGATCTGCCCAACTCAGCCTCCCAAAGTGCTGGGATTACAGGTGTGAGCCACCACACCCAGTCTGTTTTTTGCTTTTTAGATAGGTAATAGAGCTGTTAGCATTTTGCAAGACCATTGGTAATAATATGGATCATGTGACCTAATGTCCTATAATAGTCAGTCAGTAATAATGGGCACCTATTATAAAGCAGGCTGTGTTTTAGGAGCTGGAACAGCATTCAATAAAACAATGCTTTTGCGCTTGTGGAATCTGCATTTTGGTAAGTATATTACACAATAATTAGATAGGGACAGAAAAAGCATGGTAAGGTAAATAAAAGTACCAGTGTTATGTGGAGAGGCGATAGTTATTTATTTATTTATTTGAGAGAGCATATTGTCCCAGGCTGGAGTGCAGTGGTGTGATCGCGGCTCACTGCAGCCTCGAACTCCTGGGCTCAAGTAGCCCAGCCACCTCAGCCTTCCAAGTAGCTGGGACTACAGGTGCATGCCACACAACCAGCAATTTTTTGTTTTGTTTTTTTTTAGAGGTGGGACTCTCCCTGTGTTGCCTAGGCTGGTCTTGAACTCCTGGCCTCAAGAGATCCTCCTGCCTTCGTGAAACCCTGTCTCTACTAAAAATACAAAAAAATTAGCTGGTCGTGGTGGCACATGCTTGTAATCCCAGCTACTCGGGAGGCTGAGACATGAGAATTACCTGAACCGGGGAGGCAGAGGTTGCAGTGAGCTGAGATCATGCCAGTGCACTACAGCCTGGATGACAGAGCCAGATCCTGTCTCAAAAACAAAACAAAACACTGGATCAGGCCGGGCGCGGTGGCTCACGCCTGTAATCCCAGCACTTTGGGAGGCCGAGGCGGGCGGATCACAAGGTCAGGAGATCGAGACCATCGTGGCTAACATGGTGAAACCCCGTCTCTACTAAAAATACAAAAAATTAGCCGGGCATGGTGGTGCGTGCCTGTAGTCCCAGCTACTCGGAGGCTGAGGCAGGAGAATGGCGTGAACCCGGGAGGCAGAGCTTGCAGTGAGCCGAGATCGCGCCACTGCACTCCAGCCTGGGCGACAAAGCGAGACTCCGTCTCAAAGAAAAAAAAAAAAAAAAAACACTGGATCAGATTACCTTGGAAATGAATGGAGATGGAGAAGAGGTCTGAAGCCTTGGGGTTTCCAAACTTCAGATACTGGGGAGATGAGAAAAGGCAGCAAAGGAGACTGAGTAGGAGAGGCCAGAGGTTGGAGGAGAACAAGAGAGAAAGGCCTCACATGAGATTTAAATAAGGAGCTGCATGGTAATTTGTTTTTTTTTTTTGTTTTCAAGAATAAGAAACAAATTGTCTCTGTACACAAATGTCTATACTGTAGTTTCTTTTTCAATAAATAAAATGTTTGTGTCCTCAAATATTTTTCAGTTTTTGCTTTAAGTGACAAATTGTATTTAATACCATTCTGCATCTTAGTCCTTGTAGCATTTATGCCTCTATTCCAAGTTTAGGTGGTGGTATTACTTCTCTTTTAAACTTTATTTAAATACTCCTTTTGTAGTATTTTGGATGAGAGAGGACCAAATACATAATTTATCTCCCTCTTCTGTCACTTTCCACTCCAGGTTCACAGGTGGCTATTGGTCCTTAGTAAGGGTGCTGTCTTCTGATTCTTAGCAAAAGTAGGAAGGTAGGTGTTGTTCATTTCTGTACCACTGTGGCAGACTCCTGATACTGAGTTGAAATTCATGAGTGTTTATGGGATAAATTAATGTACAAAATAAGTGAATCTTTTCCTTTTTCCTGCAATAATGATAACATTGGCTCAGTGGTTTACAGCTTAGAAGTACAGTGACACTCATTATCTTATTTGAATGTAATCCAGTTTGTTACAGTTTGCCAGCTACTGCTCTTTTCCCTTTCTCAGGCACATTGAAACTTACCTTCCCTTTGGGGCTTCTGCTAGTTTATTCCTAGCAGATCTGATCCAGCAGTGTGTTCATAAAAGGATGCTGAACTGTGTCTTGAGGAAGCTCAGAATGAAATCTGAATTTCAGAAAGATTCCTGAGATAATTTTTCTCTGTCACTTCCCTTTTATTCTTGTTTTAATAAATTTTAGTTTTATGAGGATTGTTTTGGTTTTAAAAAACAAAATCTTTTTTTAAACTATTTTTTACAACAATTTTAGGGTTACAGAAAAATTGCATAGTACAGAGAGTTCCTGTACACCCTGCACCCAGTCTTCCCTTTTAGTATGGTATATTTGCTATAATGCAAATCTTTTTTTTTTTTTTTTTGAGATAGAGTCTTGCTCTTGTCGCCCAGGCTGAACAGTGTTGGCCAGGATGGTCTCGAACTTCTGACCTCAAGTGATCTGCCCTCCTCAGCCTCCCAAAGTGCTAGGATTGCAGGTGTGAGCCACTGCGCCTGGCCACGCAAATCGTTTTTTGAGATAACTGGGGCATATAAAAATATAAACAAAATGAAGTTGCTTTATCTCTACAAGCCTCAGTTTCTTTATCTGCAAGATGAGGGGGGTTGGACTAAATTTCTAAATAGCTTTACAATTTTTTAATTATTTGCTAAAGTAATTATATAATTCTAATATAATTTCATTTATTTGTTGAAGTATTACTAATACCACCTTGCCAAATCATGTTTGCAAGTTACTGACAGCCATATCCTAAAAGAAAACTTAATGAGAATTCATAAAATTATGTGTGGCAGGACTGCTTATTAGAGATATTAGGTTGAACTATGTGAAATTGCCATTTTTGTAGGTAAAAAATAATGGGTGAGGCTGGGCTTGGTGGCTGACACCCATAATGCCAGCACTTTGGGAGGCTTGGGCCAGAGGGTGGCTGCCTGAAACCAGGAGTTCGAGACAAGCTCAGGCAACAAGGCAAAACCTTGTCTCTACCAAAAGAAAAAAAAAAAAAAAGGCTTGGCACACACCTTCAGCTCCTCTGAAGGCTGAGGCTGGAGGATCCCTTCAGCCCAGGAGTTTGAGGCTGCGGTGAGCTATGATTGCACCATCGTACTCCAGCCTGGGTGACAGTTAGATCCTTTAATAATAATAATAATAATAATAATAGGATAATATTAGCAATTTCTTATGTTTCAACCTAATGTTTTGGGATAGGGATTCAACAAAGTGTGAGGGACCTTTGGGGCCTCATAAACTCCCACTGCATGCAAAAGCCTGGCTCAGCCCTCACAATACTAGGAGAGAAAAGACTCCTCAGTTCCCTTGAAGTAACTTGGATCTACATTATTATAGGTAGAGTTGTTGGCAGAAATCCTGGGATAAGAGAACAGTTTCCTGGAAGGTCTGTACCTCCAACCAGCAGAGAGGGATTGAGCTTCATTGAACTCAACAGAGCCAGCATTTCATAGCACCATGGTGAGTTGGTCACACAGCCTTGGCAAAAAGGCTGAAAAGGAGGGTGTCATAGTATGGGAAAAGGTTGTATTACCCTGGTTCGTAGGCTAGGAAGAGGCCTGGAGTACTGGTGCCATGAAACCTTTATTGGTGCCATTCTATTCTTTATTCACTTTCCTTACTGCCTAGTACAGGCTCTGCAAACTCAAGTATCTTCGGTTGTTCAGGAGGTAATGTAAATTAGTAAGCCGAGTTTTCCTCTATAGTGCTACTATAACAGAAACAATAGCACAGTTGCAATGATAAATGACAACTGAAATATGCTATCATTGTGAGGGAGAGAATCGGTGTGTGTATAGGGGAGGCCACGATGAACTGGAGAGCACATGCCCTATCTAAAGGGGGCAGACACTATTCAACCGTGCAGAGCACACGCCCTGTCTAAAGGGGGCAGGCGCTGTTCAACTGCACAGAGCACATGCCCTGTCTAAAGGGGCAGGCACTATTCAACTGTGCCACTGGTGGTTGCCTTATTGAAATATGGGTCAAGCGTCACTAGGCATTCTGATTTTCCAAAGGAACCAGAAATATGGATTTTATGTACTTTCTCCCAGTGATAAATGTCGGCACCTAATTTGAATGCTTAAAAACTATTATGTGGGCCACACAATGGCTGAAAAGTGCTAGCAGGGCCCTGATTTGTCATCTCTGGCCCAAGGCTTAGCTCTGCCAGGAGTGAGGCTCACATGCATTTCTTCATTGGACATTGTTGACAATTTACAATTATAATGAATTAGACGGCTCCTTCCTTTGAGGCACTTATGGATTAGCAGAGAAAATAGACCATGATGATAAGATGTAGAGTAGACATCAGAACATATGTATTCTCTCTGTGTATATAGCTATAAAAGTGATTAACTCTTTCTGGGTTAATCTGGGAGGACATGACAGGACGTGGCATTTGAGCCAGGATGTGGGAAATCAATAGTTTGGTGCATTAAAGGGATTTGGGGCCCTTGAAATTTCTACTGTATGTGCAGATGTTAGGTTTGCATTCCCTGTCTATACCATTTTGTTGATAGGTAGTTGAAAATATAGATATTCCTTAGCCCTGCTGGTGAGAGTCTTAGGGTTAATAAAATGAGAGAACTCTTCCCTTGGCCCAGGTTATGGGATAATTGTGTATTTTAGAGGCCTAAGTAACTTCAGAGGTCATGATGCCCTCATTTCTGGATGAGGAAGTTGAAAGGGAAGTAGCACATCTGAGGTCACAGAGCCCATTGGAGACAAACCTTGGAATAGCACCCAGAACTCTTCTTTATCACCATGCCTTCCCCTGTCCTGGGTATCTCTGAAGCTCACCATTAGGCTGGCCACCTCTGCCTGTGGTGGCCCGTTGCCCTGTTTTAGCCCAGCTCCTGGTGGTTGAGGGTGTTTGGCCATCCTGCTGCCACTGGTTCCTTCTCTCTTTTGGATCCCTTCCCTGAAATGCCTGCTACCCCTTTTCTTTGTCAGATAGACTACTTGTGTTCAAATCTCTCATCAACCACATGCCAGCTGTGTGGCCTGGCACAAGTTTTTTGTTTTTTGTTTTTTTTGAGATGGAGTCATGCTCTGTCGCCCAGTCTGGAGTGCAGTGGCATGGTCTCAGCTCACTGCAACCTCCACCTCCCAGTTCAAGCAATTCCCCTGCCTCAGCCTCCCGAGTAGCTGGGATTACAGGAGACTGCCACCACGCCCAGCTAATTTTTTGTGTTTTTAGTAGAGACAGGGTTTCACCATGTTGGCCAGGCTGGTCTTGAACTCCTGACCTTGTGATCCACCTGCCTTGGCCTCCCAAAGTGCTGGGATTACAGGTGTGAGCCACCGCGCCCGGCCCTGGCACAAGTTTTTTAACCTTTTAAAGCCCCAGTTTCCTCATCTATATATAAAGAGTTATAATAGTACGTTTGGTGAAGTGTTATGGGAAGGCATTGGAAGGTTTCAAGATTTTTGTAAAAACAAAATGACGTAATGCATGTAAAGTACTTAAAGCAACAGCACGCCAGAAGCACTCAGCAAGTGTTAACAATGATGATGATGATTCACTCAGTTCACAGCACCCCCGGGCTGGGTTAAGTTCTCTTCCTTTGTTTTCTCATACCATCTTATTATTTCACATGCCAATATGTTGTAATTGTTTGTGCCTATTTCCCCTACTAGATTAAGAACACCTTCAGCGATTCATTCAACAAGTGTTTGTGAGCCACTGTGCCAGGAACTAAGGATGCAGTGATAAACCAGGAGCTCTTGGTTTAGTGCAGAGTTCCGAAAGGCATGCCAGGAGACACTAGTCCTGTGAGCTTGTCTCATGGTCAGTTAAATTTGGGGAATGCTGCTCATCATAGTGCCATTCAGAGATGAGGGTCCCTTTTAGTATTTTAAAGGTTCTGAGGAGTCTTGTATATAGTACAAGAACGGTCCTTTCAATTTGACTATGTGCTTTGGTCCCCAGTTCAAGAGGAGGTTGAAGTGGCATGGCAATGGTTAGAGACTCTGCTGGACGTGAACACCCTCTGGCTACCTAGGGACCTGTGGGCCTGCCACCTGGTGCCCTCATGGAGACAAGAAACCCTGGGTTGAACAACATGAAGCCCCAGTCACTGCAGCTGGTGCTGGAAGAGCAGGTGCTGGCACTACAGCAGCAGATGGCGGAGAATCAGGCAGCCTCCTGGCGGAAGCTGAAGAACTCCCAGGAGGCCCAGCAGAGACAAGCAACCCTTGTGAGGAAGCTGCAGGCCAAGGTGAGGCAGCTGCCCTTTTGAGGAGGGGAAAGAGAACAACCCCCAGAGCTGGATGCTGAGATGAGATAAGGGTTGTAGGAGGCAGAGCCTTGTGGTGGGATTGGCCTACATCTAGCTTAGTGAGATAAGACCCAGACCTTCTAGCTTTCATGTACAGCTTCTCTTTTGATGCTCACAGCTGTTCCACGAGGTACATATTATATCCTTTTTATTTTATTTTATTTTTGAGATAGGGTTTTGCTCTGTTGCTCAGGCTAGAGTGCAGTGGTATGATCACAGATCACTGCAGCCTCAACCTCCTGGGCTCAGGCAATCCTCCTGCCTCAGCCTCTCGAGTATCTGGGACCACATGTGTGCACCACTTTTGGCTAATATTTCTCTTTTAAAGATGAAATTCACAAGGGTTAAGTTAGTTATCCAGGTTTTCTCACCTAGTCTAGAGCCAAAGCCCATGATCTTGCCTCTATGATATAAAAGGCATATAGAAAGTATTATTTATTTATTTTTGAGATGGAGTCTCGCTCATATAGAAAGTATTATTTAAATGCCCAAATAAGGCCAGGCGCGGTGGCCCATGCCTGTAATCCCAGCACTTTGGGAGGCTGAGGTGGCTATATCGCCTATGGTCAGGAGTTCGAGACCAGCCTGGCCAACATGGCAAAACCCTGTCTCTACTAAAAATACAAAAATTAGCTGAGTGTGGTGGCATGTTCCTGTAATCCCAGCTACTCGGGAGGCTGAGGTAGGAGAATCACTTGAACCTGGGAGGCGGAGGTTCCAGTGAGCCAAGATTGCGCCACTACACTCCAGCTTAGGAGACAGAGAGAGACTCCATCTCAAAAAAGAAAAAAATGCCTAAATAGAAACTATAAGATGTTATGGCCTTACCTTACTGTCACCACCCAGTTCCCCTGTTCATAGCAAGTTTGCCTAAGATCCTCAGGGGCCTTTGCTTTGGGCTGTTTGTGCCAGCTGTGTTCATTGCCCAGGGCCTGTTCTTTTTACCACAGGTGCTGCAGTACCGGAGCTGGTGCCAAGAGCTGGAGAAGCGGCTGGAAGCCACTGGAGTGAGTGAGGCTGAGCTCTGTGTGCCCCCTGGGTCCTCAGTAAATACACTTGTTAGGTTTCATTTGTTCACTGAGGGAGGTTGGAGTGTACAAGTGAGGTGTTTGGTAGAAGTCTCTCTTTCTCAGCCTCTGAGAGGTTTATCACACTGATATCTTCATTGGACCTAACTGGCCTGTCAGATTCCAACCCTTGGTTCTCAAAGGACAAAATGTAAATTAGATTGGAAGGAGTGTGGGATTAGTGGGGAAAAGTGCATGTTTCCCCCAGCAGGTGTCAGTGTTTGTCTTAGATGCAGGCCTTTGCGAGCCTACAGCACATCTGCAGCAAAGGGATGTCTGTGCTATTAGAACTGGCTTTGAAAAACCCATTAATTTGCCTTTGTTCCAGCTCCCTCTCAGTACCTTCTCACATTTTCTTCAGAAAAGTTCTCTCAGAGGAAGGAAAGAACCAAAACTTATTGAGCACCTTCAATGCAGGCCAGGCAGCATGAGGCACTGTCATATACAGATGGTCCCCCGCAACTTAGGATTGTTGCAAGTTTTCAACTTTATGATGGTGTGAAAGCTATATGCATTCAGTATGCTCCTTGGGTTATGATGGGGTTACATCTGGATAAACCCATTGTTTGGGGTTGTTTTGTTTGCTTGTTTGGTTGGTTGGTTGGTTTTTTTGAGACAGAGTCTTACTCTGTCGCCCAGGCTGGAGTGCACTGATGCAATCACGGATCACTGCAGCCTTAGCCTCCTGAGCTTAAGCGATCATCCCACCTCAGCGTCCCAAAAAGTAGCTGGGACTACAGATACATGCCTTCACACCTGGCTAATTTTTTTTATTTTTTGTAGACACAGGGTCTCTCTATATTGCCCAAGCTGGTCTCAAATTCTTAGACTCAAGCAATCCTCCCACTGCTGGTATTACAAGTGTGAACCACTGCGTCCGGCCCAAACTCACTGTTAAGTTGAAAATATCATAAGTTGAAAATGTTGGCCGGGCACAGTGGCCCACGCCTGTAATCCCAGCACTTTGGGAGGTCGAGGTGGATGGGTCACGAGATCAGGGGTTCAAGACCCACCTAGCCAGCATGGTGAAACCCTATCCCTACTAAAAATGCAAAAAATTCGCCCGGCATGATGGTGCGTGTCTGTAATCCCAGCTACTCGGGAGGTTGAGGCAGGAGAATCATTGAACCCAGGAGGCGGAGGTTGCAGTGAGCCAAGATTGCAACAGAGCTAGACTGTCTCAAAAAAAGAAAAAAAGAAAATGTCATAAGTTGAAAACACATCTTTAACTTACGTTCAACTTATGATGGGTTTATGGGATGAAATTCCAGCATAAGTCAAGGAGCATCTGTAATTGTGTCTCTTAACCTGCACAGCAACTTTCTGAAGGGAATATCACTTTCGTTTTGTAGCTGGAGATACTGTAGCTCCAAGAAGTTTAGTGACTTCCCATGCTGGGTGTGGTGGCTCACGCCTGTAATCCCAGCACTTTGGGAGGCTGAGGTGGGTGGATCACTTGAGGCCAGGAATTCAAGAACAGCCTGGCCAACATGGCGAAACCCCATCTCTACTAAAAATACAAAAATTAGTCAGGCATGGTGGTGGGTGCCTGTAATCCCAACTACTTGGGCGGCTAAGGCAGGAGAATCACTTGAACCTGGGAGGCAGTGGTTGCAGTGAGCTGAGATCATGCCATTGCACTCCAGCCTGGGCGACAGAGGGAGACTCTGTCTCCAAAAAAAAAAAAAAAATGAAAGAAGTTAAGTCACTTCCCAAGGTCAAACAATTAGTATAGTGGAAGTTAAGGCCATTAGTGAAAGATGTATCACTTCTTAGGTTGAAGATTCTTTTTACTACCGAAGGCTATCTTTCAGGAGAGGTCATTTTACTTTTGGAGTGAGGGATGCAGTGATTGAGAAGAGAAGCATATTGCTAACAAAGGGGAGAAAGAATAAAAAGAAAATGGACTGCCATGGAAGGGAGCCTCAGGGAACTGGTCTGAGTGATGTTCTCTTTGGAGGTAAGTAAGGCTTGTCTCTGTCTGGCGCAGGGACTGATCCCCCAGAGGTGGGAAAATGTGGAGGAGCCAAACCTGGATGAGCTGCTGGTCCGACTGGAGGAGGAGCAGCAGAGGTGATGGACCCTAAACTTTCTGACCTGAGTGATTGGCCAGTTGGTGGAAAAGGCTGATGGGAACCCTATGCCCTGAGGGCTAATGTGGATTAGAGCCATAGACTTCAGCCGTAGCCCTCTAATTCCTGCAATGGAAATTTCAGTAGTTGCCATCTTACTCCCAGGAGGTCCAAGTGTTAGACCAGACCTTTATTTTGTACCCGCTTTTACCGTTCCCCAGTGCAGGTGTGAGAGTCTAGCAGAGGTGAACACCCAGCTTCGACTGCACATGGAAAAAGCTGACGTGGTGAATAAAGCCCTTAGGGAAGATGTGGAAAAATTGACAGTGGACTGGAGCCGGGCCCGGGATGAGCTAATGAGGAAGGAGAGCCAGTGGCGGATGGAGCAGGAGGTAGGAAGAATGGGGACTGGAACTGCAAGAGGAAGGCTGTGCATTCTGGATGCTGCCCTGGTCAGTACTGGAAGGAGTTAACTTCAGGACTTGGATGGAAACTGAGCTGTTGCTGTTAAAGTCCCTGACCATCCTTACCTGTGCATGCTGGCAGCCTCACCCTTCTTGGGCCTTCAGCTTAGACCTGCCACTACCTGCCTAGTCTAGGTTCTGTTGGGAGGTAGCATGACACTCATAGCAACTCTTCCTGCAGCAGTGAGGAGCTTAGGTTTTCAATGGATCTCAAAGCTTACTGACTCCTGGTCTGGAGGTCTTGCATATCTAGATGCTAAAGAGGTAGATATGAAACTGAATGGGAAAGAAAGAGCAGTTATGGGCCCTGGGGAATTTTCAGGTCCCAGCTGAAGGAAACAAATGTTTCCTGCATTTTTGCTTTGTGCTCAGTGGTTTATGTATATCATTGACTCCTCCTTAGAAAAGTCTGTGGTAATAGATCCCATTTGTTAAGGAGCTACTGTGTATCCTTTTCTAATCTGGCCCAGAGGAAGGCAATATACCATCCTAGGCTCTCTGACCTCTCGAATCCCACTGCCAACTTCATTAAACCCTTCAGCATAACCTGGATAGATACCTGTTCATAAACTATCTCCTGTAAGTCCCTCCTTCCTTTCCTCAGTAGTCAGGAGGAATCCAAGACTCTTGTGTTGGCAAAAGATAGCCCTCTGCCTTTGGGTATGACCTGAGTTTCTGAACACACAGTTCTTCAAGGGCTACCTGAAAGGGGAGCACGGTCGCCTTCTCAGTCTATGGCGGGAGGTGGTGACATTCCGACGCCACTTCCTGGAAATGAAGTCAGCTACTGACAGGTCAGTGTGGGGAAAAGAAGGGAAGAGGTTTGCCCCTACCAATTCTGGACTAATAACAGTGGGCTGCTATAGAAGCGGCATTAGCTGTGGGGGTGGGGGAGTTGGTAGTGATGGAAGCAGATGATTTTTCCCAGCCCTGCTTCTCAGGCTTCACTGGGCCTGATCACCACACTCCTTCCCTGGTTCCTAGTGGAGTCTGCTGTTTTCCTTGCTTGTACTCAGAGATTTGACGGAGCTAAAAGCTGAGCATGTGAGGCTTTCAGGGTCCCTGTTGACCTGTTGTCTGCGCTTGACTGTGGGAGCACAGTCTCGGGAACCCAATGGATCTGGAAGAATGGATGGGCGGGAGCCGGCCCAGCTGCTGCTGCTGCTAGCCAAGACCCAGGAGCTGGAGAAGGAAGCCCATGAAAGGAGCCAGGAGTTAATACAGCTGAAGAGTCAAGGGGATCTGGAGAAGGCTGAACTTCAGGACCGGTGAGATAGCCTGGGGTCCCAGGAAGGGTTTGCTGAGAGAGAGCCGACTCCTTTAGAGGGTTAGGGACAGGCAGGGGAAATGCCAGGAACATTCCTACCATGGAGGGGGAGAAGATGTGCCCGAGGGAATCTGCTTTGAAACCTGATGCCACAGTTGGGTCTTGTACCCTCAGCCTGTCTTTCAGCCCAGTTTCTCTTCTGTTGATGTACAGAGCTAGCTATCACTCCGTCCTCCATCAACACCAAAGTACTTGCCATTCCCAGAACAGCCAAACTCTTTCCCATCCCTGTCTTTGTACCTGCTAACTTTAGTCTGGAATGCCTCCCTCCCTTCTCTCTCTGCCTTATCCTCTAAGGCATAGTTCAAATATCAAATATTACCTCTTTTTTTTTTTTGAGACGGAATCTCATTCTGTCGCCCAGGCTATTGTGCAGTGGCATGATCTCAACTACTGCAACCTCTGCCTCCCGGCTTCAAGTGACTCTGCTGCCTCAGCCTCCCAAGTAGCTGGGACTGTTTACAGGCGCATGCCACCACACCCTGCTAATATTTGTATTTTTAGTAGTTTTACCATGTTGGCCAGGCTGGTCTTAAACGCCTGACCTCACGTGATCCACCTGCCTTAGCCTCCCCAAGTGCTGGGATTACAAGCATGAGCCACTGCAACTCGCCGAAATGTCACCTCTTCTATGAAGCCTTCTCTGACCTCAGTAGCCTACTAAGTTACTGTGCCCCTGTGGTCTTTTGACCTCTTATTACAGCATTGATCTCATTGATGATTTAGTTTCCCCCACCTTCTTTTTTTTGGTTAGGCTGTTTTAATTTTTGGATTATAATGAAGTAGGTTTTTAAAAAATAATGATGTAGAAGGGCAGGGAAATGAGTAGAGAGCCCCACTGAATCTCAGGACAAAGTTCATATATGCCCATGACGAGGGTTGTGTCTTCACCTGTTGGAGGTACATACATAAAATGCAGGGCTATTTTTTGTTTTTGCTTTTGGAGGCACTGAGAAGTACAAAAGCAGAGACCAAGTCTTAGTAAGTTTTGTATTTCTAGTGCTTTGTACTTCACCTGCCGTATACTAGACACTCAATACATTTTGTTTCTTTGTTTTCTGAGACAGAGTCTAGCTCTGTTGCCCAGGCTGGAGTGCAGTAGTGTAAACACAGCTCACTGCAGCCTTGACCTCCTGGACTGAAGCAATTCTCCTGCCTCAGCCTCCAAAGTAACTGGGACTACAGGCATGCACAACTATGCCTGGCTAATTTTTAAATTTTTTTGTAGAGGTCGGGTCTCACTATGTTTCCCAGGCCAGTCTGGAACTCCTGAGCTCAAGCAGTCTTTCCACCTTGGCCTCCCAGAGTTCTAGGATTACAAGCTGAGCCACTGTGGCTGGCCAGTGAATGTTTGTTGAGTGATGCAATACTTAGACAAATGACAATGCAGTGTGCTAAGGTTCTTAGAGATGGTATAGAATAAAATTATTAAGACTTTTGCTGCCGGGCGTGGTGGCTCAAGCCTGTAATCCCAGCACTTTGGGAGGCCGAGAGGGGCGGATCACGAGGTCAGGAGATCGAGACCGTCCTGGCTAACATGGTGAAACCCGGTCTCTACTAAAAAAATACAAAAAACTAGCCGGGCGTGATGGCGGGCGCCTGTAGTCCCAGCTACTTGGGAGGCTGAGGCAGGAGAATGGCGTGAACCCAGGAGGCGGAGCTTGCAGTGAGCTGAGATCTGGCCACTGCACTCCAGCCTGGGCAACAGAGCGAGACTCCATCTCAAAAAAAAAAAAAAAAAAAGACTTTTGCTGAGCCAGGAGGATCACTTGAACCCAGGAGTTTGAGACCAGCCTGGGCGACATAGTGAGACCTTGTCTCTACTAAAAGTAAAAATAAAAAAATAGCCATGTGGTGGCATGCGCCTATAATTCTAGCTTCTTGGGAAGCTGAGGCAGGAGGATTGCTTGAGAGTGAAATATGATTGCACCACTGTACTCCAGCCTGGGCAACAGAGCAAGACCCTGTCTCAAAAAAAATTGGAAAAAAAAATTGAAAAAAAATTAAACTTTTAAATAGCATTCATTCAAGAAATATTTATTTAGCCACTCACATAATAGCAAGCAGTAAGCTCCAAGTACAGTGTTAAGTGTTGGGTGATTTTGCTGGACCTTGAGATTAATATCAAGAAGGTTGAACATAATCTTCCCCAAATTGCCCTTCCTTTTTCCCTATCAGAGTCAGAACCTCAGGCTGGAGGGACCTTGGGACTATCCCATGTGCAATTCTGATGTTCTTATTGGCTTCAGGGTGCTTGACTTCAAGATCAAGCGAGGCCTGGAAGGGCATGGGCCAGGGCTTTCCTTCAGCTCTTGGGCCCCCAAACACGTGTTCCAGCCTTGAGATGTGGTAAATCCCTGCATGTGTCTGAGTGGTTTTTGCTCCCCTACTTCAAGGCTATAGCATCATGTGGTATTCAGGGAGTGCAGAGGGGCTGGGGGTGCCTAAGGGGTTTGGGGTAGGCTGCAGTTGGGAGTGGCTGGGGTTGGGGCTGGGGTGTGCTGCATTGTAGCTCTGTCCACATCCATGGGCTGTTCTGGTGACAGTGCTATGCTCTTCTCTTTAGGGTGACTGAGCTCTCTGCTCTGCTGACCCAGTCTCAGAAGCAAAGTGAAGATTATGAAAAGATGGTAAAGGCTCTGAGAGAGACAGTGGAGATCCTGGTACATGATCCTTTGTTCTGGAAAGGAATTGGTCGTGGGCTTGTAGGTTCCTTGTCCTTTACGGATAGATAGTACAGGATACCAGTTATATATTCTGTGATGAAATCCTCTAAAGCTAAAAATTAAATTTTGGCTGAATCTGAAAATTAATTAACTCATTCATTTATTCATTGAATAAATATTATTGATTGCCTACTATCCCTACCGTATTCCTGGGGAAATTGCAATGGCATATGTATGCAGTGTGTCCTTACCAGAGAATTGGCACATACCTTCAGAGACACATTGGCAAAGTAGTGAGTTACCAGGAAGTGGATGTGTGGAGAGATTTAAAATCTAGTCACATGGGAAACAACTGAGGAGTATGGCAGTGTTTAGCTGCGAGAAGAAAGAGCTTGAGGCCCTTTGAAGGCCCTTGAACACATGATAGCCACCTTCACATATCTGAAGGACTGACACTGGGAAAAGAGAGTTTACGAAGGGCCGGGCGTGGTAGCTCACGCCTGTAATCCCAGCACTTTGGGAGGCTGAGGCGGGCGGATCACCTGAGGTCGGGAGTTTGAGACCAGCCTGATCAACATGCAGAAACACCATCTCTACTAAAAAAAAATACAAAAAAATTAGCCAGATATGGTGGCGCATGCCTGTAATCCCAGCTACTCGGGAGGCTGAGGCAGGAGAATCGCTTGAACCTGGGGGATGGAGGTTGTGGTGGGCTGAGATTATGCCATTGCACTCCAGCCTGGGCAACAAGAGTGAAACTCCGTCTCAAAAAAGAAAAAAGAAAGGAGAATTTACATATTTAATGTTTTCCAGGGCAAAACCAATGTCAATAGCTAGAAGTTAATAGGGGAGTAGATTCTGGCTCACAACTAGAACTGTTCAGTAATTGAACAGCCTGTCTTGTGAAGCAGTGAGGTTTTGGTCATTGGCTTAACATCTGCCAGGGATATTATCAGAGGGATTCCCTAAGGTTGGATGTTAGAACCCTCCGGCTTAATACCATGTTTCATCTCTACAAGTTTTCAGATCTCTGATTTTAGGTAGCTCCCGAACCCCTATTCAAATGCACACCCTTAGTCTTCTCATCCAAGCTGAGATCAACAGGGATTGTAGCTTTCTGATTCCTTTTTTTTTCCCCCCAGGAATTTGCCAGTTCAGAATATCCACGGGGCTCAGATAATGTAAATAAATGAAGTGGGTTCAGTTGTAAGAATTCTGGTTTTCCAGTGCTGTTGTATTTAGTTTTCAAGACTGTAGGGGTCACTTGAACTCAGTATTAAGGAAATCATGAGGAGTAATAGGGATTGTGAGACCCTGAATAATAAATGTCTCATCTAGAGGAGGCATCCACCATTCAACTTCAGTGAATCATTTCCATGTAGGAATGGGGGCTGGGTGTGGCCCATTTGTTAACTTTTTGGAAGAAGCCAGAAATTTATATTTTTATGTAAAATCTTTCCATTTATAAATGTTGATTCAAATTTTGTATAAGCCAAATAAAACAGTTGCAAGTCTGTGTCTTCAGGCCTTCACTAACACAAATAGGAAGGAAGAGAAGAACTCTTGAGTCTTCAAGATTATGTCTAGCTTTAGGGCTAGAGGTTTCTCTGGTTTAGCATTAGGTCTCAAGCATCCATTTACTATTCAGAGACAGCACCCATCCCCTGTCTAATAATAGCTTACATTTATTGAACATTTGCGTTGTTCCAGACACTATGTTGAATAATTTACATGCATTTTTAATTTAAGCCTCAAAACAAGTAGTTGCTGTTAATTATTTCTATTTTAAAGAAAAAGAAGCTCAAAGAAACTGTTGACTATGGTTACCAACAGAGTAAATGATAGAGCAGGAATTCTAATCAGTGAAGTCTAATTTGGAACTCGTAATCACTTAGTCTAAACTTGTAATCACCACATCACATTGTCTTCAGACTCTTCGGGCAACATATTAGCGTTGATGTATGGTCAGGGAAAAAGTGGGGCTGATAGAACAGACAGAATTAGACTTTGGTTGTTTGGGGTCCTGGAGTAATAAATTCACTTTTGATAGTTTGACTCTGAGGCTCTATTGTGTTCCCTGTTCAGGAGACAAATCACACAGAATTAATGGAACATGAAGCATCTCTTAGTAGGAATGCCCAAGAGGAGAAGTTGTCTTTACAGCAGGTGATCAAGGATATAACCCAGGTACTGGGAAGCCTTCTGTTCATGGTAACCAGGTTATGCCTCCACTCCCCAGGTCTCTATATCCTTTCAGTCCTGTCTAAATTTCCAGTCTCTGAGGTTTGGGTGCTTAAAGTCTTGTGGGGATGAGTTTTGTGTGTTTGAAGACCAGAACCCTAAGAGATAGCTAAGCATTCATGTCTTAGCACTACCTGATGGGACAGGCCTCTTTCCTGTTTCTAG
Source organism: Trachypithecus francoisi (assembly GCF_009764315.1). Lineage (NCBI taxonomy): Eukaryota > Metazoa > Chordata > Mammalia > Primates > Cercopithecidae > Trachypithecus > Trachypithecus francoisi. The sequence goes on from NW_022681467.1 coordinate 30,999,699, forward strand.
CTGCAGTTCTAAGGCTGGAGGCTAGATTCTGGTCTTCAATATCTCAATCGTTTCTTCTTTCATTTCCTCATTTATTGTTACCTCAGACAGTGTTCTAGCCTTGTTGCTAGTCCTAGACTTGGGTGACCAAAGGTGGAGAGTTGAAGGAACCAGACTTTTATGCTCTCCGATACTCCCCTCCTTCCCCCAAGGGAGAGGACCTGAGAAGGAAAACATCAGGTTTGTTCAGGCTACAGGGTTAAGTCCCTGTATAGACTCTAGGCTTTGGTCAGTAGGGTGGTGACCTTGCTGTATTGGGTTTCAGGTCATGGTGGAAGAAGGGGACAATATAGCCCAAGGCTCTGATCATGAGAACTCTTTGGAATTGGACTCTAGTATCGTCTGCCAGTTTGATTACCAGGATCCAGACAAGGCTCTTACTCTGGTGCGTTCAGTGCTGACTCGGAGACGCCAGGCTGTGCAGGTAAGAACCCTCAGCATTCCCCCTCAGTCACAGGGGTGTGTGTCTAAACTGGTTTGTGCCCCAGGTACCTCCCTAGGCTGGACTATCCCTTTTACTTTGTTGACCAGTCATGAGGTGTTTTGTCAATATCTCAGAGTGAATCTGCCTGTGTCTGCTGAATTGTGCTTGTGAGTAGCAGGCACATTCTCCACGCCAATGGCGTGCTTCACTTTGTGTACAATCTTTGCATAACACTATGCAAATATTGGGAACCAGAGCCCTGGGAGATTATTGGGTCAATGTTCTCCAGCTCTGAGAGTCCTAGGCACACTTACCACTTCCCCCATGCCACTGTACATTTGGAGATGACGAACTCTAAGAATCTAGAGCCACAGAAGCCCAGTGACCTCTGAGGGACTGTCTTCTTGAATAGTTGCATCTCCCTTCTCAGCTTACTTTTGTTGCACCATCCCCCAACCCCCTTCTCCAGCCCCACTTTCAGGGTTCTGAAATCCCTCCTTTGCTCTTGCTCATCATCTGGTTTCTCTTGCTCTCCCTCCACAGGACCTAAGGCAGCAGCTTACAGGCTGTCAAGAGGCTGTGAACTTGTTGCAACAGCAGCATGATCAGTGGGAGGAAGAGGGCAAAGCCTTGAGACAGCGGCTGCAGAAGCTCACTGGGGAGCGGGACACTCTGGCAGAGCAGACTGTGGACCTCCAGGGAGAAGTGGACTCTCTCAGCAAGTGAGCAGACGGGCTGTTCATCCCACCCTCCCAGCCTGGTCTCGGTCTCAGTCATCATCCAGCCATTTACCTACTCCCATCAAGTTTTTGGGGTGCTGATCCTGTTCTCCCTGAGACTCGGCTGTTCTACCCTGTTTCCACTTGTTTCTCCAGAACAAGCTTTGGGGGTTGGAGTCTTTGTGATGATAAAAATGTTTCACACTCAAAAGGGAAGATGGGATGTTGAAACAGGGTCTTTTGACCCTGTGATGCCTGCTTCCAGAAAGAATTTTAGGTCCCACGGTCTCTGCTCATCTCTGATCCCTTCTTTCAGGGAGCGAGAGCTGCTGCAGAAGGCCAGGGAAGAGCTGCGGCAGCAGCTGGAAGTGCTGGAGCAGGAGGCATGGCGCCTGCGAAGGGCAAATGTGGAGCTTCAGCTGCAGGGGGATTCTGCCCAGGGCCAGAAGGAGGAACAGCAGGAGGAACTGCACCTGGCTGTCCGGGAGAGGGAGCGTCTGTAAGTGAGACCAGTCTCCTCCTCTCTGGGGCCTGGTCTTCCTTCAACTCTACACCCTCCCCTCCTACTCTCCTCTCTTAGGAAGTAGAGTATGTAGAACTCTGGCATGCAGTGGGTTCAGATTAGCTTGCTGCTTCTTCCTTTGCAGAAAGATGAATATGGAAAGTTCATAGTTGGTTAAGTCTTAGTTGATCACCCATATGGGATGAGATACTGAGGGGGATACAGAAATGAATAAGACAAAAGCCCTGATTTCAGGGAACTTGCCAGAAGACAGACAACTAACTGTGACATGAGGCTGGATGAAGTATGAGTTAAATAAAGTTTCAGACTAAGTCCTTTGGGAGCACAGGAGTGACAGCTAATTATTGAGAACTAGGGAATGCTTTATGGAGGAGAGAGTAGACTCTGAGCTGGACCTTGACCTATTTGGTTAATAGAGAGTGGGAGAAGAGCTCAAGGAATAGATTAGCAAAGAAAAGGAGGCAGGAAGGTTCATGGCATGTTCAGAGTAGGCTGGGCTGGCTAAAGGGTAAGCCTGATACAGGGAAGTAGTGGGAAATGCGCTAACTGGTCAAGAAAAGGAAATCCAGAATCAATGGCCCCAGCTAATCTGTAAATTCCCCTTTATGATGTCACAGAAAAAGCAAGGACTTTGAGCTGGGCAAAGGCTTGGTTTGAATTATGGCTCTGTCACATGGACAGATTATTTGTAGAATGATGATGATAATATTTACCTTGAAGGGTTGCTGGGAAGATGAGAGCAATGTTTTGGAAAATGCCAGCATAGAACCTGGCGTATGGTAGGTCTTTAATAACTGGGAGCAGGGTTATATCTTCATCTTTGCTATATTTCCCTCCTCTCCTGTGCCCCAGTTCCTTGTACCTGGTAGTCATGAATAGTGGAAGCTTGAAGGGCTGCCATAAGGGTCATGACTTGTGCTAAGAATGATCTCCCTGTACCAAGGAGAAGGGCAGACAATCCACAGAGATCATAATATGTTTTTAAATTTATTTATCTGACTTGATAATACATTTATATGATTCAAAAGTCAAAACTATTTTAAGGCTAGGCACCCCTGTAATTCCAACCCTTTCAGAGGCCTTAGTGGGAGGATCACTTGAGGCCAGGAGTTTAAGACCAGCCTGGGCAACATAGTGAGACCTCTATCTCTACAGGAACAGCAAAAAATCAGCTGAACGTGGTGGCATGTGCCTGTAGCCATGGCAGGGTGAGATGGGAGGATCACATGAGCCCCCAGGAGTTTGAGGCTTCAGTGAGCTAAGAAGATACAGAGAGAGAAGTCTCACTTTCATTTGTGCTTTCTCCATCCCATTTCCCTTCCCCCTTTAGGCAACCATTTTAGTTGACTTCTTGTTTATCTTGCCAGTGTTCCTTCATGCAAATATGGGCATATATTCTTTCTTCCCCCACTTTCTTGTATAAAAGGTAGTGTATTATGTATATACTGTTCTGTACCATGATTTTTTTTCACTTGACATGTCTTAGAAGTCTTTCCTTATCAGTGTTTATAGACCATCCTCATTCTGTTGCATAGCGAAGGTGATTAAATTCCTGTTACCTTTGGGGTTACGGCCCATCCCTAAGAGTTCCTCTAGACCCCTCTCCTTCCCATCTTAGTCAGGAGACGCTGGTGGGCCTGGAAGCCAAACAGTCAGAATCACTCAGTGAACTGATCATTCTTCGGGAAGCCCTGGAGTCAAGTCGCCTGGAAGGGGAGTTACTGAGGCAAGAGCAAACGGAAGTGACGGCAGCGCTGGCTAGGGTGCGTGGCCTCCTCTCCTCACTTGCTGGGTGGGCGGCTTCGAAAGTGTGTTCCCATGCAGCCTGCCTCATTATTCACCTTCAAGCCAGGATCCCTCATCTTTCCTCAGTCATTAGTCTGCTTCTGGGTTCTCTATCTTCCAACATACCCTCTATATTGGAATTAGAATGGGTTTTCTAAAGTATAAACCTGGTTATGTCAGTCTCTTAAAACCATTCAATGGCTTTCTAGCTCTGTGGTGCCACATTCAAAACTTTTTGTCATGTGCCCCAAACTGTGTTTTAGCCTCCCCTTCTACTACAAAACCCATCCTAAACATCTCATATCCTTTGCTCCTGCCACAGAGCAGTAATTGCCTTCTCAGTTATTCCATGTTCTTTCATGACTCTACTACTCTGCGTATACTTTTCCCTTTCTCTGCACTACTTCTTTCCTCCTCCTTTATGCTCAAACTCTTCCTCATCTCTCAATTCCCAACTTAATCGTCAACTCCTCTACCAAGCATATTTGATTCTTCCAAACTATATTAATTTTTTTTTGAGTTCCCAGAGCACTTTGTGCTTACATTTTCTGTGGCGTCATTACAATCGTAGTCATTTCTCTGTCCTAACATTGGTATCTCTATACTGTGAGCTCCCGTCTTACTGCTTAATGAATGAATCAAGGGAAAACTTGTTTAGAATGCAGGAGAGGGAATGGAGTACCAAAAAGCAGCAGTATTGGGAATGAACTGTTCACTGTTCCAGGAAAATTGGAAATATGAAACTCTTTAACCCTCTGTTTTTTAGGCAGAGCAGTCAATTGCAGAGCTGTCGAGTTCTGAAAACACCCTGAAGATAGAAGTAGCTGATCTTCGGGCTGCAGCTGTCAAGCTCAGTGCCTTAAATGAGGCTTTGGCCTTAGATAAAGTTGGGCTGAACCAGCAGCTTCTCCAGGTGAGCAAAGATTTTCCTGGTCCCCAGGGAAGGGCTGGGCCCTAACTGAGGGCAAGACAGATCAGCTGCCAAATGTAGGTCTGAAATGAGCAAAAGGAACATTTACAATGCAGAGCAGAGCAAATACTGTAAGGATTGGGCTTAGCCATTATAAATATTCCCCTCCCACACCTCCAGCAGAACCAGCTCTGGGCTTTAGGGTAAGTCACTAAGGTTGGGAAGGGGGCCATGTCCTCTGGAAGGAAGACTAGGTTTTTGCTGGGGTTTTTTTGAGGTGGATCCTCTGTCACCTAGGCTGGAGTGCAGTGGTGTGATCTTAGCTCACTGAAGTCTCCATCTCCTGGGTTCAAGCAGTTCTCCTGCCTCAGCCTCCTGAGTAGCTGGTATTACAGGCATGTGTCACCACACCTGGCTAATTTTTTTTGAGATGGAATTTTGCTCTTGTTGCCCAGGCTGGAGTGCAGTGGCATGATCTTGGCTCACTGCAACCTCCGCATCCCGGGTTCAAGCAATTCTCCTGCGTCAGCCTCCCAAATATCTGGGATTACAGGCATGCATCACCATGCCTGGCTAATTTTGTATTTTTAGTAGAGACAGGGTTTTACAATGTTGGTCAGGCTGTTCTCAAACTCCTGACCTCAGGTAATCCACCTGCCTCAGCCTCCCAAAGTGCTGGGATTACAGGCGTGAGCCACTGCACTTGGCTGCCCCGGGCTAATTTTTGTATTTTTAGTAGAGATGGGGTTTCACCATGTTGGCCAGGCTGGTCTCGAACTCCTGACCTCAGGTGATCCATCCACCTCAGCCTCCCGAAGTCCTGGGATTACAGGCGTGAGCCACCATGCCCGGCCTAAGACTAGGTTGTTAATCCTGTTGGGTGAGATAATAGCAATCACCAGAAAAGAATCTGCTGAAGATCCTAAGTCCCAAAGAATCTTTTCTGTAGGTTACAAATTTAACCTATAATTATAGTGAGGGAACCTCCTTGCAACCTGTTTCCTTGAGTGTTCTCTATTCCATTATTCTGAATTATTTGAGAGCAGGATTTTGCCTTTCGTATCTCTATCCCCGGCATCCAGCCCATCTGGTACCTGGAATATAGGCACTAGATCAAATGAATGGATTTTCCCCCCATCTTATAAACACTCCTTTGTTCATCTTTGGAGAATAGATTCATATCCCACTTGGATTTCAGTCTTAGCATTTGATTCCTAAACTAACCATTTGTCTTTGATGCCTGTACTCCCTTCCCTTTTTGGCCGGTAGTTAGAGGAGGAGAACCAGTCTGTGTGCAGCAGAATGGAGGCCGCAGAGCAGGCGAGAAACGCTTTGCAGGTAGACCTGGCAGAGGCAGAGAAGAGGAGGGAAGCCCTGTGGGAAAAGAACACTCACCTGGAGGTTCAGCTGCAGAAAGCTGAGGAGGCTGGGGCTGAGCTGCAGGCAGATCTCAGGGGTATCCAAGAAGAGAAGGAAGAAATTCAAAAGAAACTAAGCGAGGTAAGAAGGCAAAATGGACACCATCACATTTAGGTGTAATACATGCTCATTATAAAAAATTAAAACACTACAGAAATTATCTGGAAAGTGAAAAAGTCTTACTTCCTAGAAATGACCAGTGTTACTAGTTTGCAGTATATCTTCCAATTTAAAAAAAACAATGCCTATAAGAATTCTTCACTGAGGCTGGGCGCGGTGTCTCATGCCTGTAATCCCAGCAGTTTGGGAGGCCGAGGCGGGCGGATCACGAGGTCAGAGGTTCGAGACCAGCCTGACCAACATAGTAAAACCCCGTCTCTACTAAAAATACATAAATTAGCCTGGTGTGGTGGCACGCATCTGTAATCCCAGCTACTCAGGAGGCTGAGGCAGGAGAATCTCACTTGAACCTGGGAGGCGGAGGTTGCAGTGAGCCAAGATCGCGCCACTGCACTCCAACCTGGGCAACAGAATGACACTCTGTCTCAAAAAAACAAAAAGAATTCTTCACTAATTCTCCACTACTTTACACCACCCAGTTTGAATTAGAAGCTTCTCCTTATACTCTGATAGCACTACATGCTTATTTTAACCACCACATTCCTCATGCTATAATTATCTGTTTATATGTCTTCACCATTAGACCAAAAGCTCTTTGAAGGCAAAGCTATGTCTTAGTTGTTTTTATTCCTCCAGCTTTTAGCATAGTGCCTACCACATAACAGGGGCTGAGTAAATTTTTTTCCTGAGCCAATGAATGACCTGGCTCAAAGGTCTTCTTTCTCCCCTACACAGCCTCTCCTTGTCCTAATAATTGTACCGATTCTCCCTTCACAGAGGCCCTTTCTCGGGACATTGATGACTTTCTTCCTGGTATTATGTGTGCATCTTCTCAAGACTAAAACCTCCTTAGGGGCAGGTCTCAAGCTGTCCCTAGCACAGGGTCTTGCTCACAGGGGAGCATTCTTCCTGGGCTGGGAGATCTGTGGGCTGATCAGGGAAATAGATAAATGCCGCGTGCTATTGGGTAAGCAATCCGGGCTCACAGAGCTGGGTCCAGATTCTCTGAAGAGCCAATAACCCTAACCTGGTGGTAGCGGCCCCAGGGGGAATCCAGCCTCTGCTCCATCTCTCACCACGTTCTTCCCCTCAGTCACATCACCAGCAGGAGGCAGCCATGACTCAGCTGGAGCAGCTACATCAGGAGGCAAAGCGACAGGAAGACGTGCTTGCCAGGGCAGTCCAGGAGAAGGAGGCCCTAGTACGAGAGAAAGCGGCTCTGGAGGTGCGGCTGCAGGCTGTGGAGCGCGACCGGCAGGACCTCGCTGAACAACTCCAGGGGCTCAGGTAGGGCCCAGACTCAGTTCAGCCAAGCACAGAGAGAGCTTTGCAAGGCAAAGGCATGAAGCTAAGCTCCCTGCCGTAAGTATGAAGGTCCTAAATTGATTATGAATTTATAATTGCCCCCCTAACTTCTCCAGGTAGCCAGTACTTAGAACCCAACTCCTCTTGAGGAAGGGTAAGGGGCTTGATGGGTAAGAAACTCTTCTGATTCCTGAACCTCACAGCTCAGCCAAGGAGCTACTGGAGAGCAGTCTGTTTGAAGCCCAACAACAAAATTCTGTGATAGAGGTCACCAAGGGGCAGCTGGAGGTCCAGATTCAAACTGTCACTCAAGCCAAGGAAGTAATCCAAGGTGAGAACCCAACTGGAATGGGGCGCGCTCCATTCCATGGAGATGTTGAAAGACAGGAAGACAGTGGGAGACAATTAGAAGTCCTTCTCCAGCAGGGTGCAGGTCCTCTGAGATGAGAGTTGCTCATGAGGTCAGGGGAGAGGGAGAATTTTATTAGGTAAAAGGAGGGGGCAGAGGCCTGATCCTGTCCCTGGCATGTTAGGGGAAGTGAGGTGCCTGAAGCTGGAACTGGACACTGAACGGAGTCAGGCAGAGCAGGAGCGGGATGCTGCAGCCAGACAGCTGGCCCGGACTGAGCAAGAAGGGAAGACTGCCTTGGAGCAGCAGAAGGCAGCCCATGAGGAGGAGGTGAACCAGCTCCGGGAGAAATGGGTAAGTGGTCGATGTGGCCAGGGATGGCCTCCCTCCATGAGTGTTCCACCTGCTGCCTCTTGGTCCAGTTATTGCCACTCGTATGAGTGAAATTTGGTCCCCAAGCTGTAAAATCCAACTTCCTGCTATTAAATGAGTTAATATATGAAAAGCACTAAGAGTAGTTCCTGGTATATAGTGGGCTCTGTATTTGTGTTAGCCATTATTATTGTTGTTACATTGGTGTGTACAGAGAATTGAGAGTGGACCCTGGGATTTATGATTATTAAACTGGCCTCAGGATGAAAACTGGGGAGAGGAATATCTTGGATGCATTCTTGTGCAGTTCAGAACTGTTTTGTCTTTTAATTATGTAATTTAGTCCATTTGGTTTTATTGTGATTTTAGTTGTATTTGGATTTATTTATGCCATCTTAGGTTATTTGTCCTACCTTTTTATATCTTTTTTTTCTCTTGAGACAGAGTATCACTCTGTCCCTCAGGCTGGAGTACAGTGGTACGATCTTGGCCCACTGCAACCTCTGCCTCCTGGGTTCAGGTGATTCTCCTGCCTCAGCCTCCTAAGTAGCTGGGATTACAGGTGTGCGCCACCACACCCGGCTAATTTTATATTTTTAGTAGAGGGTTTCACCATGTTGGCCAGGCTGGTCTCAAACTGACCTCATGATCCACCTGCCTCGGCCTCCTAAAGGGCAGGGTACAGCCGTTTTTATATCTTTTAGGGAGGGGAAAGTACCTTTCTTAACTTCTTTCAGAGGATTAAGTTGGGTGATTAAGTTGTATTCTTTTCTCACCTCTTTTTTCTCTCTGCAACTGTGGATATGTACTTTATTTTAAAAATCCTGTTAGTGGTTACCTTTAATATTTTTAAACATATACTTAATAAAATCTCAAGATTCAGTAGTTTTACCCTTTTCCTGAATGATACAAGGGTTCTAGAACATTTTACCTGGGCCAGGCACAGTGGCTCACGCCTGTCATCTCAGCACTTTGGGAGGCTGAGGTGGGCAGATTGCTTGAGCCCAGGAGTTTGAGACCAGCCTGGACAACATGGCAAAACCCCATTCCCTACAAAAAAAAAAAAATACAAAAATTAGCCAGGGATGGTGGTACACACTGTAGTCCCAGCTACTTGGAAGGCTGAGGGGGGAGGATCACTTGAGCCCAGGAGGTTAAGGCTGGGGTGAGCTGAGCATCACTGCATTCCAGCCTGAGCGACAGAGTGAGACCCTGTCTCAAAAAAAAAAAAGAATGTTTTACTTGTTTCACTCCTCCCTAATTTATATGCTATTTTGTTCAGTGTGCTCAGTTCTAACTAGTTTAACACCACAAATTATGATTTTTTATTGTTTTATACAGTCAATATTTGTTCAGCTACAATGAATTTATAACTTTTCTGTTCACCATTCCTTCTTGCATATCAGACTTTCTATTGAGATTTATTTTTCTTTTGCCTGAGGTAGGATTTTCTTTGGTAAGGGTCTGTTGGTAGTTAATTGTCTGAAGATGTTTCTGTTTTATTTTTATTCTTTTATTGAGGCAGGGTCTCACTCTGTCACCCAGACTGGAGTGCAGTGGTGTGATCATGGCCTACTGCAGCCTCGACCTCCTGGGCTCAGGTGATCCTCCCACCTCAGCCTCCTGGGTAGCTGGGATTATAGGCATATGCCATCATGCCTGGCTAATTTTTTTGTTTGTTTGTTTTTTTGGTAGAGATGGGGTTTCACCATGTTTCCCAGCCTGGTCTCAAACTCCTGGGCTCAAGAGATCCACCCGCCCTTGGCCTCCCAAAGTGTTGGGATTACAGATGTGAGCCACCACACCCAGCCTACTTTTATTCTTGAAAGATAGTTTCTGGCTTTGTTCAGGGTTAAAAAAATAGATAGATAGATAGATAGATAGATAGATAGATAGATAGATAGATAGATTGATTGATTGATTCACTACGTAAAAAATTCAGATATAAGTTTCTAGGATGACAATTATTTTCTCTCAACATTGTTGGTATTGAGAAGTTAGCTTTCATTTTAATCATTCCACAATTTCTTGTGTTTATTTATTTATTTATTATTTTTTTGAGACAGAGTCTTGCTCTGTCACCCAGGCTGGAGTGCAGTAGTGCAATCTCGGCTCACTGCAACTTCCACCTCCTGAGTTCATGCAGTTATCCTGCCTCAGCCTCTAGAGTAGCTGGGATTACAGGCATGTACCACCACGCCCAGCTAATTTTTTTGTATTTTTAGTAGAGATGGGGTTTCATCGTGTTGCCAGGCTGGTCTCAAACTCCTGGGCTCAAGTGATCCACCTGCCTCGGCCTCCCAAAGTGCTGGGATTAAAGGCGTGAGACCACGCCTAGCAATTTCTTGTGTTTAGATGTGTATTTCTTTTATTTGGCTGGAATTTCTTAGACTTCCTGAAGTTAAGATTTCATGTTGAAACATCAATTCTGGAAAATTCTCATATATTATCTCTTCAATATTATGTCTTTCCTGCTGTCCTACTTTTATTTATTTACTCTTTTAAAAAAAATTTTTTTTTTGGCTGGTTGTGGTGGCTCATGCCTGTAATCCCAGCACTTTGGGAGGCTGAGTTGGGCGGATCACCTGAGGTCGGGAGTTCGAGACCAGCCTGACCGACATGGAGAAACCCCATCTCTACTAAATATACAAAATTAGCTGGGTGTGGTAGCACATCCCTGTAATCCTAGCTACTAGGGAGGCTGAGGCAGGAAAATCACTTGAACCTGGGAGGCGGAGGTTGTGATGAGCTGAGATGACGCCATTGCACTCCAGCCTGGAAACTCCATCTCAAAACGAAAAAATTTTTTTTTAATTATTTTTTTAGAGACAGGGTCTTGCCCTGTTACCCAGGCTGGAGTATAGTGGTACAATCATAGCTCACTGCAGCCTCAAACTCCTGAGCTCAAGTGATTCCTCCTGCTGCAGCCTCCAACTAGCTGGAACTACAGGCATGTGCCACCATGCCCAGCTAATTTTTTAATTTTAATTTTATTATTATTATTTTTTTAGAGATGGGGTCTTGCTGTGTTGCCCAGGCTGGTCTCAAACTCCTGGGCTCAAGCTGTCCTCTCGCCTCAGCCTCCCACATAAGCTGGGACTACAGGTGCATGCCACCATAATTCTCTCTTTCTGTACTCTGGTTAGTTGTATGTCAGACCTTTTTACTCTATCCTTCATGTATCTTCACTGCCTCTTGCATTTTACATGTTTACTTTTCTCTTCCTATGCTGTGTTCTGGATTATTTTTTTCAGATCTCTTATCTAGTTACTGATTTTCCTTTTAAGCTGCGTCGAATCTGATGTTTAGTCTATTCACCAAGTTTTAAATTTCACTTTTTAAGTTTTTTTTCTAGACATTCTATTTGGTTATTTTTTCATATCTTCTTGGTCATTTTTTTCAGTCTTTTTTCCCTAATTTGTATTTTCAGTCCCTTCTTTCAAACATATGAAACATACTTGTGTCCTGTCTAGTAATTGCAATAACTATTAATTAATGTTTTGGGGTCTGGTTCTGTAATTTGTTGTTTCTGTTGGCTCTTACTCATGGGCTTGTTTCCCTGTGGTTTTGTGATTCTTGACTATGAGCTCATGTTCTTTGGAAATTTTCCTTTTTTTTTCTTTTTTCTTTTCATATTTTCTTTTTTTCCCCCAGAGACCTTTGTTCTGAGGAAGTTTTTCTGTGGGAATCTTTTTAGGCCTGAGGCAAAGGAGTTTTTCCTCAGAGGATTTGTTTGTGCTTCTGTCAGGAAGCTGGAGGACTAGCATCCCAGGACCACCTTATAGTAAATTTTCTGTGTAAAGTTTTTTGACCCACAGTCAGGCCCAGACCCCATGTGCAGCTCAGCTTGTGGTTATTACTTCTCAGAGGAGACTTTTTTCCTACCCTGTATCAAGGTTGAGATAAGCATATTTCCTTGATAATTTCCTTCTATAGAGTTTATTTTGTTTTGTCCCCTCTCCACATCCCTCCAGTTTCTCTTTTTCTCCCTTCCTCCCCATCTCTTCCTTCTTTTTGCCTTTTCCCCCTTAAGCTGAGGTCACTATAGCCCAGAGATAGGCATTTTTTTTTTTTCTTTTTAGAGATGGACTATCACTATGTTGCTCAGGTGGATCTTGAGCTCCTGAGCTCAAGGGATCCTCCTGTCTCAGCCTCCTGAATAGCTGGGACCACAGGCACAGTACACCATGTCTGACTTGTTGTTAAGGACTGTATACTAGGCTTTGCAGACCATCCAGTCTCTGTCACAATTACCTAACTTTGCAATTATAGTGCAAAAGCAGCCATATATAAACAAACGAGCATGACTGTGCTCAAATAAAACTTTATGTATGGATAGTGAAATGTGAATTTCATATAATTTTCACTTGTCACAAAACATTATTGTTTTTAACCATTAAAAATGTAAAGGCTGGATGCAGTGGCTCATGCTTATAATCCCACCACTTTGGGAGGCTGAGGCAGGACGATTGGTTGAGACCAACCAGGACAACATAGCAAGACTCTGTCTCTTTAAAAAAAAAAAAAAAAGCCTAAAAGGTCAAGGCTGGGTGCAGTGGCTCACACCTGTAATCCCAGCACTTTGGGAGGCCTAGGCGGGCGGATCACCTGAGGTCAGGAGTTCAAGATCAGTCTGGCCAACATGGTGAAACTCCATTTCTACTAAGAATACAAAAATATTAGCCGGGTGTGGTGGCACATACCTGTAGTCCCAGCTACTTGGGAGGCTGAGGCAGGACAATCGCTTGAACCTGAGAGGTGGAGGTTGCAGTGATCCGAGATTGCACCATTGCACTCCAGCCTGGGCGAGACTCTTGTCTCAAAAAAAAAAAAAAGTAAAAACCACTGTTAGCTCACAGCCACAGAGCAACAGGTGGTGAGCCAGATTTGGCCCACATACTATAATTTGTTAACCCCAGTCCAGATTTTTGTTTGTTTGCTTGTTTTGTTTAGAGACAAGACCTTGCTCTGGTCACCCAGGCTAGAGTATACTGGCACAATCATAGCTCACTGCAGCCTCAAACTTCCAGGCTCAAGTGATACTCCTGCCTCAGCCTCCTGAGTAGCTAGAACTACAGGCATCTGCCTGGCCTTTCTTTCTTCTTTTTTTTTTTATGAGACAAGGTCTTGCTCTGTCACTCAGGCTAGAGTGCAGTGGTACAATCATGGCTCACTACAGCCTCGACCTCATGGGCTCAAGTGATCCTCTCCAGCCTCCTGAGTAGCTGGGACCACAGGCATGAACCACCATGCCTGGCTAATTTTTGTATTTTTTTTTTTTTAATAGGTTATATCCTGTTACCCAGGCTGATCTTGAACTCCTGGGCTCAGGTAATCTGCCCACCTTGGCCTCCCAAAGTGCTGGGGATTACAGGCGTGAGCTACCATGCCCAGCCACCTGCCTTATTTTTATTTTTATTTATTTATTTTTTCAACCATCAATGGCATTTTATTTTGGAAGTTTCTATGTATTACATAGGTATTAACTTCCTTCCTCTCCTACTCCTCCCCACAAAATCCAGAAAGTTATTTTTATACATAAACAACTGAACATATAAAATTCCGGACCTAATTTCTCTAAAGTCTTGGGTTAAAAGAACTTGAGTGGCACTTCTCCTTTCTGAGAGGACTGCTTCTTGAGGATTCATGGTCTGTCCTTTGCTCACTATAGATTTCTCCTCTTCTCTGAAAAAAAGATGGTCAATGCTTCTGCTTCCTTCTAATAAATTTCTTGATTATTATACATTATTATTCCCCACTTGACACCTTCTTAGAAACTTGATTGTTGGATGCATTTTTCATTTGGCAAAAATTCAGTGTGGCTTTGCGTGGGATGTCTGAAGTGTCAGAAACAGCAGTGTTGATGTTCTGGTTTTGAGAGGGAAAATATATATAGAGATGCATACATTCCCTAGAATAACAAATGTATGACTGAAATAGGGTGTGCATAGAGTTAAAAGGGCTGATAGACACTACTTGGTTTGGAATTCTGTGGCTGTCAACAATCAAGGACTGCAGTGTAGGCCAGAATACAAATCTCCTTAGGAAGACGTTTGGTTAGGCAAAACCACTGAGAAATGACAGTGTCTGCTACATTGTTCGAAGTATATCAGAGCAGACATGCACAAGAAGCAGCATTATGAGTCACGTGTATTAAGTAGTCACCTATCGATAAACAGGGGCATTTGTGCAAATGCTCTGGCAACCTAGGCACTGGGGGAAGAGAAAAGAAGCATCCTATTAAAATATACTTCCATCTCTAACTCACCCAAGACCCCAGGCCTCCTAAGCTTCATGATTTGCAAAGCCAAAATGAAATTTAGCATTACATGTCATTCTATGTCATCTGGAAGCTGGTCCACTGGGGCCATCTCAGAAGAGCCGCTCAAGAGGGTAGCAAGTCTACCCAGAAGGGTATGCCTTAATGATCTTCACATCATCCACAGGGCAGTCCTGGGAGTTTGTTTCTACCATTCCCACGCGATTCACCATTCTTATGCCCTGGCACACTCGGCCAAAAATGGTGTGTTTGCCGTCGAGCCACTGGGTGGGGGCGAGGGTCACAAAGAACTGGCTGCCATTGGTGTCTGGCCCCGCATTGGCCATTGCGAGAATTCCAGCCCCCGTGAATTTCAAATCTGGATGAAGTTCATCTTCAGACTGTTTGCCATAGATAGATGCACACCTCGACCTGTCCCTGTTGGGCCACCTCCTTGGATCATGAAGTCTGATAATTTCTGTGGAATTTTCTACTGTTGTAGTAACCTCGACGAGCCAACTCAGCGAAGTTCTTACAGGTCTTTGGAGCATGCTTCCAGTACAGCTCCAGCACAATGATTCCCATGCTGGTCTCCAAGTAAACATTGGGTGGCTGCCAGGAATCTGGGGGAATTGCCGCCATAACGAAGCCGGCAGCGGAATGCTTCTCTAGCAATTGCCTTTATTTTTATTTTAAATTCTAAATTACATTTGCATTGGGTGAAAGATAGTGGATTTACTTTTTTTTTTTTTTGGAGATAGAGTCTTGCTCTGTTGCCTAGGCAGTGGTGCTATTTCAGCTCCGCCTCCTGGGTTCAACCAATTCTCATGCTTCAGCCTTCCAAGTAGCTGGGATTACAGGCATGTGCCACTACGCCTGGCTAATTTTTGTATTTTTAGTAGAGACTAGGTTTCACCACATCAGCCAGGCTGGTCTTGAACTCCTGACCTTAAGACAAGGTCTTGCTGTAGCCCAGGCTGGAGTGCAGTGGTACAACTCTAGCTTACTGCAGCTTCAAACTCCCAGGTTTAAGCAATCCTTCTGCCTCAGCCTCCAGACTAGCTAGGACTACAGGCATGCACCATCATGCCTGGCTAATTTTTTTTTTTTTTTTGTAGAGATGTGATCTCGCTTTGTTGCCTAGGCTGGTCTCGAACTCCTAGCTTCGAGCAATCCTCCTGCCCCAGCCTCCCAAAGTGTTGGGATTATAGGTGTGAGCCACCACACCTGGCTTATACCACAAGTCTTGCTTTGCTTTTGGCTTCTGTGGAATTTTTATTATTTTCCTGCTGGTTCTGTGACATTAAAATACATATTTAATATTTTATCCAGCACTTTTTGCTATTTCATAGCTGGAGGGTTCAGAGATCTTGTTTATCAAGTATCTGGAAATAGAAGTTGACTTGTGCTTTATGTGTATTTATAATTTGATTGTTATTATGAGGCAGGCTTGTTGGCAAGATGATAACCAGAAGTTTGCTTATTTTTGGAATTATGTGCCTAGTCTATAGTCGGTGCTTAAAAGTATTTGCTGAATGAACACTATCCAGAAGGCAGTTCCCTAGCAGGAATCAGATGTATACCATGTACTGAAAACTCCGTAAATAAAAGATGCTATGAAACTTCTGAATGGTAAACCAGCTACCTACGTGGCCTTGGTTTCCCTAAAAGGATTGACTATAGTGGCCATATTTGGGTCATGAAAGGGCTTTTTCTCTCTTTTCCTTTTCTCTCATTCAGCTAATCCTCCTGACTTCTGATTGTCCCACTTTACTGTTTCTCTATGATTGAGCAGGTTAACTGCTCTCTTACAACTCTCGACAGCCTGTTAGTTTTAACAGTGACTGCCTTCTCCTGGAATCCTAGCAATTAGAAACACCTGGGAGGCCGGGCATGGTGGCTCACACCTGTAATCCCAGCACTTTGGGAGGCCTGGGTGTGTGGATTGCCTGAGGTCAGGAGTTCGAGACCAGTCTGGCCAACTTGGTGACACCCCCGTCTCTACTAAAAATACAAAAAAATTACCAGGTGTGGTGGTGTGCACCTGTAATCCCAGCTACTTGGGAGGCTGAGACAGGGGAATTGCTTGAACCAGGGAGGTGGAGGTTGCAGTGAGCCGAGATCACACCACTGCACTCCAGCCTAGGCAAGAGTGAGACTCTGTCTCAAAGAAAAAAAAAAAAAAGAAACACTCTTGGCAGTTGTATTCTTTATTCTTCCATCTACTGCCTGTCTCCCCTTTAAGAGTAATGGTATTGGACACTTATTAAGCACTTCTCCATGCTAAGCACCATGCTGAATGCTTTATTCAGACAATAAAGGTGAATAAATGCATAGAGAAGTCACTCAGGTCTGGGCACAGTAGCTCACACCTGTAATCCCAACAATTTGGGAGGCCAAGGCGGAAGGATCTCTAGAGGCCAGGAGTTTGAGACCAGCCTGGGCAACATAGCAAGATCCCCATCTCTCAATAAATAAAATATAAAAAGAGAAGTCAGGGTTACATGGCTAATAAGGGGTAGATAAGGGATTCAGGGCCCAAACTCCAAACCATTTCTGCTTTGTCCACCTCTGTAATGTCCCTTCCGAATGGTTACTTAGCTGCTGTTGTATTCCATCGCTTGGCTGCCCATTTATTTTAGATAGATGTAGTTATTAGGAAATTCATGTTGAACCAAAATCTATTACCAGGAACAAATGAGCCTTAGATTTGCTTGAAATATCCCACCAACATGGTTGCTTTCCTCTAGGCATGTTACAATTTACTCATGTCCCAGTGTGAAGGTGGCACTTTGAACTGGGCAGAATATTCCGTTCATGGTCATACCAGCAATGCTGGACTGTTACTTCCTACACATCACAGAATTAGCTCTTCTTATAGCTATAACACACTTCTAACTCACATAGAGCAAATAGACCAGTTTTTTTAACACTTGCAACTGCAATTAACATTCATCTTTTTTATGTTTTTACAGTTGGCTTTGGCTTTTTGTAGTCACATACTTTGCCACTGAGCTATACCCTCTGTCTTTGGCTTTTTGAACCAGAGGGTAAAATGATTTGTCATTCATGACTGTCCTATAACTGTGACATTACACATTGCTGGGTTTTATAAGGAAGAACAAAGGAAGACCTCTTTTTTTCTTTTTATTATTATTCTTTTGAGACACGGTCTCACTCTGTTGCCTGGGCTGGAGTGTAGTGGCGTGATCAGGGCTTACTGCAGCCTCACCCTCAAGGCCCTCCTGGCCTCAAGTGATCCTCCTACCTCAGCCTTCTAAGTAGCTGGGACCACAGGAGTGAACCACCACACCCGACTAATTTTTGTATTTTTTTGTAGATAAGGGGTTTCATCATGTTGCCTAGGCTGGTCTCAAACTCTTGGGCTTAAGTGATCATCCTTCCTCGGCCTCGCAAAGTGATGGGATTATATGCATGAACTACCATGTCCAGCCAGACCACTGTCAATTGTATGGTCTGGGAAGGCTTCACCAAGGAAGTGTCAGTTTAGCTGTGAGGAATGATGGAGTGGGGATGGAGAAGGGCTTTCCAGGTAGAAGGAAACATGAGTAAAGGCTTTGAGGCATGAATGTGTTGGCAGGGCGCACTGGCTCACAACTGTAATCCTAGCATTTTGGGAGGCCGAGGCACGCAGATCAGTTGAGGTTAGGAGTTCAAAACCAGCCTGGCCAACATGGTGAAACCCTGTCTCTACTAAAAATACAAAAAAATTATCTGGGAATGGTGGCGGGCACCTATAATCCCAGCTACTTGGGAGGCTGAAGCAGGAGAATCACTTGAACCTGGGAGGCGGAGGTTGCAGTGAGCCAAGATCACACCACTGCACTCCAGCCTGGGCAACAGAGCTAGAGTTCATCTTAAAAAAAAAAAAGAAAGTGGGCCAGGTGCGGTGGCTCACGCCTGTAATCCTAGCACTTTGGGAGATCGAAGAGGGCAGATCACGAGGTCAGGAGTTCAAGACCAGCCTGACCAACATGGTGAAACCCTGTTGCTACTAAAAATACAAAAAATTAGCCAGATGTGGTGGCAGGCACCTGTAGTCCCAGCTACTCAGGAGGCTGAGGCAGGAGAATGGTGTGAACCCGGGAGGCGGAGCTTGCAGTGAGCTGAGATTGCGCCACTGCACTCCAGCCTGGGCGACAGAGCACAACTCTGTCTCAAAAAAAAAAAAAGAAACTGTTTAGTGTGCTCAGGGGCCTACAAGGAGGCAAGTGTGCGTAGCCAAGGTGTAGTGAATGAGGGGGAAAGCTGCACAGGATGACACTTGGAAGGCTGAAACACTAGAGGCATTCCCATTACATGAATAAGCAATGACAAATTTACAAGCATTTTAAAGGAAAAGTTCAGGGAATACTAATGTGATGATGCTGGCTGTTGTGTATTGCCCGCTTTCTGTGTGCTAAGCACATTTAAAGTGATTCACATGACTTATCTCCATCCTCAGTGCAACCTGAGGAGAATGACACTGTTGTTATCCACATTTTAATAGATGAAGAAACTGAGGCACAGAGATGTTTAGAAATTGAGATCATGCTAGTAGTGGTAGATTAAAGATTTTCGCCAGGCACGGTGGCTCAAGCCTGTAATCCCGGCACTTTGGGAGGCCAAGGCAGGCAGATCACCTGACCAACATGGAGAAACCCTCTCTCTACTAAAAATACAAAATTAGCCGGACGTGGTGGCGCATGCCTGTAATCCCAGCTACTTTGGAGGCTGAGGCAGGAGATTCGCTTGAACCCAGGATGTGGGGGTTGCAGTGAGCTGAGATTGTGCCATTGCACTCCGGCCTGGGCAACAAGAGCGAAATTCTGTCTCAAAAAAAAAAAAAAAAGATTTTCACCCAGGTAGCCCAACTCCAGAGCCCTTCACCTCTATCCTGGGCACCTAATAGAGGGTCCTGAACTAGTCAGAGAGCTTGGGAAAGTTTTGGTGGCTGGAGGACCTCTAAGATAAGCAACAGCCCTCTCCTAATGCTCTTATATAATACAGGGAGATATCCTCACTGGGCCAGGCCTGATTCTTCAGGGCCTAACTTGCAACCTTGAGTAAAGGAGAGCAGGCAGCAGACAGCCAGAATTGGCCAGCTCAGTTCATTGTTACAACTGTCAACCACGATGTGGCTGCTTTAAAGATAACAAATACGGAGCTGTGTGTGGTGGCGTGCCCCTGTAGTCTTAGCTACTCAGGAGGCTGAGGCAGGAGGATCACTTGAGCCCAGGAGTTCAAGTCCAGCCTAGGCAACATAGTGAGACCCCATCTCTAAAACCAAAAATGCCTAGGCTAGGCACGGTGGCTCACGCCAGTAATCCCAGCACTTTGGGAGGCCAAGGTAGGCAGATCACTTGAGGTCAGGAGTTCATGACCAGCCTGGCAACATGGTGAAACCCCATCTTTACTAAAAATACAAAAATTAGCTGGGCATGGTGGGGGGCACTTGTAGTCCCAGCTACTGAGGAGACTGAGATAGGAGAATCACTTGAACCTGAGAGGTGGAGGTTGCAGTGAGCAGAGATGGTGCCACTGCAATCCAGCCTGGGTGACAGGGCAAGACTCCGTCTCCAAAAAAAATAAAAAATAGAAATACATTTTAAAACCCAGATACCTGTAGCATATATAAGGGACAATTGTAGTTTGGAAGGTACTTCCACATGTATTACATCATTTGATTTTTAAAAATTACTCTCATATGGTTGTCATAAAATTTGTTAAGATAGATAAGGCAGGGATTATTAGCCTCGCTTTGCAGATGAGGAAACAGGCTTAGAGAGGTACCAAGGTCACCCAGCTAGTGAGTAGTAGAAAGACTTTGTTTTTCCAATCCAGTTCTCCTGCCTCCTCTCCTCACCCATTTGGTTCTTATGGTGTTTCCTTTATGTGACCAGGAGAAGGAGCGCTCCTGGCACCAGCAGGAGCTGGCGAAGGCTCTGGAGAGCTTAGAGAGGGAAAAAATGGAGCTGGAAATGAGGCTAAAGGAGCAGCAGACAGAAATGGAGGCCATCCAGGCCCAGAGGGAAGAAGAACGAACCCAGGCAGAGAGTGCCCTGTGCCAGGTGAGAAGCTAGGAGGATTGAAGCTGCCCGTCCAATCAGCGATCTCCTTACCTTTGACCACTTCCTTTTCTACTCCCAAGAGTAGTGCTGCAGAGGGGCTTCCAGAAGAGAGCGTAGCTACCCACTCTGCTACCAGTGAGCAGGGTGGTCCACACCATTAGCCACAGTTCCGGCAGTATTTCATACTTCCTGAGGGAGGGCTGATATGTACCACATCCTGTCAGCTTGCAAACCAGTGGTAATCTTTGCACTTCCTTGTTCTGAACCCATGGGTTGAGACCTTCCTTTGTCCTCAGCCCCTTCTCATTTGCTAGAAGAGCCCTAGAGCAGCTGGGATGTGCTCGTGGCCTCACTGGTGAGCATGGTAACCCTGAGCCCACAAGCCCTTACCCTCCTACCTACCCCTCCACAGATGCAGCTGGAAACAGAGAAGGAGAGAGTATCCCTCCTGGAGACACTGCTGCAGACCCAGAAGGAGCTAGCAGATGCCAGCCAACAACTGGAACGGCTGAGGCAGGACATGAAAGTCCAGAAGTTAAAGGAGCAGGTATGGAGGGTGGACTCGGGAGTAGGGGAGAAAGGGGCACTCATTTACCCATTCAACCACGAAGAGTTCTTGGGCACTTCTTATGTGCCAGGCCCTGTGCTAAGTGCTGACACATGACAAGTACATAAAGGTATGGCACAGGCCGGGTGGGGTAGATCACACCTGTAATCCCAGCACTTTGGCAGTCCAAGGCGGGTGGATCACCTAAGGTCTGGAGACCAGCCTGGGCAACATGGTGAAACCTCATCTCTACTGAAAATACAAAAATTAGCCTGGTATGGTGGCGGGCACCTGTAATCCCAGCACATTGGGAGGCCGAGGCAGGCAGATCAATTAAGGTTGGGAGTTCGAGACCAGCCTGGCCAACCTGGTGAAACCCCATCTCTACAAAAATACAAAAATTAGCTGGGCATGGTGGCGTTTGCCTATAATCCCAGCTGCTTGGGAGGCTGAGGCAGGAGAATTGCTTGAACCCAGGAGGCGGAGGTTGCAGTGAGCCAAGGTCACACCACTGCACTCCAGCCTGGGTGACAGAGCAAGACTCAAAAAAGAAAAAAAAAAAAAAAGGTGTGGCACAGCAGTCAGTATGACAGACATTGCCCCTGCCCTCAAGGAACATACATTCCTGTGGCAGAGATGGATGACAAATGAGCAGACACAAAGCAAATGAGATTATTACAGTTTGTAATAAGTGCTATAAAGGAAATAGAGTGATACAACTGAGAGTGATTCAAAGGAGGTCACTTTGCACTTAGTGGTCAGGGAAGGCCTCACTGAGAAAGTAACATCTGAGCTGAGACTTGAAGGTTAAAAACAAACCAGCTCTGGCTGGGCGCGGTGGCTCACGCCTGTAATCCCAGCACTTTGGGAGGCCGAGGCAGGCAGATCTTGAGGTCAGGAGATCGAGACCATCCTGGCTAACACAGTGAAACCCCTTCTCTACTAAAAATAAAAAAAAATTGCCGGGCGCGGTGGCTCAAGCCTGTAATCCCAGCACTTTGGGAGGCCGAGACGGGTGGATCACGAGGTCACGAGATCGAAACCATCCTGGCTAACACGGTAAAACCCCGTCTCTACTAAAAATACAAAAAACTAGCCGGGCGAGGTGGCGGGCGCCTGTAGTCCCAGCTACTCGGGAGGCTGAGGCAGGAGAATGGCGTGAACCTGGGAGGCAGAGCTTGCAGTGAGCTGAGATCCGGCCACTGCACTCCAGCCTGGGGGCAGAGCGAGACTCTGTCTCAAAAAAAAAAAAAAAAAAAAAAATTAGCCGGGCGTGTTGGCGGCCCCTGTAGTCCCAGCTACTCGGGAGGCTGAGGCAGGAGAATGGCGTGAACCTGGGAGGTGGAGATTGCAGTGAGCCGAGATCGCGCCACTGCACTCCAGCCTGGGTGACAGAGCGAGACTCAAAAAAAAAAACCAGCTCCATGATACAACATAGGTGAACCTTGAAAATATCAGGTTAAGTGGAAGAGCCCATCACAAGAGGCCATATATTATATGAAAGCAGATTTACGGTGGGGAGTGGGGTGGGGAATGGGGAGTCACAGTGAATGGGCACGGGGTTTATTTTGGGATTGATGGAAATGTTCTAAACTTGATTGCAGTGATAGTTGCACAACTCTGAATATCCTAAAACCCACTACATTGTATATGTTAAATGAGTGAATTGTATGGTATATGAATTATATCTCAAGCCATGTAAAAGAAATGCCTGGCATGGGAAGAACACTTTAGGCAGAGGAAACACCTGTCACAAGGGCCCTGTGACACAGAAGAGGGCTTGGGAGGTTCAAGGACAAAAAGGAGGCAGTGTGGCTCCAGCTTGATAAACTCAGGGGCGAGTGGAGTGGTAGCCAGAAACCCTTTGTCAGCCATTGTAGGAGCTTGGATTTTGTTCTAAGGGCAGTGGGAAACTGTTGGGTGGTATGTATGTATGTATGTATTTATGTATTTGGGACTGAGTCTTGCTCTGTCACCCAGGCTAGAGTGCGGTGGCACCATCTCAGCTCACTACAACCTCTGCCTCCCGGGTTCAAGCAATTCTTGTGCCTCAGCCTCCCAAGTAGCTGGGATTACAGATGCCCGCCACCATGCCTGGCTAATTTTGTATTTTTAGTGAAGAAAGGGTTTCACCATGTTGGCCAGGCTGGTCTCAAATTCCTGACCTCAAGTGATCCACCCACCTCGGTTCCCCAAAGTGTTGGGATTACAGGTGTGAGCCACCGTGCCTGGCCAGTTGGGTGGTATTTAAAAAGCAGGGGTGGGATATGATTTATTTGTATATACATATATACATGCATGTACATACATGTGTACGTATTTTTAAATACTTTAGCTGCTGAGTAGAGAATAGTGTGTGTGTGTTTTTAGGGGATCATGGCATCAAGTGGAAGTAGGGATACAGTTAGGAGACTGTTGCCATGGTCTGGGTGAGAGACTATTACCAACTCGTGGACCCTGACCAAGAAACCTGGGTGAGCCAGTGCACTTTGTGAGGGAGGAGAGGGACTAGGAAGTGAGATGGTGAGGTGGAAACAATGTGGATTGCTGGCTCCTCCCTCAGCTTTTGCCACCCCACCAGAAAAAAACAGTATTTATACAACACGGATTTCCTTTACTCACTGATGTCTTATCCCTCTTCAGGAGACCACTGGAATGCTGCAGAACCAGCTCTGGGAGGCTCAGCGGGAGCTGAAGGAGGCAACCCGGCAGCACAGAGATGACCTTGCTGCCCTCCAAGAAGAGAGCAGCTCCCTGCTGCAGGATAAGATGGACCTGCAGAAGCAGGTCCCCTCCTCCTCCCCACCCAGTCCCACGGTCCTTCCCCAACACAGCCAGGCCTTCCCACTTCCTCCTGCAGGACAGGGAGAACCTTGGCCCTGCTGCCTGGTTTGGGAAGGTAGATGGGTGGGCCACAGTACTGAGTGGAAAATTAGAGGGTGCTCAGAGTTGAGCGTGTGCCTCTCCGAGCCCTGGGAGAGTGACCGCTTTCTCTGTAATGGTTGCAGAGCTTGTATTTTCCCCGACTGTCTCAGTTTCAATTGTTCTTTCCGTCCTTGCCATAAATCTAATATCTTTACATACTAGGTTGCTTCTCAGAATCCTATATCAAATGATGTTCTGACTTTTCATTTTTAAAAAAGCAATCACAATTCATGTTTTGACTTTGGGAGTAGTTATAGTCAGCCTTTTTTTCCTTATTTTTGGTGGGGGAGACAGGTTCTCACTATGTCACCCAGGCTGAAGTGCAGATCACAGCTCACTGCAGTCTTGACTTCCCAAGCTCAAGCAATTCTCCCACCTCAGCCCCCTGAGTAGCTGGGACTACAGATGCGTTCCATCACACCTGGCTAATTTTTAAATTTTTATAGAGACAGGGTCTCACTATGTTGCCCAGGCTGATCTCAAACTCCTGGTCTTAAGCAGTCTGCCCGCCTTGGCCTCCCAAAGTGTTGAGATTATAGGTGTGATTCACTGCACCTGGCCCAGCAAAGATTTTTATTTGTGCCGCCTCTATGCAGCATATGTGAGGCTGGGAGGCAGATGACCATGCCGAATTGTATTGAGGAAGGGGGTGGTTAAGAACAATGTGTAGGGATTGGTGGAACTGCCAGAGCATTGGAAATGGCCACTGACTATGGTAAACCTCGAAGGACCCTGAAGCCCTAGGTAAGGAGCATCTTCCCACCGGCCCCCCCCCATCTTGGTCTTCATGCCCTTAACTTTCCAGGTGGAGGACTTGAAGTCTCAGCTGGTGGCCCAGGATGACTCCCAGAGGCTGGTGGAGCAAGAGGTTCAGGAGAAGCTGAGAGAGACCCAGGAGTATAACCAAATTCAGAAGGAACTGGAGAGAGAGAAGGCCAGGTAGGCTAGATAGGCCATGGACATGGCTTTTGTCTATCTGGCTGCCATGGTCACTGTGATACTGAGAGTTGTTTGCTCAGGCCACCTTGCCTTTCATGTCTACAACTCTGGGATGTACATGTAGCCATGTGGAGAGGACATGGTTCCTGTCTTAAAAGGTTCCTTCATTTATTTAGTAAATATTTCAAGAACACCCGTTATGTACCAGGCACTGTGCCTGGGGATACAGTGATACCCTGCCCCGATAGAATTTATAGTTTTGTGGGAAAGACATTAATCAAATAATAACTCAAATTATTACAGATTATGACACATGGAGGAAACAGGGTGAGAGAGAAGAGACCTACTTTAGAACTGTTGTTAGGGAAGGCCTTTCTCAGGAAGTTGGATTTAAACTGAGCACTCACCATGAAGTGGAGCTACCCATGTAAGAGGGTAGGGGGGAGTTCTATTCTGTAAGAGGAGAAATCATGTGCAAAGGCCATGAGGCAGATAAAAGTTTACAGTGTTTGGTGGAACTGAAAGAGTGGTCAGAGCCTGATTGGATTGTGATTGGAGCTTGGTGAATGAGGAGAGTGGCATGAGCTGGGCAGGTCCACAGCATTCAGGATTTGGTAGGTCACAGCAAGGAGTTCGTAGTTTGAGTTTCATAGGAAACCTCTGGAGAATTTTAAGCAGGGAAATTGATATAATCCAACTTAATGATGTATTTGAAGGGATTATAATGACATGAGACATCAAGAGTGACAGAAGACCATTCAGAGTAAAGAGCAGCTTGTATTCTTAGTGCTGCGGGAATTTGAGAAGGGGATGGGCTGGATGCGGTGTCCCACGACTGTAATCCCAGCACTTTGGGAGGCTAAGGCGGGCAGATCTCTTGAGGTCAGGAATTCAAGACCAGCCTGGCCAACATGTCTACTAAAAATACCAAAAAAATTAGCTGGGCGTGGTGGTGGGTGCCTGTAATACCAGCTACTTGGAAGGCTGAGGCAGGAGAATTGCTTGAACCAGGAGGCGGAGGTTGCAGTGAGCTGAGATCACGCCACTGCACTCCCGCCTCAGTGACAGAGCGAGACTCCGTCTCAAAACAAAACAAAAACACTGAGTTTGAGAAGGGACAAATCATTCTGGTGATGAAACTAGAGGCAGGAAGACAAGTTAGGCTGGTATAGTCGTCCTGATGATCCTAAAGCTAAACCAAGGTAGGGTAGTGGGGAAGAGGAGGAGAAAAGAGGAGAAGAGGTTTAAAGGATGTTAAGGGAGTTAGAAGCAATTGTATATAATCATAGATTGCATATAGGTAGGTTGAAGGGAGAACCCTGGAGTGGTCAAGGTTCTATGTTGGGACACTGTGTGGATGGAAGTGCCATTCACTAAGCTAGGGAACATAGTAGGAGATGATTGGGTGAACAGGGGAGGAGAGGAGAGGGACGGGGAAGATTTGGACATGTTGAACGTGAGGTACTAATATAAGGTATATGTGAAATTTGCCAGAGAAGAATAACTGTAAGGTTGAATAGCTGGGTGTGGTGGCCCATGCCTGCAATCTCAGCTACTCGGGAGGCTGAGGCACGAGAATCACTTGAACACAGGAGGCAGAGGCTGCAGTGAGCTGAGATCGTGCCACTGCACCCCAGCCTGGGTAACAGAGCAAGACTCTGTCTCAAAAACAACAACAACAACAGCAACAACAACAAAAACCTGTGAGGTTGAAATGGGGCATCATCTGCAGGAAGTACCTAGGAGCACTTATTATAGTAAGTGCTCAGTAAATGATAGCTCTTATTGTTACATCATAATCATTATCATTACTATTTCTATTTTGATTATTAATGCTATCTTTAGAATACTCCGATGAGAAGGTAATTTTTCATTCCCTAAGAGAATGGCCCAGCACTCTGACCCCTCTCTTTTTAGTCTGACTCTGTCACTGATGGAAAAGGAACAGAGACTCCTTGTTTTACAAGAAGCTGACTCTATTCGACAACAAGAGCTGAGCGCCCTGCGCCAGGACATGCAGGAGGCCCAGGGAGAACAGAAAGAGCTCAGTGCCCAGGTACTTCCCACTCTGGTTATGAGCCCTGCATCCCTGGCAGAAGCCTGATCCTGAAGCGGTGGATTGATTGCTCTGAGTCCTCTCATGGAGAGGACCCATCTATTTTTCCTGATTACAGGATAGGCTGGTGCCTCAGTATCCCTACAGGAGGGGGAAGCCAGGACTAGAGAAGGCGGGGGCTTGGGAACCTGACCCAGAGATGGGCATGGCTCCTGTGGGAAACCTGATAGCCCAGAGCAAAGTGCACACAAGGGTGGAGCCCACACAGGCCTGATTCCAACACAGCCACTTCCAACTGTGCTGGGTCTGGTTGGCAAGATGTAGCAGGGAGAATGAGCAACCAGAAATACTGCAAATCAGGCAGGCAGCAGCAAGACTTCCAGGGATTCAGTCTGCCCACATCAGAACCCCAGATGTTGTATACAGAGGAAAGATGGATCTAGGAGGGAAAGAAGAGCCAGATGGTGGATTGCAGGGGTTAAGGGCACACAGGTTTGGCTGTTCAACAGTCTTGAGTTTGAATGTAAGCTGTACCACTTTCTAATTGTGTGAACGTCAGCTTCTTCATCGATAAAACAAGGGTGATAATTCTTGTTCCTAATTCCTATAACCATTATAGGAGTATATAAAGTGTCATGAACACAATAAGCATTCAGTACATGGTAGCTATATTATTGTGACTGGTCTTATTAGGTGCAGCGTCGGGGTTTCATGGCAGAGTTCTGATCATAGCAGGGAGCCAGCAAGCCAGGGAGCCGGGACTGAAACCCATTAGCATAGCAGCTTGGGCCCAGGTGTTCAGTAGTCGGCAGGCGGCCAGGTGTTAAATCTAGGGTAACACTCATTTCAGAGCCCCTCTACCTACCTAAGAGCTGAGCTGAAATCCTCCCAGCCCTGATCAGAGTTTGTAAAAGAATTGAGTGGGGTCTGGCCTGGGAAGGCCTGAAGAGAGGATATCCACTTCCTGCTTATAGTATGTACAATTCCTCCTTGGCAGATGGAATTACTGAGGCAAGAGGTGAAGGAAAAGGAGGCTGACTTTCTGGCCCAGGAAACACAGCTGTTAGAGGAGCTGGGGGCGTCTCGTATCACCGAGCAGCAGCTGCGAGCTTCCTTGTGGGCCCAGGAAGCCAAGGCAGCCCAACTACAGCTGCGACTGCGCAGCACAGAGAGCCAGCTAGAAGCATTGGCCGCAGAGCAGCAGCCCGGGAACCAGGCCCAGGCCCAGCTGGCCAGCCTCTACTCTGTCCTGCAGCAGGCCCTGGGGTCTGTTTGTGAGAGCAGGCCTGAGCTGAGTGGTGGGGGAGACTCTGCTCCTTCCCTCTGGGGCCTTGAGCCAGGTGAGACAGCCACTCCAGAACTAGGTCCTTTGGGCCAAAGCCAGGCCTGGCTCCCAGGGGAAAGGGAGAGGAATGCTATTTGTTAGGCCATATTGCTTCGGGGTTAAGATTACATACTTGGGAATTAATTCTGAGTTTAAGCCCCAGCTCTACTGTTTGCTAGCCATGTGTCCTTGGGCAAGTCACCTATCTGAGCTTGATTTTCCTCAACTACAAAGTAAGGATGTTAAAAGTACTTACCTTATAATTTCATCAAGGAATTATGAGGTTGCAGATGTGAATCGCTTACACGGTTCCTGGCACTTATTAAGTGTGTAATAAGCCATAGCTGGCGTTATCTAGCACCCACCATAGTGCCTGGCCCATACTTACGGAGAAAATATGTGATGAACGAACTGCTGAGAAGGGGTTCTTTGTGGAGAGGAGGGACCAGTGGGAAGGCCAGGGCTGTGTTTGGGGAGGTCTGGCTGTTTCTTTTCTTAGTGGCAGCTAGGTGAGGAGGTTTTCCTCTTTTTTTCAGACCAGAATGGAGCTAGGAGCCTCTTTAAGAGAGGGCCCCTGCTGACTGCCCTCTCCGCTGAGGCAGTAGCATCTGCCCTCCACAAGCTTCATCAAGACCTGTGGAAGACTCAACAGACCCGGGTATGTTTCTCTGCTCCCCTTTCCTGAACTCTTTACATCCCTCGAAAAGCATGAGGCAAAGATGTATGAAGCAGTTTGACCTGTTTTATTCCTGAGATCAAGTTGGGATGAGTTTCACCTCTATCACTTACCACCTGGCAACTACAAATGAAGCATTTGGAGTTCCTGGGCCTTGTTTTCCCTTGCAGAGTAGGGCAGATAGTGCCTGCTCAGGGTTTTGAGGATTAGATGAGTGAGGATCTTGAATGAGCCCTGTAAACCAAAAAACCCTGGGTAGGCCAGGCACGGTGGCTCACACCTGTAATCCCAGTACTTTGGGAGGTTGAGACATGCGGATCACCTGAGGTCAGGAGTTCGAAATCAGCCTGGCCAACATGCTGAAACCCCATCTCTACTAAAAATACAAAAATTAGCCAGGGGTGGTGATGGGCGCCTGTAATCCCAGCTACTTTGGAGGCTGAGGAGGAGAATCCCTTGAACCCGGGAGGTGGAGGTTGCAGTGAGCCAAGATTGTGCCATTGCACTACAGGCTGGGTAACAAAAGTGAAACTCCATCTCAAAAAAAAAAAAAAAAACCCTGGGCAGATGTGTGATGTGTGGTATTGTTTTGCATCGTTTTCCACTCAGCCGTGAATATATTCTTGGTA
Source organism: Trachypithecus francoisi (assembly GCF_009764315.1). Taxonomy (NCBI): domain Eukaryota; kingdom Metazoa; phylum Chordata; class Mammalia; order Primates; family Cercopithecidae; genus Trachypithecus; species Trachypithecus francoisi. The sequence goes on from NW_022681467.1 coordinate 31,029,090, forward strand.
CCTAGACTTCCAAGAGAAACCCTAGAAATCGATGACCACTGAGATTTGAGGTTGGCATTTATAGGCGCGTTCAAGGCCTAGGTCTGAAAGATCTCATAAATTCCACCTCACAGTGAACCTATCAATCAATACAAATTGAGTGCGCCATCTATATGTCAGCCACTCTGAGCTGGGGATACAGAAGGGAGAAAGACCTGATCTCTGCCTAAAGAAGGCTTGTGACATGGTGGAGGAACCAAACTGCATTCTACTGGAAAGTAGAACTGAGAGAATTAATTGGATCAGTAACAGATGCAAGTGATGTACTGTTGGAACTAGGAGGAAGGGGCAATTCATCCTGATTTGGGAAGGGTCAGAAGGAAAGAAGAGATGACCTTTGGGCTAAGCTTTGAAGTAGGAGTGTTGAGAGGGAAGGGGTGACCCCTGGACTAACTTTGAGCAGGAGCTCTGTTTCAAAAGAGATAGACAGGTCAGAAGGGGATTCTCACTCCATCCAAGTGGAGCAGAGCCTGTCATCACTTCCGGGAGCTAAATGCACATGTGTTCAGAGGAAGTAACCCAGCAATCTGGGAGTAGGTCCACAATGGCAGCCCACCACAGAGGCTGAGAATGAGGAGAGAGCTTGAGCCCTGCATTGCTTTGTGGAAGATGAGGAACTCATGTTTAGCCATGCCCTTCCTTTCCCAGGATGTTCTGAGGGATCAGGTCCAGAAACTGGAAGAGCGTCTAACTGATGCTGAGGCTGAGAAGAGCCAGGTCCACACAGAGTTGCAGGATCTGCAGAGACAGCTCTCCCAGAATCAGGAAGGTGAGAAGCTCAAGACAGGCAGGGAGATTTAGAGGGAGGAGAAGGGATAGGTGGGGAGCCCAGAAGTGGCAGGCACAGGCCTAGCAGCTACTCTGTTTATTTTATTTTTATTTTATTTTATTTTTGAGATGGCATCTCACTCTGTCACCCAGGCTAGAGTGCAATGTCACTTCTACCTCTGCCTTCCAAGTAGCTAGGATTACAGGCACACACCACCAAGCCTGGCTAATTTTTTTGTATTTTTAGTAAAGATGGGGTTTCACCATGTTGACCAGGCTGGTCTTGAACTCCAGGCCTCAAGTGATCTGCCTGCCTCGACCTCCCAAGGTGCTGGGATTACAGGCGTGCGCCACCGTGCCCAGCTGCACTCCATTATTTACCCAGAACTGTGAGATGGTATCTAGAGGCACTTTCAAAGCGGTGCTGACCCCCTTGAACTATTTTTTCTACTTTGCTTGGCCTTTGAGGCCCATCCTGGAAGAAGAGATTAGGAGGAACAGATTTGGTGAACTGAAAGAAGGAAATGGCTGGGCTCCCATTTTCTGTCTCTAGATTTTTTTTTTTTTTTTTTTTTGAGATGGAGTCTCGCTCTGTCACCCAGGCTGGAGTGCAGTGGTGTGATCTTGGCTCACTGCAACCTCCGCCTCCCAGGTTCAAGCAATTCTCCTGCCTCAGCCTCCCAAATAGCTGGGATTACAGACATCTGCGACCACGCCCGGCTAATTTATGTATTTTTAGTAGAGACAAGGTTTCATCATATTATGTATTTTTAGTAGAAACAAGGTTTCATCATATTGGTCAGGCTGGTCTTGAACTCCTGACCTCATGATCCGCCCACCTTGGCCTCCCAAAGTGCTGGGGTTACAGGCGTGAGCCACCATGCTTGGCCCTGTCTCTGTAGATTTAAAAATAAAAAAAAATTAGAGACTCAGGGCCAGGACTATAAGAACATTATAAAACTCTGCATCTTTTGTCATCCATGTTACTTATTTTTATCGTCTTCAACTATGTCCTCCAAGTTAGCCTTTGGTCACTGAGGGATTATGAGCTTATTTGGGAGAAAGCAAGGAGAGGGGATCCGGGGAGGACATATCCATGTGCCAGCCAAGGACTGGAAAGTGTCATGACTCCTTACAAAGGACAGTAGAGGAAGGGTCTTGAAGCTCAAGTTTCTACTGTAAAAGAGAAGAGTTAGTCGGGCGTGGTGGTGGGAGGCTGAGGCAGGAGAATCGCTTGAACCCGGGAGGTGGAGGTTGCAGTGAGCTGAGATTGTGCCACTGCACTCCAGCCTGGGCAACAGAGCAAGACTCCATCTCAAAAAAATTAAAAAAGAGGACAACTTGGGTCTTGGCCTTTTTTGAGACCGTTTGAGGGTTCCCTGAGAGCCACAAAAATAGTGGGATTCCAACACCTGGTGCAGAAATGGTGGGCAGCCAGCAGAGCCACCCAGGTCTCTAGGAGCTCCTGCACAATTATAGGATTGGGGCTAGAAGGGACCTCCAGTGTCATCTGGCTCAACCCTGTCTGGAATTGAGGGCCAAGGCTCTCTGTGATGAGGATGAGGACGTATTGGGATGATTACCAGGCAATGCTGGGGCTGGCAGCAGCAGGGAGTACTGCCAGGCAAATAGAAGCAGCTGGCGGATGGTTGATGTCTCTAGGACACTGGATAGAATTCTCTCCTTGGCCTTCCTCCCCTTTGAATCTGTTCCCCATCCTCCATCTGCATCTATATCCCTCTTTTCCCCCACCCCAAACATGGGTCTTACTCCACTGCCTCTCCTCTCCTCTTCTCAAAGAGAAATCCAAGTGGGAAGGAAAGCAGAACTCCCTAGAATCTGAGCTGATGGAACTACATGAAACTATGGCATCCTTACAGAGTCGCCTGCGGAGAGCAGAGCTACAGCGAATGGAAGCCCAGGTAAAGTGTTACTGGTTTCAGGGAGGGGTTTGCCTCAGGAGTAGTCCCTTGGGCCCACCTTGGCCTGTGGTCATGTGTCCCACTTCCTTCAGCAAGTCTATCAGTTCCTCTGGCTGTCTCCATGTCCCTGGGGGCCATTATTAAGGTTCCAGTTAATCCTCCTTGAATTGCTTTTTCTGAATTTGAGGTTGGTATTTTTGCCCCTTGTCCTGAAGGACCAGAGTCTGCCCTAGGCATAGCAGAGTCCTGGGAGGTGGTAGGGATGCTCTTTTACAGTATTAGATTAAGTGGAATATACCTACCACTTTTTTGCCCAAGTCCTTGTCACTGCTAGTGCCACAAAATAAGAAAGAAAAGTGCCAGTGTTGGGGTGACAGTAGCAGGGAAGTGTAGTTTAAAGTGGCTTTTCATCTTGTCTTCCAGGGTGAGCGAGAGTTACTTCAGGCAGCCAAGGAGAACCTGACAGCCCAGGTGGAACACCTACAAGCAGCTGTCGCAGAAGCCAGGGCTCAGGCAAGTGCTGCTGGTGTCCTGGAAGAAGACCTGAGAACGGCTCGCTCAGCACTGAAGCTGAAAAATGAGGAGGTGGAGAGTGAGCGTGAGAGAGCCCAGGCTCTGCAAGAGCAGGGCGAGCTGAAGGTGGCCCAAGGAAAGGCTCTGCAAGAGAATTTGGCCCTCCTGACCCAGACCCTAGCTGAAAGAGAAGGGGAGGTGGAGACTCTGCAGGGACAAATCCAGGAACTGGAGAAGCAACGGGAAATGCAGAAGGCTGCTTTGGAATTGCTGTCTCTGGACCTGAAGAAGAGGAACCAAGAGGTAGATCTGCAGCAAGAACAGATTCAGGAGCTAGAGAAGTGTAGGTCTGTTTTAGAGCATCTGCCTATGGCCGTCCAGGAGCGAGAGCAGAAGCTAACTGTGCAGAGGGAGCAGATCAGAGAGCTCGAGAAGGATCGGGAGACTCAGAGGAGTGTCTTGGAGCATCAGCTTCTAGAACTTGAGAAGAAAGACCAAATGATTGAGTCCCAGAGAGGAAAGGTTCAGGATCTGAAAAAGCAGTTGGTTACTCTGGAATGCCTGGCCCTGGAACTGGAGGAAAACCATCACAAGATGGAGTGCCAGCAAAAACTGATCAAGGAGCTGGAGGGCCAGAGGGAAACCCAGAGAGTGGCTTTGACCCACCTTACGCTGGACCTAGAAGAAAGGAGCCATGAGCTGCAGGCACAAAGCAGCCAGATCCATGACCTGGAGAGCCACAGCACCCTTCTGGCAAGAGAGCTGCAGGAGAGGGACCAGGAGGTGAAGTCTCAGCGAGAACAGATCGAGGAGCTGCAGAGGCAGAAAGAGCATCTGACTCAGGATCTCGAGAGAAGAGACCAGGAGCTGATGCTGCAGAAGGAGAGGATTCAGGTTCTCGAGGATCAAAGGACCCGGCAGACCAAGATCCTGGAGGAGGACCTGGAACAGATCAAGCTGTCCTTGAGAGAGCGAGGCCGGGAGCTGGCCACTCAGAGGCAGCTGATGCAGGAACGGGCAGAGGAAGGGAAGGGCCCGAGTAAAGCACAACGCGGGAGCCTAGAGCACATGAAGCTGATCCTGCGTGATAAGGAGAAGGAGGTGGAATGTCAGCAGGAGCATATCCATGAACTCCAGGAGCTCAAGGACCAGCTGGAGCAGCAGCTCCAGGGCCTGCACAGGAAGGTAGGTGAGACCAGCCTCCTCCTGTCCCAGCGAGAGCAGGAGATAGTGGTCTTGCAGCAGCAATTGCAGGAAGCCAGGGAACAAGGGGAGCTGAAGGAGCAGTCACTTCAGAATCAACTGGATGAGGCCCAGAGAGCCCTAGCCCAGAGGGACCAGGAACTGGAGGCTCTGCAGCAAGAACAGCAGCAGGCCCAGGGACAGGAGGAGAGTGTGAAGGAAAAGGCAAACGCCCTCCAGGGAGCTCTGGAGCAAGCCCATATGACACTGAAGGAGCGTCAGGGAGAGCTTCAGGACCACAAGGAACAGGCACGAAGGCTCGAGGAAGAGCTGGCAGTGGAGGGACGGCGGGTCCAGGCCCTGGAGGAGGTGCTGGGAGACCTCAGGGCTGAGTCTCGGGAGCAGGAGAAAGCTCTGTTGGCCCTCCAGCAGCAGTGTGCTGAGCAGGCACAGGAGCACGAGGTGGAGACCAGGACCTTGCGGGATAGCTGGCTACAGGTCCAGGCGGTGCTAAAGGAACGGGACCAGGAGCTGGAAGCTCTGCGGGCAGAAAGTCAGTCCTCCCGGCATCAGGAGGAGGCTGCCCGGGCCCAAGTTGAGGCTCTGCAGGAGGCCCTTGGCAAGGCTCATGCTGCCCTGCAGAGGAAAGAGCAGCATCTCCTTGAGCAGGCAGAATTGAGCCGCAGTCTGGAGGCCAGCACTGCCACCCTGCAAGCTGCCCTGGATGCCTGCCAGGCACACACTCAGCAGCTGGAAGAGGCCCTGAGGACGCGAGAAGGTGAGATCCAGGACCAGGATCTCCGATACCAGGAGGATGTGCAGCAGCTGCAGCAGGCACTTGCCCAGAGGGATGAAGAGCTGAGATATCAGCAGGAACAGGGGCAGCTACTAGAGAAGTCTCTGGCCCAGAGGGTCCAAGAGAATATGATCCAAGAGAAGCAGAATCTAGGGCAGGAGAGAGAAGAGGAGGAGATAAGGGGCCTTCGTCAGAGTCTAAGGGAGCTACAGCTGACCGTAGCCCAAAAGGAACAGGAGATCCTGGAGCTGAGGGAGACCCAGCAAAGAAACAACCTGGAAGCCTCCCCCCACAGCCACAGAGCCTCCCCAGTGGAGGAACAATCTCCAAAACTTGATTCTTTAGAGCCCAGGCTGCAGCGGGAGCTGGAGCGGCTACAGGCAGCCCTGAGACAGACAGAAGCCAGGGAGATTGAGTGGAGGGAGAAGGCCCAGGACTTGGCACTGTCCCTAGCGCAGACCAAGGCCAGTGTCAGCAGTCTGCAGGAGGTAGCCATGTTCCTACAAGCCTCTGTCCTGGAGCGGGACTCAGAACAGCAAAGGCTGCAGGTGAGTCACTCCACGGGGAGTAAGGGCCAGGGAACACACCCCTGTCTGGCTGAGCTCAGGGACTGCCCACCACCCTGGGCCCTGTGGCACCCCAGGGGTATGAGAAATCTGAGATCATGAGCACCTCAGCGTCGGTAGGATTCAGGCTACTGTGCTAGTCAGGGAAGATACAAAGAGGATAAGACCCCAGAGTCTCTGCCCTCAGAGTTCGCATTCTAGCGGGTAAACAGTGATAATGCAGTGTAGTTGGTGCCTCACAGAAGTTTAGTATGCCCCAGGCATGCTGGAGGGATACCCACCCTTTCCTGGGAGTGGGTCCTGAAAGCCTTTCTGGTAATGTGTTTAAGATTAGACCTGGGCCAGGCACGGTGGCTCACGCCTGTAATCCCAGCACTTTGGGAGGCCAAGATGGGCAGATCACTTGAGGTCAGGAGTCCGCGACCAGTCTGGCCAACATGGTGAAACCCCGTCTCTACTGAAAATACAAAAATTAGCCAGGCATGCTGGCACGTGCCTGTAATCCCAGCTACTTGGGAGGCTGAGGCAGGAGAATTGCTTGAATTCAGGAGGTGGAGGTTGCAGTGAGCTGAGATCGTGCCATTGCACTCCAGCCTGGGCAAAGAGGTGAGATTCCTTATCAAAAAAAAAAAATATATATATATATATAGACCTGAAGGGACCAGTAAGGAACTAGCCAAGCACAGGTTGGGGAGGAGCATTCAGGGGAAGAGGAAAAGAGGGCGAGAACAAATGTATCTGTGTAGATGGTTCAGGTTGCATGGGACAGGGAGGATTTGGTAAGAGACTGGAAGACAGCAGGGGCCACACCTGTCAGGGCTTGCAAGTCATGCTGAGGACCTGGGTGGTGGGAAGCAGATGAAGTGTTTGCGGCAGGGGAGTGATGTGATCAGACATACAGCTCAGAAAGATTGCTCAGGCTGCCGTGTGGAGCAACAGCAGGTCTGGGGAGACCCTCTGGGAGGCTGTACTGGGAAGTCCAGAGGAGAGCTTGTGCCCTAAGATGGAAAGTGTGAATGGAGACATGGGGGTGGGTCTGAGAGGTAGGACTTGATTGGCTAAGAGGTGGGAGGAATAAAGATAGGGCAGAAAGAAGTCAAAGATCACACTCAGATCCCTGTTCACCAAGATGAAGAGAAGCAGATGTGAGAAAGAGGAGTGGAATGATGAGGTCAGTTTGGAAATGGAGAGAGGAGCCTGTGGGCAGGTTAGTAAAATGATCTGAAGTTGAAGGATGGAGTTGAAGCCAGAGACACTTTGGCTTCAGTTAGAACAAGTGGGTTTCATGTAGGTAGAATGTTGAGTGAGAGGAAGTGGGCTTAGGAGAGGACTTCAGGGTGTAATATTTAACCTCAAGGTTAAGCACCATGTCTTAGTCACCTTTGTACCCACTGTACTGAGAAAAAGACCTGCAGAGAACAGGCAGAAAGGAAAGCCAGGTTGGCTGGACAGAGAGAGGCATCATCTCCTATGCCAAGAGACACCTAGTCCAGTTTTCCAGGGATATAGACTCTACATCCTGGTCCCTTGACTGAGCCCCAGAGAACCCCAGACACACAGTCCCCTAGAGAGTTCTTTCTGGAAACTCACAAAGCTCTGCTCTTGGTAAAGGGCAATATGAGGAGGAGGTCCATCTGTGAACTTTGGAGTCCAGTTCCAGGGTTTGAAATACAGTAGTGCAGCTTATCAGCTGTGTGACCCTGGGTGAATGCCTTCACTCTGATCTTCGATTTCTCATTGGTAAAATAGGCATTGGTGGTATGACATGGGATGATATGTATGAATTACTTAGGAAGAAAGCACTAAGTGGGACTCCTTTCCTATGTTCAGGCCCATTCTTACAGGCACAGCAAAAGTAAGCAGTATTCACTCAGTAACATAACTCGGGTCAGAGTCACTTCACCCACTGCCCCCTCCAAACAGACTGGGACGCCTGTCAGATGCAGCCCTCCATTGTCATGGGACCATTTTTTAAGCGTTTTACCTGCCAGGCACTATTACTCTCAGTTTCTTCCACAACTACCCTGAGAAATAGGAACTCTTACTATCCTCGTTTTATAGTTGAGGAATGGCATTTCAGAGAGGTTAAGTCTTCTTTGGACTGGTCCAAAGTCATGGCCGGGCACAGTGGCTCACACCTGTAATCCCAACACTCTGGGAGGCTGAGGCAGATGGATAACTTGAGCCCAAGAGTTTGAGACCAACCTGGGCAACATGGCAAAACCCTGTCTCTACTAAAAATACAAAAATTAGCTGGGTGTGTGGTGCGTGCCTGTAATCCCAGCTGCTCAGGAGGCTGGGGCAGGAGAATCACTTGAACCTGGGAGGAGGAGGTTGCAGTGAGCTGAGATCACGCCACTGTACTCCAGCCTGGGCGACAGAGTGAGACTCTGTCTCAAAAAAAACAAACTCATAAATGGCAGGACTGGAATGAGATCTGAGTCATCTGTCTCTAGAGCCCAGACTTTCTATCACCAAGCTCTTCCCCTCTCCCAGGCAATCCACATCCACATGCATACACTTGTTTTCTCTTGTTCATCTCTTCTTGACCGTTATCATTTATGAACCACAGAGCGCCTAGAAAGTATCTAGCATGAGGCTTCCCCACTTACCCAAAGGGACTTAACTCAAGGGCTTGATCCATGTGCAGATAGTCATTTTATACATGAGGAAATTGGGGTTTGGGGAGAGCTTGTGCTTTGACCAGAGTCATAGAGCCATTGAGTGGTGACATGGCACCCAGCACTGTGTGACTCCAGAATCCATGCTCTTCCCACAGCACATCAGTGCCCTGAGTCATTGCTCAGCCCTTAGGAAATGTGAAGTGAACTGGGGACTCTGGTCCTAGCTTCCTTGCTAGCTCACTGCATATCCGTGAGTAGAGGCCCCTCTGCTCCTTTGTTTTACCCGTCTGTAAAATGAAGGTTCTGTACTAGAATGACTCAGAGCTTCTAGGAAAAATAAGACAAAAGCCTGAGGAGAACATTGAACTGCTGTTTCTGTGGAGGGTGGGTTGGTCCGGATATGAGGTTGGATATAATTTTGCTCCATACCTGGGTACCCTAGGATGAACTGGAGCTCACCAGACGGGCTCTGGAGGAGCGGCTACACAGCCCAGGTGCGACCAGCACAGCAGAACAGGGGTCCAGAGGGGAGCAGGGCATGCATCTGGGAGAGGTGAGCCGGGGGCTCTGGGGGAATAGATGGCCCGGCAGGGAGCTCTTGTCCAGGGGTTTGTCCCCTTCCCTTGGGAACTGGGTTCCTGAAGCTTAGACCTGCCAGATTGGTCTGTGTGTCCTCTGTCTGTTCCCTTCCTGTCTTAGGGGCTGCCCAGGTGAGAATCACAGGTCTTTCCCACAGGTCTCAGGAGTAGAGGCTGAGCCTAGTCCTGCTGGAATGGAGGAGAAGCAGTCATGGAGACAAAGGCTTGAACACCTGCAGCAAGCGGTGGCCCAGCTGGAGATTGACAGGAGCAGGCTGCAGCGCCACAATGTCCAGCTGCGGAGCACCCTAGAGCAGGTGACCCCTCTTCTGGTCCAGTGGGCATGCGTCTCCACTTCTTGTGTGGCCCCTAGAGCATAGACTCAGTAAACTACAGCCCAAGAGTTTGGGCAAATTCAGCCTGCTGCCTGTTTCTGAAAATTAAGTTTGCTTTTTTTTCCCCAAGATGGAGTCTTGCTCTGTCTCCTACAGCTAGAGTGGAATGGTGCGATCTCCACTCACTGCAGCCTCCACCTCCCGGGTTCAATCTATCCTCTTGCCTCAGCCTCCTGAGTAGCTGGGATTACAGGCACACACCACCATGCCTGACAAATTTTTATCTTTTTAGTAGAGACAGGACTTCACCATGTTGGCCAGGCTGGTCTTGAACTCCTGACCTCGTGATCCACCTGCCTTAGCTTTCCGAAGTGCTGGGATTACAGGCATGAGCCACCATGCCCAGCCTTGAAAATTAAGTTTATTGGAATACAGCCATGCATTGTCTATGGCTGCTTCCCTACTATGCCCCACAAAGCCTACAGTACTTACTGCGGGAGAAGTTTGCTGGTCTTTGCTCCAGAGGCCTGAGAGGCTGGCCCTGCCTCTTCTGCTTCAGGAGCACTTCTTTGCACTGAGGCCTGCCCTAGCTGTGCCTTCCTCAGCCAGGAATTCTCTTCCCATGGTTACTGTCCCGTTGTACACCTGCACAGGCACTGGCCACTTCTGGAGAAAGGCAGCTCTGCTCCAGCCACAGAGCCAAGCCAAGTCCTGATTTCTTATTTGCACCTTGGCAGGTGGAGCGAGAACGGAGAAAGCTGAAGAGGGAGGCCATGCGTGCAACCCAGGCAGGGTCCCTGGAGATCAGCAAGGCCATGGCTTCTTCACCCACACAGCAGGTTTACCCATTTTCCTCAACTGCAGCCTTAGAGAGCCCAACCCCAGCCACCAGAAACTCAGCCCTCCTCATTGCATATCCCAGGCCAACAGCACTTCAGCTAATCCAGAGGGCCCCTCCTGACTGCGTTCTGCCCTGCTCGGCACAGCTCAGTCCATCCCTGCCCTGAGAAGGAGGCCCAATATTGGAGTAGGGGTTGGGGTGGCATCAGGGCTAGCGGCCCTGCCTTCTGAGGGACTCAGATTTGTGCACTCCCAGACCAGTGCCACAGGCTGGCCCAGGAGTGGGGCTCATGGGGCTCTGCTCAGGATCCCTGGTGTATGGGGGTTGTGTGGTACTTGCCAGCTCCTGAGGAGCCTAGGAGCTTGATCACAGCTTGATCTCTTAGACCTTTCTACAGTGTTGAGTTTACAGGCTGAGGGTCCATGGTCTTTCCTGGAGCCAGTGTCCCTTTTTTGGGTAAGAGGCTTGGGGAAGACTCCCCAAACCTGCACTCGTTTAGGTGAGGTATCCCTGCCAACAGACACAGGCTTGCAGCCTGGCAGGGAGGCACTGTTTATGGTGACTGAGCACTAGCTCTCCATCCCCTGTCCTTTAATGAAAGTTCTCAAGGGCAGTCACCGTGTCTTCCTCTCTACATCCTTAGCTCACAGCCCAGGGCTAGCACAAAGCAGATACATGGTGTACTTCTGTTAAAGTAAAACATGCCTCAGAGAAGCAAATGCCATCCAGGCCTTTTGGATGTTTTGCATTAGATCTCCATGGTGTTGCCCATTTTGCTGGTGTGGGGCCTCTCCTTGCCCCAGGGCCTGCTGCCCCATAGAGGTCCAGTCTGAGTTCAGATGCTTCTGGCGCATAGCCCTTGCCCAGGCCCGTAAGTTTGTGATGAGGTTCTGCAAGGAAACTTGCAGAAACCCCAGAGTGGGAAGGCCTATTCCAACAAGAGTGCCATTTGTCTTCCTTAGGATGGGAGAGGAGGAGAGAAGCACTCCGATGCCAAGTATGTGGCTGCACTGCAGAAAGAGGTATGTTCTGGATTTTCTAAGCCCATATTCCCTCCCTTGCACTCAGGCCCTTTGTGCTCCTCCAGCCGGGAGAGGGGAAGTTCCTGCCTTCAGAGAACTTCAGTCTCCACGGGAGGCAAGAATAGTCCCAGTCCCAACCCCATCTCTCATACGCCTAGGGTGGGAGTGGGGAAAAAAGCATGATTCTGGCCCCCGACTTCCAGATCCATACTTAGAAAGGATCTGTGTATCTAAGGAAGAGGGCTGAGGAACAGGCAGAAGATTCTAGGAGGACAGGTGGGAGCAAGCCGAGCCATCCTGGCCTCCCTGCCCTCAGAGGTGCCCTCGCAGCCAAGACTGTTGCCAGCGCCCCAGGCAGAGGAGCCAGGCACCAACACAGGCTCCAGGCCACACAGCTCAGCTCGAGCCCCAGCTCGCAGAGAAGGGACTTGAAGAGCCTTCCTGCCTCTTAGGCCTCACCTGAAAGTCCACTCTCCCTTTCAAGGCCCAGGAGTCATAAGTGTTGCCTTGTTATTTCTGAGCCTATTTCAGAAATTAGTAGTCACTACTGCCAGGACCTGACTCTGTAGCTAGACCTAAGCTATTACTCTGAATTCTATTAAACTCAGAATGTTTTTCTATTTTATTAAAAAGTCAAAGGCAGGCGCGGTAGGTCACACCTGAAATCCCAGCACTTTCGGAGGCCAAGGCGGGCAGATCACCTGAGGTCAGGAGTTTGAAACCAGCCTGGCCAACATGGCGAAATGCTGTCTGTACTAAAAATACAAAAATTAGCTGGGCCTAGTAGTGTGCACCTGTAATCCTAGCTACTCAGGAGGCTGACACACAAGAATCACTTGAACCTAGCAGGATGGAGGTTACAGTAAGCCGAGATTGCATCACTGCACTCTAGCCTGGGCAACAGAGGGAGACTCCATCTCAAAAAAAAAAAGGTCAGATAGTGGTTATACATGAGTATATATTGTTATCAGCCTCATCAAAATGTACATTTTAAATCTGGGCATTTTTCACATGTAAATTATCTTTCAGTGAAGTTGATTAATAGCTTTGTTGTTTTCAAGCTCCCTATTTGAGTCACATGTGCAGCCAGAATTGAGAATCACTGGATTCTAGAATTCCTAAGGGCCCTTCCCCTAAACTCTCTAAAGCCTGTTTCTGAGATTCGTGTATGTGGTAGAGTTGATTCAGATGCTCAGCCAACGAGCGTCACAGGAACACAGAGCAGGAAGAGCTGGTACTTCAGGGCCCTCAACTGCTCTCCCTCTTTTTTATCCTGTCCACCAGGTGGCCCTGCTGCAAGCTCAGCTGACTTTGGAGCGGAAGCAGAAGCAGGACTACATCGCCCGCTCAGTACAGACCAGCCGTGAGCTAGCAGGCCTGCACCACAGCCTCTCACACTCACTTCTCGCCGTGGCCCAGGCCCCTGAGGCCACTGTCCTGGAGGCAGAGACCCGCAGGCTGGATGAGTCCCTGACTCAAAGTCTGACATCCCCAGGGCCAGTCCTGCTATACCCCAGCCCCAGCACTACCCAAGCCACTTCCAGGTAGCAGCCGCAGCCAGGAGCACACAGAAGACTGTACTGTGGGTCACGGCCCCTCTGCACACCTACAGGCTTGCCAAAGAAAAAGCCTGGCTCTGTTAGGCACCCAGGACCCCCAGGTCAGCAGGTGTTCCCAGGAAGAGGAAGTAAATCTGCAACACTTGGGAGGGCCCCAACTCACCTGGGAATGAGGCAAATTGCATTTGCTTGCTCCCTAATGGAATCACCCAGAGGAGTGCCTTGCCCTGGCTGAGGGACATCTACTGCCTCTCATCTAGAATTTATTTTCCTAGCACTTCACCACCTCCTTCAACTTCCCCTTCAACAATAAACCCTGGGATCTTTGCATTAGTTTTCTGCTGCTGTCTCCACTTGTGCAGCTGGGCAGCAGCACCACATCAAGGGAGTTTATCAGGGAAGAACTTGCCAAAGATTCCTGTCGAGGTAGCATGCGTTTATTGTACAGCATGCACTGGGGAAGGGTTACAGAAAACACACAAGACAAAGCCCCTGACCACAGAGAGCCTGCAGTCCAGTTGATGAGAACAGGCTAGCACTCATTTATGAGTCAGAGGCAATTCTGTGTACTGACTAGAAGAACTGTAGAACTTCCAGGGGCTGAGGAAGGGAGGCAGGAACTGGCCCTTGAAGGATGGAGTGGAGTCGAAGGTGTTGCCAAGCACACAGTGAGAAGACTGGTCTGACTGTGGCAGCGGGTTGGGGCTGAGCTTGGGTGGGTTAATGGGGGAGATTATGGAGGATTAAAAGAAGTTCTGGGGCCTCAAAAACACACTGTTGACCTTTAGCTAAAGTCAGAGTCTCTGAGTTCAGAACCTCCACATGGCCTCATTCCTCTTCTACTCTGGGTGAATGTCCTTGAGATGTCCCTTCCTGGGTATATCAGCTGGAACTGATCTGGCCCCCTGTAGTCTAGCCATGTGTCAAGCCAATCAGAAGGATGGACTATGGCAGAACTTCTCACCATGGGCTGGTCCTAGTAGAGGCTGGACAGAACCCAGCTCACAGGCTTAAGACCTAGTGCTGGCAACCTCCTCAAAGCCTCAAAATTGTTTTATTTTTTTAAGAGACAAGGTTTTGTCCTGTCTTCCAAACTGGAGTGCAGTGGCACAATCACGTCTTACTGCAGCCTGAAACTCCTGGGCTCAAGTGATCCTCCCACCTCAACCTCTCAAAGTGCTGAGATTATAGGTGTGAGCCACCATGCCCAACTGGAACAGTTTTCTTTAAAGAAGCAGGCCACTACCTTCCTCTGGCACTCCCACCATAATCTGGAATTCCTCTTCACTAAGCCTGGGGATGGAACTGAGACCTAGCTAAGAATCTGGGGGGATAAGAATAGCACCCACTCACCCAGACCTCCTAATTTGGAGCTCAGCCCCATTATGTCTCGTTGCACCACACAGAGTAGAAATAGGCTTGTTCACAGGGGCTAGAGTTTTGTTCCAGAAACCCACACGTGCAGCTCAGCAACAGATGCTTAGTGAAAACTTCTGAAACCCCAGAAACGGATCTGGGACCCCAGAAATGCTGTCCTGGTCCCTCCTTCCAGTCAGATTCCCGGTAACTCAAAATCCTTACCTAGCCTTTAGGCCTCGCCTTTCCTTTCCCTTTCTCTTTCCCTTTCCCTTTCCCTTTCCTTCCTTTCCCTTCTTCCTTTCCCTTCTTCCTTTCCCTTCCCTTCCTTTCCCTTCTTCCTTTCCCTCCCCTCCCCTCCCCTTCCCTCCCTTCGTCTTCCCTTCCCTTCATCTTCCCTTCGTCTTCCCTTCCCTTCGTCTTCCCTTCCCTTCGTCTTCCCTTCCCTTCGTCTTCCCTTGCCTTTGTCTTCCCTTTGTCTTCCCTTCCCTTTTTCTTCCCTTTTTCTTCCCTTTTTCTTCCCTTCCCTTTTTCTTCCCTTCCCTTCCCTTTTTCTTCCCTTCTCTTCCCTTCCCTTCCCTTTTTCTTCCCTTTTTCTTCCCTTTTTCTTCCCTTCCCTTTTTCTTCCCTTCCCTTTTTCTTCCCTTTTTCTTCCCTTCCCTTTTTCTTCCCTTCCCTTCCCCTCCCTTTTTCTTCCCTTCCCTTCCCTTTTTCTTCCTTTTTTCTTCCCTTCCCTTCCCTTTTTCTTCCTTCTCTTTCTTTCTTTTTTTTTTTTTTTTTTTTTGAGACAGAGTTTTGCTCTTGTTGCCCAGGCTGGAGTGCATTGATGTAATCTTGGCTCACTGGTGGCAACCTCCACCTCCTGCCTCAGCCTCCCGAGTAGCTGGGATTACAGATGTGCCACCATGCCTGGCTAATTTTGTATTTTTAGTAGAGACAGGGTTTCTCCATGTTGGTCAGGCTGGTCTTGAACTCCCGACCTCAGATGATCCACCCACCTTGGCCTCCCAAAGTGTTGAGATTACAGGGGTGAGCCACCGCACCCGGCCCCTTTAGGCCATTTCTATGCTAGGGGTTGTCAGAGACAAACAAGACTTCTCTTGGTTGTTCACTTGTTACGTCCTCCAGCCCTGGTTCTCAGGCTCGGGCTGACAGAGGGTCCCTGTGTTTTACCTTCGAGTTTCTTATCAGCATCATTTTCTGTAGGTCACGAGCCAGGTCCTCAGGCCCCGCATACCTTCTGGGCCTCAGAGAGGTTCTAGCAGCTGAAAGACATCTTAGAGGCTGCCAAGCAGGGTCTTTATTCAGGACTAGACTAATCTGTATTTGCTCTTTTTCCATCCAACCTTCAAGAGCCCCCAGCTCCATTATAGACCTCGGCCTAGGGTCTTCCCCTCACCAGATATTCAGAGCAGGGTTGGCCTTCAGTTCAAGTGTAGACCGTGCTCTTGCCCTCATACTCGAGCTTGTGGACGATCTTCCACTCCAGCTTTCTAAAGTACACTTTCCTTGCCCAGTAGCAGGATTGCCTCTGTGGAGTATTCCACCAATAATGGTGACAACTGCTGTTTTCATCAGCTCCAGACCCAAAGAGACCTGAAGTGGGGAAGAGTGAAGGAAGGAATATGTGTTATCGAGGGGGGACCCAACTTTGCCTAAGGGCATGAGGCCAGAGCCTCCTTTCCTGACCTTGTCACATGTGGCAGGGCATAACCAGAATGGTGAATCCAGCAGATGGGAGGAGTCCCTGGTAGTCCAGCCAGTTCTTGTGGATGTACTTGAGGAAGGTGTAATTGGTCGCCAGAACATGCAGGGAGTAGAGGTTAGAGCTCAGCCACAGAGGTTATCTTCTTGCAGAAAACTTTCCCCCTTCCTAATCTTGTCTGCTTTGATAGAAGCTAGTACTGGCTGGAAAGGCCTGAAAGCAGAAGGGGACAAGAGTCGTTAGAGACTGGGCAATGTTCTTGTTCCTGGGGAGTGCTGGGATCTGGTGGGTGCTGCCCCTGTTCTCTCAAGGATCCCGCGTGCTTTGTGTGTTAGAGCAGTGACCATCACCTCCCAACCCAATGACCTTTGCTCCTCTGCTTTCCACGTGGGACTACCAGCACTCTGAAGGCAGAAAAACTGCCTGGCATGAATGTACCCATTAAAAAAGGAGAAGCTAGTGGTGTATGTTGGGGTAAGGAGGGTGGGGAGTGTACAGTTACAGGCTGCACAGGGAGGGCAAGATCAGTGTTGGCACCAAAGTGCCAAAGGCTGTCTGCGCCAGGTCTGGGGTCCCCACTGGTCATACTGCCGGATAAAACCATTGCAGTCCACACTAGGTCTGGAGGCTTAGACACCCACAGCATGTGGGTGTTCTCATGCAGGCCATGAGTATTTGGGGTGCTTTAAATGCAGGGGGGTTCTATTGTCCACATTATTCTCAAAGCCCAGAATAGTCCCTGTTTCATTCTACAGAGATAGGAAGGCACTGGGGCTCACAGAGTGGTGCTGCTTCCCACCCTCGCCCTCCTGCCCCCACCTGAGCACAGTGTGGTGCTCAGTGATGGTTATCCTATGTTCCAAATATGCATGACCCAGGACTGGCACAGTCGGAGCTCGGGGTCTAGCTGTGATGTGGGGATCAGTTGGAGTAGCTTCTTGACCAGCCGGAATTGGGTTGGGTGTCCTAGCATTGCTGCCTATGGAGAACAACACAGACTGCTTATCACTCACCCCTGGTTCCAGTACCAAGGAAAGGCTGGAGCTATTGGAGCTAGAGGCCCAGCAGAGGAAGGGATCAAGGAGAGGATGCAGCCCAGAGCCCAGGACCGAGCATCCACCGGCCTCTGGAGATGGGGTGGTCTCCAGTCACTTCAGGGCTTCAGGGCCCATCTGAAGTGCGGATCAAACCAGGCAGACACCCTTCTGGTGAAGGCAGGCTTTGCAGATGCAGGACTGAATTGAGCAGCCACAGGACCTCCGTGGCTCTGGGGCCAGTGGCAGAACTTCTAGAAGTACCTATGGGGTAGGAAACCCCAGCCACAAAAGCAGCGAGGTGACCTCCAGGCCTGAGGCTTTGCCTGCAGCCCTCATCTCAGTCCATGGGACAGATCCCTGGTTTTTTTAGTTTGGCCTTGGGGCAGATGACACCTTCAGCTGTCCAGCCTGCAATACCTCACCTCCTGCCTTCTGCCCCACTACCCTGCAGAGCAGAGGAATGGGGCCAGGGGCAGGGAAGAGGAAGAAGCAAGAGCTGCCAGTGTGCTCCAAACCAAGAGACCCCTCCACATGATTCTGGGCACAACTGAGGAGGGGTGCAAGTTCAACTCTGCTCACCACACTTAAGAAGCAGGCAAGGGAGGAGGAAAGGCAAAAACATGGAGTCCTGAGGCCCTTTTACTCCCTCTACCCTGTTGGAGGTGAGGATGAGAGGTGAGACTTTGTTGGACTGTGCTCCTGGCCAGTTGATCTCACCCAAATCATTACATCAGTAGCCTGGTCACAGGGTGGACACTCTGACCTCTTAGCCTTTCGTTGCCAATGCTACCAGCCCTATATATGCCCTTATGGGGCCTGATCTTGACTCAGCTAGGCGGGCTTGGAGGTAAAATATTGAATGGGTCGGGGTAGGAGGAGAGATGAGTCTCTGCCAAGGCTGTGTGATGGGTCATTTGAGAGAGTGAGTATTCCCTATTCCCAGCACATGGCCATTTATTTAGAGCCAGGGAGGGGGACAAGAATTCTTTTTTTTTTTTTTTGTTGAGACGGAGTCTCGCTCTGTCGCCCAGGCTGGAGTGCAGTGGCCGGATCTCAGCTCACTGCAAGCTCCGCCTCCCGGGTTTACACCATTCTCTTGCCTCAGCCTCCCGAGTAGCTGGGACTACAGGCGCCCGCCATCTCGCCCGGCTAATTTTTTTTGTATTTTTTTAGTAGAGACGGGGTTTCACCGTGTTAGCCAGGATGGTCTCGATCTCCTGACCTCATGATCCGCCCGTCTCGGCCTCCCAAAGTGCTGGGATTACAGGCTTGAGCCACCGCGCCCGGCCAAGAATTCTTAATCAAATGTGATTCTTCCTTAATTACTACTAGTTGTTCAGGTGAGGGAATCAGGGAAGGCTGTTACGCAGTGCCAGATTAATAATCCACACGTTGCCCCTGCACCTCCTGTCCTGGTTTCCTATCAAAGCCTCTCCTGTATCTGTGAACATTCCAGCCCCGCAGGTCAGATTGCTGGCCAGGAGTAGTCTCACATTCTAGCTGACTGATAACCTTGGCTTCTGCTGTTGCATGTGGTTTGATGACTCATGCTGGAGCCTTTGGCTATAACTCTCTTCCCTGTATAAGGGCCATCTCTGAAGTTTGTCTGCCCAACTCCATTACCTGGTGAATGAGATTGGCTGGCTGCTGCTCCTGCCCCAGCTATTCAGTCATTTGGCAAATACTCATTTAAACAAAGCTCCACAAGGAGCTCCGAGAAGGAGCTCACCTCTAGGTACACAGAACCTGGACACAGATGAAAGTTTGCAGAATGACCCAGTTGTGCAGAGGAGACCCACTGGCTGCTCTCAGTGAGGCCAGGGAGAGTCAAACAGAGCATCTTGGACAAAGAGAGGACTTGAAGGCCCTTTCAAAGTGTTTGTCAAGTCAGTTGGATGCACAGGATGTGTGGAGTCGAGGGGTACCTCTAGGAGCAATGGCAGGTGTTATCAGTTCATTCAGGTTAGACCTCTGAGCAGACAGTAGAAACGTCAGCCACAGGTGAGCATAAGCTCATACCCCCCATTGAAGGCTGTAGTCTTTTTTTTTTTTTTTTTTTGAGACGGAGTCTCGCTTTGTCGCCCAGGCTGGACTGCAGTGGCCGGATCTCAGTTCACTGCAAGCTCCGCCTCCTGGGTTTTTTACGCCATTCTCCTGCCTCAGCCTCCCGAGTAGCTGGGACTACAGGTGGCCGCCACCTCGCCCGGCTAGTTTTTTGTATTTTTTAATAGAGACGGGGTTTCACCATGGATGGTCTTGATCTCCTGACCTTGTGATCCACCCGTCTCGACCTCCCAAAGTGCTGGGATTACAGGCTTGAGCCACTGCGCCCGGCCTGAAGGCTATATTCTTGTCCCACAGGGCAGAGCACATGGCAAGTGGCACACTGACTCAGATACCAGGCACTGGGAAAAGTGGGAAACCATGGTCACAGACTCTACATCCCCCTGCCCTGTTGGCCTCCATCCCTTCCTCAACCGTCCGCAGAACACCTTCCAGCACATTAGCTGCTGCCTCCCTCTGGACCTATTCAGTCCTCAAGGGTGCCCTGCTAAAGGCTGGGCTGAAGGCTAAGAGGAGAGGTGGCATTCAATGTGTCCTGTGGCCTCCCTTGGGTTGATGAAGGGGTTGATGCCCAATAGAGTCCTTCATCTTGGCATTCAGCCCAGGGGACAGCTGCCAAGGGAAGGCTTGGCAATCAAGGGCGATGGAGATAAGAATGAAAAGGGGCACCACCCTGTGCCAAGGCTGGCATGGTGTATATCTGAAAGAGAAGCTGCCTATTCACAGCGTAGGGTTGTCAAGCTGGAGGCAGGGAGAGAAAAGCAAGAGCTTTTTGGTTCCTCTTAAGGATAGAATCTATAGGAAAACGTTGTAATCGGGTTAAAAATAAATTTCCCATCCATCCAGACTTTTTTCTTTGGTAGACTTTCTTGTCGTCTATTTAAAATGAAACAAGTGCATGTACGTGGTTAAGAAATTTTAGCTAGGAATGATGGCGCGTGCCTGTAGTCCCAGATACTTGGGGGGCTGAGGCAGGAGGATTGCTCGAACCTCAAAGGTCAAGGCTGCAGTGAGTCCAGATCATGCCACTGCACTCCAGCCTGAGTGATGAAGTGAGACCCTGTCTCAAAAAAAAAAAAAATTAAATTAAACAGTGCCAGGCTTGGGGGCTTATGCCTGTAATCCCAGCACTTTGGGAGGCCTAGGCAGGCAGATTGCTTGGGCTCAGGAGTTCAAGACCACCCTGGGCAAAAAATATAAAAATTAGCTTGGTGTGATGATGTGCCTGTAGTCCCAGCTACTCGGGAGGCTGACCTGAGCCCAGGGAGGTCGAGGTTGCAGTGAGCCATGATCATGCCACTGCACTCACTCCAGCCTGGGCAACAGAGCAAGACTGTCTCAAAATAAAAAAGGAACTTAAATGAAAAGAAGACGGCAGTTTCCTACCTCATTGTTCTCAAGCTCCTCTTCAGAGGCAGCCATTTTTTTTTTTTAACTATGTTTTTCTACTGGCTCACTTTATTCCTCTAAAATAGTAACTTGTCTGTGTGGTACCATAACGGGTTCAGTATCTGACATGATGCTGCGCTGCCTACACCTTTGGGGATTCTTGGATCCTGACTGAGCTACCTCATTCCTAGACACCTGGTATACCACAATGCATCAGGGATGTGGGTAAATGTGCTTTTGGTTTATGTGGAATATTTGCATTTTGTTAGGTTGTGTGTGGTGGTTGAGTAGCCAAGAGGGTAGCATGCGGTGGATATTTGTTTTAAATATACAGCAACTGGAAACTCATTTACTGAGGCTATTTAGTTACCCTGAACTGTTTCTACCAAAAAAGCAGGATAAATGCTCCCTCAACACACACCTTTAATTACCAATTTTTAGAGTAAAAGGTTGAGTATCATTATGAGCTCAAAGTTTTTTATATATTCACTATGGTTCAATCATGACAGTTGCTATTTTTGATGCTGAAATTGCTGCAAATCTAATGTCCAAGTTTTCTTTGTACCTGTCTAGGCCTAGAATCTTTTAGTGGAAAAAAAAGCATTTAGAAGACAAAAATCAGACTGAGCACAGTGGCTCATGCCTGTAATCCTAGCACTTTGGGAGGCTGAGGCAGGTGGATTGCCTGAGCTCAGGAGTTTGAGACCAGCCTGGGCAACACAGTGAAACCCCGTCTCTATTAAAATACAAAAAATTAGCGGGGGGTGGCAGTGTGTGCCTGTAGTCCCAGCTACTCAGGAGGCTGAGGCAAGAGAACTGCTTGAACCCAGGAGGCGGAGGTTGCAGTGAGCTGAGATCGCGCCACTGCACTCCAACCTGGGTGGCAGAGTGAGACTCCGTCTCCAAAAAAAAAATACAAAAAACAAAAAACAAAATCTGGGTTGCAGGGTTGATCATTGCTAATGGGGTGTAATAGGTGTTCAGATGACAGAGGGAGAAAATGTACTTTGTAAATTGTTAGTTCATTGAGGTTATGATTGCGCAACAATGTGAACATACTTAATGCCACTGAACTTTATTGCCATTGATAACTTTTAAATGGTAAATTTCATGTATATTTTGTCACAATAAAAAGTTTGAAAATTGAGTTCATAATATTTCCAGTTTGGGCCGAGCACAGTGGCTCATGCCTCTAATCCCAGCACTTCGGGAGGCTGAGGTGGGTGGATCACAAGGTCAGGAGTTCGAGACCAACCTGACCAACATGGTGAACTCCCATCTCTACTAAAAATAAAAATTATCTGAGTGTGGTGGTCACCCAGGCTGCAGTACAGTGGTACAATGTCAGCTCACTGCAACCTCTGCCTCCCAGACTCAAGTGATTATCCTACCTCAGCCTCCCAAGTAGCTATGATTACAGGCACCCACCACCACGCCTGGCAAATTTTTGTATTCTTAGTAGAGACGGAGTTTCACTATTTTGGCCAGGCTGGTCTCAAAACTCCTGACCTCAAATGATCAGCCTCCCTCGCCCTCCCAAAGTGCTGGGATTACAGGCATAAGCCACCACGCCTGACCTGTGTTTAGCTTCTAATGGTGTTAATATAAGTAGTTATTTACTTATTCAAGACCAGCCTCGGCAATATAGTGAGACCTCATCTCTACAAAAAAAATTTTAAATTAGTTGAGGGTGGTAGCACGCACTGATAGTCCCAGCCATTCAGGAGGCTGATGTTGGAAGGATCACCTGAGCCTGGGAGGCAGAGGTTGCAGTGAGCCATGATCATGTCACTGCACTCTATCCTGGGTGACAGAGTGAGATCCTATCTCTAAATAATAATAATAATAATACCAACACTATAATAAAAATACTGAGTGAAGTTTTTTAAAAAATTTTTTTTCTTTTTTGAGATAGTGTCACTCTGTCGCCCAGGCTGTGAGTGCAGTGGTGCAATCTTGGCTTACTGCAAACTCCGCCTCCCAGGTTCAAGTGATTCTCCTGCCTCAGCCTTCTGAGTAGCTGGGATTACAGGTATGCACCGCTACGTCTAGCTAATTTTTGTATTTTTAGTAGAGATGGGATTTCACCGTGTTGGTCGTGCTGGTCTTGACCTCCTGACCTCGTAATCCACCCGCCTAGGCCCCCCAAAGTGCTGGGGTTACAGGTGTGAGCCGTTGCACCTGGCCTAAAATTTCTTTGTAGTTCTTTTTGTCCTCAGAGACTATCCTACAAAGAATATACAAGGAACTTGAAATAATTGAGTTAATAACTTGAGTTAAAGGAACTTGAAATAATTATTTCTCTGGTGTTTATATTATCAATTAAATATATAGTTAGGTCCATTTGATGTGTTTCCAACTTCAGGATTCTTTTTTTTCTCATTTAATTTTATTTTTTGATAAGATACAGCATAAAAGAGTCACATGGTGATAAGACAGAATCAGTAATAGAATGTAGCCCTTTAATGCCACCACAAATCCAGAGAGAGCAATAAGCTAGGGTTTTATTCAGCAGCAGAGCGATCTCCATCCAGGGTCTGCTTGAAACCCCAGTCCCTCTCTGACACCACAAGGTCCCCTTGGCTACCTGTCAGCCTCCTGGGGACCGCAATGGAAACATCTCAGCCGTAGACATCAATCTTCCTCTCACACTGCAGTTTCAAGATGATCTGTATTCTGCTGGGAAATTTTGCGTGGTGCTCTCAAACCAATATTTGTCATCCCGGTATGGGACCACCAACAAACCAAACAAGGACACCTGGAAGATGCGATAAGACAAGAGATGGTGGTGGGGTAACGGCCTGCCCCCATGCACACCTATCATGCCTTCAGCACCACTCACTCAACCGCTAGTGGGCCAGGCTTCGTCTTGGAGCTGGGAGGAGAATGGAGTTCACCTTCTTCAAGGAAGACAGACTCTCAATACTCATAGTGACCCCAGAGCCCAGAAAAGAGAGCATCAACTAGTTGTTCTTCATTATATATTGAGAGAAGAGAGGATTCCCCGTGGCGACAAGGGAAGGGCATTCCAGGCAGAGGGAGCAGGGTGTGAGAAGGCGTGAGGCAGCTGGTATGTCTGGGGAACCCCAAGAAACCCAGTGTGGGAGTCCGGGAGAGAAGAGAGGGATCAGATCATGTAGGGTGTTGAAAGCCAGGCAGAAAGTTTTAGATTTAATGGGAAGTCCCTGGGAAGACAGATTTTTTTGTTTGTTTTTTGAGACGGAGTTTTGCTCTTGTTGCCCAGACTGGAGTGCAGTGGCACGATCTTGGCTCACCACAACCTCCGCCTCCTGGGTTCAAGTGATTTTCCTGCCTCAGCCTCCCAAGTAGCTAGGATTACAGGCATGCGCCACCATGCCCGGCTAATTTTGTATTTTTAGTAGAGACGGGGTTTCTCCATGTTAGTCCGGCTGGTCTTGAACTCCTGACCTCAGGTGATCAGCCTGCCTCGGCCTCCCAAAGTGCTGGGATTACAGGCGTGAGCCCCCACGCCCGGCCAAGAAGACAGAAATTTTGAGTGGCAGAGGAGTGAAAGTCTGTGAGTTGCAGGAGATATCTTACCTGGTCACAGGTATGCAAGGCATACAACAGAGCCACAAACCCCAAGGACAGATACTGACTGTGGTTCTCCAGTCAACTTTCCTTGATATACCTGAGGAAGTAGAGGCTGATCACCAGCACCTAGGAAGATGGAGAAGGGGACTGACCTGAAGCCTGTCCCATGGCTACCCACCATCATGTTGTCCTACCACTTTCCCCTTTCCTTCCTGGGGCCCTCACCCAGGAAAGAAAATCTTTGCTGTCTGGTTCCACCAGGAACCTGGACCATCTGAAATCTAAAAAGAAACTGAGGTTTGGGAGGATTTCAGAGTCATTTGACAAGCAACCTTCAGCCTTAAGTAAGCCTTGGGGGTCCCCCAGTATCCAGCCAGGGTATCTTTGGAGTCGCCTTTGTCACCCTCTACAGTGACCTCCCTCCCTGACATACCCAGGGTTTTTTTGCTTCCACATGCTTGTCTGCTTATGCAGTACACTTATGAACCACTCCAGACCAGATGAATTCAAGGGAAGCAGCGGCAGTTGGATACCGGGGTCCTGAGGGCTGGCAATCCCAGGGTACATAATGCACATAGTGGTCCTATTCTCCACATCTGCCTCAAAGCCTTGGACAGGGGCCTGGTTCGTCCTGAAAAGGAAGTCAGGATGGTCATTTAGAGGAGGAAGAGGCTTGGGCTTGGCCTTGGTCTCCACCTCCTACCCTGCACCCACCTGAGGACCACTTCATGTTGATTAATCCTGAAACCAAGGCCAGAGCTCCGTGGAGACCTTGAGTTTCCCACCACTGCACAGAACCGGCAGTTGGATACCACATGGCCCAGTGGGCATGGGGGAGGTGCTTTAATCAGCTGCTGCTGCTTATTCGCAACCTCCTTCTCTGACTTGACTCCCTTGAGTCCCTAGGAGCATAGGAGGGAAGAATTTAGGGGCTTGACCCAGCCTCCACCTACCTGTGGAAGAAGATTAGAGCCTGGGGCCATGATGGAGAGATGGCTAGGACCTGGGGTTGGGTCAGGGATTGGACCAAGACTAAGTTTGTGCACTGACCAACCACAATATCAGAGCATCACTGGACATGGGATCCTGTGGCTTCTGTAGGGGTTCAACGGTGCTGTCGAAGCATCTGTCAAACCAGTCAGACTCATCAGGCATGTGGAGGCAGGCAGAGCACATCTGGACCTCAGATAAGCAGTTGCATTTTCTGGAAAAGTTGCTGGGACAGTGGCAGATTCCCGGGTGTATTTTGGCCATATTACGGAGATCGTTCTGGCTGGAGTGTTGGTGTAGGAAGGAGGCAATCAGCCACAATGAAAGGACATAGGCAGCCACCAGGCCCAAACTCCTGTATCGAATCAGAATCTTTGGCCCTGACGATGGTGCCCCCGGCAGACAGTAGATTGGCCCTGACACCTGGCACCAGGAAGGAGAAGAGGCTGGGGCCACAGACGTCCCCAGCATCCCCCGTCCTAATGGCTTCCATCCCTTTCTCAACCCTTGACACTACACCTCCTCCCAACACCTTGCTCCTGCCTCCCTGGTCACCTACTGGTCACTACTGGAACTGCCAAAACCTGACCTAGAGGCAGAAAGAAAGGGAGAGAGGACACTTTTGTGTTCCGTGGCCTCCCTGAGGAAACTGATGCCTAATGGGGTCTTCTGTGCCAGCCCAGTGATATCAGGGACTCATCACAGAGGCCACATTGTGACCTACTCCACTAAGGCCCCTCCTTCGCCTTGGCATTCAGCCCAGAGCCCAAATGACCAGGGAGGTGTGGTAGTCAAGGGTCCAGGGGACAGGAGGGCACAGAGGGAAAGGTTGGGACAGGAGGGCACAGAGGGAGAGGTTGTGTCCAGGCTGGGGTGGGTGAGCAGGAGACAAAGAGGGAAACAGAAGGACCACCTTGGCGATGGCTCACACCTGTAATCTCAGAGCTTTGGGAGGCCAAGGCAGGAGGATCCCTTGAGTCCAGGAGTTCAAAAAGGGCCACCTGGAATCTTCTGAAGAGAATTTACTATACTGATGAAAGTGAATATTTGGTACCTTTAACCCTTAACACCTCTCAGGGGTGGACTTTTTGAGAACTGTTTTTTGTTTGTTTGTTTGTTTGAGATGGAGTCTTGCTCTGTTGCTCAGGCTGGAGTACAGTGGCATGATCTTGGCTCACTGCAACCTCCGCCTCCTGGGTTCAAATGATTCTCTTGCCTCAGTCTACCGAGTAGCTGGGACTACAGGTGCACGCCACTGTGCTCAGCTAATTTTTTTTTTTATTTTTAGCAAAGACAGGGTTTCACCATGTCGGCCAGGCTGGTCTCAAACTCCTGAGCTCCAGTGATCTGCCTGCCTTGTCCTCCCAAAGTGCTGGGATTACAGGCTTGAGCCACCACGCCCAGCCAATCCAGTATATATCTTACACTTATAAGTATACCTAAATTCAAACCGTTTTGTCAGAAACGCATGATTTATAAATTTGATAAAATCGTACAGTCAAAAAAGATTTACATACCCAAGTTATAACAAGCATACTGAAAAGTTTTCTAAGAACTGAATTGTTTTTAAATTTAGATTAATGAAAATAAATTTAAAATTTCCTTGCTCACTTGCACTTGCTACATTTCAAGGGTTCATCCATCATATTGGATGGCACAGAACTACAGGCTAATTTAATTCTAAAAGTCAACAGTCTACTATCAGTGTTTACATTATTGTAACTGGATAAATATTTCCTATAGAGTTTGTAAATGAACTAAGACGACTTTTTTTTTTGTTCATGAGTTCATGATAACTTTTTTTTTTTTTTTGAGACAGTTTCACTCTTGTTTTCCAGGCTGGAGTGCAATGGTATGATCTCGGCTCACTGCAGCCTCTGCCTCCTGGGTTCAAGCAATTCTCCTGTCTCAGCCTCCCGAGTAGCTGGGATTACTGGTGTGCACCACCACACTCAGCTCATTTTTGTATTTTTAGTTGAGACGGAGTTTCATCATATCAGTCATGCCCAGCCTTTTGTTCATGGTAACTTTCTAAGAAAGGGTATGGCTCGGCCGGGCGCGGTGGCTCAAGCCTGTAATCCCAGCACTTTGGGAGGCCGAGACGGGCGGATCACAAGGTCAGGAGATCGAGACCATCCTGGCTAACACGGTGAAACCCTGTCTCTACTAAAAATACAAAAAACTAGCCGGGCGAGGTGGTGGCGCCTGTAGTCCCAGCTACTCGGGAGGCTGAGGCAGGAGGATGGCGTGAATCTGGGAGGCGGAGCTTGCAGTGAGCTGAGATCTGGCCACTGCACTCCAGCCTGGGTGACAGAGCGAGACTCCGTCTCAAAAAAAAAAAAAAAGAAAGGGTATGGCTCACGCCTGTAATCCTAGCCCTTTGGGAGGCCGAGGCAGGCGGATCATGAGGTCGAGAGATCGAGACCATCCTGGCTAACACAGTGAAAACCCGTCTGTACTACAAATACAAAAAATTAGCTGGGCATGGTGGCGGGCGCCTGTAGTCCCAGCTACTCAGGAGGCTGAGGCAGGAGAATGGTGTGAACCCGGGAGGCAGAGCTTGCAGTGAACAGAGATCATGTCACTGCACTCCAGCCTGGGCAACAGAGCGAGATTCTGTCACACAAAAAAAAGGGGGACGGGGTATGTAGGAGATAAAACTTCTAAGTCTGCATGTCTAGAAAAGACATTCTGCTTGCAAGAGGTAGAATTGTGTTACTAAAAAAAAAAAAAATGTTTAAGTTCTAACCCCTGATACTTATAAATGTATTTGGAAGTAGGGCCTTTGCAGATACAATGAAATTAAAATGAGATCATGCTGGATGAGAATGGGCCCTAATCCAATGACTAGTGTTTTTATAAGATGAGGGAAATTGGCCCGGCATGGTGACTCATGCCTGTGATCCCAGCACTTTGGGAGGCCGAGGCAGGCAGGTCACTTGAGGCTAGGAGTTTGAGACCAGCTGGCCAACATGGCGAAACCCAGTCTCTACTAAAATACAAAAAATTAGCCAGGCGTGGTGGTGGGCACCTGTATTCCCAGCTGCTTGGGAGGCTGAGACAGAAGAATTGCTTGAACCTGGGAGGCAGAGGTTGCAGTGAGCTGAGATTGTGCCACTGCACTCCAGCCTGGGTGACAGAGCAAAACTCCATCTCAAAAAAAAGAGATGAGGGAAATTTGGAAACAGAAGACACAGGGGAGTATGTATGCCATGTGATGATCGAGGTAGAGACTGGAGTGATGCTCTGATGCAGGGCAGGCAATCCCCAGAATTGGGCTTAGTCTGAGAGGGTTCTTGGCTTTGCCCTGATGCGATCCAGTGGTGTTAGCAACTTGTATTGAAGCGGCATTGCACAGCAGCAGCAGAGATGCACTGCTCCTTGTGGAGGAGGGCTACCCCATAGGCAGTGTGCCCAGAGTCAGCAGCTCAGCAGCAGCTCTGCAATCCTATTTATACCCACTTTTAATTACATGCAAATTAAGGGATGAATTATGCAGAAATTTTCCAGGCACAAGCAGTCCTCCTGCCTCAGCCTCGCAACATGTTGGGTGTGAGCCACTGTGCCCAGCCAAAAGTCTGATTTTTTATTCTTTGTTAACTGTAGTGGTTGAATTCTTGATCTTGGTCAACAGACTGGTAAACTTCAGAGAAAAACAATTCGCTGGCTAAATATTTAGTAGTTTACAGGATGATGCAAAAGCTAGAGAACCAGGTTCAGTCTATCAGGAGATGCAAAACATGGCCAAAGACTATCCCAGGAATGGCCCACCTGGAATGCTACCACTGCTGCCAACACAACTGGGCCCTTGACACTGTGGTAGTTTCAGTATGGCAGATTCTTTTCAGCTCTTCCCACTAGGAAGAGCAGTTCAGGCCGGGCGCGGTGGCTCAAGCCTGTAATCCCAGCACTTTGGGAGGCCGAGACGGGCAGATCACGAGGTCAGGAGATCGAGACCATCCTGGCTAACACTGTGAAACCCCATCTCTACTAAAAACTGAGATCCGGCCACTGCACTCCAGCCTGGGCGACAGAGCGAGACTCCGTCTCAAAAAAAAAAAAAAAAAAACTAGCCGGGCGAGGTGGCGGCGCCTGTAGTCCCAGCTACCCGGGAGGCTGAGACAGGAGAATGGTGTAAACCCAGGAGGCGGAGCTTGCAGTGAGCTGAGATCCAGCCACAGCACTCCAGCCTGGGTGACAGAGCGAGACTCTGTCTCAAAAAAAAAAAAAAAAAAAAGGCAGTTCATTTCCCCACTTCTTGGATCTTGGATCACTTTATGACTTGATCTGACCAATAGAATGCTGCAGAAGTGACACTGTAAGGGCTAGGCACAATAATTCACACCTGTAATCCAAGCACTTTGGGAGGCCAAGGCAGGAGGACTGCTTGAGCCTAGGAGTTCAAGGCCATCCTGGCCAACATAGCGAGACCCCCTTTCTATAAAAACAAAAATTAAACTTAACTGGGTGTGGTGACATGCATTTGTAGTTCCAGCTACTCAGGAGGCTGAGGTGGGAGGATCCCTTGAGCCCAAGAGATTGAGGCTGCAATAAGCCATGATTGTGCCACCCCATTCCAGCCTGGGCAACAGAGCAAGCTCCTGTCTTAAAAAATTAAAAAATTAAAAAATAATAAAAAAGCGAATTGGAACTGAGGCATCTAAAAAAGCTGGCAACCTCAAAATGCTAAACCTTCTGTGAAAAGCTGGGCCCAAAACAAAACAAACAAACCAAAAAAACCCTCACCCTTATCGAAATGGGTAAAGAGCCTCCCCCAACAACTCAAAGTCTGGGTTTGCACTTGGCATGAAATTGAATCTAAACTTATACCTCCTACAGGATCCAGGGGACCAGGCAAAGAAATTAACTCAAATATTGCTCCTGAGATCTGGAAGGCACGTCTGGCCCTTCCCTCCCAGACACTGTGGTTGCAGGTAAGACAATCAGGCCAGCATTTTATTCCATACCAGACTGATCTCCATACAATTTCCTCTTGCCCTTTACCCCCAGAGAAATAGGACTTGTGTGGACTCAGCTCGGCTGAGCTTGTGTGAGCAGAGGGCTTGTCCACATGCTAGCTGATGGATGACTTCGATTTCTGCTTCTGCACTACACGTGGGCAGTATTTCCTCGGAGCCCTTGGTCTGATTATCCTCCTCCCAGTGATAGAAACACTTTCCTCGCTATTCTGATCCAAATCCAAAGAGGGTGACCTAGTGGATGAAAGAGGGACATATGTGTCAGCAGGCGGACTCCTGTCCTCATCCCTGCCTTCCTTCACTCAGCATCTGGGATGACAGGTTGCCGCTGGGAGCTGGGAGGAGACTGGAGCTCACCACCAGGAAACAGACTCTGGACACTCTCCTAGAGTCACTGAGGAGTCCAAAAAAGAGAATGTCAACTCGCTTCTTCTCATAATATTGGAGAAAGAGAGGGGAACCCCCCAGGACATTAAGAGAAGGGCATTCCAGGCAAACAGAATGGTGCATGAGGCAGCTCATGTGTCTGGGGATTTCTACGAGCCCATGATGGGAGCCTGGGAGACAGGAGGCAAGGGGAGGAGTCAGAACATGTAGAGTCTTTTTTTTTTTTTTTTTTTTTGAGATGGAGTCTCGCTCTGTCACCAGGCTGGAGTGCAGTGGCACAATCTCGACTAACTGCAACCTCCGCCTCCCGGGTTCAAGCAATTCTTCTGCCTCAGCCTCCCGAGTAGCTGGGACTACAGGCATGTGCCACCATGCCTGGGTATTTTTTGTATTTTTAGTAGAGATGGAGTTTCACCATATTGGCCAGGCTGGTGGCGAACTCCTGACCTCATGATCTACCCGCCTCAGCCTCCCAAAGTGTTGGGATACAGGCATGAGCCACTATGCTTGGCCTACATGTAGAGTCTTGAAAGCCAGGCAGAAAACTTTAGACTCCATGCTGAAGGCATTGAGGAGCAGGAATTTTAAGAGAAGATACAAGAATCTTTCCTGCCTGGGCACAGTTGTGCAAGACACAGAACAGAGCCTTGGGCCCCAGGGATGACGCTGACCCTGGTAAGGCAGCCAGTTGTCCTGCTTGCACCTGGGGAGGAAGGGGGAGGGAGCTGACCTGGGGCCCTTCCCACAGCAACATCCTACCCCTTTTCCTATTCCCCCTCACCATGTCTTTGCTATCTTCCACTCCACTAGGGAACCAGACCATCTTCCAAAATCTGAGAAAGAATTGAAGGTGGGGGAGTTTGGGCCATAAGACCTGGGAAAATCCTGCAAGTGTCCCCAGTAAGCCAATAGAAGGTCTTTCCAGAGCCCCTGCTGTTATTCCCTGCAGTGACCTCCCCTCACCCCCACACAGAGAGTTTGGGGACACCTCCTCCATCACCTCATCACTTAGATCATCTGAAGTCCACACCAGGTCAGAGAGCTTCTGCAGTAGCATCTCCAGCTGCATCCAGGAGCCCTGGTCACTGGCATTCCTGGGATAGATGAAGCATTGTGGGTGGTTTGGTTCCTCACCTTCATCTCAAAGCCCTAGACTTGGGGCCCACTTCATCTTGGGAAGGGGAGCAGTCACTGATGGAACTGTGGGGCAGGCCTGGCCCTCCTGCTCCCGCCCTCTCCCCAGCACCCACCTGAAAACCACAGGGTATTGGTCGATGTCGTTGCCAAGGGTGAAGCCCTGCAAGGTATGTGGGCACCCCAACAGCACACAAGTCCCATAATAGAAATCAAAATGGCTCACCGAGAGCCTGGGAATCACTTTAGACAGCTTCCTCCACGATTTCCCAAGCTGGCTCCCTGAGTTCATGCCCTGGAAACAGGAAGAGGGAAATTGGGGGCTGGGCCCAGGGGAGAGAAAACAGAGCTGGGTGGATAAGATCTCCATCCAGAGACTGTGAAGACAGGGCCAAGGGCAGGGATTTGGGCGGAAGGTGGGAAATGGGTGAGGCCCAGGAAGCATGGCAGATAGGACCGGGCCCAGTATTGGCCACTGACCAACCACCAGAGCACAGTGTCAGAGGTCACAGGCTCTCTTGTCCTCAACAGGTACCCCATGGTCTTCCTGGAGCATGCATCAAGCCAGTTCCATTTGTCGGCTGTGTGGCCACAGGAGGAGGAGTTGAGGGTCTCAGAAGGGCAGCCATACTTCCCAGAACTGAACCAAGGGCAGTTGCAACGCCGTAGTACCAAGTACATTTGTTTTTCCTGGGGTGCTGATTCAGGTGTCAGATCCAGATAGGGGGTCATCAGCCAGAGGATGAGCATCCAAAAGACCCACAGGACAAAAATCTGCCAGCGCTTCATGTCTGCCCCAGGTAGTAGCTCCTGTGGTGGGCTGCAGACTGGCTTCTCTACCTGGAAGGACAAGGGGCTGAGGCCACAGGCAGCACCAGCTTCCCTCTGTCCTGTTGGCCTCCACAGCTCCCCGTCCCTCCAACCTCCACCTCCTTCCAACCCCTCCTCCTGCCTCACTATCCATTTGCTCACCCCAAAAAAGAACTCTGACTGGGCATGGGGTGGAAGAGGCCAGGGCAGAGAGATAGCATGTGGCTAGCCCTGCAAGGGGAAGGAATACCTCAGTGGGGCCCTTGGTGTTATCCCAGTTATATCATAGATCTCATCACAAAGTACACATTGTGACCTCCCTCCTTTAGCCTGCCTGGAAAAAGCCACCACCTTTCTCTGACACCCGAATAACCTCCACTGGATGTAAGATACATGAGGACAGGGACTCAGCTAGTCTCTCTTCTTCACCTCTGCAGCTCTAAGACTTAGAATTATTTAATAAATATTTATGGATAAATAAACAGGGGTTTGAGAGGGAATTTTTGTTGTTGTTGTTGTTGTTGTTCTTGAGACGGAGTTTTTGCTCTGTCGTCCAGGCTGGAGTGCAGTGACGTGATCTTGGCTCACTGCAACTTCTGCCTGCCAGGTTCAAGCAATTCTCATGCCTCACCCTCCCAAGTAGCTAGGACTACAGGCATGTGCCACCATGCCTGGCTAATTTTTGTATTTTTAGTAGAGACGGGGTTTCGCGGTATTGGCCAGGCTGGTCTCAAATTCCTGACCTCAAGTGATCCGCCCACCTCAGCCTCCCAAAGTGCTGGAATTATAGGCGTGAGTCACCATGCCCAGCCGGGAAATTTATTTTTTAATTATTATTATTATTTTGAGATGGGAGTTTCACTCTTGTCGCCCCGGCTGGAGTGCAGAGGCACGATCTCGGCGCACTGCAACCTCTGTCTCCCGGGTTTAAGTGATTCTTTTGCCTCAGCTTCCCGAGTAGCTGGGATTACCGGCACCCACCACCATGCATGGCTAATTTTTTTTGTATTTTTAGTAGAGATGGGGTTTCACCATGTTGGTCAGTCTGGTCTCCAACTCCTGACCTCAGGTGATCTATCCGCCTCGGCTTCCCAAAGCACTGGGATTACAGGCGTGAGCCACCGCGCCCTGCCCCAGCTGGGAACTTTAAATACACTTATGTGTGATGCCCTCTCTGGAGTTGTGTGACATCAACTCAATCCTCTCTTGTAGTCTCTAGACCCCGTATCCAACAGCCTACTGGACCGCCACTTAGATGGCTCAGCGACATCTCACCTGAATAAGCCTGACTGAACCCAGCATTTTCCCTGTAAACCAACACTTCCCAAAACTTCTCTGTCTCTTGTTTTGAGAGGGAGTCTTGCTCTATCACCCAGGCTGGAGTACAGTGGCGCAATCTCAGCTCACTGCAACTTCTGCCTCCAGGGTTCAAGCAATTCTCCTGCCTTTGCCTCCCGAGTAGCTGGGATTACAGAAGCGTGCCACCACACCCTGCTAATTTTTTTGTATTTTTAATAAAGACAGGATTTCACCATGTTGGCCAGGCTAATCTTAAACTCCTGACCTCAGGTGATCTGCTCACCTCAGCCTCCCAAAGTACTGGGATTACAGGCGTGAGCCACTGCACTCAGCCTCAAAACTTCTCTATCTCAATAAATGATTCCACCATGTACCCAGTTATTGAAACCAGAACTCATGTATTCTTGATTCCTCCTACTCCTATGATACCCAAATTCTTTTTTTTTTTTTTTTTTTTAAGGACAAAAGTCTCACTCTGTCACCCAGGCAGGAGTGCAGTGGCACAATCTTAGCTCACTGTAGCCTGTGCCTCCAAGGTTCAAGCAATCCTTTTGTGTCCAGAATTGGTGGGTTCTTAGTCTCACTGACTTCAAGAATGAAGCTGCCAGCTGGGCGCGGTGGCTCAAGCCTGTAATCCCAGCACTTTGGGAGGCCGAGACGGGCGGATCACGAGGTCAGGAGATCGAGACCATCCTGGCTAACATGGTGAAACCCCGTCTCTACTAAAAAATACAAAAAAAAAAAAAAAAAATGGGCGAGGTGGCGGGCGCCTGTAGTCCCAGCTACTCGGGAGGCTGAGGCAGGAGAATGGCATAAACCCGGGAGGTGGAGCTTGCAGTGAGCTGAGATCCAGCCACTGCACTCCAGCCTGGGCGACAGAGCGAGACTCCGTCTCAAAAAAAAAAAAAAAAAAAAAAAAAAGAATGAAGCTGCCGACGCTTGCTGTGTTACAGTTATTAAAGATGGTGTGTCCAGAGTTTGTTCCCTCTGATGTTCGGACATGTTCAGAATTTCTTCCTTCTGGTGGGTTCGTGGTCTGGTTGGCCTCATCAGTGAAGCTGCACACCTTTGGGGTGAGCTCATAACCGCAGTGTGGACTTCAAGACTGAGCAGCAGCAGCATTTATTGCAAAGAGTGAAAGAACAAAGCTTCCACCTTGTGTAAACATACCAAGTTGCCGCTGCTGGCTCAGGCAGCCTGCGTTTATTCCCTTATCTGACCCCACCCACATCCTGCTGATTGGTCCATTTTACAGAGAACTGATTGGTCCGTTTTGACAGGGTGCTGATTGGCACCTGATTACAAACCTTTAGCTAGACACAGAGTGCTGATTGGTGTATTTACAATCCTTTAGCTAGACACAGAGTGCTAGACGAAAAGTTCTCCAAGTCCCCACCAGATTAGCTAGACACAGCACTGATTGGTGCATTTACAAACCTTGAGCTAGACCCAGAGTGCTGATTGGTGCATTTACAATCCTCTAGCTAGACATAAAAGTTCTCCAAGTCCCCACTGGACTCAGTAGCCCAGCTGACTTCACCTAGTGGATGTCACACCAGGGCCAGGGCCACGGGCAGAGCTGCCCGCCAGTCCCACGCCACGAGTCTGCACTCCTCAGTCCTTGGGTGGTGGATGGGACCCTGCGTGGAGGAGCAGGGGGGCAGCGCTGGTCGGGGAGCCTCAGGCCACGTGGGAGCCCGGGGAGGTTGGGGGTGGGGGGGGCTTGGGCATGGTAGGCTGCAGGTCCCGAACCCTGCCCTGCAGGGAGGCAGCTGAGGCCGGGCAAGAACCGAGGTCGGCGTGGGCGTCTGGCAGTGCTGGGGGACCCAGCGCATCCTCAGCAGTTGCTGGCCCGGGTGCTAAGCCCCTCACTGCCCGGGGCCCTGTGGTGCTGGCCGGCGGCTCCGAGTTGGGGGCTGCTGAGCCCACGCCCACCCAGAACTCGCGCTGGCCCGCTAGCCCTGTGGGCAGCCCGAGTTCCCGCCCACACCTCTCCCTCCGCACCTCCTGGCAAGCGGAAGGAGTCGGCTCTGGCCTGGCCAGCCCAGAGAGGGGCTCCCACAGTGCAGCAGCGAGCTGATGGGCTCATCTAGCGCGGCCGGAATGGACGCAGAGGCCGAGTAGGCGCCGAGAGCGAGCAAGGGCTGCTAGCATGTTGTTGCCTCTCACTCTCACCTCAGCCTGCCAAGATGCTGGGACTACAGAAGTGTGCCACCACACTAGGCTTATTTATTTATTTAATTTATTTCTGAGACAGAGTCTGACTCTGTCGCCCAGGCTGGAGTGCAGTGGCACAATCTTGGCTCGTTGCAACCTCTGCCTCCCAGGTTCAAGTGATTCTCATGCCTCAGCCTCCCAGGTAGCTGGGACTACAGGCGTACAACACCGCACCTGGTTCATTTTTGTATTTTTTAGTAAAGACGGGATTTCACTGTGTTGGCTAGGCTGGTCTCCATCTGGCCTCAAGCAATCCTCCTACCTCGGTCTCCCAAAGTGCTGGAATTACAGGCATGAGCCCCTGAGCCTTTCCAATTTTTTTTTTTTTTTAGGTAGAGATGGAGTTTACCGTGCCAGCCCAGTCTGGAACTCCTGAGCTCAAGTGATCCACCCTCCTTGACCTGTCAAAATGCTGAGATTACAGGCATGGAACCACTGCGCCCGGCCTCAAATCCATTTTTTAATTCATTTGTTTCTAAGTCATCTTCTTCATCTCCACTGCCACCCCCTTAATTCAATTGTAGTCTTGTAAAGGTAGTAAAATAATGAAAAATTTTAAGTTGTTTTTAAGGTTCAAGAAAAAAAAAATAGAACATTTTGGTTTTTTAAAAAATCAAAACATTTTGTTCAATGGGATAACAACAAGTAAAATTGTTCATCTTAGCTAGAGGAAAGCTGCGCTGGATATTGCATAGCTTTTAAATCAGTTCACCCAAAAATCCGAGTAAGGTCTGTAGGCTAGCTAATTATATCATACCAATGTCAAGTTCCAGGTTTTGAAAAAGTACCATATGGGCCGGGCACAGTGGCCCACACCTGTAATCCTAGCATTTTGGGAGGCAAGGTGGGCGGATCACCTGAGGTCAGGAGTTCAGGACCAGCCTGACCAACATGGAGAAGCCCTGTCTCTATTAAAAATACAAAATTGGCCGGGCGCGGTGGTTCAAGCCTGTAATCCCAGCACTTTGGGAGGCCGAGACGGGCGGATCACGAGGTCAGGAGATCGAGACCATCCTGGCTAACACTGTGAAACCCCGTCTCTACTAAAAAATACAAAAAACTAGCCGGGCGAGGTGGCAGGCGCCTGTAGTCCCAGCTACTCGGGAGGCTGAGGCAGGAGAATGGCGTGAACCCGGGAGGCGGAGCTTGCAGTGAGCTGAGATCCGGCCACTGCACTCCAGCCCTGGCGACAGAGTGAGACTCCGTCTCAAAAAAAAAAAAAAAAAAAAATTAGCTGGGCGTGGCGGCACATGCCTGTAATTCCAGCTACTCGGGAGGCTTAGGCAGGAAAATCACTTGAACCTGGAAGGTGGAGGTTGCGGTGAGCCGAGATTGTGCCACTGAACATGATTTTACCTGGGCAAAAAGAGTGAAACTCTGTCTCAGAAAAAGAAAAAGTACTATATGTACTATATGGTAAGACGCTACCATGAAGAGAAAATGAATGCCAGGCACAGTGGCTCATGCCTGTAATCCCAGCACTTTGGGAGGCCAAGGTGGGGTTTGAAGCTTGAAGCCAGGAGTTTGAGACCCGCCTGGGCAACACAACAAGACCCCTTCTCTACACACACACACATACACAATTAGCCGGGCATGGTGATGTGCGTCTTTATTACTAGCTACTTGGGAGGTTCAGGTGGGAGGATCACTTGAGTCCAGAAGTTAAAGGCTACAGTGAGTTGTGACAGCAGCACTGCACTCCAGCCTGGGTGACAGAGCAAGACTCTGTCTCTGAAAAAATAAAGCAAAAATAAAGAATAAAATGGGAAAATGGATGATGGGTACATGGGACTTTTCCGTACTATTTTTTATGATTTCTTGTGTGCCTATGGTTATTTCAAAATAAAAATGTTTTTAAAATTATCTACCAGCCTGGGCAACATGGGGAGACCCTATCTCTACAAAAAATACAAAACTTGGCCATTGTGGTCCCAGCTACTCAGGAGGAAGCTGAGGTAGGGATCGCTTGAGCCCAGGAGGTCGAGGCTTTGGTGATCTGTGATCGTGCCACTGCACTCCAGCCTGAGTGACAGAGTGAGACCTTGTCTCAAAGAAAAAACAAATCGTCTAGGAAAAGATGCATAGCAAGTTTTATTGCTATTTCATTTACATCAACTGCTATAATTTTTTTTTCTTTTTTGAAATGGAGCCTTGCTCTGTTGCCAGGCTAGAGTGCAGTGGCCTGATCTCAGCTCACTGCAACCTCTGCCTCCTGGATTCAAGAGATGCTCCTGCCTCAGCCTCCGGAGCAGCTGGGACTACAGGTTTAGACTCCAGCTAATTTTTGTATTTTGAGTAGAGACGGGGTTTCACCATGTTGACCAAGATGATCTCGATCTCTTGACCTTGTGATCTGCTTGCCTCTGCCTCCCAAAGTGCTGGGATTACAGGCATGAGCCACTGTGCCTGGCCAGCTGGTATAATTTTTTTAATTTTTGTAAACTCATAAAATTTACCATTTTAACCATTTTAAAAAATATTTTGGCCTGGTGTGGTGGCTCATGCCTGTAATCCTAGCACTTTGGGAGGCTGAGGCAGGCGGATTGCCTGAGTACAGGAGTTCAAGACCAGCCTGGGCAACATGGTGAAACCCCGTCTCTACTAAAATACAAAAATTAGCCAGGCGTGGTGGCGTGCACCTGTAACCCCAGCTACTTGGGAGGCTTAGGCAGGAGAATTGTTTGAACCCGGGAGGCAGAGGTTGCAGTGAGCCAAGATCATGCCACTGTACTCCAGCCTAGGAGACAGAACGAGACTGTCTAAAATATATATATATTTTTTTTATTTTAAGTTCCGAGATACAGGGCAGGAGCGGTGGTTCACGCTTATACGCCTATACGCCTATAATCCCAATACTTTGGGAGGCCAGGGCAGGAGGATTACAAGGTCAAGGGATTGAAACCATCCTGGCTAACATGGTAAAACCCCATCTCTACTAAAAATACAAAAATGAGCCGGGCGCGGTGGCTCAAGCCTGTAATCCCAGCACTTTGGGAGGCCGAGACGGGTGGATCACGAGGTCAGGAGATCGAGACCATCCTGGCTAACACGGTGAAACCCCGTCTCTACTAAAAATACAAAAACTAGCTGGGCGAGGTGGCGGGCGCCTGTAGTCCCAGCTACTCGGGAGGCTGAGGCAGGAGAATGGCGTAAAACCCGGGAGGCGGAGCTTGCAGTGAGCTGAGATCCGGCCACTGCACTCCAGTCCGGGAGACAGAGCGAGACTCCGCCTCAAAAAAAAAAAAAAAAATACAAAAATGAGTTGGGTATAGTGGCGCGTGCCTGTAATCCCAACTACTCAGGAGGCTGAGGCAGGAGAATCATTTAAACCCGGGAGGCGAAGTTGCAGTGAGCTGAGATCGAGCCACTGCACTCCAGCCTGGCAACAGACTCCGTCTCAAGAAAAAAAAAAAAAAGAAGAAAGTTCGGGGATACACGTACAGGTTTGTTACATAGGTAAACGTGTGCCATGGTGGTTTGCTGCACCTATCAACCCATCACGTAGGCATTAAGCCCCGCCTGTATTAGCTGTTCTGATGCGCTCCCTCCCACTGGCCTGCCCCAGTGTGTATTGTTCCCCTCCCTGTGTCCACGTGCTCTCATTGCATTTTACCCATTTTTTTAATGTGCAACCATCATCACTACCTAGTCTCAGAACACATTCATCACTCCAAGCATATTCTAGTGAATAATACATTGAATAAGACTAGAGTCAATAATATGACATTCATATCCCCACTACCCATTTTTTTTTTTTTTTTGAGACAGAGTCTCGCTCTGTCGCCCAGGCTGGAGTGCAGTGGCCGGATCTCAGCTCACTGCAAGCTCCGCCTCCCGGGTTTACGCCATTCTCCCGCCTCAGCCTCCCGAGTAGCTGGGACTACAGGCGCCCGCCAACCTCGCCCGGCTAGTTTTCTGTATTTTTTAGTAGAGACGAGGTTTCACCATGTTCGCCAGGATGGTCTCGATCTCCTGACCTCGTGATCCGCCCGTCTCGGCCTCCCAAAGTGCTGGGATTACAGGCTTGTGCCACCGCGCCCGGCCCCCACTACCCATTTTTTCCAGATCTTAACATTTCTTTGCTTTTGCTGTTCTGGTGTTTAGGTATGAATATATATTCATTTATCCTGTTAGAGTACATTCAGGCTTCCTAAATATGAACTCTTTTTTTTTTTTTTTCTTGAGACAGAGTTTCACTCTTGTTGCCCAGGCTGAAGTGCAATGGCGCGATCTCGGCTCACCGCAGCCTCCACCTCCCAGGTTCAAGCAATTCTCTTGCCTCAGCCTCCAGAGTAGCTGAGATTACAGGCATGCGCCACCACGCCCAGCTAATTTTGTATGAGAACTCTTGCCTTTCATCAATTCTGGATAATTCTCAGTCATTTCTTTCAAATATTGCCTCTCCCTTATTCTCAGTATTTCCTCCTATTAGGAAATTCCTATTAGGCAAATGTTGAATTTTTTTTCTTTCTATCCTTCAAGTATCTGAATCTCTCTTTTACATCTATGATTTTATTTCTCTATATTACATTATGGGTAATCTTTTTCAGCTCCATCTTCTGTTCAATATTTCTCTCTCTCTCTTTTTTTTTTTTTTTTTTTTTTGAGACAGAGTTCTCACTTTGTTGCCCAGGCTGGAGTAAAGTGGCCTGATCTCAGCTCACTGCAACCTCCACCTTCCAGGTTCAAGCAATTCTCCTGCCTCAGCCTCCCAAGTAGCTGGTATTACAGACATTCATCACCACACCTGGCTAATTTTTGTATTTTTAGTAGAGATGGGGTTTCACCATGTTGGCTAGGCGGGTCTCAAACTCTTCAGGTGATCCACCCGCCTTGGACTCCCAAAGTGCTGGGATTACAGGTGTGAGCCACTGCACCCGGCCAATATTTCTCTCTTTAACTGTTCCTAATTGGTTGTTTATCCCTTCTACTGGTTTTAAAACTTAAATGACTATTTTTCATTTCTAGAAATTCTTTGAAATGTACTTTCAGTCTTTTTTTTTTCCCCCCCATGGGGTCTCGCTCTGTCACCGAGGCAGGTGTGCAGTGGTGCAATCTCGGCTCACTGCACCCTCCAATTCCCAGGTTCAAGTAATTCTCCTGCCTCAGCCTCCTGAGTAGCTGGGATTACAGGCGTGCGCCTGCCATCTTGGGAAAGTCAATTCACCTCTTGGCTTCCTCATCTATAAAATGAGACTTGAAGTAGCACCTAGGCTGTGCGTGCAGTGGCTCAGTGGCTCACATCTGTAATCCCAGCACTTTGGGAGGCTGAGACAGGTGGATTGCCTGAGGCCAGGAGTTAGAAACCAGCCTGGCCAACATGGCAAAACCCCATCTCTATTACAAATATAAAAATTAGCTGGGCATGGTGGCATGCACCTGTAATCCCAGCTACGCAGGAGGCTGAGGCACAAGAATTGCTTGAACCTGGGAGGTGGAGGTTACAGTGAGCTGAGATCACGCCATTGCACTCTACCCTGGGTGACAGAGCAAAACTCTGTCTCAAAAAAAAAAATAGCACCTAACTCCCATGTTGTTTTGAGGGTGAAAAGGATTACAGCAATGGGCATATTGTCCATGTTCAGTTACTATTAGTTTCTCCTTGCCTTTGCTCCTTCCTTGGTGAGCTGCAGCCTGACGGTTGAGTCAGGCTGCCACAAGTCACCCAACTCCAGTGTCCCTCCTCTTCCTTTTTGTGGAAGCATTCCCTAACCCAGCATGTTGATCACTTTCTCTTACAGACTCCCATGGTCCCCTGTGCCACCTCTTATCAAAGTTTTGATCTTAAGTCATTGAATGATTTGAGCTATGAACTTTGAAATAAAACAGATTGGAGTTTAGATATTATCTTATTAGTCACTCAAAGCTTTTAATCAGGGATGATAATAGCAATTAGTGTCTAAGGTTGTTTTTGTTGTTTTGTTTTTAGAGACAGAGTCTTGCTATATTGCCCAGGCTGGTCTCAAACTCCTGGGCTCAAGAGATCCTCCCTCTCCTGCCTCAGTCTCCCAAGTAGCTGGAACTACAGGTGTGTACCACTGGGCCTGGCCTAAGGTTGTTGTGAAGATGAACTGACATGATACAGGTGAAGATAAAAGAATTTACAACAGGGCAGGTGCGGTGGCTCATGTCTGTAATCCCAGCACTTTGGGAGGCCAAGGCAGGCAGATCACTTGAGGTCAGAGTTCGAGACCAACCTGGCCAACATGGTGAAACCCCATTTCTACCAAAAATATAAAAAATTAGCCAGGTGTGGTGGCGGACCCCTGTAATCCCACTACTCGGGAGGCTGAGGCATGAGAATCGCTTGAACTGGGAGGCGGAGGTTGCAGTGAGCTGAGATTGCACCACTGCACTCCAGCCTGGGTGACAGAATGAGATTCTGTCTCAAAAAAAAAAAAGTTTACCACCATATCTGCCACATAGTAGAGGCTTGATAAATGCTAGCTTTTTTTTCTTTTTTTTTTTTGAGATGGAGTCTCACTCTGTCGCCCAGGCTGGAGTGCAGTGACGCAATCTTGGCTAACTGCAACTTCTGCCTGCTGGGTTCAAGCCATTCTCCTGCCTCAGCCTCCCAAGTAGCTGGGACTACAAGCGCCACCATGCCTGGCTAATTTTTTGTATTTTTGGTATAGACAAGGGTTCACCATGCTGGCCAGGCTGGTCTCGAACTCCTGACCTTGTGATCCTCCCACCTCTGACACCCAAAGTGCTAGAATTACAGGTGTGAGCCACCACGCCCAGCCAATGCTAGCTATTTTTAAAAATTAGTATTATTAGCCATTATTTTTATTTTTATTATTTTATTAAGGGATATGTTAATATCCATTATTAGGACTGTAACTTTCTTCTTTTTTTTTTTTTTTTTTGAATCGGAGTCTCGCTCTGTTACCCAGGCTGGAGTGCAATGGCGCAATCTTCGGCTCACTGCAACCTCTGCCTCCCAGGTTCAAGCAATTATTCTGCCTCAGCCTCCTGAGTAGCTGGGATTACAGGTGCCCGCCACCATGCCCAGCTAATTTTTGTATTTTTAGTAGAGACCGGGTTTCATCATATTGGCCAGGCTGGTCTTCTGGCTTGGCTGGTCTTGAACTCATGACCTGGTGATCCACCCTCCTTGGCCTCTCAAAGTGCTGGGATTACAGGCATGAGTTACCGCGCCCGGCCAGGACTATAACCTTCTTGAAGGCAAAGACTGTTCTAATTCAACATCTCTCTTCCCAGGACTCGACACAGGGTAGGGAGCACAGTATGTGTATGTATATTTGAGTGTTGCTTGCATACATTTAAAAATACATATTACATTTTAAAATCTGAATTTAGTGCAATTTTTTTATTTTTATTTTTTAACAATTTTTATTTTATTTTATTTTGAGACGAAGTTTCACTCTTGTCCTCCAGGCTGGAGTGCAGTGGCAAGATCTTGGCTCACTGCAACCTCCACCTCCTGGGTTCAAGCGATTCTCCTGCCTCAGCCTCCCGAGTAGCTAGGATTACAGGCATGCGCCACCATGCCTGGCTAACTTTTTGTATTTTTAGTAGAGATGGGGTTTCACCATGTTGGCGAGGCTGGTCTTGAACTCCTGACCTCAGGTAATCTGGCCTCCTTGGCCTCCCCTAGTGCTGGGATTACAGGCGTGAGCCACCACCCCTGGCCTTCTTTTAAAATTATTTTTGAGACAGGGTCTCACTCTGTCACCCAGGCTGGAATGCAGTGGCACGATCTCGGGTCACTGCAACCTCTGCCTCCCACCTCAGCCTCCCGAATAGCTGGGATTAAAGGCATCAGCCACCACACCCAGCTAAGTTTTTGTATTTGTTGGTACAGATGGGGTTTTACTATGTTGGCCAGGCTGGTCTGAAACTCCTG
The DNA here is from genome assembly GCF_009764315.1 of Trachypithecus francoisi. NCBI lineage: Eukaryota > Metazoa > Chordata > Mammalia > Primates > Cercopithecidae > Trachypithecus > Trachypithecus francoisi. The sequence goes on from NW_022681467.1 coordinate 31,072,627, forward strand.
ACCTCAAGTGATCCACCTGCCTTGGCCTCCCAAAGTGCTGGGATTACAGGCATGGGCCACCGTGCCTGGCCTTAGTGCAATATTTGAGGCACTCAGATATTTTTTTCCTGTGCTGCTGGTTTTGGTCCCATGTGGGCAATAAAACAAGGAACCTTTCAGGAAAGTACTTCTCACACTTTAATGTGCATGCTAATTATCTGGAGAGTCTTGTTAGAATGCAGATTCTGATTCTGCAGGTTTGGGGTGAGGCCTGGGATTCTGCATTTCTGACAGGTTCCCAGATAAGGCCAATGTTTCTGGTCCAGGGATCACACTTAGGGTAGCAGAGCTTTAGACTTAATTCCATCAGCAGATTCCTTATTACCTATTTCTGATAGAATTCTTGGTCTTCTCAGGAATCTGAAACCCAGATAATAGAGGGGGATCCCAGGTGTCCTCTGCCACCCTGTTAGCTTAGGGAGACCCAAAAACTTTGGCTTCCATGAAAAGTCCTCCTCCAGTTGCCCCAAAAGGTGTAGCATGAGTCCTTCCAAATCTTTTCTCATGATTATATAAATACATATTTCCCCATACTAGATTATTATATATATGTTTTTATATATAATAATTTACATATAACTATATATAATATATATAACAGCTTATACACACACACATACACACAGAGAAGGTCTTGCTCTGTCGCCCAGGCTGGAGTGCAGTGGTGTGATCATAGCTCACTATGAGGCAGGAGAATAGGGAATCAGGGTAACTGGGGGTTAAGAGATAAGCAAATGAATGGGTGCAGCCAGTTTTAGGCAGCATACAGGCCACATCTTCACTCGTATGATAACAAGACCGAAGTTTCCACTTCAGCCTCTGATTGAAGGTGGAGCCAAATCTCCACTTCAGCCTCTGATTGGCTGTGAGTCAAGTCTCCACTTCAGTCTCTGATTTGGTCGCAGGCCAATCCTTCATAGAGTGTAGCCAATTGGAGGCCTCTAAAGGACACCTGGGGTGTTGCCTGGTCCCTTTAGCTTAATGCAAACCCTGATTGAGGAGGCTCTTGAGCCGCTTGCTCTAACCAGCTGCGGTTCTCAATTGTCTTCAATAAATCTATGCTTTTGTTATTCTGTTCTTCTGTTGCTATTTGTCTTTCGTTGCCCTTCTGTTACTTTATGAGTTTTGTTCAACACGCCAAGAACCTGGACAACTCTATCCTGGTAACAACTGCAGGTAACCTGGTAACAACTGTAGTTTCAAACTCTTTGGGTTCAAGCCATCCTTCTGCCTCAGCCTCCCAGGTAACTGAGACTATAGACGCATGCCACCATACCTGGCTAATTTTTTTATTTTTATTTTTGGAGACAAATCTCACTCTGTCGCCCAGGCTGGAATGCAGTGGGACGATCTCGGCTCACTGCATCCTCTGCCTCCCAGGTTCAAGCGATTCTTCTGCCTCAGACTCCTGAGTAGCTGGGTTTACAGGAGCACACCACCACGCCCGGCTAATTTTTGTATTTTTAGTAGAGACGGGGTTTCACCATGTTGGCCAGGCTTGTTTCGAACTCCTGAACTGAAGTGATCTGCCTGGCTTGGCCTCCCAAAGTGCTAGGGTTACAGGTGCAGTTTTTAAAGTTTTTGTAGAGGTGGGGTCTTGCTGTGTTGCCCAGGCTGGTCTTAGACTCCTGACCTCATGTGATCTTCCTCAGCCTCCCAAAGTGCTGTGATTACAGGTGTGAGCCTTTGTGCCCAGCCTAATTTTTAAATTAAAAAATGGAATGATAGAATGCACATTACTTTGCATCTTTTCCCCCTTAAAAATACATTCTTAGTATACCTAAAGAAGTAAATCTACCTCATTATTTTGAAAAGTGGCCTAATAGTCTACAGAATGGGTGTACTATGATTTATTCAATTTGTTTAATGTATCAATGGGCATTCTGGCTGGTTCCAGATTTTTGCTATTGAACAGTCTCATGCATACATCTTCATGATGTGGTGCACTTAAAATCGTCACGAGACAGATTCAATATCCTAAGGTGTAACAATCACCCAGATCATGGTACTTTTATCCTTATTTTTATTAAACTTTTTTCTTTTTTTTTTTTTTTCTTTTTTTTTTGAGACGGAGTCTTGCTCTGTCGCCGGGGCTGGAGTGCAGTGGCCGGATCTCAGCTCACTGCAAGCTCCGCCTCCCGGGTTTACGCCATTCTCCTGGCTCAGCCTCCGGAGTAGCTGGGACTACAGGCGCCCGCCACCTCGCCCGGCTAGTTTTTTGTATTTTTTTGAAAGTTTTTAGTTTATTAATCTGCTCGTGAAAAATCCAAAATGGACACAGGTAGCCTTTACTGCAGCACCTTTACTCCTTCGGCTTTTTGCCAGCACCAACATTGGCCTTTGCAGTCCCCCTGACTTTCTTCATTCTGTTCTTGCGTTCCTTTCATTGCTTTCTTGAGGTCTTTTTCTTCTCATACAGGCCATGTCTTGCAAGTCTATGTTTGGGTTCATTTTTCTTTGCATAATCCAGGGAGTCATAAATCATGCCAAAGCCAGTTGTCTTGCCACCACCAAAATGAGTTCTGAATCCAAATACGAAGATGATATCCGGTGTGGTCTTGTACATTTTGGCTAGTTTTTCCCGAATTTCTGTCTTAGGCACTGTTGCCTTCCCAGGGTGAAGAACATCAATGACCATTTGTTTCCTCTGAAGTAGTCGGTTGGTCATGAACTTTCTAGTGCGGATAGTTACAGTGTCGTTCATGATGGCGGCCTATCTTCAGACAGTCAGGGAGGAAAAGAGCGTTTTTTGTATTTTTAGTAGAGACGGGGTTTCACCGTGTTAGCCAGGATGGTCTCGATCTCCTGACCTCGTGATCCGCCCATCTCGGCCTCCCAAAGTGCTGGGATAACAGGCTTGAGCCACCGCGCCCGGCCTAAACTTTTTTTCTATTAACCTTGGATAGCTGCTTATGTTTTCTTTTTTAAATTTTTTCTATTAACCTTGACATGGTGCTTTTACTTCCTAAAGTGGAATTCCTGTGTGAAAGCCTATGAGCTTTTATATCTTACTCATTGCAGCTGCATTACTGTGAGAGCTGTCCCTCTAGAGACACTGGGCTGCAATGGGATTGTCAGGGACAGCTTAAGCTCCACATCACTTGAGTCTAACTAAACCTGGAGTGGTAGAGCGTGTCCGTGAGGATCCCAGGGCCTGGAGAGCAATTTAGGGTAATATTCAGAAAGCAGCGCTCAGGAGAAGCACTGGGACGCTGTTTAGGTAAAATCACCCCAGAAGACCCTGGTTCCCGGAGTACTTTGAGGTCTAGAAGAACTGGGCTGGAAGCAGGTCCTGCTATTAATTGGCTGTGATCTTGGGCAAGTTATTTAACTTCTCCAGGTCACAGTTTGCTCTTTGGAAAACGGAGATAAGTTACACCTGCTTTCAGAGCGGACATCCTTACTTTACATCAGAATCACCCGGGTGCCATTCCTAGCGTTTCGGCTTCAGTAGGTGGGAATCAATTATTTGTATTTCTAATAGGTAATCAGTTGATAATGATGCAGCCGGACCGGTACACTCGAAAAACTACTGTTCCAGTGTATTTCAAGATGTTCCAAGAGTCTTAAACACTTGGCGCAGTTCCGAGCGCAAGGCACACGAACGGTGCTATTAGCGTTTCTAACCCCGCAGAGAACTCCTCGCACCCCGGTCCTCAGAAGACCCGCCCCGAACAGCGGAGGCCCGGGCAGTAGCGTCCAGACCCAATTGCCCGCGCAAGGGGGCGTGACAGCATTGGTGGGCGGGGCCGCCTGTAAGAGAACGCGGCTAAAGGTGGGGCCAAGGGTGCGGTTTGCTGCGCCTGCGTGAGGAAAAAGAGGGGGGGCGTGGCTCCAGGCCGGAAGAGGGAGTCTGTAGGGGCGGGCCGGCTGGTGTCCCCTTTCCGGCCTGTCCCCATGGAGGCGCTGGGGAAGCTGAAGCAGTTCGATGCCTACCCCAAGACTTTGGAGGACTTCCGGGTCAAGACCTGCGGGGGCGCCACGGGTAGGCCGCGGCGAGGCCAGGGTCGCGGGGAGGGGGGCGTCCTAGAGCTTGACCCGGGCTCCTGGACTCTGACTGGCCTGCGGGTGTCTAAGGGAGCGGATTCGAGGCCATTCTGACCCTCGCCCCTTGTTCTGCAGTGACCATTGTCAGTGGCCTTCTCATGCTGCTACTGTTCCTGTCCGAGCTGCAGTATTACCTCACCACGGAGGTAAGGGGCGGGGCTTAGTGCGTGGGCGGGGCTTGGCTTTCTAGGAGTAGGACCTTTAGGGGTGGGAGTGGGGAAGGAGAGATTTGGGGCCAAGTCTTACTGAGGCAGCGCTACCCCAGGTGCATCCTGAGCTCTACGTGGACAAGTCGCGGGGAGATAAACTGAAGATCAACATTGATGTACTTTTTCCGCACATGCCTTGTGCCTGTGAGTACCTCACCATGGGTGGAAGTGGAGAGACCCAGGGTTCTCATGTGGGCTGCCAGATTCACACCTCCACACTTAGGACCCTTAGGTTCTGGACTGGACGCCAGGACAACCTCCTTCTCCTAATCCCGTTCTGCCCCAGGACAGGCACAGTATCCCCTTCCCCTCCAAAACCCACATCCCCTTGTCCCTAGGGTCCCAGTACCTTAGCCTGACTTTCCTGCTTCCAGATCTGAGTATTGATGCCATGGATGTGGCTGGGGAACAGCAACTGGATGTGGAACACAACCTGTTCAAGCAGCGACTAGACAAAGATGGCATCCCCGTGAGCTCAGAGGCTGAGCGGCATGGTAACTAGGGGAGAGGGCTGGGTCTCAGATCCCAAAGCTGGACGTGCCCAAGCCTACGTGCTGGCAAGTGGACTGTGTCAGGCATAGTGATATATTAAACAACTAAGACCTAGAGAAGTCAAATGACTTGCCTAGGGTCCCGCAGCTAGTAAGAGTTGTCGAATGAGCTAAAATCCTCTATACGTATTGAGTCAGGTAATGTACCTGGCTGCTATTCTCAGAGGTCCTCAATACCTGCACATGGTAGTTTGAATACGAGAGGTTTGAAGATAGGTCTTATGTGCTCTTGCCTTGATAGAACTGTCTAGATGGACCCAGGCTTCTCTTGAGTGTTTGCTTTCCCAGCCCATCGGCTGAATTCAGCCCTTAATGCTCTTCCCCTTTGGAATGCAGGTGGTTTAAGATTCGAATTTAGGTTCTCAAGTGACATTGCCTGGGTTCACATCTAACTTTGTCTCCTGCAGTCTGTGAGCTTCAGCTAGAAAGTGGTGATAAAACAGTAGTACCAACCACATGGAATTGTAAGATCAAATGAAGGAATATGTGTAAAATGCCTGGTACAGAGTGGGGACCCACTTTTACCTTCCTTTCCTGCCTCCGTTAACTCAGTTTCCCACCACAGCAAAACCGTCCTCAAAGCTGGGATTTCTAACACCTTAGAGATTACTCTGGTGGGGAGTTTTATCATTTGTTGTTTCAGCAGATAAATGCAGGACACCAGTGGAACCAACATAATTTGCTATAGGATTGGTTGTGGAGTGTAAGAGAGCAAAGTCATGGCTGTTGATTCCAACGCTTTCAGCCTGAGCAAATGAATGACTTGAGATGGAGATGACTGGAGGAGAAGGTTTTTTTGGTGGGAGGGGGGAGTGGCTATTAGATATCCACTACTATGTAACAAAGTACTCCAAAAGTTAGTAGTTTGATACAATAAAAATTTGTTTTTTTCAGTTTCCCTGGGTCAGGAATTTAGGAGTGGCTTGTTTGGGTGATTTGGGTTTAGGGTATCTCCTGAGGTTGCAGTCATCTAAGGATTGATGGGGAACTGCAGGATCTACTTTATCTATCTCGAGACAGAGTCTTACTCTGTCACCCAGGCTGGAGTGCAGTGGCATGATCTTGGCTCACTGCAACTTCCGCCTCCCAGGTTCCAGTGATTCTCCTGCCTCAGCCTCCCGAGTATTTGGGATAACAGGCGTGTGCCACCACGGCCAGCTAATTTTTTGTATTTTCAGTAGAGACGGGGTTGCACCTTGTTAGGCAGGATGGTCTTGATCTCTTGACCTCGTGATCTGCCCGCCTCGGCTTCCCAAAGTGTTGGGATTACAGGCGTGAGCCACCGCGCCTGGCCTACTTATTTGTTGTTTAAATTTATTTTTTTTCTGTCAAGTTGTTCTTTATTTCAGAGAGAGGGTGGGGCAGGGGGCTCAGTCTTTCTTGGCAGCAGCTTTCCTCATGACGGCCGGGACGTTGCTCAGCTCCTCCTCCCTCCTCTTGGCGTGCATGTGTGCCCTACTTTTTTCTTGATGAACTTGAGGGCCCATTTGTCGTTGGAGACCTTCAGTAACTCCGTGGCGTGCCACTCATACGGGGCAAAACCACACACCTCTTGGATCATGTCCCACATGAGTTTGGTGTGTTTGGTCAGGTGCCCACGGCGGCGGCTGTGCCTGGGCTTGCTCATATTCTTGGTCATCTTGTGGCCCTTGTCGAGGCACACAGCCATAGCGGGTAGCACAGAGCCATGGCTGCTGCTCTCCAATGACAGCTGTGGCAGAAGGGCGGTGGTGTGCAGGGATCTACTTTTTTTTTTTTTTTTTTTTTTTTTTTTTTGAGAGTCTCACTCTGTCACCCAGGCTGGCGTGCAATGGTGCAATCTCAGCTCACTGCAACTTCTGCCTCCCGGCTTCAGGTGATTCTCCTGCCTCAGCCTCCCGAGTAGCTGCAATTACAGGCACCAGCCAACACACTCAGCCAATTTTTGTATTTTTAGTAGAAACAGGGTTTCACCATGGTGGCCAGGCTGGTCTCGAACTCCTGACCTCAGGTGATCCCCCCGCCTTGGCCTCCCAGAGTGCTGGGATTACAGGCGTGAGCCACCATGCCCAGCCGGGGATCTACTTTTAAAGGGCTCACTCATAGGGTTGTTGGCCAGATGCCTCAGTGCCTCAGCATGTGGACCTCTCAGTAGGGCTGCTTGTGTGTCCTTACATCATGGCAACTGGCTTCCCCCACTTAGATCTTGTAAGTGAGCTGAGAGAGAACAAAGTAGAAACCATAACCTTTGGCCAGGCATGGTGGCTCACTCCTTGTAGTCCCAACACTTTTGGAGGCTGAGGCAGTTGGATCACCTGAAGTCAGGAGTTCGAGACCAGTCTGGCCAACATGGTAAAATCCCATCTCTACTAAAAATACAAAAAAAAAAAAAAAGAATTAGCCGGGCATGGTGGCAGGCAACTGTAATTCCAGCTACTCGGGAGGCTGAGGCAGGAGAATCACTTGAACCCGAGAGGTGGAGGTTGCAATGAGCCGAGATTGCGCCACTGCACTCAAGCCTGGGCAACAAGAGTGAAACTCCATCTCAACAACAACAAAAAAACTATAACCTTTTTTATGACCTAACCTCAGAAGTTGTACACCATCATTTCTGCAATAAACTAGTGGTTACACAGGTCAGCCTGTTGCGGGAGAGGACTACATAAGGGTGTGAATACTAGGAAGTGGGGATCATTGAAGTCATCTTGGAAACTAGCTTCCACAGAGTAAGGTCAGGATTTGGGGGAAAGAGGAATCTTAGGTTTGGGTAAATTTGGGGTTCCTATTTTATACTCTGGTGATATTAAGAGGCAATTAGATGTACCAGTCTAGAATTCAGAGGAGTTATCAGTAGGTAGAGGGTAGTTTAAACAATTGGACTAAGTGAGGAAACTAGGGAGTAAATGTAGGTAGAGGAGAGGTCTAGGGCCTGTACCCTGGGCATCTCCAATATTTAAAAGTCAGGACAGGAAGGAAGATTGAGACAGATTAGCCATTGACATAGAAGAACCAAGAGGTGTCCCAAAAGCCAAGTGGAGAGAGTTTCAAGAAGAGACAGTGAGCAGTTGTATCAGAAGCTACTGATAGTCCAGTAAAATGAAGAGTGAGAATTGACCATTGAAATTGACAACAAAGAGATTCCTGGAGACTTTGAAAGGAACAATTTTGATACTGTTGAGGATGAGAATCGGATCAAAGAGCAATAAAGGAAGTGGAGACATTACCTATAGATGACTTTTGGAGTTTCACTGTAAGGGAGAGCAGAGAAATGGGGCGGGGTCTAAAGGAGAAAGTGGTGAGATGGTGGGTTTGGTAGTGAGAGCAGGTGAAGTTCTGTTGCTTCTCTTTTCGTAGTGGAAATTGAAAGCAAGGTCATTAGCTAAGTGAAGAAAGAGGAAGGTTTTGGGAGCCTAAGGAGAGAGGATAAGGTCTAAGTCACCTTAGAGAATGGGAGAGTGAACTGATTAGAGAAATGAAGTGGAATTGCCAGGCAGCCCTAAGGGAGTTTCAGGCAAGAAGTAGGTACAGAGAGTTGAATGGAACCAGGGTTTGGGTTTTGCTGGGTTTGTAAAATGAAAGATGAGAGGAACAGGGAGTTGTGGTTATGTGCAAGAGAATAATTACAGTGGACCATGGGATTTAAGGAGGGAAGTGAGGACATGATAGTGTCAGTAGTGTCAAAGAATTGGTGGATTTCAGGTACTAAATAATGAACTGGGAAAATAAGGGTAAGTAGTTGAAGACTCAGACACTTGAAGTTGAATTTGGGAAGGTTTGCAGTTATTGGCAATGACAGGATCTAGGTATGATTATGGAAATGGGTAGCCAAGGTGAGATGGCAAAATCAAGATTATCATGAGTTGCGAGGTCAGTATTGAAATCACCAGTTATGATGGGGTGACTAGAGTGAGGCAAGGAGCCGGTGCAGAGGGAGAGGTCTGAGGAGAAGCATCATGGCAAGGAGGTTAGTGGCCTACACGTTGGAATTAGCTGAAATCCGTTTCCTCGGTTGCATTGGGCAAAGTCACTTCTCATCAGTGAGCCTCAGCATCTTCTCAATAAAACAGGGATAATTACCCCCACCCTCAAAGAGTCATTGTGGGGATGAAATGAGACGATGGTTGTGAAGTACAGTGATCTGTACCCAGCTAATGTTCAGTATTTACTGTTAACTGTTTTCTTACTGTTTCTTTTATTAAAAGAATTGATATGTATGTAGAAGTACTTAATGCCTGACCCGTAGCATGTACTACATGAATATTAGTTATTATTATAACTTTTATTTATCCCTAGGCCGCTGGCCAAAGGGCTTGTGCAGGGACTGGGGCCACCAATTTCACTGTGTCTGGCCCCAGCTGATGCCTCTGCTTCTCCCCTCCCCTTAGAGCTTGGGAAAGTCGAGGTGACGGTGTTTGACCCTGACTCCCTGGACCCTGATCGCTGTGAGAGCTGCTATGGTGCTGAGGCAGAAGATATCAAGTGAGCCAGGGGGAGTGGGAGCAGGGTTTCCATCCGGTGCCATGTGTCAGTCAGCCTTAGCCTCAGTCAGACTGGCAGTTGGGGAGGTCAGACCAAGAATCTAGAGTGGGCGGGTATGTGCCTCTGTCATTGATCCTGGTGCAAGTGACTGAGGCTTTGTGACCAGGCCCCACCTGGGAGCTGCAGACCTAGAGATGAAGCTGAAGTGGTCTCTGCTCTTCTGCCTAGAGAAACGGTTCAAAGGTGGTCTCTAGAGTCCGGCTGCCTGGGTTCTTCCCGTTTCATTGGGCCAAGCCATGTAACCTCTCTATGTGAAGAGGGATGATGATAACATCTTCTCGTAAGAGTCACCTATGGATTAGCTGTATACTGTATGTAAATCACTGAGGTGGAAGGTCCGGCCCAGATTATCAGACCCTCGGTATCTGATAACTACTGCTGTGTTTCCCAGGCCCTGACTTCCACAAGACTGATTCGGCAGGTCTGGAGCGGGGCCTGGGAATATGCACTTCCATCTTTTTTTGTTGTGGAAAAATATGTGACACAAAATTTACCATTTTAACCATTTTTAAGTGTGCAACTCAGTGGCATTAGGTATCTTCACAGTGTCATGCAGTCACCACTGTCTGTCCTAAAACTTGTCATCACCCCAAACAATGGGAATATGTATTTTTCACAGTCCGAGTCTGGGCACAATGGCTCACACCGGTAATCCCTAGCACTTTGGGAGGCCGAGGGAGGTAAATCACTTGAGCTCAGGAGTTTGAGACCAGCCTGGGCAACACAGCAAGACCCTATCTCTACAGAAAATTTTAAAAATTAAAAAAAGAAAACAGTCCTTCTGCCACGAGGAAACACATTTGGAGAACATTTGGTGGTCAGGGATGAGTCTAGCAGAGCCTTCATTAGCAGGCAGAGCTGCTCGGGCTCTATTTCCCCAGATGCCAGCACTGGACTTGTGCCTCTTTGACACTCTCACTGTCACTCCCTGCCCTACAGGTGCTGTAACACCTGTGAAGATGTACGGGAGGCATATCGCCGTCGAGGCTGGGCCTTCAAGAACCCAGATACTATTGAGCAGTGCCGGCGAGAGGGCTTTAGCCAGAAGATGCAGGAGCAGAAGAATGAAGGCTGCCAGGTGTACGGCTTCTTGGAGGTCAATAAGGTATCAGGAGGGATCAAGGCAAGATAGGGCCAGCTGGGCTGGGCAAGCTCCGCTGGGAACCGAAGGCCCACTCAGGCCGAGTAGGCAAAAGGAGGACACAGCCAGAGAATGAGAGAGAATGTTCCTTACAGGTGGCCGGAAACTTCCACTTTGCCCCTGGGAAGAGCTTCCAGCAGTCCCATGTGCACGGTGAGTGATCTGCACCTGCTGGGGAGACTTAGATGCTGGCCACCTTCTTGGTGAGTTTGAGTGGTCCTCTCCTGCCTGCTGCTCATTTGTCTTTGGCAACCATTTGGCCAGAGCAGGCCTTCATCTCGGCAGCAGTTTGACACAGTGGCTAAGAGCACAGGCTGAGGAGCCAGACTGCCTGCATTCAGATACCAGTTTCAGACCTTACTGGCTTGTGTGACTTTGAGAAGGTTTCTTCATCTTTTTGACTCCTGTTTTCTACTTTATAAAATGGTGATGAGGGCACTTATCTCACAGGGTGTCTGTGCAGGTTAAAGATGATAGCATGGAGCCTGGCTTGTGGTAGGTGGTTGTTGAAATGGTAGCCCCCAGTGTCCGATGATGACCCGTGCATGAGGCTTTGGGAGAAGCAGAGCTAGATTGGAGCACAGGTTCTGCCACTCCTGAGCTATGTCATATTTGGGAAATACTGAGCCCTATTCAGTTGCTGCTTCTGCAAAATGGGGATGATGATAATAGTACCTACTCATAGGGCTGTTGGGGTGAACAAATGAGGTTTATTCGCATTCATTTGTTCATTCAGGCATTCACAAAATATTTAGTAATCACCTACTAGTCTAGTTGCTAAGGGTATAGTAGTGAACAAAGTCTGTGCCCTCAGAACATTCTAGTAAAGAAATAGACAAGCCGGGCGCGGTGGCTCACGCCTGTAATCCCAGCACTTTGGGAGGCCGAGGCGGGCGGATCACAAGGTCAGGAGATCGAGACCATCCTGGCTAACACAGTGAAACCCCGTCTCCACTAAAATTACAAAAAAAATTAGCCGGGTGTGATGGTGGGCGCGTGTAGTCCCAGCTACTCAGGAGGCTGAGGCAGGAGAATGGCGTGAACCCGGGAGGTGGAGCTTGCAGTGAGCCGAGATCGGGCCACTGCACTTCAGTCTGGGCGACAGAGACTCCGTCTCGAGGAAAAAAAAAAAAAAAGGAATAGACAATAAGTATATAACATATAAATAGTCCCCAATTAACAATGATTCATCTTGTAATTTTTTACTTTATGATGGGCATTACATGCATTTTTCATTTAACGATATTTTCTTTTTCTTATTTTTTTTTTTTTTTTGAGTCTCTGTTGCCCAGGCTGGAGTGCAGTGGCACGATCTTGACTCACTGCAGCCTCCATCTCCCGGGTTCAAGTGATTCTCCTGCCTCAGCCTCCTGAGTAGCTGGGTCTACAGGTGCGTGCCACCACGCCCAGCTAACTTTTGTATTTTTAATAGAGATGGGGTTTCATTATGTTGGCCAGGCTGGTCTTGAACTCCTGACCTCAAGTGATCCACCCATCTTGGCCTCCCAAAGTGCTGGGATTACAGGCATGAGCCACCGCACCTGGCCAACTTACAATGAGTTTATTGGGACCTAACCCCAGTGTAGGTCAGGGAGCATCTGTATGTGGTATTATCGGATGCTGTTAAGTCATATGGACCAAAACAAGGCAGGATAAAGATGGTAGTGGGGAGGGGCTAGGGTAGGGCAGTGAGGGATTAAATATGGAGGTCAGGGAAAGACTCCTTGATGAGGTAATATTTGAGCAAAGACCTGAAGACAGTGAGGGAGCCAGCCATGTGGATGTCTGGGGAGGAAGTGTTACAAGCAGAGAGAACAGTAAATGCAAATTCCTAAGGCTAGAATGTGCTTGGCAAGTTCAAGATATAGTAAGAAGGTTGGGGTGGCTGGAGCAGAGAAACATGCTTAGAAATGAAGTGAGAGAGGCCGGGTGCAGTCACCCACACCTGTAATCCCAGCAATTTGGGAGGCTGAGGCGGGTGGATCGCCTGAGGTCAGGAGTACAAGACCAGTCTGGCCAACATGGTGAAACTCTGTCTCTACTAAAAATACAAAAATTAGCTGGGTGTGGTGGCACACATCTATAAATCCAGCTGCTCGGGAGGCTGAGGCATGAGAATTTCTTGAACCTGGGAGGTGGAAGTTACAGTGAGCTGAGATCGCGCCATTACACTCCAGCCTGGGTAACAGAGCAAGACTCCGTCTCAAAAAAAAAAGTGAGAGAGGTCACAGGACCATATCATGCAGGGCTTGCAGGGGCATTGTAGGGACTCGAGCCTTTACTCTGCATGAGATGGGAAGCCATTGTAGGGCTTTGAAGAAGGTGAGGGATGATCCAACTTAAAAGGTAAGCGGCTCTCCAGCTGCTCTGTGGACAAGACTGGACAGGGGAAAGGACGGAAGCAGAGAGGCCCTTTAGGAGGCTCTTGCAGTGATCAATCCAGGCAAAAGATGGTGGGGCTCAGCCCAGAGTGGCAGTGGAAGTGGTGGGAAGTGACTGGCCTCTGGATGTATTTTGAAGGTAGAGCTGAGAAGAGTTCCTGATGGGCATTAGGGACAAAGGAAAAAGGAGTCAGGGATACCTCCAAAGTTTTGTACCTGAGTAGTAAGGAGGATGGAGTTGCCTGTAATCCTAGCACTTTGGGGAGGCCAAGGCAGGTGGATTGCCTGAGCTCAGGAGTTAGAGACCAGCCTGACCAACATGGTGAAACCCTGTCTCTACTAAAAATACAAAAAATCAGCCGGGTGTGGTGGTGTGCACCTGTAGTCCCAGCTACTCAGGAGGCTGAGGTAAGAGAATTGCTTGAACCCGGGAGGCGGATGTTGCAGTAAGCTGAGATCATGCCATTTCACTCCAGCTTGGGTGACAGAGCAAGATTCCATCTCCATTAAAAAAAAAAGAAAAGAAAAGGATGGAGTTGCCATTTAACAAGATGAGGAAGACTCAGGGCAGGTTTAGATGTTCAGAAATGGGATCTTACAGCTGGTATTCGGCTTTTGATGTGTTCAGACCACTAGCGTCTAGGTGTCCTTCTAGACACACAAGGTGTCAAGTAAGTAGTTTTCCATTCAAGCCTGGAGTTCAGGGAGAGGACTTGCCTGGAGATGTAATGTTGGCATCATCCAGCCATGGGACTGGATGAAATCACCCTGGAGGGGAGGGTAGATGGAAAAGAGGGGAGCTCAAAGGGCTGGGTGCCAGGCCTCCCACATTAGAGGCCAAAGGTGTCAGGGGGAACTGTCAGGGGAGACCAGTAAGAAACCTTGGTGGAGGAGGAGTGTAAGCCAGGCGGGGTGTGGCAGGATGCCACACTCTGACAGGTGTTTCAGATACCGCATCAGATGCTTCTGGATGTCTAGCAGGAATTGGCCATGGATATACAATGCAACAGTCATTTATTATAGCCTTGCCTGAGTCATTTGAAGGGTGTGATAGGACCACCTTCGAGTGGGTCCAGGAGGGAGTGGGAGAGGAGTTGGAGCCAGTGAGTACTGACAGTTCTATAGTGGAATCTGCCTAGGGGAGGAGAGAGCATGAACTGAAGCTGGAGGGAACTGTGGAGTCGAGGGAGGCTTTTCTAAGGACAGTGACGTAGCAGAATGTTAATATGCTGTTGGAAATTATCGACTAAAGAGACCATAAGTGATGCTCTAGAGACGAGACAAACAATGACCAGAGTGAAGTCCTGGAGAAAAAAGACAGAATCTGGTGCCTTACACATGTGGAAAGGCAGGCTCTGTAGGTACAGGTAGGGTGGTAGCTGGGGTGGCAGAAGTACATGGAGAGTCTCTTCTGAGTCTTCTCTGTGCTGCAGGAAGGAAGGTCCTCAGTTGAGAATGAGAAGAGAGGGAAGGAGGAGGTGTTGGAGATTTGAAAGAAAAGGTGTGACTGGTCATTTGGGGGTGGGAGATGCGTGGATTGGGGAGACTGAGGAGGATTGACGCAGCACTAGGGTCTCCCTGGAGTCTACAGCTGTGAATGGAAAGAGAGCGGTCAGCGTGGTCATCTGTGTGGGAATGGACTCAGTAGACAGAACGTTGGAATCGCCTTGGGTTTGGTGTTGCCAGGTGCCTGCAAAGGTGAAGGAGTCAAATATGTAAAGAAGTCATCCTGATTCTGGACCACAGCCTATAAGTTAGGAAAGGAGGAAAGACAGGATGTGGGAAAGCCAGTGAGGGGGCAGGAAGAACAAGGGACTGCAAGTCCTGAGTGTGGTGTCAACAAGTTATCAGAATTGGTGGACTGGAGGAAATTAGAAAGCTAGTGGAACGTGAGTTGCTTGAAAGTGAAGTCACAGAAGGGGCTTTGTTAATGACAAAGCTTAGGGAATGGCCCACAGATCAAGGGGCTCAGGTAGGCAGAGCACAAGATCAGGAAGGAAAGGACGTCCAGGAACTGGGAGGCCAGGGTACTGGAAGGATCATCTACGTGGATATGGAAATCACTAGAAACTGACAGAGGTAGTACAGGAGAGAGTGGCAGGCAGTTGCCCAAGCTGTTGAGAAATGGCGTGGGAGAACAGTCCTGGAGGCTCCATGTAGCTATCGAGGTTGCTGAAACAAGCAGGGCTGCTTTGTCATGAGCTTCAAAGCTCGGGATTTGTTTTGAGACTGGAATGCCGTGGTGTGATCTTGGCTGACTGTAGCCTTGACCTCCTAGACTGAAGATATCCTCCCACCTCAGCCTCCCAAGGAGCTGAGACCACAGGCACATGCCACCATGCTTGGCTAAATTTTTTTTTTTTTTTTTCTCCACAGAGACAAGGTCTTGCCATGTTGCCCAGGCTCCTGGGCTCAAGTGATCTTCCTGCTTGACCTCCCAAAGTGTTGGGATTAGAGGTGTGAGCCATTTTGCATTTTTAAGGCAGATAAAGGGAAAGTGATCTGGAAGTGGCAGTAAGGAGGAAGAAAGGCTTCTCTTTAGGCCAGGGAGGAGGTTGTGTATGGAGAGAAGATAGTCGCACGTTGAGGGGATGCCAGGGAGTTAGTGCCTGGAAGGAAGAGCCAGGCTGAAACAAGAAAGTGAAGAGGAACCCAGGGGTTGAAGGCAGGGCTGGGGAAGGCGGGAGTTGGGGTCATAGTAAAGCTTGGACAGAGCCGTGTGGTGACAGAGCCCAGGCTGTGAAGATGGCCTCTCAAAGTGGTTGAGGTGAACAGGAGGAAAGGGGCCCCTGGAGGGTAACTCTGCTGGTCTTCAGGGCAGTCTGGGGGGGGTGGGGGCTGAAGAACCCTGTAGAGCTCTGGAAACCCTCTTCACTTTGGAGGAAGCTGGGAGAAAAGGGTCTTGCTGGGATGATAGGAAGATGATCAGTGTCAAGCTGTTGGTTGGCACAAGGCCTGGCAGGCACTCAGTAGGACACAGAGCCAGAATGGCAGCCTCTTGGCCTGGGACTGTTAGACTTGTGGATCCCAGGGCCAGGGGTGCTCTGTACCTGGAAGGATGTATAAACACAAAGCTACAGTTGCCTAAGGCCAGAGATCTGGCTGAATTGAGGCCTGGGAGTGAGTTTCTAATATCCTTGTTGATTGGGGCTGGAGTGGGTAATAATCTCTTACAGTGTAAAGTTTACAAGTATTTTTCCATCTTAGATCCCACCTGATCCATAGGACAGCCCTTTGCAAAGGAGAACACTGAGGCCCAGAAAGGGCAAGTGATGTGCCCACGGCCATATAGTCAGGAACTTGGCTCTTTGGGCTCTAGGCCTTTCGTCCTTCCTAGGCCACTCTCTTTCCTGCTCCTCTCTGGCCAGATTAGTTCACTCTCAAGGAGGGGCCCAGGAGGAGGCTTGTTAGCTGGGGCCAGACTGTGTTACTGAGGCAGAATGTTCCTGTCTTCCTTCCTGCCACGTATCTTGCTCCATAGTTCTCATTGTGAAGCTCTGAATCTTTCTTCTCTCTCCTCCCTCCCCCATGCTGCAGTACATGCTGTGGAGAGTAAGTGGCTCCCCCCCACCAGGGAGGCCAAGCCCCTACTTCTGGGGCAGCCAGCCCTACCGGGATGCGGGGAGGTTGGATGGGTCTGTGATTGGGTCTTCTCTGACCTGGCTGCTGGGTGACTATAAAAAGGACTGGGATGTATCTTTGAAGTAGGGTTCCTTGCAGCAGGAGGGATTGAGGCTAGAGGGCAGGAGTAACTTGTTCTGGAACAGGTGGTACAGGGTCCCCATGGGATTTTCTCTGGGGACCTTTGAGGGTGGAGGCAGGGAACGCATGGATGGCATTCTTGGGTCCCACCTCACTTTGAGGTTCAGTGATTTGCCATCAGCTCTAGTTAGTGAGAGCCCATAGTCAGTGGGTTTTGTTTTTGGAGATGCAGGCAGGGCCATGCTGGGAGTGAAGGCCTAGAGTTCCCTGTGGATGTCAGGGAGGAACCAGGGTCTGTTCTTATGACTCCTGTGGGCGTGAACTCTCACACAGGCCCAAGGCTTGCCCTTTCTGGCCGTCCTTAAGCAGGACCAGGAGGAGCCAGGCTGGAGGAGGAGTGAGGGGTCAGAGAAGACAGGTGGTTTGCAGTCTAGGGGGAGGAATGAGGCAGCCAATGCTGTTCCTACTAATGACACCTTCTCCCTTCTCTCCTAGTCCATGACTTGCAGAGCTTTGGCCTTGACAACGTACGTACCAGATGGAAACCATGGAGGGCAGGTGGGGGTGGGAGGCTTGGTTGCTGCCTTCATTTCCTTGTAGGAACATCCTGGGATCGGGGAGTGCTTATAGAAAAATACACCATGTTCTGAATGGGGGTCCAGCCTGAGGGTTAAGTGAGAGTGACTTTTGAACTGAGCTCTGAGCAGGCTAGGGGCAAGGTTGGGTTGGATAAGAGCATGCTAGACAGACAGACCTCAGCACAAGGTCAGGTGGGATCGTGGCCCTTCTAAGGAACTGCAGGGCAGGTGTGGATGGGTGAGGCTGGAGAAGTCGGCAGGGACCAGACCACACAAGACTCAGAGGCCACGCTGAGGAGTCACATCTTTCTCCTGAGAACAGTGGAAAGCTGTTGGCCTTCTTTAAGCAGAGTCATGACATCATCAGACTTGCATTTTCTGAAAGATCCTTCCAGTGACTGAGTTTGATACACAGGGGAGCAAGAAGGGAGTGCATCTGGGGGCTCACAGCCTCCAGCCTCAGCCTCCATAGCCTGGACCTCCGGGCAAAACCAGCACCCGCCGCTCTGTGTGTGCCTAACGTATGAGTGAAGCTGGTATTTTAAGAAATCTGAAACCTGGCCAGCCATGGTAGCTCATGCCTATAATCCCAGCACTTTGGGAGTCTGAGGCAGGCGGATCACCTGAGGTCGGGAGTTCGAGACCAGCCTGGCCAACTTGGTGAAACCCCGTCTCTACTAAAAATGCAAAGATTAGCTGGGCATGGCAGCGCACGCCTGTAACAGCTACTTGGGAGGCTGAGGCAAGAGAATTGCTTAAACCCAGGAGGCAGAGGCTGCAGTGAGTCCAGATCACGCCACTGCTCTCCAGCCTGGGCAACAGAGTTAAGACCTTGTCTCCAAAAAAAAAAAAAAAAAAAATCTGGAACCCCAGGAGTTTGCAGGCTGTGGAAGGAAGAGTTTCTAGGTGAGGAGTGGGGGATACCTGTCCCAGGGAGGTTGTCCCCTTAGGGCCATAGCCTCCCCTTTCTCCCACATCTCCACAGACAGACCCAGGTGTCCCTGTCTGCTACTGTCATCAGAGCTTTGGATGAGCTCTGGATGGTGTTGTTTGCAGATCAACATGACCCACTACATCCAGCACCTGTCATTTGGGGAGGACTATCCAGGCATTGTGAACCCCCTGGACCACACCAATGTCACTGCACCCCAAGGTACCAGCCCGGGAGGCAGCCCCCAGCCACAGAAGGCCTGCCAGGCACCCATACCCAGTGCTTTGTTTTCCCCTCAGCCTCCATGATGTTCCAGTACTTTGTGAAGGTGGTGCCCACTGTGTACATGAAGGTGGATGGAGAGGTGAGTCAGGGAGCTCCCTACCCTCTAGAGTCTCCTGCGTGCTGCCCAGCACTGGAGTTCCTGCATTTTATTCTGTCAGCCTGGGGAGTGAAAACTGCCTCGTCCTCACATGGTAGATGGAAGACTGAGGCACAGAGGGTGGGGGATTTGCCCTCCCAGGTAGAGTGCAGGCCTGGGGCTGTCCGATTCAAAGCGTCTGCTCTTTGCGCTGCCCTCACCGCCTCCATCTGTTCCTCTGGTGCTCACCATCTGCCTGCCTCACTGTCCCCTGTGGTCTACCTGGGCTGGGGGTTAGGCAGGGCAAGCCTCTGTGTACCCGCTCACCGAGGCTGCCGTGGCCTGTGGAACAGCATCTCAGCAGAGTGGCAGGATGCAAGGGACTGAGGGCAGAGAAAGTCAGTTCAGCCTTGGTGGTGCGTCTTTGGAGAGTTGCTTCTCAGCCTGGACCCCCGTGAGAACACCCACTAAATGCTGCCAGGATAGGTAAACTGTAAAGAGCTGGCATCTGGAGGGGAAGGCTGAGGCCAAGGCTAGGAGAGGCGGTCTGGCAGGCCAGGCCTTGCAGTGCAGGCCACCAGCACAGTGCCACGTTTTCTCCCCGCACGGTCAAGGCTCAGCAGGAAAGGGGAAGGAGCAGGGGTGGGGCTGATGGTGGCTGGAGCCAGGTCCTAGCCTTAGCCCTAGCCCTGGCTCCCCTCCCACCCCAGGTGCTGAGGACAAATCAGTTCTCTGTGACCAGACATGAGAAGGTCGCCAATGGGCTGTTGGGTGACCAGGGCCTTCCCGGAGTCTTCGTCCTCTATGAGCTCTCGCCGATGATGGTGAAACTGACAGAGAAGCACAGGTGAGGGCAGGGGCAGAGCGGCCTCTGGGGGCCTGAGCCTGAGGGAGGAGTGTGCCTGCTGAGCCCGCCCACTCCCTCCACCAGGTCCTTCACCCACTTCCTGACAGGCGTGTGTGCCATCATTGGGGGCATGTTCACGGGTAAGAGGCCCAGGGTGTCTGTGAGCTGTAGGGTGGGGAGAGTAAAGCCTGGGTGCCCCAGGTTTGGTTGGGGGTGAAGGGGCAGATGCTGGCCTGGCCAGTTAAGTGACAAGGCTCTCAGCGTCAAAAGCCAAGGCCCCCACTGGGCCAGTGCCAGCCCTTGTCTCTCTCCCAGTGGCTGGACTCATCGATTCACTCATCTACCACTCAGCACGAGCCATTCAGAAGAAAATTGATCTAGGGAAGACAACGTAGTCACCCTCAGCGCTTCCTCTGTCTCCTGTCTCTCCCTGGCTTGTGGTTGTCCCCCAGCCTCCGCCACCCTCCACCTCCTCAGTCAGCCCCAGCCCCAGGTTGATAAATCTATTGATTGTGATAGTACTCACTGGTCTCCGTGTGATCCTTGCCATGGCTAGAGCCTCATCCTGGCCACTCATTGAAGGCAATCGTGACTGATGGATCGGGGCCCAGAGCCCTCAGGAGCCCCACATGGGCATCTCCTAGTTGACTGGGGTTTATTCAAACCAGACTCATGTCCAGCCCACAGCCCTGGGTCCCTCCTCCACTGTGGTCCTCAGACCTCTCGGGTTCAGCCCCAGGGCTCACTTGGACCTTTTTAGCGTGAGCTTCCTGGAGCCACCATGGCCCCCAGGCCACTAATTCAGGGCCCTGGGTGCAGATTGGGGCTTGCCACTTCATTGATGGGTAAAGCTGGGGTCGCTCTCCACCACCCTGGGCTCGGTCCACCTGATCCTGTCACACTCACTGATCCCACCCTGTGCCAAACCCCGCCCGTGCTGGCTCTCACTGCGGAGAGGAGTCCCTCCAGGTCCTTTGCAGTCTCCTAGATGGAAGCAAAGCTGAACATCAAGGTGGGAAGGTGGGAAGGTAGCAGTGGCCATTCTGGAGCAGGGCCAGCACCAGACCCCTGGCTTGGGGCCTAATCAGGGTTTCTCATTAGAACTCTGGCTACATGTGGAGAAGCAGGGCCCAGTGACCTCACCATTCTATGGCCCAGGGAGGTAGGGGTACCTAAACAACCAGTCAGTTTATCAGATCATGTCTCGAATGTTGATCTAAGACTGTGGCAGGGGAAAAGCAAGAGAAAAGGGAAAGGAAGCGAAGTCAGGTAGTGATAGCAGAACCTCTGGAGTCAGACCCGAGATCCAGCTCTGATGGAAGCCTCTCACAGGGATGGTGAGGAATGGACAGGTTAATGGAGTCTGGCAGGTCCTTAGCTGTCCTGGAGCAGTGGAAGCCAGAAACAGATGAGGTGAGAGGGACCTGGCCGCCAGCAGGAGCAGGAGCAGGAGCCGTGGTGGAGTTGCTCAGAGGGTGTGATAACTCAGCCGCCGGGGCCCTTTTCTTCCCTGCAGTGGGGATGGGGGCAGCCTTCTATCCCTGTGGATTCTTCAAGTAAGCCCCCAGCACCTGAGGCCACCCAAGAACATCTATTCTCTGCCACCTGGAGGCGCCAGCCTTGGACAGCACGTGACCACGGGTCAGTGGCTGTGATAGGTTTATTCAGAGGAAGCACTGGACTCTAGGGTAGCTCACGTTGGCAAGAAAGACTTCCAGGAGCAGGTGTTGAAGGGTTGGCACCCTGGGTGAGTGTCCAAGGTCAGTGAGAGTCACTTGTGGAGGGGACGGAAGATGACCTGGCTGATCTGGCCAGGGATGGTGTAGAAGACCAGGAGGAGGAAGACGGTGAGCAGCGCCAGTAGCAGCAGCAGCACCAGGATGCGCCAGTACCGGCGCCAGATGAAGAAGACAAAGGTCTTCAGCGGGTTCACAAACCAGTTGAAGGAAGTTTTGGGGCGGCTGTTGAGGAGAAGGGTGGTGTCAGGATGAGGTGGCAGCCCCTTGGCCACCCCCGCCTCCCCCATTGGCCCAGGCTGTGGCCCCGGCCCCCATGCCTGACTCACCTGGGTTTCTCCAGAGGCTCTGGCTCCTTCCGCCCCTTCCCCACTGGCCGTTTCTCGGCCTCCTCCACGGTCAGCAGCTCAAACTCTGCCTCTACCTTGCCCTAAAAAAGAGACTCCTGCATCACTGGGAGCACAGGGCCGGCTCAGGCCCCAGCTCAGCCTGGCCTGCGCCCACGAGCACCCACCGTGAGGATGTACACATTGCCACCCGTGTCTGTGAACTCCAGGTCTTCTGGCCGGCCCTTCCTCCTCCTCTGCTTTCGCTTCTTGCCAGCCTGAGCCTCCTGCGCCTCCCCCTCCACGTCCTCTGCCTCCTTCAGCCTCACTACTGGCCACCAGCCCCGCAGGCGGCGGCAGCGAAACAGATTGCATCTTGGCCCGGCCCCATCGCGGGCCAGCCGCACAGAGCAGAGCTCGGGGCCCCGGGCCCCACGCACCATGTCCGGTAGCTGCAACTCCAGGGATCCTGCAAGTCCAGAGCACGCCGGGTTAGGCATGGGATCAGAGTCTCATTGTGCCAGGGGTGAGGAGGCAACACACCAAGGTTGTAAGTTGGGGCATCTGAAAGTTGCAGTGTGTGGTCAGGCCACAGTTATGGGCCACCCAAACCACAGCCCAGCGGTCTACCCATTGCCACTCCCCAGTGGAAGAGGGCCAAGGGTTGGGATCAGAGTGCCAAGGAGCAAAGGCTGTGGAGTCAGTGTCAGGGTGACAAGCTAGGGTCAAATCAGAGTTAAATCAGAGACTTGGTGGGAATGGAGGTTACTGTGGTCTGGGCTTAATTAACTCAGTAATTAGGCCAGAAAGCAAAGGTTTCAGACCTCGGGTCTAAAATCCCGATTCAAGGTTGGGTCAGAGTAGGGAACCAGGGGACGGAGGTGAGGGCTGGAGGCAGGGGCTGAGTGTGGGGAAGGCTAAGCAGTGCAATACCAAGGAAGTCGTTGGCAGAGATGCGGTCATAGTCCCAGACCTGCAGGACCAGCACTGCGGGCTGCCGAAACTCGGCCTCCTCCAAGGCGAAGGGTCCAGGCCGGCGCCGGACGCTTACCTCCCGCTCCGTGGGCAGGTAGTCGAAGCGGAACACAAAGCGCCAGTTGAAGTTCCCCTCCCCAGTCAGGGAGTTGAAGTGAACATCTGTCTCCTGCTTGTCATGCTCCAGCCCCTTCACCCAGCTGGGGCCAGGTCGGGTGAGTGTCAGGGCTGGAGCTACACGGAGAACCCACTCCTCACCCAGCTCTCAGTACCACAGAGGGCCTGGGGACCGGGCTCTGGACTCAGCCCAAGGACCCACACCCATTTACAGTCCCCCCTTAGCGCACTGCCATTGCCCCACCTGGCCTGCAGGCTACCTCTTCACATAGATGTCACTCGACATCTCTCCGGTGAGTGGATTCACGTCATCCAGAACCACATCTTCCGTGTTCCAGATGACAACTCTGAGCTCATAGCTGCGGGGCACATTAGGGGGTGGCTTCAGACTCTCGAGCAGGGCCCTGAAAGAGGCTGCAGGAAACAGGAGGGACCTGGGCCTGGCCCACTGACATTCACTGGGCACCTGTGTGCCCAGCAGGGGAATCCAATGCCTGTGATCCCATGAAGGGACAGCCCCAGGTGTCACTGACCACCCTGGCCACAGCAGATGACATCAGGAATGGTCTGCTGGGCCAGCAAGGTTCTCCTTCCTGTGAATTTGGAATCAGGACCCTGTACCACTGCATGGTGTGGCATCAGATGCAGAGCTGGAGCCACTACAAGCCAGAGTTTGGGGATGTAGAAAAGTGAGTAAACAGAGAAAGCCCGTCTGCAGGGAGAAGAGGGAGGATGAGAGACGGGGGACGAGAGCGAGCGTACAAGCGCCTGAGGGACAGGAGGGCTGCGGCACTCTGGACCCTACCCTCATGTAGCCCTGTCCTTGACTGCCATGGGGTTGCCTGGATAGCTGTTTTCTCCAGCCCAGCATCAACTTCCCCTCATTTGTTGACAGCACTGTGATTTTCTGCTGGTGACCCGCCCCCGCCCCAACCACCCCTCCCCACCACCACGGTCAATCTATGGGATTCTGGTGGGGCAGACCCCTCCCTCCCTGGCTGAGCAGGGTCGGGGAGACATCCCTGGACTGGCCGATTCCAGTATCACAGCCCCCTGGCCACAATGATTGGTTCAGGGCGCAGCATTTGACCCAAGCTGGTCTACTGAGTCAGCCCTGAGGCTTTTGCTGTAACTGCGAAAGAGGTGTTTGTTTCCACTCAGGTGGCCTGGCTAAGATGTAAGCCTTGTACTGTTAGATGCCACCTTGCCCCCAGACTGCAGAGGGCTCCCTGAGAGTGACACCAAGGAAAGCAGGGCCCAGAGGCAGAAAGTGACAGGCTGCTGGTATCCGAGCATCTGCATTCAGCCTGTGTGACGTGGCTGTGCCCCACACAGAACTCCACTCAGATGAGCTCAGGTGGGAAGGGGGCTTACCAAAAGGTACTTGGAGTCAGTTTACAAGAGACACTCAACTTGCAATGGCTTATGAATAAAAGGGAATTTAATGGCACCTAACTGGAAAGCCTGTGATTAGCACCCTCTGCCTGCTTCACTGGGGACCCAGGTTTTCAGAGGACCCTTGTACAGGTAGACCAAGACGTGTACCCGCCTTGGGAGGAGGCGACAGAACTCTCACCTGACCGGCTGCCGAGGCTTGATGTCAACTGGGGGTGGGGCAGGCACATCTCGAGGGAAGATGTCAATCCACATGTGAAGAGATCCCTGGGGGGACAGGACCAGGCTGGAGGGTCTTGTCAGGCTCCCAGCCTTCCCTGACAGCCTTGTGGCCACAGGCTGTGCCTTGTCCCCAAGTGGAGAAAAGAGCTAGGGTCAAAGTGACAGGGTCAGGCAGATCCTGGGGGATGAGGATGAAGGTGAAGTCTGAAGTGTGGGTTCCAGGATCAAGGTTAGATTAGGGGTTCAAGGATGAGGTCCAGGCTGGGTGCAGTGGCTCACGCCTATAATCCCAGCACTTTGTCCATGGAGGGTAGATGGCTTGAGCTCAGGAGTTTGAGGCCAGCCTGGGCAACATGACGAAACCCTGTCTCTACAAAAAATACAAGAATTAGCCGGGTTTGGTAGCAGACGCCTGTAATCCCGGCTACTCCTGAGGCTGAGGTGGGAGGATGACTTGAGCCTGAGAGGCGGAGGCTGCAGTGAACCGAGATCACGGAACTGCACTCCAGCCTGGGCAACAGAGTGAGACCCCATTTCAAAAAAGAAAAAAAATGAGGTTCCAGAAGGGGAAGTTGAGATTAAAAGTAGTATCTGGTGTTCCAAGGTCCAGACCTTAGGAATCTGCAGAGGGTCAGGTTAGGAACCCCACATCGGAGTCTTGGTGCCCAGGGGTGGGGATCCTGTAGGACAGGGGTGAGGGTGTGGTCCAGGATGGAGGTCCAGGACGAGCAGGGACACGGGGACCAGCAACAGGAGCCATAGTCAGGAGTTGCAGGTGGCACCCAGGTGGACGCCTTGGGGAAAGGCTGTCCTGGGGGCCCAGGGCCCAGGATTGGGTGGGTGTCCTGGGATTCCGAGAGTCTTGTGATTCTGGGCCTGGGTGCTGAGCCCTCCTCACCTGCAGCAGCCCGGGGCTACGGGGGTGGTAGAGAGGCCGCGTTTCTACATGCTCGGGTACCAACTGGATCCCAAAACCCGGCATTTCCTGCCAGCGCCTCAACACAAGCAATGCCTGGGCCTCTTTAGGGTCCCCACTCACCACCTTGGGGCCACTGCTGCCTGAAACAAAAGGTGTGTGAGCTTAGGGTTCCACATAGTTTCCACCTCTCCTCCCTCCCTCCCCCACCACAGAAGCTCTAAACGGGGGAAGCCACTGTGTTGGATAAAGCCCTGTGGGCCAGGAGAGCAGCTCTGAAATGCACAAAAAGGGGGGGAAGCTGCTATAACTTTGCCCAGTGAAAAGCCAGCAGTCAGTGGGACAGTGGGATTGGAGGTACTGCCACCTTTGCCTAGACCCTATTTAGAGAATAAGCCACCAGAGCAGGCACAGTGGCTCATGCCTGTAATCCCAGCACTTTTGGAGGCCAAGGTGGGAGGGGGATCACTTGAGTCCAGGAGTTTGAGACCAGCCTGAGTAACATGGCAAAACCTCATCTCTACCAAAAGAAAAAGAAAGGAACAGGCGGGCATGATGGTGCACACCTGTAATCCCAGCTACTCGAGGGGCTGAGGTGGGAGGATCACTTGAGCCTGGGAGGTCCAGGCTGCAGTGAGCTACGATGGCACCACTGCACTCCAGCCTGGGTGACAGAGCAATATCCTGTCTCAAAAATAAAAATAAAAATAAAAAGAATAAGCCTCCAGCCATTTAATTCTGCAGCCACATTCTGTTACATGGGACGCTCTATGGGACCTCTGTGTTCCGGGAACTTGATTAGTTATGGGTCCACTTTGGCTCTTTGGGGGATCTCACGCTCACCAGTAAAGACTGTTTTCTCCCTAACACCCAAGAACCTCATCCTTACTCAACCAAATTCACCTCTAACTGCTGAAACAATGGGTTATTTTGGGGAGCACACAAGACTGGGCACCTGGGCCTCCTGTACCTTGTTCTACCAACATCTTGCTTTAACATAAAGGGGCTGGTACCTGGGGGCAGGGTGTCCGGCGGTGTCAGAAAGACTTTGGTGCCCACCTTGACAGCACCGGCTCGGTATTCAGGGGCAGGGAGGCCACAGCGTTGGCACAGCCCCGCCAGGATCTGCGAAGGCCGGAACGCATCACGCCAGGCATTGTAACCATCACTGCAGGCAGAAAAGGAAGATGCATCAGCTGGGGCTGGTGCAGGGACACACCTGGGCTTGGGGCAGGGGTGACATCATGAAGACATGAGGTCCAGGTTCAAAACTCCCAAAAGGAGACAGGTTAGTCCTCGTTTACAATAACAATGAAAATCGAAAATCAAAAATATAGTCCAGGTGCTTCCATTAAGAAGATACTGATCTTATTACCTCTGTTTTACAGATGAGAAAACTGAGACTCGAAGGGGTTAAGTGGGCCTGGTGTGGTGGCTCACACCTGTAATACCAGCACTTTGGGAGGCAGAAGTGGGTGGATCACTTAAGGTCAGGAGTTTGAGACCAGCCTGGCCAACATGGTGAAACCCTGTCTCTACTAAAAATACAAAAATTAACTGGGCATAGTGGCCCACATCTGTAATTCCAGCTACTGGGGAGGCTGAGGCAGGAGAATCGCTTGAACCCGGGAGGCAGAGGTTGCAATCAGCTGAGATAGTGCCACTGCACTCCAGCCCGGGAGACAGAGCGAGACTCCATTTCAAAAAAAAAAAAAGAAAAAAAACACAGGTCAAGTGACATTCGTTACAGGATCCTGACTCCCAAGCCCAAGTCTTGACCACTGAGCTATGTCTTGGTTGGCAGTGGCGTTGGGTGGGAGGGTCCCCTTCCATGAAATCATAGGATCTGGAGACACAAAAGGGAATGTGAGCTTGAATGTGTTTGGCCAGAAAGTTAGAATGGCTCCTGTGGGCCCTGCCAGACCCACATGTCATACTGGGAGGCCAGCCCACAGTTTGCTCTGTGGTGGCTATAGAATCGGTTTTCCAGATCAATGTGGGTCTCCCCGATGAGGTCGTCAGAACCCACGAGGTCATGATCAAATATGGCCACCGTCAGCTCCGTCTCAGCTGGGAGAGAGATGCTTAGCTCCAGGATCCTGGCAAGGAGGGAGAGGGGCTGAGGTCACTTTCATGCTCCAGGAGGTGGTCTGGGGAGGGGGATGGCGTTGTCAGCAGCCCCTGTCCATTCCCTTGCCAACCCTAGGCCAGCTCAAGGCCACAGGGCTGGATGCTCCTCCAGCTACCCTGTTTCCACCCCACAGGGCCCAGCCTCACTCTCCAAAGATGGGGTTGAGCTGCTTGGGGATGTAGCGTTCCTTGGTGTCCTGCCGCTCCCGGCCAGCGCTCACCACCACATAAGGGTCTGCTTTGCCATTGGGGTCTGCAGGAGCCAGGTTGGTAGCCTAGGGAAACAGCATGGAGTAGAACTGAGAGAAACATCATTATGATAACCCAAGGTTACCCTTGTCAGACCTAATTTCCCATTAGGTGAAAGCAAGTAGTTATCAAGGAGAGATCTCCCACTGTGAGGAGCTAATGGAGAGGTTGGACACGATGACTTTTCTTTTTTTTTTTTTTTTTTTGAGATGGAGTCTTGCTCTGTCGCCCAGGCTGGAGTGCAGTGGCCGGATCTCAGCTCACTGCAAGCTCCGCCTCCTGGGTTCACGCCATTCTCCTGCCTCAGCCTCCTGAGTAGCTGGGACTACAGGTGCCCGCCACCTCGCCCGGCTAGTTTTTTTGTATTTTTTAGTAGAGACGGGGTTTCACCGTGTTAGCCAGGATGGTCTCAATCTCCTGACCTCGTGATCCGCCCGTCTCGGCCTCCCAAAGTGCTGGGATTACAGGCTTGAGCCACCGCGCCCGGCCTTGTGTAAGATTAAAACTGTTTCATCCATAACTGTTTGGTAGAAACTGCTGCTGAGACCATTTTGTCTGAAGTTTCTGACACAATTTCTTTTAATACTTATAGGACTATTCAGGTTTTCTGGTCAGGTGTGGTGGCTCACGCCTGTAATCCCAGCTACTTGGGAGGCTGAGGCAGGAGAATTTCTTGAATCTGGGAGGCGGAGGTTGCAGTGAGCCAAGACTGCGCCACAGCACTCCAGCCTGGGCGACAGAGCAAGACTGCGTCTAAAAAAAGAAAAAAAAAAAGTGGACATTGTAGTTAAGGGATTGGGAGGAGATTCATGGATGTAATGAAGATACAGCATAGACTACAGGCTGTATCTATTTTACAGGGGAGAGCCAAGGGATAAGACAGCTGGGAGGAGCTCTCCTGGGGTTAAAACAAATATCAAACACTAACCTCAGAAAGTATTCATTGGAAAGAGCCACCATTTCATTAGATTCATTTGTAGAGGATTTTATGCTCCCAGGATACTACTGCAAACGATAGAGCAATCAGCAGAGCTTAACTGGGTGTGGTCAGGGAAAAGAATGCAAGAGGGCCCTGCCAGTACCACTGTCATCCTAGGGTGACAGTGGCATATCCAAAGCTGTGCCTCCCAGAGTAGCAACATCACTGATCTAACACAGGGGATGGGAAATAGACTTTGCTAAAATAATCCAGCCAGTCACTAAACAAATAAACAAGGAAATAACAAGAAACCCCAGTACCCAGAGTTGTTACCATGTATTATCTAAAATGCTGTTTCTAACAAAAAATTTTGAGGCCTGCAAAGAAATAGAAAAATTATTTTTCCATCTACCCCCAAAAAAATGCCCATGAGAGCAACACAATGAACTTAACAGGAAAGTGTGTGTGTATTTTTGTTTTTGAGATAGAGTCTTGCTGTGTTGCCCAGGCTGGAGTGCAATGGCACAATCTTGGCTCACTGCAAGCTTTGCCTCCTGGATTCACGCCATTCTCCTGCCTCAGCCTCCCGAGTAGCTGGGACTACAGTGTCCGCCACCACACCTGGCTAATTTTTTGTATTTTTAATAGAGATGGAGTTTCACCATGTTAGCCAGGATGGTCTCGATCTCCTGACCTTGTGATCTGCCCACTCAGCCTCCCAAAGTGCTGGGATTATAGGCATGAGCCACTGCACCCGGCCGACAGGAAAGTATTTCAAAGTAGCCAGTGTAAATATGTTCACAGAACTGAAGGAAAGCTTGATTAGAGAAGTAAAGGAAGGTATGATGATAATGTTGCATCAAATAGAGAATATCAATAAAGATATACAATTTTTTTTTTTTTTGAGACAGTCTCACTGTCGCCCAGGCTGGAGTGCAGTGGTGCAATCTCAGCTCACTGTAACCTCTGCCTCCCAGGTTCAAGCAATTCTCCTGCCTCAGCCTCCCAAGTAGCTGGACTACAGGCATGTGCCACCACACCCAGCTAACTTTTTGTATTTTTTAAAGAGAGACGGAGTTTCACCATGTTAGCCAGATGGTCTCAATCTTCTGGCCTCATGATCCACCCACCTCGGCCTCCCAAAGTGCTAGGATTACAGGCGTGAGCCACCGCGCCTGGCCAAGACATACAATTTTTTTAAAAGAACCAAATGAAAATTCTGGAGTTGAAAAGTACAATAACTAAAATTTAAAATTCACTAGAGAGGCTCAATAGTAGATTTGAACAGAAGAAAGAATTGGCAAACTTGAAACTAGATCAAAAGTGATTAGGCAAGCTGAAGAACAGAGAGAAAAGAGAAAAAATAAAAATGAAATAGAGCCTCAAACAAATGTGGAACACCATTAAGTCACCAACATACATATAATGGGAGCATTAAGAGGAGACAAAGAGTTGGGTGCAGTGGCTCACGCCTGTAATCCCAACACTTCAGGGAGACTGAGGCAGGTGGATCATTTGAGATCAAAACTTCAAGACCAGCCTGGCCAACATGGTGAAACCCCATCTCTAAAATTAGCCGGGCATGATGATGTGTGCCTAAGTCCCAGCTACTCCAGAGGCTAAGGTGGGAGAATCACTTGAACCCAGGAGGCAGAGGTTGCAGTGAGCCAAGACTGTGCCATTGCACTCCAGCCTGGGCGACAAGAGCAAGACTCCATCTCAAAACAAAAACCAAAAAAGAAGGCAGGCTGGGCGTGGTAGCTCATCATGCCTGTAATCCCAGCACTTTGGGAGGCCAAGGCAGACGGATCACCTCAGGTCAGGAGTTCAAGACCAGCCTGACCAACATGGAGAAACCCTGTCTCTACTAAAAATACAAAATTAGCAGGGCGTGGTGGCACATGCCTGCAGTCCCAGCTGTTCTGGAGGCTGAGGCAGGAGAATCGTTTGAACCTGGTAGGTGGAGGTTGCAATGAGCCAAGATGGTGCCATTGTACTCCAGCCTGGGGCAACAAGAGCGAAACTCCATCTCAAAAAAAACAGAAGGCAAGAGAGAGAAAAGAAGGAAAAAAAATGGCTGAATATCCCATACTACCATTACATTTTTTTTTTTTTTTTGCTCTTGTCGCCCAGGCTGGAGTGCAATGACACGATCCTGGCTCACTGTGACTTCCACCTCTCAGGTTCGAGCGATTATCCTGCTTCAGCCTCCCAAGTAGTTAGGATTACAAGTGCCCACCACCACGCCCAGCTAATTTTTGTATTTTCAGTAGAGACAGGGTTTCACCATGTTGGCCAGGCTGGTCTCGAACTCCTGACCTCAGGCCATCTGCCACCCACCTCGGCCTCCCAAAGTGCTGGGATTATAGGCATGAGCATGAGCCACTGTGCCTGGCCATTTTTTTTTTTTTTTTTTTTTGAGACAGAGTCTCACTCTGTCACCCAGACTGGAGTGCAGCAGCGTAATCTCGGCTCACTGCAGCCTCCACCTCCCAGGCTCAGATGATTCTCCTGCTTCAGCCTCCTGAGTAGCTGGGATTACAGGCATGTGCTACCACACCGAGCTAATTTTTGTATTTTTAATAGAGACGGGATTTCACTATGTTGACCAGGCTTGTCTTGAACTCCTGACCTCAGGTGATCTCTCTGCCTCGGCCTCCCAAAGTGCTGGGATTGCAGGCAAGAGCCACTGTGCTCAGCCTCATTACTTACTTTGTTGCCCCAATTTTTCAAGTCTTAACCATTAGGAGCTCCTTCAGGTTGGCTGTGTTCATTCTTTCATTAGGCCCCCATCCTTTTTTGGGCACTTCCTTACTCCTGCCCCACAAGATGCTCCAGATTTGACTTATATTTTCCCAGCCCTAGTCCTAGAATCAAACACTTCTCCAAGGAGTCCTCAATCCCTTTATTAAATAATGGTGTTTAGAAACCAAAATCTGGGCACCTGGTGTGCTCACTGCTACTATGATGTCGTTGCTTCTAGGCCTTCTCAGCAGAGACAGCGAACATTAATAACATAATCCACATATATATACATAGATCTATATTTCTGTATCTTTCCATCTGTGTATATTTTAAAACATGAGTTTATACAGATACTTCTGATTCTGATCTAATATCACAGCATTCATTTAATCCCCTTTCCTTATTTGTAACTTCTTTCTCCAACAGTAAGAAACCTGGTTCTCATTTTCTACAATATAGTTTACTTATCCATGTATACCAGTATACACATAATGTAGTTTCAGAATTGCTAACACATACTTCTAACTAGATTACAGCATTTATGTTCAGCTCTCTTTAGTTTAGTTGTTTTTTTGTTTTTGTTTTTAAGACAAGCTCTCTCCCTGTCATCCAGGCTGGAGTGCAGTGGCACAATCATGGCTCATTGCAGCCTCAACCTCCTAGGCTCAAGTAATCCTCCTGCCTCAGTCTCCCATGTAGCTGGCTCCAAAGGTACATGCCACCACATCACACTTTTTCCTTTTTTTTTTTTTTTTTTTTTGAGATGATGTCTCTCTCACTTACCCAGGCTGGAGTGCAGTGGCACTATCTTGGCTCACTGCAACCTTCTCCTCCAAGCTTTAAGCAATGCTCCTGCCTCAGCTTCCAAAACAGCTGTGACTACAGGCACATGCCATCATGCCCAGCAAATTTTTGTATTTTTAGTAGAGACAGGGTTCACCCTGTTGGCCAGGCTGGTCTCAAACTCCTGACCTCAGGCGATCCACCCAACTTAGGCAATCCACCTGCCTCAGCCTCCCAAAGTGCTGGCATTACAGGCATGAGCCACCACATCCAGCCACATCCAGCTAGTTTTTAAATTTTTTGTAGAGACTGAGTCTCACTTTGTTGCCTAGGCTGGTCTTGACCTCCTGGGCTCAAGTGATCCTCCTGTCTTGGCCTCCCAAAGTGCTGGGATTACAGGCATGAGCCACTGTACCAGGTCCATGTTTAGTTTTATAGAACCCTGTCAAATTACTGTTTTCCAGAGTTATTTGGTTTTGTTCTTCACTTCCTTCAATGTGGTTATATTGTTCATTTGTAGTACAGTGAGGGTCATTTGTTAGTGTTCATATTCCATGTTAGGTTTCCTCAACACTATGACTGGTTTTAATTTTTTGTCTATTGTGGGGGCATGTGAAACACTGCTATAGTTCTAAGAGTCAGGGGTATACAAAAAGATCTACTCTGAGAAGTGCCATTTTTGTCCTCATTCTCACAACCCTGACCCCTTTCCCCTTTCGTTCCACCTCTTTGCCACTCACCCTCATATATATATATATATATATTTTTTTTTTTTTTTTTGGAGATGAGTCTTGCTCTGTCGCCCCCCACACTGGAGTGCAGTGGCATGATCTCAGCTCACTGCAACCTCCGCCTCCCGGGTTCAAGCGATTCTCCTGCCTCAGCCTCCCAAGTAGCTGGGACTACAAGCGTGCGCCACTATGCCAATTTTTGTATTTTTAGTAGAGATGGGGTTTCACCAAGTTGGTTGGCCAGGATGGTCTCGATCTCTTGACCTCGTGATCCACCCGCCTTGGCCTCCCAAAGTGCTGGGATTACACGCATGAGCCACAGTGACCAGCCCTGAGATATCTTTAAGAATACTTCAAGGGCCTGCTGAACTCAGTATGAAAACTGCATCAATGGACAAAGTTAGACAAAGGTATTTGGTAACAAGCCTTCTGAAGCCTGAGATTCAGCCCTGCTCTCATCCTAGAATTATACTCCCCGTTCTACAGGACTAGAACTACAAACAGGGGTCAGGAGACCAACTCCCAATTCTGGTTCAGCCATGAGCATACTTTATAACCCTAGGGGATCTCATAACTTTGTGGCTAAGATTTCTCACCTGAACAATGAAGAACTTGAACTCTGTGATCCCGAGGTTCCTCCCAAAGCCTTCCTTCTGTAGGTTTCATGTACATTACCTTAGCTATAGTTGGAGGCATGCCAGGGCTATGGGGACTCACCTTTACAACATACACTCTGACCAGGAGCTTGATGGGCCGGTTCTGTGGGATCCCCCGGGAGATCTGGGGCTCAGAGAATGACACTGCCTCTGATTCAGGGTAAATGAGGAAGGAGCCCTGAGATGGGGGGAGACAGAAAAGGCTCTGATAAGAGAATTGTCCTTCTGAATCCCCACCTGGGCTCCCTGGTTCTGCTTTCCTTCCCCAAATGTACCTTGAACTTGCCCACAAGGTGTCCAGATCCTTCCTCTTCTCCACCTGCATCCTGGCCCCCTTGCCCTCGGTACAGAGGAAATACATACAGCCAGTCTTCAAAGTGGTTAAATTCTTCTTCCAGGGACCTGTTGTAAATCTAAAAGGCAAGGACTTCAGTGACAGCCCGATGTCCAGAATCCAAAGGAGACTTTCCTTTTCCCAGTACCCAGTCACCTTCAGGGTGGCAACTGCTTTTTTTCGGGACACAGTGCCTTTGACTTCAGCCTCACCCTGGTCTTGGGCCTCCCCAACCATAGAAATGAGGTTGACCCCATCTGGAAACAACAAAAATGCCCCAATCAGAAATATCTGGGTAGGCAGGAGATGGGCAGATGGAACCAGAGCAAAAAGCCCAATCTCTTACCTGAATCTCCAGGATCATCCATTTCATCTTCATCAAGGTTGTGCTGAAATTAAAGAGCAGATCCAGAGATTCTTCTCCATCCCCTTCAACTCCTTAGCCTACCCCCTTTTCCAGGACAGTTGGGAAGCCTTCATTCAAGTTCCCACTTTGTATGCCACTTGCATTTTTAAAGCTCCAATTTATCATCCAGTCCTGCCCTGTCCAGGGTGGTCACCATCAACCACACAGGGCTACTGAGCACTCAAAATGTAACTAGTCTGAATTGTGATGTGCTGTAAGTGGCCAGGCTTGGTGGCTCATGCCTGGAATCCCAAGACTTGGGGAGACTGAGGTGACTGCTTGAGGCCAGGAGTTCGAGATCAGGCTGAACAACACAGTGATAACCTGTCTCTATGAAATAAATGCCTTTTAATTTTTATTTATTTATTTTTGAGACAGGCTTTTGCTCTGTAGCTCACGTTGGAGTGTGTTGGTGTGAACATGGCTCACTGCAGCTTCAACCTCCTAGGCTCAAGCGATCCTCCCACCTCAGCCTCTTGAGTCACTGGGACCACCAGCATGCACAGCTACTTCTTTTTTTTTTTTTTTTTTTTTTTGAGATGAAGTCTTGCTCTGTCGCCCGGGCTGGAGTGCAGTGGCCGGATCTCAGCTCACTGCAAGCTCCGCCTCCCGGGTTCACACCATTCTCCTGCCTCAGCCTCCCGAGTAGCTGGGACTATAGACGCCTGCCACCTCGCCCAGCTAGTTTTTTGTATTTTTTAGTAGAGACGGGGTTTCACCGTGTTAGCCAGGATGGTCTCGATCTCCTGACCTCGTGATCCGCCCGTCTCGGCCTCCCAAAGTGCTGGGATTACAGGCTTGAGCCACCGCGCCCGGCTCTTTTCATTTTTAATAGAGATGGTGTCTCACCGTGTTCCCCAGACTGTTCTCAAACTCCTTGGTTCAAGTGATCCTCCCACCTCAGCCTCCCAAAGTGCTGGGATTACCGGCATGAAACACCACACCCAGGAAAAAAAAAAAAAAAAAAAGTTTTTAATGAGTTGAGCGTGATGGTATATACTTATGGTCCTAGCTACTGGGGAGGCTGAGGTGGGAAGATGACTTGAACCAAGGAGTTTGAGACCAGTCTGGACAACAGATAAAGACCCCATCTCTAAAAATAAAAAGGGGCCAGGCGCACTGGCTCATGCTTGTAATCCCAGTACTTTGGGAGGCTGAGGCGGGCAGATTACCTGAGGTCAGGAGTTCAAGACCAGCCTGGTCAACATGGTGAAACCCCGTCTCTACTAAAAATACAAAAAAGTAGCCGAGTATGGTGGCGGGCGCCTGTAGTCTCAGTTACTCGGGAGGTTGAGGCAGGAGAATGGCATGAACCCAGGAGACGGAGCTTGCAGTGAGCTGAGATTGTGCCACTATACTCCAGCCTAGGCGACAGAGTAATAAGACTCTGTTTCAAAAAATAATAATAATAAAAAGAAAAAGAAAAGAAAAAGATGTGCTATAAGTATAAAATAAACACTGGATTTTTAAATACTTAGTACAAAAAACAAGAATGTAAAATATCTCAGAAATTTTATGATTACTTGTTGAAATGATTTTTTTTTTCTTTGAGAAAGAGTCTTTGTCACCCAGGCTGGAGCACAATCTTGGCTCACTGTAACCTCCACCTCCCAGGTTCAAGCGATTCTCCTGCCTCAGCTTCCAGAGTAGCTGGGATTAACAGGTGCCCACTACCACACCTGGCTAATTTTCGTATTTTTAGTAGAGACGGGGTTTCACCATGTTGGCCAGGCTGGTCTCGAACTCCTGACCTCAAGTGATCTGCCTGACTCAGCCTCCCAAAGTGCTGGGATTACAGGTGTGAGCCACAGTGCCCAGCTTTGAAATATTTTGAATATATTACTAAAATTAATTTCACCTGTTTCCTTTTACTTTTTTGTTTTAGACCAAGTCTCGCTCCGTCGCCCAGGCTGGAGTGTGGTGGCCCAATCTCGGCTCACTGCAAGCTCCGCTTCCCGGGTCCGTGCCATTCTCCTGCCTCAGCCTCCGGAGTAGCTGGGACTACAGGCGCTGCCACCACACCCGGCTAATATTTTTTGTATTTTTGTAGAGACAGGGCTTTACCATGTTGGCCAGGATGGTCTCAATCTCCTGATCTCATGACCCACCCGCCTCGGCCTCCCAAAGTGCTGGGATTACAGGCGTGAGCCACCGCGTCCGGCCTCTTTTACTTTTTTTAATGTGGCTACTACAGAAGTTAAAATTACGTATGTGGCTCGTATTATCTCTGTTGGACAACACAGCTCTAGATAATGGAGTTAATAATCCCCAGCTTCTGGAATTGTGAAGAAAAGAGGACTGTAATGAAGAGCTCTGAAAAACTGTAGAGCTCCACCTTCAATGAGATCATTCTTGTTTTTTGTTTGTTTTTTTGAGACGGAGTCTGTCACCCAGGCTGTTGTGCAGTGGCATGATCTCAGCTCACTGGAGCCTCTGCCTCCGGGTTCAAGCGATTCTCCCCCCTCAGCCTCCTGAGTAGCTGGAACTACAGGTGCGCACTGCCATGCCTAGCTAAGATATCATTCTTTTTACCATTTACACTCCAGCCCCACCCTGGGACCCTTCTCTGCCCCTACCTGCCCCTGGAGCTCCTGCAGCGACGCGTAGTACTTGGACCACCAGTCCAGCTCTTCTGGATCTGGAATGTCCTCCTCCAGTCCAGGGCCTTGATTCAGGAGGCCTCCTAATGGGAGCTTCTTCAGAGGAGGCTGAGGAAGAACAGACTTTGTCCCTCTAACCCAGCACCATCCTAAGTACTGCTATCCCCTTCCCCATCTATCTCCTCTACCCCATCACCTTCAGGAGCTGTCTGGATATACCCGCTTCAGCCAAGAAGGGATCCAGGGACTTCTGTCCTGGGAGGGGGAAAATGGCAGCATGAGGAGACTGGGTAAATAGAAGTCAGATTCCACACCCCATTGGAGGGCCCTCTGGAGCCATGTCCGCCAGGAATCAGAGGAGCTTTTGTCTGGTGGTCCTGAAGGAGAAGGTTCCTAACCTTGAGGTCCCTTGGGCATCATATCCCTTGTCTCCTCCATCTCTCCTTCCTCCTCAGGAGGATCCTCATGACCCCGAAATATAAATCGCAGCATGTGGGGGACAATGTGGGAACCCACAAGGACTGTACGGCCAAAGGCCCGGCGCTCAATCACCAGGATGCTGAGTGGGGGCTGCAGGTAAGGCTGCTCCGGCAAGTCCTGGGGGTGGAAGAGAGGAACTGTGTCTTTGAAGACCTGGGGAAGAGGGAAAGGCAGCCACAGAGACAGGTAGGGAAAAAACACATCTAAACCTGCATTCTAAGCGCAGCTCTGCCATAGTCTCACTATGTAATCTCTGGTAAACCACTGCCTTCTCACCTTGTTTCCCAGCTAAAAAAGGAACACAGGCTGGGTGCAGTGGCTCACGCCTATAATCCCAGCACTTGGGGAGGCCAAGGAGGGTGGATCACGAGTTCAGGAGTTCGAGACCAGCCTGGCCAACGTGATGGAACCCCGTCTCTACTAAAAATACAAAAATTAGCCAGGCGTGGTGGCAGGCACCTGTAATCCCAGCTACTTGGGAGACTGAGGCAGGAGAATTGTTTGAAACCAGAAGGCGGAGGTTGCAGTGAGCCAAGATCACACCACTGCACTGCAGTCTAGGCAACAAGAGCCAAAAAAAAAAAAAAAAAAAGGGACACAATACTGGATGCAAAAGACTATTGTAACTATCAAATGACATAATACAAACATAAGTATTTTCGAGCCTACAAAGTGCTGTCAGAAGCTGGGCATGGTGGCTCACGCCTGTAACCCCAGCACTTTGGGAGGCTGAGGAAGGCAGACTGCTTCAGCTCAGGAGTTCGAGACCAGTCTGGGCAACATGGCAAGACACCATCTGTACCAAAAATACAAAAATATAGTAGGGCATGGTGGTGCACACCTGTGGTCCCAGATACTCAGGAGGTTGAGGTGAGAGGATCACTTGAGCCCAGGGGGCAGAGGTTGCAGTGAGCCAAGATTGTGCCACTGCACTCCAGCCTTGGTGACAGAGCAAAAGACCCATATATATATATATATACAACCACACACACACACACACACACACGCACATATATATTTTTTGGTTGGGCATGGTGGCTGACACCTGTAATCCCAGCACTTTGGGAGGTCAAGGCAGGCAGATCACTTGAGGTCAGGGGTTCGAGACCAGCCTGGCCAAGATGATGAAACCCTGTCTCTACTAAAAATACAAAAAAAAATTAGCTGTGTGTGGTAATGAGTGCCTGTAATCCCAGCTACTTGGGAGGCTGAGGCAGCTTGAACCTGGGAGGCACAGGTTGCAGTGAGCTGAGATCGCACCACTCCAGCCTAGGCGGCAGAGTGAGACTCTGTCTTAAAATATGTAGTATGGTTTATTTTATTTTATGGTTAAAGGCCATTTTATGGTTAAAGGCCATATATATATGGAATTCTGTATCTATCAATGGATCCTAAGGGAAACAATTTTACTTACTGTATTGATGGGTTTATTTTATGTATTTGTAGATATATACATATATACACATATATGTGACAATTTTAGCACAAAAGAGAGAGGAAGAATAGAGCTATATCACAGAAAAGTTTGTATATTTTACTGGAATTAAATTAGTATTAATCTGAAGTAGACTGTGAAATAGTAGTATGCATATTGTAATCCCTAGAGCAACTACTAAGTAAAAATCAACAAATTAAAATAGCACACTAATATCAAAATATAATAAACATCTATTTAACACAAAAGAAAGCAGTAAAAGAGAAACAATAAATACACAAGACATAGAAAACAAAGAGCAAAATGGCAGATGTAAATTCAACCAATAATATCAATCATAGCAT
Organism: Trachypithecus francoisi; assembly: GCF_009764315.1. Taxonomy (NCBI): domain Eukaryota; kingdom Metazoa; phylum Chordata; class Mammalia; order Primates; family Cercopithecidae; genus Trachypithecus; species Trachypithecus francoisi. Next base: position 31,111,431 of record NW_022681467.1, read on the forward strand.
CAAATGTGATCATATTAAATACCAATCAAAAGACAGAGATTGTCAATTGGATTAAAAAAAGAGATGCAACTCCAAGCTGTCTAAGAGATACTTTTTAGATTCAAAGACACATAAAGGATGAAGTATAGGAAAAAATGTATCATGCAAATAGTAACCAGAGAGCTGGAGTAGTTTACCACCAGAGAAAACAGACTTTAATACAAAAAATATTACCAGAGACAAAGAGATATTTTATAATGGTAAAAAGGTTGATTCATCTAGAAGATATAACAGTTATAAACATATATGCACCTAACAACAGAGCCTCAAAGTACAAAAACAAAAAAGTAATAGAATTGAAGAGAGAAATACACAATTCATTAGTAATAGTTGGAGATTTCAATACCCTATTCTCAATAATGGATAGACAGAAACTAATCAAGGAGGCTTGTTCAAGAGGTCTGAATAACAGTAACGCCTAGAGAACACCACAAGTCCATGAATTAATCCAGGAATCAGCAAACTGCAGCCCATAGACAGAGTCTGGCCTGCTGTCAGTTTTTGTAAATATTCATTTACAATTATCTATGGCTGTTTTCATGCTCCAATGGCAGAGTTGAGTAGTTGCAGCAGACTGGATGGCCCTCAAAGCCTAAAATATTTACTATTTGGGCCATTATAGAGAGTTGGCTGACTCTTGGATCATCTAAGATAACCAGCTAGAAAATCACCATCCACTGCCCTCTTTCATTATTCTGCCCCCCTTGTCCCCTAGCCCATGGCCTCACCACTGTCAGATGCCTGACAAGCTCAGTGAAATTGGGGCTCTCACGGTAGCTGGCCAGGACCTCAGACTCCACACGTTGCCCAGCCACCTCCAGTACAACCTGGGGCTGCTCCACCTCAAACAGATGCACACGACCAAGGCCCCTAAGACCCCAGAACAGCACCTGGGGTCAGGATGTGGTAGATTCAGGGGTCTGCACCAGACAAACAGGAACCCAGATGTAGGGGAACAAGGGGGCTTTGAGTGCCTGGTGCTACCTCAACACGGAACTCCCTGAGCACTGGGCACACATTGGGTGGAAGGGACAGGCGTCCAGAGTGGGGCTCGACCAGGGGTGCCAGATCCTGGGGCTCCACATCACTGGGCACTGAGGGCTGTAGGAGAGAAACAGTCAGACAGCAAAGAGGAATCAGGTCAAAGGAGGAAAAGCCTAGGTGTGGGGAGGGGATATGGAGAGGTGCTGGTGAAGTATAAATGCTCGGAACCAACCAAGGTTGAATTGGTGGAAGGGAGGGGGTCTCGGGAAGCAGCTTCATGCAGGAAGGGAGCAGGGTGTCTGAGGCATGCAGGATGGCCCACAAGGTGAACCTAGCACATGAATACTTGCAACGTTCCTTGGGGTCAAGCGGTCCAATGAGGTGACCTCGGGACAAATCTACAGTCTGTGTTCTCTGGGGATAAGAGACCTGGAGGCTGGTCCTGGGATACACTCATGTTTTATATTCGCTGGGGCTGGATGGCCTGATGGACTAACAAGTTGGGCTGACAGCCTGTGCTAGCCATGCCAGGGCATACTGACCTCAAGTCGGCCACTGTAGTCCAGTTCAATGAGTTCAAAGACAGCAATGAGCTCTCCGGCTGCCCGGGGTCCCTTCCTCAGGGGGAAGAACTGAAGCTCTGGGTGTTGGTATGGGTCCTCCATCAGCTTTACCCTCGGGGCAGCCAGTGCCCTGCCCAGGAATACAGGGGGGCCCTAGGGGGATCAGGGCAGTGAAGACAAAGGGGAAGAGGCTCAGGAGCCAGGGAGGTAGGCATCAAGGGGGAAACTCCTGGCCGGGAACCCAGGGAGGGCCCAGGCCACACTCACAAACTTATTGTGGTCAAAGACATTGATGATCACTAACGGAGGCTCCTTCTGCAGGTGCTCCCTCCTCCCATCCACGATCAACTGCTCAAATACCAGGAGCTCATCCCACAGAGGGCTCAGCGTCTGCTCCAGGACCTTGGGGGCCATACAGAGAAGCGGGTAGCAGCAGATATCAGGAGAAGGCTCCCAACACACATGCCATGTGAGCACCTCTGCTCTGAAGGAATACTTCAAGTAAATGCTAGTCACAAGAAGAGTGAGATGTGAGAAGATGAAAGCATCTTCAGATGGTGTTGCAGCCGGCCCCTCCTAGCCCTGCCTACCCATTGCAATTGGCTGCCCTCAGAGTTCAGGCCTAAAGTCAACCCCAGAAAACGACTCCTCACTGCTGGGACCTCCAGTTCTACATCACCTGCTAAGTTAGGGCCATCTAGTACCCCATCCTGATACCCTGCTCTGCAAACCCAGAGTGGGAAGAGAGGGGCCTTGGGGGAAAGCTCAGACCCATCCTAACTTGTCTCCTGGGTCCCTTCCACCCACATGTCATCCCAGCCCTCACCCGTGTGGTCTGGCACTGGGTAGAGATGAGGACTCGAGCAAAGGGGTCCGAGAGGCCACTGTCGTCTGCTGCCAGCACACCGCGGGCCTGGTACAAGTGAGCGCGGAGTTGAAAGTAGCTAAAGTCTGGGGTGAGGGGCAAGGAAGGTGTCATGTTTGCTCAGGGGAACCACTGAAGTCTCCTGACGGAGCCCCACACCTTGGGCAGAGATCGAGGTGGGCCTTATACCTCCCCGCCCACCCTCTGCACTCACCGTCCCGGTGTAGGCTGGAGGGCAGCCCGACCAAGGGCTCAGGCAGCAAATCCGGGGGCAACTCAGAGGTGCAGGCCTTGGCTTGCTTGCCCAGGCCGAGCCACAGGAAGAGCTCCAGCTTGGCACAGACCTCACCAGGGGCTGCCCCGGGTGCCTGCACGTGAAGAGGGCATGTCAGGGCCCCAGTGCCTCCTCTCATGACCCCAGCTAGACCTAGCAATCCTGCTTCCCCAGGGCACACCTCCACTGCACATCACTACACCATGCCAAACTCCCAGTCCACTCCCTACCTGCCCAGCCTTGCCCTCTTTCTGCCCTCCACCCTACGCCATGACCCTTGCGCTCTCGCTCCCTACACGTCTTGCCCTAACACTGCCACTTCCTGTACCCCACACCCCACACCCCCTAACTACACTCTGAGCTCTGCTCTCCCACCTTTGTCCCCTCTACCTTCCACACATTTACATTCCCCATCCCCAACCCCAAGGGTCACAGCTTCTCCCTGCTAGGGACCCTTTTCGGTATCTTTTCCAGGGACACCTCATTTAGAAATCTTTGGCCTGCAAACCAGCTACACTTTTTTTTTTTTTTTTAAGATGGAGTCTCACTCTGTTGTCAGGCTGGAGTGCAATGGCATGATCTCTGCTCACTGCAACCTCTGCCTCCTGTGTTCAAGCAATTCTCCTGCCTCAGCCCCCCTAGTAGCTGGAATGACAGGTATACACCACCACGCCCACCTAATTTTTGTATTTTTACCAGAGATGGGGTTTCACCATGTTGGCCAGGCTGGTCTCCAACTCCTGACCTCAGGTGATCCGCCTGCCTCAGCCTCCCAAAGTGCTGGGACTACAGGCATGAGCCACTACCCCCGGCCAGACCAGCCACATTTGTAAGGGCTGAGACACACTCTCCGGTTTTTAGTATGCTGCCTATCTCTCAGGGCCTAGTCAGCAAAATGGCCTGTGTAGTCCCAGAGTTGGGAAGATTTGGGGTTTATCTGATTTCAAAGCTGCCCCAGGAAAAGGCACAATCCCTTTCTCGTGTTTTGGACAATGGGAAAGCGTTCAGGGGCCCCTGGTTGGGAAGCACAAGCCTCTACCCAAGGCCTATCCTACCCCTGCCCTGTAAGCTCCACTCCACTTCTCCTGGCCCCTCACCCGCAAGCCCCCTCACCGTGAGCATTAGACTCTGGATCTTCCCACAGTCCCGACCCCGTTCCTCCTCGACCACAGAGAACAGCACATCCTGGGCAGGGATTCGGGCCCAGGCCACGCGGCGCCGCCCGCTGAACATCCAGACCAGCACGTCGGGGAGGGGTGGCTGGGGCTGTGGGTAGAGAACTGGTCACGGAGGTGGATCAGGAGCCGACCCCTCCTGCTCTCACAGCTTGAACTGAATGGACCAAATGGCCACTCCAGCTCTGATCTCCCCAGGACAGGGTCTCACTCTGTCGCCCAGGCATGAGTGCAGTGACACGATCACGGCTCACAGCAGTTTGACCACCCAGCCTCAAGCATCCCTCCCACCTCAGCCTCTCAAGCATCTGGGACTACAGGCACATGCCACCATGCCTGGCTAATTTTTTTATTTTTTGTAGAGATGGGGTTTGGCCATGTTGCCCAGGCTCGTCTCAAACTCCTGGGCTTAAGAGATCCTCCTGCCTTGGCCTCCTGAAGTGCTGAGATTACAGGCGTGAGCTACCACACTTAGCTTTTTTTTTTTTTTAATTGTGGAAAACTACTTATAAAATTGACCATCATCCTAAGCATTTTTAAATGTACCATTCAGGGGCATGAAATATATTCACATTATTATGGAACCATCCCCATCATTCATCCCCACAACGTTTTTCATCTTGCAGAACAGAAACTCTGCCCATTAAATCATACTTCTCCATTCCCCACTCTCCATCCCAGCCCCTGGCAGCTGCCATTCTTCTTTCTGTGTTTGGATTTGACTATAACAAGTCCTCATATGAGTGGAATCATACAGTGCGTGCCCCTGTGCCTGGCCCAGTTCACTAGGCATAATGTCCTCAAGGCTCATGCACATGGTAGCTGGTGCCAACCTTGTCTCTTCACCTTTCCCTCCTCCCCAGTCTAATCTTCCCTGATGTGCAAGTGTGCACATGTGGTGCCCATCACATCAGCCAAATACCTGGGCTGGTGACACTCTCCTCCTCCAACATCCAATCACCCAGTCCTGGCAGTTTCCCCCTTCTCTCCCTTCCTCCCTGCCCTACTTCAAGACCATCTGCTTTTTTTTTTTTTTTTTTTCTGTAGCCCAGGCTAGAGTGCAGTGGCAGTCATGGCTTACTGCAGGCTCAACATCCTGGGCCCAAGTGATCCTCCCACCTCAGCCTCCCAAATCGCTGGCACTACAGGCACACACCACCATGCCTGGAGATCTTTTCATTTTTAAATTTTTTTGTAGAGATAGGGTCACACTATGTTGTCCAGGCTGGTCTCAAACTCCTGGACTTAAGCAATCCTCCCGCCTCAGCCTCCCAAAGTGGTGAGATTATAGGTGCGAGCCACCAAGCCCACCTGAGAGACCATCCACTATTGGCTAGACAATTGTGACAGGCTCCTAAGCAGTCTTCCTGCCTTGAGTCCTCCCTTCCTACCCATTCTGCCATGGCTGGCTGACTGACTGCTCACCATCCTCTGGGTATCAGCTGCAATGTTGTCTTTGCAGAGAAGACTTGCCTGACCACCTTACCCAAGCAGGTTCTCCTCCACCCTGTCAGCCTCTGTAAACTCTTTCTTACCAATTCCTGTAGATCATAATTATTTTTCATATTCATTTACAGATGTATAGTCTGTCTCCCTAGAACATAAGACTCAAGGCCGGGCGCGGTGGCTCAAGCCTGTAATCCCAGCACTTTGGGAGGCCGAGACGGGCGGATCACAAGGTCAGGAGATCGAGACCATCCTGGCTAACACAGTGAAACCCTGTCTCTACTAAAAAAAATACAAAAAAACTAGCCAGGCGTGGTGGCGGGCGCCTGTAGTCCCAGCTACTCGGGAGGCTGAGGCAGGAGAATGGTGTAAACCCAGGAGGCGGAGCTTACAGTGAGCTGAGATCCGGCCACTGCACTCCAGCCTGGGCGACAGAGCGAGACTCCGTCTCAAAAAAAAAAAAAAAAAAAAAAAGACTCAAAAGGGCAAGGAATATAGCAGGAGGGGCTGACCCCCAGGGCCTAATACAGAGCCTGGCACACAGGAGGACTTGAGATATAATTGAGAGGCCAGGCGTGGTGGCTGAGGACAGGCATAGTGGCTCATGCCTGTAGTCTTAGCACTTTGGGAGGCTGCAGCAGGCAGATCACGAGGTCAGGAGATCGAGACCATCCTGGCTAACACGGTGAAACTCTGTCTCTACTAAAAATACAAAAGATTAGCTGGGCATGGTGGCGGATCATGTCACTGCACTCCAGCCTGGGCAACAGAGCGAGACTCCGTCTCAAAAAAAAAAAAAAAAACCACTGAGACTGATCAAATGAGGCACCTAAAATTTGTATACTGCAGATTCAGGCAGTTACAGATTATGGGTTCCATAAAGGAACAACACCGAGAGGGTTGTCCTCTTGGGACAACACCCAAGAGGGTGCCCATTGCAGCATCCAGTTCATCTTAAGATTTTCAACAATTGGCTGGGTGCAGTGGCTCACGCCTGTAATCCCAGCACTTTGGGAGGCTGAGGCAGGCGGATCACCTGAGGTCAGGAGTTCAAGAACAGCCTGGCCAGCATGGTGAAACCCTGTCTTTACTAAAAATACAAAAATTAGCTGGGCATGGTGGTACGTGCCTATAAATCCCAGCTACTCAGGAGGCTGAGGCAGGAGAATCACTTGAACCTGGGAAGCGGACGTTCGAGTGAGCCGAGATCGCACCCCTACACTCCAGCCTGGGCAAAAGAGCAAGACTCTGTCAGAAAAAAAAAAAGAATGTCAACAATGAGTCATGCAAAAAATGTTCTGGTTTATTAAAAATACAAAAAGAAAATTTTAAACCCATTTCCTGTTGGCCTTGAGAATACTCTTGTCTGCAATCCTAATGTAACATCATATATACTTCTGCTACATTAGGATTAGAGACAAGCTCTGTTTAGAAATAACTCCAAGTAAGGTTTTTATATTTTATTTTCATATTGAAAATCAGTCATATTTGCTTCTGCCTCAAAGAGCAAGTTTATGTAAAATTAAATGAGTGCTGGCAGTGAGCTGCATTTTTTTTCTCTAAACGGGAAATGGGTTTCTTTTTTTTTTTTTTTAGATGGAATCTTACTGTCACCCAGGCTGGAGGAATGCAGTTGCACAATCTCAGCTCACTGAAACCTCTACTTCCCATGTTCAAGCGATTCTCTGGCCTGGGCTTCCTGAATAGCTGGGATTACAGACATATACCACCACACCCAGCTTTTTGTGTTTTTAAGAGACTGGGGGTTTCACCTCGTTGGCCAGGCTGGTCTTCAATTCCTGACCTCAAGTGACTTGCCTGCCTTGGCCTCCCAAAGTGCTGGGATTACAGGTGTGAGCCACCACACTAAGACATTTTTTTAAAGTCTGAAGGGCCCTGAGTTGGAAAAAAGCAATACTCTGCCTTTGTGAGCTCTGATACTGTAAGCATCGTTTTTCTGTTTCGCTTTTTTTGTTTCTTTTTTGGTTTTGTTTTTGAGACAGAATCTCCTTCTGTCATCCAGGCTGAAGTGCAGTGGCGTGATCTCAGGCTCACTGCAATCTCCACCTTCCAGGTTCAAGCGATTCTCCTGCCTTAGCTTCCAGAGTAGCTGGAACTGCAGGTGCTGGCCACCACACCTGGCTATTTTTTTATATTTTAGTAGAGATGGGGTTTCACCATGCTGGCCAGCCTGGTTTGGAACTCCTGACCTCAGGTGATTCCACCCACCTCGGCTTTCCAAAGTGCTGGGATTAAAGGCGTGAGCCACTGTGCCGGCCAATATATTATATTAAAGAAAGTATCTTGGCCGGGCGCGGTGGCTCAAGCCTGTAATCCCAGCACTTTGGGAGGCCGAGATGGGCGGATCACGAGGTCAGGAGATCCAGACCATCCTGGCTAACACGGTGAAACCCCGTCTCTACTAAAAAATACAAAAAAACTAGCCGGGCAAGGTGGCGGGCGCCTGTAGTCCCAGCTACTCGGGAGGCTGAGGCAGGAGAATGGCGTGAACACGAGAGGCGGAGCTTGCAGTGAGCCGAGATCGCGCCGCTGTACTCCAGCCTGGGCGACAGAGAGAGACTCAAAAAAAAAAAAAAAAAAAAGAAAGTATCTTTAAATGAACACACATAAAACAAGGTTTTGTACTGATCAGTTGACAAAAAATTGTGACCATCGCCCGCTGGGAACCTAACCCTGTATTTCTCTGGGGGTAGTGATTCAATATTTGCTAATTCAGTATTTGCAGCAACTTTATAGACTATGACGACCACCAGTAACAAGAATTGACTCTATATATGGCATGTTTTCATTATATTAAAATCTAGAACAGGCAAAATTATAATAAAAAATATTGAAAAAAAACAGTAGTTATCTCTAGGGGTGTGAATGGAGACTGGGAAGGAACAAAGGAACAACTCTGGGTGAAAGTAGTATTCTAGATCTTGATAGGGATTTGGGTTACACAGATACATATATTTGCCAAAATTCAGCAAATGTGTAGCTAAGATTTGTACACTTGGTCAGACATGGTGACTCATGCCTGTAATCCCAGCACTTTGGGAGGCCGAGGTGGCCAGATCGTGTGAGTCTAGGAGTTCAAGACCAGCCAGGCCAACATGGCAAAACACATCTCTACTAAAAATACAAAAATTAGCAGGCATGGTGGCCCATGCCTGTACTCCCAGCTACTCAGGAGGCTGAGGCAGAAGAATTACTTGAGCTTGGGGGCAGAAGTTGCAGTGAGCTAAAGTCTTGCCACCACACTCTAGCCTAAGTGACAGAGTGAGACTCTGCCTTAAAAATATATATGTATTTGTACACTTCATTGTATGTAAATTGTACATCAGAGGAAAACACTGTAATTTTTTTTTTAATCAGTAGAGGGCCGGGCGTAGTGGCTCCCACTTGTAATCCCAGCACTTTGGGAGGCCGAGGCAGGTGGATCATGAGGTCAGGAGTTTGAGACAAGCCTGGCCAACACAGTGAAACCCCGTCTCTACTAAAATACTAAAATTAGCTGGGCATGGCGGCAGGCACCTGTAATCCCAGCTACTCGGGAAGCTGAGGCAGGAGAATCTCTTGAACCCAGGAGGCAGAGGTTGCAGTGAGCCGAGATTGCACCACTGCACTCCAGCCTGGGCGACCGAGCGAGACTCCATCTCAAAAAAAAAAAAAAAATCAGTGGAGGGTTCACTATTAGTTGGATGTAGAAACACTCACTCCTGGCCTGGTGCAGTGGCTCCCATCTGTAATCCAAGCACTTTGGGAGGCCGAGGCGGGTGGATCACCTGAGGTCAGGAGTTTGAGACCAACCTGACCAATATGGTGAAACCCCATTACTACTAAAAATACAAAAATTAGCCAGATGTGGTGGCACATGACTGTAATCCCAGGTACTCATGAAACTGAGGCAGGAGAATCACTTGAACCTGGGAGGCAGAGGTTGCAGTGAGCCAAGATTGCACCACCACACTCCAACCTGGGCGACAGAGCAAGACTGTGTCTCGACAACAACAAAAAGACTTACACCCTAACAACAAAAATAATCTAAATAAATTATAAAATTATGCACACACACACGTGGGGGTATATATACACATACATATATATACACACATTTATGTATACACACATTTATACACATACATATATATACACACACACATACATATATATATATAATTTTTTGGATACAGGATTTCTCTTTCACCCAGGCTGGAGTGCAGTGGCACGATTATGGCTTACTGCAGCCTCAAACCCTGAGGCCCAAGCAATCCTCCCTCCTCAGCCTCCCAAATAGCTGGGACTACAGGTGCTTGCCACCATGCCTTGTTAGTTTTATTTTTTTGTAGAGATGGGGGTCTCCCTATGTTGCCCAGACTAAAAATCGTATTTTAAAAAACACATCAGAGAAGTGGGGATTCAAAGAAACCTGTACCAACTAAACTCCAGAAAATGACGAGTTCTTCATAGTCAAGGAGAGACCTCCAGCTGCTACTCCCACTTCTGGCAGAACAGCAGTAGTAAAAAGGAAGATCAGAAATTGGGACAAGGAGAAACTCCCCACTTTTAAGAGACTTTTAATGACTACGTGTGAGGTAGCATGCCAGATGAGAATCCCAGGGACCACAGCCACAAAGTATGTCTTTCTATACCTTCCAACTCTTTTCTATGGATCTTCACCTAGAGCTAAGGAGCGGTATGCAGAAAGCTGGGAACAGGGAAGGAGAGCTGAGATCTTTCTGAGGCATGTAAGGTTTCTTTAAAGTGCAGAGTAGGCCAGGCATGGTGGCTCACGCCTCTAACCCCAGCACTTTGGGAGGCTGAGGCAGGTGGATCTCTTGAGATCAGGAGTTCGAGACCAGGCTGACCAACATGGTGAAACCCCATCTCTAGTAAAAAAAAAAAAAAAAAAAAAAAAAAAAGCCAGGCATAGTGGCACATGCCTGTTATCCCAGCTGCTTGGGAGGCTGAGGCAGAAGAATTGCTTGAACCCAGGAAGTGGAGGTTGCAGTGAGCTGAGATCATGACATTCCACTCTAGCCTGGGCAACAAGAGCAAAACTCCGTCTCAAAAAAAAGTGCAAAGTAACCACCCTAAAAAGGAGGTGGTAGGGAAGAGAATTAAAAAACCCAGAAGTGGCCCTCTGGGATTTCATCTTTTGAAGGCTGAGGGTGCGGTAGAAGTGCTGAGAGAAACCTCTTCCACTAGGCTTTCAGCTATCAGATGCTACAGGATCAGCTGGAGAGCCAAGAGGACCCCTCTGATGCATTCTAGACTTTTACAATGTAAGGTGGGGACCCCCCAAAGGTCAGGGGAGGAAAAGCAGGACTAACAAGGTGCAGAGGAAAGGAAGCAGACTCAAAAAGCATAGAGAATGCCCCAGCAACCCAAAAACCTGGTTGGTGGTTTGTAAAGCAGGGAGAGCTTACCCAGGGTTGGAGAACTGGCAGTTTGGGTGTGAAAGAGAAACAGATTTCTGGAATCTTGCCAGTTCTCAATCCTAAACCTGGATGAAAGGACAATCTTGATCCTTCAAAAAACATTTGAAGCCCAAAGTGAACTGAACCAAACCAAATTCACAACTCAGCCCATTTCAAATACAAAGCATAATGACTCGGTCCTCACTCTAGAGAGTGAGGCCTAGTGTAAGAAAAGAAATGCCATTTCCTGGACATATATATTATTTTAGTCACTAATGTTCTTTTATACAAAAATCCAGGCATATGATAAAAAAAATTACGGGACAGAGTTAAAGCAAAAAGCCAGGCGTGGTGGCTCACACCTGTAATTCCAGCACTTTGGGAGGCTGAAGTGGGCGGATCACTAGGTCAGGAGATCGACACCATCCTGGCTAACACGGTGAAACCCCATCTCTACTAAAAATACAAAAAAATTAGCCAGGCGCCTGTAGTCCCAGCTACTCGGGAGGCTGAGGCAGGAGAATGGCTCGAACCCTGGAGGTGGAGCTTGCAGTGAGCAGAGATCGTGCCACTGCACTCCAGCCTGAGCGACAGAGAGAGACTCTGTCTCAAAAAAAAAAACTCATGGTCAAGAGGAAATAATGAATAGAAGCAGACACATAGATAACCCAGATGTTGGAATAATTAGACAACAATTATTAAAATAACTATGACAGAAATCTAAATGATCTAGTGAGGAAAGTACACAAGAATTAAAAGATGGGTGATTTCAGCAAACAGTTGAAAACTGGAACCAAATGAAAATAGAAATTTTAAATACATCAGGCAAACAGTCTACAATAGTTGGAGTCTTCAGTATATACCACTTACAATAGCAGATGGAACATCTACACAGAATATTATTAAGGAAATAAACTTAAAACAATACTAACCAACTATACCTAAAAGACACATACAAAATACTCCATCATAACAGCAGAATACACATTCTTCTCAAGCACCCATGGAACATTCTTCAGGATAGATCATATGTTAAATCACAAAACAGTAAATTTAAAAAGACTAGGCTGGCCGGGTGTGGTGGCTCGCACCTGTAATCAGGCAGAGGTGTGGGGAGCTGAGATTGTGCCACTGCACTCCAGCCTGGTGACAGAGAGAGACTGCATCACGCGCACGCGCGCACACACACACACAAACACCAATATCTAAAATCAGAGATGAAAGGGAGGACATTACTAGCAACCTTACAGAAATAAAAAGGGTTATAAGACAATACCATGAACAAGTATAAAATAGCAAATTAGATTACCTAAAATGAAGTTATAAAATTTGACTCAGCAGTCAAGAAGTATCTAAAATGAAGTTATAAAATTTGACTCGGCAGTCAAAAACTTCCCAAAAAAAGTCCAAGACCGGATGCCTTCACTGGTGAATTCTACCAAACATTTGAAGATTTATGCCAATCCTTTTCAAACTCTTCCAAACAATAGAAGAGTGAGGAACACTTCCTAACTCCTTCTATGAAGCCAGCTTTACCTTGATATCATAGATTAAAAAATCACAAGAAAAGACATCAAATCATTACATGCTGGGCATGGTGACTCACGCCTGTAATCCCAGCACTTTGGGAGGCAGAGGCAGGGAGGATCCCTTGAGCCCCGGGAGTTTGCAACCAGCCTGGGCAACACAGGAAGACCCCATCTCTACTTTTTAAGTATTTTTTTTTAATCAAAAAGAAAAATTACAAAACAATATCCCTTATAAATACACAGATGCAAAAGTCTTGAACCAAATCCAATGACATATTTAAAAAATGGATATACACCATTGTTAAAAGGAATTCATCTCATGAATGCAAGGATAATTTAACCTAAGGAAAATCAGTGTAATACACCACAGTAACAGAACAAAAAAGAAAAAAAAAAAAAACACATGCTCATCTTAATAGATGCAGAAAAAACGTTTGATAAAATGTAACACTCTTTCACAATAAAAACACTCACAAAACTAGGAATAGAACTTCCTCAACTTGATAAAGGGCATTTATGAAAAACACTGCTAACATCAAACTTAAAAGTTAAAGAATGAAAGCTTTCCCCTTAGAATCAGAAACAAAGCAAGTGAAAATTACAACTTTGGCTAGGTGTGGTGGCTCACACCTGTAATCCCAGCACTTTGGGATGCTGAGGCAGGAGAATCATTTGAACCCAGGAGGCAGAATAAAATTACAATTTCAGAGAAACTATGTATCTTGTATCTGCCATTGTGAGCTTGACAGCTTGCAGCAAGACTCCACCTCCAATTTTTTTTTTAAGATAGAGTCTCTCTGTCACCCAGGCTGGAGTGCAGTGGTATAATCTGAGACCTGTCCTGAGACCAAAAAGTTTGAGAACCACTGCCATAGAAAAGCACCAGGACGTGTACAAAAATGGTCTTGGAAGCACTGTTTCTTTTTTTTGAGACGGAGTCTCGCTCTGTCGCCCAGGCTGGAGTGCAGTGGCCAGATCTTAGCTCACTGCAAGCTCCGCCTCCTGGGTTTACGCCATTCTCCTGCCTCAGCCTCCCGAGTAGCTGGGACTACAGGCGCCCGCCACCTCACCCAGCTAGTTTTTTTTTTTTTTTTTTTTTGTATTTTTTTAGTAGAGACAGGGTTTCACCGTGTTAGCCAGGATGGTCTCGATCTCCTGACCTCGTGATCCGCCCGTCTCGGACTCCCAAAGTGCTGGGATTACAGGCTTGAGCCACCGTGCCCGGCCTAGAAGCACTGTTTCTAATCACCACCCATTGGGAACATCTCACATACCCATGAACAGCACAATGGATCAGTACATTAGAGTATATTTATTTTATTTTTGTTTATTATTATTTTTATTTATTTTTTTGAGACAGTCTCCCACTCTTGCCCAGGCTGGAGTGCAGTGGTGCCATCTTGGCTCACTGCAAGCTCCACCTCCCAGATTCATGCCATTCTCCTGCCTCAGCCTCCTGAGTAGCTAGGACTACTGGCGCCTGCCACCATGCCCAGCTAATGTTTTGTATTTTTAGTAGAGATGGGGTTTCACCCTCTTAGCCAGGATGGTCTCGATCTCCTGACCTTGTGATCCACCCACTCGGCCTCCCAAAGTGCTGGGATTACAGGAGTGAGCCACTGCGCCCAGCCTATTTTTATTTTGAGACAGAGTCTTGCTCCATCACCCAGGCTGGAGTGCAGTGGCCCAATCTCAGCTCTCTGCAGCCTCCACCTCTCAGGATCAAGCAATTCTCCCTGCCTCAGCCTCCTAAGTAGCTGGGATTACAGGTACCATGCCTGGCTAATTTTTGTATTTTTAGTAGAGATGGAGTTTCGCCACGTTGGCCAGGTTGGTCTCCATCTCTTGACCTCGTGATCCTCCCGCCTCAGCCTCCCAAAGTGCTGGGATATAGGCATGAGCCACCGCGCCAGGCCACATTGTAGTATACAATATGTCATATGGCAATGAAAATTGAAAAATTACAGCTACATGCAATGATATGGATAAATCTCACGCACATATTTAAAAAGCAAAATAACATAAAATATGAAAAACAGCAACACAGAACTACATTATTTCAGAATGCACATTTATACCATGAAAAATTTTATTTGTATTTATTTTTGAGACAGGGTCTCACTCTGTCACCCAGGATGGAGTGCAGTGGCACAATCACAGTTCATTGTAGCTTAAACCTCCCAGGCTCAAGCAATCCTCCTACCTCAGCCTCCTGAGTAGTTGGGACTACAGGTGTGCGCCACCACGCCTGGCTAATTTTTTTTTGTTTATTGAGGAGATGAGGCCTCACTGTTTTGCCCAGCTTGGTGTTAAACTCCTGGGCTCAGGTGATCCTCTCACTTTGGAGGATCCCACAGTGTTGGGATTACAGGCATCAGCCACTGTGTCTGGTCACAAAAAATTTTATTTGCCAGGCGCAGTGGCTTGTGCCTGTTATCCCAGCACTTTGGGAGGCTGAGGTGGATCAGCTGAGGTCAGGAGTTCAAGACCAGCCTGGCCAACATGGCAAAACCCTGTCTCTACTAAAAACAGAAAAAAAAATTAGCCGGGTGTGGTGGCATGTTCCTGTAATCCCAGCTACTCAGGAAGCTGAGGTAGGAGAATTGCTTGAACCCAGAAGGCGAGTTCAAAGTAAAATTTTTTTATTTTTTTAAGACGGAGTCTCACTCTGTTGCCCAGGCTGGGGTGCAGTGGCATGATCTTGGCTCACTGCAACCTCTCCCTCCCGGGTTCAAGCAACTCTCCTGCCTCAGCCTCCCAAGCAGCTGGGATTACAGGTGCACGCCACCACGCCCGGCTAATTTTTCTTTTTTTTTTTTTTGTAGAGACAGGATTTTGCCACATTGGCCAGGCTGGTTTGAACTCCTGACCTCAGATTAGGTAATCTGCCCGCCTTGGCCTCCCGAAGTGCTGGGATTATAGGCATGAGCCACTGCACCTGGACTCATAAAAAAATTTTAAATGTCAGATGACAAAAGGAGGCTTTCAATACAATTTTTTCTTTGAGACAGAGTCTCACTCTGTTGCCCAGGCTGGAATGCAGGGGTGCCAACTTAGCTCACTGTAACCTCGACTGCCTGAGCTCAAGCAACCCTCCCACCTCAGCCTCCGGAGTAGCTGGGACTCTAGGTGTGCACCACCACAGCCAGCTAATTTTTGTAGAGACAGGGTCTCACCTTGCTGCCCAAGCTGGTCTCAAACTCTTGCGCTCAAGTGATCCTCCTGCCTCAGACTCCCAAAGTGCTACAATTATAGGATGAGCCACCACCCATAATTTTATTTTTTTATTTTTATTTATTTATTTTTTTTGAGATGGAGTCTCGCTCTGTCGCCCGGGCTGGAGTGCAGTGGTGTGATCTCGGCTCACTGCAAGCTCCGCCTCCCGGGTTCCCGCCATTCTCCTGTCTCAGCCTCCCCAGTAGCTGGGACTACAGGCACCCGCCACCTTGCCCGGCTAGTTTTTTGTATTTTTTAGTAGAGACGGGGTTTCACCGTGTTAGCCAGGATGGTCTCGATCTCCTGACCTCGTGATCCGCCTGTCTCGGCCTCCCAAAGTGCTGGGATTACAGGCTTGAGCCACCGTGCCCGGCCACACCACCCATAATTTTCAAAGCAATTTTGCACCAACATTTAAGATAATGTTAAACGTTCAGGGGCTCACACATGTAATCCCAGCACTTTGGGAGGCTGAGGTGGGCGGATTATGAGATCAGTTCGAGACCAGTCTGACCAACATAGTGAAACCCCATCTCTACTAAGAATAAAATAAATTAGCCGGGCATGGTGGCAGGTGCCTGTAATCCCAGCTACTCAGGAGGCTGACGCAGGAGAATTGCTTGAACCCGGGAGGCAGAGGTTACAGTGAGCCAAGACCGCGCCATTGCATTCCAGGCTGGGAGACTCCTTAAAAACAAAAAAGTATCCCATCTCTTCGTCCAACGCTCTGTCTTCCAGCTGCCCAGGCTTCTCAGTTCTAGGCCTTTGTGCATGCTATTTTTTTGTTTCTCAATTGCCCAACTCCAATTTATCCTGTAAGGTCTGAGACTATACTTCCTCACTGTTTGAGAACCTACTGGCCCAAGCGGTCTAAACATCCTATGCCTTTGGGAAGGACTGAGCTTCCGTCTTAAGCAGCTGCAGCATGGTGGACCAGTCACTTTCCATTTCTAACCCTCAGTTTCTGCTCCTGTCAACTCCCTTCACCCTTCACACATGTCATATTTAGTGCTTCAGACAAGGGAGGTCATGCTCAAGACAGCCTATTCTCAAATCTTCATCTAAAGAGATCCTGAATGTTCCCTGGGTCTCTGCCGGATTCTAGAACTCTCGTCCTCACCCTTGGCTACTGCAAATGGATCTTGGTCCTATGCCCACAGCAATGAGTCCCAGCCCTGGCATCATTCGAAAGGAAAAATGTTATGTCACACTGGCCCAAGGCCTCTGGAATGGTCCATAAAACTCAGGGAAAAGTGTGTACATGGTAGGAAAGTGGGGTGGGCAAGGCATTACCTCCTCAGCCAGAAAGCGCAGTTTAGCCAGGAGCTTCTTGGCCAATGCCACCTTCTTTTGCACGTTGCCCCGTCTCAGGCCGCGTAGAAGTCGCAGTCCTTGTTTAGCCAAAAGGTTCTGGGAGGGCAAAAAGACAGCATGAGTGCAAGGCCCCAGATAGGCGCCCCTGAGTCCCTTCCCAAGGCCGTACCAGGCTGTGCACCAGGAGTTTCCCTCGGCATCGATCCAGGGTATTGGGCCGGGTCATCGTCCTGCGCTCTGCACCGCGGCAAAACTGTCTGCAGTGAGCAGGGATGTGCACAGCAGACAGGAGTCAAAGGAAAGGAGAGGATGCTGACCTCTCACCCCCAGCCTCCCTCATAGTCCTCTCAGTCTTGTGCTCTGAAGAGGCACTCTTTCTTTTTTTTTTTTTTTTTTTTTTTTTTGAGACGGAGTCTCGCTCTGTCGCCCGGGCTGGAGTGCAGTGGCCGGATCTCAGCTCACTGCAAGCTCCGCCTCCCGGGTTCCCGCCATTCTCCCGCCTCAGCCTCCCGAGTAGCTGGGACTACAGGCGCCCACCACCTCGCCCGGCTAGTTTTTTGTATTTTTAGTAGAGACGGGGTTTCACCATGTTAGCCAGGATGGTCTGGATCTCCTGACCTCGTGATCCGCCCGTCTCGGCCTCCCAAAGTGCTGGGATTACAGGCTTGAGCCACCGCGCCCGGCCTGAGGCACTCTTTCTCCTGCAAAGATGGCCTATCTCTATTTGGACCACTTCCAAATTCATCAAGGCCAGCCTTGCTCTTGAGCTCCAGAGCTCGCTAATATTTAACCATCTACTACCCTGGCTACCCCAGGTGTTGCCCATGGACCAACAGCATTGGTATCACCTGCAGGCTATTTAAAACTGCAGGACCTCAGCCCCACCCCAGGCCCTGCTGAATCAAAAGCTGCATTTATGCCCCAGGGGATGCCTAAACACATTGAAGCTTACAATGTGATGACGATGGTATGGTTTAGTCTCCACCAGGTTGCCTAACATACAGCTTGAACATTACATTCCCAAGCCAAATGCATAATTTCCAATAACCCCCCTGCCGCAAAAAAACAAACAAAAAATAAAACAAAACAAAAAACCCTGTTTCACCTCAGAACTTGAAAGTTCTGCTTTCATCTTTCATCCTTCACTGCTCTTTCTCTCACATTCCACATCAATTCATCAGCAAATTCTTTATGCTCTACCTTCAAAAAATATCCAGAATCCGGCTACATGCGGTGGCTCAGGCCTGTAATCCCAGCACTTAGGGAGGCCGAGACAGGTGGTGAATCACTCGAGGTCAGGAGTTCGAGACCACCCTGACCAACATGGGGAAACAACTGTGACTACTGACACTGAAAGGTTGAGCATGGTGAGAACAGAAAAGCAACCACCTACAGCCTCCCACCTCACTGCCTCTCCTGATCAGGGTCCTTGGCTGAGTCCCTGCTTCCTCCCTACCTCTAAATGCTGGAGCGCTCCAGGTTCTCAGATTTCTTTTTTCTATGCTCCCTTAATGCTGTTATCCAGCTCCATCTACATAATGACAGCTCCCAAATTGACATTTCCAGTTTAGAATTCTCCTCAGAACTCAACTCATATAGCTAACTGCCTACCACACATGTCCACTTACAATTCAATAAGAATCTCACAGTTAACACGTCTCAAACTGAGCTCCTACTATCTGCCTTCCCTCAGATCCTACCTCATCCCTGCTTCCATCAGACCTTCTCCTTTTGTTTTCCATTGAAAACATATTTTTTTTTCTTTTATCCAAAAAAAGATTTTGGCTTGCATAACTATGTGGTTGGTGCAGCCTTAGCCTCCTGGACTCAAACCATCCTCCCATCTCAGCCCCCTGAGTAGCTGGGACTACAGGTGTGCACCACCACACCCAGCTAACTTGTGTATTTTTCACAGAGACAGTGTCTACCCATATTGTTCAGGTTGGTCTCAAACTCCTGGGCTCAATTCATCCTCCCATCTTGGCCTCCCAAACTGCTGGAATTCCAGGTGTGAGCCACCACGCCCAGCCCACAAGCCAAAATCTTAGCAAGTCCTGAAGTATCACCCCCAATTCGAAATTTTCTCTTGAATCCATTCACAGCACTCCATCTCCACTGCAACCATCCCCTAGATCAGTTCATCATCACCTGTCACCTGGATTATAACAGCCCCTTTAGTAATCTCTCTGCTTCCTCCCCTACTGATCCCTTTTAGAGATCTATGTGTTAGAGTGTATTTTTTTCCTTTTCAAAACATTCACTGCCCCCTCATCTCACTCAGGAGAAGCAGCCAAAGTCATTAAAACGGCTTGTGAGGCTCCCACAGGATCTGTCTCTCCCCACCATCATTCTCCTTCCCCCAGCCTCCTCCAGTCTCTTCTACTATGTCACACTGCCGCAGTCACACTGGTTCTGTGCTCCTCTTCAAACACTCCAGGCATACTGTCCCCTCCACCTGGAACACCATTACAGGCACGGCTTGCTCCTCTGTCTTCATGTCACCTTCACAGTGGCCTCCCCTCCACACCCTTTCTGAAACTGCAATACCTTATGCAAGCCAAAATGCTTCCTTGCTTCGTGTTCTTCCTTAACACTTATCCTACTTAGTATTTTTCTGTTTACATGCTTATTTTACATGTCTCCACCCATCCCCAACCTCTACACCCAAACGTAAGCTTCAGGGTGTTTTTTTTTTTTAGAGTCAGGGTCCCATTCTGTCACCCAGGCTAGAGTGCAGTGGTGTCATGGTTCTCTGCAGCCTTGAACTCCTGGGCTCAAGATCTTCCCACTTCAGCCTCCCCCAAGTAGCTGGGACTACAGCAGTGAGCCATTGTGCCTTGCCAACTTCAGGGATTTTTGTGGGCAGGAATGCTTTTTTCACTGACATTCCTATGCCTAAAACAGTGTCTGGCATAGTACGTGCCATAAATAGTTATCAAATAAAGTACCCTTTTGAGAAGAGGATCCGAAAATCACGTAAGTACCTGGAGCAGCTTATGGAATTCAGGGCAGTAGTGAAGGTCAAAAATGGAAGTAACTAGAACATGGTTTCTTGGGTTTTTTGTTTGTTTGTTTTGAGACAGAGTCTCACTCTGTCGCCTAGGCTGGAGTGCAGTGGCACGATCTTAGCTCACTGCAACCTCCACCTCCCGGATTCAAGTGATTCTCCTGCCTCAGCCTCTCAAGTAGCTGGGAGGAACCCACCATTATGCCCGGGTAATTTTGGTATTTTTCTCGTAGAGATGGGGGTTTCACCATGTTGGCCAGGCTGGTCTTGAACTCCTGACCTCAAATGATCTGCCCGCCTCAACCTCCAAAAGTGCTGGGATTATGGGTGTGAGCCACCATGCCCGGCCAAACATGTTTATGTGGTTACAGCAATGACCTGGTAACTAGGGACCAATCAATGATGACGGGGAGAAAATTGAGAATTACAGAGCTAATTCCTCCAGCGATGAAATTCAGATCACAGCTGCAGTCACTGCAGCAGGCAAGGAGGAGAGCAGATGGATGCAGTAGCCAGCAAGGAGGTGGACTGGGTGTGGGAAGGTGATTAGCAGGAACAAGTGTGGAAGAAAGAGGCGAGGAGATTTGAAAAGAGACACGGGATAAGCCTCAAGAAGTGTGGGAAAGGGAACTCATGGAGATTGAAAACAGCTGAGGTGCCAGAGGATCGGGGGAAGCCTAACCCCCAATAATCTCATCAGCTCCCTGGATAGGAATAATTGTCTTCTCATTCTTCTGTAAGGTGCAGAGCAAATGCAGCTGCAAGCCACCCTTGGGTCCAGACAGCCACCAAGAGTCTCCCTTGCCCTGGAGTTGGCCCAAGTACAGGCAGCAACAGGGGTGGCTCTCAGCTTACCTGCTCCCAGCCACCAGCTCTTCCAGTACCTGCTTGAGCTGTGCACAGGCGCCAGACCCTGGCCTGCGCTGCAGTCTCTCAACCTCCTGCAGCCCCTGGTCCTGCGCAACATGCAAGAGGGTCAGAGTCTTGAGAGTCCCTGACTCCGACCTCTTGTAGACCACACCCAACCCGAGGCCCCACCCACTCATGACCACACCTCTTGGCCTGCCCTTCTTTGGCTCCATCAGGTTGATGGCTCCATCTTTCTAGCCCCCTACTGGCTCCACCAAATGTGGGACCTCACCGGCAGTATCTCTCTCCATCTCCTTCATCCAGCCCCTTCCTGGGTCCAGCAATTCTGAATCTCTGTCCTCCCACAACTCCTGGCATCCTCAGTTCGCCCAGAAGCTGTGCTTTTTGGCCCTTGCCACCCCTGGCCTTGCACCAGCAAGGTGCTAGCTCTCTAGTGCCTGCCCATTAGCCCCACTGCAGAGCTCCCTTCAAAGGCTGCGGTGTCCCAGGCATCCCTATGGCCCGGTCTCTCCCTGTGGGCACTGGCCTTGCCCTTACCAGTCTCTCGGCCACTTTGTGCACGCAGTTGCTGCTCTGCAGGCGCCAGGTGTGGTCCTCCCAGCGACTCCACACATGCACACATGGCTTGCGGTGACGGAGGGGCAAGCAGAAGTATGGCCTGGCAGGCGGAGAGGAGGCTTCGCGGGCATTCTGGGCTCCTGGGGACCTCCCAAACCCCCCTTCCAGCCACTGGGAGCACTCACCCGCTGCCGTCCATGGGCTCAGGCCACTGAGCAGGGGTCCCCAGTTCCTCCTCCTCTTTATCCTCCTCTGGCCTGGCTCCCAGCAGAGGCTGAGCCTCTGCGTACGCACCCTCAGTTCCCTCCCCGGCCCTGGACCCTCGGCCCAATTGCTCCTCCAGGCGACCTGCGCGACCTGCCCGGGAGCAGCAAGGGTCAGTGAGCGCCAGGCTGAGGGCCGGAACCCCCCCTCAACCAATTCTGCCTCAATAGAAGTCAGAACCCGCCCCTTACTGAAAGTCAACAGCCCCTTCCAGGGTCCTAAGGTCTGAAATGAGAGTGTCCACCCTCAAACCCATGGCACTCAGGGGTTTGGCTAGGCCACACACCAATGGAGATCTCGAAGCTGATTGGCTGGGAGGCCACGGCAGGGTCGATCATGGTGGCCTCGAAGAGCACACCGAAAAGCAGGAAATCTTCACAGGGCGCCAGGACATTCTGCGGGAGGCCGTCAGGCTGGAGTCAGCGCCCACCCTCCCAGGGAGCAGACCCGACTATGCTTGGCCGCAATGCCCACAGAAAGAAGTGTGACCAAGGCTTGGAAGTCACTGCAGGTATCCTACTCCCTCTCTGTCCTCGCTGCCCCAGCATTGGCCCTGGGTATGCGTCCTCTCTCCCCCAACATGTGCGCATATACCAGAGCCCATGTGGGCACACACCTCACTCTTCGCCCAGGCACCCAGATTGAGACCCCTGTCGTGATGTTTAATGCCTGAGAGTGAATTCCACCTTCCAAAGCTGAGGTGACCCCGCCCCCTTTGCTACCCCCCAGCCCTCACCTCTGGCAGCGGCAGTAGCTCCTCCACCTCCACCTCCATGGCACTGGGAATCTCAGGCCCCTCGGCACCGGGGCTGGCGTCCACGTGCTGCGGAACCCCCTTTGGAGTCTGATCCCGCCTGGCTTTCTTTTTCTTCCTTCGGGTGAGCCGGGACAACCTGGACCCCTGCTGGGCCTGGGGAGGCTCAGGTTCAGCTCTCCCTTCCAACACCTGCACGGACACAGCCAGCAGAAGGCGGCCGCGGAACCAAATGCCTTGGCCAACGCCTTCGTTGAGACCTTGAAGACCATGGCGGAGTCCCGCGCCGGGGGGCGAGCCATAGAGGGGCACCCAGGCCGGGCCGAAAGTAGGGTTAAACCCCGCTGTGGGGAACAAGAGCAGCGTGTTGGAGGGGAGCGCGGGGAGTGCGAGTGCTGGTAAGTCTGTGCACCTCACCCTGATCTCCTCCAAGTATTGGGGGGTGAGGGCAGGGGAGAGGGGCTAAGCCGCTCTGAAAGGGAAGAAGTTGGCCAGCAGCTGCGGATGCGCCGCTGTGGAACACGACCTGGGGCGCCTCCAAACCAGCTCAGCGCCCCAAGGAGCTGGAAACCGCAGTAGCCGGGGCTCGGGGGACGCAGCCTGAACCCTGGGGGCGGGGGCGGGATTGGGGCGGAGCTACGGGCGATCCGCGAGGCCTGGGGGTCGGGGAAAGGAGTGGACATGCAGTGTCAGCGCGTGCACAGCTGTAGAAGAGTGGGACTGGGCTGGCTGGTTACTGGACAGGCGGCTGTGGTCAGAATTTTGCCAACAGAGCCAAACCTATGGTGGAGTTCACAGTCTGGGAGCGGCTTGAAGCCGTTTGTTTTGCTGGCGGACCAGCCTTCCTAGGCGCAGCGGAGTCGCGAGGATTGGGCTTGCTGTTGGGAATGGGCCCTACAGCGCGATCGGACCGAGGCGAGTGAGGCCGGGTTTGCGGCGGCCAGAAGCACTCACCTGCTCGGCCCGGATGGGAGATCCGCCTCAGGTCCAGCACGTGCGTAGCGAGGGCCGCGTCGACCAGGGGCGCGTCGTCCCGCAGCTGCAGGCGGAGGCTGCGCGTCAGCGGCGGGAAGAGCTCCACGAAGCTCAGCTGCTCGTTCCACTCAGGCGCCGCCGCCTCGGCTCGCACCGACGTCTCGCCCTGAAGGTGGCGTTAAAGACGGGCGCAGGGCGGTCAGCGCGCAGTCTGGGCGGGAGCCGCGGCGCTGTGGTCCCGGGAGGGACTTACCTCCTGCCCCAGGAAAGACACCCGCACATAGGGCTCCACCAGGACGCGCTGGTCGTGCAGGGCGCGGGCCAGGCTGCCCAGCAGCCCCTGGCGCAGAGCGGAAAGCCCCTCGGCGCGGTACAGGCGCACGCGGAGCCGCGCCCACGGCCTCTCGGCTGGCACTCCGCGAGGCAGGAGCAGGTTCCTGGGGGAGGGGGCACCGAACGGTGGGGAGAAACTGGGATCTCGGCCCCTCCCCTTATCCGCGCCCCACGGCCATCCCCGGATCCATGTCCCCCTCCCCACCTCACCCCGGCTCACTTCTCGATGTCCGAACAGTGCTCTGGGGCCGGGGGTAGCATGGGAGGGGGCAGGTCCCTGCGCGCCCTCACGGACAAGGTGACCTTAACGAAGCCCTTGGTCCCGGCGCGGGTGTCCCGGGGATCATGCAACGGAGCCCATCTTTGGTAGAATTGGCCATCTAAGGGAGAAGGGGCGAGCCAGGGGTAAGGGGCGACCAGCGGGACGCACAGGGTGGCCGTGAAGCTGTCATCGGAGTGACAGACAATGGCTGGAGATCCTCTGGCTCAGCAGGGGGGAGCGGAAGTGCCAAGAGTTCAGCCTCCGCCAGAGATGGCCCTCTCCGAAGTGAGTGTATAGGGGTCCATGCGGAGCCACCGCAGGGTCAATCTCTGGGGCCCTTGTCCGTGCAGTCTCAGTAAGGGGACGATTCCATACCTGGCTGGTCCAAGATGATGCCCAGGTCCATCCTGAAGGTGCCTATCCGGGTGGCCATAAACGGGAGGGTCTGCGAATGGAAAGCCTGGGGGGAAGGTGGGGTTAGTCCTGAGCTTTCCCATCCCCTCTTCTCTGAAGGACACTGGTCACCCCTACCCCGCTCACCGTGATCTCCAGCAGCAAGTCTTGGAGGTGAAGCCGTGTGTCATGAAATTCGAACAAGAAGTACTGAATTGAAGTGGGGATGAGAGGTTAAATGTGAAGGTTAGATGTGAGGTTAGATGTGAACCGGCAGCTTACCCCAGGTCTCTTGCTCAGAAGACCTTCCTTCCCCCACCCCCAACCCTCTCACTGCAACCTTTTCCTAGATCAGCACCCCCTAACACCCACCCATAGGCCCAGCATCTGGCTCCATTTCCAACTAGGCCGCGCCCCCTCCAGGAATAGTTCTCACATGGACCCCTCCCATTCTCTCAGGCTTGCCCTCTTCTGTGGTGGTGCCCACCTCATTGTAGAAGGGGCAATTGGTCCCACGCTGTGTGGCAGTCACGCGGCGCTGCCCCCCCACTAGCACGGCCACATAGGGGTTAATGTTGACTCCCACCAGTTTCTGGGCCTCCAGCACGGTGACTCCCACCTGAGAGGTACAGAAGGATGAGGAAAGGAAGCCAGACCTGCCTGGGTGGAGGGAAATAACGTGTGTCCCAGAAGAGGTAGTATTCCCAAGGGTTAGGCCCTGGAAAAAGAGCAGTACCTGGAAGTCTTGAGCTCTGGACACCTGGAAGGGATCCCCATGGGCCAGGGCCTTGGCGCGGCTGGGGAGAAGCTGAAGGTTAGCTCTCACTTGGTCCCTCCCCTGCGTGCCCACGCACACACTTGCTTGGTGCTGGGAATTATGTTTTCTCTCCCTCTGAAGTTTTGGATTCCAAGTCCTTCAGGTCATGTCATGCTGCCTCCATCTCAACCCTACACCCAGAATTTGACTCATTCCTGGAGCCCTGAAACCATTCATTTGTGCAACAGAGGTTTATTGAGTACCTACTATGTGCTAACACTGTCCCAAGCACTGGGACGCTGTAGTGAAGAGATGAACCTTGCCCTCATCAAGCTTTCATCCCCTGCATGTATGTGAGCCACTGTAACTGTGTGTATGAACATGGCAGTGTCTGCCTATGAGCAAGTGACCAGAGAATCCGCCCTTCCCACACACCCTGGGACTGTGTGTTTGTGAGGGCAGATGGGTGTGGGAGCAGGTGTGCCATGGGTACAAGTTACCTCTTGAGGGGGCTGAACACAACACCAGAAAGTTCGACGTCAGGCTCATCATCCAGGTCCTGCTCCAGCTCAAGCTCCAGCTCATTCTCCTCATCGTTCTGCTGGCCTAGGCTTCGAGCTAGCCTGCGGCCTAGAGCCACTGCCCGCCGCTCCAGCTGGGCCTCCCCAGGCCTGATAGGAAAGGCCCTCAAGGGACATGCCTGGAACCCATCACCCATCTCTGGGCAACCCCTTGACTTCTGGAGCTTTGGACCGACCCCTGACCCTTGAACTAATCCCACTAATCCTAGGACCAGTTCTTGACCTTGTGGCTGACTTCACTGATCCCAGGACAGACTTTTAATCCTGGGGACCTTTCTAATTCCAGAACTGACCTCTGATTATAGGACTGACCTCTGACCCTGGAACTGATTGAGTTCTGACCCAAGACCCTGGGGCTGCCTCCATATCACTGGCTCCTAACTCCAAGACTGACCTCGGTGACTCCAGGTCATCCCCACATACTTACTCCCGTTCCTGGAAGCCCACATTGGGGATAATTAACTCCAAGCTGGGGGAAGAGAAATGAAAGGACTAAAAGAGGAACATGCCTGACTACAGAGCAACACCTGGTCAGCACATGTCCAAGGGTCACTGAATCGGCAGATCCAGAGTGGAACTAGGCACTACTTCTCCCTTTCCAGGGTCTGTCTGGGCTGAGACCACCAGGTCTTGCTTCAGTTGCTGGGGGGATTACCTGTCCTGGACGGGTGCCCCAAAGTCCTCCTCTGACCAGGATCCAGTAGCACCCTCTGGGGGCTGGTACTTCAGGTCAAGCTCCACCTGGATCTAAAACCAGATACAGTATCCCCTAGGGCCCCCCTCCAACTGCCCTGGGTCTAAGAGAGGCCCAAGGGCAATGCTAATGCCTTTTACTCCAGGTGGCAGAGATCCTTCTGACCAGCATCCGTGGTGCCTTGTGGTTCCTCTCTGATCATTAATAATGTAGACTACTCATAACCATTAAGAACTAAGTAGGCAAGTTTCCTCTTTTTTATTTTCTTTCTTCTGTTTTTTTTTTTTTTTTTTTTTTTTGAGACGGAGTCTCGCTCTGTCGCCCAGGCTGGAGTGCAGTGGCGCGATCTTGGCTCACTGCAAGCTCCGCCCCGCGGGTTCACGCCATTCTCCTGCCTCAGCCTCCTGAGTAGCTGGGACTACAGGCTCCCGCCACCGCGCCCGGCTAATTTTTTTTTGTTGTTGTTGAGACGGAGTCTCGCTCTGTGGCCCAGGCTGGAGTGCAGTGGCCGGATCTCAGCTCACTGCAAGCTCCGCCTCCCGGGTTTACGCCATTCTCTCGCCTCAGCCTCCCGAGTAGCTGGGACTACAGGCGCCCGCCATCTCGCCCGGCTAATTTTTTGTATTTTTTTTAGTAGAGACGGGGTTTCACCGTGTTAGCCAGGATGGTCTCGATCTCCTGACCTCGTGATCCGCCCGTCTCGGCCTCCCAAAGTGCTGGGATTACAGGCTTGAGCCACCGCGCCCGGCCAATTTTTTTTGTATTTTTAGTAGAGACGAGGTTTCACTGTGTTAGCCAGGATGGTCTCGATCTCCTGACCTTGTGATCCGCCCGCCTCGGCCTCCCAAAGTGCTGGGATTACAGGCGTGAGCCACCGCGCCCGGCTAACGAAGGCCGCCCAAACAGGGACATGAACCCTGGACTTTTTTTTTTTTTTTTCATTTTTAGTATTGATGAGGTCTTATTATGTTGCCCAGGTTGGTCTTGAGCTCCTGAGCTCAAATGATCCTTCTGCTTTAGCTTCCCAAAGTGCTGGGATTACAGGCATGAGCCACTGTGCCCAGCTGCAAGTTACTTCTTGAGGCCCAACAGGATTCCAAAATTCTCTCATTTTTGTTGGAAATCCCTTATGGTGACCTTCACTACTCTGCCTGGTCTGGCCCCACCATCCTTTCCAGCTTCTTCTCACTCCAGGCACCCCAGTTGTGCTCCTTCAAGGTGCTGGGCTTTTGCATATGCCTTTTCTTCTGCCTGGGACATTCTCTCCTCCCAGTTAACATCTATTATCCTTCAAGTCTAAGTTCAGGTACTATTTCCTCAGGGAACCTTCTCTGGCCCCCAAGTAGATCATACTTCCGTGTTGTACCCTCTCCCAGCCCCTACCAGCTTGCTTCTAACACCTGCCAGTTCCAGTTTCACATTTACTTGTGTGAATATTGGTTTAACGTTTGCCTCCCTTCCAAGGGTGTGAATCCTTATCTGATTTTGCTCACCACGGAATCCTCATTGCTCAGCTCAGCATTTGGCTTATCATAAGAGCCCAACAAATGATGACGGACTGAACAAAACACTCAACATTATATAAATGAGAAAACAGCTTCCAGGCCAGGCGTGGTGGCTCATACCTGTAATCCCAGCACTTTGGGAAGCGAAGGAGGGTAGATCACAAGGTCAGGAGTTTGAGACCAACCTGGTCAAGATAGTGAAACCCATTCTCTACTAAAAATAAAAAAATTAGCTGGGCATGGTGGTGGGCGCCTGTAGTCCCAGCCACTTTGGAGGCTGAGGCAGGAGAATCGCTTAAACGTGGGAGGTGCAGGTTGCAGTGAGCCAAGATTGTGCCGCTGCATTCCAGTCTGGGTGACAGAGTGAGATTCCATCTCAAAACAAAAAAAAAAAAAGAAAACAGTTTCCAAATGCTAAAGAACTTGTTCAAGTTCCCAGACGGGAAATGGCAGATCTGAGATTGGAAGCTAAGTCCATGTCTACTAGGCTATGAGCCCCTCCATGAAACACCAGGAAAATCCAGCCAGGTTCATCTTTGTCTCCCACAAGAATTGATTGACAAAAGGAATCCTGGCTGGAGGCCTTGTTACCACTCCTCTCTGGGTCTTAGGTTTTCCCCTATGAGAAATGGAACCCTTTATCTAGAGGTACTTGAGGGTGGCAGCCTGGGGGCCGGAGGGGCTCACCGGGGACACTCGAAGATTCTCATCCACTAGGGCTTCCTGTAGCACCAAATGCCCAGCATTCTGTAGCTGCTGTAGGGAGATCACCAGGGTCCCTAGAGGCCTAGGGGAGTGGCATAGAGCAAAAGAGTGACCCAAGGGAATGGCTCTAAGTCACCCCCAGCCCAACCGGCATCCCTGTCTCCCCAGGCAGACTCACCTAGGGCTGAATACACGGCTGCAATTGACCACCTGCACAGACAGACACTCCCCAGCCAGTGGAGCCCCATAGTGGGGCCATCGGAACAGCTGGGGACAGGAGGAAGCTTGTGACACCCATGCTGTGCTGACCCCAAACTCCAATCCAAAGCCTATTCTTGGCTGGGTGTGGTGGCTCACGCCTGTAATCCCAACACCTTGGGAGGCCAAGACAGGCAGATCACGTGAGATCAGGAGTTCAAGACCAGCCCGGCCAACATGGTGAAACCCTGTCTCTACTAAAAATACAAAAATTAGCCAGGCGTGGTGGTACATGTCTGTAATCCCAGTTACTCTGGAGGCTGAGGCAGGAGACTTGCTTCAACTTGGGAGATGAAGGTTCCAGTGCTCTGAGATTGTGCCATTGCACTCCAGCCTGAGTGACAGAGTGAGGCCCTGTCTCAAAAAAAACAAAACAAAACAAAACAAAAAAACCTATTCCTAACCCTCAGACAGGAGCCAATCCTCCAGACTTAGAGCTAACTTTAGGACTAACATCCCCAAACCTGGAAGGGATCCCTGCACATGGGTTTGAATCTGAGTGAGGGCTGATCTGAGGCTAACTAGTGAACAAGAATGAATTCCCTCAGTCTTGCAACTAATTTGTTCCAATCTGGGTCTGACCTCTCAGGCCTCAGACTGACCCCACCTCCCAAGACTATACTTCCCCAAACCCAGGAATGAGCCCCTGAACCCCAGGTTGGACTTGGATGGGAGACAAATCAGGAACCAACTGTACTGACCTCACCAATATCTGCTTCTTGACCACAGTGAATTTTTCTTGTTTTCTGGGTAAAACCTGCTCAGAACTGAAACTAGTCATTTATCAGTCCCTCCCCCGACACACAAAAAAATAATTTGTGTTCCCCACCCTTGGCCCAGTGTCAAGTCCCTCCTGGATTCACCCTTAAAGAAAGGTAGACAATAAGAAGGAAAGAGGCAGCGGGTTGGAGACACCAGGGTGGGTGGAGAAAAGATACGAACTGTAGAGATGGGATGGCGTTTGGTCAAGGGCCCAGGGAATGGAGGATCCATAGCCCCCAGTTTCAAATATCCTTAGAGTGCCCCTGCAAGCCTCACCTCGAAAAGTGAGCTTCACTTGTCGGTCGTGGGTGCCGGACAGCCCTGTTAGTCGTCGCACGCATACCGTCAGAGCCATGGTCCCAGTGGCACTGGCACTTCCACTGCCCGTCTGCCCTTCTGCCCACCAGCCCGCCCACCTGAATCGCCTCTGACTCACTGGACTCACCCAGCAGGTTTAGCAATCCCTGCCCTTTAGTCAAACACACAGGGAGCAGGCCTGGGGGTCATGGGTGGAGAGGGAGGAGAGGAGCGAGAGATAGGGGTAAGGTCCTGGAAGTCAGTTCAGCCCTCCCTGCCTCCACCAGCTGCAAGCTGGCAGGACTGCCTCAGCCTCCATCCTGCATCCTCAGGGAGTGAGAGCTGTGATAGGGTGGGAGGGAGGCAAGGGGAGTGAACAGGACCCCAGTCTGCTCCCTGCCAGTCAATGAGGCCTCAATTGTTTTTTTTGTTTGGTTTTGTTTTGTTTGTTTGTTTTGAGATGGGGTCTTGCTCTATCATCCAGGCTGGAGTGTAATGGCACGATCTCAGCTCACTGAGACCTCTGACTCCTGGGTTCAAGCAATTCTCCTGTCTCAGCTGCCGAGGTAGCTGGAATTACTGGTGTCCACCACCACAGCCGGCTAATTTTTTGTATTTTTAGTACAGACGGGGCTTTAACATGTTGGCCAGGCTGGTCTCGAACTCCTGACCTCAGGTGATCTGCCTGTCTCAGCCCCTCAAAGTGCTGGGATTACGGGCATGAGCCACCACGCCCGGCCTCTCCTCTTTTCTTTCTCTCTCTCTCTGTCTTTTACTTTCTTCTTTCTTTCTTTCTTTTTTTTTTTTTTTTTTAATCCTGAGATGAAGTCTCGCTCTGTCGCCCAGGCTGGAGTGCAGTGATGTGATATTGGTTCACTGCAACCTCTGCCTCCCAGATTCAAGCAATACTCCTGCCTTAGCCTCCCACATAGCTGAGATTACAGGTGCCCGCTACCATGCCCAGCTAATATTTTTTCAGGCAGAGTCTCGCTCTGTTGCCTAGACTAGAGTGCAGTGGTGTGATCTCGGCTCACTGCCACCTCTGCATCCCGGGTTCAAGCGATTCTCCTGCCTCAGCCTCCCAAGTAGGTGGGACTATAGGTGCATGCCACCATGCCTGGCTAATTTTTGTATTTTTTTAGTAGAGACGGGGTTTCACCATATTGGCCAGACTGGTCTCAAACTCCTGACTTTGTGATCCGCCTGCCTTGGCCTGCCAGGCATGAGTCACTGCACCCGGGCTAATTTTTGTATTTTTAAGTAGAGACGGGGTGTCACCATGTTGGCCTGGCTGTTCTCGAATTCCTGACCTTCAGTGATCTGCCCATCTCAGCCTCCCAAAGTGCTGGGATTATAGGAGTGAGCCACCGCGCCCAGCCCCTTCCTTTCTTTCTTTTTCCTTTTTTAAGGCAGGGTCTCACTCAGTTACCCAGACTGAAGTGCAGTGGTGCAATCAAGGCTTACTGCAGCCTCAATCTCCCAGGCTCAGCCTCCCAAGTAACTGGAACTACAGGCATGTGCCACCACGCCTGGCTAATTTTTGTATTTTTTGTAGTGATGGGGTTTTGCCATGTTGCTCAAGCTGGTCTCAAATTCCTGGCCTCAAGTGATCCTCCCATCTTGGACTCCCAAAATGCTGGGATTATAGACGTGAGCCACCACACCTGGCCTCATGTTGTTTCTTGTTCATCTTCCTGTTCTCAGTGCCCAGATCAGGGTTTGGCACATGGTAGGCCCTTAAAACACTGAACAAATGGATGCATTAATAAATTAATCCCTTAGCCCTCAGAAGTAGTGCTGTAGGCATTCAACACATTTATTGAATTAAAAAGTGATTAAATGTGTGTTCCTAGCTTGTAACAAAATAGTCATTCAGCTGGAAGCCAGATGTCCTTAACTTGGGGTCCTAGGAACCTAGTGGGACCATAGAATGGCTCCATGGAGGCTGCAAATCTTTGAAATTTTCTGCAAAATATTGGGCATGTGTACACTTTTGTGGACAAAGAGCTCATCACTTAGGTTAATAACCCTAAAACAGATATACAATACTTTTGCTGAGTGAAGTCATGAATGTATCTTGAAATCTGAACCCATAATATGTGAAAGTATGTATTCATGGGAGTTCACAGCCTTTTAATTCTATATATATATATAAAAAAATATATATATATATAATTTTTTTTTCAGACAGGGTCTTGCTCTGTCACCCAGGCTGGAGTGCAGTGGCACAATTACAGCTCACTACGCCTCAACTTCCCAGGCTTAAGTGATATTCCTGACTCAATCTCCCTAGTACCTGGGTCTGCAGGCTCATGCAATCACACCACCTGGTTTTTTTAAGAGGCGGGGTCTCACTGTGTTGCCCAGGCTGGTCTCCTGGGCTCTAGCAATCCTCCTTCCTCGGCCTCCCAAAGTGCTGGGATTACAGACATGATCTACCATGTCCTGCACCTTCTATTTGCAGGACTTGTGCTATGGCACTCTGAAGGGTGTGCAGCCAGAGAGAGGAGAATCACATGTGTCTGTCTTCCAGTAACTTCATGACTCCAATAGCTAACACAGCCTAGAAAGACTGGAATTACCCTCAGAGCGGAAAAGGGTCAGGGCCCAGGAACTCAGAGGAGGGAGACCAGAGGCGCTTCCCCAAAAAAGGAATGTTTAAAATGGGTTTAGGCTCCTGGGAAGCGGAGATGCAGTGAGGCAAGATCGCGCCACTGCACCCCAACCTGGGTGACAGAGTGAGACACTGTCTCAAAAAAAAAATGGGTTTAGGCTCAGCACGGTGGCTCATGCCTGTTGGGAGCTCAAGACAGGAGGATTTCTTGAGCCCAGGAGGTCAAGGCTGCACTAAACTGTAATCATGCCACTCCACTCCAGCCTAGGCTATTAACAGAGCAAAACACTATCTCAATTAAAAAAAAAAAAAAAAAAATTTAAAAGAAAAGAAAGTGACCGGGCGTGGTGGCTCACTGCTGTAATCCCAGCACTTTGGGAGGCCAAGGCAGGTGGATCACAAGGCCAAGAGTTCAAGACATCCTGGCCAACATGGTGAAACTCCGTCTGTACTAAAAATACAAAAATTAGCCAGGCATGGTGGCGTGCACCTGTAATCTCAGCTACTCAGGAGGCTGAGGCAGGAGAATCACTTGAACCTGGGAGGCAGAGGTTGCAGTGAGCCAAGATCGGGCCATTGCACTCCAGCCTGGGCCAACAGAGTGAGACTCCACCTCAAAAGAAAAGAAAATTGGCTTCGAACAGTAGTCCCCAATCTTTTTTGGCACCAGTGACCACGGACCGGTTTCATGGAAGGCAATTTTTCCATGGACAGGGTCGGGGGTAGGGGCAGGGGGTGGAAAGGATGGTTTGGAGATGAAACTGTTCCACCTCAGATCATTAGGTGTTAGATTCTCATAAGGAGCACACAACCTAAATCCCTCACATGCACAGTTACCAATAGGGCTCACGCTCCTATGAGAATCTAATGCTGCTGCTGATCTGACAGGAGGCGGAGCTCAGGTGGTGATGCTCCCTTACCCACCACTCACCTCCTGCTGTGCATCCTGGTTCCTAACAGGTCACGGACTGGTACCAGTCCATGGCCTGGGGGTTGGGGACCCCTGGCTCAAAGGACAGGAGCTGGGAGCAAAGACAGAAACCTAGGCAGTGGGAAGAAATGCTGCATGTTTTCTGGGCCCATGTAATGTGTTCAGTTTGGCCTGAATACAAGGAATGTATTGGGCGGTGGCAGAGGCAGCAGATAAGATTAGACAGTCAGAGGAGCTGGTTCTTACCGTGTGACCTTGAGCCAGTCATGGTCTCTTCTTGTGCTTCAGCTTTTCCATCTCAGTACTGGGTTGGAAAGCCCTGTTCTGCCTATTTCTCCACTGTTGTTGTTTTGAGACAGAGTCTCATTCTGTCACCCAGGCTGGAGTGCAATGGTGTGATCTTGGCTCACTGCATCCTCCACCTCCCGGGTTCAAGTGATTCTCCTGCCTCAGCCTCCTGAGTAGCTGGGATTAACAGGCGTACAACACCATGGCCGGCTAATTTTTTTATTTTTAGTAGAGATGGGGTTTCACCATGTTGGCCAGGCTGGTCTTGAACTCCTGACCTCAGTTGATCAGCCCTTCTAGGCCTCCAAAGTGCTGCGATTACAGAAGTGAGTCACTGCACCTGGCCAGTTGTTATGTATTCAAATGAGTTTGAGGGTCTAAAACATATCAGAAGAGGGACAGGCTGTTCTGTTTTAAAGAAAGGCCCAGATTAGACCTGAACCCTCAGATGCTGGGGGAAGGCTTCACCTCCCCCCAATCTTTTTTGTGTTCGTTTGTTGGTTTTGTTTTTTAACACAGTGTCGGCCAGGCACAGTGGCTCATGTCTGTAATCCCAACACCTTGGGAGGCTGAGAAAGGCAGATCAAGAGGTCAGGGGATCTGGTCTCGATGGTGAAATCCCTTCTCTACTAAAAATACAAAAAATTAGCTGGGCGTGGTGGTGGGCGCCTGTGGTCCCAGCTACTCAGGAGGCTGAGGCAGGAGAATGGCATGAACCCAGGAGATGGAGCTTGCAGTGAGCCGACATCGTGCCACTGCACTCCAGCCTGGGTGACAGCAAGGCTCCATCTGAAAAAAAAAAAAAAAAAAAAGGACAACGTCTTATTCTGTTGCCCAGGCTGGAGTATAGTGGTACGGTCTCAGCTCACTGCGACATCCACTTCCTGGGTTCAAACAATTCCCTAACTCACCTTCCCCAGTAGCTGGGATTACAGGCGAGTGCCACCACATCTGGCTAATTTTTGTATTTTTAGTAGAGAGACGGGTTTCACCATGTTGACCAGGCTGGGTCTTGAACTCCTGACCTTGTGAGACCACCTCAGCCTCCCAAAGTGCTGGGATTACAGGTATGAGCCACTGTGCCCAGCTCACCTCCCCCTTTTAACAGATAGTGACACTGGGACCCAAAGGAGTTAACAGACAGAAAACATGGCAGAGGGAGAGATGGGGTGGTATGAACCAGAATTTGTAGTTTGCAGTGCCTTCGCTTTCCTCTCCCTTCTTCCATGTGGGTTCTGTGGCACTTAATGAAGCAAGGTATTGATGTCTTCCCTCTGGAGCCTGGCATGGGCATCTCTCCTCTGGGCTGGAACATAGCTTAACAGATTGTCCCTGTGCCTCAACCCCTCAAAAACTGCCACTTCCAGTTCCACTTCCACATATTCTTGTTTTGTTTTGAGATGAAGTCTGGCTCTGTCACCCAGGCTGGAGTGCAGTGGTGTGATGCCAGCTCATGGTGACCTCCGCCTTCCGGGTTCAAGCAATTCTGCCTCAGCCTCCCAAGTATCTGGAACTACAGGTGCATGCCACCACGCCCAGCTAATTTTTATATTTTTAGTAGACACGGGGTTTCACCATATTGGCCAGGCTGATCTCGAACTCTTGACCTCAAGTGATCCACTGCCTGGGTCTCACAAAGTGCTGGGAGTACAGGCCTGAGCCATCACGCCCAGCCCCAGTTCCTAACATTCTAAGGAAGGTATGAGATGGCAATAAGAGGACTGCGCTGGAGGGCAGGATTTGCTAATGTGATGCTGTGTGTTATTCCCCTACCTGGACCTGTTTACCTAGCTGTGCAACTTGTGCACGACGCACTGCATTGTCTTTCAAAATGCATTTTTTTTTTCTTTTCTTTTCTTTTCTTTTTTTTTGTTCTCACTCTGTGGCCCAGGCTGGAGTGCAGTGGCGCGGTCTCGGCTCACTGCAACCTCTGCCTTCTGGGATCAAGCGATTCTCCCGCCTCAGCCTCCCAAGTAGCTGGGACTACAGGCACGGGCCACCACGCCCAGCTAATTTTTGTATTTTTAGTAGAGATGGGGTTTCACCATGTTGGCCAGGCTCGTCTCAAACTCCTCACATCAGGTGACTCGCCCACCTCAACCTCTCAAAGTGCTGGGATTACAGGCGTCAGCCACCAAGCCTGGCCCCAAAATGTGGTCTTTAATCAGGATCAAAAATGTGGTTGTTAAAAATGCACACTCTGGCCAGGCACAGTGGCTCATATCTGTAATCCCAGCACTTTGGGAGGCCGAGGTGGGCGGATCACCTGAGGTCAGGAGTTCGAGACCACCCTAGCCAACATAGTGCAACCCCGTGTCTACTAAAAATACCAAAAAAAAACAAAAACAAAAACAAAAACAAAAAAGCCAGGCATGGTGGCACATGACTGTAATCCCAGCTATTTGGGAGGCTGAGGCAGAATTGCTTGAACCCAGGAGGCAGAGCTTGCAGTGAGTTGAGGTCGTACCATTGGACTCCAACCTGGCCACAGAGCAAGACTCTGTCTAAAAAACAAAAACAAAACAAAAAACATTCCTGGGTCAACTCAGAAATTCTGCAGTATCTGCAGTAGAATCACAAGGTGTGCCTGGGAAGCTGAATTTCTATAAGCTGCACTGATATTCTGTTACATAGCAAGAGTTTGGGGACCTCTAGTCTTCTGGCTGTGACCATCTGATTCCTCATTCTTTCCTCCATGGCTCAGGTGTGCAGCCTGAGTGTGGGTATGATGATTGGTGGGTGCTGAATTCTCAACCCACAGACCCCTGGGAAACATGGGTCTGGGGGAGGGACCCACAGATCCTGAATAAGCTCTCTGACCTGATGTCTAGGATGAGAGGAGGGGACTGAAGGGCTTGCAGAGCAAAGGGGACTAAGTATTTAGAAGTGCCCTGAGTGATGCCCTGCTCCTTCTTAACATTCATTATTTGGGAATATTTGAGCACCTACTACATACTAGGCTTATCTAGGTGCTGGAGGATACAGTAGTGAATGAAAATCTGTGCCCTTGTTAAGTTTATGTTCTAGTGGACATGGCAGGCAATAAGGAAATAAATAAATGGGCCGGGCAAGGTGGCTCACATCTGTAATCCCAACACTTTGGGAGGCAGAAGTGAGTGGATCACTTGAGCTCAGGAGTTAAAGACCAGCCTAGGCAACATAGTGAGACATCGTCTCTACAAAAAATACAAAAATTAGCTGGGTGTGGTGGCAGGCACCTGTAGTCCCAGCTACTCGGGAGGCTGAGACGGGAGGATTGCTTGAGCCCGGGAGATGGAGGTTGCAGTGAGCTGAGATCCGGCCACTGCACTCCAGCCTGGGCAAGAGAGTGAGACCTCCTCTCAAAAAAGAAAGATAGAAATGAAATATATAGCATGTCAGTGATACGTGCTGAGGAGGAAAACAAAACAGGGATGGGGGATAGAAACTGTTATTCATTAAGTGCAATTTTAGATGGGGTTTTCTAGGAAGTGCTGTGACGTCATCGCTTGCTTTAAAAGCGGCCAGGCACGGTGGCTGACTCCTGTAATCCCAGCACTTTGGGAGCCCCAGGCAGGCAGATCACCTGAGGTCAGGAGTTCGAGACCAGCCTGGCCAACATGGTAAAACGCTGTCTCTACAAAAATATAAAAATTAGCTGGGCATGATGGTGGGTGTCTGTAATCCCAGCTACTCAGGAGGCTGAGGCAGGAGAATCGCTTGAACCTGTGAGGCAGAGGTTGCACTGAGATGAGACTGCACTACTGCACTCCAGCCTGGGCGACAGAGCAGGACTCTGTCTCAAAAAAAAAAAAAAAAAAAAAAAAAAAAAAAGCCTGGGCGCTGTGGCTCATGCCTGTAATCCCAGCACTTTAGGAGGACGAGGCAGGCGGATCACCTGAGATCAGGAGTTCAAGACCAGCTTGACTAACATGGAGAAACCCCGTCTCTACTAAAAATACAAAATTAGCCAGGAGTGGTGGTGCATGCCTGTAATCCCAGCTACTCAGGAGGCTGAGGCAGGAGAATCGCTTGAACCCAGGAGGTAGAGGTTGCAGTGGACCAAGATCGTACCATTGCACTCCAGCCTGGGCAACAGAGTGAGACTCCATCTCAAAAAAAAAAAGAAAAGAAAGAAAAGAGAAAGGAAGGAAGGAAGGAAGGAAGGAAGAAGGAAGGAAGGAAGGAAGGAAGGAAAGTGAGACTCCATCTCAAAAAAAAGAAAGAAAGGAAAAGAACGAGAAAGAAAGGAAAGAAAGAAAGAAAAAGAGAGACAAAGAAACTGTTATACACTCAGTGCCATTTTAGATGGGGTTTTCTGGGAAGTGCTGTGACATCATTGCTTTAAAAGAGGCCGGGTGCGGTGGCTGACGCCTGTACTCCCAGCGCTTTGGGAGGCCGAGGCAGGAGGATCGCTTGAGCTTGGGAGTTCGAAGTTACAATGAGCTATATCAAGCCTCTGCACTCCAGCCTGGGCAATGAGAAAGACCCTGTCTCTTAACAACAACAAAGTCAGAAGGAGAGGCTGCCATGGCTACGGCTCCCGGTGACGTCACGGCCAGCTCCGTGACGCGCGGCCAGGGAGACCAGCGGAGACCGAGGCTCCTCTGTGACGTCAACAGCCGGCCGGGACACAGCGGGAGGGCAGGTGCGGCCGCGGAGCCTGCCGACTTCACGCAGGGTCCGTGTGGTCCCCGCGGCGGGCAGCGGCTGAAGGAGGCCCCAGGGCCTTGGCGACCGCGGCGGCGGCTTTAGCGTCCGTGACTGGGCAGCAGGGGGTCAGGATGCGGCGAAGCTCCCGCCCGGGCTCGGCCTCGTCCTCGCGCAAGCACACGCCCAACTTTTTCAGCGAGAACAGCTCAGTGAGCATCACCTCGGAGGACAGCAACGGGCTCCGGTCAGCGGGTCCGGGGCCTGGGGACCCCGAGGGCAGAGGAGCCCGGGGCCCGAGCTGCGGTGAGCCCGCCTTGAGCGCGGGAGTGCCCGGAGGAACCACATGCGCAGGAAGCTCTCAGCAGAAGCCGGCGCCTCGGAGCCACAACTGGCAGACAGCCTGTGGCGCGGCAACCGTGAGGGGCGGGGCCTCGGGTGCGGGCGGGGTCGACCCCGGGTGAGCCGATGGAGGGGGCGGGGCCTAAAGGGTGGTGCTGGGCGGGAATGGGACTAAGATGATATCTGGGCACTTCCTACAAGGTGGGTTCTGTAGGGTAAAGGGGAGATGCTAAATGAGATCCCTTAAGGGGCGGAGCCTCGGTGTCCTCAATGGTTACTGGAAGGGGCGGGTAAAATCTTGTGGTTGGGCGCCACTGAGAAGGCGCGGCCTCAGTGTTAGCGTGAGAGGCTCCCAGGACAATCGGGCTCCACCAAGACCTAAGGCTGGGGACGGGGAAGGCTGGGGACGGGTCATCCGTTTGGGGGTGGGACCAACTCCGTTTTTTTTTTTGAAACGGAGTTTCCTTCTTGTTGCCCAGGCTGGAGTGCAATGGCACGATCTCAGCTCACCGCAACCTCCGCCTCCCGGGTTCAAACGATTCTCGCGCCTCAGCCTCCCGGGTGGCTGGGATTACAGGCATGCGCCACCACGCCCGGCTAATTTTTGTGTTTTTAGTAAAGACGGTATTTCTCCATGTTAGTCAGGCTGGCCTCGGAACTCCCGACCTCAGGTGATCCGCCTGCCTCTGCCTCCCAAAGAGCTGGGATTACAGGCGTGAGCCACCGCGCGCGGCCAGGAGACCAACTCTTTTTTTTTTTTTTTTTTTT
This sequence comes from Trachypithecus francoisi, assembly GCF_009764315.1. Taxonomy (NCBI): domain Eukaryota; kingdom Metazoa; phylum Chordata; class Mammalia; order Primates; family Cercopithecidae; genus Trachypithecus; species Trachypithecus francoisi. The sequence continues at coordinate 31,150,806 of NW_022681467.1, forward strand.
TTTGAGACGGAGTCTTGCTCAGCCTCCCCGGCTGGAGTGCAGTGGCGCGATCTCTGCTCACTGCAAGCTCCGCCTCCCGGGTTCACGCCATTCTGCCTCAGCCTCCCGAGTAGCTGGGACTGCAGACGCCCGCCACCACGCCCGGCTAATTTTTTCGTATTTTTAGTAGGGACGGGGTTTCACCGTGTTAGCCAGGATGGTCTCGATCTCCTGACCTCGTGATCTGCCTTCCTCGGCCTCCGAAAGTGCTGGGATTACAGGCGTGAGCCACCGCGCCCCGCCCAGGAGACCAACTCTTGACGGAGCCTCCCTGAGGGGCGGGGCTTCAGAGGGCGGAGCGGGAGCCGGGATAGGGCTGCGCTGGGACCAAAGCCTTTGAGAGGCTTCCAAGCTTTCTAGCTTCTGGACTGAGCAATCTGCGGCCGGGTCTCGAGGGGAAAATAGGTCTGTGGTGCGCAAGGCCCCAATGGAGTCCTTGGTTTCCCGCAGAACCGACTGGGTCTCCAGTAGTCTCTGAGGAGCCGCTCGACCTTCTGCCGACCCTGGATCTGAGGCCGGAGATGCCTCCCTCGCGCGTGTTCAAGAGCTTTCTGAGTACGGGCCAGGCCAGCTGCGATCCCCTCTGACCCTCGGGTTCCCCTCTCCGAACTCCAGTTCTCTCTGACCCCCGACCCCTTTTGAGTATCGAGCCCCTCTCCGAGCCTCAACTCATCCTCCTAGCCCCCATCTAATTCTCCTAGCCCACGCTACTCTTCCTGAACCCCAGGCCCACTCCCAGCCCCTCCCGAGCCCCTTCTGAACCTGGACACCACGCCCGCTGAGCCCCTCTCTGACCCCCTGTCCTGGCCTCAGGCCTGCTCTTCCAGGTGCTGAGCGTGTTGTTATCCCTGGCAGGAGACGTGCTGGTCAGCATGTACAGGTCAGAGGGAGGGACGCTGGCGCCCCAGGGGCCGCTCTTTGGAGGAGGTGGGGAGCAGGGCCGGGACCTTGCTGGCGCTTGAGCCGATTCAGATCTGATTGAGTCGTGTTGTCAGGAGCTGGGTCTAGGACCATGGGGTGGGGACTGGAGGGCTGAGCAGGTCGGGGCCTCAGCCTCCCTCCGGTTCCCCAGGGAGGTCTGTTCCATCCGCTTCCTGTTCACGGCTGTGTCGCTGCTGAGCCTCTTTCTGGCAGGTGAGGGGCAGTGAATTCCCTGGAGCCCCTGCCCTGGGTGCTTTGGAGGCAAACCCAGCACATTTTCTCCTACATCCTCGCTCCTGCAGCTCCTGGCATTCCCCTGCAGAGCCCTCTAGTTCCCCCTCAGACTCCCACCGTCCTTCCCAGGCTTAACTGCTCGAGCCTCTTTCCACTGTTCCCCTATGCCTGGGAAACCCATTCTCTTCCTTTTCCTTCCCCTGAGACCCCTCCCCCTCTTTCTCCAGCAATCTGGCTGGGGCTTCTGTACCTGGTCTCTCCTTTGGAGAATGTGAGTTGGGGAGACTGTCCTGGGGTAGGGGGCTGGCAGGTTGTGAATCTGGAGATTGTGGGGGTCCCCTGGACTGTTGGTCTGCTGGGGTGGGGGTAGTGCCAGAGGCTACAATCCTTAAGAAGGGCTGGATATAAACAGATTTATGAGGGATTGTGCTTGAGGGGCTCTTGGGGGGTCTGATACTGGGAGGTCAAGGAGGAGTCGAGGAAAGGGGACACAGTCTTCAAAAAGGAAGCCCTGGCCGTTTCCAGGCTGAGGTAGGAGCAAGGACGACGGGAGCTGAGCGGCTCTGTGTTTTGTCCCTTCATCCAACAGGAACCTAAGGAGATGCTGACTCTAAGGTGAAAGAGGGCACCTAGGGTGGGAAATTGGGGGGCTCAAAGTTGCTTCTTGGAGAACCTTGAAGGCGTGGGGGCCTTTGGGATGTGTCCAGGGGGACAGGGAGCCAACCCCACGGCGCCCACCTCCCACCTCCAGTGAGTACCACGAGCGCGTGCGCTCCCAGGGGCAGCAGCTGCAACAGCTCCAGGCCAAGCTGGATAAACTCCACAAGGAGGTGTCCACTGTTCGGGCAGCCAACAGTGAGGTGAGCCCGGGCCCACCTTGGAAACCCCTGATGGATCCCTGCTCCCAGGGTCCTGCGACTTAAGCTCCGCCCAGAGTCCTGCGGGATTTCTCCCAGGGCCCACGAAGTCCGCCCCAAAGCAACCAGCTCCCAGAGGTCCCGCCCACCTGTAAAAGCAGCCCGCAAGCCTCGCCCCTCCAGGCCTCGCTCTCCCTCCTTGCAGAGACTGGCCAAGCTCGTGTTCCAGAGGCTGAATGAGGACTTTGTGCGGAAGCCCGACTATGCGCTGAGCTCTGTGGGTAAGACCCGGAGACACTGGAAGACAGACACGCAGACAGGAAAGAGGCCAAGACCCTGACACAGACATTCCCATGCACCTGACTGGCCGAAGACAGAGCCTCGGACAGCCCCCACTCTGTCTCCGCACCCCGACTCCTGGCAAGGCTTGGGAGCCTCTGAGGGTTACTTCTCCCTTTTCCAGGAGCCTCCATCGACCTGCAGAAGACATCCCACGACTACGCAGACAGGAACACTGCCTACTTCTGGAATCGCTTCAGCTTCTGGAACTACGCACGGCCGCCCACGGTTATCCTGGAGGTGGGTCTGGAAACATCCCGGGATGTGACCCGGGGCGGGACGCTGGGGAAAGCACCAAAACCTCGCCCTGCAGGCGGAGCCTGGCTGGGTCGAGGGCGTGGAGCTAGGCTTGGCCTGGGTGGGGCTCTGGACGAGCCCGAGTACCGCTTTTAATTCAAGGAGAGACCTGGCAATGCTGGGGACTGGACCCTGGGCGGGCTGGAGGTGGAGCTCTGGGCGGGCCGATGGATGCGGTCCAGCTGAGGCCTGGGCTGGGGAGTGGCAACAGTCGCTCTGTCAGACGATTCTGATGGTCCCTCCGCCCGCCTGCAGCCTCACGTGTTCCCCGGGAATTGCTGGGCTTTTGAAGGCGACCAAGGCCAGGTGGTGATCCAACTGCCGGGCCGAGTGCAGCTGAGCGACATCACTCTGCAGCATCCACCGCCCAGCGTGGAGCACACCGGAGGAGTCAACAGCGCCCCCCGCGATTTCGCGGTCTTTGTGAGTGCGGACGAGGTCAGGAGGTGGGGGATTTTGTCTAGATAGCCCCAAGCAGTCTTGAGAACTGGTGCCATTATCTGAGTCTTCGCTTGCTCATCTATAAAATGGAGATACTACTATTTGCCTCTCAGAGCTGCTGTAGGTCTTTATAGTCATAACCATATCCAGATACTAGTTATTGCTTGCCAAGCAGTTTACATGCATTCTTATTTTGTTGTTGTTTTTGAGACAGAGTCTCGCTCTTGTCACCCAGGCTGCTGGAGTGCAGTGGAGTGATCTCAGCTCACTGCAACCTCAGCCTCTGGGGTTCAAGCGATTCTTGTGCCTCATCCTCCCTAGTAGCTGGAATTACAGGCGTGCGCCACCACGCCCGGCTAATTTTTGTATTTTTAGTAGAGATGGGGTTTCACCATGTTGGCCAGGATGGTCTTGAACTCCTGACCTAAAGTGATCCGCCCGCCTTGGCCTTCTGAAATGCTAGGATTACAGGCATGAGCCACCGCACCTGCTTTGCACCCATATAACAACCTATGATGTACTGTTATTATCTTTTCCTTTAAAGATGAAGAAAGTAATGCTCAGAGAGGGGACGTTATTTCTACAAGGTAACACAACTAACTGTTGGCAGGACTAAAATTTAAAACCTGGTTTCTTCCCAGGAGGCGGAACTTGCACTGAGCAGAGATCGCGCCACTGCACTCCAGCCTGGGTGATAGAGTGAGACTCTGTCTCAAAAAAATAAAAAATAAAACCTGGTTTCTTAGAGCCCACATTCTGAATTACAGTATACAACCATCAAAAAATACATAAGAACATGCATATAGCTATTGAATACATAGAATATCCTCAGCAAAGTTTTCTTCTCTCCCCTCCACCTGTCCCCCTCATGGTTCCTCCTTTCACTCTTCACCCACCAGGGCCTCCAGGTTGATGATGAAACTGAAGTTTTCTTGGGGAAATTCACCTTCAATGTTGAGAAATCGGAGATTCAGACTTTCCACCTGCAGGTGTGTTTGTCTCTAGGGTGAAGGTGCCAAGGGAGTGGGGCAGTGAGGGATGAATTACCCAGGAGGAGGGCAGCCCTTGGCATGATCCATTTGTCTCCCCAGAATGACCCCCCAGCTGCCTTTCCCAAGGTGAAGATCCAGATTCTAAGCAACTGGGGCCACCCCCGTTTCACATGCTTGTATCGAGTCCGTGCCCATGGTGTGCGAACCTCAGAGGGGGCAGAGGGCAGTGCCACAGGGGGGCCCCATTAAACATGCTGATGTTGGAGTAGAATTGAGATCTGCTGAAGGATGCTGATCAGTGCTTTGGGGGGCTCTTGTTGGGAGAGCTCTGGCTGCTGTTGCATCTAAGTATGGTGGGGTTGACTTCCCAATGCATCCTCTTTTCTTGGAGAAGTCTAGACCAAGATCGTAATAGCAGCTTCTGTTTATGGAGTGCCTACCATGTACAAGAAACAGTGCTGTGGACATTACACACATTACCTCACTTAATTCTCATAACCAGAGAGGGAAGCTGCTCAGGTCAGGAAACTTGTTCAATGTCACACAGCTAGTGAAAGGCAGCGCCAGAGCAGTACCCAGGCCCACCTTCCTCCAGAGGCATTCCTCCAGCGCCAGAGCAGTACCCAGGCCCACCTTCCTCTCTAACCACAGAACTGCAGGCAGCCTGAACCCACCTTTGTGCTCAATCCTAGCCCCAGTGGGAAAGTCCCCAACTCCTGCTAGGTACAGGTGGAAGGGTAGCTACCCCCTTTCTGCAGGCACACACTCAAAAGCTAAGGAGACTTGAGAATCTCTAGGAAGCTTCTGAGTCACAGAGCTGATGCAGGCCTGGTAGCCCCAACATAGGTTGTCCTTACTGAGACCTGAGTTCCCAACACTGTGTGAGGCACAGGATAGATGATTTAGTGTTCACCGGACCCTGCCCTCAAGGAGCCTGACAGGGGAACGAAGAGGCTCCAGGAAATAGGACAATGCATTTACAGATCCAAGAATTCTTCACTCTAAGAATCAAAAGTGGAATTGCAGGGAAAAAAGACGAAGGAGAAGGCAACAAAGGATTAATGAGTTCTACCTAGGGGTAGGAAAGGAGGACCAGCATGAGCAAAGAAACATGCACCATCTTGGAGGGCAATTTGCAATATCTATTAAAATTTTAAATATACACTTTGATCTAGCACTTCCACTTTTAGGAACAAATTCTTCAGAAACATTCCTGTTAAGTGCACAAAGATACATGTACAAAGATGTTCATTATCGCATTATTTGAAAAAAACTAGGATTCAAATCTCCAGGAATAAGAGACTGGTACACTCCTACAAAAAAATAAAGAGGTAGGCATTAACACTTTCCCGGCTTTAGAAGAATATACAGACTATTAATAGTGTTTATACCTTTAAGAGATGAAATTCAGCCTGGTGTGATATCTCATGCCTGTAGTCCCAGCACTTTGGGAAGCTGAGGCAGGTAGATCATGAGGTCAGGAGATCCAGACCATCCTGGCTAACATGGTGAAACCCCATCTCTACTAAAAATACAAAAATTAGCTGGGCGTGGTGGCACGTGCCTACAGTCCCAGCTACTTGGGAGACTGAGGCAGGAAATCACTTGAACCAGGAGGCGGAGGTTGCAGTGGGCCAAGATCATGCCACTGCACTCCAGCCTGGCGACAGAGTGAAACTCCGTCTCAAATAAATAAATAAATAAATAAATAAATAATCTGGGGGAGTTTTTAGAATTATGAATGAATGCAGCTTTTCTGGAGGGTAGTTTCACAACAGGAACCAAAAGCCTTACAAATTTTTGTACTCTTTACTCACAGCAATTCCATTTCTAAGAATGTATCCACAGAATACATAGATGTATTCAAAGGTAATATTTATAAGGAAATTTAACACAGTGTTGTTTATAAAGAAAATTGGAAACTTAGTAACCAAGTAGATAAACTGTTATAAAAAATAAGCAGCCAATAGAAATGGTAATATAAGAGAATGTCTGAAGTCATTGAAAGTAATTAATGATATATAGGCCGGGCATGGTGGCTCACACCTGTAATCCCAGCACTTTGGGAGGCTGAGGTGGGAGGATCACCTGAGGTTGAGAGTTCGAGACCAGTCTGGTCAACATTGTGAAACCCCATCTCTACTAAAAATACAAAAATTAGTTGGACATGCTGGTGTGTGCCTGTAATCCCAGCTACTAGGGAGGCTGAGGCAGGAGAATCGTTTGAACCTGGGAGGCAGAGGTTGCGGTGAGCTCAGATCGCACCACTGCACTCCAGCCTGGGAAACAGAGCAAGACTCCGTCTAAATAGTAATAATAATAAGTGATATATGGATAACTTTTTAAAAAGTTAAACTGGCATAAATAAAAAGATAATATTTCCATATTAAAACAGTTATATATGCCAAAGGATACTATAAATAAAAAGACAACAATCTGGGAAGAAATGTTTTCAACATATATGAGATTAAGGGCTAATAACCTTAAAATAAAAGCTATAACACATACATGCAGACTATGAATAGGCTATTGAGAATAACTATAATTTACAAATAACCATATAAGATGTTACCTATGCTTCATATTTAAATAAATTCAAGCTGGGCGTGGTGGCTCACGCCTGTAATTCCAGCACTTTGGGAGGCCGAGGTGGGCGGATCACGAGGTCAGGAGTTCGAGACCAGCCTGACCAACATGGTGACTGTTGGTTGCAGTACCCTGTCTCTACTAAAAATACAAAAATCAGCTGGGCATGCTGGTGCATGCCTGTAATCCCAGCTACTCAGGAGACTGAGGCAGGAGAATCACTTGAACCTGGGAGGCAGAGGTTGCAGTGACCTGAGATTGTGCCACTGCACTCCAGCCTGGGCAACAGAGTGAGACTCGGTCACACACACAAAAAAAAGTGAAAAATAAAATAAATAAATTCAACTAAAAATTATTTTTTGCTTCTTTTTTACCTGTCAGATTAACAAAAAAGTTTAACCATAATTTTTGTTATGAAGGATAATTTTTGTTATGAAGGATAATTTGCAATATCTATTAAAATTTTAAGTATAACTTTTGATATAGCATTTCCACTTTTAGGAACAAATTCTTCAGAAACATTCTGGTTAAGTGCACAGACATATATGTGCAAGGATGTTCATTATAGCACTGAAATAAACTAGGAGTCAAATCTCCATAAATAAGAGATTAGCTAAATAAACTAAGGTATACTCCTACAAAAAAAAAAAAAAAAAAGGTGGCCAAGTGCAGTGGCTTATGCCGGTAATCCCAGCACTTTGGGAGGCCAAGGTGGGCAGATCACCTGAGGTCTCAAGTTCAAGACCAGCCAACATAGTAAAACCACATCTCTACTAAAAATACAAAAATTAGCCAGGCGTGGTGGTGCATGCCTGTAGTCCCAGCTACTTGGGAGGCAGAGGCAGGAGAATCACTTGAACCCAGAAGGCAGAAGTTGCAGTGAGCCGAGATCGCGATATTGCACTCCGGCCTAGGCAATAGAGAGACGACGTCTCAAAAAAAAAAGGAATGAAGCAATAGGTTCTGATAGGTAAGACACCCAAAATGTGTTAAATAAAAAGGTGCAAGTAGTATGTATAAATATTCCATTTATAAAAATCTATTTTCCAGATCTAGGAAAAACAGGGGCCCTTACCTGCTCCACTCTTTGTACAATATTTATATTTGAAATAACTTCAGACTAACAAGCACACATTTTAAAATTAGAAAAACAAATTTTAACACATGCTAAAACAGTATGTGTAGACAAAAAGTTATATGCCCAATATGTTTTATCAGGATATGGGAGTTTGAGTGGTATTTTTTCTGTACTTAAAATTTTTCTTTTCTTTTCTGAGACAGAATCTCACTCTGTAGCTCAGGCTGGGGTGCAGTGGTGCAATACTGGCTCTGCAACCTCCGCCTCCTGAGTTCAAGCAATTCTCCTGCCTCAGCCTCCTGAGTAGTTGGAATTATAGGCACCTGCCACCACACCCAGCTAATTTCTGTATTTTTATTAGAGATGGGGTTTCATCATGTTGGCCAGGCTGGTCTTGAACTCCTGACCTCAAATGATCTGCCCTCCTCAGTCTCCCAAAGTGCTGGGATTACAGGCATGCGCCACCACGCCCAGCCAGAATTTTTCTACAATGAATACATGTATTCTCTATTAAGAAAAAATTAGCTCTTAAAAAAATTCAGGATTTTCACCTGTCTTTAGGACCAAAATTATCACTACTCCCTCCCCTCCAGGAAGTCTACATAGCCTTTGCTCCACCTTAAAACTCATCCTTCCTTCTCCTTTTGCTGCTTTTTATGAGGTCTGACACTTTCCATCTTTGTGTTCCGAGACCAGCTCTGCCCTGAGGGAGGGAAGGTGAAGGCTGGGTGTTTAGCTTACATTCAAATTTTGTATTTCCTTTTCCTGTGTGTGAAATGGGGTCTTGCGATGTTGCCCAGACCTGGTCTGGAACTCCTGGGCTCAAGCAGTCCTCCCACCTCAGCCTCCCAAGCTGAGGACTACAGGCACATCACACCGCCCCTGGCTGTATTTTCAAAAACAGTAAGTCAGTGTCTCTAGAATGAATAGATATCTGCCCAGAAATACTCAAGTGTGAGTGGGGCTTTACACCACAGGCATCCTTCACTTAACAACCCCTAAGTCAACAAACTGAGGTGCAGAGAAGGGATATAAACATTGCTAATAGCAGCCTCCCACCTAAAATTTACACACACAGAGTGGTGGCAAAGCATTGGTCTTCACTGGTCTTTATTGAATGAAGGTTGTCAGGAGCAAGCAGGTGGGATCAAGAGCAGCAAAAGCAGAAACGAGTATAAAAGTATCAAAAAATACAAAGTGCTAGCACTGAGGAGAGTGTGAAGGGTTGGGTTGTGGCCCCGAGGGACCTCTGGGACACAGGATTCAGGACTTGCCACAGCCTCCAAGGGAACCTAGGCCTGGGGGGCCTGTGCAGGACCCTTGGCTGAGGGTGGAAGTGGCTTGAGTGGGGCCCAACCCTGGGCCCTGAAGTACGAGACCAGTTGTGTGGGCACTTCTGCGAGTACAGTCTGTGCCAATGCCTCCCGAGGGGCCTGCCAAGAAAAGGGAAAGGTCAGTGGTGGCCCAGAACAGCTGCCCAAAGTCTGCATTTCATACCCAAGAACTAAACCATACCCCAGACTTAGAGGAAAAGGTGAGCATCCCTTGGGCCTAAACCCTACTCACATCAGGGAAAGGTGAAAGGGTAAACTCCCAGATCAAATTTGCACCCACTCACATTCTGGAACCGGCGGTAGGGTACAAACTGCACAATGTCGCGGGCAGCGGCCTGCCCAGAACGTGTATGCAGGGGTCCACCATCAGCATCCAGCTGCTCCATGGCCTCAAAGTCAGCACCACCCACACCCACAATGATCACTGACATGGGCAGGTTCGAGGCGCACACCACAGCCTCACGTGTGGCTTCCACATCGGTCACAGCACCATCAGTCAGCAGCAACAGCACGAAGTATTGCTAGGGACAAGCCCATTCAAGTCCTGAAGCAGATCCTCCTCCCAAACCCCTGCAAACACCCCAGCCACACATCCCCACACTGATACAGGCCAGGCGCAATGGCTCACGCCTGTAATCCCAGCACTTTGGGAGGCCAAGACAAGCAGATCATTTGAGATCAGGAGTTTGCGACCACCCCAGCCAACATGGTGAAACCCTGTCTCTATTAAAAATATAAAAATTAGCTGGGCATGGTGGCACATGCCTGTAATCCAAGCTACTAGGAAGGCTGAGGCAGGAGAATCACTTGAACCCAGGAGGTGGAGGTTGCAGTGAGCTGAGATCACATCACTGCACTCCAGCCTGGGTGACAGAGCAAGAGTCCATCTCAAAAAAAAAAAAAAAAAAAAAAAAAAAAAAAGTCCTTTGTTCCATAACCCTCAAGGAAGCCCTTGACTGCCACCACTGCCACTGCCGCCCACGACTCTCACCGAGGCAGTCCCCTGATGTGCAGCCTGGGCTGCAAACCTGGCCACGTGGTTGATGATGGGTGCAAAGTTGGTGGGGCCATAGAGGCGAACTTGGGGCAGGGCTTGGCGGTAGGCATCCACAATGCCCTGGATGCCTGTAGAGGAGAGCAAGAAATACCGTAAAGTCCTGGACCTCTCAGGACTACACCAGTCCTGAAATCACCCCATCCCAGCCCAGGAGATCTGGGAACCTGGGTGCATTTCATTCATTCACCCTTGTAAACCAGGGTACTTAACTCTCTCCTACACATGAGGAAACTAAGGTTCAAAGACAGGAGGGGACTTGCCCTAAATCACAGCTTGAATTAACACCCAGATGAGAGGGATTCTCCTGGACAAATCCAGGAGAGTTTGAGCATCAGAGTATAACCTATTTAATAATAATCCATTTGATACAATAAGGATCCGTACTATGGATTAATTACTGTGGGAGAAGGGAAAGCTCCTAATAAATGTAGAAGGAAGAATTACACAATCATTTGACAATCACAGAAATGACTGATTCAGGCAAGGATCATCAATGGATGTTAAAACTAGAAAGTATAGCCAGGCACAGTGACATATGCCTGTAGTCCCAGCTACTCACGAGGCTGAGGTGGGAGGACTGCTTGAGCCCAGGGGTTCAAGGCCAGCTTAGGCAACATAGTGAGACCCCCCATCACTTAAAAAATAAAAAACTAGAGGGGAAAGTTGATGTGTATGTGATGGATATTTATATAGTCTCTTCCCGAAATATACTTACTAATTAGAAAGGGGAAAATAGTACTTGTATAATGGAGAAACCTGGTAGATCTGACCTTAACTAAGTGACCAAAGTTAACATGACTGGTAACAGGACAAATCAACATCATGTGCCTCTGAATATGATGCACTGGGAATACACAGCATCACTTTGGTGGTATTCCTGCCAAAAATGTACAACCTGAATCTAATCCTGAGGATTTATCGGGTAAACTCAAACTGAGGGACATTCTAGAAAATATCTGGCCTATATTGTTTATATCATGAAATGTTAATATCATGAAAGGCAAGAAGTCGTCCATATAAAAAATATATACTAACTGAATGCAATGTGTGATCTGAGATTTTATTTTGCTGTAAAAGATATTAGGACAATTGGCAAAATCTGAATAAATGCTATAGGTTGGATCATAGTATAGATGTCAATTTCCTGATTTTGAGGATTGGTGTGTGATATGTAAGAAAGAGTCTTTCATTTTAGGAGATACTGAAGTACTCAGAGGTAAAGAGCCAGGTGAATCATGATGGGTACAAAGTTGGCAGGACCATAGACGCAAACCTGAGGCAGGGCTATTATTACAGCATTCTCCGACATATGTATACATGCGTATGCATACATAAACACATACATTTATTTCCCTTGAAATGTGAATGTATGTATATATGTATACATGTACATACACACACACTCATATATATATATACACACACACACACACAGTATACAGGTATGAGAAAAGAGAAAGTAAATGTGGTAAATTGTTATGTTAGGGTAATTGGGATAAAGGTGAAGAGCCCCTGTGAACTCAGGCCCTGACCCCTGAGTTCCAAGACTGAGCTCGTATGATTATTCTTGCAACTTTTCTCTAAGTCTGAACTTAGTTGAAATACAAAATTAAAATTTTAAAACCCAGATCAGATCAGGTCAGGTCACATTTTCCACTTCAGCTTGTGCCCACCTTGGGGTGCTGGGGAGTCAAAAGGTTTGGCCCGCAACAAAAGGGCTTGGTGGACTCGCAAAACACACCCTGCAAGGAGGTAAACAAGGCTTCCACTGATGCTCAAGTAAGTACCCGTTAGGTTCTAGGCAAAGATAATAATGATAATATAACAGATACCATTTTTCAGAGAACACTTAATAAGCACCAGGCTTACTGCTTTACTTGTAGCCTCTCCTTGAGTACTCAATTTCATACAATATTAGTCTTCTTATGAAACCAAAGCACACAGAGATTAAACAATCTGCCCCAAGTCATGTGGCATGATTTTTTTTTTTTTTTTTTTTGAGACAGGGTCTCACTCTGTCACCCAGGCTGGAGTGTAGTGGCACGATCATGATCATGGCTCACCACAGCCTCAACCTCCTGGGCTCAGGAGATCCTCCCACCTCAGCCTCCTGAGTAGCTAGAACTGCAGGCACCTGCCAACATGCTTAGCTAATTTTTGTATTTTTAGTAGAGACAGGGTTTTGGCTGGTCTGGAACTCCTGGGCTCAAGGGATCCACCCACCTTGGCCTCCCGACTGAGTGCTAGGATTATGGGCGTGAGCCACCACTCCTGGCCTGACATGATGATTTGATTCCACAGGCCTAGCTCTAAACTCTTGACTCTTGGATTACCAGTGCCTACTTCCAGACACACCTTTTTATCTAGGTTTCTGGCCTCTACCTCCATGGTCACTACACGATTGTCCTTCAACTCCTGAGCTGAGACCTAGGTAGGGGAAGACGACATCACCTCATGAATTCACTGATGTTAAGTCCCTCCCCACCCTCTGGGCTGGGCGCAGTGCTCACGCCTGTAATCCCAGCACTTTGGGAGGCCAAGGCAGGTGAATCACCTGAGGTCACGAGTTCGAGACCAGCTTGGCCAACATGGCGAAACCCCGTCTCTATTAAACATACAAAAATTAGCCAGGCATGGTGGCATGCGCCTGTAGTCCCAGCTACTTGGGAGGCTGAGGCAGAAGAACTGCTTGAAGCCAGTAGGCAAGTAAGCCAAGATTGCGCCACTGCACTCCAGCCTGCATGACAGAGCAAGACTCTTTCCCCCAAAATAAAAATTAAATAAAATCCACCCTCTGGACAATGAAGGCAGGTATCTGCCCTCACTCTCCCTTTTATTCATGCAGGCTTGCCCGTGTGTGTGGACTGACCTGCCTCAGGGTGGACAGGGAAACTTACCTGCACAGTAGGGGTTACCAGGGTTGAAATTCAAGGCAAATTCATGCGAGACCTGGAGACAAGAATGAAAACGAGGTTCTTTCCCCATGACCTCTGTGCTGATAATGAAAAAGAACACTATGGCGTGTGCCAAGATTCCTACAGGAGCTATGGAGTCCTGAGCACTTGCTGTCTACATGCCTGCAGGAATCCATCCCTGCATCTCCTCTTAAACCTGAGTGCCAGGTAGCAACTAAATTTACCACATCCCCCAAAATCAGGACCCTGAAACTGAAAACAGGAGTGGCAGAAAGAGAGGGAGCTCACCTGCCAGTCAGGGGGAACCTGGGCCCCAAATCCAAATGCAGGGAACAGCTTGTCTCTGTGGGAGGACAGTGTATTGGGCAAGAGGCAGTGAGGGGACTGTGAGCCCAGAGGCTGAAGCATCTGCAGGGAACGGGTATAGCCAAGAGAAGCAGATACTCACGAGTCGTAGTCCTGAACCACGCTGCCCACACTCCACAGTGCCATCAGGTACTCATTGACCCCTGTTGGACTCAGGTAGTGTAGGGAGTCAGGTGAGGAGGGGTCTCCATTGGAGCCAGTGAAGTCCACACCCACCTGGGAGGAGGTGAGGAAGGGAGCTAAAGACCACCTTGAGCCCCAGACCTGTTCTCTTGCCCTTGGTAAGGCAACTTACAGTGAAGTTGATCTGACAGCCTCCCATCACATAGTCCAGAAAGGAATACTCTGTTTCTACCTGCAAATGAAACCAGGGTCATGCCTGGGGTGATAGCAGTTGATGTCATGGAGCTCAGGAATCAGAGCCTTGGTTACATGGGCTTTTGTCTCACCCGGCAAATCTTGACACAAATAGTTCCAGAGTTCTTGTAGCTTTTCTTTTTCTGCTGCTTCTCAGGGTGGATGCATTCAAACTCAGCCTGGTGAGGACAGAAAAATTAGGGTAGGAAATTCTCAGAGCATCAGCCAAGGACTCGAGCTGCCTTCTCCACCCTCTCTTAACTCCGAGCTTCAGCTATCTAGGCCCACTTCCACACCCATGGCAAGACCAGCACTCACCGGGACTGCTTGCAGCTGGGCCAAGCTGGTGTGGAAGGTACCGATGAGATCATGTGACCCGTCACTGTCATAATCAGAGCATCGCACCTGAGGGGAAAGTGTGTGTGGACATAAACGAGTCAGGTGGCAGATGAGAATAAGTCCCTCCCCAGGTTCTCTTCCCCAGCGCAGTCCACGCAGGAGACAAGCTCCTCACCTCGATGGGTGTGCTGGGGTCCCCACCACAGAAATGCTGAACAGGGACTGAGAAACGCTTCCATGTAGGGTTCAGGTTGTTCTTGATGACCTGAAGGTGGAGGCCAAGGCCTCCAGTGAGTTCTGGCATGGCCAGTGAGGAGCTGCCACACTTCTCTACCCACCTGCAGTTTCTTTCTCCCCGAGTTCTGAACCTTGCTAGTCACAGGCCCCAGGAGATTCTCTCCTACCCCAACCCACCCAATCCCAGGGGTTTCATACCTCAGATCTGTACACCAGGTGCCATTTCCCATCACGCTGGCGGAAGAACTCCAGAAATGGATCTGATTTTCCCAGGAAGTCCTGCCAATGCGAGACCCCAGTTACAAAACTCAGGAACAAACCACCACTATGCCATCCCTCTGTCCACACCCCCACCCCCATACACCATCCTTGGCCCCTTAACTCTTGGATTACCAGTGCCTACTTCCAGACACACCTTCTTATCTAGGTTTCTGGCCTCTACCTCCATGGTCACTACACGATTGTCCTTCAACTCCTGAGCTGAGACCTAGGTAGGGGAAGACTACATCACCTCATGAATTCACTGATGTTAAGTCCCTCCCCAACCCTTGTTGGGTTCCTTACCGTGATGGTCCCCTGCCCAGCGGGTTTTCCAGGCTTCAGCATCAAGGGGAGAGTCAGTACCTGGCTGGACACAATCTGGGGCAAAGTGGGCAAGGGAGTTTCAGGATTAACAGGCAGGGTTAGGTCTTGCTTGCCGCCTACCTCCAGGCAGGCTAGGTTGTCTCACGACCTGTGTCTGAAGGATCCTAATCCCCAGCCCTACATACCTGTCCTAGGGAACACTCAGCACCCCCTAGGAAGTCATCATCCCCCAGCGCTGGTGTCTTGTTGTCTATGTCATAGATTCCAAAGCGTAGCTTCTGAACTGTCTCAAAGTGGTACTCAAGCTGCAGGGTCTTGGAGAACTCAGGGCTTGAGCAGTTCCGCACTCGTTCTGTCCGGCCAAGCTGTGGGCAGAGGCCAGTAAGCATCACAGTCACAGCCTCCACCCCAAAACACACTATTAGACTCCCTCCACAACCTTAACCTCCATAATCTGTCTCACCTCAGCCCAGCTACCCCCTCCCACATCCTGTAAAAGGACGCAGAGTGGATCAGACTTGGAGCCGATGTCCTTGTCAATGAGATGGTCACAAGAAATGGACAGCTGAACCAAGGTCACGCAGTGGGCCATCTGAGGGAAAAGAAGCTGGGTCAAGCACCAGGGAGCCTTCTCTCCCCTTCCCCGACTGCAGGTCCCAGCTTGGGACCCAGGCAGGGCTGAGCATACGTCCACCCCCGTGACACCCAAGGAAGAAAAGGTCTCATAGCTTCCAAACTCCTCCACCCCCAGGTGAGCTCACTGGCACAGATGGCGGCAGTTACAACCAACCCTGGTCTGAAGATATTGAAATGGGGTACTAGCCTCCATCTACAACTGTGACCCCGAACTATCCTCACCCTAAAATCTGTCTTAATCCCAATAGGGCTGTCCAAACCCAGACTCTAATCTTGGTCTCTGCAAAGACCAATAAATCTTTCTGACCCCCTTACTGGTTCCAGGTCAGACCCTAATTCAAGTTCTGATCCTAATATAACCCCAAATATAACTATGATCCACAAAGTATCTTCTTCCAGTGATTTCTCACTAACCCTGGGGACCTAACTCTTAGGGTGGAGTTATGATCCCCCTACTAATTCTCCTCACCTCTAATGAGTGCTCATGTCCAACTCCTATTTCCACTGCTGCTGCCCAATCTAAGCCATCACTGTTCCTCACCTGGCTTAAAGCATTAGCCCCTTCAACTGGTCTCCCTTATTCTATGCTGTCTCCACCTCCATTCCCCCACCTCCACCCCAGCAGGCTATTCTAAATACAGCAGTCAGGCTGATCCTATTAAAACATAAGTGAGGCTGGACACGGTGGCTCATGCCTGTAATCCTGGCACTTTGGGAGGCCAAGGTGGGTAGATCACTTGAGGTCGGGAGTTTGAGACCAGCCTAGCCAACATGGTGAAAGCCCGTCTCTACTAAAAAAAATACAAAAATTAGCCGGGCATGGTGGCACGTGCCTGTAATCCTGGCTACTCAGGAGGCTGAGGCAGGAGAATTGCTTGAACCCAGGAGGTGGAGGTTGCAGTGAGCTGAGATCATGCCACTGTACACCAGCCTGGGCAACAAGAACAAGACTCCATCTCAAGGAAAAAAAAAGAAAAAAAAAAGTGAAGTCTTATCACGCCTCTGCCTGAATCCTCTAATATTTCCCATTTACCACCGCGCTTAGAAAAAACCCAAACTTGGCCAGATGTGGTGGTTCACACCTATAATCCCAGCACTTTGGGAGGCCAAGGTGGCTGGATCACTTGAGGTCAGGAGTTCAAGACCAGCCTGACCAACATAGTGAAACCCCGTCTCTACTAAAAATAAAATAATTAGCTGGTGTGGTGGTGGGAGCCTGTAATCCTAGCACTTTGGGAGGCTGAGGTAGGAGAATCGCTTGAACCTGGGAGGTGGAGGTTGTAGTAAGCCAAGATTGCGCCACTGTACTCCAGCCTGGGCAACAAAGAAAGAAAAGAAAAAATCCAAACTATACCATGGCCTATAATGCCCTGGAAAGTCTAGATTTCTTTAACCTGATCTCCTAATATCATTTCTCTTGCTCACTCCATTTCAGCCACCTTGCTTGTCACTCCTCAAATAAGCCAAGTTTGTTTGCTCCTTCTTTTGTGAGACAGAGTCTCATTCTGTCACCCAGGCTGGAGCGCAGTGGTGAGATCTCAGCTCACCACAACCTCTCCCTCTTGGGTTCAAGCGATCCCTCCCACCTCAGCCTCCCAAGTAGCTGGGACTACAGGTGTGCACCACCGTGCCCAGCTAATTTTTTTTTCTTTGTTGAGACAGGGTCTCACTATGTTGTCCAGGCTGCTCTCGAACTCCTCGGATCAAGCAATCCATCCGCCTCAGCCTCACAAAGTCCTGGCATGATAGTGTGTGCCACCGTGCCCAGCCAGCCAAGTTTGTTTCTACCCCCAAACACTTTGCAGTACCTGGAATGTATTCTCTCTCTGCATTATATCCACATGGCTCACTGCACCCTTTCCCCACAAGTCTTTACTCAAAATAATCTTCCCTGTTTTATATATATACATATATAGGCTCTCCCTTTTAGCCCCTCTAAAATTTCAACCCCACTGCCCCTGATATTGCATACCCCTTTTCTGCTTTTTCTCAATGTCTAACATTATATACATTTATATACTGTTTCCCCCCACTAAAATATAAACGTTGTGAGAAAGGAATATTTAGCTGTTCTGTTTATTGCTCTATCCCAAGCACCTAGACAATATGTATTTACAGAATGAAATCTGAAAGTTCATCTCCAGTCCCAGTTCCCTGCCCAGCCAGTTCCAAACTAACTCATGTCTTGCCCTTCTAACCAGGCAGCACCAAGCTTCTCTGATTCACCCCTTCCCTCTGCTGGAAACATTTTCTTGCATGGAGCACCATGACAACACCTGGGTATTCCATCCTCCTGCAGTCACCATAACAATCACCCTCAGACCTCGTTATCCCTGTGTCCCCCTTGGCCCATACACCTGAAGACCACTCCACCAGCAGTGCACATGAGGTTAGATCTTTCACTGAGCTTCACTCAGCATTCCAGGTTTCCCAGAGCTATACCCTGACAAGCCTCCAGCCTCAGCCCTCCCCTATACTGATCCTCAGTCAATCGCTCCTCCCTCGCAGCCCACAGTACCCCATCTTGGTCTCTCATAGTCTCCATCTGGAATGCTGTTATCAAAGTTGGAATGTGAAGAGTTCAACTTGCTTCACATACTGCCCCTCCACAGCACCCTGGCCCCTGTGAACGCTCCCAGTGACAGAAAACCCAGTCTTACAATCTAATCATCAGGAAGTCTAGGTCCATACAAATCCTACCCAAACTGACCTAACTCTGTGGAATTCTTACTTCTACCTGGTAGGTGCTCTTCCCCAGCTCCATGGGAAGGCCTTACCCTATCTCCCTATGAGAACTCATCTGATACGTGGAAGCTGTGAACAGTCCCAGCTGAAATCTGGATAAACAGTCCTAGTTCTTTTGACTGTTGCCCCTAAGTGGCCTGCAGACTCCTGACCATTCTGATCACTCCCTTGGAGGTTCCCCAAGGACAGACCCAGAGCAGAATACATGTTCCCTCAAGGGATCAGGATCACAGCTTCCCCCAAGTCACAATCTGAATTCCATGCATGTCACCTCACATGCTCTCCAAGGCAGTGTTTACACAGTACAGAGACAAATAAAAAAGAATGCTCATTTCACTAATGCTGGGAATAGTGAAAAACCTAAGCCAGCTTACAGGTCTGTTGACTAAATATGATACATCTGAACAACGGAATGCTGAATAGTGGCTACAAAACAAGACAGAACTATATTATATTGGTATCATATGAAAAAATAAAAAATAGGCTGGGCACAGTGACTCACTGCTGTAATCCCAGCACTATGGGAAGCCAAGGTGGGCGGATCACTTGAGGTCAGTTCAATACTAGCATGGCCAACATGGTGAAACCTAGTCTCTACCAAAAATACAAAAATCAGCTGGGTGTGGTGGTGCACACCTGTAGTCCCAGATACTTGGGAGGCTGAGCCAGGAGAATCACTTGAACCTGGGAGTTGGAGGTTGCAGTGAGCTGAGATCACGGCACTGTATATAAGACTCCATCTCACATAATAGTAATAACAACAAGAAGTGTATGACCATTTTTTACTTCAATTGTAAACTTCCATTTTAAACTTCAATTGTAGGTGTATCTTTATAATAGATTTGAATACAAACATAAAATAAATAAATACACACACAGAAAAATGGAAGATATACCAAATGTTTTAGGTAGCTCAAAGGAGTGGAAGATGAGAATTTTGTGAACTCCATACTTCTGTATTGTTTCAATATTTTATACTGTTTTTTGTATTTTTTAAAAGGCCTCATATAAAAACAAAAACAAAACAAAACAAGCAAAATAAATAAAAAGGCCTCATTAGCTTCTCCCCCCAATCCACACCTCAAATCCTCTTTACTGTTCATTCCAAGCCCAAACCCTCCATTTCCAGTTCAACAGCCCCTACCTAACTTCAGGCCTTTTTATTAGAGTCTCTTGTGTCCTGCTTGGTTTCCATCCTAGCACTGCCCCACCCGGTCATCCCAGATGCCAGCTTCCAGTCTCTATACTAAGTAAAAGCCCTTTATAGCTGCCTTTAGGTTCAGAGTCAAACTCCCTACCAAGGCTACCTTGCTGCACTACTCCAAAGGACACACCTACATAGAACTTGGTAGTTGCACAATCTGATAACCTTGCATCCCTAGATCAACCTTCAAAGCCCTTCCCTGTTTGCCATCAGCTCTACCTGCTGCCGCTCACTCGCCCACCCAACTAGTCATCCAAAGTTATTTCTGGTTCATCTAACACACATGCCTGACTTTCCTGCCTAGCAAATGTCCTGTCATCCATGGTTCTAATATGACATTATTCCTTTATGAACCCTTGCCCATTTTCTCTAAGAAGGATTTTCTTATCTCTACTCTGGATGACTGCAATGGTTTCCTCATCACTGTTTCTGCAACCACACACACATTTCTAGGTTTATTAGTCAAACAGAAACCTGATCATGTCATTTCTCCACTGAAAACTCTGGAATGCCTTTCCAAAACACTTAAAACCTAAAGTTCTTACCATCGTCTTCAACAAGGCCCTGCAAGACCTGACCCTTGCCTAACTAATCATCTAGCCACCCAACTATCCTCCAGCCAGGTTGGCCTTTCTGATGCACATACACCTAACACCAACCTTATTTACTACCTCAGGACTTTTGCACTCTGTCTCCCTTCTTATACACTCCAGAAAATAAGCTATACAAGATTAGTAACTCTGGCTAGCTCCAGGACCCACAACAGCATCTATGTATCCTACAGTAGATAGTAAGTATTCAGTGACTGACTGAACATTGAAACCACACCATAATTTTTACTTTTGTCTGTCTACCCTGTAAACTGTGGGCTCCTTGAACGGGGGCTGGATATTATCTCTGTATCACTAGTATTAGTGCTTAGTATATAGGTGGTACTAACAACCATTTGCTGAACAAATGGTGAATGTGCTTTTGCTCAAGTCACACTTCAGGCCTTGAACTAATGTGTAACAGTAAATCTCCCCTATCCTGATCTTGTACAGTTCAACTTTAAAATTTAAATGCAGGACTCCTACAATTCAATATTAAGTCAATTAAAATGGACAAAAGATTTGATCAGGCACTTCATAAAGGAAAATATGTGAATCAGAAATAAGCAAAGTGATCCACAGCGTTAGTTATCAGGGAAATGAAAAATAAAACCACAATGAGATACTGTTACATACCCACCACAATGGCTAAAAGTATAATAAAAAAGACCACCACCACCACCAAATGCTGGCAAGGATATGAAACTCTCATATATTGTTAGTGAAAACATTAAATGTATCACTTTGGAAAACAGTCTGGCAGCTTATCAAAAAACCTAACATACACCTAGCCCAAGAGCAATTCCACTCCTAGGTTTTTAGCCAAAAGAAATGGAAACATTACGTCCACAAAGATTTGTATAAGAATGTTCACGGCAGCTTTATTCACAATAGCCAAAAACTGGAAACAGCCCAGGTATTCATCAATATGAGAACAAATTGTGAGGTTTATAGAAAATATTCAGCAACAAAAAACTATTAATATCTGTAACATGAATAAAAATGAAGAATAAAGTAAACAGATTCCATTTATGAAGTTTCAGAACAGGCAAAACAAATCTGTGATGTAAATATTCAGAATACTGGTTGTCCTCCCTTCTCCCCCAGGGGACGGGCAGGTATTAACTGAGCAGAGGCAGAGAGCTCTCAGTGGGAAGGGAAACGTTCTTAGCATTCTAAGAATGTGGGTCACAGGAGTGTGTGCATTTGCCACTTCCATCTAAAGGAACACTGAGTGTGCACATCTGATTGTAAAATTTTACCAAAAAAAATCCCACAAAAACCCAACAACCCATAAACAAATGTTGCACTAAAGTTAAGGCATGCTGAAATGTTTGGAAGTATACTGATGCGTTCAACTTTTTTGAAATGCACCAAAAACTAAAAGGAGTTGTTGAAGAAATGTGATAAAACAAAATTTTAAGTTGTAGGATCTGAAATGTGGATATATGGGTATAATTTTTTTTTCAACTTTGCTACATGTTGAAAATTTTCATAATAAAATGTTGGGGAAATTATTATTCTTATTTTTGAGACAGAGTCTCACTCTGTTGCCCAGGCTGGAGTGCAGTGGCGCCATCTCGGCTCACTGTAACCTCTGCCTCCCGGGTTCCAGCGCTTCTCCCACCACAGCCTTCAGAGTAGCTGGGATTACAGGCACCTGCCATTATGCCCGGCTAATTTTCGTATTTTTGCAGAGACAGGGTTTCACCATGTTGGCCAGGCTGGTATTGAACTCCTGACCTGAGGTGATCCACCCGCCTTGGGTTCCCAAAGTGCTGGGATGAGCCACCACACCCAGCTAGGGAAATTTTTAATTGGAGAACTACAGGTCCTCCCCTGGTAAGAGGTTGCTGTGAATGACAAAAGCATTAGCAGTGATTATTTGGGGTGGTAAGATTACAGGCAACAACTGGAGCTGCTGTCTTCTCACTCCATGACTTCTCAAATGTACCCAAAAGAGATGCCCTTGGTCTGGGCCAAACACATGTAGTGAGTGGGCTACGATTATCTTCCTGTGTAGGACTCAATTCCTGGTGTACTATTCCTTCCTAATCATTACCATTATACCACTTTTCCTGGACTACATCCTTTTGCAGTTTTTTGAACTCAGAATCAAACCCCAACCATACCATTGTGGGCTCATGTGTGCCTCAATAGCATAAGGGGCTGGACTCTCACTGATGTGATGCCCCCTAAGGAGGCCTGGCTTCCATTCTGAAGTCAGAGCTTCCTGTGCAAGCATTTTTGTTCTTCACAGATTTGTCTCCTTTTCTTTCTCACTGGAAATCACAACTCTTTAGAAACAAATTTTTTCCACCTGTAGTTTTCTATCCTTTGAGCAATATTTCCTTTAAATGATCTATAAACCATGGGATTATTAATCTCTTCCAAAACATGTTTCATCTCCTTTGAAATCTACCTCTAAGCCTACATCTGCTTAGAAATCTGTGATTAAAACTGTTCGTGTCACTCTTCTGTCCTACATGTCTGGAACAACTACCTACTTTAAACCAGATTCATTTATTTTTCATATACTGCCATTATAATTAGCCCCATGGGACTTTCAACCTCCTTTTTAGGACCAAAATCTTCCAGAACCATATTAAATATCACATTTGAGTCAATAAAAGTTAAAATTTTTATCACTTATTTTTGTGATATTTGTGCACTCTTTCATCACCAAGCACATCTTGGCTGGATGTCTGTAATAGTCTTAACTGGTTTTACCATTTCCACTCTCAGTCCCCTCCTATCTGTTATGTTGAAGTCACAGACATTCTCTGACTCTAATCCAACAAAATTCCGATTCTTATAATCCTATCAAAATGTGTAACTTCCTTATTATGTATTTCTCCTCTTGGACTGTAACTTCAACAAGCAGAGGGACCAGATTAGCCTTGCTTCTGTGCCAATGTCTGGAACATAGCAGGTGTCTATTGATATCTGTTAAATTTATGAATGCTAGGAAAAGAGTAATAACTCAAGGATCCTCAGAAATGACCCAAATCTAGCTCTGACCTGCTGCTGAGACACCGAGAGAGAAGTAGGCTTTCTAGGAACATCGAACACAAAATACCAGTTCATCATCTCTGTTATGTCCCCACCCCGCCACCCTTCCATTTGGGGCTAGTCAGGTGCTGCGAATGGAACAGCTGAGTCCACAGCTCCAACATTTTTCTGCCTCTGCTTTCTACCACTTGGGAATCACCCTTTCTAGTTTGTTTTCTTCTGTTTACTCCTGCCAACCTCGATGTGCCCTAGCAGGGCACATTCTCTCACTGTCCCTTAAGAAAGGCATACTCATTCCCATTTTTATAACTTAAAATTCACAGTATGTGAGAAATAAAAAGGAACTGAGTGACCATCTAATTCAAGTCCCTCGATCCAAGGCATAGAGGGAAGATGTGGTTTGGCTAAGGCCATGTATATGGTTAAGTGAAATGAAGACTAGAACTCAAATATTCTGATTCCTACCTGATCTCGAACCTTGGACTGTTGTTAGACTTTTTTCTCTCTTTGAAAAGCCCCCTTTCTATAGTCAATTGCAATCTGATGCAGTGGGCAAGAGTGTGGGTTCTGCAGTGAAGTGACCAGGCTCCAAATACTGGCCTTACTCCTTCCTAGCCACAATAATGACATACTACAACACTAAATTGATGTCATATCTATATAACTTGGGCAACATACTTAATCTCACTAAACTTCAGTTTCCTCAGGTGTAAAGTGGGGGATAGTATCTATTTCTTTAGATTAATATAAATAATGTATGCATGATGCTTAGTACAGAGTCTGGAACTGCTATGACCACGTTAGCTATTATCATTATCCTTCAAGCCTAGCATACATATGCTTCCCTTTTCATGATCTTTCCATACTGAACTTCTCACTCTGGGCTACTATATTCAATTCATGCCACACGACTGTATTCTGTCGATGTTTCTCCAGCTTCTTGCCTGTCAACTAAATGACAAAACTCTTCAGAATAAATACTGTTGCAGCTTCTCCTGCCACACAGCACATACCTGAGCACATAACAGGAATTCAAATACTTGAGGGAAGTTTGCGGCAGTGTGCTGGCGCAAGCTCGTATGGCTTGCAAGAGCCAACTGTTACATGTTAGGAAATTGTGTAAGTAGGTGGCCTTGGTAAGTTTAAAACTACAGAAATTGGGCAACAGAAAAAGTAATGGCTTCCTTCACCCTGCCAACCAGTTTACCAGCATACTACTGTCAATAGGGAATCCCATTCTCTGCTACAAGGGAGTAACTTGCACTTCGTTTTCTATGGCTGCCCTTCCCCTGCCTTGGGAGATTCTAATTTTCCTGTTCATAACCTAGAAGATTTTTCCTGGGTCCAGTGGGATCTAATTCAGTGCCAAATGAGCTGAAATTCATTCATCAGTCCCTAACACTTCCCTCTTCCACTTCCAAAGCCCTAACCAGGAAAGGCACCAGCCTGCAATTCCCAATTCCTTATCCACCCCAGGTAATGAACAGAAGTTGCACAGAGGCTGCAAGAACGTGGCATAGAGGGCTGAAGGTCTGGGTGGCAGGGTCACTCCTTTAATAAACCAGTGTCATGCTCACACTCCTGTTGCCTACCTTGGCATGCTGGATCAATCAGCTCACAGATGCAGGATCAAGTCTTGAAAGCCACTCAGAAAATCCTCCATAGGCTTACAAAGGACCACCCATTGAACATGTTTTCCCGTAAGATTGAAAAGACAAACTACACCGACCACCTCCACTCTTCTTTTCCTTTCTGGCCTCATCAAAGGACACAGAGAAGGTAGACAAATTTTCTTATCCCTACTTCTCTAACTTGGGGATTCTCCAAATT
Organism: Trachypithecus francoisi; assembly: GCF_009764315.1. Taxonomy (NCBI): domain Eukaryota; kingdom Metazoa; phylum Chordata; class Mammalia; order Primates; family Cercopithecidae; genus Trachypithecus; species Trachypithecus francoisi. Next base: position 31,175,797 of record NW_022681467.1, read on the forward strand.
TACATCAGCAGCTCTAAGGATATTCCTCATAGGTCACAAACTGAACCAAAATATGAAAATCCTTTCTATAAAACTACACGTTCCTTATTCATACATATGACTAAGGGCTACTGAATGGTGCTCATAAACTGAAATTTTCAACAATAAATTTGGTTTAGATCCATGTAGTACTAAGGAGTCAGGCTGACGCAGTATTTGGCAACACTACAAAGCTTAAGATGTGCACACAAAAACTAAAAGGTGGGAAAATATGAAAAAGAAAATGGCCACAAGGCTTCCCACTTTGCTGTACTGGGTGACGGTCAAAAACAAAAAACCGGAAGCCACTAATCTAACTCCAACATCCCCAAAGGCTTATCCAAAGTTGAACAAATCTAACCACTGTACAACTAACTTTTAAAAAATAACTTGAGGACAAAACTGGATATGGAGAAGGAAGCAAACTGAGGAGGAATACATGGTCTTCAAAAGCAGGATGGGGGAGGTGAGGGCGATCTGGCTGTGCCATCTGTCACCCCATTAATCACCAGGGTTGATTTGGCTGAGCTGCCTGGCTAGGTGAGTGTCCCCTGCATCTCTCACTGCTTCACATGCATCCCTCCTGAAGCTGCATGCTCCATCAAAGAGGACAACCATTCCTGAGACAGGAGGACTGGTCCTCGGTCAAGGATATACGAGTAGCTGTGCTCCCCTGCTAGAACCTGCAAACAGGCTCTCAAGAGTAGGATAGGACTGTAGTGGAGTGCGTGTTTTTCTCTGCCTAGAGACTCTGAACACACTAACACAAAGTCTTCATATGAGTACTTCAAAATAAGTTCAGGCTGGGTGCAGTGGCTCACACCTGTAATCCCAGCACTTTGGGAGGCAGGATCACCTGAGGTCAGGAGTTCAAGACCAGCCCGGCCAACATTGTGAAACCCTGTCTCTACTAAAAATACAAAAATTAGCCAGGTATGGTGGTGCACACCTGTAATCCCAGTTACTTGGCAGGCTGAGGCAGGAGAATTGCTTGAACCCGGGAGGCGGAGCTGAGATCACGCCACTGCATTGCAGCCTAAGCAACAGAGTGAGACTCTGTCGCGAAAACAAAATACAAACAAAAAAACCAATAAAGTAAGTTCAGGTCCGCTTCTGCAATCATAAGCCTGACTGTGGAGGCCAAGATGCCTCACCAACAGGCAAGGGCCCTCCACACTACAGTTGGAGTTGGCAAACTGAAAAGGCACTGGATCAGGGCAGAGCTCCTTCCCCAGCAGCTCAGAATCCATGACAAAAGACTGCTGCCAGTGGCCTCCCACTTTCCCTAAAAGTCAGGGAGGAGATGGGGATAGTTGAGGGAGGGTTTCTACCTGTGGAGTCATACAGGCATCCATGATTAAAACATCTTTGTTTTCCCCTATTATCTTTCTTTGCCTGGATTACCCCACCTGTAAAGTAGGGATAATAATGTTAACTTTACAAGGTTGTGAGGATTACATGAGGACAGACATGGAAAGTATCCCCTGCCCGGCACAGAGTAAGTACCCAGTGTCAACTGTCGCTTTTGGTGCTCACAAACAGGGAAATGCACCTTTGGGTCCTTCTGCAGTATCATTAACTCCTTCTCGGTTCATGGGACCAAGGAGGAGTGGATCCAGGAGGAATGCCTCTGGTCCACCTACTCCAGGATATAACTAGCAGGACAGGGACAGCCCCCAAAGGAGAAATGATGACTCTTCCCCTTTGAATTTCTCAAGCCACAGTGTGGAATCACTACCACACTAAGGAAACCAGGAGAGAAGTACCCAGATCAAAATTTGGAGCTCCATTCCTGGTCACTTTAGTTTAAGGTCCCAACTCAGTACAGATTTCCAGAAATCGAATGGCTAGGTTCATACAATCACAGAAGCTTAAAACCGGACACAAGCTTATCTAATTTAATCCCATATTGTAAAAGAAACATTGAGGCCAGAGGGAAATAATGTCCTAAGTCACATAACTAAGGGAACCACGAATCAATTCTGAGAATGTTATTTCTATATCCAACCATTTTAGCAACAGTTCACATTTTGTAATTCACCCCAATCTGAAATCTACCCTGCCACTAAAAGAGCAGTGAGACTCATACGGTCTCCCCTCATGATCTATGCTAACGTTAGCCTTGCACAAAGATGGAATATAATTCTCCCTACTTGTCTGACTGCTGGGGCAGGAAGGTAGGAAATCCTGGACTCCACATTTACAGGACTTGATCAAAGCAATAAATTTTAAGTAGCAACCATGCATAGTGCAAACAAAGTAGAACTCACCTCTAAAAACTGTGATCTGTATCAAAATTTTCAAAGGACATCTATAGGGTAGTCAATTCTGCCCCCCATCCCTCCCGGCTGAAATCTACATTCTTTTAATGCCTATCACCTGTGGGGTGCCTGAGACAACAGTATTATATCGCCTTCCTGATGATCTCCAGGACTGAGGCATCACCAAATACCTGTGCATCCACATGTGCACAGAAGAAGTATATATCTCCTACAGCACAAAAGGAGATGAGCAAATGAACAAAAGCAGACCAGAGCTCTTGGAAAAGAAACCTACTTTTCATAATGCAAGCCCCTTAAATGGAATAAATTCATTTGGGACACTGGGGAAGAGTTTAAGATGGGTCTTCAGAATTTACATGTTAGGGAAGACGAGAAAGCAAAGGAATATTTCAACAGGAAACTAAGCTACGACAGACTAGTTTACACTTGTTCCTGTCTAACCATGACTTAGCAAATGGCCAGGAAAGCCTCTGATTCCCGTGGTATAGAAATGTACCGAGTTTAAGCACAACCGAGCACTTAGTTGTGACTTAAAACCCTACACTGTTGAAGAACAGGAATCTTATTTTGCTTTTCCACCAAAGTGTAAGTGCTGGGTGCACAACACTGCAAAAATCTGTTAGTATGAGATACAGCTATGGCTAAGCTGTACATTCATGTGAAGTTGTCTTAAAAGCTTGAAGGTGACAGGTGTTTCCAATTCCAATCTGTCAATTCAATGGTCACAGAAGTAAAGCAGCATATCTACATCAGTAATCAGTAGTTGCATTAACGTCCATCACTTCAGTCACAGTTACAGAACAGGGACCCTACTGGTCCCATAGGCCAAACCACAGAAGGGAGTTATGTATAAAGGCTGTGCCACTTCTCCAGCCCCCACTGCAGTCTAATGTGTGGAGTATAGTGGAGTGTAGCATTAACAAACTTCCAAGTGGGATCAAAGAAAAATCAAGGCAATCAGAGGCAGCAGCACTGGTACCAATTGGTGTGATTTAAAACCTTTTAAGAAACTGAGGCCAGGCACAGTGGCTCACACCTATAATCCCAGCACTTTAAGAGGCCAAGGCGGAAGCATCGCTTGAGCCCGGGAGCTCAAGACCGGCCTGAGCCACATAGTGAAACTACCCCTCCACTCCACCACCACCCCTCCCCCCGCATTTACTTGTCTCTACAAAAAAAAAAAAAAAAATTAGCTATTTAGGAGGCTGAAGCAGGATTGCTTGAAACCAGGAAGTCAAGGTTGCAGGGAGCTGATTGTACCACTGCACTCCAGCCTGGGCCGCAGAGCAAGACCATCTCAAAAAAAAAAAAAAAAAAAAAAAACCAACAACAAAAAGAAACTAAACTCCTTAAATCATTTCCACTGTGTGACTTGTGGTAGCACAATGTGGTTATCATTTGATATGAAGCACAAACTCTAAGTGACAAGGCTTTTTTTTTTTTTTGAGACAGGGTCTCGCTATGTTACTTGGGCTAGCCTCAATTCCTGGGCTCAAGCAATCCTCCCACCTCAGCCTCCCAAAGTGCTGGGATTACAGGTGTGACCCACCACGTCCAGCCTTACAAGTCTTATCCACTAATCAAAAGCTATGAGTGAACTATTCCCACCCATTAGGAGGCTGGGGCTACAGACAGCAGAGAAGGGGCTTCAGTCTAAGAGTTTTAAGTCCTGGTTACGAGCAGATTTACTATATAAGCAAGCAAAGGGAGGAAATGAACAGCAGCAGAGCGGAGGGAATGAACCATCAAGTAGCCCATTTGAATACAGTACAGCTCATTCCTAAAATGAGTTAAATTCACTCAACACCTTTGACTGTTCATACTGAATTATGTTCTCTTGCTGGTCATTGCTCCATAACCAAATAGTCATCTTCTCCTCCTATTATGAAATGGCAAATCATCAATTAAGAAAAATGACTTGAGACTAGTAGTTACTAAGGTCAAAATCCAGATGTCTGGAACAACTGGGGAGCCAATTCCAATGTTCAGCTGTGCCATTTACCACTTCTCTATGATATTTGCTGAGTCTCTATGCCCTAACTTTCAACATTTTCTTTTAATTAAAAAAAATACAGAGCGCTTCACAAATTGCGTGTCATCCCTGCGCAGAGGCCATGCTAATCTTCTGTTTCATTCCAGTTTTTAATATGTGCTGCTGAAGCAAGCACACCTTAAACATTTTCACTGGAAGGAGGTCCGTGGGGCTATTGACAGAATTCAAGGGATGTGGTTGACTTTTCCCAGCACTCTTTCCTGGCCCTAGACTTTTAGAGTGCTGCCCTTCTGTCCTTGGGTCTGAAATGTTTATGTCAGGTAGCTTTTTTCTCCTTCTGGACTCCAGTGATAGAGCAGTATGTAGAAGAGCATACCACCATGGTTGCTCACTGCTAGTTATGTCGATCCAGAAAAGGAGTCATACTCTAGGATGCTTTTGAGACTCTAACACAAAGCAGCCAAAGCAACAAGAATAAACTCAAGAACAGCATGGCAAGGAATTACCATTTACCAGCTGGGCACGGTGGCTCACACCTGTAATCCCAGCACTTTGTGAGGCCCAGGTGGGCAGATCACAAGATCAGATCCGGACCATCCTGGCCAACATGGTGAAACCCCATCTCTACTAGAAATACAGAAAAAAAAAATTAGCTGGGCGTGGTGGCATGCACCTGTAGTCTCAGCTACTGAGAGGCTGAGGCAGGAGAATCGCTTGAACCAGGGAGGTGGAGGTTGCAGTGAGCCGAGATCGCGCCACTGCACACCAGCCTGGGTGACAGATCGAGACTCCATCTTAAAAAAAATAAAATTTGAAAATTACCATTTACCTGAGCAGGAGATGAACTTGCTTATGTTGTTGAATAGAGACGGGTTTTCCCAGAAAAGTCACTATGACATCAGAGAATTGTGCTACTACCACTCTTCCCAGAACATTTTACAAGTCAAAATGACCAGATTTTGTACTAAAAAGATGAGACTGAAATAAAGCTATTTTTAATAAAAAAAAAAAAAAAAAAGGAAAGCCATTAAGTTTAGATTCTACCATATCCCATAGAAGCTCTACTTTTGGGAGATTAGTGATGATGCACATAATTGATGAACTATTTCTTGCTGTAAAACACTGGAAAGCAGGTAACAGTGAATTACATAACTATCTCTCCTGAACAAGAAAAGGAGACATATTATCACACAGTCCACCCCTTTCAGATGGTAAAAGCCATTCTGGATATCTGTAGGCAGCTGATTTCACTCAGAGATTTGTCCATTGCTTAGCCAAACCCTGATTATTTAATAATGGCTTGACTACTACCTGGAATTATGGATGTCTAGCCCCTTCTAAAACACGCTGGGTATCCAAATTCTAATACAAGCTAACCTCCTTCAGATAAAAAGTTTTCAACATTTTTTAAGAGCTTTGTTTGCCAACACATCACACACATAAAATTCTAAAAAGGTGGATACTATGGACTTGAACTAGAATCAAGTTTCCTCCCTGTCCTTCCAAGTATCCTCTTCTCTTGACACTTCAGCATTAGCAGGCAAGGATAAGCAACAATTTTTACCTCTCCAAGATTACCAAATCTACCTTTCCAAAAGCACAAAATATTTTCAGGTTTAAAAAAAAAAAAAAAAAAAAACCCTGACAAAATAATATTATAGCTCAGTACTTTTGTGCAGTTAAAGCATTAAAAGCATCAGCCTGTTTTATTTTTTGACAAGTTTATTGAACAGTATTCAAGACTTCATCTTTATAAACAAAAACCTCTGCTGAATGATGCCAAGGCAATACTTGCTGGCAATGTTGTGGCCATATTGGCAACAAGCCATTTTATTGTGTTTGGTTTCTAAAGTCTGGACTACTATAGAACTGCCAGTAAAACAATTTAAATGTGGCAATTTTGCAAGGATGGAAAATAATTTTTAAAGTGACCACTTCCAGAAATTCTTTCCAAGAGATTTGACTAGCAGCAATCTTACATTTTCTTTACTCATTTCCCGAGTGTTCTTAAAATTAATGAGATTTTATTTTTACACACTTGGCCCATACCTGTACACAACCACAGACTCCAGTAAAAGGGAGTTGGAGTTTAAGGCTTTCATGCATCCTTATTTTTATGCAAGGTTGACTATTTCCACCTAAAAATGTGTATGTTTGCTTACTTCCATACAGTCCTAGATTTTCATCCAGTGGGTTAAGACTGGCCTTAACTACATAGAATATTACTATCTGAAATTTTAAATAAAGTTTCCTAATCGAATTTTCATTGTTGATGCTGTGACAACTTGGAGTACAAAGCTAGGAACTACATTTCACTTAACACTGTTTCATTTTTTAAAAAGCCACTAATAATAATTGTACATCCAAACTACAGTGTAAACACAAAACACACCTCCAAATTATGCTTGTAAACTAAATGTTTCACTAAAGTTCAGAAAAGTTTACAAATTTGCTTATTTATGACATACATTTGTAGATTTCTCTAATCCTTTAAATCAAAAGAAAAATGAACACCAATAAAAAAAAAATCAGCAGAAGGGAGAGGAAAAAAAATTAAATCTAATGGAAAATATTCTCTTCCATTAATGTCAGAATCACCAAAAGCAGACAATAAAATTTACACATAAAATTGAAAGTATCAAGATAGTGTTTACAAATGCACACAACTTTGAGCAAAGCTTTACAAATCCTTCATACCATACAAAGCAAATGAGAAAATAATGTCAATTCATTTCTACCCCAACCCTAGTTCTTAGGAGAAAATTCGCAGGAAGAGAGGTATGAGTAGTTTCACAGAATACATTTTCAAGAATTTTTTAAAAACTGAAACTCCAATGCCCAGAACAAGATAAACAGTATCCTTAGCAGTTAGCACTGTTAATAAGTCTCAGATACACAAAAATCAAGTTCCAGAGGGCAAAGCATTTAATTACATTCCACAACGAGCACTGTTGTGATTCATATAAAACACAGTTCTCTCCAATTTCTACACAAACCGCTCTTTTCTTAATTTATTTAATTAGATGAACAATGGAATCAAGTTTTCCTTTTCAGCATTTATCTAAGATGTAGAAATAACAAAGTAGTTGCAATAAAGTGTATGAAATATTTAATAAGAATGTACGAACATATAACCAAAATAAACTGTGAAATAAGATAAAAGACTTTCATCTTCAAACAACCCATTTTTCTAAAATGAAAATAGTTTTCCAATGGGGAAAATATCTCTGGTTGAAATACAACTCTCAAGCAGTGCTGAAGTTTTCTGCATTGTCTTTGGAATGAGAAATGATTACTTAACATTAACTTAAACAGCATATACAAACGTTATATTGCTTTTTAAATTGAGGAGGCAGTATCTAGTGATCTGTCAAAGCAAATTTGTATTCATGAATTGTCAAAAGACCCACAACACAGTCACCTCTTCTTTGAGTCTAAACAATCATTCCCTTAAACAAAAATCCTGTACTGTCAATCCTCTAAGATTGTAGTGATAAAAAGCCTTTTCAAATCTTATCAAATGAAACTGTTGCCACTCTTAAATCTAAATTACACAACCACTATATTTCAGTGTTCCACTGACTCACAACACCAAAAAGGCACTGTATATATTTTAATAGGAAATACTTACTTTAAAAGACTGACCCCTTTTTAAGTACACTGATTTGTAGGAAATGTTGGGGATGTTTCAACCGAAGACAAAGGGGCCATGTAAAAGATAAAATTTGTTTTTCATGATCTCTCATCTACCTCCCCTTCTGTATTGTTTATAATATAATGTGATACATTTTCAGAGCACTGACTAGGGAAAGTAACCATAATTAGAGCCTTGTAAGGCAAGTGTTCTCATGACAAGTAACCATAATTAGAGCCTTTTATGACAGTGAGAAAATTTGTTTTTCTTATCATCTCACCTATCTCCCCTTCCATATTGTTTATAATGTAATGTGACACATCTTCAGAGCATTGACTAGGGAAAGTAATCATAATTAGAGCCTTGTAAGGCAAGTGTTTTCATGACAAGGACACTTACCAACCAGAACTCATGTGGTCCTCCTGCCTTAGTGTCCTGAATACCAAAGAAAAGATTATGAAAGGGTCAAGAATCTCAATTTTCTCCCCTCTGGCGGCTGCACTTGTACTCTGTATGAAGACTTTTAGTAAACAGGCTCCTGATCGAACAACTATGCCAAAAAGCCTCCAAATAACAGGACTAACACATATCAATCTATGAACCAGCATATGGATCTTTTATTCTATACTACTACTGCTATCAAAGATAATTTCAACTTCAGTTTTAGAAACCTAGATATAACACTTTCTTATGAATGGGCCCCTCTTTGTTTAAAGGCCAAAATTTCACATAAATTGGGACAGGAGGAAACTGATACTACAATTAGTCCATCATAAACAGGACTTCAAATCAAGTATCTTAAACACATTATTAAAAGTGGTTTCTGGTTTTTGATACCATCCAAACAACATGAACAATTTTTAAACTGACTAACCTAAATCGTGGCGGTCAAACCAAAAAGGCTCTGGTAGGTAAAGGACTCCATAGTTTATTTTTGTGGCAAGTCTTATTCCACACAGTTTTAAATGTGACATTAGAAATCAAAGTTCGAGGTTATAGCACAAACCAAGTGTGGACTTTTATATTTAGGGAAAAAACCAACAAAACAGTTCTGCTCATTTACAAATGAGTCAATTAGACAAACAAAGCAGCAACTTCTGAAGCAGGACTGTCTATACAGCAAGGACCCTTAAGAAGCAATAAAGGTACATACAATGAATCTGTATACAGAAATTTTATTCAATTTTAAAAGAAAATGAGGACTTTAGACAAAGCTTTACCCTATAACAAAGCAAATCTGTCCAGCTTTAAACCAAATTCTGAGAGTAGCCAACTCCTATTTTCAGCAGCTGGCAAAAGCACCCTCAATGAGTTTTACTGACATTTCTATTTTCTTCATCCCATATGGTATAAAACAAAACCAATCTAGACTCCTTGATAAGCTTTATGTGGTCATTTGAGTTTTACAAATGGTTTCTCTAATGGTATGCCAAAATCATTTATGTGTTCTCTCCAGATAGCTTTACTGTAACATACAGCAATGTTTATCCTGGTGAGTCTTCTGTAAACAGTCAACCAATGCTCTATGTTATGGAAACCAAGCTATATGCAATTGAAACAATCCACAGGTTCTAACCTGGAAATACTAGGAAAACAATCTGGATGCATTAATCACAGCAATATGAAGATCTACCCTATAAAGAATGATGTGAATGGCTACCCTAATACAAGTTTTACTTTTCTTGAACCTATAGGCCTGTCATTTAAGTCAATGACAGCAGCTGTGGCTTCATCCCGAGACTCAAAGGCCACCATGGCTTCACCTGTGGGCATACCTTTTTCATTGTATTTTAAACACACTGAGCCTGGGATTACTTGATAGCCATAAAAGAAATCTAAAATCTCATCAATAGACACAGTAAAGGGCATGTTCTGCACTTTAATTACTGTTGGTCCTGGTTTTCCAGAACTAGATGCAAAGCCAGGGGGACCACCAATATGGATTGGGCCAGGGCCAGGGCCAGGGCCAGGGCCAGGGCCAGGCCCAAAAGCTGGTGGCCCACCCAAATGCCCAGGGGCACTTCCAAGACCAGGAGGGCCACTTCCAAAACCAGGAGGACCGCCTAAGCTACCAGGGCCATTTCCAAAATTCTGAGGGCCCCCTCCAAACCCCGATGGCCCACTTAAATTGTTTGGTCCACCTCCAAAACCCGGAACATCCAGTCCTAGACCAGGCAAACCACTGTTTCCAACTGAAGGCATACCAGGCCTAGCATCACCAAAGGCCCCTCCTCCTAATCCTGGAGGAGGGATTGGTGGCCCAAAGGCATTTGATCCACCAAAATTACCAGGAAAGTTAAATGGAGGCCCATTGTTGGCTTCCTTTGATCCTACGGTCAGGAAGGCATGCTCTTCACTTCCTGCACTAGGTATTCCTGCACCAGGCATTCCCGCACCAGGCAGTCCTGCACTGGTTATTGCTGAACCAGGCAGTCCTGTGCTGGGCAGGCCCGCACTGGGAAGTCCTGCACTGGGCAGTCCCACACCTGGCAGTCCCGCATTGGGCATTCCTGGAACTGCAGGATTACCTGGCACAGGCATCTTTAATCCTTTTTTTCCTTGGGCAGGGGGATTTTTCTCAATCTCTCTCATATCTTCTAGGGTAACTACATGAACAAAAGCTTCTCTCCCATTAAGTTTTTTACGGTGTAAGCGTTCAGACTTACGTGCATCATCTTCATTTTTAAACTGAACCAATGCCTGTCCTAGACCTTGCCCATTGTTATCAACAAGAACATGTACAGCATTTTCATCCACTGGGATTCCTTCTAGGAACTGAAGAACATCCATCTTCGTAATGCTGAATGGAATATTTGTTATGTGGGCACAGACTTTGGCAGAATTGACATCCCCCTCTGGATTTAGTATCATTTCCCTCTGGTCATAGCTGAAGTTCTGCAGTCTTTTTCGAATCATATCTATCTTTTCTAGCATACCTTTCTTAGTAATTGGATGAACTTGAATAAAGCGATTGCCCATGTACTGTTTATGACGACACAGAGCAGCCTTATAGTCGGCCTCATTTCTGAACTCTACAAAGCCTTCACCAGTTGCTTTCCCATTGGGTCCATAAGCTATATAAATACTATCTTCCACAATATCCAGCTTTTTAAAAAAATCAATGACATGTTTGTTTTCTGCTTCAAATGGTAGCCCTTTCAAGTAAACACAAAAACCAGCCTCATGTGGTGATCTTGACCTTGATCTTTTCTGCCCACTGGGCGATTTTGACCTGGGAAGTGTCTGCGGAGGGGGATGACTTTGTCCAGAAGGTCCCATATTTTGCTTAAAAGTGATATGGCCTCCAGCAGCTACCCATTGTCTTTCTGTGGCAGGGCTAACTTCCACATAGCGTTGAATCATCAGCATTCTGTTTCGTTTCAAAGCTTCAAACGTATCTTGAGGGGAGAGAAACTTAACCAATCCATTCCCATTATTTCGACCTACATGATCTTTCAACAAATGTACTGCATCAACACGGAGCCCATGGAAAAAATCTCTGACATCATTTTCCATTGCAGAAAAGGGCATTCCATGCACACTGACATATAGATCATCAGGGTTGATGGGGAGTGGCTTCACACTGCTCTGAGAGTTCATCTGGATAGGGTTAACAGGATTCAATGGACCAAGAAACATAGGATTCAGGTTATTGTTCAAATTCATAGGTGCTCCAGAGCCATTCATTCCAGCAGGTAGAGGTGCCACAGGTGGCGGATTCAAGGGCGGCATGCCCGACATTGGTGGCAGTGGGGTCATGGGTGGCACAGAAGGAACTGGGGGAATCGGGGGCACAGGAGGCACAGGAGGCAATGTAGGTACTGGAGGAGGAACTGGAATTGGGGGAATGGATGGCATTGGTGGCAGAGATGGCATCGCTGGAATTGGAGGAATTGGTGGCGGCGGGACTGTGTTCATTGGAGAGGCTGTGCTTGGAACGGTTGAGCTAAACGTTGGGCTCCCAAAGGAAGCCCCCATATTTGGAGGAGCTGTTCCTATGCTGGCTGTGGAAAATGTCTGTATGTTTTTGTTGCTTTCATGAACAGAAGTGGTGGCAGTAACTACACTGGGTGAAGGATTATTAAAGTTGGATACTGTTGTGGGCAAGTTTACCCTGCCACTCATTCCTGAGCTAGGTGGTGGTCCTGATCTACTGGCATTTGCTGGTGGTATATCTAAGTTGGCAGTTTCAAAACGCCTACGACTCAGTTCAATCATATTCTGCATTTCCGTTTTACTACTCAACAATAGTGTTACTTTTGACCCTTTAATTGTACCACCTGTGCGCATCATACCAAGCCTTGCATCTTCATCAGTGGCAAAAACGATGAAAGCCTCACCCAGTTCACCCCCTACAATATGCACGCCCCCATCAGGAATGGTCAATCCAGAGAAGAAGTGGCGAATGTCCATGGTCCCCGCCACAATTGGGAGACCTTGCAAACGGATGACCACAGCCATGCTGCGCTGAAACCACACACACCTGCAGATGAGAAAAGGCAACGGCCAGGTCAGACTCCTGTTTATCACACCAAGTTTTTAGCTACAAGAATGACCAGCTACCATATTAGGCCCTCAAATATTCCCTCAAGCTATCACAGGCAATGTCTTTAATTTAGATATTCTAAAAACTGAATATTTCGTGCCATTTACAATGTAAAACGTAGACAATTTCAACTTCCAGAAGGCATTAATTTTGGAAAGAGTTCAGTCCCAAGACTCAATAAGTTCAAGAAAAAAACAACTGTAGGACAATAAAATACATATAACATCATTCAGACCACTAATCATTCAGTAAGATTTAAAAGAAATGTGTAAGTCAAATCAGGAAACAAAGTTTAACAATCTATAGGGAAAAAGCATGCAAAGAATATATCAAAGTTAATATTAAAAACTGACTTTGCATCTTCCCTATATTCTTGACAATTTCATAGAATTATCAAGAGTGTGATTTTATAGAGCTCAGTCTCAAAATCCAACAGAAGCAAAAAACTAAAATACTAATGAATTGTAAATAATACTTAAAAGTAGATTCAAATGAAAACTGGTTCCATTATTTTATTCATCCTACAACTTTTCGATCTGCCTTACAGATTACAAAAAACTACATATGGAATTATTTATTATAAACAAGGTTAAGACATACCAAGAAGCCAAAAGAACTCCTGAATAGGATAGACAAAATCTGAGTTACCTTTATTCATTACCCCCAAAAGTAGAACCTGGTTATAGTCCCATTCACTGTGACTATTTTAATTAAAACTCAGGTCCAATGACTCATAACCAAATCCTCTATTTAATAAAATTTTTTAAAGTATTATTTTCCCCAGGAGAGGGCTGACAAAAAAAATATTTTTTGTTTTTGTTTTAGAACCAGAGTGTGAATTACTCAGTGGCTGTTACAGTCTTGGATTTACGCCACTCCTGTAGGATCTCTGTGATCTCCTTAGATCTTGTCTCTTCTCACATAATCAAAAAAGAAATGTTCCCCTCAAATTTCAGTTCTAAAGGCTTCTAAGAGCATATCCAAGGGCAGCCCTTTGGAAAGTGACACAAACCCAATTACTGGGACTGGGAAACATATTACTTTGAAATTAAGGTGGTCAATAACATCGGGTGTTTTCCAACCCATCTGAAAAGTCAACTTTTATTTATTCATTTATTTTGAGATGGAGTTTCGCTCTTATAGCCCAGGCTGGAGTGCAATGGCGCCATTTCGGCTCACGGCAACCTCCACCTCCCGGGTTCAAGTAATTCTCCTGCCTCAGCCTCCCTAGTAGCTGGGATTACAGGCATGCGCCACCACGCCTGGCTAATTGTATTTAGGAGAGATGGGGTTTCACCATGTCGGTCAGGCTGGTCTCGAACTACTGACCTCAGGTGATCCACCCTCCTCAGCCTCCCAAAGTGTGGGGATTACAGGCGTGAGCCATTGCATCCCTCCTGAAAAGTCAACTTTTAAATATAAGCCTATAAAATCAGCTCTATGACCCTCAGAAAGGTTATAAATTAATGAAGAGATACGGTTTTATTACTTCTCAAGAACATTAGAAGTGGCAAGATTTTCTGCTATAAGCTCTAAGAATTCTGTAACTTCAATGTCAAATATTATATAAATACTAATTCAATGCAACAAAATCTGTAATTATAACTCAGTATTACGATTGCCATATTCAAACAAGAAACAGACTGTTTGGTTTTGACAGTTTTCTCACAGACACAAAACACAAAAATAAAAGCCACCTTCAAATTTAATCCAGAAAAATGGACTGGCAAACAGAAAATGCTTTTTGTGAGGCCATGATAAAGCACCAGAAATTTGGGAAGGGTGGGAAAGCTTTTCATTTACAAACTTCAAGAGTCAACAAGAAAAATTAACGCTAAAAAACATCACACCAACAGTCTCTCTTCTCATTTACTATTTAGCAGCCTATAAGGAGGTTCATCAAGCAGTTTCCAAGTCATTAAATCAAATTCATATTCCTTGCTCAATCTAGAATTATGTGGCTATATGCAAAATGCAATAGTATTTACTGTTCAACTTCAAAAAACGCTTAATCACTTTGTATAGGGGAAACATCATGGGCAATCAAAGTACTCAAAACAACATGAGATAGACAGAGATATTAGTTTGCACTGGGACAATAAAACAGGAACTTGATATAGTCCCAAGAACACAAAAATTAAACACAGGGCTAAAGTGACAAACACAGTTAAGTCTTCAAGCCATTTTTTGTTAAGAGTAGGGATTTACTGAAACTTTGTACAAGGTACACAAGAATATGCTATTGAAAATCTGCCTCAGATTACCAGCTGGAAAGGGTGGAATATGAAACCAAAGTGGAATACAAGATTTATTCATAAAGTCATCTGATGAGGAAAATTGTTTCTAGCTTCCAAAAAATATGAAATAATATCTGCAGCCAGGTGTGGTAGCTCACGCCTGTAATCCCAGCACTTTGGGAGGCTGAGGTGGGTGGATCACCTGAGGTCAGGAGTTCAAGACCAGCCTGGCCAACATAGTGACACCCTGTCTCCACTAAAAATACAAGAAAATTAGCTGGGTATGGTGGCAGGTGCCTGTAATCCCAGCTACTAGGGAGGCTGAGGCAGGAGAATCAATTGAACCCAGGAGGCAGAGATCACACCATCGCACTCCAGCCTGGGCAACAAGAACGAAACTCTGCCTCAAAAAATAAAAGTAAAACAACAACAACAAAAAAAAAGTATCTGTTATTCTGTTACTAAGTAACTGTTTGACAGCTAAGTCATTTCAACCTACCTTGGGCCTATCTTAGTTACTTAAACAGGAGGGTTAGATTCCACTTCCTAAAGTTTCATTTAAAGTCTAAAATTTGTACTCTAAAACATGTGACCCAATATCTATACTTAAACTTTTAGGAAATATAAATAAACATACCAATAACAAGTATCTGTATTTGTAGTCTAAAATGCTACTAAGGAATAAAACAGCTACTTATTGCCTATCAGGAAAACAGTAAGAGAAAAACATCCATATAAATGAAATTGACCCCCAAAAGAACAACTGTTCGAAGCACCCATCTACCCCACCCCCATCCCTCAGATAAACTTGTAAAAAACCACACCGGCCGGGGCGGTGGCTCACGCCTGTAATCCCAAAACTCTGGGAGGCCGAGGCAGGTGGATCACAAGGTCAGGAGTTCAAAACCAGCCTGGCCAAGATGGTAAAACCCCATCTCTACTAAAAATACAAAAAAATTAGCTGGGCGTGGTGGCAGGCGCCTGTAATTCCAGCTATTTGGGAGACTGAGGCTGAGAAGTGCTTGAATCAAGGAGGTGGAGACTGCAGTGAGCCGAGATGGCACCACTGCACTCCAGCCTGGGCAACAGAGTCCAGCCTGGGCGACAGAGCAAGACTCTGTCTCAAAACAAAAAACAAGCAAACAAAAACACACACCCAATATAGTTGCTACACATATTTTCATATTTCTTAATAAGCTATCTCATTTTATTTTGTATAAAAATGAACTCTCTATTCAAAATCTCTTACCTGATAAAACAAGAGATGTATTTTCTTAACAAGAAGTAGAGGCCAAGTCAATCCTGTGGGCAACCAATTAAAACCAACTTTTAGACTGCAATAGAGAATAAACGGAGGCAAAAATCAATGCAGGAAACACAAAACAACACGCACAGGCCACACTGTACATTACGAAGGCGAGTCTGAAACCACCAGAGTACTTCATTAGAATGCATATCAAAAAAAAAAAAAAGGAAAGACACCATAACAAAATCCTGCACATGCTTTTTAGTTGGTATTGCTTTCAAATTTGAGTATCTCAAAATATTTATATATTTACATACATCAAGAGTGTCATAACTTAGCCCAATAACGAATCCATTGAAAATTAAAACAGTCATAGAGCTCAGCTTCACAGCTGCTAATTGCTTTGATCACTTTATAATTAAACCAATCCAGAAAACTCCGTACAAGTCTATTTCCCCAGGTTCTCACCAAATTTGTGATGAAAAGGCACAAGTTCGCACAGTAACAATTCTTGGACAACTTAAAATAGCAATTCAAGGGTACTCATGGAAACTACTGCAATTATTCTTTCAATATATTTTATTTTGCACAAAATAGCATCCAACATCACAAAACAAATGAAGTATGAGTTCTTGCTATAAAGGACTAATTCCACTGGAGCTCAAAATATTAACAAAATATTAAGGGAAAATGTTTTTTCCTCTGACACCACAACAGTTCCCAAAAATTTGTAAAATTTTAAAAAATTAAATAAATAAAATAAATTTAAAAACACCCTAAAAATGCCTGACATAATAAGAGTATATCCCAAAATAAAAACAGGTCACTCATCTTTCACTGTCATTTCTTCAAAACTGGTGAAGTTATTAACAAGTCACAAGCATATATGACCAAATGCCTAGACAACTATATTCAAAGGTAATTTTTTACTTTTTATTTCTTTCAAAGGTCATGTTTTAATTCGGAGAAGAAATTCGCCAATGTTCAGTATTAAGATTACCAATGACTACTTATCCAAATGATGCTCATCTTAAATTAGTATATTCCAAGACCAAAATACAACTAGTGACCTTAATATTCATCACCAAAAAGGAAAACATATTTTTCAAAAATTCTATGTGATTTTCTAAAGGACAAACTATTCATCTTCTAGTCAACTACTCAAGTTGCTGAAGAACAGTGAGATTGTTATGCCACAAAAAGCTATGCAAATATGTTATCAACACACTGAAAAACCTAGAGCATTGTATTAATCTCTCAGAAATTGTATTAATTATTGTATTAATCTCTTAGAAATCTAGCCTAATCTCTTAGAAATCTAGCCTAATTAAGTCTTTTTTTTTTTTTTTGAGACGGAGTCTCGCTCTGCCGCCCAGGCTGGAGTGCTGTGGCCAGATCTCAGCTCACTGCAAGCTCCGCCTCCCGGGTTCACGCCATTCTCCTGCCTCAGCCTCCCGAGTAGCTGGGACTACAGGCGCCCGCCACCTCGCCCGGCTAATTTTTTTGTATTTTTTTTAGTAGAGACGGGGTTTCACCGTGTTAGCCAGGATGGTCTCGATCTCCTGACCTCGTGATCCGCCCGTCTCGGCCTCCCAAAGTGCTGGGATTACAGGCTTGAGCCACCGCGCCCGGCCGTCTTTTTTTTTTTTTTCTGGAGACAGGGTGTCACTCTGTCGCCCAGGCTAGAGCGCAGTAGTGCGATCTAGGCTCATTAGGCTCATCCCTCTCCCTGGGTTCAAGCTATTCTCATGCCTCAGCCTCTGGAGTAGCTGGGACTACAGGCATGCACCACCACACATGGCTTATTTTTGTATTTTTAGTAGAGACAGGGGTTTCACTATGTTACCAAGCTGGTCTCGATCTCCTGACATTAAGTGATCCGCATGCCTCAGCCTCCCAAAATGATGAGATTACAGGTGTGAGCCACCGCGCCTGGCGTAGCCTAACTAAGTCTAAGGAGTTTAAAAATTCTTCGTTTAAAAGCCATATCTAGTAGTTTAACAGGTGACAAAGGGAAATGTGAAACAGAATGAGCAAGAGCATGAAGTACTGCAAATATTTACGTACAGGTTTGACTCCAGCAGCCACACAACAGGGTAACTTTCTAGTTTCTAGAACTTGTAATAAATATCTGATCCCTACTGGAGATTCCAATTCAAAAGGTCAGGTATGGGGCCAGGGCATATGCCTGAATATAAGGTAGGAAGGTTCCTCTCAGCCTCTTCCCTTCCAAACTCAAAAGATACTGTATGTCCATCTTGAGAAAGACAAATTTGGGGTCAGTCAGTTAAGTTCAAAGGGAACTCCCCAGGTCTACTCTCAAAAATTCCTAAAAGGTTACCAGAAATTACCTTTAAAAGGAAGAAATTTCTCATTCTCATTCCACAAGTTAAGGCTAAAAGGCCCAGTTGAATTTGGCAAATACCTAGTTCAAGTTTTATGTGTACAACTTAAAGCACAAAATCAATACAGACAGAAATTTATGATTCTCTTCTATTTCAGCAAAGGGGAATATCCATCCCACCCCATACCAAGGAAAAATAATGCAGAAAGTTGATGCTACAAGTCAGAACTTCACAACCCTTGGTATTATACCTCTTCAAAAGGGAAAGGTAAATGGAAATAGAACTGAAATACTTGTTTTGACACCTCACTTTGTAAAGACTACAAGAATTTCATATAAGTGTCACTATTTTCCAGGAAACTGCTATTCCTGTATTCTAAATGTCAGCTAGCGACTGAATGCAGGATTTCAAAAATCCACCCCATTCACCTAAAGCTTTGCTGAACTTTAGAAGGATAAGACTAAAATAATAACTACACAGTAAAACATCTAAAATACATATTATATCTATACATATAGCATAACGATAGGAAAGGAGAAAATGGGCCTGATTTGTCATTAAAGCCACTGACATACTTCAGAAGATCTAAAACAAGCAGCTGGCTTTAGTATGTTTTCCATTCGTATTAGGAATTAGTCCTAACATAAAGGCTTGTTCAACTTGACAAAATACCAGATGCATGCACAAATCACAAGTATCTGCTACAAAAATTTAACATATTATGACAAGACAGACTTTCGTATTTACTAGCCATTCTAATCACTTGGAATTTCAGAAAAAAATGTCTGACAACAAATCTCTTCATCAAGAAGTCAAGGCATAAACTAAAACGACTATTTTCACTCTTCATCTGGTAGTAAACATCCAAAAGTGAACTTTCACTTTGTTCATTCATCACTCTTTAATCAACAAGAACCAGGGTACAGCAGAGCTAGGTTCTTCGGATCCAAAAGAAACAAACCCTCAAATGTTCACCTCAGAGATAAGCAACAGAGAACCAATCACAAAGAGCACAATGCTAAAAACAGTAATAATCACATTATAGTAAACATTATGAAACAACCACAGTTTCAGCCACTTGATTTTGTTCCCCATTCCCAAATGGACCATATTTCAAAGTCTGGGATCATTCTTAATGAAAAAATTATTCTGACACTGATGGAGATGTATACTTTTTATAATGCATTGCTCAATTTTTCCATTAACCTCCATTCCGTACTCAAAGGCAGCAAATCAGAAGACATTTCTAAATAAGATATTCTTCCTGTCAAAAATATTAAGTTATTTTTCAATCCCCCCAAACGCCAACAAAAATGTTCACTACCTTCATTTTCACTTCAGAGCAAAATTATACTTCTAAACAACCACATTCACTTTCACTGTTTTTGAGTCTTAAAAGCTGGCTTCAAACTTAATTAAATTTTGTGCAAACCAAAAAGTATATGGGTGTGGTAGTAAAATCTGATAAAACTGTAGTTTAGATAAAATTATCTTTGCTGTTTAGTTGAAAACATTTAACAATATTCCTTTACTCCATGACCATTTACTATTAAGCACTTGTGGGCCAGACAAAAAAATATAAAAGATATAGAAGTCTCTGCATTTTAGGGAGGGGCATCTAAAAGCATCTTTTGTGCAACCAACTACTGATACTTGGTTCTTCCTACAACATCTACAGAAGAAAACATACATTCCAACAATGACAGAGTGGCTCTCTGCAAAATGGAGTAAAAACCATCAACACTGTCACTGGATTCCAGCACCTGGAACACACTGGCCCACAAAATCAAGTTTCACATCTAAAAATTGTACTAACAACTCCCAAACTCTCAATACTCAGTCATCAAAACATTTGACATGTCAAAGAAGGTGAAAGAAGACCAAAGAGTACTGGTATTAGCATGTAACAATACGTTGCAAGTAACTACACAATTATTTCTAAAGCTTCAGTTTTCATCCAACAAATTCAAACATAAGGAAAGTGAAAATTATACATTACAATCTATAATCAACATTTAATCGAGCATATGATATAAAAACGCATTTCCTGTTTCATTAAAAATCTGTCCAATAATATATACTAAGCACATCTTCATTATGTTTTGTATAAACACGCCAAACAGTTCACTTTCTTCATGAATTACCATAACGTTATTTGAACCACCTGTAACAGTTCTTCCCAACTTCTTTTTATATTCTTGGAAAATGTCTGCACACACTTTCAACTAAATCCAGAAATCCTCCATTCTTTTCAAAACTACCAAATTTCAAAAACGAGTACAACCAGTCTTGTATCGTAGTTCTATAATTTAAAAAACAAGATTTCCCTATGTGTCCAGACTTGAGGGATTTTTCTCAACTGCAGATGCTCTGAGATGCATTAACAAAATCACTAGTTAACAAGGTCCCAGACAATTCTTGTTGCCAAGACTGCATTTTGCAAAAATTACACCATTTCAAACCATTCAAGCAAGAAGCTCTAAAAGAAATACTGCAGTCACAAGCCTAGCCTCTCCCTTCAACAAACCTTCAGTTGCCATCACTTTTTTCCAGTGGGTTACACTGACTCTATTCTTGAATATAAAACGGTCCCTACCAACTTCAATTTATATTAGGTTATCTCTGAGAATCCTGGAGCCAAGGAGGGTTTTAGGGCCCAGAAATCTCTTAAAAGTCTGCAATTCTCAGCATGACACCACGCAGATAATGGTTAGCACTCAATACTGAGTAACCCTCACAGGAGCCCCTCAGATAAAGCACACGCTGGAGGCACACAAAAAGCCCACACGTTTACAACCTAGCGGCTAAACCTGCTGCACTGGCGTCCATCCTACTAACTAACCTGTAGATTCTCACAGTCCCTCCTACCACCCAATTCACGTGGCTGCAAACTAATACAGCCAAGCTTCAGAGAAACTCAATTAACTCTCCATCAAAAGCACCCACCCTCCGCAGCCCTCTGGATCTCGTCCTCCTGAAATGCCCGAGGATCCTCTCCCGAGGGAGTCCTAAAAGTGCTGCTCTCAGCAGCCCCTTCCCTACTGGGGGGACCAAAGGCCTGGCATCTTACTACAGTTCTCAGCGCCTCGGGAGGAGTACTCACCCTACCCCCACTTCCTAGCTTCAGACGCCGGCTTCTCAAAACTGCTACACCCTCGAGTAAAGCCCCTCCCCAGCAATGGACCTCGGAGGCATTTCACTGCAACCCCCTCCACCTTCAGGCCACGAAGGCGGCCGGTTGTGAGACTTCCTTTCTGAACTCACAGGAATGTACAGACTATAGCTTCCTCCCACAGGTGTGACCTGGGTCCCCTTTTGCTGGTAGGCCACAAAGGCCTCCTTTCCATTTCGGGTCGAGGGAGTGTCCTCACTACGATTATCTCCCCACCTCCAGGAACACACATGTAGTTATAACCTCTGCTTCACTGGGGGAGACAAGAAATCTTCCCTATTCAGGTTGTAGACGTGTTTTCACTGCAGTCCCCGTTAGCTCGCAGGCCGCTGAGCCAGCCAGCTCTGACCTGCCCCCTCTCAGACCACGGGGGCGTCCTCGCTACGGCCTCATCCCCACTTCGGTACGCAGGCTCATTCTCTCTTGCGTCCTCCTTGCATCCTCTCAGATCTCAGAGGCGTAAGTGGCACCCCACTCCCTCTGCAGTCCTGCCCCGACCCTTTGTGTGGGGTGCTAGTTGCCGCGGGCTCGAAGGCCTCCGAAGGCCCCGCCCCGGGCCACCAAGGGGCACCACGAGCCCCGCACAGCCCCGCCCGTTCAAGGGCTGCGGGAGTCTTACCGGGGAAAGCTGCGCGGCACCAGAACCCAGACCCCGAATTACCCCCCGCGCGAGTGCCTCCGCCCCGCGGCCGACAGCCCCAGCCCGAACGGCTTCCCGGAGCCCAACGCAGCCACCACCTCCTTCGCCGCTTCACAAAATGGCCGTCGACCCGCTCAGCGGCTCTGCGTTCCAGAAGGGGGCGGAACGGCGTGGTTGACGTCAAGGGGCCGCGCAAGCGCGCTGAAGGTCTCGGGCAATCTCCGGAAGTTACTGGGTTTTGGGCTAAGAGGGGATATTCAGTACCTGCTTGCGACTGTTTGCGCACGGGACCGACCTTGGGCTAGTGGCCCTGCCGGGTGGGCTGGGTATGAATGTCCGGCTTGGCCCTTCACTGCAAGACTTTGTGCAGATTGCTTCACGTCTTTCAGTTTCCGCGGAAGGAGCAAATTGTGCTTACGTCTAAGTTTTTTGAGGATTAAATGGACCACAACGTGGTGGCTAGTTATTATATCCTGACAAAACAGCCAAAACCTGATTTTTCCCCCGCTTTTAAGAGGTTATGCAGGCCGGGGGCCCGGTGCGTGGCTCACGCCTGTAATCCCAGCACTTTGGGAGGCCGAGGCGGGCGGATCACGAAGTCAGGATATCGAGACCATCCCGGCTAACACGGTGAAACCCCGTCTCTACTAAAAAATACAAAAAATTAACCGGGTGTGGTGGCGGGCACCTGTAGTCTCAGCTACTCGGGAGGCTGAGGCAGGAGAATGGCGTGAACCCTGCAGGCGGAGCTTGCAGTGAGCCGAGATTGCGCCACTGCACTCCGGCCTGGGCAACAGAGTAAGACCCCTTCTTGGAAAAAAAAAAAAAAAAGAATTTAGACAGGACGGGCGCGGTGGCTCACACCTGTAATCTCAGCACTTTGGGAGTCCGAGAAGGGCAGATCACGAGGTCAGGAGTTCGAGACCAGTCTGGCCAAAAAGGCAAAACCCGGTCTCTACTGAAAATACAAAAATTAGCCAGGCGTGGTGGTGAGCACCTGTGGTCCCAGCTACTTGGGAGGCTGAGGCAGGAGAATCGCTTGAACCCGGGAGGCGGAGGTTGCAGTGAGCCCAGATGGCGCCATTGCACTCCACCCTGGATGACAAAAGCGATACTTAGTCTCAGAAAAAAACAAAAACAAAAAAAAGAGTTTTAATCTAGGGCAGGGCGCCTGGTTCACGCCTGTAATCCTAGCATTTTGGGAAGCCGAGGCGGGCAGATTACCTGAGGTCAGGAGTTCAAGACCAGCATGGGCCGGGTGCGGTGGCTCAAGCCTGTAATCCCAGCACTTTGGGAGGCCGAGACGAGCGGATCACAAGGTCAGGAGATCGAGACCATCCTGGCTAACACGGTGAAACCCCATCTCTACTAAAAAATACAAAAATCTAGCCGGGCAAGGTGGCGGGCGCCTGTAGTCCCAGCTACTCGGGAGGCTGAGGCAGGAGAATGGTGTAAACCCGGGAGGCGGAGCTTGCAGTGAGCTGAGATCCAGCCACTGCACTCCAGCCCGGGCGACAAAGCGAGACT
Source organism: Trachypithecus francoisi (assembly GCF_009764315.1). NCBI lineage: Eukaryota > Metazoa > Chordata > Mammalia > Primates > Cercopithecidae > Trachypithecus > Trachypithecus francoisi. Next base: position 31,199,437 of record NW_022681467.1, read on the forward strand.
CCGTCTCAAAAAAAAAAAAAAAAGAAAAGAAAAAAAGACCAGCATGGCCAACATGGCAAAACGTCGTCTCTACTAAAAATACAAACATTAGCTGGGCGTGGTGGCTAGCGCCTGTGGTCCCAGCTACCTGGGTGGCTGAGGCAGGAGAATTGCCTGAATCCAGGAGGTGGAGGTTGCAGTGAGCCAAGATAATGCCATTGTACTCTTCAGCCTAGGCAACAGAGTGAGATTCCGTCTCAAAAAAAAAAAAAAAAAAAAAATCAATCCATCGTGATCCCTCCACAGCTTCACTATAGTATTATTTTATTATAGAAAAAGCTATTCTCTGGCTGGGCGTGGTGGCTCACGCCTGTAATCTCAACACTTCAGGAAGCCGAGGTGGGCGTATCACGAGGTCAGGAGATGGAGAACATCAGGAGAGCCAGACTCCATCTCAAAAAAAAAAAAAAAAAAGCTATTCTCAAGCTGCTTTGGTCCTAGCCCCACCCCTGAACTTCATGCCCCTGCTAATTAAAAGCTGGATGTGGTAGCTTAAGTCTGTAGTCCTAGCTACTTGGGAGTTAGAGACAGGAGGATCCCTTGAGCCCAGGAGTTGGAGCCACCGCACCCGGCCTGTTGTTGTTTTTGAGACAGGGTCTCACTCTGTCACTCAGGCTTGAATACAGTGGTGCGATCAAGGCTCACTGCAGCCTTGATCTCACAGGCTGAAGCAATCGTCCCACCTCAGCCTCCCAAATAGCTTGGACTACAGGTGGGCACCACCAAGCCTGGATAATTTTTGTATTTTTTTGTAGAGATGGGGTTTTGCCATGTTGCCCAGACTAGTCTTGAATTCCTGAGCTCAAGCAATCCATCCACTTTGGCCTCCCAAAGTACTGGGATTACAGGTGTGACCCACCACACCCAGTCAAATTAGCATAGTTTTATATGACTTTTTAATTAGAGGAAAACTGGTAATAGATCTACAACTCTACTATCTGCAACTTTTCAGTAAATCTAAAATTATTCTAAGTAAAAAAGATATTTTTAAACAAGAAATTCTGTAATTTCATCTCCTCCTTCCACTGTCCATCTACATTTACCAAACTTTAGCCCAGTGGCTTTCAAACTTTCCTATCCCCCTGCTACGGGCAAGTATGAAGAGCAATTAAACTTTTTTGAACATTATCCACTATAAGAAATACATTTATAACCTGGTATACAAATTCAAATATATCATCAAAATATATTCTTAAAATATGTATAAATGTACTCTTAACATATTCTCTCCTTTTTTTTTTGAGACGGAGTCTCGCTCTGTCTCCCAGGCTGGAGTGCAGTGGCCGGATCTCAGCTCACTGCAAGCTCCGCCTCCCGGGTTTACGCCATTCTCCTGCCTCAGCCTCCCGAGTAGCTGGGACTACAGGCACCCGCCACCACGCCCGGCTAGTTTTTTGTATTTTTTTTTAGTAGAGACGGGGTTTCACGGTGTTAGCCAGGATGGTCTCGATCTCCTGACCTCGTGATCCGCCCGTCTCGGCCTCCCTTTTTTTTTTTTTTTTTTTTTTTTGAGATGGAGTCTTGCTCAGTCACCCAGGCTGGAGTGCAATGGCGCAATCTCGGCTCATTGCAAGCTCCGCTTCCCAGGCTCCCACCATTCTCCTGCCTCAGCCTCCCGAGTAGCTGGGACTAAAGGCGTGCACCACCATACCTGGCTAATTTTTTTGTATTTTTAGTAGAGAGGGGTTTCACCATGTTAGCCAGGATGGTCTCGGGCTCCTGACCTCGTGATCCGCCCGCCTCGGCCTCCCAAAAGTGCTGGGATTACAGGCTTGAGCCACGGCGCCCGGCCCCATATTCTCTCCTTTAAGTACTGGTTAACTATCCACCTATGGGTTCAGACCCACAGATGAAAAGCTCTAGTTACAATGGTCTTCTCTTGGTTTCTGAAGTATAATACTTTGTGCTTTATCACACTGCAGGCCCTCTCACCTCGCATTCCTAGATTAGTCAGCTCTTCATATTTTTAAGCACTACCTCTTCAGAAAAGCTTTCCTCAAACACCCAGCATGGTAGGTTTTCCCTGTTATGTCCTCTTACCACTTAATTCTTTCATAGCACTTATCACAATCTATAACATTGTTTATTTGTTTACTTCTTATTTTCCATCTCTCCACTAAAATTTAAAACTCAGTGAGGGCAGGGTCTTTTTTGGTCCTGTTAACCAGCGTATTCCTAATACCCAGAACAAATCTGGCTCCTGGCAGGCATTCAAAAAATTGTTAAATGAAGAGATACAAAAGCCCACTGAGTCATTTATGCAAATCAGATGGAGTGGCGGACTTCTCCACAATTCCACTTCTCCCTCAACCTCTCATAAAGCCACAGAGTAAATAGAAGGTGAGTTTATTTTTCCAGTCTTGAAATTAACAATTTTCAAGGAAACAAATTATTAGAATAACTGGTGGAGTCATAGGCATATTTCCAGCTCCATTAGGTCAAAGGAAAGGAAAGAGGACAAGGGTAGAAAGGAGACAAGCCCTCTAAGAAACTGTCCGTTCCGTCTGACTGCAGTCAATATGAAGAGATACCCTTTGGAGCTACAGAAAATATTAAATTGAAGTGGATTATGCTTGCTGTTAAAGAAGCTGGTCCAGCCGAGCAGCAGCAGAAGACGAAGACTCAAATGTCCATGTAGAGCATCATGGTCCCTGACCAGAGACTTCTGGTTCCTCTTGCTCTCCTCACCAAGAGCACAGATGTGTCAAGCAGCAATATGATAACAAATGTCTCTATGGCTTCAGGATGAAAATGTCCACACACTGTAAGACCTGAGAAGAAATGGGGAGTGCTCCACACCCAAGAAGCTGAAGCTAGGGAAAGACGTTTCCTTGTGTTTCTGTCATAGAGGTGGACTGATGCTGAAGTCAACTGGTCTATACCAATCTGGAGCATCCACTAGGCATAACAAGGTGTCTGGTTGTGCATGGGTTGGTGAGGCAGGAGGGGCCAGACCAGCACAAAGTCAGGGCCCTATTCTTCTAGTGTTGGGTCCACTTGATGCTCTTGAGGTCAATGCCATCCTGAACCATCTCCCAGAGAGGGCTGCCAAAGAGAAGAGGCATTAAATGAGTGAGGACTTAGATAGGAAGTGGACAACATTGGCACCAAGACCCTGAGCAATGGCTTGCCTCCTTCCGTACCTGTCTGTCCTCTGCCTCTTGCCCTGGTAGACCCTAACACAGGTGGTTAACAAGTCTTTCCCAGCTCCTTGTAAGTCCTTGTCAGCTCTCCTGAGAGCTCTCCCCAACTGCCAACAAACAAGAATAACTAGGTTCCTCAGGCTCAACTGCAGTGGGGCCCTGAGCCAATGGACACCAAACATGGTCATATTCCTGAAGCTCTCATCCCACTTGTTTTTTTTTTTTTTTTTTTTTGAGACGGAGTCTCGCTCTGCCGCCCAGACTGGAGTGCGGTGGCCGGATCTCAGCTCACTGCAAGCTCCGCCTCCCGGGTTTATGCCATTCTCCTGCCTCAGCCTCCCGAGTAGCTGGGACTACAGGCGCCCGCCACTTCGCCCGGCTAGTTTTTTGTATTTTTAGTAGAGACGGGGTTTCACCATGTTAGCCAGGATGGTCTCGATCTCCTGACCTCGTGATCCGCCCGTCTCGGCCTCCCAAAGTGCTGGGATTACAGGCTTGAGCCACCGCGCCCGGCCTCCACTTGTAAGAGGCTTATGGCCATGGTTTCCCTTGGAGGAACCAAGACCCCTGAGACTTGTATAAGCATCTAGTTTCAGCCTCACTTCAAATGACATGTATAGGCAGCTAGTTTCAGCCCACCACATATTACCAGGTTTTCAGCACTTGCTTCTTGGTTTTGTTCTAGTTCCCAGTTAGAGGTGGAGCTTAACCCTAAATTATCTTGGTATGCTGTGCCCTTACCCAGTTCTTGCCAGCTTCATCTCCCCAGAGTTGGCCTGTGCTTCCAATATCCAAAAGAATTCCTTGGATCTTAGACCTGAGCAACCCATCTCACACAAAAGCTGCTGCTAAGAAATCTCTGCCAAGCTCTGATCAATCCCCAAGCAGAAGCCTGGATATCTTGGATAATGTTTCCAGACCAGATATTACTTCAGTGTGCTATGAATATGGGATTTTATGGTTTAGATTTTACCAGGTAATTTTATCAAATTTCATTATATTCTTGACATGTCCCTCTCCTTTACACTAAACATTCCCAGAATGCCTTTCTATTCATGAGATTTTCCATGGCCCTTAAAGTTAGCCATCTCCTTCTGTCCTTCCTCTTTAGGGAAGGCCACTTATTATTATAGGCTCACAAAATAAAACTCTGAGAGCTAATGGGGACCAGGCTGCATTCAGTTTGTAAAGGGTCAGAAGGCATAGGGCACAGATGCTGAAGCCACATAGATAGGAAATAAAAGTCTTTGCTGGCCGTGTAGTCAGTAGAAATGCCTTTGGGAGCATTTCTACTGCTTTGGGAGGCCGAGACGGGCGGATCACGAGGTCAGGAGATCGACACCATCCTGGTTAACACGGTGAAACCCCGTCTCTACTAGAAAATACAAAAAACTAGCTGGGCGAGGTGGCGGGCGCCTGTAGTCCCAGCTACTTGGGAGGCTGAGGCAGGAGAATGGCGTAAAAAAACCCGGGAGGCAGAGCTTGCAGTGAGCTGAGATCCGGCCACTGCACTCCAGCCTGGGCGACAGAGTGAGACTCAGTCTCAAAAAAAAAAAAAAAAAAAAAAGAAAAGAAATACTATCCGTAAAAATAATGAGGGACTGGGCACAGTGGCTTATGCCTGTAATCCCAGCACTTTGGGAGGCCAAGGCAGGAGGATGGCTTGATCCCAGGAGTTCGAGACCACCCTGAAAAAAACAGTGAGACCCCCATCTCTACTATATATATATATATTATATATATATATTTTTTTTTTTTTTTTTTTTTTTGAGACGGAGTCTCACTCTGTCGCCCAGGCTGGAGTGCAGTGGCACGATCTCAGCTCACTGCAAGCTCCACCTCCTGGGTTCATGCCATTCTCCTGCCTCAGTCTTCTGAGTAGCTGGGACTACAGGTGCCTGCCACCACACCTGGCTAAGTTTTTTGTATTTTTAGTAGAGACGGGGTTTCACCATGTTAGCCAGGATGGTCTCAATCTCCTGAGCTCACAATCCGCCCTTCTTGGCCTCCCAAAATGCTGGGATTACAGGCATGAGCCACCGTGTCCGGCCACAAAAAATATATTTTTAAAATTAGCTAGGTGTGGGGGCACACAACTGTAGTCCTAGCTACTTGGGAGTCTGAGGCAGGAGGATAACTTGAGCCCAAGTGTCCAAAGTTACAGTGAGCTACAACTGTGCCACTGTGCTCCAGCTGGGGTGACAGAATGAGACACTTTCTCTAAAGATAATAATAATCATAATGAAGAATACTACCTGGGCCAGGTGCAGTGGCTTGTGCCTGTAATCCCAGCACTTTGGGAAGCCAAGGCAGGAGGACTGCTTGAGCCCAGGAGTTTGAGACCAGCCTAGGCAACACAGCAAAACTCCGTCTCTACAAAAAATACAAAAACGAGCCAGGCATGGTGGCACATGCCTGTAGTACCAGCTACTTGGGAGGCTGAGGTGGGAGGATCACTTGAACTTGGGAGGTGCAAGTTGCAGTGAGGTGTGATTGTGCCACTGCACTCCAGCCTGGATGACAGCAAGAACTTATCTCAGGAAAAAAAAAAAAAAAAAAATACTATCTGCATTACCTGTATTCATCTAGTTCTTTATTTTATTATTATTATTATTTTGAGATAGAGTTTGGCTCTTGTTGCTCAGGCTGGAGTGCAATGGCGTAATCTTGGCTCACCGCAACCTCCCCCTCCCAGGTTGAAGCGATTCTCCCGCCTCAGCTCCCCAAGTAGCTGGGATTATAGGGATATGCCACCACACCCGGCTAATTTTTCTGTATTTTAGTAGCGACGGGGTTTCTCCATGTTGATCAGGCTCGTCTCAAACTTCTGACCTCAGGTGACCTGCCCACCTTGGCCAGCCTCCCAAAGTGTTGGGATTACAGGCGTGAGCCACCGCGCCTGGCCTAGTTCTTTAGTTTTTAAAAACACTTTCTCATTGTGAAGGCAAGTAGCCAAGAAGATCCACTTTCTTGCTTTGTGGAATCTCTAAATCCTAAAATCCAAGTACTCTTGAACTTTGATATTGGCAGTGTAAACACATAGCCTAAGGACAAGAGGGGAGACAGCAATAGTTTCTTCCAGAGGGGCTCTGATACAGTAGGTATACCTCATTTCTCGAAGACGCTTCACATGCTGAATGCATTTCTCCACTGTGTAGTCCACTTCCTCCTCCGTAGTGAAGCGGCCAATTCCAAACCTGAAAAAAGGCACAGGAGAATGGCTCCCCATCAGAGCTCTGGCACTAGGATAAATTCATTCCGCAAATACTCACTAAAGATCTACAACGCAAAATATACAGAGAGAAGAACATGGTCCTTCCTTTAGGGCAGAGTTTCTCAGAACATGGTATACAGATCGGCCAAGCATGGTGGATCACGCCTGTAATTCCAACACTTTGAGAGGCCGAGGCGGGTAGATCACATGAGGTCGGGAGTTTGAGACCAGCCTGGCCAACATGGTGAAACCCCGTCTCTACTAAAAATATAAAAATTAGCTGTGTCTGGTGGCACATGTCTGTAGTCCCAGCTACTCAGGAGGCTGAGGCAGGAGAATTGCTTGAACCTGGAAGGCGGGGATTTCAGTGAGCTGAGATCATGCCACTGCATTCCAGCCTGGGTGACAGAGTAAGACTGTCTCAAAAAAAAAAAAAAAAAAGAACATGGTCTACGGATCACCCACATTAAAATGACCTGAGATGTTTTCTACTCCTCCCCCAGACCTAGTGAATCCGAATATCTGAATGTGGGACTCAGATATCATATTTCACAAACTTCCCAGGTGATACTCAATGAAGTCTGAGAACCACTGCTCTATAAACTTTCACAAGGTTATGAGAAGAGATAAGGAGAACTAGATTGAGAAAAACTTCGGGGTGGAAAAAGAAAAAAACTGTAATAGGAAATGAAAAATGTAAGAGAATGCCTTTCATAAATGTTGCAGCTCAACTCACTGACCTGATAGAAGAGTGCGCTAAATCCTCATCAGTGCCAATTGCTCTGAGGACATAAGAGGGCTCCAGGGATGCAGAGGTGCAGGCACTGAGGAGAGAGACACGAGCCTTGTTCACTTCATCATCCATATCTGCTTTTAGTCACAAACCCTCAGTCTTGTTCCCATCCCCCAGGGCCCTGGAGTCATACCCTGGAAAAAACAAGAGACCTTCTAATCTGGCAGAACTAAAGGACCTGATGCTACCCTGCACATCCTAGATGTGTGAACCTAGCTCCTCTGGCCCCCATGGTGGATGACTTCCTTGAACAAGGACACTGGCAAAGTGTGACAGCATGATACCACATGGGTTTGACAAGAAGAGGCAGCAGAGGACCATGTGCTCACTTCCCCAGGACACAATACACCATCTGCACCAGCCTGAAGGGCAGCTAAACACTTAGTGGCCTTTGGAGCATCTTCAAATCTGGAGGTCTGTAACAGAACTGCTAGTGTTACCCCAGAACAGATACATACATCCCCTGGGATCATAAAAGGCACAAAATTCTACCCCAGGAAGCCTTCCTAGGGTGGTAAACTTCAGTCTGTACCCAGCTACCCAGCCAACCAAAAAAAAAGAGGCACTTACAAAATGACCTTTACCCTTAATCAAGAGGTCTTATGCCTATCATCTCCACACTGGGAAGCTTAATAGCCTATATGACTCTTCTAAGTGGCCCTGCCGCAGGCCCTGTCTATGCTGTCCAGCTCACCTCCCTGAGGATAAGGCAACGTCCTTCAATGCCATCAGCAGACTCTCCCCTTCCACATATGCAAAGGAGAGGTTGATACAGCCTGTAGGAAAGAAATACTGTGAGACAGGTCTCAGAGTCTCAGCCTCTACCAGAATGAGGATAGAAAGAGCAAGTCCATACCGGGATAATGGTGCTCAGGGTCCCCATTCATCACCACATCTGGAAGACTCTTCATTATATTCTGTATCAGCCGCTCTGCTAACTTTGAGATCCGCTTGTGGTCATACTAAAGAGCAGGGAGGGAAGGATTAGGCAAAAACCATCAACCAGCTCAGAAAGACATAGTTTGAGAAACCCTTCTCCTATAATCGGAAGTGACTATGTATCAGCCCCACCTATCATCCTATGTACTCATGGAGAACACTGTATCTCCAGTACTGAGCATAGTGCCTGGTATGCAAAAGGCACTTGATAACTGGACAAAGGGTTCATTTACTTATCCAGAAATAAATGAGCTGATAACTACTAAAAGGCCATGGGTTTTGGAGCTCATAATGCCTCCCTCAGAACAAGGTAGGCAGCACCAGGACAAGGAAGAGTTTTCTTAAGCCTTCTCTCCCCGCTGAAATCTGCCTCAGTCATGCTGAGAAGCCTCTAAATAGGAGACCCAGCACAGGGGAAGAAGTTGTGGGAGGGAACTGCTCTCCCCATACCTCCATCTCTTGCTGTGCCACCTCACACGCAGCCCCCAGCCCCACCACTAAGGGTGTGGGCACTGTCCCAGACCGCATACCCCGCTCCTGCCCCCCTCCACTCTGCAGGGCCTCCACACGCACACGGGGCCGGCGACGGATGTAGATGGCACCAACCCCTGGGAAACAAAGTTTGTTACAAAAAAAGAGAGAAAAGTAGATAAAACAAAATATATCTTTCCAAAGGGATCAAAATATTATCTCAACTTTTCTGTAAGCATGAAATTTTTCTAAATAAAAAATTTTAAGGAAAATAAGAAACAGCAGTAAAAGCATAGTATTTAGAAAATTATTTAACATCTGGAAGATAAATGCCAGAAGGAGTAATGATCAAAATGGTTTAAAGTAGCTCCCTATGCTATATGAAATGCCATCATACATTACAGTATTACTCATAATAGCAAAAAGACTGGAAACAACTTAGATGTCCATCATCAGGTAATGGTCAAATAAATTATGACATGTCCATACAATGAACTACCAAGCAGGTGTATAAAAGAATAAGAAGGCCGGGTGTGGTGGTTCACACCTATAATCCCAACTTTGGGAGGCCAAGGTGGGCAGATCACCTGAGGTCAGAAGTTCGAAACCAGTCTGGTCAACATGGTGAAACCCTGTCTCTACTAAAAATACAAAGATTAGCCAAGCATGGTAGCAGGCGCCTGTAATCCCAGCTACTCGGGAGGTTCAGACACGAGATGAACCCAGGCGGTAGAGGCTGTAGTGGGCTGAGATCATGCCACTGCACTCCAGCCTGGGTGACGGAGCAAGACTCTGTCTCCAAAAAAAAAAGAGGAAGCTTGTTCTGAACTGATACCATAAAATCTCCAAGATACATTGTTAGAAAACTGGTGAAATTCAAATAAAGTCTGTACTTTAGCTTTAGCTTTAAAAAGATATATATTGGCCGGGCGCAGTGGCTCAGCCATTACAGGCTGGTATTACTCAGCCTGTAATACCAGCACTTTGGGAGGCCGAGGCGGGCGGATCACCTGAGGTCGGGAGTTCGAGACCAGCCTAATCAACATGGAGAAACCCTGTCTCTACTAAAAATACAAAATTAGCCGGGCGTGGTGGCACATGCCTACAATCCCAGGTATTAGGGAGGTGGAGGTTGTGGTGAGCTGAGATGGTGCCATTGCACTCTAGCCTGGGCAACAAGAGTGAAACTCCATTATCAAAAAAAAAAAAAGATGTATTATGGGCCGGACATGGTGGCTCACACCTGTAATCCCAGCACTTTGGGCAGTTGAGGCGGGCAGATCATGAAGACAGGAGTTCGAGACCAGCCTGACCAACATGGTGAAACCCCGTAATTACTAAAAATACAAAAATTAGCTGGGTGTAGTGGCACGTGCCTGTAATCCCAGCTACTCAGGAGGCTGAGGCAGGAGAATTGCTTGAACTTGGGAGCCAGAGGTTGCAGTGAACCAAGATTACACTACTGCACTCCAGCCTGGGTGACACAGCAAGACTGTCGCAATAAAAAAAAAAAAAAAAAAAGATGTTTTATTAGGTGAAAAATGCAAGATCAAAACAGTGAGTACAGTATGCTATCATCTGGATAAAAAAGAAAGGTGGAGAAGTATATACTTGTTTGTAAACACATAGGTAATTGTAGAAAAACCCAAGAAAGGCCGGGCGCGGTGGCTCAAGCCTGTAATCCCAGCACTTTGGGAGGCCGAGACGGGCGGATCACGAGGTCAGGAGATCGAGACCATCCTGGCTAACATGGTGAAACCCTGTCTCTACTAAAAATACAAAAAACTAGCCGGGCGACGTGGCGGGCGCCTGTAGTCCCAGCTACTCGGGAGGCTGAGGCAGGAGAATGGCGTGAACCCGGGAGGCGGAGCTTGCAGTGAGCTGAGATCCGGCCACTGCACTCCAGCCTGGGTGACAGAGCGAAACTCCGTCTCAAAAAAAAAAAAAAAAAAAAACCAAAAGAAAAAAAAGAAAAACCCAAGAAATTGCCTCCCCATAACCAGAGAAAATCAGAAAAAAAAAAAAAAGAAATTATCTCCCCAGAAGGGAACTGCATAGCTGGAGGACAGAGGTGACAGGTGCCTTTTTTTTTTTTTTGAGACAGAGTCTTGCTCTGTTGCCCAGACTGGACTGCAATGGCGCGATCTTGGCTCACTGCAACCTCTACCTCCCAGGTTCAAGTGATTCTCCTGCCTCAGCCTCCTGATTAGCTGGGATTACAGGCACCTGCCACCACACATCGCTAATCTGGTATTTTTAGCAGAGATGGGGTTTCACCATATCGGCCAGGCTGGTCTCAAATTCCTGACCTCGTGATCCGCCCGCCTTGGCCTCCCAAAGTGCCGCAATTACAGGCATGAGCCACTGCGCCCAGCTGTCTGTGCACTTTTTGTAGTTTTTGAATTTTCAACCATATGAATATTACTTTTTCAAAATAAAATTAAAATTAAAAAAAATTGGTGAGGCATGGCGGCTCATGACTATAATCCCAGCACTCTGGGAGGCCAAGAAAGGACAATCACTTGAAACCAGAAGTTTGGGACAAGCCTGAGAAACATAGTGAGACACCGTGTCTACAAAAAAAAAAAAATTAAAATTTAGCTGGGCATGGTGGCATTCACTTATAGTCCCAGCTACCCTGGAGGCTAAGGCAGGAGGATCACGTGAGCCTAGGAGGTCGAGGCTGCAGTGAGCTATGATCGTGACATTCACTGCACTCCAGGTTGGGCAACAGAGTGACCTTGACTCAAAAAACAAAAAACTTAAAAATGTGTATAACCTGTGACTAAACAAGCCTAATTACAGAAATTTTGTGCCAAAATATGAGCATGAGCGTGCGGAGTTGTTCACCAAGTAATCAGGGCTTCTGAATAGAATTGGCACTTGATAGTTCCTCTCCCACACAGAAAAACTGTTTATGCTGAGAATGGAGGTACTATAAAAATTAAGGCAGTGGTTTCCAAATTTATTATGAAGGACACCAGATTTTAAATAAACTGGGTGCAGTGGGTCATGCCTGTAATCCCAGCACTTTGGGAGACTGAGGCAGGAGAGCTGCTTGAGGTCAGGAATTCAAGCCTGAGTAACATAGTGAAACCTCTATCTTTACAAAAACTGTTTTAAAAATTAGCCAGGCATCAGGCCGTGAGCGGGATTACGCCTGTAATCCCAGCACTTTGGGAGGCGGAAGGGGGTGGATCACCTGAGGTCAGGAGTTCGAGACCAGCCTGGCCAACACAGTGAAACCCCATGTCTACTAAAAATACAAAACTTAGGCCAGACGTGGTGGCTCACGCCTGTAATCCCAGCACTTTGGGAGGCCAAGGCGGGTGGATCACGAGGTCAGGAGATCGAAACCATCCTGGCTAACATAGTGAAACCCTATCTCTACTAAAAACACATACACACACAAAAAAAATTAGCCGGGCGTGATGGCAGGCACCTGTAGTCCCAGCCACTCGGGACGCTGAGGCAAGAGAATGGCAAGAACCCTGGAGGCAGAGCTTGCAGTGAGCCAAGATGGTGCCACTGTACTCCAGACTGGGTGACAGAGTGAGACTCCATCTCAAAAATAAAATAAAATACAAAAATTAGCCAGGCATGGTGGCAGGCACCTGTAATCCCAGCTACTCAGGAGGCTGAGGCAGGAGAATCGCTTGAACCCGGGAGGCAGAGGTTGCAGTGAGCCGAGATCTCGTCATAGCACTCCAGCCTGGGGGACAAGCGCAAGACTTCGTCTCAAAAAAAAAAAAAGAATTAGCCAGGTGTGACTGGGCACGGTGGGCCTGTAATCCCAGCTACTCAGGAAGCTGAGGGAGGAGAATCCCTTCAACCTGGGAGGCAGAGGTTGCAGTGAGCCAAGACCATACCACTGCACTTCAGCCTGGGCGTCAGCGTAAGATTTTGTCTCAAAAAAAAAAAAAAAGAAAAAAAGAAAAAAAAATTAGCCAGGGTGTTGGTGCACACCTGTAGTGCTAGTTATTGGTGAGGCTGGGGTAGGAGGGTTGCTTGAGCCCAGGAGATTGAAGCTGCAGCAAGGTAGGATAGCACCACTGCACTCCAGCCTGAGCGACAGAGTGAGACCTTGTCCCTATAAAACAAATGAATAAAATAATGTACTAAACTGTATTTATTAAGAATTATTTCATTTCTCCAATTTAAAAAATTCAAGAATCTTACACTATCTGAGTCTATGCAATTCCCAAATTCAAACAGCAAGTGCTCAAATACCATGTCTGGACAGTGAAGAATTATCACATTATCTAAATCTATTTAGATTCTGGACTTGGAAAGCAGGAGGTCAGATAATGAGGGATAACTGTACACATGTAAGTGTTGATCAGAGCTTCTGATCAATGAGTTCATTGGTGTTTTTTTTTTTTTTTAATTTTTGTGAGTACATAGGAGATATATATATTATGGAGTACATAAGATTTTTTTTTGTTTTTGAGAGGGAGTCTTGCCTGTCGCCCAGGCAGTGGCGCAATCTCGGCTCACTGCAACCTCCAGCTCCTGGGTTCAAGCGATTCTCCTGCCTCAGTCTCCTGAGTAGCTGGGATTAAAGGCACACGCCACCACACCCGGTTAATTTTTGTATTTTTAGTAGAGATGAGGTTTCACCATGTTGATAAGTCTGGTCTTGAACTCCTGACCTCGTGATCCACCTGCCTTGGCTTCCCAAAGTGCTGGGATTATAGGCGTGAGCCACCGTGCCCAGCCCACGAGATGTTTTAACACAGGCATATAATGTGAAATAGGCACATGATGAAGAATGGGGTATCCAGCCTGAGTTCATTGGTTTTTATCAAAAAGACTTATCTACAATAAAAGCCAATAAAAGCAACATTTTATTAAAAGACAGAATTCTTATTGAGCTTTTTGAAATAATAGCTCACAAAAAACACTCTTTACAACCTCTGGGAACCCTCAGAAGCCATCTTCCATACTTCCAGAAGCTATTATACCTACTTCCACAAGGTATACACCCAGATAACACACCCTGCAGGTACAAAAAGGATACCAGCACAGACATCAACCCAAAAAAGGCCCTCACTTGAGAAAGAGGAGTTATATTTTATATTGATATTTTATGGTTTCCTTCACAAAACAGAGGACAACAGTCTATTCCCTAGGGTTAAGGGAAAGAGGCATAACTCAAGCTTGAACACATTCCAATAGGACCATAGGGAACAAATAGGTATCCCTGAGAGACTAACAGGATAACAGACTATGAAGTCTTCTAAGAATAGACACAAAGATAGCTGGGTGTGGTGGCTCAAGCCTGTAATCCCAGCACTTTGGGAGGCCAAGACGGGCAGATCATGAAGTCAGGAGATCGAGACCATCCTGGCTAATGCGGTGAAACTCCGTCTCTACGAAAAATACAAAAAAAGTAGCTAGGCGTAGTGGCCGGTGCCTGTAGTCCCAGCTACTCGGGAGGCTGAGGCAGGAGAATGCCGTGAACCCAGCAGGCGGAGCTTGCAGTGAGCCCAGATCGTACCACTGCACTCCAGCCTGGTCGACTAAACGAGACTCCGTCTCAAAAAAAAAAAAAAATCATAATCATAATAAACACAAAGAGATGTCAAATCCCATGCAATCTTCCCCTGAGCCATAGCAAGACACTGGGAATGAAGGACTCAAATAGTTGCTCTGCACATCATAGTGGGGAAAACAAGATAGCTGGGCCTATCTAGATAAATTTGATTTGACAAAACCCCTTTTTCCTCAACCAAATTAAGATCTACATGCTTGCTAAGGATTTGTTAAAGTCAGCAAGAAAGAATGGCCTGATGTATAGTAACTGCTAAGGTCTACAAACAGGCAAGTGTTTCTGCCTATTGCTAAATGACATTTGCATTCTACAAGGGACTCTGAATGTACAACTTCCTCTGAGAGCAACAGTAGTCCCAAATGACTCTGAAAAACCCCTATCAAAGGTCTTGCTGGAAGGTACAGAAAGAACTCTAGAGGGGCTGGTACCTTTGGGACCGTAGATTTTGTGACCACTGATGCTCATGAGATCAATTTTCATGTCATTGACATTAAGTGGGATTTTTCCAACAGCCTGGGCTGCATCAGTATGGAAATACACCTTTCTGGAACTGCAAATCTGCCCTGAGGAAACAGAGGGGAAGAGCCACAGCATAATGTTGGAAAGTCATCTGTCACTGTCCCACAATGCACTGTGAATTATCTCCAACAATAGTAAATGACCTCTGTCAATATTAAACTCCTCCCCTCCGTCCTTCCACCCCTTCTCCCTCCTCTTTTCCTTCTCTCCTCCCCCTTCCTCCTTCCTCCCTCTGTCTCTCAGGAGCTTCCCTTCTTTAGAATAAAAAAGGTGAAGGGCAAAACACCAGATCAAAACACTCCTGATACTCTCATGCATATGATTCTTACCACCTCATTAACACCAGTCTTTCAAAATGTCAGATTAGTTTCTAGATCCCTTTTGATTAAAAAAAAAAAAAAAAAAGATTAAGAGATCTTTGTGCTAATGTGCCTAAAGAAATTACAGGGTGAGCTCTACATGGGGATAATAAAAAGATGTTCTAAAATGAAAAAGGGTAGAAGGCTTTTTTGTTTTGTGGTTGGTTTTGGCAGCAACTGCAATAAAATTAAAAACCATAAAAGGTACTAGACCTGGTGGGGCGCAGTGGCTCATGCCTGTAATCCCAGCACTTTGGGACGCCAATGAGGGCAGATCACCTGAGGTTAGGAGTTCGAGACCAGTCTGGCCAACATGGCAAAACCCCATCTCTACTAAAAATACAAAAATTAGCCAGGCATAATGGTGCACACCTGTAGTCCCACTACTTGAGAGGCTGAGGCGGGAGGATCATTTGAACCCAGGGGGTGGAGGTTGTAAGGAGCTGAGATCACACCACTGCATTCCAGCCTAGGCAACTCTTTCTCAATGAAAAAAAAAAAAAAAATGGTAATAGACCTGGATTCAAATACTGCCTGTGATACTTACAATGTCCTTGAACAAAGTACTTAGGCTCTCTTTCACTTGATTTCCTAACTACACTCCACAGAGTATTACAGCTCTCAGTCTACTACATCATACAGACCCCCATAGTGGGCAGGGATCAGGGATAAGCCATGATACTCACCTATTTCTGCAATGGGCTGCTTCACTCCAATCTCATTGTTCACAGTCATGACTGAGACCAGGCTAGTATCTGGCTGGATAGCAGCCTCTAGTTCCTAGGGATATGCAGGAGTAAGGTGACTAGATAGTGCAAACAAAGTCCTCCTAAATCAGAATATAGGCAAGCTTAGTCACGAAAAGGAGTCTTATACTACACACCTATCTGAATAGTTAACTAAAAACAGTGACAACACAAAATGTTGGTGAGGATGCACAGACTCTGAATGGTTCATACATTGTTAGTGGGAATGTAAATGTCACAACCACTTTGGAAAAGAATTTGACAGTTTCTGTTGCTCATCAAACTAAACATGAAATTACCATACAACCCAGTAACTGTACGCAGGGGCATTTATCCCAGAGAAATGAAAATTAAATTCACAAAACATCTTACATAAATGTTCACAGTAACTTTATTCACAATAGCAAAAACCTAGAAACTACCCAGATGTCCTTCAACAGATGATTTTGGTACATCCATAACATGGACTACTACTTATCAATCAAAAGGAACAAACTACTGGCACATGCAGCAAGGAATGAATTCCCAAAGACTTATGATTAGTAAAAAAAGCTAATCAAGGCTGGGTGCAATGGCTCACGCCTGTAATCCCAGCACTTTGGGAGGCTGAGGGGGGTGGATCACCTGAGGTCAGAAGTTCAAGACCAGCCTGGTTAACATGGAGAAACTCCATCTCTACTAAAAATACAAAAATTAGCTGGGCCTGGTGGTGCACACCTGTAGTCCCAGCTACTTTGGAGCCTCAGGCAGGAGAAATGCTTAAACCCAGGAGGTGGAAGTTACAGTAAGCCGAGATTGTACCACTGCAATCCAGCCTGGATGACAGAGCGAGACTTTGCCTCAAAAAAAAGAAAAAAGGAAGGCCGGGCACTGTGGCTCATGACTGTAATCTCAGCACTTTGGGAGGCTGAGGCAGGCAGATCACGAGGTCAGGAAATCGACACCATCCTGGCTAACACGGTGAAACCCTGTCTCTACTAAAAATACAAAAAATTAGCTGGGCATGGCGGTGGGCGCCTGCAATCCCAGCTACTTGGGAGGCTGAGGCAGGATAATGGTGTGAACCCAAGAGGCGGAGCTTGTAGTGAGCTGCACTCTAGCCTGGGCAAAAGAGTGATACTCCATCTCAAAAAAAAAAAAGAAAAGAAAAAGAAACAAGTCCTCCAGAGAAAAGGAGGACAGTACACACTCAAGGGGAACATGATCGCATTCTCTGCCAGGCCCATTTCTCTAAACTTCATCCTAACTGTTAGATCTATTCCTTCAAGCTCCAGCTAGGGCCCAAAAGAGAAATTTACAAGGTGAAGCCAAGTTCCTCCATTTTTGCTCCTCCTGCCAATAGCCACTCCTACCTTTAGGTCAATGATCCCACTCTTCTGCACTGGGAGGTAGGTGACCTGAAAGCCCTCAGCTTCCAGTGAACGGCAGGAGTCCAAGACACATTTGTGTTCTGTCTGGGTGGTGATCAAGTGCTTTTTCCGTGACCTGTAGAATCGGGCCACCCCCTAGAAATTGGTGGTGATAGATGGAAGGAGAACATACTCAAAGAGACAGCAATGACTTCAACATCATTTGTAAAGGAAAAATGGGCAAGAACAGTATGCTCCAACACCAGTTCTTTCATACCAACTGAGTATCCTTTAATTCAATTCTGAGGCTAACTCTGCAGACTTAGTGAAAACCCCATGGATTAAGGGCTCAATCACATAAGACTGCCCCTAGTTCAGATACCAGACATAAGTCCCAGGGGTCTCAAGCTACCCATACTTCTGCCCAGTCAAATACAAATTCAGGGCTTCCTGAAGCCCGCTCAAGTTCAGTAATTCACTAGAATAAATCACATTTGTCCAAACCCACAGAATGTACACCACCAGTGATTCCTAATGTAAGCTATGGACTTTGGGTGATAATGATGTATCCATACCAGGTCGTCAATTGGAACAAATGTACCACTTGATGGAAGATGCTAATAATGGCAGAAGGTTATGCATACCTGGGGGCAGGGCATATATAGGAAATTTCTGTACCTTCCTTTCAATTTTGCTGTGAACCTAAAACTGCTATAAAAAATAAAATCTATTAAAATAATAATAGCACACAGATTAACGTAGGTATTTAAAAATCTGGAGAAATATACAGCAAATTAACAGTGAAAATGTATTTAGAGTTCTCTATATTATTGGAATTTATGATTCATTCATTCAACCAATATTTAGCACCTCCAGTATCCCAAGTAATTTTCTAGGTGCCAGTGATATAACAGTAAACAAAGTCATAAGTAGGTATTACTGTTAATATCAGAAGAAACAATAAAGGTACATTAAAAAATTTCTGGAATTTCAACTATTACAAGAAACTAAAAAAACCATTTATCTCATTTAAGAAAAAAACAGTGGCCAGGTGCAGTGCCTCACGCCTGTAATCCCAGCACTTTGGGAGGCCGAGACGGGTGGATCACCTAAGGTCAGGAGTTTGAGACCAGCCTGGCCAACATGTGGAAACTCCAACTCTACTAAAAATAAAAAAATAAGTCAGGCCCGGTGGCACGCACCTATAATCCCAACTCCTCAGGAGGCTGAGGGAGGGGAATCACTTGAAACCAGGAGGTGGAGGCTGCAGTGAGCCAAGAGTGCTATTGTACTCCAGCCTGGGCAACGGAGTGAGACTGTCTCAAAAAAAAAAAAAAAAAAAAAGGACGCCAGGTGCGGTGGCTCATGCCTGTAATCCCACCACTTTGGGAGGCTGAGGCAGGCAATCAATCACGAGATCAGGAGTTTCAGACCAGCCTGACGAACATGGTGGAACCCCGTCTCTACTAAAAATACAAAAATGGCCGGGTGCGGTGGCTCACACCTGTAACCCCAGCCCTTTGGGAGGCTGAGAAGGGCAGATTACCTGAGGTCGGGAGTTCGAGACCAGCCTGATCAACATGGAGAAACCCTGTCTCTACTTAAAAAACATACAAAAATTAGCCAGGTGTGGTAGTAAATGCCTGTAATCCCAGATACTCTGGAGGCTGAGGCAGGAGAATCGCTTGTACCCAGGAGTCAGAGGCTGCAGTGAGCCGAGGTTGCGCCATTGTACTTCAGCCTGGGCAACAAGAGTGAAACTCTGTCTCAAAAAATAAATAGGCTGGGCGCAGTGGCTCAAGCCTGTAATCCCAGCACTTTGGGAGGCCGAGACAGGCAGATCACGAGGTCAAGAGATCGAGACCATCCTGGCTAACACGGTGAAACCCTGTCTCTACTAAGAAATACAAAAAAACCAGCCAGGCGAGGTGGTGGGCGCCTGTAGTCCCAGCTACTTGGGAGGCTGAGGCAGGAGAATGGCGTAAACCCACGAGGCGGAGCTTGCAATGAGCTGAGATCCAGCCACTGCACTCCAGCCTGGGCGACAGAGCGAGACTCTGTCTCAATAAATAAATAAATATAAATAAAAATACAAAGATTAGTGAGGTGTGGTGGCACACACCTGTAATCCCAGCTACTCAGGAAGCTGAGGCAGGAGAATTGCTTGAACCTGGGAGGCAGAGGTTGTAGTGAGCCGAGATCACACCCCTGCACTCCAACCTGGGTGACAGAGTGAGACTCCATCTCAAAATAAATAAATTAATTAATTTTTTTTTTTTTTTTTTGAGGCGGAGTCTCGCTCTGTCGCCCCGACTGGAGTGCAGTGGCCAGATCTCAGCTCACTGCAAGCTCCGCCTCCCGGGTTTACGCCATTCTCCTGCCTCAGCCTCCGGAGTAGCTGGGACTACAGGCGCCCGCCACCTCGCCCGGCTAATTTTTTTGTATTTTTAGTAGAGACGGGGTTTCACCGTGTTAGCCAGGATGGTCTCGATCTCCTGACCTCGTGATCCGCCCGTCTCGGCCTCCCAAAGTGCTGGGATTACAGGCTTGAGCCACCGCGTCCGGCCGTAAATTAATTAATTTTAAAAAAAGAAAAAAGAAAATAGAGACCAGGCGCGGTGGCGCACGCCTGTAATCCCAGCACTTTGGGAGGCCGAGGTGGGCAGATGGCGAGGTCAGGAGATGGAGACCATTCTGGCTAACACAGTGAAACTCGTCTCCACTAAAAATACAAAAAATTAGCCAGGCATGCTGGCGGGGGCCTGTAGTCCCAGCTACTTGGGAGGCTAAGGCAGGAGAATGGCGTGAACCCGGGAAGTGGAGCTTGCAGTGAGCCGAGATCGAGCCAATGCACCCAGGCCTGGACGACGAGTGAGACTTTGTCTCAAAAAAAAAAAGAAGAAGAAAAAAAGGGGGCTGGATGTAGTGGTAGTCAATGCCTGTACTCCCACCACTTTGGGAGGCTAAGGTGGTAGGATCACTTGAGCTCAGGAGTTCAAGACCAGCCTGGGCAACATAGTGAGACTTCATCTATACTGAAAAAAAAAAAAAAAAATAGCCTGGCATGTAGTCCCAGCTACTCAGGGGGATCACCTGAGCCAAGGAGGTCAAGGCTGCCTTGAGCTGAGATCTGGCTACTGCATTCCAGCCTAGGTGAGATCAAGACTCTGTCTTAAAAAACAGAAAAAAGGGGAAAAAAAAAAAAAAGAGCCAGGAGCGGTGGTTCACACCTGTAATCCCAGCACTTTGGCAGACTGAGGTAGGTGGATCACCTGAGGTCAGAAGTTCGAGACCAGCCTGGTCAACATGGTGAAACCCTGTCTCTACTGAAAATACAAAAATTAGCTGGGCGTGGTAGCAGGCTCCTGTAATCCCAGCTACTTGGGAGGATAAAGCAGGAGAATCACTCGAACCCTGGAGGCAGAAGTTGCAGTGAGCCAAGATTACGTACGTCACTGCACTCCAGCCTGGGTGACACAGCGAGACTCTCCCTTGAAAAAGAAAAAAAAAAAAAGAATTAATAGTATCAACTTTGTAGAACAGGATCAGGGATCGGGGTCCTCGGGGAAGGAGAGGAAGATTTACACTTCATTTTATTTTATTTTATTTTTTTTTTTTTTTGAGACGGTCTCATTCTGTCACCCAGGCTGGAGTGCAGTGGCATGATCTCAGCTCACTGCAACTCTGCCTCTCGAGTTCAAGCAATTCTTGTGTCTCAGCCTCCCAAGTAGCTGGGATTATGGTCACCACACCTGGCTATTTTTTTGTATTTTTTAGTAGAGATGGGGTTTTCCCATGTTGCCCAGGGTGGTCTCGAACTCCAGAGCTCAGACAACCTGCCTGCCTCGGCCTCCCAAAGTGCTACGATTACAGGTGTGACCCAATGCCTACACTTCATTTAAAATTTTTCCATTGGTTTTAAAAAAACACACCATGTGACAGAATTATTTTTCAAAAACTAAAAACTTAAAAGAAAATGTGCATCTCCCCCCAGAGCTTATAAAAGAACATTACCTTTAACAGCAGAATACAAAGCCAGGTGCAGTGGCTCAAGGGAATAATCGCAGAACTTTGGGAGGCAAAGCCAGGAGGATCACGTGAGCCCAGGAGTTCAAGACCAGCCTGGGCAACATAGTGAGACCTCCGTCTTTACAAAAATTAAAATAACAAAATTAGCCAGGCACGCTAGTACACGCCTGTAAGCCTAGCTACTTGTGAGGCTAAGATGAGAGGATCGCTTGAGTCCAGGAGTTCAAGGCTCCAGTGAGCTGTGATTGTGCCACTGCACCCAAGCCTAGGTGACAGAGTAAGACCGTGTCTTTTTTTTTTTTTTTTTTTGAGACAGAGTTTCACTCTTGTTGCCCAGGATACAGTACAGTGGCGCCATTTCAGCCCACCGCAACCTTCGCCTGCTGGGTTCAAGGGATTCTCCTGCCTCAGCCTCACAAGTAGCTGGAATCACAGGCGTGCGCTGTCACACCTGGCTAGTTTTTGCATTTTTAGTAGAGATGGGGTTTTACCATGTTGGTCAGGCCTGTCTCGAACTCCTGACCTCAGGTGATCTGCCCATCTCAGCCTCCCAAAGTGCTCGGATTATAGGTGTGAGCCACTGGGCCCGGCCAAGACCCTGGCTTTTTAAAAAATAAATAAATAAATAAATAAATAAAATAAAAGCAGAATATTAAAACATATAGGCCAAAATTATAACTATGTAAAAATGGTCTGTTCATGAGGACAAAGAACATAAATGAGAAACATGTATAATTGATTTATACTCTATTTTATCCCAAAAAGTATTTACATCAGTAATGTAAAAATGGTTGTGGGGCACTTTGGGAGGCCAAGGCGGGAGGATCACGAGGTCAGGAGATCGAGACCATCCTGGTTAACATGGTGAAACCCCATCTCTACTAAAAATACAAAAAATTAGCCGGGCATGATGGCAGGCGCCTATAGTCCCAGCTACTCAGGAGGCTAAGGCAGGAGAATGGCATGAACCCAAGAGGCAGAGCTTGCAGTGAGCCGAGATCATGCGCCTGCACTCCAGCCTGGGCGACAGAGCAAGACTCTGTCTCAAAAAAAAAAAAAAAAATGGTTGTGGGATGGTGATGGTAGTTCAAAATGTTACAGCTGTTTATAAAAATTTCATTTAGATGACATTTCACCACCCACACACCTTATTTTATCACAGTTATCCATGACGTAGATTTCTTTAATAACTTACAGATTATTTTACTCTTAACAATTATGGAGATTAAAAGAAACACCACCATAGGAACTCTTAGCGATCCTTGACCTGTAGGTTTGGAATCTATGGAGACTTCCAAAGAAAATATTTTCAAAGTTTTGAAAATGCTCTCCATTTCAGAAATCATCTCCACCTTTGGAGGAAACTTCACCCTGACTCTGTGGTCTCTGCAGTCCCAAGGAAAGACGTCTTCCTGCTAACATGATCAGGCAGAGTGCTGATGACCCTGAAGCCTGTCCTAGGCCTCCTACATACAGGCCAAGGTCAAATAAACCAATGCTGGAAGCACAGTTCAAAGACAAAGATAAGACCGAGTGGAGCCAGAGTTCAAACTACAGCAAGCCACAGTTTATCAGAGCCTTGGCATTTACTCAAGTAATCATGGCAACCAGGCCCAGTGAAATGTGATTATGTTCTATGAAACACCAACATGACTACTAAAAGTATCATTTTCCTTGCATAGCACCAAAATCTTTTATGTACCAAGGACAAAATGACTGATCCCAGAATGGGTGACCATGTGAATGCCTGCGGAGGGCACCACAAAGACAAGCACTTCAAAATGGAGATATCTAAAGAAACAAGAGGAACTTGTTGCAAATAGATCTCATTAGAAAGAAAAAGGAAGGCTGAGAGGAGGGCAGCCTTGAAATCACACATATAACTTGTTGTTACTAGATAAAAAGAATGGAGAAAAGCTGGGCATGGTGACTCACACCTGTAATCCCAGCACTTTGGGAGGCCGAGACAGGTGGATCATGAGGTCAAGAGATTGAGACCATTCTGGCCAACATGGTGAAACCCTGTCTCTACTAAAAATACAAAAATTAGTTGGGCATGGTGGCGGGCGCCTGTAGTGCCAGCTACTCGGGAGGCTGAGGCAGGAGAATCACTTGAACCTGGGAGGCGGAGGTTGCAGTGAGCCGAGATTGTGCCACTGCTCTCCAGCCTGGCAAGAGAGTGAGACTCTCTCTCAAAAAAAAAAAAAAGAATGGAGAAAAGGTTCAATCACCATTATCCACTCTCTGAAGTATCTGCCAGACAAAAAAACAAGTGGTTAATGGCCTGAGGGCCACCTCCTTTGCTATCCAATTACCTCACTCAACTCAGACCAACAGAAGCAAAGACTTAAAGAGTAGACTGCAAAGAGTTAAAGGAAGCAACAAATCAGAAAGAGTGTAAGCGTCTCTTCACAATAGGGTGGGGATGGGTGGCTGTGAAATACATATACGAGTCCAAATGATGTGGACGGACACTATCTCCCAGGTCAGGAAAGCCCACATATGCCCTCTGGTTCCCTTCTCTTACCTTAATTGCTATGTTGTTGGATTCAGTAGCACCACTAGTAAAAATGATCTCACGAGGATCTGCTCCAATCAGAGATGCTACTTGCTGCAAGTCAAGAAACAGAGATATATAACATCAGTTCCTCAGGCAGAAATAGAGCTGCAGACACAGGTGGGACAGCCCTGGAGCAAGAAGAGCTCCACTGCATTCACCAAATTGCCCTGGATGAAGCTCTGCACCTATTAGAATCAAATTCTAGTTATATCCCAGATCCCAGGCTCTTTTCCAGCCCAATGCAAACTAATAATTTTTTTTTTTTTAATTAACTATTGGCCAGGTGTGGTGGGTCACCCCTGTAACCCCAGCACTTTGGAAAGCCAAGGTGGAAAGATCACCTGAGGTCAGGAGTTCGAGACCAACCTGGTCAACATGGTGAAACTCCATTTCTACTAAGAACACAAAAATATTAGGCCGGGCATGGTGGCTCACGCCTGTAATCCCAGCACTCTGGGAGGCCGAGATGGGTGGATCACCTGAGGTCAGGAGTTCAAGACCAGCCTGACCAACATGGAGAAACCCCATCTCTACTAAAAATACAAAATTCCCCAGGCGTGGTGGCGCATGCCTGTAATCCCAGTTACTTGGGAGGCTGAGGTAGGAGAACTGCTTGAACCTGGGAGGCGGAGGTTGCAGTGAGCCAAGATTATGCCACTGCACTGCAGCCTGGGCAACAAGAGCAAAACTCTGTCTCAAAAAATAATAATAATAAATAAATAAATAAAAATACAAAAACATTAGCTAGGTGTGGTGGCATGTGCCTGTAATACCTGTTACTTGGGAGGCTGAGGCAGGAGAATCACTTGAACCTGGGAGGCAGAGGTTGCAGTGAGCCAAGATCGCACACCACTGCACTACAACCTGGGCAACACATGTGAAAACTCCATCTCTTAAAAAATAAGAAAAAAAAAAAAGAACTATTGAGCCCTTACTACTTATAGTACTTCTTATCGGTGTTGTGTTAATAAACACTTTACCAACATGGTCTTATTTAACCCACCCAGTAACCCTACAGAGTAGAATCTCCGTTTTAAATGTGAGGAAAATAAGGCTTAGAGAAATTAGATAACTTGCCCAAGTCATTTAGCCAGGAAATATGGGAACTTATCAAATGCCTGCAGTCAAACTCCAAGGCTGCTCTCTGAATCTCTTCCAGAAAGAATCCAAAACCATTTCTACCTCCATGCACACCTACCAAGAAGGAAATGCCTCCCACAGGCCACTGCCCCTGTCTGACCTTAGAACCTCCTAGCCTCCTGTGTACTAACCTGGCGAGCAGGACTTCCTAGACTCCTGTGTACTAACCTGGCGAGCACGTTCCATGGCTGCCTCACTCTCCCAGCCATATGCATGTGTCCGGGAGTGTGGGTTCCCATAGTAGTTGATTAGGTAAGGGAGCATGGCATCAAGCACCCGGGGGTCCTGAGCACAACAGAACAGATCATTTTCCTTGAGCCCATCGTCAATTTAGGTCCCATTCCACCGCTCAGATCTGCCCACCCTGCCTCAGGACACTCTCAACCCCTCAGGCACTGCCTAGAAGAGGCCTCAAACATTCTTGTTCCCACAAAACTACCCACCAACTATCAACCTAATACACTCCCACTCACAACCCATCCCAACTCAGATCGTTCTGCCTCCCCTCAGGTAGTCTACAAACACTGCCTTGTTCCGACATCTGTTTCTGCTGGTGTTTCCATTCCCGCCAGGCAATGTGATCTACAAGGGGCTGGGACAGGACAGGGCCTAGGCAAATACCCCTTGTTAAACATTGGTGAAAACTTGCATTAGTCTTTTAACCCATTTAAAACTTGTCCAAGTTCACACAGTTACTAAGTGGTGGTTCCGCTCATTCCAGAGCCTGCGCTGAAGTGATCTGACCAAGGTTAATTGCTGGTGAGTAGTAAAGCCACTGCCAGTGGCCTCAAATTTAAGCCTCCTGACTCCTGGCTCAGTGCTTTTTCCAGCACACCTTCATGGCTCTCACTTCTCCAGGGATTCAGCCATTGCTTTGCGTGGTCACGCCCATCATTTACTTCCTAATAAGCAGCCTTGGGAAAAGCTCCATCCTTACCAGAGGAGTTGTAGCTTGTACATCCATATAGAGAGGTCGCAGCACTGGTCCCGCCTCCGGGGCAGCGGTTGTATCTGCGGTAACAGCAGACTGAGGAGCATGGTCTCCAACTGACAAAAAATGGAACGAGTGGCCAAGTAAGACCGAAGGCAACTATGAACGCATGGCATCCAAAGGGCAGAAGGAAAAATCTGGCTGGGGGTGAGTTAAGTGTAAGGGATGCTGGAGTCGAATCTCAATGGAAAGAAAACAGCAGAAGATACCTGACACGCTGTAAAAGGAGGTAAAGGAGAGGGAGAGAGGGTTCCTGGAGGGGCTGTTGAGGTGATACTCAAATGGTCTCCTAGGGAGGAAGACTGTAAAGGGCGAAGCCATTTAGAAGGAACGTGGACCCAGAGTAGGTGCAGCCCCTTCTGACCGAAGCTAACGGTCTGCACGGGAGCCCAGAGCAGCATCTGTAACTTGGCCAGGAGCGGTCTGAGGGACGCGCCTCCATGGCTCTGGGGGCCTGTCGCGCAGGGTGCGAGGGCTGGTGCGTCGGAGTCAACCGTTCGGGGACCCGCCTAAGAAAGTTTGAGAGATGTGTCGTTTGAGAGAAAGGGTCAGAGAGTCTGAGCAGCAGGGTGGACAGGAAGGCTCCGGAATATTCAGTTGCGTCGCCGCGCGGAGGGGACAGGTCCGCGCCTCCGGGAGAGCGGGACCCGAGCGTACCGCGCAGGCGCAGCCCCCGAGTGGGCGCCGCAGGCTTCGGCCCTGGAGCCGCTGTCACCGCCACTGCCGCCCGCCTCCAAGCGGCTCGGAGCAGCATGGTCCCGCTGGCAGAGCCCACCTTCCGAAGTGGCTGCAGTCCTGGGCCCCAGACTCCCGGAAGTGCTTCCCGGCGATCCGGAAGCGATTCATCGGGCCTCGAGCGCCCTCCCCGTCGTTTTCCGTGAGAGACGTAGAGCTGAGCGACCGAGGCCGCGAGCGAGGTGAGGTAGGCGCAGGGCGACGCGGGGTCGGAACGCGAAGAGGGTGTTGGAGTCGGGTTACCCATGGATTTTCCTTCCCTGACTTCCCCCGAGCCCTTGGGCCCACTTCCCGCCTGCCGCCTCCGTCCCCGCCCGACTCTTGGGCCAGCGCCTGGGCCCACACTTTCCTATCCCCCGCAGATGCCGGTGGCCGTGGGTCCCTACGGACAGTCCCAGCCAAGCTGCTTCGACCGCGTCAAGATGGGCTTCGTGATGGGTTGCGCCGTGGGCATGGCGGCCGGGGCGCTCTTCGGCACCTTTTCCTGTCTCAGGTGAGGGGCGCGGGCGGTGATCTCTGGGTAGGACAACCAGATTTTCCGGCCCTACCCCATTCGGTCTGGAGCCTGAACACAGCCTCCTAATCCTTTAGACGTCCCTCTCTGTCCCATGGCGAGCCAGACTCATTCCAAACCACCTTCAGTCTGAAAGGTCAGGTTGGAAGGGTCAGTGCTTAAGAATTTGAGCTTTAGAGTCAAAATGCTTTCTGGCCCTTTTCTTACTGGTTCGGTGACTTTAGGCAAGTTGGAGACTGGGTTTCCTTAAGTGTAGAATGAAGACAGTAGCGTCTACCTTATAGAGTTCTAAAAATTCGATCAGCACACTTTGCACAGAATCTGGCACATATTAAGTGCTCAGTAACTGGTTACTACTGTTGCTTTTATTTTTATTTCCAATTGCGCATGAGGAAAGAAACTTGTTTAACGGTTTTACTATTCTGGATACAGGATACAACAGAGATAAAGCAGTCAAACTTTACACTCTGAAAGTCATTTTCACATTTAGAAGCTGTTATTGCTATATCTCCAGATTGTAAATTACCATTTACCGAGCACTTACTCTATGTTAAGCACTGTGCTAAATATTGTAGTTTTCAAAATCCTGTAAATAATATTGAGATGCCCATTTTACACTTCACACTACGTGTAAATTGCAGAGGTGGCTCTTGAACCCCAACCTTATTCCAAAATCATTAACACCAAGAAACTAAAAGACAGATGTCTTTATTGGGTCTTATTTAACCTGCAGGCAACACCAGTCCAAAAAACTGGTTTCTCTGCCTATGTATTTTACACTGCATCTGCTGCCTTCCACAAACTGAAGGCAGTTAGTTCGACAGCCACTAGAAGAATTCCCTGGAGACCCAGATGAATCTTTTTCCTTCTCATTACCTACCCCAGGTAGTAAGAGGTAATATCCAGTAAGTGGAAAATGAGATGTAGCGGTTGCTAGACTAGTGTTAGCAAAACATTGGAAAGGAGCAGTTAATACTTTTTCTGGTATTTTTGTTACCAAATAGCCCCATCTTGGTTTCCTCCTCAGGATCGGAATGCGGGGTCGAGAGCTGATGGGCGGCATTGGGAAAACCATGATGCAGAGTGGCGGCACCTTTGGCACATTCATGGCCATTGGGATGGGCATCCGATGCTAACCATGGTTGCCCACTACATCTATCCCTTCCCATCAATCCCAGCCCACGTACTAATAAAAGAAAGTCTTTGAGTAGTCAGTGTTATCTCTTTCATAAAGCCTGCCTCTCTTAATCCAGAATTGGAAAACTTGGGAATGTCTAGTACTTTCCATAGATACTAGTCAACTAATTAGTACAACTCTGTGCTTGTTACTACGATCACCATTTTAAAGGAGAAAAACTACTTTAAAAAACGGATTTATAAGCCAAAATGTCCTCAAGGTCACACATTGCATTATTTCCAAAGCATCGTTCATCCTGAGGTTGGTTGGTTGCCTGGTCGCCCAGGCTGGAGTGCAGTGGCATGATCTCAGCTCACTGCAACTTCTGCCTCCTGCGTTCAAGCGATTCTCCTCCCTCAGCCTCCTGAGTAGCTGTGATAACAGGCACACGCCACCATGCCCAGCTAAATTTTGTATTCTTAAGCCAGGTGCGGTGGCACATGCCTGTAGTCCCAGCTACTCGGGAGGCTGAGGCAGGAAAATCGCTTGAACCCAGGAAGTAGAGGTTGCAGGGAGCTGAGATCGAGCCACTGCACTCCAGCCTGAGAGACAGAGCGAGACTCCATCTCAGAACAAAAAAATTTGTATTCTTAGTAAAGATGGGGGTTCACTGTGTTGGCCAGGCTGGTCTCGAACTCTTGACCTTGTGATCCACCCGCTTCCGTCTCCCAGTGTTGGGATTACAGGCCTGAGGCACCATGTCCGGCCCGAGGTTGTTCTTTAGATATACCTAGTGGCTTTATCAGAAAAAGCAAAACAATTTTTCCACTGTGAAAAAAAATTAGAAACACCAGCCACTTCTGTAGCTTAACTGGCTAAATTCCAGATGATTTTCTAACCAGTCATCAACCATCTATATAGCTTGCCATCACTAAGAGTTTGATGATAAAAAGCTTCTGTAGTGAGGCAATTGTCCATCTCACCTGCCTAGGCCACGCAGACCTGGAGTTACTAACCTGCATTGCCCATCAAGCATTTCTTAAACAGAACTTTCAAAGATGGTAGTCATTGTTATTATAAAGATAAAAGAAACTAAATGAACACTTTGAAATACTGACAGGCAGGAGGAAATTAAGGACATTACCAGATTAGCTACAGATTTTCAAACCAGTGGGATGCTGACTCAGGAACTGATTGGACATAAACAGTTTCACTCAGAATGACCTGTTTTCCATGCACAACACTATTCAAGTTACTACACTCCAACCACATTTCCTCTGAACGTTATTTAAACACCAAATTTCACTCTGTGGTAGTGACTAAATTTTGGCACAGATGAGATTAACCACTAAAGGCCATGTTTGCTGGTCCAGTTCTCT
This sequence comes from Trachypithecus francoisi, assembly GCF_009764315.1. Lineage (NCBI taxonomy): Eukaryota > Metazoa > Chordata > Mammalia > Primates > Cercopithecidae > Trachypithecus > Trachypithecus francoisi. The sequence continues at coordinate 31,229,028 of NW_022681467.1, forward strand.
AGAAAGCAATAACACAGCAGATTTGTTTCCTGTCAAGACTTGGTTCAAGGAAAAAATTGATAGCAGGGGATACTTTGGAAAAAGAGCACACTGACAGAATGTCTCTGCCCCAAAGAACACTGCGGTCTGGTATTGAGAAATTTTCAATGAGGTTGTGCGCAGTGGCTCATGCCTGTAATCCCAGCACTTTGGGAGGCCAGGACAGGTGGATCACTTGAGGTCAGTTCAAGACCAGCCTGGCTAACATGGCAAAAACCGTCTCTGCTAAAAATACAAAAATTAGCTGGGCACAATGGTGCACACCTGTCCCAGCTATTCAGGAGACTGAGGTGGGAGAATTGCTTGAACCTGGGAGATGGAGCCGAGATCACATCACTGCACTCCAGCCTGGGCCAAAGAGAAGACTCCGTCTCAAAAAGAAAAATTGAACTTTGTGAGTTTCCATTCAAATTAAATCACCAAAACAATGGGATGTCAAACAAAATGACTCATATGAAATTCTGATGCTCCCCCAAACTCAAGCTCTTTAAATAAACGAAGTTTGTAAAACTTGTGCTTGAATGCCAACAACAAAAAAAAGTTGAACAAATGAGGTAAGGAAATCAGTATTTGAAGGTAAATTAGGAGCAGCATTGCCTACTCAAAAGATTTACCAGGATACAAACAGTTGAAGAGAATTGAGTATAAATGGTGATGGCTTACTTTCCAACTAGTATGGAAGCTGAAAACCCCTTAATGCAGTAATATATGCAGATATATCAATTTGGGAAACCAGTTTGAAGTTAAGCCATTTTGTTAAGTATGTATTGTAAATGGTGAAACTTTTCTTCACAAATATGCCCAATGCAGGAGACCAAGAATGCCCAGGTTTTAAGGCCCGGCTGTTCGCTTTTCTTTTTCGTAAACCCCTCAGTTTTGATATATTCTTCTAAAATACACAGGGCTAGACTATAATGGCATAAAGGAATTCATGGGGGGGCAAGGTGAGGGCACGTTTCTGCAGACTTGGCACATTTTCCCAAGTGGAAAGCAATGAATTGCGACTAAAAGAACCTAATACTCTATTCTCAAATTTCTGTAACTTGAAAACATTTGAAAAATGAAGATTTCCTGTGGCCTTTTTAAGAGACTTTTATTTGAGTGGTTCTTACAAAGATTGTTGCAATATGAAAGTCATTTGTTTGATAGAAATATCAAGCTGTCTTGTCAAACACACTGAAGTAACCCAAAAATATATTTCAGAGCTCACAGAGCTTAAAAAGAGCAAAGATTATATGCAACCAGACAAAACCTATTTCTGCATTTCCTATTTCTTTCTGACTGCTTTGCTTACCAGACTCTCACTAAACATCTTCAGGAAATGCAGGGATCATTTTGTTTGGAATTTTAAGACACACCAGAACACATAGTATTTACAAAGAAACTTTTACAGATACATTAATTGAAAAGATACCATCAAGAAATATTGTAATTTTGAAATCTCCCTTTCTTGGCAATTGAACAGAATGCAAGATGAGATGCTACCAAACAGCCCTTTAGCTGTCTTGTATTTCCATACACTAGATGTGTATTTCAGAAACCTGTTCAACCATCAGCCAAAGATCAACATTAGTGAAATGTGAAATGTAACTTCTGTGTAAAAAGTTAGGCTTCTGAAACAGTAAAAACATTACATCCCTGGTCTGCCTTTTTACAGAAAGCACATTTGTTCTCCTAGAGCTATTCCTATAGTTCATTAATTTTCTACATGAACATTTTAAAAGGCAGAACAAGAGAACAGTTTTGTATACAGTGGGATTTACTATTTAGGGAGAATGAGCACACTGCATTCCTGTTAACATTTTTATTTTTTCAAGGTAACAGGAAATTGTATACAAATGACAGTAGATCCTTGCCTCTTTATTTTTATCTAAATAAAAGATAACTCAAGATGAATTCTCAAGAAAGAAAAAAAGCTATATACATAAGGGACTATATCTTCCTTCATCGTCTACTTGGAACCAGTAGTTGTGTTGCTGTCATAGAATCAGGAAACAGGTTGTGGTAAGTTGGAAGAGGTACATACGCTGCTGTTATCATTTTACCTATTGAAAGAAACAGACATGTTGGGTTTAACGTCTTCATTTTAGAGTCCTAATAACAATGAGTCAAAAAAATAAATTCAAACTCACCAGCAAACCACCTGCCATGCAATGCATTGACAGCAGCAATAGCTGCAGCAATTGATGGGCACTTCACATACACATTGCCCTAAAACACAGAAAAAAATGAAAAAAAGGTAAAGATGTTGCTGTATACAAAATGGACCCAGGTTAAGTTCATTCAAGTTGCCTGTAGAAACTTAGTGCTCTATAACCACAAAAGGGTTTACCATAATTGTTCCACTGGCTAGTAAGTATGAGCAGAATTTTATTGAAAAATGACTTATGCTCCCAAACTTGCCCTGTTTTATCTTTTCTGTATGATTTATATGCAGTCTAAGAATGAATCAAGATGCCAAGATTTCACGGCAAGCTTTGAGCATTACTAGAAACTCCTCTCATACCCTGATCAAAATGTTACTGATTTTCTTTTATTTTGGAGGGTTTATTTAGCAACTATATTAAAGCTACTTTCAGGTACACACACAAAAAAACTATAATGGAAGACAGTGACCGTAACATGCACCACATATGTGTGAAGATTAAGTAGAGATAAACAACCTAACATCATTCATAAAGATGAAAATACCTGAGCTGAATTTTTGTCAACATAAATATGAATAACTCCTCCATGTTTATTACATTCTTCAATCACATCATCCTTAATCTCTGTATCCCATCCAACTTCTTCTTCTCTGTAAGAAAGTATTAAGGACTCTTAAATACTATTGAAACAAACTATATATATTTACAAATGTATCAGAAAAATTAAATATTCTATGAATTAAAAAAAATACTTTGGGGAAAAAGCACACTGACAGAATGTCTCTTTCCCAAAGAACACTGCAGTCTGATATTGAACAATAATTTTTTTTTTTTTTTTGAGACGGACCCTCGCTCTGTCGCCCGGGCTGGAGTGCAGTGGCCAGATCTCAGCTCACTGCAAGCTCCGCCTCCCGGGTTCACGCCATTCTCCTGCCTCAGCCTCCTGAGTAGCTGGGACTACAGGCGCCCGCCACCTCGCCCGGCTAGTTTTTTGTATTTTTTTTAGTAGAGACGGGGTTTCACCGTGTTAGCCAGGATGGTCTCAATCTCCTGACCTCGTGATCCGCCCGTCTCGGCCTCCCAAAGTGCTGGGATTACAGGCTTGAGCCACCATGCCCGGCCCTGAACAATAAATTTTCAATGAGGCCGGGCATGGTGACTCATGCCTGTAATCCCAGCACTTTGGGAGGCCAAGGTGGGCAGATCACCAGAGGTCAGGAGTTTGAGACCAGCCTGGCCATCATGGAGAAATCCGGTCTATATTGAAAATATAAAAATTAGCCAGGAGTGGTAGCAGGTGCCTGTAATCCCTTCTATTCCGGAGGCTGAGGCAAGATAATCGCTTGAGCCCAGGAGGCAGAGGTTGCAGTGAGCCAATATCAAATCCCTGCACTCCAGCCTAGGTGACTCCATCTCAAAAAAAAAAAAAAAAAAAGTTAAAAGGTATAGGGCTCTGGGGAAAATCAAAGCCAAATAAGATAGAAAACATTGATCCCAACCTAATTTTATGACTCCGCATAACCCGAAAGTGACTTTTAAATAGTTAAATGGGCCAGGCACAGCAGCTCATGCCTGTAATTCCAGCACTTTGGGAGGCTGGCACATCACTTGAGGTCAGGAGTCCAAGACCAGCCTGGCCAACATGGCAAAACCCCATCTCTACTATGAAGATACAAAAATCAGCCAGGCATCATGGCACATGCCTGTAATCCCAGCACTTTCAGAGGCTGAAGCGAGCAGATCACTTAAGGTCAGGAGTTCGAGACCAGCCTGGCCAACATGAGAAAACCCTGTCTCTACTAAAAACCCAAAAGTAGTTGGGCGTGGTGGTGTGCACCTGTAATCCCAGCTACTTGGAAGGCATGAGAATTGCTTGAATCTGGGAGATGGAGGTTGCACTGAGCTGAGATAAAGCCGGTGGCGCCACTGCACTCCAACCTGGAGTGAGACTCTGGCTCCAACAAAAAAAGTTAAATACTTCAATGCTATCTATTAAACGATACTTACCACAAAAGTTTATCACCATTTTATAGATAAATTTGAAAAGAATTCAAGACTCTTTGAATGAGTCATACAACTGTCATTATATGAAATGTAACTTATCGAAATCGAAACAAATCTACATTTTGATTGGATGTACTATATTATAAATACGATATTTAAAACCAATGCGAAGAGTTAAAAAAATAGCATCCTAATCACTAGCTGGGCATAGTTACTAGCATTCTAATGCTAACAGTTATTAGTATCCTAATCACTAGCTAGGCATAGTTTCCACACCTGTCTGAAAAATTATTTTAAAAGGATCACAACTATGCAGTTTCAAATGAAATATGGAAATACCAGGCCGGGCGCAGTGACGCATGCCTGTAATCCCAGCACTTTGGGAGACTGAGGTGGGTGGATCACATCAGGTTGGGAGCTTGAGACTGGTCTGACCAACATGGTGAAACCCCGTCTCTACTAAAACTACAAAATTAGCCGGGTGTCGTGGCGCATGCCTGTAATCCCAGCCACTCGGGAGGCTGAGGTAGGAGAACTGCTTGAACCCAGGAGGCGGAGGTAGCAGTAAGCCAAGATCATGCCATTGCACTCCTGCCTGGGCAACAAGAGCGAAACTACATCTTAAAAAAAAAAAAAAAAAAGAGAGAGAGAGAGAGAAATATATGGAAAATATCTTTTCAAAACAACTCTATTAACATCTTGATAGGAAATATCAAGAATAAAGTCCATTACTTACGTTTGAGGGTTAAACATGTTAGAGAGTTGAAAACATTGTGTTGCAAGTGGCTGAACAGAGGCAGCTGCAGCTAAAGCTGAAGCTAAAAAAAGAGAGAGAAAAATTAGTTTCATGGAAAATGCATGAAAGTATCCCTCACAAATACTTTAAAACGAAACCAAAAACCCACCCCAAGCATGTAACTAGGATGTCACCGGAGTATTTTGCCTTATTTAATATTGCTACTAAAGTATGTATCAGTAGCTTTAGGTGCCAGAAAACTGAGGTAACCTAATACTTGAAACAGACATTCAGAAATTTGAGAATCCTATTTTTAAGAGGGAAATTAAACTTTATGTGTTATCAAAATCAATTCGATCAGACAAAATCTCAATACCCGAATAAGAAGGAATAAAACAAAATCTTTTGAAATGCCAAATAAATCTATATCCTTTCCTATCTCTCAGCTTTCTGCCCATGAAGTTTTTTAAATCTACAAACTGTAATTATAAAAGAATTAAAAGACATATAAAATCATCCAAGTGTTTAAAGACAATGTCCTAGAAAAATAAATCCTATTATAACAATCCTATTAAGAAAAATAAATCCTATTAATGTTTTAAAAATGATGTTTGAGCACAATAAAAGAACACTGAAAAGAGCAGCATATATGTGTAATATCCACTACTACCAAAACATACTGGGGTTTGAAGTTTAAAGAGCATTTTCCAAGACAGTTGCTCCAACGCTTTCATGTGATTTACAAAAATATTACCAGTAGCTGTTACAGAACTCACCGTAATCATATTATCTGACCAAATTTCATTCCAAAACATAATAACAACAAAGCTAAGGATAAAACAGTGCATTAGAAATTACGGTAATTAAAATAAACGATCACTTAAAGTATCAAAACTATTACACCAAGAAATTAGGGCTGTGCATAAAATATATCATAAAATGATGACTTTCTGGTAGCATTACAAGTACTTTAGCTTCTCTGTAATATACAAGTATTTTTTCTTTTATAAAGTTTTATTTTAAACAAAATTTTAATGTAACATCAAATTCTACTGGAAAAAAGTTAGATTCGAGAGTGTATTATAACTATGCAAAAATGAAGATCACTGAATAGCTTACAGAAGATATGGAAGTATCCTTGAAAAAACTAGAAAGTCTAAACGCAACTGAGGAAGACTTGATTCTTCCAGTTTCTCAAGTTTAGTATGATTATATACCATGAATACTAAAAAATATTAAGAAAACGTACTATACAAATATTCACGTTCAACCTAGATCAATGCAGAACACAGTAAATCTGGGAAAATCTTTTTAAAATCTCTTAACAAAACAGCACTGAGTAGAAGCATCTTGTTTGTGAAAAAATTTAATTCTTGTCTATGATGGAACATGACATATCTTTCTCATAATCATTTCCCTAAACATTAAGCATACTCCTACAAAAGATACAGAACTTACATTAACAGCAAAATGCTCATGTCAAGCAACAGAGATTTAGTGATAACTAAACACAAGAAATCATAGCCTACTTAATGAATGGTTGCTCTGAAATATGCTTGTAATTTAAGTTTGGATAAACCTCTTATTGCTTGGTACTGGCTTAAATAAATCACTGAGTACTATGTCTTAAGCAAAAAAAGGTGAGTTTTATAGCATGATTCGTAATTTTATACTGACACAACTTCCACATTCCATGTTCTAAAATACTTGCTAGCCGGGCGCGGTGGCTCAAGCCTGTAATCCCAGCACTTTGGGAGGCCAAGACGGGCGGATCACGAGGTCAGGAGATCGAGACCATCCTGGCTAACACGGTGAAACCCCGTCTCTACTAAAAAATACAAAAAAAAACTAGCCGGGCGAGGTGGCGGGAGCCTGTAGTCCCAGCTACTCCGGAGGCTGAGGCAGGAGAACAGCGTGAACCCGGGAGGCGGAGCTTGCAGTGAGCTGAGATCTGGCCACTGCACTCCAGCCTGGGCGACAGAGCGAGACTCCGTCTCAAAAATAAATAAATAAAATAAAATAAAATAAAATAAAATACTTGCCTACTCGTTAACAAGAAAATACTTCATTTCCTGACTTCTATATGCAACTTATCAACACTCAGAACACACAGGCATAAAACAAAAACAAGGCTGAAAATTTTAAGCAAACTAAAGCAAAAAAAAATTGTTATTTTGATTTTTTTTTAAGTCCATTAATTTGGGTTAGGTCTTCTGAAATATAGACAGATTACTATGAATATACCACTATGTGCCATTGTGTCAAAATTCAGTCCAAATTACTGGTATAAAAATATGACAATAAATACAGAAAACTGTCTTACTACATTTAATTCTATTTCAAAGGCAAAAATAAAAAATAGAAACACTTCAACTCACCTTCAGTCTGCTGGGAAAGTCTTGTTTGCAAATCTATAACAAAAGAGAATTCTACAGCTCAGTGCAGGAACAATGAAGAGCCTCAACTAACAGGGTAAATGTCAGGAAAGCATTAATAAAAGAGGACTACAACAGCAGGGTTTATTGAAATGTACTTAGTAAAACCTGGCAGCAAAACCTCCTTCCCCATTCCTCATTGACAAGGCTTTGGGGCCTTTTTTCCCCCTCTTATCCTGGGAAACTTACTTTTCCCTCTCTCTTCCTAGACTAAACTACTCTTCCGTATCTCAAGTGAATTCCACTACACTACTTACAGCTGGGAATAATGGGAAATGGGGAAAGGGAAGCACACCGGTCAGAAAATGAATGAAAAACCCTGATCTTGAGAATTCAATTCCAAGTACTTGGGAGGAAATACAAGTATTTATATTTTTAGTGGCCATAGTACTTAACACTTTAAAAGGATATTGTAAAATTGTAAATAGTGCACATAAAAAGCTGTAACAGTTTCAATGATTTCCCAATTTAGGAAGAACATCACCATTGGGAAATATACCATTCCAACAGTATGTATATATTATTTTTTAAGGACTTTTCAAAGATTTAACTTGTCAAATCTAGCCCATAATGGGTCAACTTGATTAATGATTTCCTGGCCTAGTGTAAAAATTTAGCAAGGCAGGCATAAAAATCTCTGGAGTTTTCTTACAAGCTATGAAGTTTAGGAAAATCAATCAGTATTAAAAATAAGAGGGATGTGACCAATATATTTTCTCATATAATCGTTAGATTTCTACAGTGGACGCCATCTTAAAACTGCTACAGAGTGCAACAGTGGCAAGCCTGAAGATTAAGTCTGCCACAGTGCTATAATGCTCTCCTGAAGTTCTTTTGATAGAAATATACAACATCAAAATTTTGATTCAGTAACCTAATTTTCATTAAAATCTGATCCAATTTCAACACTTTATTACCACATATACGGGTTTCTTGCTGGGGACAGAAAACGATCATAAAACATGGGCAAAAAAAGTACCGGGATCTGCAGCCCAAGTTGTATCAGGATAAAATACCTGGGTCCCAGGTGCTCAAAATTGGCATCTCAGGGAGCTGAAGAAATGTAACTGGTGTATACTGAAGGAACTTGAAGGCATGACCATGTGAACAGTATCAATAAACTTTAAATAATAACACAATTTGTCTTTTTTTTCCTAAAATGGGAAAAAATGTATAGATATCAGAAATCCATGCTATTTTGTCTATCAACCCAATCATAATTTCAAAAATGATTTGTCATATCATTTGTGACAAAGTAAAAAATAAAGCATGGGTTTCATAAAGATAAAGACTCTAACCTATCTTAGAAAGGGCCTATCAAACTGGCAGAATAAAATAATGTGGATATAGTGATGATCCACCCCTGGTTTCACCCAATAGCTTTAAAAGACTTAGGGGACAAGGGTCTCAAACACAGTGAACACTCAACAATTTTATTTCAACAGGTTATATGTAGTATTTTAATGACCACCATCTGGAGAAAAACATCAGTTACACAGATATTCACCTAAAACATGAGTGTTATTAATACAGAAGAAATTTATAGTAAGTCTAATAAAACAGAATGATCTTTAAAATCATCTCTACCACCAGCACTAAAAAAGAGAATATAACAAGATACATAGATAAAGGGTAGGGACTATTATCAGGAATCCATATGGAGCTTTAGGATTTTAGCTGCCTACATGCAAACAATCTTAATATAAACTATACAATAAGAAAGAACCCAAGAGGTACAGTCATACATAATAAAAGAAATAATGGCTGACGGTAGAACTGATATTTAACAGAGGATTATCTTCAGTTAACTGAAGATATTCAGAGCAAATCAAGGTATCTGATACAGCATCCAGGGTGTAAGAGTAATTGTCTATAAATGACCCTTTTTTGTCACTGTATCAATTCCCTGAAGGCAGGAACAAATCTTTCACCACCCTTTAGTGGAATACCTAGAACAGGAACTAAAAATTTTCTAAATTGTCAAAGAACAATATGAACAACGGGAAGCAAAATAGGTAAACAGTTTTCTAGTTAAAAAACAAAACCAAACCAAAAAAAACCTTTTAAACTGCAATAATAGGGTATAATTTTCTAATGAATTTAGTATCAATTAGAGCAAGTAGCAATTGACAATTATTCACTATAAAGGATCAAATAGCTAACACTATAAACTCAAAATATGTATTAATCCAATGGAATAACTTAAGGAGGGATCAAATGACTGTGAAATACACAAATGCCTTACTGGTTGATTCTTCTTATAAGTATAAACTGGCATCGTCAGAAATTCTAGGGAGTAACTGCTTGTCAAATTTCAAGATAAGTCATACAATTTGAAAGGAAATGAAACCAAAGGCAGGTTTTCTAAAGGTACTCACACACTTAAGAACATCCACTAAGAAGACAAAGCAGTGAAAAAATAAATGTAAGAACAGAAATGATCTACTTGAATTAAATATTGAGCCTTCAATTTCGAAGAAAGTCATGAAGCAACCACAGGACCTCTCCATACATTCAGATGCAGTACTACCAGGGTCTAAAATATATCTTCTGAGTTACAGTCTCACTTCGTATATAAGGTCAAAGGACCAGCCAGGTGAGGCGGCTCATGCCTGTAGCCCAGGATTTTGGAGGTTGATGCAGGCGGGTCTCTACACTACAAGGTTCCTCTTATAATGTTCTAAAGGCATGTCTTTGACATTTCAAAATTAAATCCTATCCTATCTCCTAGATTTGGGTCAATGTAGAAGTTACAGGTAATTAAGGCATGAGGGCCCAATGCAGTGGCTCACATCTGTAATTCCAGCACTTTGGGAGGCCAAGGCAGGCAGATCACTTGAGGTAAGGCGTTCAAGACCAGCCTGGCCAACATGGTGAAACCCCATCTCTACTAAAAATATCCCTGCTACTCGGGAGGCTGAGGCACAAGAATTGCTTGAACCCAAGAGGCGGAGGTTGCAGTCAGCCGAGACTGCACCACTGCACTCCAGCCTGGGCAACAGAGCAAGTCAACTGTCATTAAAAATAAAAATAAAAAAATAAATTTAAAAAGGTGGGGAGGGGTGCACGGGGGAATGAGTGTTTTATAAACTAAATCCCTTTTTACACAACTGTAAAAATGTCAATTCACCCTTCTTTTCCTGTTGTCTCCAAAATCTCCATCTCCCAATTCATGATCTTAAATTTGTATGTACTATTAAGAAAAATAACTGTCTCTACACTCTACTACAATAGTTTTAAGTAAAGTTTTAAATGCCTCTAGTATTTTCTGAATTCGAATATTACAACAAACATATTTTTCGATCAAACAATACAGACCTTGTAGTATTCAATAAAAGTGATATATTTTAAAATATATCACTTAATTTAAAATATGTCAATGAATTTCAACTAAAAACTGGGGTGCAGGGTTTAAAATTGTCCTGACAGCTCATTTTGATGCATGGTTAATTCTAGCTTACATCTCCACTTCCTTAAATAGAAGACTAGAAACTAACAGGTTATAAGTACTTGATGAATTGAATTCTCAGTAAGTCCTTTTGAATGTAAAAATTTGGAAAATTTTCGAATTAGATGAAAAAAACAATGATTTAAAATTAGAAAAGATTCAATTCCTACCTGCCACAGCACCAAATGCCAAAGAGCCACTCATCTGTAGAGCTTGCTGTGCTGCTGGTGGAATCTGCAAACCTGTACCTGTAAAAGAATAGTCTTAAAGTTCTTACTATGTTGAGAGCAGAGAAACGAAGTTTCCTGGGTGGTTAATATCATGATCACTTCACTAAAACAAACTGCGAGGAGGGCCGAGTGTAGTGGTTTACGCCTGTTATCTTAGCTAGCACTCAGGGAGGTGGTTCACTTAAACAGAGATCGAGACCAACCTGGGAAACAATTGTGAAACTCCATCTCTCTCTCTCTATATATATATTTTTTGAGATGCACTATCACTCTTGTTGCACAGGCTGGAGTGCAATGGCGCAATCCCAGCTCACTGCAACCTCCCCCTCCCAGGTTCAAGTGATTCTCCTGCCTCAGCCTCCTGAGTAGCTGAGATTACAGGCATGCGCCACCATGCCCAGTTAATTTTGTATTTTTAGTACAGACAGGGTTTCTCCATGTTGGTCAGGCTGGTCTCGAACTCCTGACCTCAGGTAATCCACTTGCCACAGCCTCCCAAAGTGCTGGGATTACAGTCGTGACCCACTGCACCCAGCAGAAACCCCATCTCTTAAAAACAACCAACCAACAACAAAAAAACAAACAAACAACAACAAAAAAAAACAGAAATTAGCCAGGCATGGTGGTGGTGGTTTACTACTGTTAGTCCCAGCTATTTAGAGGTTAGGGTGGGAGGATGGCTTCAGCCAAAGAGGCAGAGGTTGCAGTGAGCCAGAATTGCACAACTGCACTCCAGATTGGGCAACAGAGCCAGACCCTGCATCAAAAAATAAGAAATTACAAAAAGAAAAACTTGTAACTTCCTAAGTATGACATATAAACACTACATAAAGGAAATCTTGCAAATTATGCTGTGGCGTTCAAAACACATAATATAGATTTCCACACATTAATACAAGGCACATCATCTATAAAATAACATGCAGTGTGCCTAAGGATAACAACTACAAAACAAGATAAAATCTTTTTCCATTTCTTAGTTTGCATGGCTACCTTTCTTTTCCATTACAATACCTACAGTAAATCATTCGTAGTAGCAAGGAACTTACCCTCTGCAAGTCTTGCCATTAACTGAAGACGACCAGTTGTTCCCAAATCAATTCCAGTCCTTTCCAGTTCATCACTGTCCAAAAATGAACTAGCACTCGAAGCATCAGTACGTTCAGTAACGTGACCAACTTTCATTGGCCTTCCTGCTAGTTCAAATCCATTAAGTTGTTCCAAAGCCTTTTTGGCACATTCTGAATCAGAAAACTGTATGATGGGGGAGGCGGGGACAGGAGACAGTGTTTTAGTTTTTAAAATATAAACTATACTTTAAAATATAAATATATTTTTAGTATATTCAATAATTACTCCTGAATACTAAGGTAGAATTTCCAAGTGGTAAGTAGCAAACATAACACACATGAAGATGACACAGGCAAATTAAATTAGGCTTGTTGATGTGGTAGTTTACATAAAAGATATTACCAGTAATGACAGCTTTATATTTGAGAACATGGGATCGTGGTTAGAAAATGTGAAAACTGGCTGGGTGCAGTGGCTCCCACCTGTAATCTCAGCACTTTGGGAGGCCGAGGCAGGCAGAACACCTGAGGTAGAATTTAGTACTTTTCTAATAAAAATGTGCCCACTGACAAAAGTCAATATAATCCTCACATATATAACACTACTTTTATATAAGCAATTAAATACATAACTTGATATAAATTACATATATATAAAATTGTGATTTACACATATACCCACAATGGCTTATTTGGAGGAAAAAAGGTGGAAAATATCCACACTAAAGTTACTAGAATAAAAAAATAAAATTGGTGAGCTATGTTTCATAATTTTCTCCTTTCACCAGTTCACTGAGGTAGGTAACAGCCCCACGACAAGTTAAACAGATTCGCTATCAACACGGCAACAGGCTTACATTTTATTGAAATGTAGATATAAGTCAACAATTTTAATTTCCCGATAAGAGATATATAATGTACTTTCAAAAATACTGTTTCCAGGCCGGACGCGGTGGCTCACACCTGTAATACCAGCACTTCGGGAGGCAAAGGCAGGAGGATCACAAGGTCAGGAGATCGAGACCATCCTGGCTAACACAGTGAAACCCCATCTCTACTAAAAATGCAAAAAATTAGCCAGGCAAGGCGGCGGGCACCTGTAGTCCCAGCTCCTTGGGAGGCTGAGGCAGGAGAATGGCCTGAACCCGGGAGGTGGAGCCTGACCTTGCAGTGAGCCGAGATCACACCACTGCACTCCAGCCTGGGCGACTGAGCGAGACTCCGTCTCAAAAAAAAAAAATGTTTCCAGGACCTTGAAAGATTACAGAGCTCACACATCTGAAAAAGTACCATCATGTATAAGTTTCATAATGAGATGTTAATACATAAAAACACTTCGCTTTTAAAAGTAAAAGGCATATCTTCTTAAATCTTCTTACAATTACTTCAACTGTCACCTCATAACCCTACTAAGACAGGGCAGCCATGGCTAGCCAAAAACACTTTTTAAAAAAAAATTTTTTGAGACAAGATTCTTGCTCTGTCACCCGGGCTGGAGGGCAGTGGTGCCAACTCAGTGCACTGCAACCTCTTGAGTCCCCGGTTTAGGCAATTCTTCCTCACCCTCCCTAGTTGCTAGGATTACAGGCACCCGCCACCATGCCCAGCTAATTTTTTGTATTTTTAGTACAGACGGGGTTGCACCATGTTGGCCAGGATGGTCTCAATCTCCTGACCTCAGGTGATCCACCCCTCTCAGCCTCCCAAACTGCTGGGATTACAGGCATGAGCCACCACACACAGCCCAAAATCATTTTTGATAAAACAATTCTAGTCTTGGTTGTGAGGTATGTACATTAAAAAAAAGGATCTTAAGTAAAAAAGGATTGTTAACAGACCTTCATTTATTTAACTGTTAACAACGTGTCAAAAGGTTATCAGAGATAGAAGTATGAAACATTCGGCCGGGCGCAGTGGCTCAAGCCTGTAATCCCAGCACTTTGGGAGGCCAAGACGGGCGGATCACGAGGTCAGGAGATCCAGACCATCCTGGCTAACACGGTGAAACCCCGTCTCTACTAAAAATACAAAAAACTAGCCAGGCGAGGTGGCGGGTGCCTGTAGTCCCAGCTACTCGGGAGGCTGAGGCAGGAGAATGGCGGGAACCCGGGAGGCGGAGCTTGCAGTGAGCTGAGATCCGGCCATTGCACTCCAGCCTGGGCAACAAAGCGAGACTCCGTCTCAACAAAAAAAAAAAAAAAAAAAAAGTAGTATAAAACATTCAACTGTATCAACTATATGACTATCTGGCTGACCATATATATACATCCTATATATATGTATATATAGAATATAGTAAAGGATAATAGGAACACAGTAATATAGTTTGGATCCTTGTCCTCACTAAACCTCATGTTGAAATGGGATCCCCACTATGGAAGGTGTGACTTGACAAAAAGTATGAAGAGGCAGATCCCTCATGAATGGCTTGGTGCACTCCCCCTGCTAATGGGCAAGGGTTCTTGCTCTGTTACTTCACAGGACGTCCTCCTCTCTCCTCCTCCCTTTCTCCAAGTGACACACCTGCTCCTCCAAGAAATAACCACAAGTAAAGGCTTTGTGAAGCACGATTAACAGTTTCCTGAGGCCACCACAGAATCTGAGCAGCTCTTAGTGTCATGTTTATATGGCCTGCAGAACGTAATAAACCTATTTTCTTAAATTATTTTATATTTATTTATTTTTAGTTTTATTTTTTTTCGAGGCATAGTCTTACTCTGTTGCCCAGGCTGGAGCGCTGGAGCACAATAGCACAATCTTGGCTCACTGCAATCTCCACATCCTGAGTTTAAGGAATTCTCCTGCCTCGCCTCACAAGTAGCTGGGATTACAGTCAAGCACCACCATGCCCAGCTAATTTTTGTATTTTTAGTAGAGATGGGGTTTCGCCATGTTGGCCAGGCTGGTCTCAACTGCACTACAACCTAGGCAACAGAGCGAGACTCTAGCTCATGAAAAAACAAGTTAATTAATTAAAAAGTAAAGCCAGAAGCAGAGCTTCATGCATATAATCCCAGCACTTTGAGAGGCTGAAGTGGGAGATCACTTGAGCTCAGGAGTTTGACACCAACCTAACCAACATAGTGAGACCTGTCTTTATAATTTTTCTTTATAAATTATCCAGTCTTGAGTATTACTTTATAGGAACACACAATGGACTAACACATCGTTTAAAAAACTTTCATTATATAATAAATGGTAACCGCTGCTTACTAAAAAGTAGCAACTGTGCGAAAATTTCTTTTTTGAGACGGAGTCTCGCTCTTGTCCTCCAGGCTGGAGTGCAGTGGTACGATCTTGGCTCACTGCAACCTTCGCCTCCCACATTCAAGTGACTCTCCTGCCTCAGCCTCCTAAGCAGCTGGGATTACAGGCACCCATCACCATGTCTGGCTACTTTTTGTACTTTTTAGTAGAGACAGGGTTCTGCCATGCTGGCCATGCTGGTCTCGAAATTCTAACCTCAGGTGATGCACCCGCCTCAGCCTCCCAAAGTGCTGGGATTACAGGCGTGAACCACTGCGCCCAGCCACAAAAACTAAATTTAAATCACTTGAAAATATTAAACATGCTGCCTTCCCCATCATTATTAACTATTATTGTACTTTTATTGTACTTTTCCTATGCAACTTAGATCAAAAAATTTTAGGAGTTCCTAAGTGTGATGATTTGGTTTTCACATTCATGTGTGAGCTGTGCCTGCCTTTTGTTACAAGGGCATATTAAAATTTGCTGTGAAAAAAACTTTTTTTGATCAGACACAGAGGCTCAGTCCTGTAAATCCCAGCAATTTGGAAGGCTAAGGTAGGACGTCACTTAAGGCCAGGAACTAGAGACTGATCTGATTTGCAACACAGCAAATACAGTTAAAAGAAGAAGAAAAAAAACCTAAGTAATGTAATTATGGTAATTACTTACTGTAATAAATCCATATCCCTTGGATCGACCAGTTTCACTGTCCATCATCAGCTGGATACTTTCAATCTATAATTGAAAAGCATAATTACTATTTAACTCAAAAGCAGAGTACAAAACTACTTTATTCCCTGAGACACGGTTTTAAAAATCTACTAGTCTCCTCACCCTCCAAAACAGAAGACTTATCACAAAACCTCGTCACCAAGAAGTCTTTTTGAAGTCTAGAAACTATAATTTTATATTTAAAATAAAAAAAATTAGGCTGGGTGTGGTGGCTGGCACCTGTAATCCCAGCATTTTGGGAGGCTGAAGGAGGCGAATCACCTGAGGTCAGGAGTTTGGGACCAGGTGAAACAGGTATCCACCAACATGGCGAAATCAGGTCTCCACCAACAATACAAAAATTGTCTGGGCTTAGCGGCGCATGCCTGTACGCCCAGCTACTCAGAATGCTGAAGCAGGAGAATCACTTGAACCCGGGAGGCAGAGGCTGCAACAAGCCCAGAGCATGCCACTGTACTCCAGATTGGGCAACAGAGTGAGACTTGGTCTCAAACAAAAACAGACTCTAGATACTTCCCAGGGAAGAAATTATGCATTGGGGAGCAGAGATGGGAGAAAAAAAAAACATGATTTTAAACTAAGATTATCTTTTACATCAATACTAAACCACTGAAAACCAGAAATCCATCGTAAATTACCATTAGAAGGTAGAAACAAAATCAATGTTTCCTTCCCACTATGCTAATAACACCAAGCAGTAATTTCCAATTATACCAGGCAGAATTGTAAAAATGGAGTAACTAAAAGTTATTCCAATGAATTTGGTGTTAACTGCACAATTCTGTGAACGGTACTAACTAAAAACCATTAAGTTTACTTTCAATCAGTGAATTGTAACACAATCTCCCAATTAAGCTGTCCATAAAAAAAAAAAAGGAGTGAAAAACTAAAATAGAGCATCCAGCCAGGTGGGTTGGCTTAGGTCTATAATCCCAGCACTTTGGGAGACAGGAGGATCACATGTTAAGGAGGTGGACGCTACACAGTGAGCTTGCATCACGCTGTTGCACTACAGTCAGAGTCACAGACGGAGACTCTATCTCAAATAAGGAAGGAACTTTTAATGTTAAGTATATTTTACCAAAATTTAAAAAAAAAGAAGCAAAGTTTATTGGCTAGTATTTGCTAAGCCACAGAATGTCTACGGAAGGATGTTTAAAAAAAAAAAAAAACAGGTAACGGCTGCCTCTAGAAAAGGGGTAGTCGTGTATGAAGTGGGGCTATATTACGATACGGATAAAATATTCTAGGAGCATTAGTCAGCAAAAAATAAACAATATAAACATTTAGACTGGGCTTGGTGGCTCACACCTGTAATCCCAGCACTTTGGGAGGCTGATGTAGGCAGACTGCCTGAGCTCAGGAGTTCGAGACCAGCCTGGGCACCATGGTGAAACCCCATCTCTACTAAAACACAAAAAATAAGGTCGGGCTCAGTGGCTCACGCCTGTAATCCCACCATTTCGGGAGGCTGAGGAGGGCGAATCACCAGAGGCCGGGAGTTCGAGACCAGTCTTACCAACATGGAGAAACCCTGTAACAAACCTGCACGTTATGCACATGTACCCTAGAACTTAAAGTATAATAATAATAAAAAAAAAAAAATACAAAATGAGTAGGGCGTGGAGGTGAATGCCTGTAATCCCAGCTACTTGGGAGGCTGAGGCAGGAGAATCGCTTGAACCCGGGAGACGGGAGTTGCGGTGAGCTGAGGTCACGCCACTGCATTCCAGCCTGGGCAACAAAAGTGATACTCCGTCTCAAAAAAAAAAAAGCCAGGTGTGGCGGCATGCACCTATAACCCCAGCTGCTAGGGAAGCTGTATAAGAATCACTAGAACCTGGGAGGCAGGGGTTGCAGTGAACCAAGATTGTGCTACTGCACTCCAGCCTGGGCGACAGCGCAAGACTCAGACTCCAAAAAATTAAACCTTTAAAAAGGGCTTCAGCCGGGCGTGGTGGCTCAAGCCTGTAATCCCAGCACTTTGAGAGGCTGAGACGGGCGGATCACAAGGTCAGGAGATCGAGACCATCCTGGCTAACACGGTGAAACCCCGCCTCTACTAAAAAATACAAAAATCTAGCCGGGCGAGGTGGCGGGCGCCTGTAGTCCCAGCTACTTGGGAGGCTGAGGCAGGAGAATGGCGGGAACCCGGGAGGCGGAGCTTGCAGTGAGCTGAGATCCAGCCACTGCACTCCAGCCCCAGCAATAGAGTAAGACTCCGTCTTAAAAAAATAAATAAATAAATAAAAATAAAAATAAATAAAAAGGGCTTCTTATTAAAGCTGCTACATAATGTTTAACGTTTAATGGAGTTGGGCACTTAATACAGACTAATTGTTCTAAGGCAAAGGTAAGCAAACTACATATACCCTATGGACCAACTCCAGCTTGACTTGTTTTATAAATGTTTCTCCTGTATGAGCCTCCAGAGTAGTAAGCTGGAACTACAGGCATATGCCACCAAGTCCGGCTAATTTTTGCATTTTAGCAGAGACGAGGTTTCACCATGTTGGCCAGGCTGGTCTCGAATTCCTGACCTCAAGTGATCCACCCAACTCAGCCCCCCAAAGTGCTGGGATCACAAAGTGCTGAGGTCAGGAGTTTGGGACCAGGTGAAACAGGTATCCAACAACATGGCGAAATCAGGTCTCCACCAAAAATACAAAAATTGGGCTTAGTGGCGCATGCCTGTACGCCCAGCTACTCAGAATGCTGAAGCAGGAGAATCGCTTGAACCGGGAGGCAGAGGTTGAGTCACTGTGCCCTGCCCATACTCATTTTCTTAACAGCTTACAGCTGTTTGGAGGAGAGTTGCGTACTTGCAACAAGTCCATATGGCACTGACAACCTAAAATGGGTCTGGGCACAGGGGCTCATGCCTGTAATCACAACACTTCAGGAGACCGAGGCGGGTAGATCACCTGAGGTCAGGAGTTTGAGACCAACCTGACCAACATGGAGAAACCCAGTCTCTACTAAAAATACAAAAAATTAGGTGGGTGTGGTGGTCGGAGTCTGTAATCCCAGCTATTCAGGAGACTAAGGCAGGAGAATCAATTGAACCTGGGGGGCAGAGGTTGCAGTGAACCGAGATTGTGCCATTGCACTCCAGCCTAGGGGAAAAGAGTGAAACTCTCATCTCAAAATTTAAGCAACAGTTTGACAAACCATACTCTAAAGTAACTAATTTAAGTATCAACTGTTCTCTGATGTTATTATTATTTTTTTTTTTTTGATGGAGTCTCGCTCTGTCGCCCAGGCTGGAGTGCAGTGGCACGATCTCGGCTCACTGCAACCTCTGCCACCCAGGCTCACACCATTCTCCTGCCTCAGCCTCCCGAGCAGCTGGTACTACAGGTGCCCACCACCACACCCGGCTAATTTTTTTGTATTTTTTTTAGTAGAGATGGGGTTTTACCGTGTTCGCCAGGATGGTCTCGATCTCCTGACCTCTTGATCCACCCGCCTCGGCCTCCCAAAGTGCTGGGATTACAGACGTGAGCCACCACGCCAGTCCCTGATGTTCATTTTTATATGGTAAGTAGATTTCTCAAATATCTATGATTATTCTTTTTCTTTTCTTTCTTCTTGTATTTTTAGTACAGACAAGGTTTCACCACACTGGCCAAGCTGGTCTCAAACTCCTGACCTCAAGCAATCCACCTGCCTCGGCCTCCCAAATAGATGGGATTACAGGTGTAAGCCACTGCACCTGGCCGGTGAATCCATTTTTAAAAGTTAAATTTTATTTGTTCTATCTAGCTCCTTTTAAATTTATGCCTTTTGCTAAAATTACTGAGTGGAAAAGGTTCATTGCTCACAGTGACAGAACAGTCTTGGAAACTGTATCTCCTTAACACAAAACTAGTTAGACACCTTTGGTTTAAGTATATAGCACAGAGAAGTCCTCCAGAACAAAATCCAAGCTGTTCTGAACTGAGCTCAAGACCACAATGCCAGACACAAGGAGGACACACAGAAATTATGTAGTCATACTCAGATCAACAACCTACTGAAGATTCACTGAAGACTGTGGACTTACCCTTCCAAAAGGCTCAAAGATCCCACGAAGCATATCTTCAGTTATGTTGAAGTGTAATGAGCCCACATAAAGCCTCATAGGTCCAGCACTTCCCTTTTGTAAATTGTTTGCCATTGCTGCAGCTCTGTTTTTCTCTGCCTATAAGACAAAATGCATGTCACAGAGTTAATACACAGCAGTTTAAAGACACACGCCTTCCATTTGCATAACTAATGTCAAAGTTTAGAGTGATAAAAATACTACCCTACATAAGGATCAACTTAATAGGAGGCATCTAGGATACACAAAATTCATAGAGAGGAAGTAGATTACATTTTACCAAGGGCCTGCAGGAAATTAGGGGGTTACACCTTCAAGAGTACAGTTTCTGGCTGGGCGCAGTGGCTCATGTCTGTAATCCCAGCACTTTGGGAGGCCGAGGCAGGCAGATCACAAAGTCAGGAGATTGAGACCATCCTGGCTAACATAGTGAAACCCCACCTCTACTAAACATACAAAAAATGAGCCAGGCACGGTAGTGGGCGCCTACAGTCCCAGCTACTTGGAAGGCTGAGGCAGGAGAATGGCATGAACCCAGGAGGCAGAGCTTGCAGTGAGCTGAGACTGCGCCACTGCACTCCAGCCTGGGCAACAGAGCGAGAGTCCATCTCAGAGTACAGTTTCTATATGAGACAATGAATACTTCTTGAAATGATTAGTGGGGATGATTATTCCATCATTATAAATGTAATTAATAGCACTGAACTGTACACTTTCAAAATGGTTAAAAAAATGGTTGAAACGCCAAATGTGTGTGTATAAAACCACAATGAAAATAATTTTACTTAGAGTTTTTTTTTTTTTTTTGAGACAGAGTCTCACACTATGTTTCCAGACTGGTCTTGAACTCCTCAAGTTAAGTGATCATCCTTCCTTCTCAGCCACTAGAGACTGCCAAGGACTACAGCACACCCCATCACACCCTGCTTATTTTAGAACGTTTTCAGAGCATATGCCAGCCACATATAAAGTAAGCAGGCTACATTTAACACCTAAAATGAATCATGAACCTACATTCTGACAACAATCTTAAGATGCATTCTGATATCACATACACTAAATACAGAGAAGAATGCTTCCTGGAATTGTTAGACACAACCAATATTCGTTAAAATACTCCTGAGATTGGTATAACCAAGCATGCAGTTGTTTGTGATAAAATAAGGGGCATATGCCATAACATAAACTGTATCACCAAGCCAACATTTTGAGTCAGCTGTCATCCCTCCATAACCAAGATCTCCTCAAAAAAAAAAAAAAAAAAATTGTCCATTTGCATTCTAACACAGGCTTCTCTTGTAACAAACTAGAGTACACTGGGTAGTACTGCTCTACAACAGGTAACAACCTGTTATACAGCATATTAAAAACTTTATTTAATATGCTACTTCTTAGCCCTGGGTCCAGCCAATCCATACCCAGCTACTAAGTTTGTCTTCCAACATAGGAAATAATTTGAGTAATTTTTTTTCTTTTTTCTTCTTCTTTTTTTTTTTTTGGAGACAGAGTCTGGTTCTTGTCGCCCAGGCTGCAATGCAACAGCATGATCTCGGCTCGCTGCAACCTCTGCCTCCTAGGTTCAAGCAATTCCCCTGCCTCAGCCTTCCAAGTAGCTGGGATTACAGGCGCCTGCCACCATGACCAGCTAATTTTTTTATTTTAGTAGAGACAAGGTTTCACCATGTTAGCCAGGCTGGTCTCGAACTCCTGACCTCAGGAGATCCGCTGACCTCAACCTCCCAAAGTGCTGGGATTATAGGCGTGAGCCATCGTGCCCGGCCAAAAAACTAAAATATGAAATGCTGTCAAAGTGCAGTGTGGTTCAAGTGATCCAAACACTTCAGGAGGCCCAGGCCAGAGAATCACTTGAGCCCAAAAGTTTGAAACCAGCCTGAACAACATGGCAAGACCCTGTTTCTTCAAAAAATTTAAAAATTAGCTGGGAGTGATGGCACGTACCTGTAGTCTTAGCTACTCAGGAAACTGGGGAGAAAAGACAGCTTGAGTACAGCAGGTCAAAGCTATAGTGAGCTGTGATTATCTCACTGCACTCCAGCCCTGGCAACAGAGACCTTATCTCAAAAACAAGGCCGGGTGTGGTGGCTCATGACTGTAATCTCAGCACTTTGGAAGGCTGAGGTAGGAGGATCACCTGAGGTCAGGAGTTCAAGACTAGCCTGGCCAACATGATGAAACCCCATCTCTAGCAAAAATACAAAAAGTAGCCGAGTATGGTCGCAGGCTCCTGTAATCCCAGCTACTCAGGAGGCTGAGGCAGGAGAATCACTTGAACCCGGGAGGTGGAGGTTGCAGTGAGCCGAGATCATGCCATTGCACTCCAGCCTGGTGACAGAGATTCCATCTCAAAAACAAAACAAAACAAAACAAAAGGCAAAATCATTACATTTCAAACACAAGGAGAAAAGATAGGATGACAGTCTTGAGAAAACTATCAATGTTAATGAAGGCAAAGTTAAAAAAAAGGTCCTGAGAACATCCGACTCAACGTAATGAGTAGCAGTCACAGAACACAACAGCAGTATGCCATGCAACAAGAGGCTTTAAACAACATCAATAATCAAACTCTTAACCAGGAAAAAAATTACCTGTGATGCCTGTACTATGATTGGCACTCCTAAAACTCGTTGGCCAGTTAATCCTATTGCTAGAGGCACTGAGCTAACATCAACGAACTCCACATAAGCAATTCCTTTGGAACGTCTTGAATTTCTGTCAGAAATCATTCTCACATCTCGAACCTATGAAGAAAACACAGTTCTGTTTGTGCAACCATCCACTGTAAGCCATGCAGATATATTTCAAGGAGACATTAATGTTGAAGGATGAAGGCATTTTTAAAAATTTAATTGAAAAAGTAAATCTGTGGGACAATTCCTATATCCTATCTATATCTTTGAACCAATTGGTAGTAACATTTATCAACTCCAATACTATAAGATGCAAAATTTGTTTGTGGAAACATTACCACAAACAAATACTGGTACTAAATCATATGAAATATTTGATGTTTAGATGTTTTCTCTTGCAATTTCTACCTACTTGACCTCCCTAAACAGGTTAAGATTACCTTTCCTACTGTAGAGAAAAACTCTTCCAAATCCCTTGGTCGAATTCTCGCCGCCAGCTGCATACAGAAGACTGTCCTTGCATCTCTTTCCTCAGGAGTTAAATTATCAATAGGTTCCCTAATAGAAGTAAAAAATATAAAATTAACTTCGTAATAGATTTTAAAATAATTTTTATCTATTTCTTCATATAGTTCAACAGTTTTTCAGGTGGTTTTTGGTTACATAGATGAGTTCTTTAGTGGTAAATTCTGAGTGTACCTGTCACCTGAGCAGTATACACTGTACCCTCACACTCCTTTCCCAACTCCACACCAATATTTTCATCTTTAGAAATCAGGTCTTGCTGGGCGGATCACGAGGTCAGGAGATCGAGACCATCCTGGCGAACACGGTGAAACCCCATCTCTACTAAAAAATACAAAAAACTAGCCAGGCGAGGTGGCGGGCGCCTGTAGTCCCAGCTACTCTGGAGGCTGAGGCAGGAGAATGGCGTAAACCCGAGAGGGGGAACTTGCAGTGAGCTGAGATCCGGCCACTGCACTCCAGCCTGGGTGACAGAGCCAGACTCCGTCTCAAAAAAAAAAAAAAAAGAAATCAGGTCTTGCTATGTTGCACAGGTTGGTCTTGAACTACTGAGCTCAAGCAATCCTTTTGTCCTAAACATCTCCATAGAGACGGGGTTTCACCATGTTAGCTAGGCTGGTCTCGAACTCCTGACCTCAGATTATCCACCTGCCTCGGCCTCCCAAAGTGGTGGGATAACAGGTGTGAGCCACCACACCTGGCCTAAAATAATTCTCAAACATGTTCAGCAAACAGAATAAGCTGGCCAGGCGCAGTGGCTCAAGCCTGTAATCCCAGCACTTTGGGAGGCCGAGACGGGCGGATCATGAGGTCAGGAGATCGAGACCATCCTGGCTAACACGGTGAAACCCCGTCTCTACTAAAAAAAATACAAAAAACTAGCCGGGCGAGGTGGCGGGCGCCTGTAGTCCCAGCTACTTGGGAGGCTGAGGCAGGCGAATGGTGCAAACCCGGGAGGCGGAGCTTGCAGTGAGCTGAGATCCAACCACTGCACCCCAGCCTGGGTGACAGAGCGAGACTCCGTCTCAAAAAACAAACAAACAAACAAAAAACCAGAATAAGCTATGAAACTAGTTTGTCATATACCCAATAACATTTTCCTTTTTCTTTTCTTTTTTCCAGATGAAGACACCATGTTGGCCAGGCTGGTTTCAAACCTCTGACCTCAGGTGATCTGCCCGCCTCAGCCTCTCAAAGTACTGGGATTACAGGCGTGAGGCACCACACCCAGTCAGCCCAAGCCCATTTGCAGTAAGATCTATTGACCAAAAATGTCCATAAAGCTACTCAATGTAACTCAAATCCTTCTAAAGAATAAGGTTCACTGTTTCTTATAATCACATCTTACATGGAATGGAATTAGTACAGAAGTCTACTGGCCTCACAATCTCACAAAGGGTAAAATTTTTCTTTTCCTTTTTTTTTCTTTTTGAAATGGAGTCTCACTGTCGCCCAGGCTGGAGTGCAGTGGCGCAATCTCGGCTAACTGCAACCTCCACCTCCAGGGTTCGAGCAATTCTCCTGCCTCAGACTCCTGAGTAGCTGGCACTACAGGCATGTGCCACCAAGCCTGGCTAATCTTCTGTATTTTTAGTAGAGATGGGATTTCAATGTGTTAGCTAGGATGGTCTCGATCTCCTGACCTTGATGATCGGCCTGCCTCAGCCTCCCAAAGTACTGGGATTGCAGGCTTCAGCCACCACACCTGCCCCAAAAAGGGTAATTTTTCTAAAGCAAGGGTCAAGCCTGACAGTTTAACCACAGTCATAAAACATATCACCAGACCAATCACAAATGCCAGACTTGAAGTGAAACCCTGAATGATTCTAAGAATTCTACTTTACAAATTCAGATAGTGTCTATTAACATCATCTCTGTTGCAAAATATCAATTAATATTTTAAGTCAATCCTTTAAGATGTAAGCCTAAACATGCTCTTTTCCATTTTTTGGACACTCTCAGGATGTATGGAGGATGAGGGGTGGTCACTTCACCTGTAAGATTTGTCACAAAAGCTTTTTGAGATGCAGTCTCGCTCTGTCACCCAGGCTGGAGTGCAGTGGTGTGTTCTTGGCTCATAGCAACCTCCACCTCCTGGATTCAAGCAATTCTCCTGCCTCTCCTCCCAAGTAACTGGGATTACAGGCATGCACCACCACATCTGGCTAATTTTTGTACTTTTAGTAGAGATGGGGTTTCACCATGTTGGTCAGGCTGGTCTCGATATCCTGACCTTATTGCTACAGGTGTGAGCCACCACGCCAGGCACCAAGCTTTTAAGGCCGGGAGTAGTGTGCAGATTGCTTGGCCCTGGATTTCAGACCAAACTGAGCAACATGGCAAAACCTTGTCTCTTCAAAAAAAAAAAAAGAAAGAAAAATTAGCAGGGCATGGTGGCTGCACCTGTATAGTCCCAGCTACTCGGGAGGCTAAGTTGGGTGGGATAGCTTATGACCAGCCGTTAGAAACTGCAGTGAGCCATGATTTCGTCACTGCACTCTAGCCTGGGTGACAAAGTAAAACCCCGCCTCAAAAAAAAAAAAAAAAGCAAAAGCTTTTTGGACGGGCGTCTCAAAAAAGAACAAACAACCACAACGCTACCACCTGATAAAATATTCCTTTAACCAAAATGGTAGACTGAACAAATACAAGTCTCACTCTGTCACCAGGCTGGAGTGCAGTGGTGCGATCTCAGCTCACTGCACCTTCGCCTCCCAGGTTCAAGTGATTCTCTCACTTCAGCATCCCAAGCAGCTGGGACTACAGGTGTGCACCACCATGCCTAGCCAAATTTTGTATTTTTAGTAGAGACAGGATTTCACCATGTTGGCCAGACTGGTCTCGATCTCCTCACACCGTGTGATCCACCCACCTCAGCCTCCCAAAGGGCTGGGATTACAGGCGTGAGCCACCATGCTCAGCCTACAATTCTTATTTTTAAAGAGTAAAATAGCCGGGCGCGGTGGCTCAAGCCTGTAATCCCAGCACTTTGGGAGGCCGAGACGGGCGGATCACAAGGTCAGGAGATCGAGACCATCCTGGCTAACACGGTGAAACCTCGTCTCTACTAAAAAATACAAAAAAACTAGCCGGGCGAGGTGGCAGGCGCCTGTAGTCCCAGCTACTCGGGAGGCTGAGCCAGGAGAATGGCGTAAACCAGGGAGGCGGAGCTTGCAGTGAACTGAGATCTGGCCACTGCACTCCAGCCTGGGCGGAGGAAGACTCCGTCTCAAAAAAACAAAAAGAGTAAAATAATCTATGTAAACATTCAAGAACCTAGGAGTAACAATTCAAATCACTAAGACTTTTGAGATGAAACAGTTTTCCTCAGGACAGCCAAACAGTAAAACTTACTGTTACAACTACTTCTCCACATGAGGTATTTCAAATAACTCATTATTTATTAATTCCAAAGATAAATAACTGTAATGTTTTCTATAATTGCTACGTTGCCAACACAATGTCTGACACGAATATGCTAATTACCCAGATTTGATCATTACACTGCACACATGTATCAAAACATAACTGTATCCCATAAATATACACAATCATACGTCCATTAAAAATAGGAAATGCAAAAAAAGCTTATTTTAATTAAAATAGGAAAATAAGATCATATTAAAATAAGTTTAGGTTGGACGTGGTGGCTCCTGCCTGTAATCCCAGCACTTTGGGAGGCTGAGGCTGGCAGATCATGAGGTCAGGTGTTCGACACCAGCCTGACCAACATGGTGAAACCCTGTCTCTACTAAAAAGACAAAAATTTGCCGGGCATGGTGGCGCATGCCTGTAATCCCAGGTACTTGGTAGGCTGAGGCAGGAGTATCACTTGAACCCAGGAGGCGGAGGTTGCAGTAAGCCAAGATTGCACTACTGCGCTCCAGTCTGGGTGCCTGAGTGAGACTCTGTCTCAAAATAAATAAATACATAAATAAATGAATAAGTAAATAACTTTTCCTTCTTTTTAATTATATGAAATTAAAGTGAAAACTACTGAAAACAGTATAAATTCACTTGACTTTAAAGTACTAGAACTGTAAAAGGAAGCAAAAGCAAGATTTAATATGGTCCAAATTACTAAATATCATCAAAGTTAACAGTACCATAAGCTGCAAAAGCTTTTTAAGAGCTAAAGGCTTTAAAGAAGAAAACTACCTCACAGGGCTCTTGTCTTTTCTGAATGGACTTTTGCTTCGGGAACGTCGTCTGCTGCAAAGTTAAAAAGTTTCAGAAGTTATCCAAACAAGTACAGCATGTTAGTTCCTTAAAAAACAATTTAAACAATTCAGAAGTATGTTTAAAAACCTTAATTTGATGCTATGAGGCAACCCAATCTTTCCTCGGATGGCACTGTTAAATTTTGGTCCGGAGCTAAAAAGGAAACACAAAATTACACTAGTTACAGGTTTAGGGTCTTGCTAAGATCGCATTCATGCGCTCTCCAGCAAGACTAACATTGTTCAGGCTGCTGCTTTTCCACCTCAGTTATGAAGAGGAAACAAAAATACTTAGATGTCTCTTAACTTTATCCCAGGCAAGCTGCCCTTGTATTTATCCATCCTGGACCACTGAGAGGTGCCAAGACCAAAGGTTACAGCCTCAAAATTTTTAGATTCTGAAAATGAACACACCCATTTTCAGACTATAGATATCTTTATAAGCTATATATATATATATATATATATACAGTCTTGAGAATTTAAAAAAAAACAAAAAACAAAAACAAAAACACACACATATAAAAAATAAATCCCTCTGAATTTCCCTCACACCAGCAGTAACTATGGTTAACAATTTGGTGTGTATCCTTCTCCTGGGAATGTATGTGTGTACATGTATATACACAATTTTCATATAAGTCTTCTTTTTGAAAGGCTTTTTTTAAAAACTAAAGTGAATTCTTTAGTCATGCAACTTAGGTATTTTCCCATTCACCAGTAACTCTTAGACAGCGTGACACCACTTAACACACTATACTTCAGTTGTTTGTTGCAAAATATTCCATCTTGAAGATCTGAAGGTAATTTACGAATTCTATTGAAAAATTTTGAGGACTTGTCATGACTAACAGAGTGTTTTCAAAAAGATCACAAAGGTAATTATTCTGTAATAACAGTTTTTGTGACTCTTTAAAGACCAGGCTAACTTAAAGGGACTAGCCAGTTGTCCCTTAGTGCTCATCCTGCTATCTTATTTCAGAAGAACAGCGAAATAAATAAATATGTAGTGGCCTGTGATCCACACATTTGAATTAGTTTTCATGAACACTATGCCTACCTACAACATGCAAGTATTACCAAATAAAACACTTTATATTAAATTGGTCCTTTGCAATTCAGACTAATGGTGATGACTGAGAATCATTTACTGGCTGTATTAAAGTTCTCAAGTAATTAATTATAAGCTATTTTCTTTCCCCTTTAATTATAAAATACTCTCAGTTACAGCCTCAAACCCAACATAAGAACTAAGTAATTTTCTATTAAAGGCCAGGATCCCAGCAAACAGAAAGTATTCATCACTCAAAAAGAATTAAGCTAATTCCTTTCCCCTCATTTAGTTCATCCAGGTAAAAAGATTTAACATAATCCCATTTTAAGAATGCTCAGAATCTTGATAAATGGGACAAAAGCAGAGAATTTCCTAATGCTGCACAGCATTCAGAATTAAAATAGCATTGTGGTCCCATTTTCGGCTATTAAAAAGTTAATGAAATAAGCAGCTTGGAGGAATCCAGCATCATGCAGTTTAATTCTTTTTATTTTAAAGATAAAAGAGCCAGAATCAGAATTCATGTAATGCCAAAACATTTCATGAATCCATTAAGTCCTCTGAGCACCTTCCATTTTCTACTCATTCATTACTCATTAATAGCTTATCTGAAACTTGTTATCTCCTTAAAATGTTAGAAAACAAATGCTTAGCTTAGGGGGTTAAGTACCTTGCCCAAGTGATTCAGGTCTGTTTGTCTTTGAATTCCATCCTTAACCATTCAAATCTTAAAGTTAGAAGGGTTTTTTTTAATATATCCCAGAGTTTACAGCAGTGTGTTTATTAAGATGAATTAACCTCATAAAGCATTAAAGATTGCTATTCAATCCTTAGAATTGTAGGTGACTAATATATTTAATAACCGTAATAAATTTGTTTCCAACTTTAGATATCCACATCCAAATTTCTAGTGATCTAATCTTCAGAACACTTTTAATTTAGAATACCTTTTACTATTAACAAACCTTAAATACAGATAAGCCCAAAAAAGAATCTTTATCAAGGAGCATACACAACAAATTCACAAATGGTCTGACATTTCAGCTGAAAACAGCCACAGTGACAAGAGTTTTTACTTACTGTTAACTAAATATACATGTGTAACTTTGTATTCATCAGAATTTTACAATTTTAAGTAAATATGTATTTAGCAAATACTGTAACAGCCCAGACGCTGTTAGGCTTTCTCAGGTATTTGGGCACTACAATGTCATCTTTTTCAAGCACTCTAGTGCTTTCATCCAGTGCGCTGATTGGCATACAATTTAGAAACTTTTATAGTTTAACAGAAAATAATCCGTATGACTAGTAAAAGCAAATTTTTACTTGTCTATGCACTGTATTTTTCACTTTACTAGCACTCAATGCCAATATCCTTAATTCAGTACTTTTTAACCAATCATTAAAAAAATAAAATTTCACAATTCAAATCACTGAAGTTAATTGCTATCTGAATACCCAGAGAATAACCCTCAAACCAAAATCGTAACTATAGTTACATACTAAGGACTTCTGTAGCGGCCTCTAAATCTTCGATCTCGACTTCTTGAGCGGCTCCGTCGCCTCTCTTTGCTTCTACTTCGCTTTCTTTCACGGCTTTTACTCTTTTTCCTTTCTCTATCTCTACTTCGCTTGCGTTCCTTACTTTTGCTTCTCTTTCGTTCATGACTACGACTTCTGCTCTTGCTTTTTTTCCTCCTGAGAAGTAACAAATTCGCCATTATCATGCTTGCTTAGGAACCCACCATAATATACTACCTTTCATGGTCAGAATCATATTTTTATCCTTTCATAAATTTCTTTGGCTAGTTTTACTATGATACAATGCTACATAATCATACTAAAAAAAAAAAAATCTGTAATCCCAGCACCCTGGTAGGCCAAGGTAGGTGGATCACAAGGTCAGGAGCTGAAGACCAGCCTGGCCAATGTGGTGAAACTCTGTCCCTAACAAAAATATAAAAATTAGCCAGGCATGGTACCGTGTGCCTGAGTCCCAGCTACTAGGGAGGCTAAGGCAGGAGAATTGGGAGGCTAAGGCAGGAGAATTGCTCGAACCCGGGAGGCAGAGGTTGCAATGAGCCAAGATCCTGCCACTGCACTCCAGCCTGGGCGACAGAGTAAGACTCTGTCAAAAAAAAAATTGCTACATATGGTAAACAATATCCCTCTTGCCTTATATTAACACTACTGAAAATCAGCAGACAAGACATTACTTGCAGGACACCATTCTCTACGAGTAGGAACTGCAATAATATCCTGAGTTAGCTACAGCTTTAACAAGGAAAAGGGCTTGTTGGCAATACAAATCAAAATGTGAACCTTTAAATATAGTTTGTCATATAAAAGGCCAACAAAAGCATTACTGTAATCCGCAAGATACATTAATAAAACAAACTTACAATAGAATATGTTCACATTTAAGTACTACTACTGGTTCATTTATTAAAATTTTCTTTTTTTTTTTTTTTTGAGACGGAGTCTCGCTCTGTCACCCAGGCTGGAGTGCTGTGGCCGGATCTCAGCTCACTGCAAGCTCCGCCTCCCGGGTTTACGCCATTCTCCTGCCTCAGCCTCCCGAGTAGCTGGGACTACAGGCACCGCCACCTCGCCCGGCTAGTTTTTTGTAGTTTTTTTTAGTAGAGACGGGGTTTCACCGTGTTAGCCAGGATGGTCTCGATCTCCTGACCTCGTGATCCGCCCGTCTCGGCCTCCCAAAGTGCTGGGATTACAGGCTTGAGCCACCGCGCCCGGCCGAAAATTTTCATCAAATATAGTAATTTACCATTAAGTCCATTTTGCCCTCATTTACATATGGAAATATTTAATACGTTCAAAGGGTCACATAGACAGTAACATTTTGGTTTTCATAGGCAAAACCGTAATGACAAAGGACAATAAGAATTAATGCAGGCTGGTGCAGTGGCTCACGCCTGTAATCCCAACCCTTTGGGAGGCCAAGGCGGACAGATCACTTGAGGTCAGGAGTTTGTGACCAGCCCGGCCAACATGGTGAAATCCCCTCTCAACCAAAATATAAATTAGCCGGGCCTGGTGGTACATGCCGGTAATCGCAGCTACTTGGGAGGCTGAGGCAGGAGAATCGCTTGAACCCAGGAGGTGGAGGTTGCAGTGAGCTGTGACCATGCTATTGCACTCCAGCCTGGGCAAAAAAGAGCAAAACTCCATTTGAAAAAACAAAAAAACAAAAAAACCCAAGTGCAGTGGCTCACAGCTGTAATCTCAGCACTTTGGGAGGCTGAGGCAGGGATCACCTGAGGTCAGGAGTTCAAGACCAGCCTGGTCAACATGGTGAAACCCCATCTCTACTAAAAAAATGCAAAAAGTAGCAGGTCTTGGTGGCACAGGCCTGTAGTCCCAGCTACTGCATAGGCTGAGGCAGGAGAATTGCTTGAACCTGGGAGGCAGAGGTTGGAGCGAACCGAGATCACACCACTGTACTCCAGCCTGGGCAACAGAGCAAAACTGTCTCCAAAAAAAAAGAAAGAAAAGAAAAAGAACTAACGCATTAAAATACATTTTGACATTCCTAGACTTGAATATGACCATTTCAATACTTCCTGAAGTTACAATGAATATACCAGAAAATGGAGTATGCCATTTTTAAGCCAGTTTATAGAAGCCTGTGGGATGCAATCAAAAACAATGATCAACTTGACCTTCACAGATCTTTTTAAAATCTCAAACTAAAAACCAAAAAAGCCAGTCATATCTTTCTGTTCACTTCTATAGTCTTCACAGTATACCACCTATTCATAATTAAATCTTTTAATCTATACCTCTGTGTCATCACCCAAATTTTAGAGGTGCCTTCAGATATTTCAATACAAACTGAAAAACATTTCAAAATCAATTTATTCCACTAAAATGTCAATTTGTAGTGGCTTAATGATTAAACATTTTGACAATTCTGTATTTGGATATGTAATTGTTCATTCCTTTTCAAAGCAAAGTTACATATCACAAGAGCAACTGAGGTCTGCCTCAGAGAACCTGTAAGCAGGTCATCTTTAGAGTGCATTGAAAATAGAAAATGAAGACACCCACCTTCTGGAATCTTGAAACCCACACTCCAATCACAAGGAGATGTAGAGCTTTCCAAGGAGGCAGAAAGTTTGTCTAAAATTTCAAGATAATCCACCTGACTGTCAGAAATGTATATGCTAGGTAGCACATGACAGAAAATTAGGCTACACTCATTATTTATATAGAACTCATCAAAGCCACGCCCAGATGGGCAACAGGTAACACTCCAATTTTGTTGCCTGAAAAACCTAACACTATCTCTGTGGCACTATTCTAACTATAGAATTCTGTGAGATTTCTAAAACCTAAAGTCCTAAATATAATCCATTAGGGAACAAGGTAAAAAGTAACTCCATCCCCCTCAAAAACAAAGTTTTTGTTCTGCTCATAGATGGGCTATAGCAAGAGAGGCAACCAACCTATTTACCTCTCATAGGACCCAAAACTTATTCTGCCAAAAGAAAACACTTGAAAATTGGAGAGCTAATTTTAACTTAAGGTCTTCTAGGACTTTTTGTATAAACAAGTCCCCAACCACATCTGAAGGCAACCCCAGGCAGGTAAAAAGACAGCAACATATTAAGACATTCAGAAAATACAATCTTTTGCATAAAAGCCCAGAGAAAGCTATATGGGTGCAAGAAACCAGTATACTTCCAGTTTCAAAGGGCATTTATTCCACGACCTAAAGAAGGGTTATCAAAATCCACACTAATAGTCAAATCCTGTTACAACTTAAAAGGGACTTTCCAAAGTCTTTAATGGCAGTGAAATTTTGTACTGAACATCATTGAAGTAAATGGTCCACTGGGCTGGGCCTTCGGACTTTTTGGTTATATGGCCTCTGCAGTAAAGGTGTTTTGCTATAACTGGATTTGACCTCTTCCATGTAAGAAGATCTAAATTTTAAATGCAAAGTATTCTGGGGAAAAAAAAAAAATAGAAGTCATTTATTCCAAAATTTATAGATAATCCACACCACAGCAGCCAATATATTTCAACTGTGTCACTTCAATGTTAAATTTTATTGAGTAATTCTCTAAAGAGCTTAACGGAATGGACACTGATTTAGAGTTTGCAAAACTGGTTACTTTAACAAATAATATTCCCATGAGAGCAAGCTCAAGCACTTAAGATGCATACCTTGACGTATGCAAAAACTCAGGTTTATAGCTCTTCAAAAAATAGGTTGACACCCAGTTTGTGTCACAATAAACTTTGTTCCTATTCTAGGATACAATGAAGCGGTATGTTGAGAATCAAAATTACACAATTAAAAAAAAATTTATACTCAGTCAACTGTTTCTCAGTACATGCCATTTTTCTACTACCTAACAAACTATACCTCAATGTGGCTTTTAACACAATGAAGTTTTAGAATGAAAAATGCAACATGGCACTTTCCTTTGGTAAAGAAATTTAATTTAGTTAAAGGTTAAAGCAAAGACAGAATGTTTTGCAGCTATATCTAAATACAAAAATTTTCTTCCAGGTAACTTTAAAATTAATTTGAAACAAAGTTCCTTCAGAAAATAAGAGTCCTGATTGAACAAAGGAGTCATTTACTTATCATCTATAACTGAAGAGAAGTCTGACTGGAAAGTATTTTAACATTACCAAAGTGTTTTGAAAGGATCTTCCCTTAGACAATCTCATGGTTAAAGAAATTGTCCATTCTTTTTTTTTTTTTTTTTGAGACGGAGTCTTGCTCTGTCGCCCGGGCTGGAGTGCAGTGGCCGGATCTCAGCTCACTGCAAGCTCCGCCTCCCGGGTTTAGGCCATTCTCCTGCCTCAGCCTCCTGAGTAGCTGGGACTACAGGCGCCCGCCACCTCGCCCGGCTATTTTTTTTTTTTTTGTATTTTTAGTAGAGACAGGGTTTCACCGTGTTAGCCAGCATGGTCTCGATCTCCTGACCTCGTGATCCACGCGTCTCAGCCTCCCAAAGTGCTGGGATTACAGGCTTGAGCCACCGCGCCTGGCCAGAAATTGTCCATTCTTCTATTTAGTCCTGTGGGACTCCACATTAGATAAAGGCCACCGAATACCACACATGGAGAACCTGACGCTCAGCTTCCTTATAAAAGCTTGTAGCCTTAATCAGCTTATATACAGAATAAAAACAAGTAGAAACCAGAGTTGACCTTAGTGGCAAAGAGTGACACGAGAAAATGGTACAATAACGAAGGTCTGTACCCAAAAGTCTATGTTTTTATCCTTCTGGCATTTGAAGTGAAATCTTCAGCCACTAGGCCTGACACCTAGATTGGATAATTTATGTCAATTTATATGGATATACCTTCCTGGGTTTTCTTTTGATTAGAGAATTGCAAAATAGAAACATTAGGAAACCATTACTGTGGCAGAAGGTCTAAAACCAGATGACATAAACCACGCCTCTGGTTGGTTGCCTCAGACCACATCGAGACTAAACCCAATCTGATCCCCACAATTTCTTGTGTTTGGTGAAGAACTATAAATGACTCCCATCCAA
The DNA here is from genome assembly GCF_009764315.1 of Trachypithecus francoisi. Classification (NCBI taxonomy): domain Eukaryota; kingdom Metazoa; phylum Chordata; class Mammalia; order Primates; family Cercopithecidae; genus Trachypithecus; species Trachypithecus francoisi. The sequence goes on from NW_022681467.1 coordinate 31,264,188, forward strand.
GCTTACACCAAAAAAGAGGAGGACGTTTTCTACAAATTACATCATTTTTAACCCATTACCACGTTATTTTAGGGGAACTACAAAAAAATATATTGGCTTAGCAAGCACTGAATAATGTTATATAAAATTTTTCATCTATTTTATGAAATTTTATCAACCTACCTAACACAATGTAGTGAGAATGACTGAGGCATTTACTATGAAGCATTTAGGGATCTTAGGAGGAAAAAAGCCAAAAAGAAATCAAGTGGCTATTTTTCTCTCATTTTTCATTAATATAAGGTCATAAATATGACAGATTTTTATGTTTGAGACGGAGTCTCACTCTGTCTCCAGGCTGGAGTGCAATGGCACGATCTCGGCTCACTGTAACCTCCGCCTCCCAGGTTCAAGTGACTCTCCTGCCTCAGCCTCCCAAGTAGCTGGGACTACAGGTGTGCACCACGATGCTCAGCTAATTTTTGTATTTTTAGTAAGAGACAGGGTTTCACCATTTTGGTCAAGCTGGTCTCAAATTTCTGACCTCAGGTGATCGCCTTGCCTCAGCATTCCAAAGTGCTGGGTCTAGCTTCTTCTATGTGGAGGACAGCCAAGTACGATCCCACAGGCAGTCTCTTTTATCTTTTAGTAAAGATGGGGTTTCGCCATGTTGGCCAGGATGGTCTCGATCTCTTGACCTCATGATCTGCCCGCCTCAGCATCCCAAAGTGCTGGGATTACATGTGTAAGCCATCGCGCCCAGCCCAGATCTTTTTTTAAGACAGAGTCTCAGCTGGATTCATGGCTCACACGTGTAATTCCAACACTTTGGGAGGCCAAGGCGGGTAGATGAACTGAGGTCAGGAGTTCAAGACCAGCCTAGCCAACATGGTGAAATCCTGTCTCTACTAAAAATACAAAACTTGGCTGGGCATGGTGGCTCATGCCTGTGATCCCAGCACTTTGGCAGGCCGAGGAGGGTGGATCACGAGGTCAGGAGTTGAAGACCAGCCTGGCCAGGATGGTGAAACCCCATCTCTACTAAAACTACAAAAATTAGCCAGGTACGGTGGCAGGCACCTGTAATCCCAGAGGCTCGGGAGGCTGAGGTGGGCGAATCACGAGGTCAGGAGATCAAGACCATTCTGGCTAACAAGGTGAAATCCCGTCTCTACTAAAAAAATACAAAAAAAAATTAGCCAGGCATGGTAGCAGGCCCCTGTAGTCCCAATTACTGGGGAGGCTGAGGCAGGAGAACCTGGGAGGCGGAGCTTGCAGTGAGCTGACACTGCGCCACTGCACTCCAGCCTGGGAGAGAGAGCAGTACTCCGTCTCAAAAAAAAAAAACAGAGTCTCACTCTGTGGCCTAGGCTGGAGTGTAGTGGTGCAACCTTGGCTCACTGCAACCTCTGCCTCTCAGGTTCAAGCAATTCTCCTACCATAGCCTCCTGGGGAGACAGGACTACAGGCAGGAGCCTCCACAATTTAGCTACTTTTTGTATTTTCAGTAGAGACAGGGTCTCACCACATTGGCCAACCTGGTCTCAAACTCCTGGCCTCAAGTGATCTGCTTGCCTCGGCATCCCAACATGCTGGGATTACAGCCATGAGCCACCACAGCTTGGCAGATAAAATATTTTAAAATGGCACTATAGACTAATGAAACAATTTAATGTTTGCAACATGACCACATATTTAGAACCACTAACCTCAGAGCTAAAAGGAAACTTCAAAAACTGATAAAACCCAACCTTATAAAGTGCATCTCTTGGCCGGACACGGGTGGCTCACACCTGTAACCCCAGCATGCTGGGAGGCAGAGGCAGGCAGGTAACCAAGTCAGGAGTTCAAGACCAGCCTGGGCAATATGGTGAAACCCTGTTCTTACTGAAAATACAAAAACTAGCCAGGCGTGGTGTCGCGTGCCTGTATTCCCAGCTACTTGGGAGGCTGAGGCAAAAGAATCCCTTGGGCCAGGCGCGGTGGCTCACCCCGGTAATCCCAGCACTTTGGGAGGTCGAGACAGGCAGATCATGAGTTCAAGAGTTCGAGACCAGCCTGGCCAACAGAGTGAAACCCCGTCTTTACTAAAAATACAAAACTCAGCCAGGCGGCCGGGCGCGGTGGCTCAAGCCTGTAATCCCAGCACTTTGGGAGGCCGAGGCGGGCGGATCACGAGGTCAGGAGATCGAGACCATCCTGGCGAACACTGTGAAACCCCATCTCTACTAAAAAATACAAAAAACTAGCCGGGCAAGGTGGCGGGCGTCTGTAGTCCCAGCTACTCGGGAGGCTGAGGCAGGAGAATGGCGTGAACCCGGGAGGCGGAGCTTGCAGTGAGCTGAGATCCGGCCACTGCACTCCAGCCCCGGCGACAGAGCAAGACTCCGTCTCAAAAAAAAAACTCAGCCAGGCATGGTGGCGCACGCCTATCGTCCCAGCTACTTGGGAAGCTGAGGCAGAAGAATCTTTTAAACCCAGGTGGGAGCGGAGATTGTGATGAGTCGAGATTGCCCCACTGCACTCCAGCCCGGGCAACAGAGTGAGATTATGTCTTTTTTTTTTAAAAAAAAAAAAAAAAAAGGCTCACGACTGTAATTCCAACACTTTGGGAGGCCGAAGTGGGCGGATCAAGAGATCAGGAGATCGAGACCATCCTGGCTAACACAGTGAAACTCGGTCTCTACTAAAAATACAAAAACATTAGCCAGGCGTGGTGGTGAGCGCCTGTAGTCCCAGCTACTCGGGAAGCTGAGGTAGGAGAATGGCATGAACCCGGGAGGCAGAGCTTGCAGTGAGCTGAGATTGCGGGGACAAAAAAAAAAAAAAAGGCCAAGCGCAGTGGCTCACGCTCGTGTAATCGCAACACTTTGGGAGGCTACAGAGGGAGGATCATGAGGTCAGGAGATCGAGACCACCCTGGCTAACATGGTGAAACCCCATCTCTACTAAAAATACAAAAAAAATTAGCCGGGCATGATGGCATGCACCTGTAGTCCCAGCTAATGAGAGGCTGAGGCAGGGGAATCGCTTGAATCCGGGGGGCAGTGGTTGCAGTAAGCAGAGATCACACCACTGCACTCCAGCCTGGGTGACACAGCAAAACTCCATCTCAAAAGAAAAAAAAAAAAAAATTCAAAGAATCACTTGAACCCAGGAGGCGGATGTTGCAGTGAGCCCAAACTGTTCCACTGTACTCCAGCCTGGGCTACAGAGCAAGAATCCATCTCAAAAGAAAAAAAAAGAAAAGCGGATCTCATCATATCTGTTACTTAAAACTTTTCGTACACTGTTTTCTGTACTATAGTAGAGTTCTACAGTCACTCATTTTATCCAAATAAAGTATATAGATATATTCATAATTTCCAAAAACCCTACCCTGTTAAGTCTGGAGTTTGAAAGGCCTAAGATAATGAAAGCCACTTTAAGAAGTACTTAAGTATTCTGTTGCATCACTTCCAAAAGGGCCTCTGAGCAGCAAGGTGCAGAAATAATTCACAGCTTTGACTCCTTTGGCAATTTAGGGCAAACAATACTTTCCATGGCCTAGTTATCACCTAATTTAACTCTCCCTTGTAAGATCAATAGATATAATAGTTTTATCAGTAAGATAACCAAATATTAAACCAAAGTTAACAAATTTAAAACAAGACAACCTCTACTACAGAACTTGTCACGATTGTCATGATGGACTTGGAGGGGAAGGTATCTGAAACTACATTCTGAAATCTAAGCAAAAATCCACAGTTCCTCCAAGAGTTTATCCCAAAAGACAAAGAACCAATTCTCTAAAAGCAGCAAAAAAAAGTTTCAGAAGAGAACTCTGTATACTTCAGCCACAGGAACACAACTTAAGGTCTAAAACCACAAAAAAGTTCACCACCCTCCCCAGGCCCCTTCTTAAAACTTACTTTTTGCTACGTTCTTCATGGCCGTTGGCACTGCTCAACTTGTTCTCATCCTAAGCAGGGTTGATAGAAGAACATCATGAGGACGAAGTGGTAACATTTCAAGTTGTCAAAGGGTAAAGGGAACAGGAATAAGAAAATACAAAACAATTTTAAAACTAATTATTTATTTAAAGTTTAACATGGAAGGCTATAAAAAAATTTAGATGGGTATGTGTTTAACCACTTTGTTGCTTACATTTAAGTCATCAAGATACAAAAATAAAAAAATCTTTCCATATTAACATGTTAAATTTTACTTTCTTATATAGTTTAGATATTAAGTTATCCAGATTTACAATGTTGAAGTGGTTAAATATAATTTCCATAAAACATGAAGTCCTGTTTTGAGTTTTATTCCATGTGCTATGGTCCCTTTGGTCAGTACCATGGCTCTATTTCTGCCTAAGCCCCAAGTGGCCATGCTAGCAGCCAGCCACTATCGATTTCCTGTGACCGATGCCATTCCTGAGATCTTCGCCCATTTCCGTTGGAGGGTTGGGACTGTAAGAGCTTGATGCCACCTCTGTCACACATCTCGCCCTGAAGCAAACAGGGATTCACACTGCTTTAGTAATGTTGACTCCCAAGAACCCAAGAAAGTCAATTAATAATCCACCAAGTCCAGCCTAAACATTTCCTACTTCCATACCTGTTTACATGGAATTACATCCATGTTAAAAAACTAAGACACAAGAATCTTAACATTAAAACAGAAAGTAGCTCTTCAAGAGTCTAAGCATTACAAAATTACATACACTATTTAAATCTATCAAGAATTCATCCAAATTGGTACCACATGGTCGTGCTATACAATCCAAAACAAATGTATTATTTTTAAAAGGTTTAGCAAAATGTTTAAAGTTTGATTACATCAGCTATAGGAGTAAAGTGCTAACTTACAAAGCTTACAGTTTGTGACACCAGTGATAATGCATGCATACTGCTATTTTCACCACCAACTGGTGAAACAATGAAAACACAGTTTACTTTTACTGCGATACCGAAATGAGTCAAAGACTATATTAGCCAAAATAATTCCTTTGTTTTTAGTGTGAAATACTATATGGCAGGGCCTAGTTAAAAATAAAACAATATGGAGAACAGTAAAACAGTTATCAAGTGACTCTAAGCTGTGATACTGCCTCTTGTATTTTTTTTTTTTAATTTCTATTCAGGGATCCAAGAATTTTAGTAATTATTAACTGAGTAGCAGATTGCCACTGGACTGTTTAAGATTTACTATCACCAGTCTTACATAGATACATAAATTTTAAAATCTCACCCATTTCTTCTTATAAGACTATTAGAAGATTTAACTTGCCACAGACTGGTTATGCTTTTTTATTCTTGGACCCCTGCTTTTTCCCAAACCACTACATTCACCTTTTTGCTATACCAAACTGGAGCTGGTAATTCTTAGTTGAGTCATTTTACCTAGGGGACCACGGTACAGCGATAAGTCACTCAATTACTACCTTATGATTGACAGTTCACACTGGAATCAAAGGTGAATTCATGGGAGTAGAGGTGAGATATCGTTAGGCAAGTCTACAAAGAGAGATAGATGGGCATTTATTCATCACACTGAAGTGAAACTACTGCACAATATTATTACATCAATAGCATATATTTACTTTTGTAAGTTACACGTAATGCATCTCTGATAAGATAAATCAAGAGGGCTCCGGGGAGGTTAGTTTACATTTCAGCAGTAGTTTCGTGAATAATGCTAAATTAAGAAATTATAAACCTCACCGACATGTTTTTTCTCACCTTCTTGTAAGGAGCCTCAAGCATTGCTTCAATATCAATATCGTCTGCCATTTTCTCTAAACGCCTAGGAAAAGAACAAGACGATTCGGTGAGTAAACATTTTTATTTGTCTTTTTTTTTTTTTGATAGGAGTTTCGCTCTAGTTGCCCAGGCTGAAGTGCAGTGGCGCGATCTCGGCTCACTGCAAGCTCCGCCTCCCGGGTTCAAACGATCCTACCTCACCTCCCGAATAGCTGGGATTACAGGCGCCTGCCACCACATCTGGCTAATTTTTGTATTTTTAACAGAGACGGGGTTTCACCATGTTGATGAGGTTGGTCTCGAACTCCTGACCTCAAGTGATCCGCCTGCCTCTACCTCCCAAAGTGCTGGGATTACAGGCGTGAGCCACCGCGGCCGGCCTGGTAAACGGTTTTCAAGTCGACTGAATCTTCTCAGCCGACACACTGGAAAACTTAAGAAAAACCTCCAAAAGCCCTACAATGAATGACTAAAGTGACACGCACTTTAACCAGGTTTGGCTTATGTAAGTAAATCCAAAACGCCTCTTACACCAAAGACACGAAAATTAAGACTTCAATGTCCCATATTTAAAACCCTGCTATCAACTCCAAAAACAGAAACTGGGAGACCCGAACGAGAGCGCCTCTTTCCGCGCAAAAACCCGCGCTGCCATTTTAGGGGCAAAGGGAAACTCCCTCCATTGGGAGGGGTTAAGAGCCAAGGCAGCATTCAACTGGCGCCATGTTGGGAGGTCGCGGCGGGCCCAGGCCTCGAAGGAGACAGGTCACCATTCTACCGCGGCCTCTCAGAGGTCCCTGCCACCCCAAGAATCCAGACTCTACCCGACCGGAAAATAAGGGCGCGGTCACTGAAACAGGGCCGATTTCTCGAAAACCACCCCTCACCCCGGTCGCTAAAGACCGCCGAGAGCGCCCCTCAGCCCAAAAGGGAGCCAAACCTAGAGAAAGCTGGGATAATACGCGGGTCCGCAACGCCCCTGTACCTGCTCCGGCTTTCGGACGCCTGTCGTGCTCGTCTTCGGGAAGAGACTTCCGCTGCTGCTGCTGCTGCTGCCGCCGCCGCTTCTGTTGCTACTGTTAAGCCCCTAGGCCCAGGCCGCGGAACCGCCCAGCCCGAATATCGGGCTCCGAGGACGGCTAGGCCCGAGCGAATCTAAAAAAAACAATGGAATTAGAGAAGCCCACGCGGAAGAGCAGGACGGCGGCTTCGGCAGCTCAGGATCCACCCCTGCGACAGTGACGGCAATCTCCCCGAAATGGCGGCCGCTGCTTCCCTCTACTCACATTCACCAGCACACATACACACACACAAACACACGGGGCCTCACAGAGCCCTCAGCACGGGCTCTCGCGAGAAGCTGCCCCAAGCAGCAAATCGGAGAGGCCGAAGTATCGCGAGATCTAAGTGTGGCTCCAGTGTCTGTAGCCCAATCTCGCGCAATGATTGCGCCATAGACATTCCCATCCCCCATTCAGAGAGGCGCCTTTCACTCCCACTTCGCGTAAGCACCGAAATCTCGCGAGACAGAACGGGTCTCTAGGGCAAAGACAGTTGGTAGGCTACCTGTCAATCTTTCAGAGAACTCCTCGCTGAGTGGAGCTCCGCGGTCGCCTCCCCCTCGTGGCGCCTCTTCACGGCCATCTGATGATACCCCCAATACAGCCGACCGCCCCCGCTCCGGCCTCCCGGATGGCTGTCAAGGTCGCCATAAGGCAACCTAGTCATCATGGGGATAGGATAAAACGGCGATCTTCAGATTATCCGCTGAGGGTGGAGACGAAGTGGAAAAGTGTATCAGAAGGCCAGAAGAGACCTTTAGGGGTAGGGGGAGAGGGGGAGATAATAAAAATAGGTTTCCTAGTCATTTGGAGTCAATGGCGCGGTCTGCACTGTCGATCTTTGAAACAACCTTGGAAATAGTGGAGGAAAGCAAAGAAAAGGTGGAGAAGATAAGCTCTGCTTCCCATGGCATGGGATCAGCTTTGTGCCGCGAATTTAATCACCTCTTGTGTCAGGGTTGCTACCGTTCCTTCAAAAAAGTTCCCCTTCCTGAATATTACTGAAGAATTTGGGGGGAAAAAAAGACACCCCACTAAAAAAAGTCCCCCTACCCCCTGGGACCTGGCTCCTCTCCCCTGAAGTCTTCCAGATGCCTGGTAATTAGAGCATGAATTAGCCACTGTTCTTTGGCCAGTACTGTGAGAGGTTTCCTCCTAGATGGTGGAAAAAAATTGGAAAGAACTCCTCAAAGCAAAAAATCTTACCGTCTAATCCTAACAGTCTAATGATTGAGGGCAGAAAAGATTCGAAATGAGACGCCTTGATTAGTGTAGCTAGCTGCTTCAACACTGTGTGACCTTGGACAAGCAAATTAACCTCTCAGAGCAGATTTTTCATTTCCTGATTTAAAAGAGGACATATTTAGTAGCTAGTCTAAGCTACTTGAGCCTGAGGAAGGCAGGTAATGCTCACTACTGAATTTTTAGAGGTTAGCAGGGCATGTCTGGCCAAGTGGACCCTAAGTAAATTGATGAATGAAGGCTCAGTAGGGCTCTAGTGAAGATTAAACGATATAACGTCTGTAAAACGCCTGGCAAATATTTAATCTTCAAAAGAGCTAACTTCTTGCTAAACAAAATTATTTAGAGAAATATAGATGTTAAGTGGTTTTGCCTCTCAGGTTAACTTTACACACGGTTTAGGGTTTATCTTAGAGGATTATTAATAACAAGTTATTTCGTAGTTAGAATACCCTCTTAGTCCTTTTCCTGAAAATTCAGATCCTCTTTTTATTTTATTTCTGACAGAGTCTCGCTCTGGAGGCCTGGCGGAGTGGCTTATTCCTCTAATCCCAGCACTCTGGGAGGCCGGCGGGAGTGGACCGCCTGAGGTCAGGAGTTCAAGACCAGCCTGACCAACATGGCGAAACCCTGTCTCTACTAAAAATTTAAAAACTAGCCAGGCATGGTGGCAGGCGTCTGCAATCCCAGCTACTTGGGAGGCTGAGGCAGGAGAATCGCTTGAACCTGGGAGGCAGAGATTGTAGTGAGCTGAGATCATGCCATTGCACTCTAGCCTGGGTGACAAATCAAGACTCCATCTCAAAAAAAGAAAACACCATCACAGAAAATTGAAGCATAATATGTCAGAAAAAAAGCAAGCTAATTTCTGCTGTCTCTTCCTGCCCCCCGGTAATTCCAGTATTATGACTTCTTATTGTGCAAAATGAAAGCATGAAGGTGACACTTGGTTTTTCTCGTTTGTTTAGGAACATGACATGACAGAATTTGACCTTAATCTCTAGACTTCTTGTTTGGAAAGAGGATTTAAGCTCTAAGTCACTTGACGATTTAAGATCCATCAAATAGTTTTCTGCTCAAGGACCATCAGAGGCAATATGGCAACTTAGCAGATCACCAAAAAACACTGGAGAAATCAAGTTTCTGAAATGAGTGTTTTTTATGTTTAAAAGGAAATATCCCCAGGCATGGCGGCTCATGACCTCTAATCCTAGCACTTTGGGAGGTCAAGGCAGGAGGATTGCTTGAGTCCAGGAGTTTGAGACCAGCCTGGGCAATATAGCAAGACCCTGTCTCTACAAAAAATTTAAAAATTAGCCAGACGTGGTGATGCATGTCTGTAGTTCCAACTACTCAGGAGGCTGAGATGACAGGATAGTTTGAGCCCAGGAGTTCAAGACTGCAGTCAGCTAGAATCATGTGCCACTTCACCCGAGCCTGGGCAACAGAGCAAGATCCTATCTCTTAACACAAAAGAAAATATCATGAACATAATATGCTTTTCATTCACTTTACAAAACTTCACTAACTCTGGTTCATGAACTTTCTATGTAAATGAATTCCCCTTTCATCATTTTGCTCTCAAAGGATAGAGGAATAGAGCCTGAAATAGAACCAAAAAGGTAATGAATATACTTAGAGAATTAAACTGAAAACTAAATGCATTTTACCAATGTGGATTTTTAATTATTAAGGATACATTTTAAATGTATATGTTTATCAGATACATGTGGTTTTGTTTTGTTTTTTGTCCCCAAAAATCTACAGCAAGTAGAATTGTTTGGCTTTTTAATTGAGACAGGGTCTCACACTGTCCCACAGGCTGAAGTGCAGTGGCATCATCATAGCTTACTGTAACCTTGCAGTCCTGGGCTCAAGCAATCCTCCCAGCTCAGCCTCCCAAGTAGCTAGAAATACAGGTGCACATCACCATGCCCAGCTAAATTTAAAAAAAAAAATTGGGGGCTGAGTGTGGTAACTCACGCCTATAATCCCAGCACTTTGGGAGGCCCAGATGGACGGATCACCTGAGATTGGGAGTTCGCGACCAGCGTGACCAACATAGAGAAACCCCGTCTCTACTAAAAATACAAAATGAGCCAGGCATGGTGGCGCATGCCTATAATCCCATCTATTTGGGAGGCTGAGGCAGGAAAATCGCTTGAACCCAGGAGGCGGAGGTTGTGGTGAGCCGGGATCGCGCCATTGCACTCCAAGAAGAGCAAAACTCTATCTAAAAAAAAAAAATTTTTTTTTTTTGTAGAGATTGGGGCTTCAAATGTGATGTTTTGATAAAGGCATGTTATGTGTAATAATCAAATCAGAGTAATTGGGGTAATCCAGCACCTCAAGCATTTATCATTTCCATTTTTTTTTTTTTTTTTTTGAGACACAGTTTCACTCTTGTTGCCCAGGCTGGAGTACAATGGCGCGTTCTCGGCACTCTCTCTCTCTATATATATATGTATGTATATGTGTGTGTGTGCATGTGTGTGTGTGTATATATATATATATATGTTTTTTTTTTTGAGATGGAGTCTCGCTCTGTCGCCCAAGTTGGAGTGCAATGACACAATCAGGCTCGCTGCAACCTCCGCCTCCCAGGTTCAAGCAATTCTCCTGCCTCAACCTCCCGAGTAGCTGGGATTACAAGAGCACGCCACCACACCCAGCTAATTTTTTATATTTTTGGTAGAGACAGGATTTCATCATGTTGCCCAGGCTGTCGAACTCCTGACCGCAAGTGAATTGCCTGCCTCGGCCTCCCAAAGTGCTGGGATTACAGGCATGAGCCACCTCGCCCGGGCTTTTTCTTTCTTGAAACAGTCTCACTTTGTCACCCATGCTAGAGTGCAGTGGCACAATCACAGCTCACTGCAGCCTTGACCTTCTAAGCTCAAGAGATCCTCCCATCTCAGCCTCCTGAGTAGCTAGGACTACAGGCATGTGCCACCAGGCCCAGCTAATTTTAGTATTTTTTGTAGAGTTGGGTTTTTGCCATGTTGTCCAGGCTGGTCCCCAACTCCTGTCTCAAGGGATCCTCTCCTCTATGCCTCCCTAAGTGCTGGGATTACAGGCGTGAGCCGGCGTGCCTGGCCCTTTTTTTCCCCCCATATCACTAGGACAATGGGAAACTTAAGCCCATTTCATACAGATGTAATTAATTTTTTTTTTTTTGAGGCGGAGTCTCACACTGTCGCCCAGGCTGGAGTGCAGTGGCGCGATCTTGGCTCACTGCAAACTCCACCTCCCGGGTTCATGCTATTCTCCTGGCTCAGCCTCCTGAATAGCTGGGACTACAGGTGCCCACCACCGCGCCTGGCTAGTTTTTTGTATTTTTAGTAGAGACGGGGTTTCACTGTGTTGGCCAGGATGGGCTCGATCTCCTGACCTCGTGATCCGCCCGCCTTGGCCTCCCAAAGTGCAGGGATTACAGGCGTGAGCCACCGTGCCCGGCCCAGATGTAATTAATTTTAACACTCATGTGACCTTTGCCTGATTTAGGCAGATGAAATTGTATCTCTCCACCCAGATTCCTTCTGCACTTGATTATCTAATCAATCTCCTGACTAAATGAATTATTTTAAATACATGCTTGTCTATTGGCCACAGTGTCAAGGGTATTCTGGTGACATAGCCAAAGGTTTTAACTTAAATTTGTGGATCATGTTTTTTGAGATGGTCTTGCACTGTCTCCCAGGCTGCTTGGAGTGCAGAGACTTAGTTATGGTTTACATGGTTTACTGCAGGCTCAAACTCTTGGGCTTAGCTTCCCAAAGTGAATTATTAGGGTCTTTTTTTGTTTGTTTTGGTTTTTTTGAGACAGAGTCTTGCTCTGTTGCCCAGGCTATAATGCAACCTTGGCTCACTGCAACCTCCACCTCCTGGGTTCAAGCGATTCTCCTGCCTCAGCCTCCTAAAAAGCTGGGATTACGGGCACCTGCCACCATGCCCGGCTGATTTTTTTGTAGAGATGGGGTTTCACCATGTTGGCCAGGCTGGTTTCGAACTCCTGACCTCAGGTGATCCGCCCCCGCCCCCCTTGACCTCCCAAAAGGCTGGGATTATAGGCATGAGCCACCGTGCCCGGCCTGTTGTTTGTTTTTTTTTAGATGGAGTCACCCAAGCTGGAGTGCAGTGGCTTGATCTCAGCTCACTTCAATCTCCTCCTCCCAGGTCAAGTGATTCTCCTGCCTCAGCCTCCCAAAGCAGCTGGGACCATAGGTATGCACCACCATGCCTGGCTAATATTTATATTTTTAGTAGAGACAGGATTTCACCATGTTGACCAGGCTGATCTTGAACTCCTGACCGCAGGTGATCTGCCCATGTTGGCCTCCCAAAGTGCTGGGATTACAGGCGTGAGCCACTACACCCAGCCTGCTTTTTTGTTTGTGTTTTTGAAACAGTGTCACTCTGTCGCCCAGGCTGCAGTGCAGTGGCAAGATCTCAGCTCACTGCAACCTCCACCTCCCAGGTTCAAGCAATTCTCATGTATCAGCCTCCTGAGTAGCTTTCAACCAAGTGGATTTCAACCAAGTGGGCCCAGCTAATTTTTGTATTGTTAGTACATATGGGGGTTTCATCATGTCGACCCAGCTGGTCTCAAACTCCTGGCCTCAAGTGATCGGCCCTCCTTGGCCTCCTACAGTGCTGGGATTACAGGTGTGAGTCGCCGTGCCTAGCAGAGTGATTAGTTTTGAAGAAGAAATATAGGCTGGGCGCGGTGGCTCAAGCCTGTAATCCCAGCACTTTGGGAAGCCGAGGTGGGCAGATCACCTGAGGTAGGGAGTTTGAGACCAGCCTGACCAACATAGTGAAATCCTGTCTCTACCAAAAATACAAAAAATTAGCCGGGTGTGGTGGCGGGCAACTGTCATCCCAGCTACTCGGGAGGCTGAGGCAGGAGAATTGCTTGAACCTGGGAGGCAGAGGCTGCAGTGAGCCAAGATCACGCCGTTGCACTCCAGCTTGGGTGACAGTGGGAGACTCCGTCCCAAAAAAGAAATCTCAAAAAGAAATCTGTTGTTTTTTGTTTTTTTTTTGAGACGGAGTCTTGCTCTGTCATCCAGGCTGGAGTGCAGCGGCCAGATCTCAGCTCACTGCAAGCTCCGCTTCCCAGGTTCACGCCATTCTCCTGCCTCAGCCTCCCGAGTAGCTGGGACTACAGGCGCCCGCCACCTCGCCCGGCTAATTTTTTGTATTTTTTAGTAGAGACGGGGTTTTACTGTGTTAGCCAGGATGGTCTGGATCTCCTGACCTCGTGATCCGCCCGTCTCGGCCTCCCAAAGTGCTGGGATTATAGGCTTGAGCCACCGCGCCCAGCCAAGAAGAAATCTGTCAAGGGTACATCCCTGGCTACTTACTTGAGGGTGATATCACATTAACTTTGCTTGGGATCACTGTCAAATAATCCTGTCCTCAAACTCAAGATAATTTCGTTAGCTCCTATGTGAACCAGATTGGGAAGTAACTGATGCTTTCTGTCAAGAGTTTCATCTTTGGCCAAAAAAGTAAAATGTTCTGAACTCACCATAGTTATGGCAATGAAGAAGATTAAGGGGCACTTACAATAGCCAATGTGTCCATTCCATGGCCAAAAGGATTGCCCAAAATGCTACTTTAGATTGAAAATAAAAGCAAAAAGATTCAATACATGGTAACATAAAATGTAATTTACAACACTCATTTAGAGCTTATCAATGAAATATACTGTTTACTGATTCATTCAATAAGTGTTTATTTAGTACATTTGGTAGGTGAAATACTCATTAAGACAATTTGCAGCTGGGCACAGTGGCTTATGCCTGTAATCCCAGCACTTTGGGAGACCGAGGCAGGTGGATCACGAGGTCAGGCGTTCAAGACCAGCCTGGCCCACATAGTGAAAACCCATCTCTACTAAAAATGCAAAAAATTAGCTTGGCATGGTGGCACCTGTAATCCCAGCTACTTAGGAGACTAAATCACTTGAACCTCGGAGGCAGAGGTTGCAGTGAGCTAACATTGCATCACTGCACTCCAGCCCAGGTGACGGTGTGAGACTCCAACTCAAAAAAAAAAAAAAAAAGACAATTTGTGAGCACAAAACTAATCAAAAGGATAATCCTTTTTCCTTCAAGAGTTTCCAGTTTATTGAGAGCACCTGAAGGAACATAAAACCATATTCAAGATATACTGTTTTGCATTGTACTAATAAGATTTTGCATAAGCTCAATGCTTTAAACATCGAAAGTCAGGATCTCAGCCAGTCATGGTAGCTCACACCTATAATGCCACCACTTTGGGAGGCCAAGGTAGAGGATCACTTGAACCCAGGAGTTTGAGACCACCGTGGTCATCATAGCAAGACCCTGTCTGAGAAAAAAGATGGAGTCTGGCAGTGTCTCCCAGCAGGCATTGTTTAGTGGCATGATCATAGCTCATTGCAACCTCAAACACCTGGGCTCAAGAGATCATCCCACCTTAACCTACCAAGTAGCTAGGACTATAGGCATATGCCACTACACCTGGCTATTTTTTTTCTTTTTTTTGTCATAGAGACAGGATCTCTCTGTGTTGCCCAGTCTGGTTTTGAATTCCTGATCTGAAGCAATCCTCCCACCTCAGTCTCCCAAAATGCCGGGATTATAGGCGTGAGCCACCTAACCTGGCTAATAGTAGTAATAATAGCATATTTACATAGCACTTCACACATTATAAAGTTTTTTCTATATAAAATCCCATTTATTCCTCTAAATCAGTGTATTTCCTTTTTTTTTTTTTTTTTTTTGAGCCAGAGTTTCGCTCTTCCCCCAAGGCTGGAGTGCAGTGGTGCAATCTCCACTCACTGCAACCTCCTGGGTTCAAACAGTTCTTCTGCCTCAGCCTCCCAAATAGTTGGGATTACAGGCACATGCCATCATGCCTGGCTAATTTATGCATTTTTAGTAGAGACTGGGTTTCACCATGTTGGTCAGGCTGGTCTCGAACTCCTGGTCTCAGGTGATCCGCCTGCCTCGGCCTCTCAAAGTGCTGGGATTACAGGCATGAGCCACTGCTCCCAGACTTGTTTATTTCCTTGAATGAAATACATTGAAATGATCAGACTATAATGGAAGTGATCACGGAATCTGCTTCCGAAAGTAGCTGATTTATGTATTTTATTAGAGCAGTTAGGGAGATTTTTTTTCCAACATTTTATTACGAATATTCTCAAACAGAGTTTGAGAAAATAGTACAGATGCCCACCATCTATTTTACATTTAACATTTTTCAATGTTTGCTATATCACATATTCATCTATCCCTTTGTCCATTCATTCATCCAACTTAATTTTTGTATGCTTTTCAAAGCAAATTGCAGACATCAGTATACTTTATTTTTAAACGCTTACAGCATTGCATAATCTTAACTACAGTTTAATAGTGTTCACAATGTTTTCAAATGGCATAATATTTACATATGGCAAAATGCACAAATCTTAAATGTACCAATAGATTAGTTCTGACAAATGCTTACAAATCGGGTAATGTTCTGTTAACTTTATTAAGTAAAGAAATGTCAGACACAGGCACCGAGGGTCAGAGAAAGCAGTATATTTTGTCCCAAAATATCCTGATTTGACAACCTGAGAAATGGATAAACCATTGCAAATTAGGAGGCAGAGTATTGTTTAAAAACATCTGCTAACAGAAGCAAAAATAATACAATCGGGCACAGCATTGCAAAAGATTTAGGAATTAAGCAAATCTAGCAATAGAGAGGAAGATTCTGCTGACAAGGCATCACAGGATGGAGATATACCTTGAAAATGAAGGATGGCAAACAAAAGAAGCATCAACTCAACAGCGGTTTTGAATGAAAGGCATGTGATTTAATGATATGAGTGAATGACCTTGTACAATAAATAGTCCAGAAAGACACAACATCTCTGAAAGGATGTAGCTAATAGACTCATTCTTTTGGGGTCTGAAAAAATTAGGTTCTTAACAGTCATTTTCTGTGAGAGGTCTACAGACATACATCTTGCCCAAACATGTCTAAATAACCAGCTCCCTAGCCTATCTAGGTGGCAGTAAAATCTGAAATCTCAGCTACTCAGGAGGCTGAGGTGGGAGGACTTCTTGAGCCCCAGAATTCATGTACAGCCTGGGAAACACAGTGAGACTCCATCTCTAAAATAAGTGAAATAAATAACCAATTGCCGTCTCAATATATAAATGAAACATCAGAGTTGGAATATATGCATCATAGACATGAATTATATGCTATTGTTGTAAAAGAAGCAAGGGATGCCAGGCTTTGGGAGGCCGAGGTGGGCAGATCACGAGGTCAGGAGTTCGAGACCAGCCTGACCAACATGGTGAAACCCCGTCTCTACTAAAAATACAAAAATTAGCCAGGCGAGGTGGTGCGCACCTGTAATCCCAGCTACTCGGGAAGCTGAGGCAGGAGAACTGCTTGAACCCAAGAGGCGGAGGTTGCAGTAGGTGGAGATTGCGCCACTCCACTCTAGACTGGGCAACAGAGTGAGACTCCATCTCAAAACAAACAAACACAAAAAACCAACATGGGATTTTGGTAAGAATGTGGATAAATTGGAACCCTTATAATTTAGTGGTATCGATGTTTACATATTAATGATGTAGCTGCTATAGAGAACAGTTTTGGCAGTTACTCAAAAAGTTAAACATACAGTTACCCTACGACCCAGCAAATACACTCCTAGGCATAACAAAATAATTTAAAACAGACATTCGGCTGGGCGCAGTGGTTCACACCTGTAATCCCAGCACTTTGGGAGGCTGAGGCGGGCAGATCACTTGAGAGGAGTTCGAGACCAGCCTGATCAACATGGTGAAACCCTGTCTCTACCAAAAATACAAAAATTAGCCAGGCATGGTGGCACCTATAATCCCAGCTACTTCAGAGGCTGAAGTGGGAGGATCACTTAAACCTAGGAGGTGGAGGTTGCAGTGAGCCAAGATGACACCACTGCACTCCAGCCTGGGAGACAGAGCAAGACTCCATCTCAAAACAAAAAAACAGACAGTCAAATAATTACTCATACACAAGTGTTCATAGCCGCATTGCTCACCATAGCCAAAAAATGAAAACAACCCAAATGCCTATCAACTGATGAATGGATAAACAAAATGTAGTATATTCAGACAATGGAATATTATTCTGCCATAAAAACGAAATACTGATACATGCTATAATGTAGATGAACCTTGAAAACGCTGTGCTAAGTGAAAGAAGCCATACACAAAAGGTCACATATTGTATGAAACCATTTATATGAAACATCCAGAATAGATAAATCCATAGAGACAGAAATCAGATTGGTGGGCCGAGTGCAGTGGCTCATGCCTGTAATCCCAGCACTCTGGGGGGCTGAGGTGGGCAGAGGACGAGGTCAGGAGATCGAGACTAGCCTGGTTAACACGGTGAAATCCCATCCCTTCTAAAATTACAAAAAATTAGTCAGGCGTGGTGGCAGGTGCCTGTAATCCCAGCTACTCAGGAGGCTGAGGCAGGAGGATCGCTTGAACCCAGGAGGGGGAGGTTACAGTGAGCCAATGTAGTGCAACTGCACTCCAGCCTGGGTGACAGAGGGAGACTCCGTCTCAAAAAAAAAAGAGAAAGAAATAAACCAGATTGATATTTGCCAGAAGCTGGGAGGAAGGAGGAATGTGGGGTGACTACTTAATGGCTATAAGGTTTCCTGTTGGGGTAACAAGAATTTACCAGAACTAGATCCACCTAGTTAAGAGTTGCAGGTAGTAGTAGCGTTGGACGCTCTGGATCGAGTTGTAAAGCCCAAAATGAAAACAGCCAAGAGATTCCTTGAGAAAAGAGAACCAAAACTCAATGAAAATATTAAAAATGCCATGCTGATTAAAGGAGGAAATGCAAATGTAACAGTGACACAAGTACTTAAAGATGTGTGTGCACTGAAAAAACCATACGGTGTACTGTATAAAAAGAAAAATATTAAAAGACCTTTTGAGGATCAGACATCACTGGAATTCTTTTCAAATAAGTCAGATTGTTCTTTATTCATGTTTGGCTCCTGTAATAAGAAGCAGCCAGGCCGGACGCGGTGGCTCATGCCTATAATCCCAGCACTTTGGGAGGCTGAGGCAGGCGGATCACAAGGTCAGGAGATAGAGACCCTCCTGGCTAACATGGTGAAACCCGATCTCTACTAAAAATACAAAAAAATTAGCCGGGCGTGGTGGCAGGCGCCTGTAGTCCCAGTTACTCAGGAGGCTGAGGCAGGAGAATGGCATGAACCCGGGAGGCAGAGCTGGCAGTAAGCTCAGATAGCGTCACTGCACTCCAGCCGGGGTGACAGAGCGAGACTCCGTTTCAAAAAAGAAAAAAAAGAAGCAGCCATATAATCCATATAATCTAGTAATAGGTCGTATGTATGACCACCAGGTGCTGGATGTGATTGAATTAGGTATTGAGAATTTTGTCTCTCTAAAATACATTAAGAATGGCCGGGCGCGGTGGCTCAAGCCTGTAATCCCAGCACTTTGGGAGGCTGAGACGGGCAGATCACGAGGTCAGGAGATCGAGACCATCCTGGCTAACACGGTGAAACCCCGTCTCTACTAAAAAATACAAAAAAACTAGCCGGGCATGGTGGCAGGCGCCTGTAGTCCCAGCTACTCAGGAGGCTGATGCAGGAGAATGGCGTCAACCCGGGAGGCAGAGCTTGCAGTGAGCTGAGATCCAGCCACTGCACTCCAGCCCAGGCGACAGAGCGAGACTCCATCTCAAAGTAAATAAATAAATAAATAAATAAACAAACAAATAAATAAATAAAAATACATTAAGAACAGTAAATGTCCTGAAGGAACAAAACTCATGCTAATATTTGCTGGTGATTATTTCAATGTAACAGAAGATTATAGAAGACTAAAAAGTCTTCTTGTTGATTTCTTCAGAGGCCCGAGGGTATCAAATATCTGCCTGGCTGGATTAGAGTATGTTCTGCACTTCACTGCACTGAATGGGAAGATTTACTTTCGAAGCTATAAGTTGCTGTTGAAGAAATCTGGTTGCAGAACACCACAGATTGAATTGGAAGAGATGGGACCCTCATTAGATCTGGTTCTGAGGAGGACACACCTGGCATCGGATGACTTTTATAAATTATCTATGAAAATGCCAAAACCTCCCAAGCCAAAGAAGAAGAAAACTATCTCCAATGATACTTTTGGTACAACTTATGGAAGGATTCATACGTAGAAGCAAGACCTAAGCAAACTACAGACCAGGAAAATGAAGGGGTTGAAGAAGCGACCTGCAGAAAGGATAACAGAAGACCAGGAGAAAAAGTCAAAAAGAATTTAAAAGAAATGATGGGGGAAAAAAAAAAAGAATTTACCAGAACTAAACATTGGAGAAGGTTGAACAACACTGTGGAAGTAAATGCCAAGAATTGAACACTTTAATATGATTAATGGTTCACTTTATTTTACGTGAATCTTATCTCAATAAAAATAGAATAAACTGGGTGCAGTAGTTCATGCCTGTAATCCCAGTACTTTGGGAGGCCAAGGCGGGAAGATTGCTTGAGATTAGGAGTTCTCAAGACCAGCCTGAGCAACAGAGAGGAACCCTATCTTCTATCCGTTGTTGTTGTGGTTGTTCTTGTTGTTGTTGTTGTTTTGAGACAAGGGTCTTGCTCTGTCACCCAGTCTAGAGTGTAGTGGCGTGGTGTGATTCATCTCACCACAACTCTGCCTCCTGGGTACAAGTGATCCTCCCAGGAGTGGCTGGGATAACAGGTGTATGCCACCATGCCCAGCTAATCTTCATATCTTTTTTGGTAGAGATAGGGTTTTTCTGTGTTTTCAAGGCTGGTCTCAAACTCTGGGCTCAAACAACCTGCTTACCTTGGCCTCCTAAAGTGCTAGGATTACAGGGGTAAGCCACCGCACCTGGCCTTGACCCTATCTTAAAAAAAAAAAAAAAAAAAAAAAGGCCAGGCGCGGTGGCTCAAGCCTGTAATCCCAGCATTTTGGGAGGCCGAGACAGGCGGATCACGAGGTCAGGAGATCGAGACCATCCTGGCTAACACGGTGAAACCCCGTCTCTACTAAAAAATACAAAAAAAAAAAAAAATAGCTGGGCGAGGCGGCGGGCGCCTGTAGTCCCAGCTAATCGGGAGGCTGAGGCAAGAGAATGGCGTAAACCCAGGAGGCAGAGCTTGCAGTGAGCTGAGATCCGGCCAGTGCACTCCAGCCTGGGCGACAGAGTGAGACTCCATCTCAAAAAAAACAAAAAACAAAAAACTAGCAGGGCATGGTGGGCATGCACCTGTAGTCCCAGCTACATAGGAGGATGAAGTGGGAGGACTGCTTGAACCCAAAAGTTTGAGGTGTCAGTGAGCTATGATGGCACTGCTGCACTCCATCCTGGGTAGCAGATTAAGAACCTGTCTCTTAATGAAAAAAAGGAAAGAGATTTTAGAAAAAGAAAAAAAACAAGGGACCTTCTCAGAACCTCTAGAATCAAGAGCAAGATGCTGCATGATCAATGAAATGAAAACTCTCGGCCAGGCGCGGTAGCTCACACCTGTCATCCAAACACTTGGGGAGGCAGAGGTGGGCAGATCATGAGGTCAGGAGTTTGAGACCAGCCTGGCCGGTATGGTGAAACCCCGTCTCTACTAAAAATACAAAAATTAGCCAAGCGTGGTGGCACATACTCGTAGTCCTAGCTACTCGTGAGGCTGAGACAAGAGAATCCCTTGAACCCTAGAGGCAGAGGTCGCAGTGAGCTGAGATCATGCCACTGCACTCCAGCCTAGGTGACAGAGCAAGACTCCGTCTCAAACACTCAAATCCTTGCTTTCTTCCTTTTTTTTTTTTTGAGATGGAGCCTTGCTTTGTCACCCAAGCTGGACTGCAGTGGAGTGCTCTCGGCTCACTGCAACCCCTGCATTCTGGGCTCAAGCTGTTCTTCTGCCTTAGCATCCAGAGTAGCTGGGATTACAGGCACGTGTCACCACGCCCAGCTAATTGCTTTCTATTTCTATTTATTTATTTATTTATTTTTTGAGACAGAGTCTTGCTGTGCCGCCCAGGCTGGAGTGCAGTGGTGCGATCTCCGCTCACTGCAAGCTCCGCCTCCCAGGTTCATGCCATTGTCCCAGCTCAGCCTCCTGAGTAGCTGGGATTACAGGCGCCTGCCACCTCCCCAGCTAATTTTTTGTATTTTTCATAGAGACGGGGTTTCACCGTGTTAGCCAGGATGGTCTTGATTTTCTGACCTGGTGATCCGCCCACCTTGGCCTCCCAAAGTGCTAGGACTACAGGCGTGAGCCACAGCGCCTGGCCTGTTTTCTATTTTTAGTAAAGACAGGTTTCACCATGTTGGCCAGGCTGGTCTCGAACTCCTGACCTCAAGTGATCCACCCACCTCGGCCTCCCAAAGTGCTGGGATTACAGGCATGAGCCACTGTGCCCGGCCAAATCCCTGCTTTCAAATACCCACCTCTTCTCATGTCAAGGCTACATTCTGCACTTGCAGAATATTGAAGTAATTCCACATATATATGTATATACATATAAATGAATATATGTATATTTACTACATATATATTATATATGTGTGTGTATGTGTATATATATATTTTTTATTTTTTTTAATTGAGACAGAGTGTCAATCTGTCGCCCAGGCTGGAGTGCAGTGGCGCGATCTCAGCTCACTACAACCTCCACCTCCTGGGTTCAAGCAATTCTCTGCCTCAGTCTCCTGAGTAGCTGAGATTACAAACCACTGCCACCACGCCCAGCTGATTTTTTTTGTATTTTTAGTAGAAACGGGGTTTCACCATCTTGGCCAGCCTGGTCTTCAATGCCTGACCTCGTGATCCACCTGCCTCCACCTCCCAAAGTGCTGGGATTACAGGCATGAGCCACCGTGCCCAGCCATGTATTCTATATTTATGTATGTGGCAGTCTACTATGTGGCAGTCACTAAACTGGGCACTGGTAAAACAAACAATGGAGTGCAAAAACCGTCACGGCCCCTGCCCTCCTGGAGCTTACAAACCTTGTTGGAAGAGGCAGGCGTTGATCAAAAGACTATATAAATAGGGCCAAGCGCAGTGGCTCAGGCCTGTAATCCCAACACTTTGGAAGGATGAGCCGGCTGGATCACCTGAGGTCAGGAGTTCAAGACCAGCCTGGTCAACATGGCAAAAACCTGTCTCCACTAAAAATACAAAAAAATTAGCTGAGCATGGTGACACATGCCTATATTCCCAGCTACTCAAGAAGCTGAGGAAGGAGAATCCCTTGAATCCACGTGGTGGAGGTTGCAGTGAACCGAGATTACATCACTGCACTCCAGCCTTGTAGACAGAGTGACGCAAAAAATAAATAAATAAACAAATAAAGGCCATATAAATAAATGAAGATGCACAACTGTGACAATTGCTATAAGAAAGATTTATGGTGCTATAAGAGCAAATGAGAGGAAGATTCGGGCCAAGCTGGCTCACACCAGTAATCTCAGCACTTCGGGAGGCTTGGATGGGCTGATCTCAAAAAAACAAACAAACAAAAAAGAGTAAGATTTGAGGAGCAGTGTATAACAGGTAAAGAATATTCCTGACAAGTAATAGACTGTGCAATGGCCTTGTAGCAGAATGAAGCATGGTGTCTTTAAGGACTACAGGAAGACCATGTGGCTATAGCAAAGATGCTTAGGAACAGCCCAACCATGTAATACCTTCTAAGCCAGGGAAGATGAGTCTGGTTTGTTGTTGTTGTTTTTAGACGGAGTCTCACTCTGTCGCCCTGGCTGGAGTGCAGTGGTTAGATCTCTACTCACTGCAACATTTGCCCCCTGGGTTCAAGTGATTCTCCTGCCTCAGCCCCCCAGGTAGTTGGGATTTCAGGCACACCACCACACCCAGCTAATTTTTGTATTTTTAGTAGAAACGGGGTTTTACTATATTGGTCAGGCTGGTCTCCAACTCCTGACCTCGCAATCCCCCTGCCTCAGCCTCCCAAGGTGTTGGGATTACAGGCATGAGCCACCGCGCCTGGCCTAATTTTTATTTTTATAGAGATGGGGCCTCACTTTGTTGCCCAGCCTGGTCTTGAACTCCTGGGCTCAAGCTATCCTCCCACCTTGGCCTCCCAAAGTGCTGAGATTACAGATATAAACCTCCATGCCCAGCAGTTTTTTCAACACTTACAGAACTAGTCTCATGGCCTCTTCTTCAGAGATACCAGCACCTGGCTGCCCAATGCCCCATACTCACAAGTCTGGTTTCTACCCCTTGGGGTTCTTCCCCTGAGTTCAGAGACACGAGCACTTGTCAATCAATACCTCCTCCTCAGAGGTCTGAGTGTGGGCTGTGTTTGACCCTTCCCCTTCTAAATGTCTATGTTTTAATAACTCCAACCTCTTCCTTTTGTTCCCTCAGCCCTAGGGATGGTAGCTGTTCCTACAGTTACTACCACCATGGTACTTTAGGTTTCACCTTTTACTTCTTCAGTTACTCAGTTAACAACCCACTATGTTACACTGTCTCTGTCCAAATGCCATGTGATTTCTACATCCTTACAGGACCTTGACTAATATATAAGGATTGTTATTTACTCTTCATGGTCCAGTTCAAATGCTACCTTCTAATGTGTCTTTTCCATTATCCTCAGTTAAAATTATCCATCCAGTTAATTCATAATGTCTTTCTTGAAAAGCCAATAGAGGTTTGTTTTTATAATGACATGCCCAGTCACAATCATATGCCTACTCACATCTCTTTGTTGTCTTACAGTTATACTGAAACTTCCTTACTCAAATTAACTCTGATCCAAAAAAATTGCCTACCAATTATAATAGAGAAAAGTAGGTATAGAACAAGAAGGAACAAACATGGGTTCTAATCCATTCAATTACATATTGTACTTCTGCACAATTTACTTAAACTCTCAGTTAAATTTGTTTTTCTAGCCTCACAGATCACTCTGAGGATTAAGTAGAATAAATGTTGAAAGGATTAAGTAAGATAATATGTGTGAAGCATTTGCCACAGTGCCTGTCTAGTGCCCCAAGTATTCAATAAATATAAACTATTGGCCGGATGCAGTGGCTCATGCCTGTAATCCCAGCACTTTGGGAGGCTGAGATGGGTAGATCACAAAGTCAGGCATTCCAGACCAGCCTGGCCAACATGGTGAAACCCCTTCCCTACTAAAAATACAAAAATTAGCTGAGCGTGGTCGCATTGTAATCCCGGCTACTAGGGAGGCTGAGACAGGAGAATCACTTGAACCCGGGAGGCGGAGGTTGCAGTGAGCTGAGATCATGCCACTGCACTTCAGCCTGGATGACAGAGGGAGACTCTGTCTCAAAAATAAACAAATAAATAAACAAACTATTATTTTTGCTATTAGTTTACAATTTATCCAGTAATGTGTACCAAGAAAGCACTTTTTTTTTTTTTTTTTTTTAGGACAGCTAAAGCCTTTTTTTTTTTTTTTTTGTGACGGAGTCTTACTCCATCACCCAGGTTGGGGTGCAGTTGCACGATCTCTGCTCACTGCAACCTCCGCCTCCTTGATTCAAGCGATTCTCTTGCCTCTCCTCCTGAGTAGCTGGGACTACAGGTGCGTGCCACCATGCAGGCTAATATTTGTATTTTTAGTAGAGACAGGGTTTCACTGTGTTGGCCAGCCTGGTCTCAAATTCCTGACTTCAGGTGATCCACTTGCCTTGGCCTCCTGAAGTGTTGGGATTACAGGCGTGAACCACCACACCCGGCCAATAACATACTTTTTAAAAATAAGAAAGTGCCGGCCAGGTGCAGTGGCTCACGCCTGTAATCCCAGCACTTTGCGAGGCTGAGACAGGCAAATTTCCTGAGCTCAGGAGTTTGAGACCACTATGCACAACATAGTGAAACCCCATCTCTACTAAAAATACAAAAGTTAGCCGGGTGTGGTGGCACACCCCTGTAATCCCATCTACTCGGGAGGCTGAGGCAGGAGAAATCACTTAAAACCAGAGGTAGAGGTTGCAGTGAGTGGCGATTGTGCCACTGCACTCCAGCCTGGGCAACAGAGTGAGACTCCATCTCAAAAAAAAAAATTAAAAGTAAAAATTAGCCAGGCATAGTGGTTCACACCTATAGTCACAGCTACTCTGGTGACTAAGGAAGGAGAATTACATAAGCCCAGGTGGTTCAGATTACAGTGAGCTATGATGGCTCCACTGCACTCTAGCCTGGGCAACAGAGCAAGAGTAATAATAAAATAAATTTCAGGCCCATAATCTTAGCATCATGCCACTGCACTCCAGCCTGGCGACAGAGTGAGACTCTGTCTCAAAATAAATAAATAAATAAATAAATACATAAATAAATAAATAAAATTAAAAAATAAAATAAAATAAAGTTGTAGGGATACCTTTATTTATTTATTTATTTCCTGAGATGGAGTCTTGCTCTGTTGCCTAGGCTGGAGTGCCGTGGCACAATCTTGGCTCACCGCAACCTCCACCTCCCAGTTTCAAGTGATTCTCCTGCCTCAGCTTCCTGAGTAGCTGAGACTCCAGGCTCATGCCACCACACCCAGCTAATTTTTGCCTTTTTTTTTTTTTTTGAGACGGAGTCTCTCTCTGTCGCCCAGGCTGGAGTGCAGTAGCCGGATCTCAGTTCACTGCCAGCTCTGCCTCCCAGGTTTACGCCATTCTCCCGCCTCAGCCTCCCGAGTAGCTGGGACTACAGGCGCCCGCCACCTCGCCTGGCTAGTTTTTTGTATTTTTTAGTAGAGACGGGGTTTCACCATGTTAGCCAGGATGGTCTCGATCTCCTGACCTCGTGATCCGCCCGTCTCGGCCTCCCAAAGTGCTGGGATTACAGGCTTGAGCCACCGCACCCGGCCAATTTTTGCATTTTTATTTTATTTATTTATTATTTATTTATTTATTTATTGAGATGGAGTCTGGCTCTGTCGCGCAGGCTGGAGTGCAGTGGGGTGATCTCCGCTTACTGCAACCTTTTCCTCACGGGTTTTAGCGATTCTCCTGACTCAGCCTCCTGAATAGCTGGGATTACAGGTGCGTGCCACCATGACTGGCTAATTTTTTGCATTTTTAGTAGAGATGGGATTTCACCATGTTAGCCAGGATGGTCTCGATCTCCTAACCTCATGATCCACCTGCCTCAGCCTCCCAAAGTGCTGGGATTACAAGCGTGAGCCACCGCTCCTGGCCCAAGACCCTATCTCTTAAAACAAACAAACAAAAAAATAAAGAAATAGGGCAACCCCCTCAGGCCCCCTTCCACACTGTAGAAGCTTTGTTCTTTCGCTCTTCGTAATAAATCTTGCTGCAAGAAAAGAAAGAGAGAGAGAGAGAGAGAGAGAGACAGAAAGAACGAACGAACTAACGAAAGAAAGAAAGAAAATAAAGTAGGCCAATTAATAATCCTACAATGGCCTCTAAGAGTTCAAGTGAAAGAAAGTGTTAACATCTCTCTCACTTTTTATTTTGTCTTTTTTTTTTTTTTCCTTTTTTTTTGTGGAGAACGGGGTCTCGCTATATTACCCAGGCAGGTCTCGAACTCCCGGGCTCAAGCTATCTTTCCGCCTCTGCCTCCCTGAGAGTTGGGATTACAGGCGTGAGCCACCGCGCCCGGCAACATCTCTCTCACTTTAAATCAAAAGCTGTAAGTGATTAAGCTTAGTGAGGAAGTCATGCTGAAAGCTGAGATATGCCTAAAGGTAGGCCTCTTCTTATGAACACAAAGGAGAAGTTCTTGAAGGAAATTAAATGTACTACTTCAGTAAACACACAAATTATAAGAAAGTGAAACAGACTTATTGCTGATATGGAGAAAGTTTGGTCTAGATAGAAAATCAAAACGGCCAGAGCATTTCCTAAACCAAAGCCTAAACCAGAGCATGTCCCTAACTCTCTGTAATTCTATGAAGACTGAGAGAGGAGAGGAAGATGGAGGAGAAAAGTTTGAAGCTAGCAGAGGTTGATTTATGAGGCTCAAGGAAATAAGCCATCTTCATAATATAAAAGTGCAGTAATCTCAACACTTTGGGAGGCCAAGGTGGGTGGATCATTTGAGGTCAGGAGTTTGAGACCAGCCTGGCCAACATGGTGAAACTCGTCTCTACTAAAAATACAAAAATTAGCCAGGCATGGAAGCAGGCACCTGTAATCTCAGCTACTCGGGAGGCTGAGGCAGGAGAATTGTTTGAACTTGAGAGGAGGAAGTTGCAGTGAGCCAAGATCATTGCCACAGAACTCCAGCCTGGGCGACAGAGCAAGACTGCAACTCAAAACAAAGCAAAACAAAACAAAAAAGAATTATGCTGAGTCTTCTCTGCCTGTGTTCTATAAATGGAAAAACAAAGCCTGGATGATAGCACATCTGTTTACAACATAGTTTATTGAATACTTCAAGCTCACTGTTGAGACCTACTGCTCAGGAAAAAAAAAAAAAAAAAAAAATTCCTCTCTAAATATTACAGCTCATTGACAATGCACCTGGTCACCCAAAAGCTCTCAGGGAGATATACAAGATATACATGGCTGCTGAAACAACATTCATTCTGCAGCCCATGAATGAAGGAATAATTTTGACTTCCATGTCTTTATTTTTATTTTTTAAATTTTAAATTTTTTATTTTTCTTTATTTCTATTTATTTATTTATTGATTTTTGAGAAATAATCTCACTCTGTTGCCCAGGCTAGAGTGCAGTGGCTCGATCTTGCTCACTGATCTCCGCCTCCTGGGTTCAAGCGATTCTCCTGTCTTGGCCTCCTGAGTAGCTGGGATTGCAGGCACTCACCACCATGCCCAGCTAATTTTTGTATTTCTTTTTTTTTTTTTGAGACGGAGTCTTGCTCTGTCGCCCGGCCTGGAGTGCAGTGGCTGGATCTCAGCTCACTGCAAGCTCCGCCTCCCGGGTTTACGCCATTCTCCTGCCTCAGCCTCCCAAGTAGCTGGGACTACAGGCGCCGGTCACCTCGCCCGGCTAGCTTTTTGTCTTTTTTAGTAGAGACGGGGTTTCACCGTGTTAGCCAGGATGGTCTCGAACTCCTGACCTCGTGATTCGCCCGTCTCGGCCTCCCAAAGTGCTGGGATTACAGGCTTGAGCCACCGCGCCCGGCCATTTTTGTATTTCTTTAGGA
Source organism: Trachypithecus francoisi (assembly GCF_009764315.1). Lineage (NCBI taxonomy): Eukaryota > Metazoa > Chordata > Mammalia > Primates > Cercopithecidae > Trachypithecus > Trachypithecus francoisi. The sequence continues at coordinate 31,292,384 of NW_022681467.1, forward strand.
GAGATGGAAATTCACCGTGTTGGTCAGGCTGGTCTCAAACTCCTGACCTCAAGTGATCTGACTACCTCAGCCTCAATAAAGTGCTGGGATTACAGGTGTGAGTCACTATACCTGGCCTTTAGGTTTTATTCCTTTTTTTTTTTTTTTTTGAGACGGAGTCTTGCTCTGCCGCCCAGGCTGGAGTGCAGTGGCCGGATCTCTGCTCACTGCAAACTCCACCTCCCGGTTCACGCCATTCTCCTGCCTCAGCCTCCCGAGTAGCTGGGACTACAGGCGCCCGCCACCTCGCCCGGCTAGTTTTTTTGTATTTTTAGTAGAGACGGGGTTTCACTGTGTTAGCCAGGATGGTCTTGATCTCCTGACCTCGTGATCCGCCCGTCTCGGCCTCCCAAAGTGCTGGGATTACAGGCTTGAGCCACCGCGCCCGGCCTAGGTTTTATTCCTTAGAGATTTTTATATAGAGATCGGGTCCCACTATGTTGTTTAGGCTTGTCTGGAACACCTGGGCTGAAGCGATTCTCCTGCTTTAGCCGCCCAAAATGTGAGCCACCATGCCCAGCCTGACTTTCAAATATTATTATTATTATTATTATTATTATTATTTTATTTATTTATTTTTTTTTGAGACGGAGTCTTGCTCTGTCGCCAGGGCTGGAGTGCAGTGGCCGGATCTCAGCTCACTGCAAGCTCCGCCTCCCGGGTTGACGCCATTCTCCTGCCTCAGCCTCCCGAGTAGCTGGGACTACAGGCGCCCACCACCTCGCCCGGCTAGTTTTTTGTATTTTTAGTAGAGACAGGGTTTCACCGTGTTAGCCAGGATGGTCTATGATCTCCTGACCTCCTGATCCGCCCGTCTTGGCCTCCCAAAGTGCTGGGATTACAGGCTTGAGCCACCGCGCCTGGCCCAAATCTTATTATTTAAGAAATACTTGGCTGGGGCCAGGCCTGGTGGATCACGCCTGTAATCCCAGTACTTTGGGAGGCAGAGGCAGGTGAATCACCTGAGATCAGGAGTTCAAGACCAGGCTGGCCAACATGGTAAAACGTCTCTAGTAAAAATACAAAAATTAGTTGGGCGTGGTGGTGGGCGACTGTAATACCAGCTACTCAGTAGGCTAGGCAGAATTGTTTGAACCTGGGAGAAGGAGGTTGCAGTGAGCCAAGATCATGCCACTGCACTCCAGCCTGGGCAACAAGATCAAAATTCCATCAAAAAGGCTGGATGCGGTGGCTCAAGCCTGTAATCCCAGCACTTTGGGAGGCCGAGATGGGCGGATCACGAGGTCAGGAGATCGAGACCATCCTGGCTAACATGGTGAAACCCCGTCTCTACTAAAAATACAAAAACTAGCCGGGCGAGGTGGCTGGCGCCTGTAGTCCCAGCTACTTGGGAGGCTGAGGCAGGAGAAAGGTGTGAACCCAGGAGGCGGAGCTTGCAGTGAGCCGAGATCACGCCACTGCACTCCAGCCTGGGCCACAGAGCAAGACTCCAACTCAAAAAAAAAAAAAAAATTAGGTGGGAGTCATCACATACACCTGTTAATCCCACCTACTCAGGATGCTGAGGCAAGACAATCGCTTGAACCCGGGAGGTGGAGAATGCGGTGAGCCGAGGTCACCCCATTGCACTCTAGTATGCAGCAATGCAGCATGGGCATGGGCAACAAGAGCGAGACTCTGACTCTTTTATTTAATTTAATTTAATTTAATTTATTTTATTTTTTTGAGACAGATCTCGTTCTGTCACCCAGGCTGGAGTGGTGTGATCTCGGCTCACTGCAACCTCCGCCTCCCAGGTTCACGCCATTCTCCTGCCTCAGCCTCCCAAGTAGCTGGGACTACAGGCGCTTGCCACCACGCTGGGCAAAGTTTTTTGTATTTTTAGTAGAGACGGGGTTTCACCGTGTTAACCAGGATGGTCTCAATATCCTGACCTCGTGATCTGCCCAACTCAGCCTTGCAAAGTGCTAGAATTACAGGCATGAGCCACTGAGCCTGGCCAAGACTCCAAAAGAAAAGAGAAGAGAAGAGAAATATCTTTTGCCTGAGCCCAGGGGCTCACACTGGTAATCCAAGCACTTTAGGAGGCCAAAGTGGGAGCATCATTTGAGGCAAGGAGTATTTATTTATTTATTTATTTGAGAAGGGGTCTGGCTGTGCTGCCCAGGCTGGAGTGCAGGGGAGCAATCTCAGCTCACTCCAACCTCCGCCCCCTGGATTCAAGCGATTCTCCTGCCTCAGTCTCCCAAGTAGCTGGGACTACAGGCACACACCACCACGCCGAGTTAATTTTTGTATTATTGGTAGAGATGAGGTTTCACCATGTTGGCCAGGCTGGTCCCGAACTCCTGACCTCGTGATCCACCTGCCTCGGCCTCCCAAAGTGCTGGGATTACAGGCATGAGCCACTGCACCTGGCCAATTTTTTATTTTTATTTTTTTTTTTGAGATGGAGTTTTGTTCTTGTGGTACAGGCTGGAGTGCAGTGAAACAATCTGGGCTCACTGTAACCTCTGCCTCCCGGGTTCTATTGATTCTCCTGTGCAGCCTCCCAAGTAGCTGGGATTACAGGCGTCCACCACTATGCCGGGCTAATTTTTGTATTTTTAGTAGAGACGGGGTTTCACCATGTTGGCCAGGCTGGTCTTGAACTCCTGACCTGAGGTAATCTGCCCGCCTTGGCCTCCCAAAATGCTGGGATTACATGCATGAGCCACCATGCCCAGCCAAAATATATTTTTGTAATTATTTAGGTATGGCAGAATGCACCTGTAGTCCCGGCTACTCAGGAAGCTGAGGTGGGAGGATCTCTTGAGCCCCGGAGGTAGATGCTGCAGTGAGCCATGATCATTCCACTGTACTCCAGCCCCAGTGATAGAGACTGTGTCTCAAAAGAGGGGAGGGGAGGGAAGGGTTTTCAAAAGGCTTTAGCTGCGCTAAGCCCTAGATAGTGATTTCTCTGATGGATCTAGGCAAAGTAAATTGAAAACCTTCTGGAAATAATTCACCGTTCTGTTTGCCTTTGAGAACATTTATGATTCATGATAGTGGCCCATGTTTGTAATCCCAACACTTTGGAAAGCAGAGGCGGCAAGATCATTTGAGCACAGGAGATTGAGACCAGCTTGGGTAACACAGTGAGAGCCCCATCTCGACAGTAAACTTAAAAAAAAAAATTAGCTGGGTGTGGAAGCACACACCTTTCAGTCCCAGCTACTTGGTGGGGGTGCTGACTTGGGAGGATGGCTTGAGCCTGGGAAGTTGAGGCTACAGTAAGCCATGTTTGTACCACTGCACTCCATCTGGGTGACAGAGTGAGACTCTGTCTCAATAAAGAAAATAAATAATAATAGAATCTATTTTACAAAATTGTGGCAGAAGTCAAATGAGTTAATACAAGAAAAGCACATAAATCAAAGGCTGACAGTGTTTTATTATATGTATTTTAATTGTATTTATATATTGTGTATACTTCGTACTTTTCTTCATATTCTACAAATATTATTACCAATTATTTTTGCTACATATTCCAGTGTTTGTACTGATTGAAATAGGCCTATCAAGTTCATTGCAGAATTGTTTGATCAATCAACAGAATACCTAGTTTGTTGGTTATGGTTTTCTGATAATCAAGAGGTATAAAATTTTGGCAAACATTTTTCTTTTTCTTTTTTGAGACAGGGTCTGGCCTTGTCACTTAGGCTGAAGTGCAGTAGTGTGTTCACAGCTCACTGCAGCCTCAACCTCCTGGGCTCAAGTGATCCTTTTACCTCCTCCTCCCAAGTAGCTAGGACCACAAGTATACAGCACCATTCCTGGCTAATATTTTTATTTTTAATAGAAATGGGGTCTCACTATGTTGCCGAGGCTCAAACTCCTGGGCTCAAGTGATCTTCCAACCACATCTTCTCAAAGTGCTAGAATTACAGGTGTGAGCCGCCACCATACCCATCCAGACATTTCTTAAGATACTGATGTTGTATTTCCCCCGTGTTCATTATCTAGTCATAGATTTGACCACTTACGCATTGAAGATTTTGCTATAATGTAATGCAATAGAGTTTCCTAGTGTGGATTTTGCTAACACAGAGGAGACAATATCTCCATTCCAGGAGTCAGAAAGCCTTATCATCCCTCCCTCCCTTCCTTCCTATTTCTTTTTTTACACTCAAGGTCTCAGTTTGTCACCCAGGCTGGAGTGCACTGGTGTCGTGTAATCATAGCTAACTGCAGCCTTAAAATCCTGGACTCGAGTGATCCTCCTGCCACAGCCTCCCAAGTAGCTGGGAACACAGAAACATGCCTAAGTTTTTTTTTTTTTAGAGACAGTCTTGCTGTGTTGCCCCAGGCTGTTCTCAAACTCCTGGCTTCAAGAAAACTTTGGGCCTCAAATGATTCTACCACCTCAGCCCCACAAAAGTTGCTGGGATTACAGGTATGAGTCACTGCGTCAGGCTTCCCACCCAAATTTCTTATTCCATTCCAGATGTCTCAAATTGCCTCTGATCTTCCTGTCTAAAGAATATTATCCTTAAAGATGTTTATGTTTTACTTCCTCTGGGAAGTCAACCTTGATCCTGCTCACCTTGTTATACTCAATCAGTCTCTCATTATTGCTCTTGCTAGACTATAATTTGACTTATTTCTTTTTTTTTTTTTTTGAGATGGAGTCTCGCTCTGTCATCTAGGCTGGAGTGCAGTGACACAATCTCAGCTCACTGCAAGCTCCCCCTCCCGAGTTCATGCCATTCTCCCGCCTCAGCCTCCCGAGTAGCTGGGACTACAGGCACCTGCCACCAGGCCCGACCAACTTTTTGCATTTTTAGTAGAGACGAGGTTTCACCATGTTAGCCAGGATGGTCGCAAGCTCCTGACCTCGTGATGCACCCACCTCGGCCTCCCAAAGTGCTGCAATTACAGGCATGAGCCACTGCCTAATTTGATTTATTTTCTTAGACAACTGTATTTGCTATTACCATCAGATTGTGAACTTCTCTGGGAACATGAACTGCTTCTTGTTTATCTCGATCCCCCCAGCTCCTAGCATTTTGCCTAGAATGTGCTGGTTGTTTAACAACTATTTGTTGAATTGATTGGAGTTGCTTTGGAGATGCATCAGTGGAGAGCCAGAGGAAGGAAGGATGAAAGTATTTCCAGAAATAGAGCATGTTACTCGCTGAAAATAAAATATAGACAGGGGCATGCTTTTTTTTTCTATTTTCCTTTTTTTTAACATAGAGACAGGGTCTCCCTATGTGGCCCAGACTGATCTCAAACTCCTGGGCTCAAGCAGTTCTCCTGCCTCGGCCTCCCAAAATGCTGGGATTATAGGTGTGAACCACCACACCCAACCAAGGGCATTTTGTTTGTTTTTTTATTTTTATTTTATTTTATTTTTGAGACAGAGTCTCACTCTATTGCCCAGGCTGGAGTGCAGTGGCGAGGTCTCAGCTCACAGCAACTTCTGCCTCCTAGGTTCAAGCGATTCTCCTGCCTCAGCCTCCGGAGTAGCTGGGATTACAGGTGAGCACCACCACACCTGGCTAATTTTCATATTTTTAGTAGAGGCAGGGTTTCACCATTTTGGCCAGACTGGTTTCAAGTGATCTGTTGGCCTCAGTCTTATGAGCCACCGCACCTGGCTGGGCATGTTTTCATGCATACAGGAATTCTGTATGAAAGTGGGTTGCATGGGTGGGGTAGAGAGTTGAGCAGATTCCATTAGAATGGCAGATAAGAGGCGGGGCACGGTGACTGACACCTGTAATCCCAGCACTTTGGGAGGCCGAGGTGGGTGGATCATTGAGGTCAGGAGCTCGAGACCAGTCCGGCCAACATGGTGAAATCCCATCTTTACTAAAATACAAAAATTAGTTGGGTGTGGCCGGGCATGGTGGCTCACGCCTGTAATCCCAGCACTTTGGGAGACAGACGTGGACGAATCACGAGGTCAGGAGTTTGAGACCAGCCTGGCTAACATGGTGAAACCCCATGTCTACTAAAAGTACAAATATTAGCCTAGTGTGGTGGTGGTACATGCCTGTAATCCCAGGTACTCAGGAGGCTGAGGCAGGAGAATGGCTTGAACCCTGGAGGCAGAGGTTGTGGCAAGCCGAGATCGTGTCACTGCATCCCAGCCTGTGGGACAGAGCGAGACTCTGTCTCAAAAAAAGAAGAAAAAAGGAAAACAAAAATGGCAGATAAGAGCTAATCCGTGAAAGGACATGATGAAAGGATTTTTTTTTTTTTTTTTGACACGAAGTTTCGCTCTTTTTGCCCAAGCTGGAGTGCAATGGCATGACCTCGGCTCACTGCAACCTGTGCCTGCCTGGTTCAAGTGATTTGCCTGACTCAGTCTCTGAAGTAGCTGGGATTATAGGCACCTGCTACAACACCTGGCTAATTTTTAAATTATTTTATTTTATTTTATTTTTTATTTATTTATTTATTTTTTGAGACGGAGTCTCGCTCTGTCGCCCAGGCTGGAGTGCAGTGGCCGAATCTCAGCTCACTGCAAGCTCCGCCTCCCGGGTTCACGCCATTCTCCTGGCTCAGCCTCCCATGTAGCTGGGACTACAGGCGCCCGCCCGCCACCGCACCCAGCTAATTTTTTTTTTGTATTTTTAGTAGAGACAGGGTTTCACCGTGTTAGCCAGGATGGTCTCGATCTCCTGACCTCGTGATCCGCTCGTCTCGGCCTCCTAAAGTGCTGGGATTACAGGCTTGAGCCACCGCGCCCGGCTATTTTATTTTATTCGAGACACAGTTTCTCTCTTCTTGCCCAGGCTGGAGTGCAATGGTATGATCTTGGCTCACCACAACCTCCGCCTCCTGGGTTCAAGTGATTCCCCTGCCTTAGCCTCCGGAGTAGCTGGGATTACAGGCGTGTGCCACCATGCCCGGCTAATTTTGTATTTTTAGTAGAGATGTGGTTTTTCCACATGGGTCAGGCTGGTCTTGAACTCCTCACCTCAGGTGATCCACCTGCCTCAGCCTCCCAAAGTGCTGGAATTACAGGCATGAGCCACTGCGCCCAGACTGTGTTTTTTGTTTTTTGTTTTTTTAAAGAAATGTTGGCTGGGCGCAGTGGCTCACGCCTGTAATCCGAGCACTTTGGGAGGCCGAGGCGGGAGAATCACAAAGTCAAGAGATGGAGATCATCCTGGCCAACATGGTGAAACCCCATCTCTACTAAAAATACAAAAAGTAGCTGGGTGTGGTGGCGTGCGCCTGTAGTCCCAGCTACTCTCAGGAGGCTGAGGCAGGAGAATCACTTGAACCCTTGGAGGCGGAGGTTGCAGTGATCATGCCACTGCACTCCATCCTGGTGACAGAGCGAGACTCCATCAAAAAAAAAAAAAAAAGTAAGGTTTTGGTGTTTTTTAAATAAAATTTTATTTATTTATTTATTTATTTATTTTTTAATTATTATTTTTTTTTATTTTTATTTTTTTTTGTTGAGACGGAGTCTCGCTCTGTCGCCCAGGCTGGAGTGCAGTGGCCGGATCTCAGCTCACTGCAAGCTCCGCCTCCCGGGTTTACGCCATTCTCTCGCCTCAGCCTCCCGAGTAGCTGGGACTACAGGCGCCCGCCATCCCGCCCGGCTAATTTTTTGTATTTTTTTTTAGTAGAGACGGGGTTTCACCGTGTTAGCCAGGATGGTCTCGATCTCCTGACCTCGTGATCCGCCCGTCTCGGCCTCCCAAAGTGCTGGGATTACAGGCTTGAGCCACCGCGCCCGGCCTATTTATTTATTATTAATGAATGAATTAATTAATTTTTGAGACGGAGTTTCACTCTGTTGCCCAGGCTGGAGTGCAGTGGTGCGGTCTTGGCTCACTGCAACCTCCGTCTCCCGGGTTCATGTGATTCTCCTGCCTCCGCCTCTGGAGTAGCTGGGATTACAAGTATGCACTACCACATCTGGCTAATTTTTGTATTTTTAGTAGAGGTGGGGTTTCACCATGTTGGCCAGGCTAGTCTGGACTTCTGACCTCAGGTGATCTGCCTGCCTCGGTGTCCCAAAGTGCTGGGATTACAGGTGTGAGCCACTGCACCAGGCAGTACCTTTAATTTTTATTTTAGCCAGGTATTTGAAGATTTCTGCCTCTGGTTTACTTTCTCTAATAAATAGGCTCCCCCGAAAATGAAAGGAGATAGGGAGGAGGAGCAGGGGCAATGATGTAGCTTGTAGGATAAATAACTGTGAAAAGAATAAAGAATGAAGGCTGAATGCAGTGGCTCATGTTTCTAATCCCAGCACTTTGGGAGGACAAGGCAAGTGGATCACGAGGTCAGGAGTTTGAGACCAGCTTGGCCAACGTGGTGAAACCTCATCTCTACTAAAGATACAAAAAATTAGCCGGGCGTGGTGGTGGTGGTGCATGCCTGTAATTCCAGCTACTCGGGAGGCTGAGTCAGGAGCTTCTGCTTGAAGCCAGGAGGCAGAGGTTGCAGTGAGCCGAGATGTTGCCATTGCACTCCAGCCTGGGTGACAGGGCAAGACTCTGTCTCAAAAAAAAAAAAAAAAAAAAAGAATGAAGGCTGAAAAGTGTTTGGTGCTTGTGAAGTAGTCGTGGGTTGGGGTGAGGGGACAGGACAATGACATAGTCAAGGAAAGCAGGGAAAATTGAATAAGGCATGACAGTACCTGTCAGTGACTGTTTTTCCATAATTGTTCCTCCAGTGACTTTCTTTAGTGGTGCTATTTACAGCATGGAATTTGGAATTCAGATTGGACTTCAGATACATTTTTAGGGTCAAGGGAAGTATGGGCTAGGCTGGGGAGGGTGAAATGACGGAAGCAGATTTCAAACCTGTAGGGTGACAGTGAAGGGAGAGAGAGCCTTAGGGTCTTGGTGAGTCAGTAAGCAGACAAGAAGGGATTCACAGAGGTCCAGGTGGCAGAGCATTAATTATCAACATTTCCTTTTTTTTTTTTTTTTTTAGGCTGGAGTGCAATGGCACTATCTCAGCTCACCGCAATCTCCACCTTCCAGTTTTAAGCGATTCTCCTGCCTCAGCCTCCCAAGTAGCTGGAATTACAAGCATGCGCCACCATGCCCAGCTAATTTTATATTTTTACTAGAGACAGGGCTTCTCCATGTTGGTCAGGCTGGTCTCAAACTTTCGACCTCAGGTGATCCACCCTCCTCGGCCTCCCAAAGTGCTGGGATTACAGGCGTGAGCCATTGTGCCTGGCAATTATCAACATTTCTACCGTCCCCTTTTAAAAACCTCAAATGCACATAATTACACAGATACACTCAATCATGCTTTTGTTTCTTGGCACCCAATTCCCACTAAGCCAGAAACAGCCCCACTTTTTCTTTTTCCCTTTCTTTTTGGTTTTTGTCTTGTTTTTTGAATATAAAAAGATGTTTACTGAAGCATGGTTTTTAACAATGAAAAGGTTGTGATTGACCATCAGTAGGGGAATTATTTATTGCAACACTGTTTATAAACATTGGAAACAAAGTAAATGAGTGGCTCTTCTTTGTTACTTTTTTTTTTTTTTTTTTGAGACGGAGCCTCTCTCTGTTGCCCAGGCTGGAGTGCAGTGGCATCCTGCCTCAGCCTCCCCAGTAGCTGGGACTACAGGCACATTTCACCATGCCAGGCTAATTTTTTTTTTTTCTTTTTTTAAACGGAGTCACACTGTTTCACCAGGCTGGAGTGCAGTGGCGTAATCTTGGCTCACTGCAACCTCCGCCTCCCTCCTATCTCAGCCTCCTGAGTAGCTGGGAGTACAGGTGAATGCCACCATACGCAGCTAATTTTTGTATAGACACAGGGTTTCACCATATTTCACCATATTGGCCAGGATGGTCTAGATCTGTTGACCTTGTGATCCTCCTGCCTTGGCCTCCCAAAGTGCTGGGATTACAGACGTGAGTCACCATGCCCAGCCTGTTACTCTTTTTTTTTTTTTTTTTTTTTTTGAGGTGGAGTCTCGCTCTGTCACCCAGGCTGGAGTGCAGTGGCATGATCTGGGCTCACTGCAAACCCCGCCTCCCGGGTTCACGCCATTCTCCTGCCTCAGCCTCCCGAGTAGCTGGGACTACAGGCACCCGCCACCATGCCCGGCTAATTTTTTTTTTTTTTTTAGTAGAGACGGGGTTTCACCGTGTTAGTCAGGATGGTCTCGATCTCCTGACCTTGTGATCCTCCCGTCTCGGCCTCCCAAAGTGTTGGGATTACAGGTGTGAGCCACCGCGCCCGGCCTGTTACTCTTCTTTAGCTTCCATTCTGTCTCACTTCTGAGACTACCTATGTGTATATGTATATCCATGAATAAATATAAATATTTCATGTACTTGAATTTATAATATTTTCTTTAATGTCTTGTCCTTTTTATGTGTTCAGAATATTTTCCACACAAGATCATCACGATAATTTCCAAGACTTCTCTTTTTATTTTATGTATTTATTTAAAAGACAAAGTATGGCTTTTTAGCCCTAGCTGGAGTGCAGCGGCATGATCATAACTCACTGCAGCCTCAACCTTTCCTGCCCAAGCGATCCTCCCATCTCAGCCTCCCGAGTGGCTGGAACTACAGATGCACACCAATATGCCTGGCTAACTTTAATTTTTAAATTTTTAAATTATTTTTATTATTTAAAATGTTTATTTATTTACATATTTTTTGAGGTGGAGTCTTGCTTTGTTGCTCAGACTGGAGTGCTGTGGTGCGATCTTGGCTCACCGCAACCTCCATCTCCTGGGTTCAAGAGATCCTCCCATCTAAGCTTCCCAAGTAGCTGGGACTACAGGTGTGAGCCACCACATCTGGCTAATTTTTGTATTTTTTTTTGTGGACAAGGAGTTTCACCATGTTGGCCAGGCTGGTCTTGAACTGCTGGGCTCTAGTGATCTGCCTGCCTCAGCCTCCCAAAGTTCTGGGATTATAGGCATGAGACACCACACCTGGACTTTTTAATTTTTTTGTAGAAACAGGGTCTCAACATGTTGTCCATGCTGGTCTTGAACTCCTGGGCTCAAGTGATCCTCCAGCCTTGGCTTCCCAAACTGCTGAGCTCATAGGCAGAAAATTGAAAATCACCCACATGGCCATCAATAGGGGACAGATTAAGCAAATTATAGTATGTCCACACAAGGAATACTATGCAGCAGTAAAATAAAACAAAATAAAAAGGACATTATGTTTATTCCATTGTATAAAATATATTGTTGCGCTGGGCATGGTGTCTCATGCCTGTAATTCTAGCACTTTGGGAGGCCGAGGCAGGTGGTCAGGGGTTTGAGACCAGCCTGGTCAACATGGTGAAACCCCGTCTCTACTTAAAAAATACAAAAAAAAATTAGCTGGGTGTGGTGGCACACACCTGTAATCCCAGCTACTCAGGAGGCTAAAGCAGGAGAATCACTTGAACCCAGGATCCAGGGTTTGCAGTGAGCTGAGATCATGCCAGTACACTCTGGTTTCAGCAAGAGAGCAAGACTCTGCCTCAAAAAACAGACAAACAAAAATTTATGAAGTAGCCAGGTGTGATGGCAAGTGCCTGTAGTCCCAACTACTTGGGAAGCTGAGGTGGGAGAATTGCTTGAGTCCAGGAGTTTGAGGCTGCAGTGAGCCATGATTGTGCCCCTGCACTCCACTGGGTGACAGAGCCAGACTGTCTCAAAATAACTAAGTAACTAAATAAATATAAGAAAAGGTAGAGTATCTTTTTTTTTCTTTTGAGACAGAGTTTCTTTCCTGTTGCCCAGGCTGGAGTGCAATGGCGTGACCTCGGCTCACAGCAACCTCCACCCCTCCGATTCCAGCGATTCTCCTGCCTCAGCCTGTGGAGTAGCTGGGATTACAGGTATGCGCCACCATGCCCAGCTAATTTTGTATTTTTAGTAGAGATGAGGTTTTTCCATGTTGGTCAGGCTAGTCTTGAACTCCCAACCTCAGTTGATCTGCCCGCCTTGTCCTCCCAAAGCACTGGGATTACAGGCGTGAGCCACTGTGCCCAGCTTAGAGTACCTTAAAAGTTTTGTCCAATGAGGCCAGGCACAGTGGTTCACGCCTGTAATCCCAGCACTTTGGGAGGCTGAGGCAGGCGGATCACGAGGTCAGGAGATCAAGACCATCCCAGCTAATACAGTGAAACCCCGTCTCTACTAAAAATACAAAAATTAGCTGGGCGTGGTGGTGGGCACCTGTAGTCCCAGCTACTTGGGAGGCTGAGCCAGAAGAATGGCATGAACCCAGGAGGCGGATCACCCCACTGTACTCCAGCCTGGGCAACAGAGCGAGACTTTGTCTCTAAAAAAAAAAAGAAAAGTTTTGTTTAATGAAAAAAATAAGCTGAACAACAACATGAATAAGTGTTCCTTTTATGTTAAAGGATCGATATAAGAACTGTATTGAAGTTTGCTTATATATATGTAAAGAAATACTGATGGTGTGCACCTGTAGTCCCAGCTACTTGGGAGGCTGAGGCAGGAGAATGGTGTGAACACGGGAGGTGAAGCTTTGCAGTGAGCCGAGATCGCCCCACTGCACTCCAGCCTGGGCAACACAGCAAGATCCTGACACAAAGAATTCATTAAAAAAGTAAGTGTCATGTTTACCAATTGGAACTGGACCAATGAGGGACAAGAATTTCAGGGAGACTTTGTATTGTACAACGTTTATGTAATATCCGGTATTTGAACCATGTGACAGCATTAACCGTTTAAAATTAAATTACAAGAAGTTTGGAGACTGAAGTGGATTACCTGGATATTCCAAGACTGTTTGTTTAATTTACCTCTTTATAACCTCCATTCCCTTAGTCCCTGAGGCTAAAATCCTCCCCTTCTCCCTTTATCTCTAGGCTTGTAAGAATTTTAACCCATAAGAAATATTTATTAGGTATGTTTAAGTTACAGGTAACAGTGACTGGAGTGCAATGGCGCGATCCCAGCTCATTGCAACGTCTGCCTCCTGGGTTCAAGCGATTCTCCTGCCTCAGCCTCCTGAGTTGCTGGGATTACAGGATGTGCCACCACGCCTGGCAATTTTTGTATTTTAGTAGAGATAGGGTTTCACCATGTTGGCCAGGCTGGTCTCGAACTCCTATCCTCAGGTGATCTGCTGGCCTCGGCCTCCCAAAGTGCTGAAAGTACAGGAGTGAGCCACCAAGCCCGACCCCCTTTTTTTTTTTGAGACAGAGCCTGGCTCTGTCGCCCAGGCTAGAGTGCAGTGGCATGATGATCTCAGTTCACTACAACCTCTTCCTCCCGGGTTCAAGCAATTCTCCTGCCTCAGCCTCCCTAGTAGCTGGGATTACAGGCATGTACCACCACGCCCAGCTAATTTTTGTATTTAAGTAGAGATAGGGTTTCACCATTTTGGCCAGGCTGGTCTCGAACTCCTGCCCTCAAGTGATCCGGCTGCCTTGGCCTCTCAGAGTGCTGGGATTACAGGCGTGAGCTTCTGTGCCTGGCCTTATCAGCCTTTTTAGTGACTAGGACAAGAATACAAAATGCTTTCCTCTCCTTCCTACTGCTCCCTCCCTCCTTGTAATCTTGCAAAATGCCAGAAGTAATTTGGAATTCCTAGTTAATTCTCCTCCCCCTCACTTGGAGAGCAGTTAAGGCCTGAGGAGTTCAGCAACTTTCCATGGAGCCCAGACTGGAGAGACCTAAGGCCAGGGCCAAGACAACCTGCTTCCCTTGGGCCTCTGGTGCCTTGTTGAGGTCTTAGACCTTTCAGATGCTACTGTGACTGTGGTTTCCGGCTTCCTGAGTTCTCACACTCAGCTTGGTGCTGCAGAGATCACACCCCAGTTCCTGCTTTTGGGGACTGACATGCTCAAGTTTGGTGATAACTCAGTACATGGGGTCTGTGAGATCTAGAGGGCTTACTTTTCTGTTTAAGTTTCCCTCTTTTCCCTTAACAGGCTCACTGTAAGTGCTTGAGGGTTGCATAATGATAGAGTATAGAGGTTTGCTGGGTAGAGGTTGAGAAAGATCAGTTTCCTAATTGAATATTTCATCTCATGTTGGATCTTTAATTCTGCTTCTCTTTCTCTAGGAACATTTTGAATATGCTGAACCTAGTAAGAAAGAAAGTAGAAATGAATTTGTATAGAACTTTGTAGTTTAGTACATTTTCTCACATATTATTGAACTTAAACGTGACAATTCTGTGTTGGTAGATATACATTATCCCATTGAGTGAAAAAATTTCTGAAAATTTTTCCATCAGAAAGAGCTTAACTCCCAAGGTACTTTTTTCATATCTGTATTCAGTTATTTTTCCCTGATCAGTGTCAGTCTCCTTCCAACTCCCACTTCCCATCTTGGGGAGTACCCTTAGGAGCAGATCATTCCTCTCTTCTTTCCCTGGCAGGCTGAACTCATCCATGTGACCTGAGATTGGCCAATCGACAGTGGCTGCTGGCCAAGACTTTGCCTCTTGAGCGAGTGACTCAAAGACAAAGGGATACTAAGATTGAATCGCAGCAGTGGTGTGCAGTGCTGCTGGGGGCAGCAGCTGTCGCTCTTTCTTGGTGGAGCTGTCCTTGTGCCTGTTTGTTTTCCAAGCCTGCACTCCTGTTGTAGCTCAGGGGCCCTTGTAACGTATTTCTCTTTTGCTTGCCATGATTACTTCACTAGTCTGTGAGCTCCTTGAGAGCAGGGCCTAAGTCTCATTGTGCTCTGGGTGTTTGCTGCCCATCTTGAATTTGACTCTAAAGTAAATGCTGGTTGAATAAGTAAAGAAACATGCTATATGTATACGGGTCTACAGAGTCTGGAGTTCTTGGCATTATTGTGGTTGTGGGGCAAAAAGTTCTTTGTCTGCTACCATAGCCACTGACATCTGAGCAATTTCATATTAATAAACATAAACCCAGAGGATCTTGGGAAGGCCCTTCCTGTATGCGAGCACTTACTTGACTGAGTGGCACTGATTCTCAAATTGCTGATTTTTTAAAAAAGTATGAAATGTATCATGAATTTGCATGCTTATCCTTGTGCAGGGGTCATGTGAATCTTTTCTGTATTGTTGCAATTTTATTTTATTTTATTATTATTTTTTGAGATGGAATCTTGCTCTGTTGCCCATGCTTGAGTGCAGTGGTGCTATCTCTGCTCACTGCAACCTCTGCCTCCAGGGTTCAAGTCATTCTCCTGCCTCAGCCTCTCAAGTAGCCAGGACTACGGGCATGCAACACCACGCCTGGCTAATTTTCGTATTTTTAGTAGAGAGAGGGTTTCACCATGTTGGCTAGGCTGGTCTCGAACTCCTGACCTCAGGTAATCTGCCCGTCTTGGCCTCCCAAAGTGCTGGGATTACAGGCGTGAGCCACCATGCCCAGCCATGTTACAATTTTAATAGAAGACATGTATTGCCCTAGCAAGTATAGCTGAAGCTTTTGTTCCTGGTTCCACAGTATCTCTACCTAAGGGCTGCTCTTTGCCCTGACTACCTCCACTGAGGCAATACCCTCCTTAGTCTCCAGCCCTGGTTTAAAAAGCACTTCTCAAGCTGGATTTGCTGGCTGAGGCCTGTAATTCCAGCATTTCTGGAGGCTGAGGCAGGAGGATCACTTGAGCCAAGGAGTTTGAGACCAGCCTGGGCAACAAAGTGAAACCCTGTCTCTAAAACAAAAACAAAAACAAAAACAAAAAACTGGGTCGGGCGCGGTGGCTCACACCTGTAATCCCAGCACTTTAGGAGGCTGAGGTGGGCGGATTATGAGGTCAGGAGTTCAAAACCAGCCTGGCCAAGACGGTGAAACCCCGTCTCTACAAAAAAAAAAAAAAAAAAAAAAAAAAAAAAATTAGCTGGGTGTGGCAGCGTGCACCTATAATCCCAGCTACTCGTGAGGCTGAGGCAGAGAATTGCTTGAACCCGGGAGGCAGAGGTTGCAGTGAGCCAAGATTGTGCCACTGCACTCCAGCCTGGGCTACAGAGTGAGACTCCGTCTCAAAAAAAAAAAAAAAAAAAAAAAAAAAAAATTGGCTGAGCACGATGTTAATTCCAGCACTCTAGGAGGCTGAGGTGGGTGGACTGCTTGAGCCCAGGAATTCAAGACCAGCCTGGGCAACATGGTGAAAGTGCGTCTCTACAAAAAAATGCAAAAATTAGCCAGGCTTGGTGGTGCACACCCGTGGTCCCAGCTATCAGGGAGACTGAGGTGGGAGAATTGCTTGGGCCTAGGAGGTGGAGGTTATGATGAGCCGAGACTGAGCCACTGCACTCCAGCCTGGGTGACACAGTGAGACCGTGTCTAAAAAAAAAAAAAAAAATTAGCCAGGCATGGTGGCATAGGCCTGCAGTCCCAGCTACTCAGAAGGTTGAGCTGGGGCCATAGGTGCGCACGTTCACGCCTGGCTAATTGTTGTATTTCTTGGAGAGACATGGGGGGGGGTCTGGCTATGTTGCCCAGGCTGGACTTGAACTCGTGAGCTCAAGTGATCTACCCATCTCAGCCTCTCAAAGTGTTGGAATTACAGGCGTGAGCCACTGCTCCTGGCCTCATATTCTTTCGGGATGGCTTCAACTCCGACCTTCGTCCCCAGGCAAAATATAGCTCCTTATCCTTACCAGCAATTGGAAACCTTTCTAGGTGTTAATGATAAAGTGGGGGAGAAAAAGAGTGCAAAGGCTCTGAGGTGAGAAGAACCTGGATTGCTGGCGGAGTTGAAGGACGCTGAGAATGTGGGGGAGCTGGATGTGTGAGGACAAGAAAGCGGCAGGTCAGGTCCAGACTTTGAAGAGCCTGGTAGATAGTCTAGGTGAAGAGTTAGATCTTAATTCGGAGTAGGGAGGGAAACGGGCTTTGAGCAGGGGATGGCGTTTTGAAAAGACCTCTCTGCCCATGTACGAAGAATGGATTAGAACGGCGAAGAGTAATAGGGGGGAGACCAACATCAACTTGGAGAGATGGTGATCGCTTCGATGGAGAAGTGGGAAGCTTTGAGACACATTTAGGTGGCAAAATTAACGGGTGATGGATAGCGTCCATTCCCCGGCTTCCGAGATCTCAGTGATTACGAGTGAGTAGGGGCTTCGTGTTCCTGATAGGGCGCGGGCCTGTTTCCCGCGCGTCAGGGCAGTGGGCGTGGCCTGCGCAGGCGGTTGCCACGGTGATCGGGTGGACGGGGCAGGGGGCGGGGCCGCTGGGACCTTACGTCACTCGGTGGTGGCGATGATGCGTCTGTGTGGGGGGCGGGGGAAACGCTGGGCGCGTCCCGGGGGTCACGTGGTGTAGAGCACGCAGAGTCCTTCTGTCGGTTGGTCCTGGAGCGGCGCAGCCGGAGTGGGGCCGTGAGGTGAGCTCGCGGCGAGGCTCGGCGAGGCGAGGCCGGCTGGCAGGGGCCGGGTCGGGCCGGGCCCGCGCTGCGCGCGCGCCGTGCGGGCGGGGACGGCGACGGACGCCACGGCTGCTCCGGTCCCCTGCTCGGCCCCGCTCCCCGCCTGGCCCCGCTCGCCCAGCCTGGAGGGAGGCCCTGGGACTGCTGCTGAGAGCGTGGCGGGCGTGCGAGCGGTGCCCAATCCCCGGGGCTACCCGCAAGAGTGACGGCGGCTGCCGCCAATCAGCGCCGCCCGAGGGGGCTGGGCCGTGGGGTGCGGGCCCGGGGCGCGGAGCGGGCCGTGTTGGGGGTGAGGGTGAGCGCTAGGGATCAAGCCTGAGCTGTGTGGGCCCCTAGAGCCTCATCAGCAGCCTCTGCTGTTGCCCTGTGCTTTGGGAATACGTTTTTTAAAATTGGCTTTTTTATGCTATTCCGGGGAGCACATTCCTTTCTCAAGACCCCAAATATGGGAGTGTCCCTTTTCTCTCTAGTTTTGAAAACTGGGCGGCACACCCCCTTTCTTAAGCTCTAGCTCTGGAATTTTATCTAAATTTCTAAAGCCCCCCCGAATTGAGGGTGTACCCTCTTCCCTCAGCCCCCAAAGTGGAAGCACACTCCTTTTTTCGGGCCTCCAATCTGATTCTGCTTTTCCGTTCCAATTTAGAGGTTCACCCTGTTATCGGGTCTTCAGATCTGGGGTCCATTAGCCAAAGTTTTGGGATACTTTCTTGTATCCCCATCACTCCAAAGAAGAATCCCCCTTTTCCAGGTCCCAAATCTGACAGCATGGCTTCAGGAATTTCTTACATTTAGGGGCCACTTCCTTTCCTCAGCCCTTCAAATCTGAGGTTGGGCCGAAAACGATGTCCAAATTCTGAAGTTTATGGGTACTTATTTCCAGTTTCACAAATAAGGGAATTCACTGCCTTCTCCCGAGACTATATTCTTGGGATTACACACTTTTCACGTGTTCCCCAAAACAAACTACCTTATTTCCTGAGGGAGACTCATTTTCATATCTGGGAGTATATTTATTTATTGTGCCCCCCAAATGTACGAGTTAGTTCTACAACTCTCAGAGTGCAGCCACTTTCCAGATGCTTCTTAAATTTGGGGGGCACACCTTTTTCTGAGTCCTCTCATTTCCAGGTGGCGAATGGTCTGTGGTTTTGAGCATGGCTTCCTACCCTTTTTAGCTTTATCTGTCATCCAAGACATTTTCATTCCTCAGTTTCCTTCCATTTTTGGAGCCACATTCCCCTTGAGGTGCTCTCCCAGTCTGGTCAGCGTACCCATTTCCTCTTCCTTCCTCTGGCGAGTGCGTATCTTTGTTCAGCACGGCACTTTTCTCTCTGCTTCTGCGGCCTTTTTTTCAGAGCACACTTCCCAGAGTCAAGCCTCCTGAATTCTCCTCTCCCTCCAGGGAAGGATTCCTCTCCTAAAGGGCTACCTGCACATTGTTTTTCATAGGCCTATCTTTTATCTTTCCGCTAACAGGATCTCTTCTCTCTTGGCTTGCCCAATCCCCAAACATTTTTCTGGTTTCTGTCTTTCTCTGGAACTGTTCTGTTTATGTAGTGGCTATACAGATTTTCCTTGTGCTGGAGGTGGTCTCAAGTCTAGGACTGCCTCAGCCCCCAGCACTGGATTCAAAGTGGAAACCATTTCTTTGGTTAATCACAGGACTCTGAATCCTCCTGGTGGTTTACTTCATAGAAGACCTAAGGTTCTGTTTGGGTGCATACTGTTTTCTCCTTTGCTTTATCTCCTTGTGCTGGAAAACAAAAACAAACAAAACTCTCAGATTTTTCCAGCACTGCTTCTAGCCTATAAGCTTCTTCCCTACATTGGCTTTATTACTATCTTTTATGAAGAAAATATGTCATTTGGAGGAATTCCTTGGATACTCTTTTTGTTCTTGTCCCCAGGGTGTCGGTGGGGAAATGGATATTTTTCTCTCCCAATCATCCTCTTGTCAGTCTTCACCCGCAATCCTGACTTTAAAATCTGCAAATATCTGGGACCTCCTGTCTCTTAAGAGCCTCAATAGTTCTTTCTTTTGTGTTTCCCTCTGCCTTTACAGATCTTATTCAGGGCTTCTCAGCCTGAACCCCCAACCAGATTAATTTCTCCACAGCTGGAATTCCAAGTGCTTGGGGATAATGATACCTCTGACCTTTCTTCCTTTTGGGAAGTACTTGAGTGTGCAACTGCCTGAGGCCTCAGCAGGAGAGAGATTTTTAGGTCCAAGAAGCTATACCAGTAGGACAAGGCAGGAAAATACTACACTTTCAGGATCAAGCCCCTCTGACTCTCATTTGGAAACTGGATGTTTGCTAAGCACCTGCTTCTTAAGGATGCCGAGGGATTTAATGATATTCCCAGAAACCTGGAGAGATTAATGGGGCCTATGGAGAAGTGCTCTGAACTCAGTGTTGGGACTTGAATAAAATTAATCATTATCATGTTTTCAGAACAACTAAACTGTTTTATATTTCATGTGCATGAAAGCCCTAGAACTAAGTTGTGTTATTTCCAGAAATGAAATAGATCCCACAGTTAGATCATGTGACCATTAGTAAGTACCAAATTTATAAAAAACACTGGAGTTCTGTCTGAGCAGTAGCTAATAAAATATAGTATACTGAAAGTGAACAGGTACTTTGTCTCTTTCTTTGGCTGTTTGATACTTTATCTGTGTACTGCTGTACAGTGCACCCTTAAAGTATTCTATACCAGTGCTTCTCAAACTTGAATGTGCACATAAGTCACCCAGGGGTCTTGTTGAAATGCTGATTCTGATTTGGTAGATCTAGGATGGGACCTGGATGCATTTCTGATTTGCAGGTGATGCTGATGTTACTGAACTACACTTTTAGTAGTGAGGTTTCATACACAAAGACAAAGATTTCTCTGTGAAAATAGGAAGGTGGTGGTTAGCCTTATATATTTTTTTATTTTATCTTTATCCAGACACACATCCCTTAAAAGTTTGTACAAGGCCATAGTCCCCTCTATTAATTATACTCAATTAGTTATTCTAGCACATAGCTTTTTAAATAATGGCCAAAACTGGCTGGGTACAGTGGCTCATGCCTGTAATCCCAGCACTTTGGGAGCTGAGGCGGGCAGATCACGAGGTCAGGAATTCGAGACCAGTCTGGCCAACACAGTGAAACCCCGTCTCTACTAAAAATACAAAAATTAGCTGGGCGTGGTGGCAGGTGACTGTAATCCCAGCTACATGGGAGGCTGAGGCAGGAGACTAGCTTGAAGCCGGGAGGTGGAGGTTGCAGTGAGCCAAGATCATACCACTGCACTCTAGCCTGGGCCACAGAGCGAGATTCTGTCTCAAAAAAAAAAAAAAAAAAAAAAGGCTGAAACTTCTCCAGGAGTTTTGTTTCTGTATATAAATATATATTTTTTGGGTGGGGGTGAGGGCTGGGGACAGGGTCTCATTCTGTCACCCAAGCTGGAGTGCAGTGGTGTGATCACCGCTTACTGCAGCCTCAACCTTCTGAGCTCAAGCCATCCTCCCCTCAGCCTCTTGAGTTTCAGGGACCACAGGCACGTGCCATCACACCTGGCTAATTTTAAATGTTTTGTAGAGATGAGAGCTTGCCATTTTGCCCAGGTTGGTCTTGAACTTGTGGGATCAAACAGTCCTCCACCTTAGCCTCCCAATGTGTTGGGATTATAGGTGTGAGCTGCCATTCCTGGCTATTGCCAAATTTAAATGGTTATGTATTTCTTACTTGAACTTGAACATTATTATTGATATAGAATCATTCTAATAAATGCTGCATAGCCAGCTTGTCTCTCTGGTTCCTTACCTTTCATCCTACCATGAGTAGGGAGTCTGTGACACACTAGATCAGCAGGGTCACAGGTGTTGGAATTTCCAAAGAGTCCTTCTTGGTTTTCTGGGTTCTGGAAATGGGCCAGGAAAAGCCAGGATAAAGGTAGGTGCCCCAACCTTGAGTGGAAGCTTCTGGCTTTCTCTAAATGGGTGCTTTAGAAAGGCAAATGCTGGGGAGAAGATGATATTCTTTGATGGTGATCATGCTTTATGATGATCTTTCTCCTTTTGTACCCACATGTCTAATCTATTCTAAGTCTCAAGTGGGTTTTTCCTTTTTTCAAAAAAAAATTTTTTTGGAGACAAAGACTACCTCTGAAAGCGTTTTTCGTTTCTAAGTGTGTTGGAGCATCTGTACCTATTTCCCTGGCTGTCACCTGTCTGGCCCTCTTCCACATGATCCTGTTGCCAGCCCTAATCAGGGCAAACCTGAATGACTAGACTGTTTTGTGTCCCTGTCCTCCCCCAACCCCTATTCCTCACATGAATGTCAGATCCTATTCAGTAACGGATTTGATCTGGATTTGGCTCAAGTCCCGGCTCTTCCACTCACTGTGAGACCTCAGGCAAGTCACTTAATGCTATGGGCCTGCTCTTCCCCATGTGTAAAATGAGGGGCTGATGATCTGCAATGTCCACTCTGGCTGAATCTTGGTCACTACCTCGCTTAGAAACCCAGTTGCCTGTGGAAGCTTGTTGCAGCAGATCTGATTTCTTTCATGTGTTCCCTTGGGCAGCCTGCCAGTTAGTCCCTTGTCCGAGTCACTTCCACTATCTTTTTTCTAGCCGAGGCAGCCAGCTTGTTCTTAACCCAACTTCAACATTCTTCTTGCCTCCATGTCTTCTTCCAGTTCCATGCTGTATTTCATTCAAAACTACCTGAAGTCCTCAAAGAAATCTTCCTGAGTTCTCCATTCAATGTTAGTGACTTCCCTGCCTTACCAAGATGGAGTCTATACCTTAAATACCCCGTATTTACTTGTCAGTTCTCTTATCTAATGTATACTTAAAAAGGGACTTCATTTCCTCCATACCACAGCTTTGTTTTTTGGTTTGAATTAGCAGGGCAGGTGGCATGAAATTTAAAGAGGAAGCAAGCAGGTTGTTTGCCTTTGGCTGGGATTTGGGGAAAGTGAGATGTAATGTTTTTAGTCCTGTTCCCCAAGATCTCCTGTATCTGTGGGAATCAGTTGCCTGGTACATCTTCCTGGATTGTAAAGGTACTTAAACTCCCTTTCTGAAGTTTGAAAGTGTATCCTAAGTGCAAATACCATTTGACAATTACTTGTGGTTGGGTGGGTGCAGTGGCTTACGCCTGTAATCCCAACACTTTGGGAGGCCAAAGTGGGAGGATTGCTTGAATCCAGGAGTTCAAGACCAGCCTGGGCAACGAAGTGAGATTCCTGTCTCTACCAAAAAAGAAAAACAAAAAGTAGTCAGGCATGGTGGTGCGTGCTTGTAGTCCCAGCTCCTTGGGAGGCTGACCTGGGAGTTCAGAGGCTGCAGTGAGCTAGGATTGTACCACTGCACTACAGCTGGGTGAGAGCGCGAGACCCCGTTGCTTCCAAGTGCTCTTCTAGGAACACACAGCCACAAAACCCAGACAAAGAATTATTAAGGATAATGATAAGAAATCTGTATTTCAAATAACTTAACAAATGAATAAAACTAACAGTACTTTGAGAGCACCTGATTATTGCCAAAGACAGGTGCTGAGGGGGCTTGGAAGTCAGGATTTAAAGGTATATTTAACCTCTGGAGTTTTCTTCCTTCATCATCTTCCTAAGAAATAATAGAGAGGATGTTTACATTTTTCTTGATAAACAGTCTTTTTATTAATTTTATTTATCTATTTATTTTGAGACAGGGTCTTGCTGTGTCGCCCAGGCTGGAGTGTAGTGGCGCAGTCTCAGCTCACTGCAACCTCTGCATCCTGAATTCAAGCAATTCTTGTGCCTTAGCCTCCTGAGTAGCTGGGGTTATAGGTGTGCACCACCATGCCCAACTAATTTTTTGTAGTTTTAGTAGAGACATGGTTTCACTATGTTGGTTAAGCTGGGACATTTTTCTTGATAAACATTCTTTTTTTTTTTTTTGAGACGGAGTCTCTCTCTGTCGCCCAGGCTGGAGTGCAGTGACCGGATCTCAGCTCACTGCAAGCTCCGCCTCCTGGGTTTATGCCATTCTCCCGCCTCAGCCTCCTGAGTAGCTGGGACTACAGGCGCCCGCCACCTCGCCCGGCTAGTTTTTTGTATTTTTTAGTAGAGACGGGGTTTCACCGTGTTTGCCAGGATGGTCTCGATCTCCTGACCTCGTGATCTGCCCGTCTCGGCCTCCCAAAGTGCTGGGATTACAGGCTTGAGCCACCGCGCCCGGCCGATAAACATTCTTTAAACCAAAATGTATGCTTAGTCAAGCTCCTTCATTGGATTATGAGCCTAAAGAAAAGGAGGGTGATGTCTTTGTCTTATCCATCTTTGTCAGTGACTGCCCCTTACAGGCTATTGACTGTAGGGTAACCTAATGAAAATTGAGACGGGTGCTGTGGCTCATGCCTATAATCCCAGCACTTTGGGAGGCTAAGTTGGATAGATCACCTGAGGTCAGGAGTTCAAGACCAGCCTGGCCAAGACATGATGAAACTCTGTCTCTACTAAAAATACAAAAAATTAGCCAGGTGTGTGGCAGGTGCTTGTCATCCCAGCTACTCGGGAAGCTGAGGCAGGAGAATGACTTGAACCTGGGAGGCAGCGGTTGCAGTGAGCTAAGATCGCGCCACTGTGCTCCAGCCTGGGTAACGAGTGAAACTGTGTCTCAAAAAAAAAAAAAAATTAAAACTTTTGTAATAATGCTTTATTATTATAATAATTATTATAATGTAATAATTATTATATATTATATTATATATTTTATATATAATGCATAATTATTATAGTTATTTATTATTATAATGTAATAATTTGTAATGATGCTTTGACAATTTTGCTAGATCTTGGGCTAGGTCCTCCCTGGACCTTGCTCTCTTTTGCCAAATAATGGAACTAATGAGCTGGCAGAAATCCTGTACAATTTTAGAAGCCTAATACGAGTGACTAAATGTAAATAGAACGGTTTTAGGAAAGAGTGGTGGAGCTTGAATCAGTGCACTTTGGGGAATGAGCAAGAGGAGGGGCTGGGGATTTCAACAAAGGGTTTTTTTTTTTTTTTTTTGAAGTGGAGTCTCACTTTGTTGCCCAGGCTGGAGTGCAATAATGGCACAATCTTGGCTCACTGCAACCTCTGCCTCCCAGGTTCAAGTCATTCTCCTGCCTCAGCCTCCCGAGTAGCTGGGACTACAGGTGTGTGCCACCTCACCTGGCTAATTTTTTATATTTTTAGTAGAGACGGGCTTTCACCATATTGGCCAGGCTGGTCTCGAACTCCCGACCTCATGATCCACCCAGCAGGGACTCCAAAAGTACTGGGATTACAGGTGTGAGCCACTGCACCTGGCCTAAACCAAGGTTTTTATTCAATGACAGTTTATTCCATGTCAGGAGCATAATTCTAGGATTTTAAAGGCTGACTTCCAGGAATCTTAGATGGGTATTTGGGGTCTCTGTCCTAGTAGAGACCTGATTCTCAAGAGGTCTCTTTCTCATATGGAAAAAGTCCATGGCTGGTGGATTGACATTCCTTTCTTTCCTTTTTTTTGTTGTTGAGACAGAGTCTAGCTCTGTCGCCCAGGAGTGCAGTGGTACAATCTCGGCTCACTGCAACCTCCGCCTCCTGGGTTCAAGCAATTCTCCTGCCTCAGTCTCCTGAGTAGCTGGGATTACAGGTGCCTGTCACCATGCCTGGCTAATTTTTTGTATTTTTATTAGAGATGGAGTTTCACCACATTCGCCAGGCTAGTCTTGAACTCCTGACCTCAAGTGATGCACTTGCCTTGGCCTCCCAAAGTGCTGGGATTACAGGCATGAGCCACCATGCCCGGCCAATGCCTTTCTTGCTTCTACTGGTACACAGGTGTTGGGATTTCTAGGTTGTGGAAACTTGGTATGGAAATGTGGGCATTTTACAATAATGATAACTATTGCTAGCATTTTTGGAGCACTCTCTTTTTTTTTTTTTTTTGAGACAGAGTCTCGCTCTGTCGCCCAGGCTGGAGTGCAGTGGCGCGATCTTGGCTCACTGCAAACTCCGTCTCCCGGGTTTATGCCATTCTCCTGCCTCAGCCTCCCGAGTAGCTGGGACTACAGGCGTCCGCCACCTTGCCCGGCTAGTTTTTTGTATTTTTTTAGTAGAGACGGGGTTTCACCGTGTTCGCCAGGATGGTCTCGATCTCCTGACCTCGTGATCCGCCCGTCTCGGCCTCCCAAAGTGCTGGGATTACAGGCTTGAGCCACCACGCCCCGCCATGGAGCACTCTCTTAAATGTCATTGAATCCTTACATCTGACCTGCTATCCTCTCCTAACAGAGGAGGAAACTGAGATGAGTAATTTGTCCAAGGTCATTTGACTAATAAGCAGGTCTTGGATTGGAGTCCAGGTTTCTTTGCCTCCTGTCCCAGTGCTCTTACATCCCTCTGTCTGTAGCTATCGTGCTTTTCCCTCTAGAAGTTTGAATGAGTCATTTTAACTACAAATCAAACAGGTGGCAGCCTGCACTTTGCCACCCTCACCCGAGATTTCATTCTTTTTTTTTTTTTTTTTTTTGAGACAGAGTCTTGCACTTTCGCCCAGGCTGGAGTGCAGTGGTGCAATCTCAGCTCACTGCAAGCTCCTCCTCCCGGGTTCACACCATTCTCCTGCCTCAGCCTTCCGAGTAGCTGGGACTACAGGTGCCCTCCACGACGCCTGGCTAATTTTTTGTAGTTTTAGTAGAGATGGGGTTTCACCATGTTAGCCAGGATGGCCTCGATCTCCTAACCTCGTGGTCCACCCACCTCTGCCTCCCAAAGTGTTGGGATTACAGGCGTGAGTCACCATGCCCGGCCCATTTTTTTTTTTTTTTTTTGAGACAGAGTCTGACTCTGTCTCCCAGGCTGGAATTCTGTGACATGATCTTGGCTCACTGCAGCCTCCACCTCCCAAGTTCAAGTGATTCTCCTGACTCAGCCTTGTTTGTAGCTGGGATTACAGGCAAGCACTACCACACCAGGCTAATCTTTCATATTTTTAGTAGAGACAGGGTTTTACCATGTTGCCCAGGCTGGTCTTGAACTCCTGACCTCAGGTGATCCACCAGCCTCGGCCTCCCAAAGTGCTGGGATTACAGATGTGAGTCACTGGCACCCGGCCTTTTTTTTTTTTTTTTTGAGATGGAGTTTCGCTTTGTAACCCAGGGTGGAGTGCAATGGCTTGATCTTGGCTCACTGCAACCTCCCCCTCCCAAGTTCAAGTGATTCTTCTGCCTCAGCCTCCCAAGTAGCTGGGATTACAGGCATGTGCCAACATGCCTGTCTTATTTTCTGTTGTTAGTAGAGATGGAGTTTTACCATATTGGTTAGTCTGGTCTTGAACTCCTGACCGCAGGTGCTCCACCTACCTTGGCCTCCTAAAGTGCTGGGATTACAGGTGTGAGCAAGATTTTCTTCTTCTTCTTCTTCTTTTTTTTTTTTTTTGAGACGTCTTGCTCTGTCACCCAGGCCGGAGTGCAGTGGTGCGATCTCAGCTCACTGCAACCTCCTCCTCTGGGGTTCAAGCAATTCTCATGCCTCAGCCTCCTGAGTAGCTGGGATTATAGGTGTGCGCCACCACGTCTGGCTCATTTGCATGTTTTTTTTTTTTTTTGAGACGGAGTCTCGCTCTGTCGCCTAGGCTGGAGTGCAGTGGCCGGATCTCAGCTCACTGCAAGTTCTGCCTCCCGGGTTCACACCATTCTCCTGCCTCAGCCTCCCGAGCAGCTGGGACTACAGGCGCCCGCCACCTCGCCTGGCTAGTTTTTTGTATTTTTTAGTAGAGACGGGGTTTCACTGTGTTAGCCAGGATGGTCTCGATCTCCTGACCTCGTGATCCACCCGTCTCGGCCTCCCAAAGTGCTGGGATTACAGGCTTGAGCCACCGCGCCCGGCCTGCATGTTTTTAATAAAGATGGGTTTCACCACATTTCCAGGTTGGTCTCTGCCTGCTTTGGCCTCCCAAAGTGCTGGGATTACAGGCGTGAGCCACCATGCCTGGCCTTCATTCTTGACAATGCAAAACATCCTTTAATTTTAGAAGCCCAGTTCTCCCAGCTCAGGCTGCCTTTCTACGTTTTTCTTTCTTCTTCAATTTTTGTTGTTGTTGTTGTTGTGGTCAGATACACATAATATAAAATTTGCCATCTTAACCATTTTTAAATATATAGTTTACTGGTAATATAATATATATAATGTTGTGCAACCATCACCAGTATCCATCTCCGTAGCTCTTCAAAATTGAAACTCTGGGCTGGGTCCAGTAGCTCATGCCTGTAATCCCAGCACTTTGGGAGGCTGAGACGGGTAGATCACTTGAGGTCAGGAGTTCGAGGCCAGCCTGGCCAACATGGCAAAACCCCATCTCTACTAAAAATACGAAAATTAACTGGGCATGGTAGCACATGCCTGTAATCCCAGCCACTAGGGAGCCTGAAGCAGGAGAATTGTTTGAACCCGGGGGGCGGGTAGAGGTTGCACTGAGTCAGAATTGCTGCACTGCACTCCAACCTAGGTAACAGAGCAAGACTCCATCTCAAATAAATAAATAAATAAATAAAAATTGTAATTCTGTACCCATTAAACACTGACTCCCTCTTTCATGAACCTCCTCCCAGCCCCGGCAGCCACCATTCTACTTTCTGTCTCCATGTTTTTGAATACTTTTCTGCCTTTTTTGAGGCTCCTGGGCATGACTGGTTTGGGTTGCTTGACTGTCCATTGGTTCCATGGAGTATTGAATTCTGTCTAATGTGCTTTGATGAGTAGGAAATTGGTCATGCTGTGACCTATATGATAATTAGACATCTGCAGTTTTTAAAGGCAAGGTAATTAAAGAGGCCACTTTTCTTTTTCTTGGTTTTTTTTTTTTTTGGAGACAGAGTCTTGCTCTGTTGCCCAGGCTGGAGTGCAGTGGCCGGATCTCAGCTCACTGCAAGCTCCGCATCATGGGTTTACGCCATTCTCCTGCCTCAGTCTCCCAAGTAGCTGGGACTACAGGCGCCCGCTACCTCGCCCGGCTAGTTTTTTGTATTTTTTAGTAGAGATGGGGTTTCACCGTGTTAGCCAGGATGGTCACCATCTCCTGACCTTGTGATCTGCCCGTCTTGGCCTCCCAAAGTGCTGGGATTACAGGCTTGAGCCACCGCGCCCGGCCTCTTGTTTTTTTTTTTTTTTTTCTTTTCTTTTTGAGACATTCTCACTCTGTTGTCCAGGCTGGAATGCAGTGACATGATCTCAGGGTTGACTGCAACCTCTGCCTCCTGGGTTCATGCGATTCTCCTGCCTCACTCTCCCGAATAGCTAGGATTACAGGCGCGTGCCACCATGCCCGGCTAATTTTTGTATTTTTGGAAGAGATGGGTTTTCACTGTATTGGCCAAGCTGGTCTTGAACTCCTGACCTCAAGTGATCCACCCTCCTCAGCCTCCCAAAGTGCTAGGATTACAGGCCATTGCACCTGACTAAGAGGCTGCTTTTCATGTCCAGGCTGCATGGTATGTGGTGGTGAGGTTGCAGGATTTGGAGGTGGAATGCCTGAGTTTGAGTGCCTGTATTTGCCACTCTCTTGGGGCCACATGTAATTTGGGCATATGGCTTAAACCTTGTGAACTTTTCATTGTGTTATGCACATTGGAGGCAGAACTTTCCAGCTTAGCAAGTTACCCAACCTGTATGAGCCTGTTTCCTCACCTAAGTATTATCATAACTGTCTGACATCAGTCATTGGAAATATCAGTAAATGTTATCCTTTCCCACCATTTCCTAATCTATAAAGGAAATTAAAGAAACCTGGTTTGACTGGGCACAGTGGTTCATGCCTGCAATCTCAGCACTTTGGGAGGCCAAGGCAGGAGGATTGCTTAAAGCCAGGAGTTTGAGACCAGTCCTGGCCACACAGTGAAACCTCATCTCTAAAAAAAAGATTAAAAAACATATTAGTCTGGCATGGTGGTGCACGCCTTGTAGTCCCAGCTCCTTGGGAAGCTGAGGTGGAAGGATTGCTTGAACCCAGGAGTGCAAGGCTGCAGTGAGCTATGATCCTGCCACTACTCCAGCGTGGGTTACAGCGAGAGCCTATGTTAAAAAAAAAAAAGAAAAGAAAAGAAAACGAAAACATACTTTATAGAGTTTTCCTGGCTGGATGATCTATGAAGAGTTGAGTATATGTTACCATTATTACTTTTGTTTTATTCCTCTCAGAAAATGTGTGTAAAATTCCTCCATAGGCCCTTCAGTGGGCCTTGTTAGTTTGTATTTCATCTATAACTTTATCAGTAGTGTATGCCAAAGAAAAAGACACTTGCATTTTTTTCTTCTTTGTGAAGGAGTCTCACTCTATTGCCCAGGCTGGAGTGCGGTGGCACAATCACAGCTCTCTTGCAGCTTCAACCTCCTGGATTCAAGGGATCCTCCTGCCTCATCCTCCTGAGTAGTTGGGACTACAGGTGTATGCCACCATGCTTGGCTAATTTTTTTTTTATTATTATTATTTGTAGAGACGAGGTCTTGCTGTGTTGCCCAGACTGGTCTCAAACTCTTGGGCTCAAGTGATTCTCCTGCCTCGGCCTTCCAAAGTACTGGGATTGGCCGGTCATGGTGGCTCATGCCTGTAATCCCAGCATTTTGGGAGGCCGAGGCGGGCGGATCACTTGAGGTCAGAACTTCGAGACCAGCCTGACCAACATGGAGAAACCCCATCTCTACTAAAAATACAAAAAATTAGCTGGGCATGGTGGTACATGCCTGTAATCTCAGCTACTCTTGGGAGGCTGAGGCAGGAGAATCGCTTGAACCCAGGAGGCAGAGGTTGTGGTGAGCTGAGATCCTGCCATTGCACTGTAGCCTGGCCAACAAGAGTGAAACTCCGTCTCAAAACAAAACAAAACCAAAGTACTGGGATTATAGGCATGAGCCACTGTCCCACCCTTACTTTTTTTTTGAGACGAAGTATCGCTCTGTCTGCAAAACTGGAGTGCAGTGGTAAGATCTCAGCTTACTACAATCTCTGTCTCCAGGGTTCAAGCGATTCTCCTGATTCTTCTGCCTCAGCCTCCTGAGTAGCTGTGACTACAGGTGCCTGCCACCACGCCCGGCTAATTTTTGTATTTTTAGTAGAGACGGGGTTTCACCCTATTGGCCAGGCTGGTCTTGAACTCCTGACCTTGTGATCCGCCTGCCTTGGCCTCCCAAAGTGCTGGGATTACAGGCGTGAGTCACTGCGCCCAGCCACATTTTTTTTCCCTCATTTTCACACACACAAAACAGTAATCCCTTAACGTTATTAATGTTGAAATATCCCAAAGGCTTTGGGTTTTTTGTTTGTTTGTTTGTTTTTTGCTTTTTTTTTGAAATGGAGTTTCACTATGTCTACCAGGCTGGAGTGTAGTGGCATGATCCCTGCTTACTGCAACCTCCGCCTTCCGGGCTCAAGAGATTGTCCTGCGTCAGCCTGCCAATCCAGCTGGGAATACAGGTGCGTGCCACTGTGCCCAGCTAATTTTTGTGTTTTTAACAGAGACGGGGTTTCACCGTGTTGGCCAGGCTGGTCTTGAACTCCTGACCTCAGGTGGTCTGCCCACCTCAGCATCCCAAAGTATTGGGATTACAGGCATGAGCCACTGCACTCAGCCCCTTGTTTTTAAAAGTAATAAAGATTAGTGGGGGCCGGGCGCGGTGGCTCACACCTGTAATTCCAGCACTTTGGGAAGCTTAGGTGGGCAGATCACTTGAGCTGAGGAGTTCGAGACTAGCCTCGGCAACATGGCAAAACCCCGCCTCTATAAAAAGTACAAAAATGAGCAAGGTGTGGTGGCACGTTCCTGTAGTTCCAGCACTGGGAGAGCTGAGGTGGGGAGGATGATTTAAGCCTGGGAGGCAGAGGTTGCAGTGAGCCAGTATCATGCCACTGCATTCCAGCCTGGGCCACAGAGCCAGACACTGTCTTAAAAACAAAAAACAAAACAAAAAAAAAACGGTAGTGGGTTTTGGAGGAAGGAAGTCTTGCTTCTGAATTCCCAGCTCTTCTATCTAGCCAGGTGACTTTGGGCAAATTGTTTATTGCTCTAAGCCTCTTAATCCTCCTTTGTAAAATGGAATAATACTGCTGACTTCTCTGCATTGTTGGGAATGAGATGTTTGTCAAGGATTTGGCATGTGGTAATAAATCAGTAAATGTTAAGTATTTCCTGGTATTAATAATAAAGGCTAGGAATAAAAGTTAATATTTAAAGGATAAGGGAATTTTATTTATTTATTTATTTATTTATTTATTTATTTTTGAGACTGAGTTTTGCTCTTGTCACCCAGGTTGGAGTGCAGTGGCGCGATCTTGGCTCACTGCAACTTCTGCCTCCTGGGTTCAAGCGATTCTCCTGCCTTAGCCTCCTGAGTAGCTGGTACTATGGACTCCTGCGACCATGCCTGGTTAACTTTTGTATTTTTAGTAGAGATGGGGTTTCAACATGTTGGCCAGGCTGGTCTCGAACTCCTGACCTCAGGTGATCCTCCCACCTCAGCCTCCCAATGTGCTGGGATTACAGGTGTGAGCCACCATGCCCTGCCAGGATAAGGGAACTAACAAATTGTCTCATAAATAACTTAGGTATTTAAAACTCCATAGGCGTGAAAATGTCTCTCGAGGCCCTGTTGAGTAATAATTTCATCTCCAAATTATTTTCCTTCGTAATATAGTGATATTTCAATTAAGAAACTCTGTAAGAATAGGCTGGGCATGGTGGCTCACACTTGTAATCCCAGCACTTTGGGAGACCGAGACCAGCCTGGCCAACACAGTGAAATCCCGTCTCTACTAAAAATACAAAAAAACTAGCTGGGCATGGTGGCAGGTGCCTGTCATCCCAGCTACTTGGGAGGCTGAGGCAGGAGAATTGCTTGAACCCAGGAGGTGGACGTTGCAGTGAGCTGAGATTGCACCACTGCACTCCAGCCTGGGTGACACAGTGCAACTCCATCTCAAAAAAAAAAAAAAAAAGAAATCTTGTAAGGTTAGCTACTCAGGTGTGTTTAAAGAAAGATTTCCCAGCCGGTCGCAGTGGCTCACGCCTGTAATCCCAGCACTTTGGGAGGCCGAGGTGGGCGGATCATGAGGTCAGGAGATCAAGACCATCCTGGCCAACATGGTAGAACCCCCGTCTCTACTAAAAATACAAAAAAAATTAGCAGAGCATGGTGGTGCATGCCTGTAATCGCAGCTACTCGGGAGGCTGAGGCAGGAGAATCATCGCTTGAACTAGGGAGTTGGAGGTTCCAGTGAGCCAAGATTGCGCCACTGCATTCCAGCCTGGTGACAGAGCGCGACTCCGTCTCAATAAATAAATAAATAAATAAATAAATAAATAAATAAATAAGACTTCCCCTCGGCTGTGCGCAGTGGCTCACGCCTGTAATCCCAGCACTTTGGGAGGCTGAGGTGGGTGGTTCACAAGGCCAGGAGATCGAGACTATGCTGGCCAACATGGTGAAACCCCGTCTCTACTAAAATACAAAAAATTAGCCCAGTGTGTTGCTGCACGCCTGTAGTTTCAGCTACTCGGGAGGCTGAGGCAGGAGAATCGCTTGAACCAGGGAGGCGGAGGTTGCAGTGAGCCGAGATTGAGCCACTGCACTCTAGCTTGGCGACAGAGCAAGACTCCGTCTCAAAACTCACTCCAGAGCTATAGACTGTATCATTCAGAGAGTACAGAGTATTGATAGATTGGAGCCCTCAGTGCCTAAAGAAGTGGATACAACTTTTCTTAAGCCCCAGGGATAAAATTGTGGTCTGTCTTCAGTTACTTCATTCCGCGTGCTTTGCCTTCCTCTGTACGCAAGGAGTAGTAATAGTTTCTGTGTTTACCTGTGGATAACACCCTTCAAAGAACCTCCGTATGATTATCTCCTTGAATCTCTACACCCATTGAGATGGATGATATTGATCTCTTTCCTATTTTTTTTTTTTTTCTTTTGAGACAGGGTCTCTTGCTCTGTTGCCCAAGCTGGAGTATAGTGGTGTAGTCATAGTTCACTGTAGCCTTGAATCCCTGGGCTCAAGTGATTCTCCTGCCTCAGCGTCCTGAGTAGCTAGGACCACAGGCGTGTATCAACGTGCCTGGGTATTTGTTTATTTATTTGAGACAGAGTTTCACTCTTGTTGCCCAGGCTGGAGTCCAATGACGCGATCTCGGCTCACTGCAACCTCTGCCTCCCAGGTTCAAGCGATTCTCCTGCCTTAGCCTCCGGAGTAGCTGGGGTTACAGGGATGTACCACCATGCCCAGTTAATTTTGTATTTTTAGTCTAGATGAGGTTTCACCATGTTGGTCAGGCTGGTCTCTGACTCCCGATCTCAGGTGATCCGCCTGCCTCGGTCTGTCAAAATGCTAGGATTACAGCCGTGAGCCACCGTACCCAGCCTATTTTTGTATTTTTATTTTTACTTTTTGAGAGAGTTTTGCTCTGTCTCCCTGGCTGGAGTGCAGTGGTGCAATGTCTGCTCACTGCAACCTCCGCCTGGGTTCAAGTGATTCTCCTGCCTCCCTAGTAGTTGGGATTACAGGTGCTTGCCATCATACCTGGCTAATTTTTGTATTTTTAGTAGAGACAGGGTTTCATCATTTTGGCCAGGCTGGTCTCGAACTCCTGACTTTAAGTGATCCACCTGCCTTGGCCTCCCAAAGTGCTGGGATTACAGGCGTGAGCTACCTAGCGCAGCTCCATATTTTTATTTTTTGTAAAGATGAGATCTCACTATGTTGCCCAGGCTGGCTTCAAACTCCTGGCCTCACTCAAATGATCCTCTCACCTTGGCCTTCCAAAGTACTGGGATTACAGGTGTGAGCCATTGCACCTGGCCTCTTTTCTGTTTTTATTTCCATTTTGCCAGTGAGAAGGCTGAGGTTATCTCTTTTTTTTTTTTTTTTTTTTTTTTTTTTTGAGATGTAGTCTCTCTCTGTTGCCCAGGTGGGAGTGCAATGGCACAATCTCAGCTCACTGCCACCTCCACCTCTCGTGTTCAAGCCTTTCTCCTGCCTCAGCCTCCTGAGTAGCTGGGATTACCAGTGCACACCACCACGCCTGGCTAATTTTTGTATTTTTACTAGAGGTGGGGGTTTGCCATTTTGGCCAGGGTATTCTGGAATTGACCTCAGGTGATCCACTCACCTTGGCCTCCCAAAGTGCTGGGATTACTGGTGTGAACCGCCGCGCCTGGCCAGGTTGTATCATTTAACAAGCATTTGACCACCATATTAAGGGCACTGCTTGTTAGATGCTGGGGATGCCTATGAGGAGTTCATTGCCTTCTGGGAGAAATCTACTTAGATAGGCAGTTTCAGTGTAGAGTGATGAATGCTGTGACCCATAGGATAAGTTAGGTTGCCATGAGAGAATACAGGTGTGAAGGAGGTGCCAATGGCTAAGCCTGGTCATGAAGGATCAGGAAGAGAAAGCAGCTTATTTGGCTGGGTGCAGTGGCTCATGCCTATAATGCCAGCACTTTGGGAGGCTGAGGCGGGTAGATCACCTGAGGTCAGAAGTTCGAGACCACCCTGGCCAACATGGTGAAACCCCGTCACTAGTAAAACTATAAAAATTAGCCAGGTACGGTGGTGCGCTCTTATAATCCAAGCTACTCGGGAGGCTGAGGCAGGAGAATCGCTTGAACCTGGGAGACAGAAGTTGCAGTGAGCCAAGATCGTGCCATTGTACTGCAGCCTGGGTGACAGTGTAAGATTGTCAAAAAACAAAACAAAACAGAAAAACCAGCTTGTTTATACAAAGGCCCTGGAGGTTGGAACTGCAGGGAGTTTGGATGTGGCAGGAGTATGGGTAGTAAGAACAGTAATAACCTTTTTTTTCTCTTTCTTTTTCGTGTTTTTTTTTTTTTTTTTTTTTTTTTTTGTGACACAGTCTCATTCTGTCGCCCAGGCTGGAGTGCAGTGGTGGGATCTCGGCTCACTGCAACCTCCACCTGCCGGGTTCAAGCAATTCTCCTGCCGCAGCCTCCTGAGCAGCTAGAACTACAGGCGTGCACCAACATGCCCGGCTAATTTTTTGTATTTTTAGTAGAGACAGGGTTTCACCATGTTGGCTAGGCTGGTCTTGAACTCCTGACCTCGTGAACCACCCGCCTCTGCCTCCCAAAGTGGTGGGATTACAGGCGTGAGCCACGGCGCCCAGCATCCCCGCTTTTTTTTTTTTTTTTTTTTTTAAATATACACAGTTTTGCTCTTGTTGCCCAGTCTGGAGTGCAGTGGATTGATTTCAGCTCACTGCAAACTTCGCCTCCCGGGTTCAGGCAATTCTCCTGCCTCAGCCTCCTGAGTAGCTGGGATTACAGGCGTCTGCCACCATGCTCAGCTAATTTTTTGTGTTATTAGTAGAGATGGGTTTTCATCACATTGGCCAGGCTGGTCTCGAATTCCTGACATCAGATGATCCGCCCGCCTCTGCCTCCCAAAATGCTAGAATTACAGGTTTAAGCCACCATGCCCAGCAAGAACAGTAATAACCTTGCAAGCTTATTGTATGCCAGGCTCTGCTAAATAACTTTTTTTTTTTTTTTTTTGACGGAGTCTCGCTCTGTCATCCTGGCTGGAGTGCAATGGTGTGATCCCGGCTCACTGCAACCTCTGACTTTCGGGTTCAAGCGATTCTCCTTCCTCAGCCTTCCCTGTAGGTGGGATTACAGGTGCATGCCACCACGCCTGGCTAATTTTTGTATTTTTAGTAGAGGCAGGATTTCGTCATGTTGACAAGGCTGGTCTCAAACTCTTGACCTCAGGTGATCAGCCTGCCTTGGCCTCCCAAAGTGCTGAGATTACAGGTGTGAGCCACCAGGCCTGGCCTGTGCTAAGTAACTTTTATCTTCACAACACCTGTATGATGGTTTGAAGTGGGTGCTAGTGATATCCTTATTTTACAGATGGGGAGCCTGAAGCTCAAAGAGGAAATGACTTGTGCAAGTTTATCTGGAAAGTGGTGGTGCTGGGGTCCAAACTCAGGCACTCTTATTTCAGAGTTCTGGCTCATAACCACTGTGTCCCACAGCCCGTCTGCTAGAGCTTGCCTGCTTCTGTCCTTTTAAGCTCCGATCTTTAGAGTTTCTTTTGGCTTGGTTATAATGGCTAACTCATTAACGGCCCAAATGCTGCACTGAGTACCTTGATTATGGTTCTGTGGAGGAGCCACTGAACTGTTTTTTCTGTTTTTTGTTTTTGTTTTTTTTTTGAGATGGAGCCTTGCTCTATTGCCCCGGCTGGACTGCAGTGGCGTGATCTCGGCTCACTGCAACTCTGCCCCCTGGGTTTGAGTCATTCTCCTGCCTCAGTCTCCTGAGTAGCTGGAATTACAGGCATGGGCCACCATGCCCGGCTAATTTTTGTAATTTTTTTTTTTTTTTTAGACAGAGTCTTGCTCTGTCACCCAGGCTGGAGTGCAGTGGCCGGATCTCAGCTAACTACGGGCTCCGCCTCCTGGGTTTACGCCATTCTACTGCCTCAGCCTCACAAGTAGCTGGGACTATAGGTGCCCGCCACCTCGCCTGGCTAGTTTTTTGTATTTTTTTTTTTTGAGACAGAGTCTCGTTCTGTCGCCCAGGCTGGAGTGCAGTGGCCGGATCTCAGCTCACTGCAAGCTCCGCCTCCTGGGTTCACGCCATTCTCCTGCCTCAGCCTCCCGAGTAGCTGGGACTACAGGTGCCTGCCACCTCGCCTGGCTAGTTTTTTTTTTTTTTTTTGTATTTTTTAGTAGAGACAGGGTTTCACCATGTTAGCCAGGATGGAACCCGGCTAGTTTTTTGTATTTTTTAGTAGAGACGGAGTTTCACTGTGTTAGCCAGGATGGTCTCCATCTCCTGACCTCGTGATCCGCCCGTCTCCGCCTCCCAAAGTGCTGGGATTACAGGCCTGAGCCACCATGCCCAACTAATTTTTGTATTTTTAGTAGAGGTTAGGTTTCACCATGTTGGCCAGGCTGGTCTTGAACTCCTGACCTTGAGATCCGCCTGCCTCGGCCTCCCAAAGTGGTGGGATTGCAGGCGTGAGCCACCGTGCCCGGCCTGAACTGTTTTAAAATAGAAGTCTTAAGATCAGACTTAGATTTTAGAAATATCACTGTGGTAGCAGTGATGAAGATTAGCAGCAGTGTAGTTAACTGGAGTCAGCCTTACCTCGGTTCAATTCCTTGTCCCAATACCTGGCTAGCTTTGGTATTTGGGAAACTTACTTTGTGAACCTTAGTTTTCTCATCTGTAAAATGGGAATAATGCTCATTACAAATCTAAGAGGTAGACACTAAATGGGCTGATATATGTATCAGAATAGTATATATGTATCTTAGTAGATATAGACCTTAGAGTAGTATATATCTTAGAGTAGTATGTATATATGTGTGTGTGTGTATGTATATATATATATATCTCTATCTTAGAATAGTATTTGTCATAAAATAACCACTGAGAAGATGTCATCTCATGAGACAGTATTGATTTGGATCTGGGGAAGGTGTAGCTGGAGGCTTGGAGCTCTGTCAAGAGCTGTTGGAGTAATCAAGATTAGAACTGATGCAGGGCTGATACTGGGCATCCACTTGGCAATGGGCGAGACTTAGAAGCAGGTCCAACAAAATGGTGTCCAAGTGTGGGAGGGAGAAGGACGTAAGGGAAGTGCCCATGTTTCTAGTTTGTCACACTTGCCAATCTTGAGGCCTTAAACTTTGATGGGGACAAAAGGAGAAGGAACTTATAAGGGTAAGATGATTAGCTCAGTGAAATTGAGTAATATGCCAAAGGTCATACAACAGATACATTGTAGGGCCAACCGTGGCCCAGGCCCTTTCCATTGCTTCTGGGAAAATCCACTGATTTAATCAACTCATTCTCAGTAGTTTGGAATGAGTAAACTCAACTCATGTTTGCTGTCTCTTTGCATTTTAATTATGGAAGGAAATGCTTGACTCTTGGAGAAAGCATTTCAAGTATCTGGGAAGAGAGTGGGGAAGTTTTGAGGCCTATTTCTTTCTTTACTCTTTTATTTTGAGACAGAGTCTTGCTCTATCGCCGGCCTGGAGTGCAGTGGCTGGATCTCGGCTCACTGCAACCTCCATCTCCTGGGCTCAAGCAATTCTCCTGCCTCAGCCTCTTGAGTAACTGGGATTACAGGCACATGCCACCATGCCCGGCTAATTTTTTGTATTTTTAGTACAGGTGGAGTTTCACCATGTTGGCCAGACTGGTCTCAAACTACTGAACTCTGGTGATCTGCCCTCCTCGACTTCCCAAAGTGCTGGGATTACAGGCGTGAGCCATCGTGTCTGGCGTCTTCCCTCTTTTCATTCTTGCCTTCCCTTCCTTCCTTCCTTTATTTTTCTTCCTCCTTCCCTCTTCTGCCTTTCCTCCCTCCTTCCCTACCTTGTCAAGTAAAAGGAACTAATTCCCTTTCTTCTAATGTGACGTGGGAAGAGGTCCTACTTGAACCAATTTGTCACTTCCCTAGGACTAAAGATGTGCTCTTTATGCACTTTAATATATTGGATACTGTTTGTTAATTTTTAATAATGTTGACTATAATTCTTTGTGTCTTATGTCCTTTTTGCTAGTATATCACCATTGCCATCACCAGTACCATTTAGAGTTTGCTATGCTAAGCACTTGATATCCATTAGCTCACTTATTCTTCACAACGCTAGGAAATTGGGGCCGTTGATCCCATTTGATATCTGGGCAAACAGGCCCAGTGATTTTTCTTGTTGTTTCTCAGCCAACCATGACTGGAGCCACAATTGGTCAAAATCTGAGTCTAAAACCTGTCTGTGCAACCATCCCTAGGCACTCCCTGGCCTTCCTCCAAGGCAGAACTTTGGCAGAAAGTCTTCTTGAAGGCTTCTTCCTGGGAGACCTAGGTATCACTGGACCGGCTAAAATTGTTTATGTTTTCCTGGGACAGCAGCATGGGCTGCGGGAAGTCTCAACCTTCTAGGCTCAGGCTGTGTGTGGGAAAAGCTCGTTTCTCCCAGAGGCTCTTTGCCTCTAGTAGTTCCCTTTGCTTAGAAGTCACTTTCCTTAGATCATCACATGGCTGTCTCCTTCTTGTCACCTAGGTCTCTGCTTAGACCTCAGTTCCTCGCGGAGTCCTTTTTTTCCTTTTTCTTTTTTTCTTTTCTTTTTTTTTTTTTTGAGGCAGAGTCTTGCTTTGTCACCCAGACTGGAGATCTCGGCTCACTGCAACCTCCACCTCCTGGGTTCAAGTAATTCTGCCTCAGCCTCCTGAGTAGCTGGAACTATAGATGCCTGCCACCGTGCCCGGCTAATTTTTGTATTTTTAGTAGAGATGGGGTTTCACCATATTGGCTAGGCTGGTCTCGAACTCCTGACCTCAGGTGATCTGCCCGCCTCGGCCTCCCAAAGTGCTGGGATTACAGGTGTGAGCCACTGCACCCATCTTCGGAGAGTCCTTTCTAACAGCCGTATCTAAAATAGTCCTTTCCATGCCGCTGGTTCACATTATTTTGTTGTTTTTCCTGCAATTACTTATCTCTGTCAGAAATGATCTTTATATGCTCGCGTGGCGCAGTGGCTCATGCCTGTAATCCCAGCACTTTGGGAGGCCAAGGTGGGCGGATCACCAGAGATCAGGAGTTCGAGACCAGCTTGGGTAACATGGTGAAACCCTGTCTCTACTAAAAATACAAAGATTAGCCGGGCATGGTGGCGCACGCCTGTAATCCCAGCTACTGGGGAGGCTGAGGCAGGAGGATTGCTTGAACCTGGGAGGCGGAGGTTGCAGAGAGCCGAGATCACACGTTGTACTCCAGGCTGAGCGACAAGAGCTGTACTCTGTCTCAAAAAAAAAAAAAAAAAAAAGGCCAGGCGCGGTGGCTCACACCTGTAATCCCAGCACTTTGAGAGGCTGAGGTGGGTGGATCACCTGAGGTCAGGAGTTCGGGACCAGCCTGACCATCATGGAGACACTCTGTCTCTTCTAAAAATACAAAAATTAGCCGGGCGTGGTGGCGCATGCCTGTAATCCCAGCTACCGGGAGGCTGAGGCAGGAGAATTGCTTGAACCTGGGAGGTGGAGGTTGCAGTGAGCCGAGATTGCGCCACTGCACTCCAGCCTGGGCAGCAAGAGCGAAACTCCGCCTAAAAAAAGAAAAAAAAAAAAGACCATTATGTATGTGCTTATCTTGTTTCTTAGCTGCCTTCCTCACTAGAGAACGGGGTCTGGGGTGCCTTGTCCTCCCATTATCTATCTCCAGTACCTGGCACACAGCAGGCACTCAATATTTCTTGAATGAAGGGGGCATGAAGATTTAAGCTGGTCTTTCACCTGAAGTGTCCCTCAATTTAAAGTGGTTGTATTGAGTTAAAAGGCACTGTCACCCTTGAATGGAGGTTGAATCCAAGCCTTGTGGTAAGCACCATTAGATTATCCCAAAGCCTGTTCTGTAGTTTCTGGTGATTGGCATTTTATTACTTGAGAGTCCCAGAGATTTTTTTCCTTGAAAGTGCCAGAGTTTATTTCCCTCTACCCCTGTCCCAGAGCTGATTCACTGAAAGGTCTTGTTCCATACCCATCTATCACTTTTAATTCTTTGTTGTTCCTCTTTTCCCTGAGCACAAAGGGATTGCTGAGGGCAAGACTTCCAGTTACCATAGTGACAGTACTCTTTTGCCTCTCCCAAAATAAAACCCAGAGTCTTTGTCAGTACAACATTAACTGTAAATGTGATATGAATTCAGAAAATGTGGGCGTGGTGGCTCACGCCTGTAATCTCAGCACTTTGGGAGGCTGAGGCGGGCGAATCACTGAGGTCATGAGTTTGAGACCAGCCTGGCCAACATGGCAGTATCCCGTCTCCACTAAAAATACAAAAATTAGCTGGGTGTGGTGGTGCCTTCCTGTAATCCCAGCTACTTGGGACGCTGAGGCAGGAGAATTGCTTGAACCCAGGAGGAGGAGGTTGCAGTAAGCTGAGATTCCACCATTGCACTCCAGTCTGGGGACAGAGCGAGACTCCGTCTTAGAAAAAAGAAAAATCGGCCGGGCGCGGTGGCTCAAGCCTGTAATCCCAGCACTTTGGGAGGCCGAGACGGGCGGATCACGAGGTCAGGAGATCGAGACCATCCTGGCTAACACGGTGAAACCCCGTCTCTACTAAAAAATACAAAAAAAACTAGCCGGGCGAGGTGGCGGGCGCCTGTAGTCCCAGCTACTCGGGAGGCTGAGGCAGGAGAATGGCGTGAACCCGGGAGGCGGAGCTTGTAGTGAGCTGAGATCCGGCCACTGCACTCCAGCCTGGGCGACAGAGCGAGACTCCGTCTCAAAAAAAAAAAAAAAAAAAAAAAAAAAAAGAAAAAAGAAAAATCTACTACCATTTATTGAGTACCTACCTTCCCTCCCTTCCTTCCTTCCTTCCTCCCTCCCTCCCTCCCTCCCTCCCTCCTCCCTCCCTCCCTCCCTCCCTCCCTCCTCCCTCCCTTCCTTCCTTCCTTCCTTCTTTCTTTCTTTCTTCTTTCTCAAATCTCACTCTGATGCCTGAGGTGGAGTGCAGTGGCACCATCTTGGCTCACTGCAACCTTCATCTCTGGGTTCAAGCAATTCTTCTGCCTCACCCTCCTGAGTAGCTAGGATATAGGTGTGTGCCATGACACCTGGCTAATTTTTGTATTTTTTTAATAGAGACAAGGTTTTACCACATTGGCCAGGCTGGTCTCGAATTCCTGACCTCAAGTGATCTGCCCACTTTGCCCTCCCAAAGTGCTGGGATTATAGGTGTGAGCCACAGCACCCAGCTGACTACCTAGTTTGTGTTAGACATTTTAATAGGGGTTTTGCAGACCTTTCTCATTTAATTATCATAGCACCCATGATAGGGGCCATTATCCCCATATCATAAGTGAAGAAACAGAGTTCAACAATGTAGCTTGTAAATAAACTTGGGGTAAGAATCTGAACTCAGGAGCTACTGGGCTGAGGTTCGGATGCTGGCTTAGCTCCTTACTATATTAGTATCCTTAACTTTCTTTTTCCTCATTTTTATAATGGGGATTAATATAGTACTTCTGTGATTTTTGTAAGGATTAAATTAGTTAATACATGTAAGGTTAGTTATTATATATATATATATTTTTTGAGACACAGTCTCACTCTATTGCCCTGGCTGGAGTGCAGTCGTGCAATCTCAGCTCACTGCAACCTCCACCTCTCGGGTTCAAGCTATTGTTCTGCCTCAGCCTCCTGAGTAGCTGGGATTACAGGCACACACCACCGTGCCCAGCTAATTTTTGTATTTTTTAGTAGAGATGGGGTTTCACTATGTTTACCTGGATGGTCTCGATCTCTTGACCTCATGATCTGCCTGCCTTGGCCTGCCAAAGTGCTGGAATTGCAGGCGTGAGCCACCGTGCCCGGACTATAAATTTTTTTTTATGTGGGTCTCGTTAGTTTGCATAAGGGTATTTTATATCTACTCTCTTTTTGTAAGGTTAGTTTACATCTTTATCATAGTAGTAGCTTAATAGCATTCTTTATTTAATTTATTAGATATCTGTTGAGTTTATAATGTAGTCCTACTGTATTGAATTTTGATTAAATATTCTCTTGTTTTTTTTTTTCTTTTTTTTTTGAGACAGAGTCTCGCTCTGTCTCCCAGGCTGGAGTCCAGTGGCCGGATCTCAGCTCACTGCAAGCTCCGCCTCCCGGGCTTACGCCATTCTCCTGCCTCAGCCTCCCGAGTAGCTGGGACTACAGGCGCCCGCCACCTCGCCCGGCTAGTTTTTTGTATTTTTTAATAGAGACGGGGTTTCACCGTGTTAGCCAGGATGGTCTGGATCTCCTGACCTCGTGATCCGCCCGCCTCGGCCTCCCAAAGTGCTGGGATTACAGGCTTGAGCCACCGCGCCCGGCCTATTCTCTTGTTTTTTAATGGATGAACTACATCCAGCTTCCCCAGAATCTTATGTAAAGAGCTATTGGTTTTTCTCATTTTCACAAATGATTTATTTTTATCCTGGACTGTATTCTTCAGCTTGAAATGGCTGAATGAGTCTAAGAGTATAAGCAGTTTCACAGCTTGTTCTTTGTTCTTTGCTTCTAGATTGAGGTATAAAAAGATGGCTATAGTCAGGACCCCAGGAGGTGTTCTAGTGTACCTGTTTCCCCGTGTCTGGACCACTGTTAGGTTTTGTCTTTTCTAAAAAATTAAGTATTTCTGCTTGTTATATAATGGTGTGATAATTCTGACACAACATTTGAAAAGCACCCAGTTGCTTTATCTTCCTGTATTCAAGTTATGTTTATATCTAAAGACATGAATGTAAGCATAGCAACGACTTTGGTCAGAGAAAGAGGAAGGACCTTTGATAAGCAGTTTTTCTACTTCTGTAGACATCCTGTTACTTTTGATAAGAGGAAATTCTGCCTCAGAGGACCTTGAAATTTGCTAGCACCTCTGCATGTCAGTTTCCTCCCTGTAACTTAATTTTACTTCTATACCATGGTAACATTACATTAGTCCTAATTGTGTCATCTGGCAGTTGTGAAGATCTAGTAAATAGTAAAATAGTGTAAGAATTCTTGCATTTAAAAAATTTGCAGTTGTTTTTTTTTTTTTGTATTTTTTGTAGAGATGAGATTTCACCAAGTTGCCCAGGGTGGTCTTGAACTCCTAGACTCAAGCTATCTGTCCCTTGGCCTCCCAAAATGCTGGGATTACAGGCATGAGCCTATACTCAGCCTCCCAAAGTGCTGGGATTATAGGTGTGAGCCAGTGTACCTGGTGAAAAATTTGCATATTTAAATAACATTTTTAAAATGGGCTGGGCGTGGTGGCTTATGCCTGTAATCCCAGCACTTTGGGAGGCCAAGGTGGGTGGATCATTTGAGGTCAGGAGTTCAAGACCAACCTGGCCAACATGGTGAAACCCTGTCTCTACTAAAAATACAAAAAGTAGCTGGGCAATAGTGGCTTATGTCTGTAATCGTAGCTACTCAGGAGGCTGAGGCAGGATAATTGCTTGAGCCTAGGAGGTGAAGGTTACAGTGAGCTGAGATCGTACCACTGCATTCCAGTCTGGGTGACAGTGAGACCCTATCTCAAAAAAAAAAAAAAAAAAGAAAAATGAAGAAACATAAAGAAGCAACCCTACCACCAGAATAAAATAAAATCATACCATCTAGGTAATTCCTGCTGACAATTACTTCTTTGGTAGTTTTTTTTTTTTCAGATGGAATCTTGCTGTCACCCAGATTGGAGTGCAGTGGCATGATGTCAACTCACTGCAGCCTCTGCCTCCTGGTTCAAGCGATTCTCCTACCTCAGCCTCTTGAGTAGCTGGGATTACAGGCATGTGCCACCACGCCCGGCTAATTT
Source organism: Trachypithecus francoisi (assembly GCF_009764315.1). Taxonomy (NCBI): domain Eukaryota; kingdom Metazoa; phylum Chordata; class Mammalia; order Primates; family Cercopithecidae; genus Trachypithecus; species Trachypithecus francoisi. The sequence goes on from NW_022681467.1 coordinate 31,337,073, forward strand.
TTGTATTTTTAGTAGAGATGGGGTTTCACCATGTTGCCCTGGCTGGTCTTGAACACCTGACCTCAGGTGATCCACCTGCCTCGGTCTCTCAAAGTGCTGGGATTACAGGTGTGAGCCACCACACTTGGCCTTTGTTTTTTTTTTTGAGACAGGTCTGGCTGTGTTGCCCCGGCTAGAGTGCTGTGGTACAATCTCCGCTCACTGCAACCTCTTCCTCCTGGGCTCAAACCATCCTCCTACCTTAGCCTCCCAAGTAGTTGGGACTACAGACACGCACTACCATGCCTGGCTAATTTTTTTGTATTTTTTGTAGAGATGGGATTTCACCATGTTGTCCAGGCTGATCTTGAACTCCTGAGCTCAAGCAATCCACCTACCATATCCTCCCAAAGTGCTGGGATTACAGGCGTGAGCCAGTGTTCCTGGCCCATTTTTCCTTTTAATAGCTGTAGTGGCGTGATTGTAGCTTATTGCAGCCTCAAACTCCTGGGCTAAAGCAATCCTCCCACCTCAGCCTCCTGAGTGGCTGAGACATAGTCCTCTTTTGATGTATGTTTTGGTTGCAGAAATTGCAAAGCTCTATTGATTATTGCTATGGATAATCTGATAGGCTTTGAGGGTATGTCTTCATTATAAGTTACTGGCCATGGGATTGTTGGGCAGAGATTATGTGTTTGTAGGTGGTGCCAAATTGCCTCTAGAAAGCTTTTCTAGTTAATGCTTTGGATAGAAGCATTTGAGCATGGTCTCTTCTCATCCCTGCTAACACTACCTTTAAATTTTTGCCAATTTGAGAAGTGAAATTTTGTTATTTTAATTTGCATTTCCTTTAATTTAGGGTGATGTTATGTGTATATATTATCACGTGTTCATTAGACCTTTGTATCTGTACTCGACCTCCAAATATGGCATTTCTTAGTGTTTGCGCATTTTGTTTTGTTTTGTTTTGTTTTTTTGAGATGGAGTCTCACTCTTGTTGCCCAGGCTGGAGGGCAATGGTATGGTGCAATCTCACCTCACTGCAACCTCCGCCTCCCGGATTCAAGTGATTCTCCTGCCTCAGCCTCCCTAGTAGCTGGGATTACAGGTGTGTGCCACCACGCCCGGCTAATTTTATATTTTTAGTAGTGACAGGGTTTCTACATGTTGGTCAGGCTGGTCTTGAACTCCTGACCTCAGGTGATCCACCCGCCTCAGCCTCCCAAACTGCTGGGATTACAGGCGTGAGCCATCGCACCTGGCCCACTTTGCACATTTTAAAGTAAGTTGTGACCAGGCATGGTGGCTCACGCCTGTAATTAGCCGGGCATGGTGGTGCACACCTGTAATCCCAGCTACTTGGGAGGCTGAGGCAGGAGAATCGCTTGAACCCAGTAGGCGGAGGTTGCAGTGAGCCGAGATCGTGCCATTGCACTCCAGCCTGGGCGACAGAGCAAGTTTCCGTCTCAAAAAAAAAAAAAGAGTAAGTTGTTTGAACTTTTTTGTCCTTGGTTTGTATGCACTCTTTTTTAATAATGGAAGTTAGCTCTTTGTCATATGAGTTGCAGTTATTTTCTTCCAGTTTGTCATTTGTGAAAGTGCCCTTTAAACTGTGCTACACAGTGTGCATTTAAAGCTTTCATTATCATTGATGCAGGGGACACTGACCGAATACTGTATTTAAGGAAATAAACTAGGCCCTGTGTCTCCTGTGTAGCAGTGAGTTCCCATTGTAGGGAAATTCGAATGTAAAGGAGTAATTTGAAATCCTGCCAAGGTCTTTTAAAATGGAATCCTATGTGAATACAGATTGCATGAGTTTTTAAAATTCTCTCCATGTCCATATTGAACATGTTCCCTTTTTCTCTTTTTCTGGAAGCTGGTGATTTTTGGAAGAAAAAGCTAAGGCCCTGAAGAGAAGTTAAAAGCTACAGAATCTTAGCCCTATTGCATCTTCAGAAAAATTGTGTTTAAAACTAAATGAAAGAAGTAAAAATGTACTACTTATGTAATTTTTTTGAAATTCCTGCTTCTCTATTGAACTCTTTGTTATTCTTTAGTAGATGTTGTCAATTTAAATAGATACTTTCAGATGATTTCCCCTCTGCCCCTCCCCTCACCCTTTGCTAGAACTCATTCATGCCTTCTCAGTGTTTGCGTTTGTCTTGCTGGGTGGACTAGAGCTGGGACTGAGTTGGATTCCTAATTTTCAGCATTTCCAGCATAGTGACTTACTGATAATACTTGGTGGTGGTTTGTTGGGTGAATTAATGTGAATTTAAAAACAAACTCTGCCACCTCAGAGGGGTGGAGGGGAAATTGGTAATGGGATGGGAAAGCCAGATTAGTTTTGTGTTCTGTGTGATACCAGAGAGTGAAACTTCAAACACGTGGGTCAGAGTTACAATGAAACAGGTTCATAAATAGCAGGAATTCTGAGGATTCAGCCTCAAGAGGAATTGGTTTTATTGAGCTTTTGGGAATAATTTGCTCATCTTCATTCATTCACTGCCTCCCTCCCTCACTCCTACATTTTAATGGAAGGCCTCCTGGGGTGCCTGGGGGACAGTAATGTGGTAGAAACAATTAATTCAGAAGTCAGGCCAACCTGGACTTTTGTTCTGGGGCCTGTCACTTAGCGCCTGAACTTTTTTTTTCTTTTTTGAGATGGAGTCTCGCTCTGTCGCCCAGGCTGGAGTGCAGTGGCCAGATCTCAGCTCACTGCAAGCTCCGCCTCCCGGGTTTACGCCATTCTCCTGTCTCAGCCTCCCGAGTAGCTGGGACTACAGGCGCCCGCCACCTCGCCCGGCTAGTTTTTTGTATTTTTTAGTAGAGACGTCGTTTCGCCGTGTTAGCCAGGATGGTCTGGATCTCCTGACCTCGTGATCCTCCCGTCTCAGCCTCCCAAAGTGCTGGGATTACAGGCTTGAGCCACCGCGCCCGGCCAAAAACTAACTTTTTTTTTTTTTTTTTGTGAGACGGAGTTGCTTTGCCGCCCAGGCTGGAGTGCAGTGGCCGGATCTCAGCTCACTGCAAGCTCCGCCTCCGGGTTTACGCCATCTCCTGCCTCAGCCTCCCGAGTAGCTGGGACTACAGGCGCCCGCCACCTCGCCCGGCTAGTTTTTTGTATTCTTTTTAGTAGAGACGAGGTTTCACCGTGTTAGCCAGGATGGTCTCGATCTCCTGACCTCGTGATCCGCCCGTCTCGGCCTCCCAAAGTGCTGGGATTACAGGCTTGAGCCACTGCGCCCGGCAGCGCCTGAACTTTAACCAAGTTACTTTAAACCGAATTTCCTCATTTGTGCTAACATAGTTATTAACAGCTACTAACTGTGTAGTTCTTACTTTGTGTCAGTCCTGAGCTCTTTAAATGGATTATATATTTTAATCCTTACATCCACTGCTTGGAGATATTATTATCACCATCCCTATTTTACAGAGAGGAAAATAATTTACACAAATTCATTCAGCTAATAAGGGGTTAAATAATTTATATTTAATTAACTGGGGATTCAAGGCCAAGCATTTAACCCCATTACATTAAATTCCGTTACTTTGGTAAAAGAAGACTGTTAGCCTACACAGAGCCTGACAAATAATAGCAGCTCAGTGAGTATTAAGTTTCATCCTGCCTTTCTGGTTGGACATCACCTTTTTATATAATCTAGGAGGGGAAATTAATAATCAGAATATTGCTTGGTATGAATTAAGTCAGAGAACAAGATAATTTGGTGTGGTATTTCAGGCAAGCCAAAATGAAGACCTTTCTACTGATTGGATTATACCTGTATGTCAGATTTTTTTTTTTTTTTTTTTTTTTTTGAGACAGTCTTGCTCTGTCACCCAGGCAGGAGTGCAGTGGCATGATCTCGGCTCACTGAAACCCCCACCTCCTGGGTTCAAGCAATTCTCATGCCTCAGCCTCCTGAGTATCTGGGATTACAGGCATGCACCACCATGCCCGGCTAATTTTTGTAATTTTAGTAGAGACAGGATTTTACCATGTTGGCCAGGCTGGTCTGGAACTCCTGACCTCGAGTGATCAGCCGCCTTGGCCTCCCAAAGTTCTGGCGTGAGCTACCATGCCCGTCCATGTGTATGTCAGATTTGATATCTCATTTTCTTAGAGAATGTTTGGTAAAGGCTGTCAAACCTCTGACACTTCTTTCCTAGGGTCCAAATAGTTAGAACCTCTTGCCAACACAGCTTTTCAGCTTAAGTTTCAACTTCTTTAATTACAGCTGTCAACCATTTCTGCCTTGGTTTGCTTTGCTTTATGTGTTTCCCAATATCAGCCCTTTGGAATTTGTTTTTTTTTTTTTTTTTTTTTTTTAGACGGAGTCTTACTCTGTTGCCAGGCTGGAATGCAGTGGTGCGATCTCGGCTCACTGCAACCTCTGCCTCCCAGGTTCAAGCGATTATCTTGCCTCAGCCTCCTGAGTAGCTGGGACTATAGGCACGCGCCACCACGCCCAGCTAAATTTTGTATTTTTAGTAGAGACGGGGTTTCACCATGTGGGCTAGGATTGTCTCGATCTCTTGACCTTGTGATCCTCCCTCCTCGGCCTCCCAAAGTTCTGGGATTACAGGCATGAGCCACTGTGCCCGGCCTGGAATGGGTTGTTTAATAGATAGCTTATTGTCCTTCACATGTATAATCCCTCACATTATGCACTTATGAAAAATTTTCATTGCAAAAAACTAAAATTTAGGAAATTATTTAAGAAAAAAGGAACAATCACCAATAATCTATAACTTATTTTTTTCTTACGGTCTTTACAAAAATAATCAGTGGCTGGGTACCATGGCTCATGTCTCTAATTCCAGCACTTTGGGAGGCCGAGTCAGGAGGATCACTTGAACCTGGGAGTTCGAGACCAGCCTAGACAAACATAACAAGACCCTGTCTCTACCGAAGAACAAATTAGCTGGGTGTGGTGGCTTGCACCTGTACTCCCAGGTGCTTGGGAGGCTGAGTAGGCAGGATCACATGAGCCGAGGAAGTCGAGGCTACAGTGATCCAGGTTTGTGCCACTGTAGACCAGCCTGAGTGACAGAGTGAGCAAGACCTTGTCTCCAAAAAAAAAAAATAATAATTAATGAGTTTCTTTTTTCTTTTTTTTTTTACCTTTTTCTTTGAGACACAGTTTCACTCTTGTTGCCCAGGCTGGAGTTTAATGGCGCGATCTTGGCTCACTGGAACCTCCACCTCCTGGGTTCAAGTGATTCTCCTGCCTCAGCCTCCCGAGTAGCTGGAATTACTGGCATGCGCCACCACACCTGGCTAATTTTGTATTTTTAGTAGAGGCAGGATTTCTCCATGTTGATTAGGCTGGTCTCAAACTCCCAACCTCAAGTGATCCAGCAGCCTCAGCCTCCCAAAGTTCTGGGATTATAGGCATGAGCCACTACGCCTGGCCTTTTTTTTTTTTTTTTTTTTTTTAAAGAGACAGGTTCTTGCTCTGTCACTTAGGCTGGAGTACAATGGCAGAATCATAGCTCACTGCAGTCTTGACCTCCTGGGCTCAAGTGATACTCCTGCCTCAGCCTTTTCAGTAGCTGGGATTATAAGCCTAAGCCACCTCATCTGGCTGTGTATGAGTTGTAATGTGAGCTCCATGTGGTACAATTTTGTATCCCGCCTTTTTATGTAATATATTGCAAGCAAATCTTCATAAAATGTGCTGCTATTACACATTAGATATGAGTATCGCTTCTGTGATTTTTTTCCATATTCATTTATTGCAAAGAAAATGTTCCTGGTAGGAGGCAGGCATTGCTGTGGCAGTGCTCTGGCATTGCTTGGGCAGTGTGGGCTGTCAAAAGCCAATGTATCAGGCTGGATGCAGTGGCTTGTGCCTGTAATCCTGTAATCCCAGTACTTTGGGAGGCCCAGGCAGGAGGATTGCTTGAACTCAGGAGTTTGAGACTAGCCTGGGTAATGTAAATGCTGTCTCTGCAAAAACAAAACAAAACAAAACAAAAACCTGGGTGTGCTGATGCATGCTTTTGATTCCAGCTACTCAGGAGGCTGAGGCAGGAGTATCGCATGAGCCCAGGAGTTTGAGGCTGTAGTGAGCTATGATAGCGCCACTGCATTCCAGCCTGGACAACAGAATGAGACCCTGTCTTAAAAATTTTTTAAAAAGTCCAGAGTTTAGTGGGAGGAAGGAGTTAGGCTGGAGTTAGTCTGCTGTAGGGAGGTGGTCTGTTCAAGTGCCCTTAGAGCTCAGAGTAGCTGCATGTCCATCAGAACCACCACTAGCTTCTCTGATAGTGTTTAGGACTCTGCATATTAGTAGATTAATTACCTCAGTGATGCCAAGAAGTGTTCTTCTTTTTTTTTTTTCTTTTTCAAGACGGAGTCTTGCTCTGTCACCTAGGCTGGAGTACAGTGGCGTGATCTCAGCTCACTCCAACCTCTGCCTCCCGGGTTCAAGCTATTCTCCTGCCTCAGCCTCCCAAGTAGCTGGAATTACAGGCACCCACCACCACACCCGGCTAATTTTGTATTTTAGTAGAGATGGGGTTTCACTATGTTGGCCAGGCTGGTCTCGAACTCCTGACCCCGTGATCCGCCCGCCTTGGCCTCCCAAAGTGTTGGGATTACAGGCGTGAGCCACCGTGCCTGGCCAGAAGTGTTCTTTCATGGGGGCCACTTTTCTTGTAAATGGCCTAATCCAGTACACCGTTTTTCCCCTCAAAAGGAAATTGGCTTTACTGTTTGATTCTCTGATCATAAATATACATTTTATTCTTTAGAGCACAAGTACACAAGACAGGATTGAGAAAGGAGAGATTCAAATTGTGACTTCAGATTCGAAGGCAATTAAAGGAATTAAACGATAATATTTTGTACTGTTTTATTGTTTTATGATAAAGAAAATCTGGGTAAGGGCCGGGCGCGGTGGCTCAAGCCTGTAATCCCAGCACTTTGGGAGGCCGAGATGGGCGGATCACGAGGTCAGGAGATCGAGACCATCCTGGCTAACACGTTGAAACCCCGTCTCTACTAAAAAAAAATACAAAAAACTAGCCAAACGACATGGCGGGCACCTGTAATCCCAGCTACCCAGGAGGCTGAGGCAGGAGAATGGCATAAATCCGGGAGGCGGAGCTTGCAGTGAGCTGAGATCCGGCCACTGCACTCCAGCCCGGGAAACAGAGCCAGACTCCGTCTCAAAAAATAAAAAAAAGAAAATCTGGGTAAAACTTATAGGAAAATACAAATGATCAGAAGGGACTCAAGAAGTAGGAAATATAGCTGGGCATGGTGGCAGGTGCCTGTAATCCCAGCTACTTGGGAGGCTGAGGCAGGAGAATCACTTAAACCCAAGAAGTGGAGGTTGCAGTGAGCCGAAATCGTGCCATTGCACTCTAGCCTGGGCGACAAGAGCGAGACTCCTTCTCAAAAAACAAACTAACAAACAAAAAAAGAAGTGAAAATATACATAGATCAAAGAAAGTATAAACAATTCCGGTCACAGTGGCTCATGCCTGTAATACCATCACTTTGGGAGGCTTATGTGGGTGGATCACTTGAGGTCAGGTGTTTGAGACCAGCCTGGCCAACATGGTGAAACCCCATCTCTGCTAAAAATACAAAAATAAGCTGGGCAGGGTGGCGTGCACCTGTAGTCCCAGCTACTCAGGAAGCCAAGGCTCCAGAATTGCTTGAACCTGGGAGGCAGAGGATGCAGTGAGCCGAGATGGTGCCACCACATTCAGCCTGGGTGACAGAGTATGACTCCGTCTCAAAAAAAAAAAAAAAAGAGAAGAAAATATAAACAGACCTTGTACAGCCTTCCAAAAGTAGGACCAAGTATTAGTATCTCAGCTTTTGTTTGCTTCCTTTGTTTTTTATTTGTTTTGTCTTTAAGAGGCGAGGGTTCGCTGTATTTCCCAGGCTGGTCTCGAACTCCCGGGCTCAAAGAAACAACCTGGTTCTGCCTTCCAAGTAGCTGGGACTATAGGCATATATTACTGTGCCTGGTGTTTGTTTGCTTCCTTTGTAACTCTTAAATTTCATTGCAATTACAGTTTGCAGTTATTTTATTCATCAGTTTACTGGCTAAATTTTTGTGTTTCCCTGGTAGACTGAAGGGTTCTTGAGGGCAGGAACTGTGTCTCTTTTGGTCTTGGCTGTTTCCTTAAATAGTCGCTGAGCAAATATTTGTTGAATAATGCATCAGCAGATGACTGAATTTAACTGCGAAAGCAGTTTTTTTTTGTAGTTCTGAGGGGTGGCCCTTGTAGGTGAGTCTTTGGTAAGCAGTGTTGAGGGAGGGTCTTCTCAGTTCCGGAAACCACAGGAAGCTGCACGATGGAGGAGTAGGAACCAGTAGAAGGCACACCTGTGTTAGAATGAGAGCACCAACAGGGTTTCATGGAGCTTTGTGTTTTGAATAATGTCTGTTTGTTTTTTATGTGTAGTGAATGATGCTACACTCTGGGCAGACTTTGCCTAAGTTTCATAAATATTTAATTGGCTTTTTCAGGAGAATAAAGGCAGCCCCGTTGATGACTGAAAATGACAAAGCATCCACCTAACAGACGAGGAATCAGCTTTGAAGTGGGAGCCCAGTTGGAAGCCCGGGACCGTTTAAAAAACTGGTACTTTTACATTTTTCTGTTAATTAAAGCCCTCCAGTAAAGGATTTTTGCCAGCACTGATAGAGTGGTAGCTTAGGGTTTTTTTGTGGTGTTTTTCTACTTCCTGACTCTTGGAAGATGGGAGGAAACTTCAGTCTTTTCTCTTTGGTGTAGGGATCCTGGTGTCAGGGTGACTGTCCTGTAATCCCCTGTTCGTATTTGTTTCCCCCTTTTGCCTGTTCATCTGAAAGAGTTCTGGGAAAAAGAAGCATGAATGGCTACAGGGAAGGGAAGGGTTAATAGTGGCAGCTCTCTTGCTCTTGGCTGTCTGTCTGAAAAAAGAGGAGAGAAAGATCAGGGATGGAATAGTGAAGAAAAAGGGGTTCGATTGGAGCAGCTCATGTGTTGTGAACACCCCATCCTGTTTTCTGGGCATGATGGCTGTATGTTGAAATAGAGTCATCACATAAGGGCACACTGTCAGGGTGATTAGGTTCAGAAGCTGAGGCGTTGTAGTCCCAGCTGTGTCATTGACTTGTGACCTCTGGCTGGTAATTAGCTGCTTTGTGCATTGGCTTATCTATAAATGTGGGTATTGGTAATATTGACCTCATAGGGTTATTCTGAGAATCAAATGATAGAATATGTAGGGAAAGACCTTATAGACTGTGAAGTGATTGTTGTGGTTGAGGGCATCCTGGAATTTGCTCGTTTGTTGGTGCTCAAGTCGGAACCTACACCTCTCTAAGGGATTTTTTTTTTTTTTTTTGAAACGGAGTCTCGCTCTGTCACCAGGCAGATCTTGGCTTACTGCAACCTCTGCCTCCCAGGTTCAAGCATTTCTCATGCCTATGCCTGCCGAGTAGTTGGTATTGCAGATGTGTGCCATCATGCCTTGCTAGTTCCTTTTTGAGTTAAAGAAGGAAGAGTTTAACCCTTTTTGAGATTCTTTCAAAATAGATTGACCAGCTCTTCAGGTGTAGGAAGATAAGACAGGAGAAGAGAGGAATGGAAGCAGTTGGTGCAGAAAACTGTCTTTGCTATTAGAATTAGGTACACTTGGCCGGGCATGGTGGCTCACGCTTGTAGTCTCAGCACTTTGGGAGGCTGAGGTGGGCGGATCATGAGGTCAGGAGTTCAAGACCAGCCTGGCCAACATAGTGAAACCCTGTCTTTACTAAAAATATAAAAATTAGCCGGGCATGGTGGCGCATGCATGTAGTCCTAGCTACTTGGGAGGCTGAAGCAAGAGAATCACTTGAACCTGGGAGGTGGAGGCTGCAGTGCGCCAAGATCACGCCACTGCACTCTAGCCTAGGTGGACTGAGCGAGACTCCATCTCAAAAAAAAGAAAAAATAATTAGGTAGTTAGGTACACTTTCAACACAGTTGTTTTTGGGCTATTTTTTTTTTTGTTCGAGACAAGAGTCTTGCTCTTTCATTCAGGCTGGAGTGCAGTGGTGTGATCTCGGCTCACTGCAGCCTTCGCCTCCTGGGTTCAAGCAATTCTCCTGCCTCAGCTTCCTGAGTAGCTGAGATTACAGGCGCGCACCACAACGCCCGGCCAATTTTTTGTATTTTTAGTAAAGACAGGGTTTCACCATGTTGGCCAGGCTGGTCTCCTTACCTCAGATGATTTGCCCACCTTGGCCTCCCAAAGTGCTGGGATTACAGGCGTGAGCCACCAAGCCTGGCCTGTTTTTGGGCTGTTTGTATTATCTATAATTAGTTCCTTTTTTGGTTTCAGTATATATGTATGTGTGTGTGTATATATATTATATACTGTGTGTATGTATATATTATGTAAGTAGTATCATACAGCTTGCTTTTTTTCTGTGTCTTTGTTTTTTATATTCAGTATATTTTTGTGATTTACCCATACTTAACTCCGCACCCACCCCCCCGACCCCTGAGATAGGGTCTTACTCTATTGCGCAAGCTGGAGTGTAATGGCACAATCATAGTTCACTGTGGCCTCCAACTTCTGGGCTCAAGTGATCCTCCTGCCTTAGCCCTCCATGTAGCTGGTATAGAGTTTTATTGTATGAATATACCACAGTTTGTTTATCTAGTCCTTTACTAATGGGTGTTTATCTGTTTGTTTATTTATTTATTTATTTATTTATGATGGAATCTAGCTCTGTCACCCAGGCTGGAGTGTGGTGGCACAGTCTTGGCTCATTGCAACATCCGCCTCCTGGGTTCAAGCAGTTCTCCTGCCTCAGCCTCCCAAGTAGCTGAGATTACAGGTGCCCACCACCTTGTCTGACTAATTTATGTATTTTTAGTAGAGACGGGGTTTCGCCATATTAGCCAGACTGGTCTCAAATTTGTGACCTCAGGTGATCCACCCACCTTGGCCTCCCAAAGTGCTGGGATTACAGGTGTGAGCCACTGCTCCTGGACCGTTTACTTATTTTTTATTTTTATTGTATTTTTTAAAATTTTAAATGGATGCTTAAATTCCAGTTTTTCACCTGAGACACAGTGCTGCTGTGAATGTCTCTTTGTGCCCATACACAGACTTTTACTTGGGCAGTGGCTTTTGACCACAACCTACAGTAAGAAATGTATTTTAAATCATGTTTGGTACTCACCCATATGTACATAAAAATTTATTTATTTTTTTATTATTTTTTTGAAACGGTGTTGAGATAGCATCTCACTTTGTTGCCCAGGCTGTAGTGCAGAGGTGTGATGTTTGCTCACTGCAAACTCCACCTCCCAGGTTCAAGTGATTCTTGTGCCTCAGCCTCCTGAGTATGTGGGATTACAGGTGTGCGCCACCATGCCTATTTTTTTTTTTTTTTTTTTTGAGGCAGAGTCTCGCTCTGTCGCTCGGACTGGAGTGCAGTGGCCGGATCTCAGCTCACTGCAAGCTCCACCTCCCGGGTTTACACCATTCTCCTGCCTCAGCCTCCCAAGTAGCTGGGACTACAGGTGCCCGCCACCTCGCCCGGCTAGTTTTTGTATTTTTTTTAGTAGAGACGGGGTTTCACCGTGTTAGCCAGGATGGTCTGGATCTCCTGACCTCGTGATCCGCCCGTCTCGGCCTCCCAAAGTGCTGGGATTACAGGCTTGAGCCACCGCGCCCGGCCTTTTTTTTTTTTTTTTTTGGTAGAGCCGGGGTTTCACCATGTTGGCCAAGGCTGGTCTTGAATTCCTGACCTCAGACGATCCGCCCAACTTGGCCTCCCAAAGTGCTGGGACCACAGACCAGAGCCACTGCGCCTGGCCTATTTTTATTTTTTGAGACAAGGTCTCACTCTGTTGCTCAGGTTGGAGTGTGGTCGTGGGAACACAGCTCATTGCAGCTTTGACCACCCTTGGCTTAAGCAGTCCTCCTGCTTCAACTGGGACCACAGGCACGTGCCACCATGCCTGATTAATTTTTAAATTTTTAGTAGAGATGAGGTCTCACTATGTTGCCAAGGCTAGTCTCGAATTCCTGGGCTCAGGTGATCTTCCTGGGGTTATAGGCATGAGTCACTATACCTGACCTATATACATTTAACTGAAATACAAAGTTTATGAAGTAGTATTTAACCTTAATACATGCATTATACTCTGGTATTTTTTTCTGTTCTTTTTTTTTTTTGGTTTGGGACGGAGTCTTGCTCTGTCGCCCAGTCTGGAGTGCAGTGGCTCACTGCACTCACTCACGATCTCGGCTCACTGCAACGTCTGCCTCCCGGGTTCAAGCAATTCTCTTGCCTCAGCCTCCCCAGTAACTGGGATTACAGGCGCCTGCCACCATACCAGCTAATTTTTGTATTTTTAGCAGAGATGGGGTTTCACTGTGTTGGCCAGGCTGGTCTCGAACTCCTGACCTTGTGATCTGCCCCCCTTGGCCCCCCAAAGTGCTGGGATTACAAGCGTGAGCCACCATGCCTGGCCTTTTTTTTTTTTTTTTTTTGATATAGTGTCTCACTCTGTTGCCTAGGCTGGAGTTTAGTGGTGCAGTTACAACTCATTGCAGCCTTGACTTCCAGGCTCAGGTGATCCTTTCACTTAGCCTTTGAACAGATGGGACTACCAGCACATACCATCATGCTAGGCTAATTTTTTGTATCTTTAGTAGAGATGAGGTTTCACTATGTTGGCCAAGCTGGTCTTGAATTCCTGACCTCAAGTGTTCCACCTGCCTTGGCTTCCCAAAGTGCTGGGATTACAAGCATGAGTCACCATGCCTGGCGCGTATTTAGGTTTTTAATCCACCTGGAATTCATTTTATGTATGGTATGAACTTGTATCTAATTATTATTTTTTAATTCAGTGAATAACCAGTTGTCCCAATATCATGTTTAGAATAGTCCATCCTTTCCCCACTGATCTGCAATATCACTTGTATGTATTAAGCTTCATATATACATAGGCCTGTTCTCAGCTCTTTAGTCTATTCCATTGATTTATGTTTACTCCTGTGCTTATAATAACACATTATTTAATTGGTATTGCTTTATCATTACTCTTGATATCTGGTAAGACAGGTTTTATTTTATTTGTTGTATTCTTAGACCTTTAATATGAATTTTTGTAGTATTGTTGAGTTTCTTGAAAAGTGTTTTTGGAGTTTTGAAATAAATTGTATTTAAGTGGTATCTTGATAAAAAGTTTTCATTCATGAAAATGTATCTTTATAGTTATTCATGTTTTACTTTATGAACTTTAGTGATGTTTTGTAACTGCCATAAAGATTTTGTATATTATCTGTTAGATTTATTCCTAAGTATTGTCTAGTTTTTGTTACTTCTATGAATGGATCTTTCTTTTTTTTTTTGAGATGGAGTCTTGCTTTGTTGCCCAGGCTGAAGTGCAGTAAAGCGATTTGGGCTCACTACAACCTCTGCCTCCCAAATTCAAGCAGTTCTCCCTGCCTCAGCCTCCCGAGTAGCTGGGATTACAGACACCTGCCACCACGCCTGGCTAATTTTTGTATGTTTTAGTAGAGACGGGGTTTCGCCATTTTGGCCAGGCTGGTCATGAACTCCCGACCTCAGATGATCTGCTCACCTCAGCCTCCCAAAGTGCTGGGATAACAGGCGTGAGCCGCTGCGCCCGGCCAGATCTTTTTGTATTATGTTTTTTCTCTTTGGTTATTGCTGGCCTGAAGGAATATTGTTGTTAATTCAGTGTTGAATTCAGTGTGTGGATTTTATACAGTTCGAAAACAAAAACAGACTGCTTAAAAAAGATTTATGACATTTATGAGATTGTTGAAAGTTTGATCATTGATTGGTTATTTGATATTAAAGAATCATTGTTAATATCATTAACATAATCATTGTTAACATTTTTTTTTTTTTTTTTTTGAGACGGAGTCTCGCTCTGTAGCCCAGGCTGGAGTGCAGTGGCCGGATCTCAGCTCACTGCAAGCTCCGCCCTCCGGGTTTACGCCATTCTCCTGCCTCAGCCTACCAAGTAGCTGGGACTACAGGCGCCCGCCATCTCGCCTGGCCAGTTTTTTGTATTTTTTTAGTAGAGACGGGGTTTCACCGTATTAGCCAGGATGGTCTCGATCTCCTGACCTCGTGATCCGCCTGTCTTGGCCTCCCAAAGTGCTGGGATTACAGGCTTGAGCCACTGCGCCCGGCCCATTGTTAACATTTTAGATGTGGAAATGATATTGTAATTTTGTGTTGTAAGAGTTCTTGTTTCTTAGAAATTATATACCTACATTTATGAATAAAATGATATGTTGTGATTTGCTTCAAGATAATATGAAGATTCTGGATTATATAGGCAATAGGAAGGAAAAGGAGATAATATGAAGGGAGAAAAGGGTGGGAAGATAGAGGAAGCAAAAGTGGCCAAGCAGCCATGTGTAATGGGTACATGAGTCTTTATCGCTATTGAGTCTTGTATCTGGTCTTACACAGAAATCTTTCTCCATTTTCATGTTCATCTTAATGGTTCTTTTGGATTTTCTACATAGACCATCATGTATCTGCAAACAACTATTTTGCCTCTTCCTTTCTAAGCCTCTGCTTCTCATTTCTTTTCCTTCCTTCCTTACTTTTTTTCTTTCCTTCCCATTTTCCCTTCTGTGTTCATTGACCAGGATCATAGCAGCAAGATGTTAAATGGTCGTGATGATAGCAGCTTTCCATAGTTTGTTGTTTGACTTTAACGGGAACACATCCGAGATTTCACCATTAAGTATGATGTTTATCATAGGATCATGGTAGATGTGTTTAATCAGATTAAAGAAGTTCCTGCCTAATCCTTGTTTGCTGGAAGTGTTTTGTTTTTTTTTTTTTTCAGCCTGAGTAATGTTGAATTTAATGCTTTCGGACATCTAATTAATTGACCATGCCTATTTTCTCCTTTAATCTTTATTATTATTATTGTTTTTATTTTATTTTTTTGAGGTGGGGCCTCACCCTGTCGCCCAGGCTGGAATGCAGTGGCGCATCTCAGCTCACTGCAAGCTCCGCCTCCCGGATTCAGGCCGTTCTCCTGCCATTCTCTTGCCTCAACCTCCCGAGTAGCTGGGACTACAGGCACCTGCCACCATGCCCAGCTAAGTTTTTCTATTTTTAGTAGAGATGGGATTTCACCGAGTTAGCCAGGATGGTCTCGATCTCCTGACCTCGTCATCCACCTGCCTCGGCCTCTCAAAGTGCTGGGACCATAGGCATGAGCTATGTGCCCGGCCTAATCTTTATTTTTTAAAATTTTGCTTCCCCTTTATTAGTATGATATATGACATTAACAGATTTTGTAATGTTGAACAATTCTTGCTTATGTTCCTGGATAAGCCTTTTAGGTCATTTATATAATAAATTATTAGATTTAATTTACTAATCTTTTATTTGGGATTTTGATATCCATGTTCATTATACTTTTGGTTTTTGATCTCTTCTTATGTAGTCTGTATTCAGTTTTAGTGTAGTATTATTATACTAGTCTTAGAAAATGAGGAGGGTGGTTTTTTCCATTATTTTCTGGAACACTTTCTTTTTTTCTTTTCTTTTTTTTTTTTTGATACAGAGTCTTGCTCTGTCGCCCAGGCTGGAGTGCAGTGGCATGATCTTGGCTCACTGCAACCTCTGTCTCCCGGGTTCAAGTGATTCTCCTGCCTCAGCCTCCCGAGTTGCTGGGACTACGAGGGCCTGCTGCCATGCCTGGCTAATTTTTATATTTGTAGTAGAGACGAGGTTTTACCATATTGGCCAGGCTGGTCTCGAACTCCTGACCTCAGGTAATCTGCCTGCCTCGGCCTCCCAAAGTGCTGGGATTACAGGTGTGAGCCAGTGTGCCTGGCCCAATTTTTTTTTTTTTTTTTGAGACGGAGTCTGGCTCTGTCGCCCAGGCTAGAGTACAGTGGCCGGATCTCAGCTCACTGCAAGCTCCGTCTCCCGGGTTTATGCCATTCTCCTGCCTCAGCCTCCCAAGTAGCTGGGACTACAGGCACCTGCCACCTCGCCTGGCTAGTTTTTTGTATTTTTTAGTAGAGACAGGATTTCACCAGGTTAGCCAGGGTGGTCTCGATCTCCTGACCTCGTGATCCGCCCGACTCGGCCTCCCAAAGTGCTGGGATTACAGGCTTGAGCCACCGCGCCCGGCCCCAATTTTTTTTTTTTTTTTTTCTTAACCATGTCTTTACTGGAAAAGAGGAAAACATTATGGACATCTTGTACAAATTTCTAGGAACAAATTTTAAACTTAACATTTGGCCAGATGTGGTGGCTCACACCTGGAATCCCAGCATTTTGGGAGGCCAAGTCGGGCGGATCACCTGAGGTCACGAGTTTGAGACCAAACTGGCCAACATGATGAAACCCCGTCTCCACTAAAAATACAAAAATTAGCCGGGTGTGGTGGCAGATGCCTGTAATCCCAGCTGCTTGGGAGGTTGAGGCAGGGAAATCGCTTGAATCAAAGGAGGCAGAGGTTGCAGTGAGCCGATCCAGGCTGGGTGACAGAGGGAGACTCCGGCCCCCGTCCCCCAAAAAATAATAAATAGTAAATAAATAGATGAAACAGAAATAACTAACAAATAGAATATGCGTGGTGTAACTATGCTAAATGAAACTCAAAATATGGCCAGGCGTGGTGACTCATGCCTATAATCCCGGCACTTTGAGAGGCTGAGGTGGGCAGATCATTTGAGGTCAGGAGTTGGAGACCAGCCTGGCCATTATGGCGAAACCACGTCTCTACTTAAAATACAAAAAATTAGCTGGACATGGTGGCATGTGCCTGTAATTCTTGTTTTCTTTTTATTTTTTTGAGATGGAGTCTTGCTGTGTCGCCCAGGCTGGAGTGTAGCGTGAGCGTTCTGAGGTCACTGCAACCTCCACTTTCCTGGTTCAAGCAATTCTCCTGCCTCAGCCTCCTGAGTAGCTGGGACTACAGGCACATGCTACCACGCCTGGCTAATTTTTTGTATTTTTAGTAGAGTCAGTGTTTCACTGTGTTAGCCAGGGTGGTCTCAATCTCCTGACCGAATGATCCGCCGGCCTTGGCCTCCCAAAGTGCTGAGATTACATGACAAAACTCCATCTCTACAAAAAATATAAAAATTATATTTTTATAATTAAAGTGTACATTTAATTATAATTAAATTACAGGCATGGTGCCTCACGCTTGTAATCCCAGCACTTTGGGAGGCCATAGTGGGCAGATCACTTGAGTTCCAGAGTTCGAGACCAGCCTGGCCAACATGGTGAAACTTCGTCTCTACTAAAATTACAAAAAAATTAGCCAGGCATGGTGGCGCACACCTGTAATCCTAGTTACTCAGGAGGTTGAGGTGGGAAGCTTGCTTGAACCCAGGAGGTGGAGGTTGCAGTGAGCTGAAATTGAGGCACTGCACTTTAGCCTGGGTGACAGAGCAAGACTCTGTCTCAAAAAACAAAATAAAAAATTAGCCGAGGTGGGAGGATTGCTTGAGCCTTAGAGGTTGAGGCTGCATCGAGCTGTGATCCTCCTACTTCAACCTCCTGAGTAGCTGGGACTACAGACATGTGCTACCACCCCGGCCAAGTTTTGTATTTTTTATAGAAATGGGGTTTTGCCATGTTGCCCAGGCTGGTCTTAAACTTCTGGGCTCAAGCAATGCACCCACCTCGTCCTCCCAAAGTGCTGGGATTACAGGCGCGTGGCCTAGCATTTTTGAGACAGAGTTTTGCTGTCACCTAGGCTGGAGCACAGTGGTGTGATCATAACTATAGCCTTGAACTCTTGGGCTCAAGTGATCCTCCCACCTCAGCCTCCTGAGTAGGCTGGGACTACAGGTGCATGCCACTGCACCTGGCTCATTTTCGTATTTGTTATAGAGACTGAGTCTCGCTGTGTTGCTCGGGCTGGTCTCAAACTCCGGGCTCAAGTGATATTCCTACCTTGGGCTCCCAAAGTGTTGGGATTACAGGCATAAGCCACTGCACCTGGCCTATATTCTAATTTTTAATCTACCACTTTGGATTACTGATTACAGGCATGCATCACTACACCCAGCTAATTTTTGTATTTTTAGTAGAGACGTGGTTTCACCATGTTGGACAGACTGGTCTTGAACTCCTGCCTTCCCTGTTTACTTCCTGGGTTTTATAGATGAACTAAAATCTAAGAGGCTGCAGTTTCCTAGTAGTAATGCTTGGTGGATAGAATAGAATCTGCTTGCTCTGCTGCCTTCGCCTTCTTCCTGTCATCTGTCAGGCATGTGCCATCTGTTCCAAGCAGTAGGCTGGCCTTCCCTGTTCTTGCTCCAAACACAATGAAAAAGCTCCTTCTGTCTGTTGCTTTCCTGACACTCTGGTACCTTTCCACTACTGTGTTTCTATTTAAGTTGATCATAGTTTACTTCCATGTCTTGTACAGAGGATTTAAAGATTTGAGTTTCATAATGTCCTTAAATCATTTTTTGTTTCTTTTTCATTAGGATTATTTGTACTGATCACACCTGAGTTTCTGGTTCATACCTCTTTACTTCTTACACCATCTCTGTGTGTGTGTGTGTGTGTGTGTTTTGAGACGGAGTCTTGCTCTGTCACCCAGGCTGGAGTGCAGCGGCGCAATCTTGGCTCACTGCAAGCTCAGCCTCCCAGGTTCACGTCATTCTCCTGCCTCAGCCTCCCGAGTAGCTGGTACTACAGGCGCCCGCCACCACACCCGGCTAATTTTTTTGTATTTTTAGTAGAGACGGGGTTTCTTTTTTTTTTTTTTTTTTTTTTTGAGACGGAGTCTCGCTCTGTCGCCCGGGCTGGAGCGCAGTGGCTGGATCTCAGCTCACTGCAAGCTCCGCCTCCTGGGTTCACGCCATTCTCCCGCCTCAGCCTCTGGAGTAGCTGGGACTACAGGCGCCCGCCACCTCGCCCGGCTAGATTTTTGTATTTTTTTAGTAGAGACGGGGTTTCACCGTGTTAGCCAGGATGGTCTCGATCTCCTGACCTCGTGATCCGCCCATCTCGGCCTCCCAAAGTGCTGGGATTACAGGCTTGAGCCACCGCGCCCGGCCTAGAGACGGGGTTTCACCGTGTTAGCCAGGATGGTCTCGATCTCCTGACCTCGTGATCTGCCCGCCTTGGCCTCCCAAAGTGCTGGGATTACAGGTGTGAGGCACCACACCCGGCTTGTGTGTGTGTGTATGTGTTTTTTTTTTTTTTTTTTGAGATGGAGTCTGGCTCTGTTGCCCAGGCTGGAGTGCAGTGGCCGGATCTCAGCTCACTGCAAGCTCCGCCTCCCGGGTTTACGCCATTCTCCTGCCTCAGCCTCCCGAGTAGCTGGGACTACAGGCGCCCGCCACCTCGCCCGGCTAGTTTTTTTGTATTTTTAGTAGAGACGGGGTTTCACTGTGTTAGCCAGGATGGTCTCGATCTCCTGACCTCGTGATCCGCCCGTCTCGGCCTCCCAAAGTGCTGGGATTACAGGCTTGAGCCACCGTGCCCGGCCGTGTGTGTTTTTTTTTTAAAGCAATCTTTTCTGAGCTTTCCACAAACACGTATTGAGTGCTGTGAGTCAGGTGGTACACTAGGTGCTGTGAAATGAAGAAAAATAAGTACTTCAAGATGTTTAGAGACGAGTCAAGTATTTGGCTTTGGTTTTTAGTATAGATAGTCAAGGGTCATTAATCATGTATTCTAACTCATATGTGTTTGCTAGTGACTCACATTTATTGAGTGATTACACTGTGCCAGGCACAAATCCAAAGGCTTTATATGTTATACCTCCTTTAATCCTCAAGATGCTATGAAGGGGCTACTTCTGTTATTTTTATTTTATATATGAGGGGATAGAAGCAGAAAGCAGTCAAGTTTCCCAGTGCTATGTAGCAGTTAATGGTGCATTTAGGATTTGAGTCGAGCTAGTCTGGCTTCTGAGCATGCTCGGGTGTGGCTTTGATCCCCATACATGTGTTCTGTACCTAGAATAAAGTCCCTGAAATTAAATATATTATGAGGAGATATTTACCCTGTACAAAGTTCATTTACAAAAACCCCTGGGGGAGAACAGCTAATTTCATATGTGGAAATTTCGGAAGGCTTCAGAAAGATGACTTTTGATGCCAAGTCATGCATTCAATGCTAGATGCTATAGAAATAGTGGTGATTAGGACAGACATTGTCCCTGATCTTTAGGAACTGTCATTCCAGTGGAGGTGGATAGAACATAAAGCAGCAGACTGATATATACAGATAATGTTAGGTGGTGATAAATGCTAGAAAGTGGAATAAATACTTTTTTTTTTTGCTAGAAAGTGGAATAAGTACTTTTTTTTTTTTTTTTTTTTTTTTTTTTGAGACGGAGTTTCGCTCTGTCGCCCAGGCTGGAGTGCAGTGGCCAGATCTCAGCTCACTGCAGCTCCGCCTCCCGGGTTTACGCCATTCTCCTGCCTCAGCCTCCCAAGTAGCTGGGACTACAGGCGCCCGCCACCTCGCCCGGCTAGTTTTTTGTATTTTTTAGTAGAGACGGGGTTTCACCGTGTTAGCCAGGATGGTCTCGATCTCCTGACCTTGTGATCCGCCCGACTCGGCCTCCCAAAGTGCTGGGATTACAGGCTTGAGCCACCGCGCCCGGCCTCCTTTATTTGTTTGTTTGTGAGACGGAGTCTTGCCCTGTCACTCAGGCTGGAGTGCAGTGGCACGATCTCGGCTCACTGCAAGCTCTGCTTCCTGGGTTCACGCCATTCTCCTGCCTCAGCCTCCCGAGTAGCTGCGACTACAGGTGCCTGCCACCACGCCCGGCTAATTTTTTGTTTTTTTTTTTTGAGACGGAGTCTGGCTCTGTTGCCCAGGCTGGAGTGCAGTGGCCGGATCTCAGCTCACTGCAAGTTCCACCTCCCGGGTTCATGCCATTCTCCTGCCTCAGCCCCGTTTTTTTTTTTTTTTTTTTTTTTGAGACAGAGTCTCACTCTGTCGCCCAGGCTGGAGTGCAGTGGCGCGATCTCGGCTCACTGCAAGCTCTGCCTCCCTGGTTCACGCCATTCTCCTGCCTCAGCCTCCTGAGTAGCTGGGACTACAGGCGCCGCCACCACGCCGGCTAATTTTTTTATTTTTAGTAGAGACGGGGTTTCACCATGGTCTCGATCTCCTGACCTTGTGATCCGCCCGTCTCAGCCTCCCAAAGTGCTGGGATTACAAGCGTGAGAATTTTTTGTATTTTTTAGTAGAGACGGGGTTTTACTGTGTTAGTCAGGATAGTCTCCATCTCCTGACCTCGTGATCCACCCGCCTTGGCCTCCCAGAGTGTTGGAATTACAGGCGTAAGCCACTGCGCCCGGCCGGAATAAGTACTTTCAAGTGGGTAGAGAGTGCCTCAGTGTGTGTATGTGTTTTGCTTTTTTAATATACAGCGTGAACAGAGGAGATCTCTCTGACGGGGAGACATTTAAATAGAGTCCTAAAGTAAGTGAGGAAGTGAGTCATGTTAGTATCCAGGGGAGCGAGGGTTGCAGACAGAGGCAGCCAAGGCACAAGCCCTGGCGTAGGAGCAAGCAGGGCATTTAAGCAATAATGGGTAGGAACATGTGGCTGGGAGGGTAGAGAGTGAGAGGCCAGAGGTAGGAGGTGAGCCCAGAAAGGTCAGCAGGGGCCAGATTGGCCATAATAAGGAGTTTGAACTTTATTCTAAATGTGATAGTAAGTCATTGAAAGGTCTTAAACAGGGAATCGATGTTATCTGATTTCAGGTATTAAAAGTGGCTGTGCGCCAGGTACAGTGGCTCACGCCTGTAATACCAGCAGTTTGGGAGGCCAAGGTGGGTGGATCGCTTGAGGCCAGGAGTTTGAGACCAGCCTGGCCAACATTGCAAGACCCTGTCTCTACAAAAGATAAAACAAATTAGCTGGAGTAGGGGGTGGCTTGCACATGTAGTGCTAGCTACTAGGGAAACTGAGGTGGGAGGATTGCATGAGCCCAGGAGTTTGAGGCTTCCGTGAGCCATAATCATGCCATTGCATTCCAACTTGGGTGACAGAGCAAGACCCTGCTTCTAAAACAAAAAAAAAAGAATGGACCGAGTTCCCATATTCCTATGTTCTCCCTCCAGCCTCCCCCACTTTCAACATCCTGCACCAGAGTGGTGTGTTACAGTTGATGAACCTATGTTGACACCTCAGTACCGTCCAAAGACCATAGTTCACATTAGGGTCTGCTGCTGGTGTTGTATTGTTTATGGATTTTGACAAATGTATAACGTACATACATTTGTCAAAATCCATAAAAGGTACAAAAGTACAAGAAAAGTACAAAATTCATAAAAAGACAACTTGATGCTCAAAAAGTTTTGGATTTTAGATGTTTGGATTTGAGATGCTCAACCCATAGTAAAATTCACTCTTTTCAGAATACAGTTGAGTTTTGCCAAATTCAACAGTTCACGCAAGCCCCACCACAATCCAGGTATAGGCCAGGAATGGTGACTCATGCCTATAATCCCAGCACTTGGGAGGCCAAGGTGGGAGGATTGCTTGAGCCAGGAGTTTAAGGCAAGCCTAGGCAACATAATGGGACTTCGTCTCTCAAAAAAAAAAAAAAAAAAAAAACCATAATAAAAAAATAATAATAGCTGGGTGTGGTGGTGTGTGTCTATAGTTTTAGGTACTCAGGAGGCTGGGGTGGGAGGAAGATTGCTTGAGTCCAGGAGGTCAAGGCTGCAGCAAGCTGTGATTGCACCACTGCACTCCAACTCCAACCTGTGTGATAGAGCGAGACCCTGTCTCAAAAAAAAAGAAGGGGGAAGAAAGAAAAGAAACAATATAAAGCACTTCTGCTACCCACAGAATTTTCTCATGTCCCTTTGTAATCAGCCTCTCCTGGCACCTCCAGCTCCTGTCACCCACTGATCTGTCCTTTGTCTATACAGTTTTGCCTTTTCCATACTGTGTTATAATGGAATTATTCAGTACATAGCCTTTTGGATTGGCTTCTTAACTTAGCATAATGCATTTGAAACTCACCCATATGTTTGCATGAGCAAAATACTTGCTCATGCAAGGTTGCTTTTAGAACCAAGTAGTAAGTATTCCATTGGATGGATATACCACAGCTTATCTGTTTACGTGTTCAAAGATTGTTTCCAGTTTTGGGTTAATATGAATAAACATTTGTATATAGGTTTTGTGAGAATATAAGTTATAATTTCTCTTGGATAAATACCAGTGAGTTGGATTGCTGGTCATATAAGTGTATGTTTAACCACGTGAAAAACTGCCAAACTTTTTCAGAGTTGCTGTACCATTTTGCATTTCCACCAGCAATGTATGAGAGTTCCAGTTGCTCTGCATTGTTGCCAGCACTTGGTGGGATTCTTTTTTTTCCCTCCTTTTTAAAAAATTAATTGTTTTTAAAAATTGAAATTGAAATATGGTTTACATATTATAAAATTCACCCTTTTAGGATGAGTGCGGTGGCTTATGCCTGTAATCGCAGCACTTGGGAGGCCAAGGTGGGAGGATTGCTTGAGCCCAGGAGTTTAAGGCAAGCCTAGGCAACATAATGGGACTTCGTCTCTCAAAAAAAAAAAAAAAAAAAAAACCATAATAAAAAAATAATAATAGCTGGGTGTGGTGGTGTGTGTCTATAGTTTTAGGTACTCAGGAGGCTGGGGTGGGAGGAAGATTGCTTGAGTCCAGGAGGTCAAGGCTGCAGCAAGCTGTGATTGCACCACTGCACTCCAACTCCAACCTGTGTGATAGAGCGAGACCCTGTCTCAAAAAAAAGAAGGGGAAGAAAGAAAAGAAACAATATAAAGCACTTCTGCTACCCACAGAATTTTCTCATGTCCCTTTGTAATCAGCCTCTCCTGGCACCTCCAGCTCCTGTCACCCACTGATCTGTCCTTTGTCTATACAGTTTTGCCTTTTCCATACTGTGTTATAATGGAATTATTCAGTACATAGCCTTTTGGATTTGGCTTCTTAAACTTAGCATAATGCATTTGAAACTCACCCATATGTTTGCATGAGCAAAATACTTGCTCATGCAAGGTTGCTTTTAGAACCAAGTAGTAAGTATTCCATTGGATGGATATACCACAGCTTATCTGTTTACGTGTTCAAAGATTGTTTCCAGTTTTGGGTTAATATGAATAAACATTTGTATATAGGTTTTGTGAGAATATAAGTTATAATTTCTCTTGGATAAATACCAGTGAGTTGGATTGCTGGGTCATATAAGTGTATGTTTAACCACGTGAAAAACTGCCAAACTTTTTCAGAGTTGCTGTACCATTTTGCATTTCCACCAGCAATGTATAAGAATTCCAGTTGCTCTGCATTGTTGCCAGCACTTGGTGGGATTCTTTTTTTTTCCCTCCTTTTTAAAAAATTAATTGTTTTTAAAAATTGAAATTGAAATATGGTTTACATATTATAAAATTCACCCTTTTAGGATGAGTGCGGTGGCTTATGCCTGTAATCGCAGCACTTTGGGAGGCTGAGGCAGTCAGATCACGAGGTCAAGAGATCAAGATCATCCTGGCCAACATGGTGAAACCCCATCTCTACTAAAAATACAACAATTAGCCGGGCATGGTGGCACTTGCTTGTAGTCCCAGCTACTTGGGAGGCTGAGGCAGGAGAATCGCTTGAACCCAGGAGGCAGAGGTTGCAGTGAGCCAAGATCGCGCCATTGCACTCCAACCTGGTGACAGAGTGAGACTCTGTCTCCAAAAAAAAAAAAAAAAAAATTAACATTTCAAAGCATACAATTCAATAATTCAATGGTTTTCAGTGTATTTACAAAGTTGTACAATTGTGACCACTATCTAATTCCAGAATTCTCATTATGCCAAAAAGAAACCTCATATACATTAGCAGTCAGACCTTATTTCCTCCCTACCCTTCCAGCCCTAGGCAAACACGAATTTACTTTCCCTCTCTATATATTCCTATTCTGGACATTTCATAGATATGGAGTCATACAGTAGGTGACTAGCTTCTTTCACTTAGGATGCTATTTTCAAGATTCACCTATGTTGTAGAACATATCAGTACTTTATTCCTTTTTGTGGATGAATAACTCCATTATATGAATATACCATATTTTGTTTTTCCATTCATCAGTTGATGGGTATTTACAATGTTTCCTCTTTTTTGGGTATTATGAGTACACATTAGTGTATAAGCTTTTTTGTGGACATATGATTTTACATTATATGTGTATATACCTAAGACAGAATTGTTGGATCATATGGTAATTCTGTTTAACCTTTTGAGGAACTGCTAAATTGCTTTTTGTAGTAGCTGCACCATTTTACACTCCAACCAGTAATGGGAATCCTGTTTGTTTGTATTTTGAAGAGATGGGAGTGTTGGTATTTGCCCAGACTGGATTCAAACTCCTGGGCTCAAGTGATTGTCCTGCTTCAGGCCTCCTGGGTAGTTGGGACTGCAGGTGCATACCACTGTGCCCAGCTATTTTTTACATTCAATAAGAAGTAAAATTCTCAGCTGATACTGAGATCAGGATGAGAAGGGCTTAGGTTTGAGGAAAGAAGATAAGGTATGAAATATTTAGGAGTTTGCACACCCTCCTCAGGCTATGCTCTACTCAGTAGCTAATGATAGGCCTCAAACTCCTGGTCTCAAGTTATCCTTCTGCCTCGGCCTCCCAAAGCATTGGGGTTACAGATGTAAGCTGCCATGCCTGGCTAAAAACTTTTTTGAAATTAATTTTTCTAGCTTCTTACAAATGTAGGACATTGAATTAAGAAGAGTGCAAAATTGCTACTCTACAATTAGGTTAATTATTTTTAGAGAGGGGGTCTTGCTTTGTTGCCCAGGCTGGAGAACAGTGGCTATTTACGAGTGCAATGAAAGCACACTATAGCCTTCAATTCTTTGGCTCAAGGAGCTCTCTTGCCTCAGCCTCCTGTGTAGTTGGGACTATAGGCATGCACTATAGCACCCAGTTCTTACACTTTTATTTTAAAAATATTTTTTATTGAGTTTTAATTTATAGTAGAGTGTATAAATCTTTTTTTTTCTTTTTTTTTTTTTGAGATGGAGTCTCGCTCTGTCGCCCAGGCTGGAGTGCAGTGGCGCCATCTCGGCTCACTGCAAGCTCTGCCTCCCGGGTTCACGCTATTCTCCTGCCTCAGCCTCCCAAGTAGCTGGAACCACAGATGCCCGCCACCACGCCCAGCTAATTTTTTTTTGTATTTTTAGTAGAGACGGGGTTTCACTGTGTTAGCCAGGATGGTCTTGATCTCCTGACCTCGTGATCCGCCCGCCTGGACCTCCCAAAATGCTGGGATTACAGGCGTGAGCCACCACGCCCGGCCAAGTGTATAAATCTTAAGTGTGTAGCTTGATGAACTTTTACACATGTATACACTTCTGTAACCACCACCCAAATCAAGAACATGAACCCTTATGGGTGCTCAAGAAGCTTTTTTGTCCCTCTCCTACCCCCAAAGACAATTACTATTTAATTCCTGTTTGCAGATATGCATTTTATGTATGTATGTATGTATGTTTGAGACAGACTTTTGCTCTTGTCCCCCACACTGGATGACAGTGGCACGATCTCGGCTCACTGCAACCTCCGCCTCCTGGGTTCAAGTGATTCTCCTTTCTCAGCCTCCTGAGTAGCTGGGATTACAGGTGCGATCTCGGCTCACTGCAACCTCCGCCTCCTGGGTTCAAGTGATTCTCCTTTCTCAGCCTCCTGAGTAGCTGGGATTACAGGTGCCCGCCACCACACTCGACTAATTTTTGTATTTTTGGTAGAGATGAGGTTTCGCCATGTTGGCCAGGCTGGTCTCGAACTCTTGACCACAGGTGATCCGCCTGCCTCAGCCTCCCAAAGTGCTGGGACTACAGGCGTGAGCCACTGCACCTGGCCTAGACATGCATTTAAAGTGAGACCCATCAGCATGTTGAGTTTTTTCTCTAGCCACATTTAGCTGTCTGGGTACAGAAATGGAGAATGTGCAGTTATGATGAGGAAGACAGTTGCCAGTAATTTGAGGGCATATGCAAGGAAGTGAAATTAGAGAATGAGAAGATTTCCAGGAAGAGAGTGGCAGGGGAAGAAGGCAGAAGGAATAACATCAGCAAAAATATTTAGGGCTTGAAAGAACTTGGTGTGTTCTGAGAATCCAGAGAGAGAACAGGAGTGGTGGGAGATTGAACTAATGAGTGAGAATTTAAGCAGGGGAGAGACATGTTTTGATCCTTCTTAGTAACAGAAAAGTGGCAGTGTTCATTCTGTCATAAGATATTTGCTGAGTGGCTCTGTGTCAGACATTCTGCTGGGTTCTGATAGAGGGGTTTAGGGGTCATTTGTATATACTGACTGTTCAGTTGTTGCTGGTAAGAAATGATTGAGATAGAGAGGAAAGATGCATTTAAGACCTTTTATCAGATGTTGATTAATGGAAGTGGTGAAGGAGTAGGGAAAGAGTTAAGGCATTCAAAACAGCAGTTTTTCTGCAGTTTAATAGTCAGTCTTTTGTTTTTTACTAAATATATCTTCCATCCCCATCTCCTCTCCAGCAAAGGCTGGTGATGGCTTAAAATGTTACTTTTGTGCATAGAAGTATTTTGCTTCCGGTGTGTGCCCTAGGCCAGGAATAGAGGCAAGCTCTGATTTTTTTTTTTTTTTTTTTTTTGAGACAGAGTTTTGCTCTTGTCGCCCAGGCGGGAGTGCAATGGTACAATTTTGGCTCACCGCAACCTCTGCCTCCTGGGTTCAAGCGATTCTCCTGCCTCAGCCTCCCAAGTAACTGGGATTACAGGCATGTATCATGTCTGAGTAATTTTCTGATTCTTGAAGTAAAATGAGTGCTGTATGTCTGCAGACACACTGTTTATATAGCAAAGAATCTGGAAGCAGTCTGAATGCTCAACCTCTGGGGGAAAGTTTAGTCAAACTCTGGGCTAGCCACCAGTTAGGTAGACTATTAGGTGGCTAAGACAAAAGACACCCATGTGGATGTGGTCACTACAGGAATGTTTACATGTGGAGTCCAGTTAAGAGCAGAAGGCTCATAGTCCGGCACAGTGGCTTGCGCCTGTAATCCCAGCACTTTGGGAGGCTGAGTTGGGCGGTTCATGAGGTCAGGAGATCGAGACCATCCTGGCTAACACGGTGAAACCCCGTCTCTACTAAAAATACAAAAAATTAGCCAGGCGCGGTGGTGGGCACCTGTAGTCCAGCTACTTGGGAGGCTGAGGCAGGAGAATGGTGTGAACCTGGGAGGTGGAGCTTGCAGTGAGCCGAGATCACGCCACTGCACTCCATCCTGGGCGACAGAGCTAGACTCCGTCTCAGAAAAAAGAGCAGAAGGTTCTTCACTGGGTTTAGAGTTAGATGTAGATATTGATCTTGACCGTGCCTCTTCCTAGTCACTCTCTTTGAGGCTCCATTTCCACAAATGTAAAAAGGGGGCAGTAATAATAATGACTCCTTAAGTCTTCATGGCATAATCAAGTGAGATACCTTAGATAAAGGTAGTTTACAAACCCTAGAGTAAGCTGCACTCATTAGTTTTATTTATTTATTTATTTATATTTTATTTCTGAGACAGAGTTTTGCTCTTGTTGCCCAGGCTGGAGTGCAATGGCATGATCTCGGCCCACTGCAACCTCCACCTCCTAGGTTCAAGCAATTCTCCTGCCTCAGCCTCCCGAGTAGCTGGGATTACAGGCATGCGCCACCACGCCCGGCTAATTTTGTTTTTTTGTTTTTTGTTTTGTTTTTTTTTTGTTGTTGTTGAGATGGGGTCTCACTCTGTCGCCCAGGCTGGAGTGCAGTGGCCAGATCTCAGCTCACTGCTAGCTCCGCCTCCCGGGTTTACGCCATTCTCCTGCCTCAGCCTCCCGAGTAGCTGGGACTACAGGTGCCCGCCACCTTGCCCGGCTAGTTTTTTTTTTTTTTTTTTTTTTTTAGTAGAGACGGGGTTTCACCGTGTTAGCCAGGATGGTCTCGATCTGCTGACCTCGTGATCCGCCCGTCTCGGCCTCCCAAAGTTCTGGGATTACAGGCTTGAGCCACCGCGCCCGGCCAATTTTGTATTTCTAGTAGAGACGGGGTTTCTCCATGTTTGTCAGGCTGGTCTCAAACTCCAGGCTTCAGGTGATCCACCCGCCTCGGCCTCTCAAAGTGCTGGGATTACAGGCGTGAGCCACTGCACCCAACCTCATTAGTTATTAATAGCTATGTGGATGAACGCTGATGAGTTGTAGTGGGAATTCAGAAGGAAATTGTCATCCTTTCGTTTTTTTTCTCCCCTGCCCCATGATGTTTCTTTAGTTAGTATTTCTGGTATGTAGCAGGGAACAAAACAGATTCCTGCCAAGCACTGTCTGGCTGCTCTAGTTTAAGCACCTGCACGGTGTGTAGTATAAGGCAGCTTAATTTTACACAGATTCAGCAAGACTCTGAGCGGCAAGCCTTCCTGGGGCTTAAGGTCATATAGTGCAGGCATGTCAACACTGTTTCCCTGAATTAGACCTACACTGTTCTCTGCTTCTGGCCATGCACATGGGGTCATGCCACCAGTGGCAGTGCTTTACTGTCTTACAGCCCTCTCCTTCCCTTGGTGGAGCCCTAGGACATATTGGCTTATCTTGTAGCTTAGAGCAGTGTTTCTCAAACCTGAAAACATGAGGACTGGCACCTCTAACCTATAAACTATTGATAGACTCCATTTCTAGACACCAAAGCAGTGTAGCAAAATGCTACTTTGTTAGCTACTTAGTGCTGTGTAACACATTTTCTCAACATTTAGTTGGTGGCCTAAAACAATAAACATTTATTATTCTCTAGATGTCTGTGGGCCAGAAATTCAGGAGCGGTGGAATGGGGGGTCAGAGGGGCTTCTGGCCCAGGGTCTCATAAAGGCTGCATCCAAGGGGGCTCACTCACGAGGCTGACAAGTTGATGCTTGTTCCTGACAGGTGGCTTCAGTTCCTTGTCATGTGAACCTCCCCATAGACATCTAGAATGTTCTCATGATGTAGCACTTGACTTACCCTAGAACAGGGAATCTGAGAGTGTGAGGCAGAAGCAGCAGTGCTTTGTGTATATATACTTGTGGTAAAAATACATATAACATAAGATTTAGTATTTTAATCATTTTTAGGTGTACAGTACAGTTCTGTAGCATTAAATACATTCACACTGTTCTGCAACCGTTACTACCATCCTTCTCCAAAACATTTTCTTTCTTTCTTTTTTTGGTGACAGGTTCTCACTCTGTTGCCAGGCTGGAGTGCAGTGGTGTGATCTCGGCTCACTGCAACTTCTGCCTCCCGGCGAAGTTGCCTCAGCCTCCTGAGTAGCTGGGATTATAGGCTTGTGCCACCACGCCTGGCTAATTTTTGTATTTTTAGTAGAGATGATGTTTCACCGTGTTGGCCATGGCTGGTCTCAAACTTCTGACCTCAGGTGATCTGCCGGCCTCAGCCTCCCAAAGTGCTGGGATTACAGGCATGAGCCACTGAGCCCAACCTAAAATTTTTCATAGTGAGAGAAAGTCTCACTATGTTATGTTGGTCTCAGACTCCTGGCCTTAGCCATGCGCCATGGCTCATGCCTATAATCCCAGCACTTTGGGAGGCTGAGGCAGGCATATTGCATGAGCCCAGGAGTTTGAGACCAGCCTGGGTAACATGGTGAAACCCTGTCTCTCCTGACCTCAAGCAGTCTTCCTCCCTTGGCCTCTCAAAGTATTGGGATTACAGGTGTAAGCCACCATGCCCAGCCCAAGATTTTTTCTTTTTTTCTTTTTTTTTTGAGACGGAGTCTCGCTCTGTCACCTAGGCTGGAGTGCAGTGGCGTGATCTCAGCTCACTGCAACCTCCGCCTCCTGGGTTCAAGCAATTCTCCTGCCTCAGCCTCCTGAGTAGCTGGGACTACAGGCGCACGCTGCCATGCCCGGCTAACTTTTTGTGTTTTAATAGAGACGGAGTTTCACTGTGTTGCCCAGGCTGGTCTCGAACTCCTGAGTTCAGGCAGTCCACCTGCCTCTGCCTCCCAGAATGCTGGGATTACAGGTGTGAGCCACCGTGCCTGGCCCAATTTTTTCATCTCTCCAAACTGAAACCCTGTATCTATTAATCAACAACTGCCCCCTCCCTTTTCCCCTTAGCTCCTGGTAACCTCTATTCTGCTTTCATTAATCTGGCTACTCTACATAGCTCATATGAATGGAATCATGCAGTATTTGTCCTTCAAATGGCTTATTTCACTTAGTATAAGTCCTCAAGGTTCATCTGTGTTGTAGCATGTATTAGAGTTTTATTCCTTTTTAAGGGTGAATACTATTCCATTATATGGATATACCACATTTTATCTATTCATATGTTAGACACTTGGGTGGCTTTTTGACTATTGGGATGTCTTTTGACTATTGTGAATAATGCTGTGTGGATTCTGGAGTACAGACATCTGTTTGAGTCCTTGTGTTCAGTGTTTTTGGATATATACCCAGAAGTGGAATGGCTGCATTGCTTTTTTTCTTTTTCACATCAACTTTGTAGTTAGATAATCCATCACTTTATTAATTCAAAAGATTGCTTTTTTTTTTTTTTGCCTTCCACTTTATTTTAAGTTCTGGGTTACATGTGCGAGATTTGCAGGTTTGTTACATAGGTAAATGTGTGCCACGGTAGTTTACTGCACAGATCATCCCATCACCTAGGTATTAAGCCCAGCATCCATTAGCTCTTCTTCCTGATATTCTCTCTCCCCCGTCCTGCTGCAGTGCTTTTTATAACCCAGCTTTGGAAGTCCCACACTATCAGTTTTGCCACATTCTGCTTGTTAGAAATGAGGCCATATTCAAGGATAAAACAATTAAAACCTACCTTTTGAAGGAATGAGTGCCAAATTTGCAGACATGTAAAGTTGTTCTAGCTACTATTTGGGAGTGATTTTATAATGCCAGGTTAGTTACAAATATACACACTAAAGTTATTCCCTCCCTCCCTCCCTCTCTTCTTTCCTCCCTCCCTCCCTCCCTCCCTTCCTTCCTTCCTTCCCATTTATTTATTTTGGGTCTCACTGTATCACCCAGGGTGGAGTTCAGTAGTGTGATCATGGCTCACCACAGCCTCAACCTTCTGGGCTCCAGTGATCCTCTCACCTCAGCCTCTTGAGTAGCTGGGACTACAGGCGAGCATCACCACATCCGGCTAAGTAAAAATTCTTTTTTTGTCCAGAGAGATGGGGTCTCCCTATGTTTCCCATGCTGATCTCAAACTCCTGGGCTCAGGGGATCCTCCTCCTTCAGCCATCCAAAGTGCTGGGATTATAGGCATAAGCTATTGTGCTGGGCTGATTAAATTTTTTTAAAAATAAGGTCTCACTCTCTTGCCCAGGCTGGAGTGCAGTGGTGTTGTGATCATAGCTCACTGCAGCCTCTCACTCCTGGGCTCAAGTGATTCCCCAACTCCAGCCTCTTAAGTAGCTAGGACTACAGGCCTGGCTAATTTTAAAATATATTTTTGTAGAGACAGGGTCTTCCTCCGTTGCCCAGGCTGGTCTTGAACTCCTGGCCTCCTGCCTTGGTCTCGGAAAGCACTGGGATTACAAGAATGGGCCACTGCGTCCAGCCTCACACACTAAAATTTTCTAGTAGTTCTTGATTATATAGTGGTTTTCTGGCATCTCAACGTTCTTCATGTCATTGCCTACTGGTAACCCATTTGTGGTACCTCAGCTGGGAAGCTTTGATAAAGAGGGTCCAGATTACTGAAAAGCACAATATAATATTCTTCATTCCTCATGGAGACCTTGTGGACCAGCAGCTCTGTGTTCACCAGCACGGAGTTGGTGTGTTGGTTGCCACACGTGGACTGCTCTTGGCAAACCTTCATTTAGGGCTCAGCAGTCCATCCATAAGATCCTCCATGGCCCCTCAAACGGAGTTGTTGTTTCCTCCATCCCCTTGAATTTCCTTGTCCTCTTTTTTGCTTTCTTTCCTCTGTACTGTGCTGGTTTACTCCTATTACATCCTCTCCCAGAAACTCTCCCCAGCTTCACTGCCTCCTTGATCAGCTGGAAAATGCCTACTCATCTTTCAGAATAGAGATCAAGTGCCTCCTTTTCCCCAGGGTTGTCTTGGGCCCTCCTCTCACTCGATCCCCTTCCTCTCCCTCTCCCCTTTTGCTCCTCTGTATCTTACTCTACCTTAAGGAGTCGTCTGTTGTTGCACCTGGTATACTTTGTTACAATTATTTGTACCTATAGACATACTTACATACTTTTATTCCCCCAGATGATACTGTAGTGATTAAGAGACAGATGCCTCTAGCAGTGCCTGTTGTCTCTTGGCGAAGCAGGCCATAAACACAAACAAATGAAATAATAATGGATTGGGGTAAATGCTATGAAGGAAACATTTAGGAAACTGACACAGACTGGAAGGAAATGGGGGCTGCTTGAGGTAGTGTAGTCAGAGATTCTGAGGCTATAGGAGGATAAGGATATTCCCTGGGAAGAGTGGTCAGGGGTTGTTGTTTCAGGTAAAGAGAGTATACTTGGTATGGGAAGGTGTGTGGTGTGTCTGAGGAATTGAAAGTCTACTGTGTCTTGTAACATAGGGCCTGTCATCCTCTGCCAGTTGCTGTGATCACACATCTTAATAGATTTGGTTCTGGCCAGACGTGGTGGCTCATACCTGTAATCTCAGCACTTTGGGAGGCCGAGGCGGGTGGATCACGAGGTCAGGAGTTCGAGACCAGCCTGGCCAATATAGTGAAACCCTGTCTCTACTAAAAATACAAAAAATGTTAGCTAGGCGTGGTGGTGGGTACCTGTAGTCCCAGCTACTTGGGAGGCTGAGGCAGGAGAAACACTTGAACCCGGGAGGTGGAGGTTGTGGTGAGCTGAGATTGCACCACTGTACTCCAGCCTGGGTAACAGAGTGAGACTCCGTCTCAAAAAAGAAAAAAATTTTGGTTCTGTATTTCTAAACCCTAGTATACTTCCTGGCCCAGAGTAGGTACTCAGAAAATGTTTGTGGAATTATCGTTTAATGAATTTTTCTTCTGCTAATTTCTGTTCATTCTCCTTGTCCTTTTCCATTTGACATTGGCTATACTGGTCTTCTGTGGCTTCTTGGTTGGCTTAGTGACTAGTTATACAACTTGCTTAAATTAAGCTCATTATGGTAACCTTGTTTATTATGAAGTTTTGCTTATCTGTCCTTTCCAAGTTGAATTTTAGATAAGAGTTTTTGATACTTTTTGGCCTTTGGAAAACAGTTTTGTGACTAATTTTGTCATGGTGACCACCATGTGCATATATCCCCTCCAAATTAACAGTTCCCATGCTGGGATATGTTTGTCCTCCTGACATCTACAACATGGATATCATTGGTTTATTTTGATGATTCATCTTGGTTTGTTTATATATTCCTATTGCTGTTTTGTGGCTCCAAATCTTTTTAAAAAGTACATCTGGTGGACCTTTATTGAAAGTCTAATATATGCAGGATACCCTGCAGATTCAGACTCGATCTCTGAAGGTTTGATCCAAAGGCTAATTCTTCTCTGAAACCTTTCCCAACCCTCTAGTTAGAAAAAATGGGACTCTGATGAAAAAGTTTATTGTGGGCTCTAGAATGAAGAGTTTAAAAAAAATAAAAAAATAGTCCCGGTTCAGTGGCTCACGCCTGTAATCCCAGCACTTGGGAGGCTGAGGCGGGCAGATCACGAAGTCAGGAGTTCAAGACCAGCCTGGCCAACATGCAAAAAGATCAGGGACACTCTGGATCTCAGGAAGAAAGGAGAGAAAAAGAAGCATAGTTGGCCAGGTGCAGTGGCTCATACCTGTAATCCCAGCACTTTGGGAGGCCGAGGCGGGCAGATCACCCAAGGTTGGAAGTTCGAGACCAGCCTGACCAACATGGAGAAACCCCCATCTCTACTAAAAATGCAAAATTAGCTGGGTGTGGTGGCACATGCCTGTAATCCCAGCTACTCAGGAGGCTGAGGCAGGAGACTTGCTTGAACCGGGGAGGCAGAGGTTGCAGTGAGCCGAGATCGCACCACTGCACTCCAGCCTGGGTGACAGAGTGAGACTCCGTCTCAAAAAAAATAAAAATAAAAATAAAAATAAAAAGAGGGGAGGGTTTATTCAAGTGCTTTAGAAGGGGGCAGTGAAGAGCAGCAGAAACCCAGACTGTCCAGCCTGGGCTGGACATGGAGGAGAGATAATGCCTCTCTTTCCTCTAGTCCTGGTTATGGGATATAGGCAGCCTGGTTCATTCTAGAGCTATGCTTCTTTTTTTGTTTGTTTGTTTTTTGTTTTTTTACATGGAGTTTTGCTCTTGTTGCCTAGGCTGGAGTGCAATGGTGTGATCTCGGCTCACCACAACCTCCACCTCCCGGGTAAAGTGATTCTCCTGCCTCAGCCTCTCAAGTAGCTGGGATTACAGGCATGTGCCACCACACCCAGCTAATTTTGTATTTTTAGTAGAGATGGGGGTTTCTCCATGTTGGTCAGGCTGGTCTCGAACTTCCAACCTTGGGTGATCTGCCCGCCTCGGCCTCGGCCTCCCAAAGTGCTGGGATTACAGGTATGAGCCACTGCGCCTGGCCAGCTATGCTTCTTTTTCTCTCCTTTCTTCCTGAGATCCAGAGTGTTCCTGATCTTTTTGCTTGTGGAGAGGAATGGGAAATCCCATGGGCTTACCAAATTTCTCTTTGGGCTCTTGCCACCCTAGGGGCTCTGATGATTGGTCATCTATTCTGTGTCTCCAGGACCTAGCAGTTTGTTTGTCTCATAATACAAACTCAGGAGTGTTTGTTGAATAATGAAGTTCATAGGGCATAGTTCCTGCCCTGTAAAGTGCTTAGCAGCCTTGTGTTTGTATTAGCCATTTAAAAATCTTGTTTGTGACTTGAGTTTGAAACATTTCTGTTGACTCTTGAACTCTTTCTTCCAAGGAAAACTATTGATTTTTGAACATTTAAGTGGTACCTGATTATCATTTCAAACTCTCTTATCAGTGTAGGAAAAATTGACTCAAATTAACTCAAGAAGAGGTAGGAGGCTGGGTGCGATGGCTCATGCCTGTAATCCCAGCACTTTGGGAGGCTGAGGGAGATGGATCACTAGGTAAAGAGATCGAGATCATCCTGGCCAACATGCTGAAACCCTGTCTCTATTAAAAATATAAAAATTAGCAGGGCATGGTGGCGGGCGCCTGTAATCCCAGCTACTCGGGAGGCTGAGGCGGGATAATCACTTGAACCCAGGAGGCGGAGGTTGCAGTGAGCTGAGATCGAGCTACTGCCCTCCAGCCTGAGCGACAGAGCAAGATGCTGTCTCAAAAAAAAAAAAGAGGTAGGAAACTTGATCAGACTAGTGACCATAGAAGTGATGGGAAAGGTAAAGAACTACCTTCTGGGAAGGCCCTCAGAGTAGGTGGTTTCATAGAAAATGAAATAAAGCATTCTAGTTTGTCTGTGATATTATCATAACCTAATAAACTGGGCAGGAAGGGCATAATACAAGGAAACTTGGACAGATCGCATTTATAAAAGAGGTACAATTCTTGTCAATAAAATCCTGAAACACCAAGTAGAGACTTATTAAATGAATGTGCATGAAACCAAATATGATTTATTCTAGCAGAGTAATGATAACTTAAATTTAAGAAATCTATGAGTTCATTATATTTACAGAATAGAAGAGGCTGGGTGCAGTGGCTCACACCTGTAATCCCAGCACTTTGAGAAGCCGAGGCAGGTAGATCACTTGAGGTCAGGAGTTTGAGACCAGCCTGGCCACCATGATGAAACCTACCTCTACTAAAAATACAAAAAATTAGCAGGTGTGGTGGCATGCGCCTGTAGTCCCAGCTACTTGGGAGGCTGAGGTGGGAGAATCACTGGAACTTGGGAGGCAGAGGTTGCAGTGAGCCGAGATCACACCACTGCACTCCAGCCTGGGCGACAGTGTGAGACTTCATCTCAAAAAAAAAAAAGATAAAATAGAAAAGTTTCATAATCTTCTTGACAAAGGCTGAAAATTCTAAAAATGTATTATTATTATCTGTTTTTTAGATGGGGTTGCACTCTGTCCCCAGGGTAGAGTGCAGTGGCACAATTATAGCTCACTGCAGCTTTGAACTCTTGGGCTCAAGTGATCCTCCCACCTCAGCCTTCTGAGTGGCTGGCACGCACCCCTACTCCTCGCGAATTTTTTTTAAACTTTTTTTTTTTTAAGAGATGAGGTCTTGCTGTGTTGCTCAGGCTGGTCTCAAACTCCTGGCTTCAAAGTGATCCTCTCATCTTGGCCTCCCAAAGTACTGGGATTATAGACATGAGCCACCATGTCCAGCCAATATTCTTATTTTCCTCTTCTATAACACAAAAGATGTCATAAGATACACACTATTCTGTAATCTGTTTTTGAAAAACTTAATGTGTCATGGAAATCTTTCCATATCAGTTCATAGAGTGTGTCTTCATTCTTTCTTATGGCTGTATAATATGCCATTTTGTGGGTATGCCATAGCGGTACATAAACATAATATTCATGAAGCTATCGGTTGATGTCTTTAAAAAAGTTTTTTAAACTTTTAATTTAAAAGTATTTATTTTTGGCTGGGTGCTGTGGCTCACACCTGTAATCCTAGCACTTTCAGAGGCCAAGGCCAGTGATCACTTGAGGCCAAGAATTCGAGACCAGCCTGAGCAACATGGCAAAACCCCGTCTCTACAAAAAATACCAAAAAAGTAACTTAGCCAAGCGTAGTGTCATGAGCCTGTAGTTCCAGTTACTCAGGAGGCTGAGGTGGATCACCTGAGCGTGGTAGGTCAAGGCTGCAGTGAGTGGAGATTGCACCACTGTACTCCATCCTGGGTGACAGAGTAAGACCCTGTCTCAAAAACAAAACAAAAACCAAACAAACAAAAAACAAAACCCAAAACCCCAAAAAGTACTTAATTTAACTAAATTTTTAAAAAAATTCACACTAAAGCAAAAATCTCTTGGCTATTCCTAATCCCTGTCCCCTCCTAAGAGCTAATTTTTGTTATTAATTTGATTATCTGCCCCTTTCTGGCTAATATTCCCATTGATTGGAAATGTAACTCCCAGCTGCAATGTTAGTTTGGAAACTAGAGTCTCATCAATGGCTCTTAGTTACACATGGAAGCTAGAAATTCTCTCTTCCTTTTTCTGTCTGTACAAATTCCATTCATATCTCTTTTGTTAACTTTGTCTCATCATCTTCAGCCTGCTTTATGGTTGTCCAAATATTTAGATTGAACCAGATAAAATTGCTATTTTGGTAGGTAAAAAGCAGTTGATTATCAGCAATTAAATGTGGTTCAACCTAATAGTTTTAAAGTCTAATCCATTTAAGTGTCTAGTTCTCCTCAAGGGCAGGGGCCAGAACACATGTTTGTATAATCCCTTTCAAGACCTAGAATTGTCAGATCAAAAGCACTTAGTAAATTCCTGTTGACTGATGAAGCTAAGCTGTCCCCAAGGCAGGCAGAGTTGTGATCTACTAAGTCTTACCAGGTTGTTCTCTAAGATGGTTTTTGTAGCCTCCCTCTTCTCTGAAATGTAATTGGGTCCCCACCACCATAAATGACTTGCATCTTGGTCACACTTTAGGGAAGTGGGGAGGACCACTTAATCTTTGGAAAATTTTGCCCCTTGGCTACTATTGAGCCTCTTGGAGGGGTTTGTTTAGGTCTGCAGAGAGTGCGATACGTGTGCCCAGTAAAGTTTTTTTGAATGAGGGAGAAGCTTTATATTAGCCGAGGACACAAAGACCCTTCAGAGCAAGTGGAGTTGGTGGCCTAGGAGTTCACACTTGATTCTATGAATCCTGACTTCCAACCAGTGCATATCCAAAATAATTTAAGATTTGCCCTGAGGTTGCCAACTTTTAATTTTGCCAAATAAGTACATTTAAAATAAGTATGTAATTATGTACTTTTAATAGTTAATATGTGTTCATGGTACAGTATTTAAAATGTCCAAAAGGATATACAGCAAATGAAATGAGTCTCATACTTCCTCTCTAGTTGCTTAAAACTATTCAGTTCCCCTTCCAGGAGGCAAACCGGGTTACTTGATCCTCCTTCCCGAGATAGAGATAGCTCACGCATTTAAAAACAGGTATGACTGTATTGGCTCTCTCCCTTCCCCCACATAAATGGTAGTGCATTCAAATACTGTTTGACATCTTGAGTTTACTCCTACATTTCTT
Source organism: Trachypithecus francoisi (assembly GCF_009764315.1). Lineage (NCBI taxonomy): Eukaryota > Metazoa > Chordata > Mammalia > Primates > Cercopithecidae > Trachypithecus > Trachypithecus francoisi. Next base: position 31,376,278 of record NW_022681467.1, read on the forward strand.
AGAGATCTTTAAAAATCAATACATTAAAAAAATTAAAATCAATACATAAAGCTGCCTTCTTCTTTTTGAAGGCTGTGTAATATTAGGAAGGGTATTAAAAACAAACAGTTGTTACCGGTTTAACTTAAAAGGTATATTTAAATAGTAAAAGAAAGAATGCGATTTCAAGCGGGGCGTGGTGGCTCATGCTTGTAATCCCAGCAATTTGAGAGGCTGAGGCAGGAGGATACTTGAGCCCAGGTGTTCAAGACCAGCGTGGGCAACATAGTGAGACTCCACCTCTACAAAAAAAATGACAAAAGATTAGCTGGGCCTGGTGGTATGAGCCTGCAGTCCCAGCAACTCTGGTGGCTGAGGTGAGGGATCACTTGAGGTAAGGAGTTCAAAGCTGTAGTGTGCCATGGTGGTACCACCGTACTCCAGCCTGGGCAACAGAGCGAGGCCCTGTCTCAAAAAAAAAAAAAAAAAGTGATTTCCGTGTAAAGAAGATTTCCTGCCTTAGTCCAAGGACCCTGTGTGAGAAAACTGTTGCTAGAGATAGTAAACCATTAAAGAAAGTGGTTTAAGGCCAGGCGCAGTGGCTCACGCCTGTAATCCCAGCACTTTGGGAGGCCGAGGTGGGCAGATCACGAGGTCAGGAGATCGAGATCATCCTGGCTAACACGGTGAAACCCCGTCTTTACTAAAAATACAAAAAAATTAGCCGGGCATGGTGGTGGGCGCCTGTGGGCCTAGCTACTTGGGAGGCTGAGGCAGGAGAATGGCATGAACCCAGGAGGCGGAGCTTGCAGTGAGCTGAGATCAGGCCACTGCACTTCATCCTGGGCGACAGAGCGAGACTCCGTCTCAAAAAAAAAGTGGTTTGAATAGGAATGTGTTAGGACAGATTGTGTTGTTTTAGAGAGGTTTACTAGCTTCAGGTAGGCTGAATGAATGAGAGGGTAAGAGATACATAATTGCCATATTGATATCCTTCTCCCCATTTTGCAGAGAGAAGTGGATTTAGGGAATCCTCACTTGTCTCCTACAGTTGTACTATTTCATTTGTCAGATCAGACAATTAGCCAGTCTGCTGTCAAGATGTCTTGTATTTATAGCAGCTGTCAGTTGGATTGGAGTAGGAAGACTAGTTCCAGGGCTGTTTATGTCTTTTGTTAATATTTTTGAGCAATTAAGGTATGCATAGTAGCAATTAGGAATTATGGAAAACATACCTTTCCAGTCCTCTGTGAGGAATACACACATGAAGTGATGGGGGCCTGAACTTGAGGAGTGAAATTGGAATAGGTTGCTGAAGTCTGAGAATGTTGGAATTAAAAAACTGACAGAATACATGACCTTTGGGAAGAATAAGAAGAGTGGAATTCATTTGCTAAACATTTATTGAGTACCTAGTATGTGCAAAGTACTGTGATACATTACTAACGCCAAGCAAACTGCCTTAGAGGGTGCTAGTGTAGGGCTGAAAAGTACACAGTATACAGACACAAGAAAGCAGGCCTGTTCATTTAGGTAGCATGTGTTTATTAGGACAGCACTGTACTAGGTGCTGGCTATAAGAAAGGAAGGAAATGGTACAAACCAGGTTGCAGGGAGAAAATACGGATAGATTGTAAACTTTGTCAGTCTCGAATAGCTATTTGATTAATATAAGTGTTTTCAGAGAAAAACTCCATATAATATTTTTATTTATTTTTAACCATTTATTTTTTGGAATGAGCAGTACCTTTATATAGTTGAAATAAAAAAGTATTATAAGGTATACTGCAAAAAGTCTCCCTCCTATTTTTGCCCCTCCCCGCCTCTTATCCAGATATCTCTCTTGTATCAGGAATAAATGCTGGAAAAATAAACCAGCCTGAGTATTTTAACCACAGAAGGATTTAAGGTAGGGAATTGGGTACTATGTTGCTGGAAGGGCTAGAAGAGTGGGACTCAAGGAGGCTGCCCTTAGGGTATCATCTTGAAAGGCCCACAATTGTAGCTGTGATCTGGAGGTCAGGAAATCACTACTGGCACTGCCATCTGCACCACTGCTGCCTGACATGCATGAAGCTGATGATTAGACATTAGGCTCTGACTATTGCAGAGCAGCAGCAGCAGCAGCAGCAGCAGCAGCAACAACAACAACATCTGGGAGCTTGTGAGAGCTCTTAGGCCCCAGCTTGGCATATTGAATCAGAATCTTCATTTCAACAAGATACCCTGATGATTTACATGTATGTGGAAGCTTGATAGGCCTTGTGCTGGACCTGGCCACTAACCCAAGGGTTTTTACGACCTTGGCCACCAGTTGTAAGGAAGTCAGGGAAATGTAGTTGTTGATTTTCCCAACTCTCAGTCTAGAAAGAAGGTTAAATGGAGGTTGAAAGAAACCATCTACTGAGCTGGCCACACTTTTCCACAAGCAACCTTTGTTGTTTCTTGGGCATCCTTCCAAATACTTTATGCATATATAAGCATATGTGAATACATATCCTTCTTTCTCTTCTTTAAAAAAATAAGTCAGGTGTGGTGCTCATGCCTATAATTCCAGCATTTGGGGAGGCTGAAGTGGGCAGATAGCTTGAGCCCAGGAGTTTGAGACCAGCCTGGGCAACATAACAGAACTCCATCTCTACAATAAATACAAAAATTAGCCCTGTATGGTGGTGTGTGCCTGTAGTTTCAACTACTTGGGAGGCTAAGGCTGGAGGGACACTTGAGCTGGGGAGAGGGAGGTTGCAGTGAGCTGAGATCATGCCACTGCACATCAGCCTGGGTGACAGAGTGAGACCCTGTCTCAATCAATCAATCAATCAATCAATCAATAAAACAAAGCAATAGCTTAGCATATACAGTGTTCTGCATCATATAACTGTATATCTTAGAAGAGCTTTCCATATCTTGACAGACAAAATCATCTTGTTCTTTTTAATAACTGTGTAGTATAAGGCCAGGCGCGGTGGCTCATGCCTGTAATGCTAGCGCTTTGGGAGGCTGAGGTGGGCAGATCATGAGGTCAAGAGATCGAGACCATCCTGGCCAACATGTCTACCCCATCTACTAAAAATATAAAAATTAGCCAGGCGTGGTGGCGGGCGCCTGTAATCCCAGATACTCGGGAAGCTGAAGCAGGAGAATCTCTTGAACCAGGGAAGTGGAGGTTGCAGTGAGCGGAGATCACGCCACTGTACTCCAGCCTAGCGACAGAGCGAGACCCTGTCTCAAACAAACAAACAAAAAAACCCCTGCATAGTATTCCATTATATTGCTTACAAAATGCTTAAAATTGAGACTGTCTGATACAGTCTGGGTTGCATGGTCATTCTGATTTATTGGCACACGTAAAATCTGATCTAGTTGTTAAATGTTTTCTTCTTGCCTCTTGTGTGCTCATGTCTTTTGTGTATGTCATCTTGTTTAATCCACACTACAACCCAGTGTGCTTCTTCCACTTTATATGAGGGAACTCAGGCTCTGAAAGTTTAATTTAATAGTTTATAAACTGGCCGGGCATGGTGGTTCACCATTGTAATCTCAGCATTTTGGGAGGCTAAGGTGGGCAGATCACCTAAGGCCAGGAGTTTGAGACCAGCCTGGTCAACATGGTGAAACTCCATCTCTACTAAACATACAAAAATTAGCCGGGCATGGTGGCAGGCGCCTATAATCCCCGCTACCCAGAAGGCTGAGGCAGGGAGAGTCACTTGAACCCAGGAGGTTACAGTGAGCCAAGATCACACCACTGCATTCTAGCCAGGGTGACAGAGCGAGACTCTGTCTCAAAAATAAAATAAAATAAAATAGTTCATAAAATAAGGAATATGCAGGTTGGGATTTGGAGCTCAGGTCTATTACCCTCCCTAATTTGTGATTTGACCCAATTACACGGAGTCTCTAAACGGTAGGCCTGGTAACCTTCTCCTTTGGGAATAGGTTTGGAAATGTACCATTATGGATATTTGGATATTTGGGGTGGGTATTAAAGGAATGCCAATTTTTTTTTTTTTTTTTTTTTTCTGACTCAGGTATCCAGCTCACATAGAAGACATTGACTACGAGGAAGGAAAAGTACTCATCCATTTCAAGCGCTGGAACCATCGTTATGATGAGTGGTTCTGCTGGGACAGTCCTTATTTACGCCCTTTAGAGAAAATACAGCTGAGGAAAGAGGGCTTGCATGAAGAGGATGGATCTTCTGTGAGTAAGAAATCTGGGAAGTTCTGTAGTATGCAAGGTCAGCCATTGGGCTGTTTGTGTTTCAATCTTTGATGTTCAGTAGCAGCTGGGGACCAGTTCTTATTTAGGCCTATAGTTATAACCCTGAGATCTCAATGACACCTGGGGCTCTTGAAGAATCCCAATTTTTTTGTTTGTTTGTCTGTTTGTTTTTGGAGACAGAGTCTCGCTCTGTTGCCCAGGCTAGAGTGTAGTGGTGCAATCTCTGCTCACTGCAACCTCCACCTCTTGGGTTCAAGCGATTCTCATGCTTCAGCCTCCCTAGTAGCTGGGATTACAGGTGCCCACCATGGCTAATTTTTGTATTTTTAGTAGATACAAAAATATCTACTAACCCAAGGGTTTTTACTACATTGGGTTTTGCTACATTGGCCAGGCTGGTCTCAAACTCCTGACCAATTTTACAGCACTGTATCCCTAACTTCTAGAACACCGCCTGGCACATAGTAGATCTTCTGATCTTTTGTTAAGCTGTCTGATCTTTTGTTAAGTGATCATTTCGGCCAGGTGCGGTGGCTCATACCTGTAATCCCAGCACTTTGGGAGGCGGAGGCGGAGGCGGGTGAATCACAAGATCAGGAGTTTGAGACCAGCCTGGCCAACATGGTGAAACCCCGCCTCTACTAAAAACATGAAAAATTAGCTGGGTGTAGTGGAGGGTGCCTGTAATCCCAGCTACTCGGGAGGCTGAGGCAGGAGAATCGCTTGAACCCAGTAGGCAGAGATTGCAGTGAGCCAAGATGATCACGCCACTGCACTGCAGCCCAGGTGACAGAGTGAGACTCCATCTCAAAAAGAAAAGAAAGTGATCATTCCATGTAGAGCATTATGCTAGTCTCATATGCAAGGTCTTTCTTTTTCTTTTGAGACAGGGTCTTGCTCTGTTGCCCAGACTGGAATGCAGTGGTGCAATCATGGCTCACTGCAGCCTCAATCTCAGGCTGAAGCGATCTTTCCACTTCACCTTCCCGAGTAGCTGGGACCATAGGCCCACCGCACCCGGCTAATTTTTAAATTTTTTTATACAGACAGTGTCTCACATTGTTGCCCAGGCTGGTCTTGAACTCCTGGGCTCAAGCAGTCCTCCCACCTTGGTCTCCCAAAGTGCTGGGATTATAGGGGTAAGCTCGTCATGCAAAGTCTTTTATAAGCCCTCAAAGGACTTGGAATTGATTGGACTGTATTCCATTTTTCTCAATTTTATCTCTATGCCTGGAGCTTTTACTGACTTCAAAACGCAGTATGAAGTATTAGTTTTAAGATTTTTTTGTTTTGTTTTGTTTTAAGCAATGAAAACACACATTTACTGAAATGAAAGTACACTCCATAGAGTGGGAGCGGGCTCGAGTAAGTAGCTCAAGAGCCATGTTTTTGTTTGTTTTTGAGACGGAGTCTTGCTCTGTCGCTCAGGCTGGAGTGCAGTGGCTCGATCTCAGCTCACTGCAACCTCCATCTCCTGGGTTTAAGCGATTCCCCTGCCTCAGCCTCCCGAATAGCTGGGACTACAGGTGCGTGCCAGCATACCTGGCTAATTTTTTGTAGTTTTAGTAGAGACAGGTTTCATTGTTAGCTACGATGGTCTTGATCTCCTGACCTCATGATCTGCCTGCCTCGGCCTCCCAAAGTACTGGGATTACAGGTGTGATCCACTGTGCCTGGCCTGTTTTTTTGTTTTTTTAAAGAGACGTTTTCTTGCTCTGTCGCCCAGTCTGTAGTGCAGTGGTGCAGTCTTTGCTCAATGTAGCCTTGACCTCTTGGGCTCAAGCAATCCTCCTTCCTCAGCCTCCTGAATACCTGGGACTATAGGCATGTACCACTATGCCTGGCTAATTAAATTTTTTTTTTTTTGTAGAGACAAGGTCTTATTATGTTGCCCAGGCTAGTCTTGAACTCCTGGCCTTAAGGGATTTTTCTGTCAAAGAAGGAAGATCCTTTGTACCTCCCAAAGTCCTGGGATTTTAGGCACGTGCCCTTGTGCTTGGCCAGTTTTAAGGTTTTTTTGTTGTTGTTGTTGAGACGGAGTCTCGCTCTGTCACCCAGGCTGGAGTGCAGTGGCCTGATCGCAGCTCACTGCAAGCTCCGCCTCCCGGGTTTACGCCATTCTCCTGCCTCAGCCTCCCGAGTAGCTGGGACTACAGGCGCCCGCCACCTCGCCCAGCTAGTTTTTTGTATTTTTAGTAGAGACGGGGTTTCAGCATGTTAGCCAGGATGGTCTCGATCTCCTGACCTCGTGATCCGCCCGTCTCGGCCTCCCAAAGTGCTGGGATTACAGGCTTGAGCCACCGCGCCCGGCCAGTTTTAAGGTTTTTAAACAGGCATTGAGACATCTATAATGGTCCTGCCACTTTTAGATCTGACTCAGCCCTGCCTTCTATTTTCTTTTTCTTATCTTTTTTTTTTTTGAGACAGTCTCACTCTATTGCCAAGGCTAGAGTGCAGTGGCATGATCTTGGCTCACTGCAACCTCTGTCTTCCAGGTTCAAGCGATTCTCGAGTCTTAGCCTTCTGAGTAGCTGGGACTACAGGTTCATCCAACCACACCTGGCTAATTTTTGTATTTTTAGTGGAGGTGGGATTTCATCATGTTGGCCAGACTCCTGACCTCAGGTGATCCACCTGCCCCAGCCTCCCAAAGTGCTGGGATTATAGGCACAAGCCACTGTGTCTGGCTTATTTTCTATTTTAACCCTATTAGGGAACTTGAACTCTTGCTGGCCTTTTTTTTCTTTTTCCCAATTAAGGATTATTCAGTATTGTTCCATTTTACTTTTCAGTGTTCATTCTACAATTTTTTTTTTTTTTTTTTTTTGAGACAGAGTCTCACTGTGTTACCCAGCCTGGAGTGCAATGGCATGATCTCAGCTCACTGCAACCTCTACCTCCTGGGTTCAAGTGATTCTCCTACCTCAGCCTTCTGAGAAGCTGGGATTACAGGCAGCTGCCACCACACCGGCTAATTTTTGTATTTTTGGTAGAGAAGGGATTTCACCATGTTGGCCAGGCTGTTCTCTACCTCCTGATCTCAGGTGATCCGCCCACCTCGACCTCCCAGAGTGCTGGGATTACAGGTGTGAGCCACTGTGCCTGGCCCATTGTGCAAAATTTATCAGTGCAAACTGTGTGCTGGGAAAAGTGTATAAAATATTAAAGGTGAATGGTTGCTTTCCTTGGCTAAAGTCCCTTTAGAAGTGTAGGTGGCATTACATGCTGCTTCCCTGAGTATGAAGTAGCCTCATAATCTTCTAACTCCTATACTGGATGTATATCCTAGTAGTCCTGGCCTCTTAGACTCATTTTCAGAATGTATGTTGATTAGGGTGGAATTATCATCAGTGCTGGGCCGTGCCTGCCCAGACCTCTTGGGCTTATTGAGGTCTTGTGTCCCAGCCCTTTTGTTTTGACTCTTGTCTTAGTCTTTTTTGTGTTGCTATAATAGAATATCTGAGACTAGGTAATTTATAAAGAAAAGAGGTTTGTTTAGTTCACAATTCTGCAGGCCGGGAAGTACAAGTGCATGTTACTGTCTTCTAGCATTGGCTTTCATGCTGTGTCATACATGGTGGAAGGTCAAAGAGAGAGACAAGTGTGAAGAGAGGGACCAAACAGGGGGAGGAGCCTTGCTTTATAACAACTTGCTTTCTTGGGAATGAATCCATTCCCAGGAGAGCGAGAAGTCACTCCTGTGAGACAGCATTAATCTGTTCATGAGGGATTTGCCACCATGACCCAAACACCTCTCATAGGCCCCATCTCCAACTCTGCTGCCCTGAAAACATTAACTTTCAGCAAGGACAAATGACACTGAAATTATAGCAACTCCTGGTGTTGAACAACAGAAATGTCTTCCTCCATCCCAATAGCTACTTTCCTTTCTCACTCTCTTATCAATCCCAGCCTCTTTTATGAGATCTGGTACAGTGTATGTCCTGTGAAATTAGGTTGGTAACAGGATTTTTTTTTTTTTTTTTTTATGTTTTTTAGGAATTTCAAATAAATGAGCAGGTCCTTGCTTGCTGGTCTGATTGTCGTTTTTACCCGGCCAAAGTCACTGCTGTTAACAAGGATGGTAAGGCATTTGAGTTGTAGTTGTTTTTACTCATGACTTAGGTGGTGGTGGGGGGGGGGGGATGTTTGTAATGTTAGAGCTTGATAGTATATTTTCAGTGTTTCTTTACTGCCTAGGTATCTGCTTTATTCAAGTTAATCACTATGTCAGGAGTTGGGAAGAAATTATAAGTGTAAAGAAAACTGGACAAAAAAGGTAGTTTGACTTTTTACCCCCTAATTTTCAGTCATTGTTTTCTAAAACAGTCACAGTTCATCTATCACTCTTCCTGGAAGTATGCAGGTACTTGCTGTCTAGGAGTTCCTAATATAATTGATGAGATAGCCCTGAATATTTGTGAATAGCCTAGAAATTAAATGAACACTAACAAACTTTTAAAAATGTGCTTTCTTGATGCAAGGTGATTGAGGTGGTCTGTAACATTGGAGTTGGCTAGTGGAAACTGGGATGCCGGAAGTTAGAGCACTGAGTTGGTTTTCTTTTGCCAGAGCTCTGAGTTGGTTTTCTTTTGAACGTGTGAAGAGACAGAATGGGAAACTTGACTAATAGAGGCTCATTTTGCTAGTAAAAGGGCAGGCAAAGAGTTTTGAGGATAATATATATGGTCAGAATCCTGGCACCTGGAGAATAGAGTCTAGGTCCCAGTGATACCATTGTAAGCACATTCCACCAGGGTATGTGTGGTCTCCATGATCTCTGAAGTGAATGTTTAGGGAAGTCAGGCCTCTTGATGCCACTGTAGGGTTGACTCTTAGGCCAGTCTGAATTTTCATTTGATGAAGTTATTCAGGTATTTATTGATATTCTGCTAACTGCTGGGCCTCAGGCTGACCAAGTTTTGTCTGAGAATTTTTTTTTCTTGTTCTTTTTTGAGACAGGGTCTTGCTCTGTTGCCCAGGCTGGAGTGCAGTGGTGCCAGCTCAGCTGACTGCAGCCTCCATCTCCTGGGTTCAAGCAGTTCTTGAAAAAGGATCTTCCTGCCTCAGCCTCCCGAGTAGCTGGGATTACCGATGTACACCATGGTCAGCTAAATTTTGTATCTTTAGTAGAGACGGGGTTTTGCTAGGTTGCCCAGGCTGGTCTCATGTGATCTACCCACCTCAGCCTCCAAAGTATTGGGATTATAGGTGTGAGCCACCATATCCAGCCGCAACTTTTTTTTTTTTTTTTTTTTTTTTTTTTTTGAGACGGAGTCTCGCTCTGTCGCCCAGGCTGGAGTGCAGTGGCGGATCTCAGCTCACTGCAAGCTCCGCCTCCGGGTTTACGCCATTCTCTCGCCTCAGCCTCCGGAGTAGCTGGGACTACAGGCGCCCGCCATCTCGCCCGGCTAATTTTTTGTATATTTTAGTAGAGACGGGGTTTCACCGTGTTAGCCAGGATGGTCTCGATCTCCTGACCTCGTGATCCGCCCGTCTCGGCCTCCCAAAGTGCTGGGATTACAGGCTTGAGCCACCGCGCCCGGCCTCAGCCGCAACTTTTTAGAGAAGTATTTTTCAGGCCAAACACCATGGCTCGTGCCTGTAATCCCAGCAGTTTGGGAGGCTGTGGTGGGAGGATCAGTTGAGGCCAGGAATTTGAGACCAGCCTGGGCAACACAGTGAGACCTCATCTCACTATGAAAAAATTAGATGAGGGTGGTGGCATGTTCCTGTAGTCCTAGCTACTTGCATGGCTGAGGTGGGAAGATCCTTTGAGCCCAGGAGTTTGAGGCTGCAGCAGGCTATGAGAGTGTCATTGTACTCCAGCCTGGGCAGCAGAATGAGACTGTCTCTTTAAAAAAAAAAAAAAAAAAGTATTTTCAGTTGTGCTTCCTCCATAAGCTAAAATTATAGGAGGGAGAGTCTCGAGGCTATGGTAGTTCCTAAAATGGTCATTTGCAATGCTAATATATTATTTCTGAGGCTCCATATTCTGTCCAGTGAAATTTAGTTAATTGAAGGACATGAAAATGAATGGAAATTTTTGCCAAAACCTGTTTTCCTGAGGTTCTTGGGTCTGAAGTCCTGTATTACGCTGACACACTGCCTGGTTTTTGGGACTAACTGGAAGAGGGAGGAGAGGATATGGGAGAGGGGCAATCCTGAAACAGGAAGTTAGTGGGACAGGCCGGGTGGTACTATTGGCCACCCAGATTGTGAAGGAAAGCTAGCCTTTGTAGGAGCTCAGATCTATGTCTGATTTGGAGATGAAGATAATTAATGCCTCTAAGAGGGGTGGGAAGATGTGTTGGTGGAGGCAATGAAGGCTTAGTAATCTACTGTTTAGATCTAATACCTACAGAGCCCAGAGCTTGGCATCATGGAGTAAAACAAAAGAAGACCTGCTTCAAGGTAGAATGAAGTAGGTGCTGAAATAGAGCTACCAGGAGAAGGCAGGGCAGGATGGTGCAGGTTAATCATGGTAGGCACCTGTCTCTATAAGGTTTTGTGTGTGTGTGGGATGGGTCAGAAACCCTTTGAAATAATTATTTCAAAAATGTTAGGTTTGGATTAGTGCTAATGATCAGTTTCTGCTTCATCACAATTCACTGTGGGATTACTTATGGGATTGGGAGCGACAATGCTAGTCTCTCTTTTCTCTCTTTCCCTGGTCTTTTCTGCTGTGCCACAGGTTCATCCGTAGCAGTGACCACCAGCTTAATGGCTCTGTGAGGAGCTGCTCTGCTGGCAAGGCAGCAAGTTTATTTCCTGTAAATGTCACTTATGTCTTGTTGGTGCTGCCAGGAGGAGGCAGGGGATATAGTGAAGTCACGCCTTGTAGATTTATGTTTAGAAGGCTTGGTGTGATTTTCTTGCCACTCTTAATCTCCTTGGATGTTTTGCTAAGGCTGATTGTTGATCTGGCTGGTGGGTGGGGACTAGCCAGAGTGGAAGTGGCAGCTGCTGGCACTGAGGAGTCTGGCATGATTGAATCAGAACTAAATAACAACTTTAGTTTCTTAAGGGAGTCTGTTAGCACTTGGAAAATAGGGCATTTAATGCCATATTATTTAGCTTTTTTCACTTGGAATGGTTCTTCAGCAGTGGAGATTAAGCATTATTTAGTGTGAAGGCAGTGGCAGTTGGTAGTCTTGTTAGACTCTCAGTCTATGTTGTTGTAAAAGACAGTAAAAGATGGGTTTCTACTTTCAGGGAATCTTTGTTTGGAAGCCATCTCTGGTGAGCTGACCTCACCTCTTTGCTGGGGCTGCTTAGCTTCCCCCTCCCTTTTTTTTTTTGTTTGTGACAGAATCTTGCTCTGTTGCCCAGGCTGGAGTGCAGTGGCGCAATCTCTGCTCACCGCAACCTCTGCCTCCTGGGTTCAGGCGATTCTTCTGCCTCAGCCTCCTGAGCATCTGGGACTACAGGCACACGCCACACCACACTTGGCTAATTTATGTGCATTTAAGGTTTCAAATGTACTTTATTTCTTCAGTAATGGCATATCTTAATGGGTACAAGTGCTTTAACTTGGCATCAATTATGAGCTGCTGTTTGAACAATTCATTATTACACCAGCTGGTGTGATTACTGTTCTCTCCATTTTGGGGGGTGACTCTGCCAACAGGGGACAGGCTCCATTCTATTCTGATTTGTGTTGTTACATATGTCCATAGAGCAATACAGAAAGTGGCTCCACTAGCTAATACAGTATTACCATATTTGTCATGAAAATCAGGTGTACGTTTCTGGTGGCTCTGCTATCATTGTTTGCTGAATGCTTCGAACTTGGAGACGACTTAGTTTGTTTTTGACCAAGGGAAACGTCCTGAAGGTGAAGATAGAACTGCAGCAATGAAGCTGCTGCTTTAAATTTTGCATTTTTAGTAGAGACGAAGTTTCACCATATTGGCCAGGCTGGTCTGGAACTCCTGACCTCAAATGATCCACCTGCTTCAGCCTCCCGAAGCTCCCCTTTTTTTCACAGGGGGAATAGCAGAGTCAATTGTCTGTCAGGGCTTTCTGCTCCCAGTAGTGTACAACTCTGCTCTGTAAGTGATTTTCTTTAAGGAAACTACTTTTTAGGTTAGCATTTATGACAAAATGGGGAATTGTTCCTTTCTGTTGATCTGTGGTTCTTTAATTTGAAAGAGCAGGTAAATCAGTTCCTTCTTCCTAAAAACTATGCATATTTTTGGGTCATGTCCCCTACCTACCCCACCAGTTCAGTCTCTGGGGCAGTGACTGAAGTCTGCATTTATAACAGGAGATGCTATGGAAATGATCTTGTTTCTAGAGTCTCTGGCTGAAGCAGCTCTTATTTTTTGTTTTCTTCATGCTGTAACTGATTCTACATTTGAAATGTGGGGAGGTTGATACTATGTGAACAGCTTTGTAGAAAGAGAAAAGGAAGATTTAGGCCCACACATGCAGGTGCTAACTTGGCTGTTTTCTTTTTCTGGGGGAAGAGGGATTGTGCTTCCTGCCCCCCGCCCCCCCCTTTTCCCCCGCCCCCCCCTTTTCCCCCGCCCCCCCCTTTTTTTTTTTTTTGCCTAGATAGCCTTTAAAGATGTCAATGTCTGGCCAGGCGCAGTGGCTCATGCCTGTAATCCCAGCACTTTGTGGGGCCAGGGCAGTGGATCACCTGAGGTCAGGAGTTGGAGACCAGCCTGGCCAACATGGTGAAACCTAATTTCTACTAAAAATACGAAAATTAGCCAGGCGTGGTGACACACGCCTGTAGTCCTAGCTACTCAGGAGGCTGAGACAGGAGAATCACTTGAACTTAGGAGGCGGAAGTTCCAGTGAGCCGAGATAGCGCTATACTGCACTCTAGCTTGGGCAACAGAGCGAGACTTGTCTCCAAACAAAAAAGAAAAAAAAAGGTTGTCAATGTGCTGTGCTTCCCTTTTAAGGTGACTTGGTGGTATTGATCCCTTGGTCTGTGACAGGCCCTGTGCTAGGTTATTTCCGTATCTTATCATATTTAGTCTTTACACAAACATAGAAAGGTTATTGCCATTAACCCCATTCTTTTTTTTTTTTTGAGGCGGAGTCTCGCTCTGTCGCCCGGGCTGGAGTGCAGTGGCCGGATCTCAGCTCACTGCAAGCTCCGCCTCCTGGGTTTATGCCATTCTCCTGCCTCAGCCTCCCGAGTAGCTGGGACTACAGGCGCCCGCCAACTCACCCGGCTAGTTTTTTGTATTTTTTAGTAGAGACGGGGTTTCACCGTGTTAGCCAGGATGGTCTTGATCTCCTGACCTCGTGATCCACCCGTCTCGGCCTCCCAAAGTGCTGGGATTACAGGCTTGAGCCACCGCACCCGGCCCAACCCCATTCTTATTTTGCAGATGAGGAACTAAGCTCACAGGGGGAAACTGCTTTAGGTTATAAAGCACTTGGATGGTAGAGCTGAGATCTGCATGGAGGTCTGTGGTTCTCCAGAGTCCCTAAACTGTGGTTCCCACGGTACCAGGCTGCCTCTTTGGAGCAGGGTTGGCCTAAGAGGGCAGGTGTTGTCAATTAGGTCCAAGTGTTCCCTGATAGAATGTGAGAGTGGATGTAGTGGTCTGCACTTTCTGGAGCCTAGTGTTGTCTTGAGAACCATGGTTAGGAGACAGGGTCTGGTCCCAGTTCCTGCTCAGTGATTATGGGTGTTCACTGCCTTTGCTCTGGACTCTTTTGAGCAGTTAGAAGTCAAAGAGGGAATGGAAATAGATGAGTGTTGTGTTGGCCACAGAACCTAAACCCAATATGTAAAATTGCTAAGAAGAAAATACTTAGAGGGAGGGGAAGGCGTGCCCGCAGACATATGCACATCCTCAGTCCTCAACAATCTGTGGAAGCCTAAGGACTTCAAGAAAATTTTTGTTGTTGTTGTTGTTTTCTGAGATGGAGTCTCGCTGTGTCACCCAGGCTGGAGTACAGTGGCTTGATCTCAGCTCACTGCAACCTCTGCCTCCTGGGTTCAAGTGATTCTCCTGCCCTAGCCTCCCGAGTAGCTGGGATTACAGGTGCATGCCACCACGCCTGGCTGATTTTTATATTTTTAGTAGAGCTGGGGTTTCATCATGTTGGTCAGGCTGGTCTTGAACTCCTGACCTCATGATCTGCCTACCTCAGCCTCCCAAAGTGTTGGGATTACAGGCATGAGCCACTGTACCCGACCTGACTAGTTTTTTTTTTTAAAGGGCCGATCTGGGCGTGGTGGCTGATGCCTGTAATCCTAGCACTTTGGGAGGTCGAGGCGGGTGGATCACCTGAGGTCAGGAGTTCAAGACCAGTCTGACCAACATGGTGAAAGCTATCTCTACTAAAAATACAAAAAATTAGCCAGGCGAGGTGGTGTGCACCTGTAATCCCAGCTACTCGGGAGGCTGAGGCAGGAGAATCACTTGAACCCAGGAGGTGGAGATTGCAGTGAGCCGAAATCATGCCACTGCCAACTGGACTCCAGCCTGGGTGACAGAGTGAGACTCATCTCCAAAAAAAAAAAAAGACTAGTCAAAAGCAGTCGTGAGGAGGAGGGAAAGAGTAGAATAAGAAGTTTGATCTGTAACTGACTGTGAACAATCAATTGAGATAACTCACTACTTTCAGACCAGCCTGAGAAAACATGTTTGAAAACCCTGTTTTCCTTCCGTGGCATTCTGGAATAATCTGACTTCCGAAGAGTGAATGAGATAGAAAAGAAGCCCTGGACGCTGGGCATGATGGCTCACATCTGTAATTCCAGTGCTTTTGGAAGTCGAGGTGGCAGGATTGTTTGAGGCCAGGAGTTTGAGACCAGCCTGGGTAACATAGACCCCCATGCCCTGCTATCTCTACTAAAAATTAAAAAATAAAAAATTGGCTGGACATGTTGGTGCATGCCTATAGTCCCAGCCACTTGTGAGGCAGAGACAGTAGGATTGCTTGAGCCCAGGAGTTTGAGGCTGCAGTGAGCTAGGATCATACCACTACACTTCAGATGGGTGACGAAGACCCTGTCTTTTTTTTTTTTTTTTTGAGACAGTCTTGCTCTGTCGCCCAGGCTGGAGTACAGTGGCACAATCTTGGCTCACTACAACCTTTGCCTCCCAGGTTCAAGTGATTCTCCTGCCTCAGCCTCTCGAGTAGCTGGGATTACAGGCACCCACCATCATGCCCGGCTAATTTTTATATTTTTGTAGAGATGGATTTCACCACATTGGCCAGGCTGGTCTTGAACTCCTGACCTCAGGTGATCCACCGGCCTTGGCCTCCCAAAGTGCTGGGATTACAGGCGTGAGCCACCACGCCCGGCCAATGAAGACCCTGTTTCTAAGAAAAAAAGTGGCCCTGGAATATTAGTTGTGGTAGATTTCACGAGCAACAGAAATCTGTCCAATCCAAAATCACCCTTGTATTATCCCTATGTCTTTGGTCCTAGAGAACATGAGCTTGTTATGCATCTCTAGTTTTGTTCTTAGAACCCTCTACTATTACTGACTGCTATAGGATTGTCTGCAATGCTGAGTCCTTAACCCTCAGAGGGGCAAGGCCAGGAAGCTTTGTTTCATCTTAAAGTCTAAGGACAAAAGCTTCTCAAGGGAATCTGAGGCAGGTAGCCCTTCTGTCAAGTTAGAGCAGATAGAACAGCATACACTTACTTTGAGTTCCTTCATTTACATGTTTGTTAGGTAGTGTTTGTGGTCACAGGAGAACAACTAGTCACCTATGGGAGGATTCCATGGGAAGACAATCTTTTAGTAATATACCTGAAACCATTAAAGCAAAATTTTGCCCTCTTTGTTGTTCATTATTGTCTCTGAATTATTGAAGCCCAAGTTGGGCTGTGTTTAGCATGATTAAAGGGGAAAGTTTCAAGGTGATCCTTGGTAATCCTTTGGAAGTTAAAAGGATCAAAGACCGAGATATAGCTAAGGATAGTCGTCCCTAGCACCTTTGGCCGTAGTTTGGGTCATTTCAGAGTGGCTGGTGCTACTCTGGGTCTGTGGTTTGGAATTAGGTTGAGGAGCCTGAGCAACAGGCAGTGTGGGGTGCTGGGAAAAAATTGGTCAGAGGTCAGTAGACAGGCTTGGATTCCAATGATAGCTGTCTCAGACTTAATCGTGGAACTCAGGTTCCTTTTATGTAAGTCCTCCTTCTGGAATCTGCCATCAGGAGTAAGCTTCAAAATTAACTCCAAATAGCTGAAAATGTTGGACTGTTAGGTAACGTTACTTAATATTGACTTTCGGATGTTGGAAATGCCTGTAAAAACGACAATTTTCATTTTGATGTAACTGATGCTGAACTAACTTTGTTAATAAAATAGTTGAAAATATAGTCTTGGGTGACTTGTCGGCACACATAATATTTAAGATTTCAAGATAACCGGAGTCTTAAAACTCCCATCCCCCCATCTCTGTCCCCGGACTTGCGAGAGTTGCACCATGGTTGAGAAGGGTCTGTTTAGAATTCCATAGCATTGTTTATCATAACTCCTTTGCTTGCCAACACCCTCACAATATAGGCAGGGAAAAACAGGAACCCAGACCTTTGTTGTAAGTACTTGTAAGTCATTGCTGAGCTGCCTGTGTAGATAATTGTTTATGCTCTTATCCTTTTATGCTCTAATCCTTTTATCATAGCCTGTTCATCTAATTGGTGGTGTCATGTAATTGCTGATGTTTTAACCCAACCAGGCATAACTATATATCCTTTTATCTTGTTTGCTAGCCAGTTTCTTTTTTTATATGTTTTTAATTTTTTTAATTTTTAATTTTTGTGGGTACATAAGTAGGTGTATGTATTTATGAGTTACATGAGATATCTTGATACAGGTATGCAATGTGTAATAATCACATCAGGGTAAGTGGGAGTATATATCACTCCAAGCATTTATCCTTTGTTATGAACAATCCAATTATGTAGTTATTTTATTTTTATTTTTTATTTTTTTTAGACAGAGTTTCCCTCTGTCACCCAGGCTGGAGTGCAGTGGTATGATCTTGGCTCACTGCAACCTCCACTTCCTGGGTTCAGGCGATTCTCTTGCCTCAGCCTCCTGAGTAGCTGGGATAACAGGTGCCCACTACCGTACCTGCCTGATGTTTTTTGCATTTTTTCAGTAGAGACAGGGTTTCACCATATTGGACAGAGTGGTCTTGAACTCCTGACCTCAAGTGATCCACCTGCCTCGGCTTCCCAAAATGCTGGGATTACAGGTGTGAGCCACCACGCCTGGCCAAGTTATTTTAAAATGTACAATTATTTTTTACTATAGTCACCTTGTTGTGCTAGCAACCTAGGTCTTATTCATTCTTTCTAACATTTTTGTACCCCTTAACCATCGACATTTTCCCCCACCCCTACCTACTACCTTTCCTAGCCTCTGGTAACCATCCTTCTACTGTCTATTTCCATGAGTTCAATTGTTTTAATTTTTAGCTCCTACAAATAAGTGAGAACATCGAATTTTGTCTATGTCTTGCTAGTTTCTTTATGTATTGGTGACACCTGTGACAAATAATCACCTTTATTTTGTAATTACCAGGAATAAAGGTCAGTAGGTAATTACTAATTGTCTATGGCAGTGGTTCTCAGACTTTGGTGTACATCAGAATCACCTGGAGGACTTGTTAAAAACGCGTATTCCTGTCCCCCGTTCCCAGTTGCTGATTCAGTGTATCTGAGATGGGACTGGTAACTTGCATTTCTAATGAGTTCCCAGGAGTTACTCATGCTTCTGCTGTGGGACCACACTTTGAGAAGCACTGGTCTACTCTGAGGCAGGTACTGTGTGTGGAAGAAAGTGGTCTAAGATGTGGTCTCTGGCCTTGAAAAGCCTGCTTTTGAGTTGCGATCTGTACTTATATGAAGGTAGACCTAAGTTTGAAGCTCTGTAGGCTGGTGCCAAATGAGCCTAAGAAGTTCAGATCAGGAGGTAATCATTAGTAGCTGAAAAGCCAGGAAGCTGTTACAGAACTGTTGTGGGTATTTGAGCCGGGCACTTAAAGATCACGGAATGGCACATTCCCAGAAGGAAAACAGTTTAATACAGATATGGAGATAGAAGTGTCACTGGCAGTTTCAGTGGGTAGCTTGTCACTTTGAGTTGGTGGGTATTGGATGGTGGTAATGAGAAATAAGGTTTGGAAAATTATTGGGCTCAGATTGTGTTGGACATTGAATACTTTTGGACTTCATTTGGTACCCGTGATTAGCCATTGACTAGGCCCTGTTGAGGACTGGCGGTGGAGGGATGTGGGAAGAGAATGTACCAGAAGGAGAAAACCAGGCCTTAACTTTGTTGTTGCATTCTTTGGCTCCCAGACCTCAGGGCTTTTTGCAGGGGTTGGGGGAATTGGTTCTAAACAGAGAAAAACCTGTTTACTAGTGGAAACCATTATGTGATTACCAATGGTTTACTGAATCTTGACAAGATTAACTGTGATTATTATTTTAAATCCCTGGGGCAAAAATGGGTGGGGCATGAATTGGTTCTAAGATGCAAAATTTGAAAGTGTTGTTTGGGTGTGACTAATGAGAACTTCTGTAGTTGGACACCTTATTTGGGAAGATAAGATTATTTGGGTTTCTAGCTTAAGGTTTTTAGCAGGGAGGGATCTTTATTGAATAATTTTTTTTCTATTGGGAAAAAACTAACAGTGTAACAAAAAAAAACTAACAATGTAGCAGCAAGCATTTTGTGTTTTGGCCAAGTCTCTATTTTTTTTTTTTTGAGACGGAGTCTCGCTCTGTCACCCAGGCTGGAGTGCAGTGGCCGGATCTCAGCTCACTGCAAGCTCCGCCTCCCGGGTTCACGCCATTCTCCTGCTTCAGCCTCCCGAGTAGCTGGGACTACAGGCGCCCGCCACCTCGCCCGGCTAGTTTTTGTATTTTTAGTAGAGACGGGGTTTCACTGTGTTAGCCAGGATGGTCTCGATCTCCTGACCTCATGATCCGCCCGTCTCAGCCTCCCAAAGTGCTGGGATTACAGGCTTGAGCCACCGTGCCCGGCCCCAAGTCTCTATTTTAAAACATTGTATCATGAAGATAATTCAAATGGATTTTGAGATGTGGAAATAGAACACATCTCTAGAAACACAATACCTTTAGCAGAATGATGTGGCTTTTTTTGTTGTTGTTGGAGACGGAGTCTTGCTCTGTTGTCCAGGCTGGAGTGCAATGGCAGGATCTCGGCTCACCACAACCTCTGCCTCCCCGGTTCAAGTGAATCTCCTGCCTTAGCCTCCCAAGTAGCTGGGATTACAGGCGCCTGCCACCAAGCGTGACTAATTTTTGGGGTTTTTTTTTGTTTTTTTTTTGAGACGGAGTCTCGCTCTGTTGCCCAGGCTGGAGTACAGTGGCGCGATCTTGGCTCACTGCAAGCTCCGCCTCCTGGGTTTACGCCATTCTCCTGCCTCAGCCTCCCGAGTAGCTGGGACTACAGGCGCCCGCCATCGTGCCCGGCTAGTTTTTTGTATTTTTTAGTAGAGATGGGGTTTCACCGTGTAGGCCAGGATGGTCTCGAGCTCCTGACCTCGTGATCCACCCATCTCGGCCTCCCAAATTGCTGGGATTACAGGCTTGAGCCACTGCGCCCGGCCATTTTTTGTATTTTTAGTAGAGACAGGTTTCACTATGTTGGCCAGGCTGGTCTTGAACTCCTGACCTCGTGATCCGCCTGCCTCAGCCTCCAAAGTGCTGGGATTACAGGTGTGAGCCATGATGTTCCTTTTGAAACTTAAGAGCTGTTACTGCCCCCGATCCCAGAACATAAAGATTAAATTATAAAAGTGAAAAATTCACCAAGGAATAAGTCTGCATTTTCCTCACATTCTTAATTGTTTTACTGCTCTTTGTTCTTCACTTAAATTCAGTGCAATTTTTTTTTATTTTTTATTTTTTATTTATTTTTATTATTTTATTTTATTTTATTTTATTTTATTTATTTTATTTTTTTTATTTTTTTTGAGACGGAGTCTCACTCTGTCACCCAGGCTGGAGTGCTGTGGCCGGATCTCAGCTCACTGCAAGCTCCACCTCCCGGGTTTACGCCATTCTCCTGCCTCAGCCTCCCGAGTAGCTGGGACTACAGGCGCCGCCACCTCACCCGACTAGTTTTTTGTAGTTTTTTTAGTAGAGACGGGGTTTCACCGTGTTAGCCAGGATGGTCTCGATCTCCTGACCTCGTGATCCGCCCGTCTCGGCCTCCCAAAGTGCTGGGATTACAGGCTTGAGCCACCGCGCCCGGCAATTTTTTTTTTATTTTAATGAAGCATCTAAAAGTGAGTTTATTTTTTCTGATGGATTTCAATTTACATAGGTAGAAAACTGTGTAATCTTAACTAAGAAATGAAGACAAGCATACTGTTATCTTGGACATAAGTAAGACTGAATATGATTCTTAAACAGTTTTAAATGCCTATGAGATTAATGTAGTTGGAGATCCCTTGTGTTTATACTTTGAAAAGTTACCACTTTCATGAAATTGTGAGTTAAAATCATGATATCTTCTTGAATTTTAGGTACTTACACTGTGAAATTTTATGATGGAGTAGTTCAGACTGTCAAACATATTCATGTCAAAGCTTTTTCCAAAGATCAGGTGAGAAATGTGATTTTGTGCTTTGTGTTATGAATAATGCTAACATTGTAGTTTTGTTTCCTCAAATAAAGACATTACATTTGTTTATGATGGCAAGTGTTTATTTCCTCCATCTGACACAATTTCACCAGAAAATAATACACAGGTTTTCAGAAGTTGTAAATATTTGTCTCTTTGCTGTTTCCTATTTATTTATTTAGAGACAGAGTCCCGTTCTGTCACCCAGGCTGGAGTACAATGGTGCAATCTTGGTTCACTGCAACCTCCACCTCCTGGGTTCAAGCAATTCTCCTGTCTCAACTTCCTGAGTTGCTGGGATTATAGGCACATGCCACCAGGCCTGGCTGAATTTTTTTGTATTTTTAGTAGAGACGGGGTTTCACCATATTGGTCAGGCTGGTCTCGAACTCTTGACCTCAGGTGATCCACCCACCTCAGCCTCCCAAAGTGCTGGGATTACAGATGTGAGCCACTGTGTCCGGCCACTGTTTCCTTTTAACAGAGATTTTTTTTCAAAAGTGCCAAATACTTGGATACCATTGCCTATATTCTGTTTTCGTCATCTTTTTTCAACAGTGTCTAGTTATTCTTATCTTCTCTCTGTGCCCTGCCCCGCACAAGAGCTGTTAGCCATCACAGGGAACTTGTTGAATTGCTTGAGATAGACCTCCAGTATGTTTTCTCTCCATCTAGCTCTGTCTTTTAGCTTAGGACCATTACTTGGTTGTTTACAGAGCTATCATTTGGCACAGATTGGGCACTTGTGCTAGATGTGCCTGGTTTGTGAATTTGGTATCCTATCGTTCCAGTCACCATGCATGTATTTGCCTGAGCATGGGGCCTCAGTTTTGATACTGGAAATATGGTTTGCATAAATATGGGCCATCTAGAAGTGTTGCCTACTTTCTTCATGATTTTTCCCCTTTTGTCTTTTTTGTGTTTATGTATTAATAGTTGAGGAGAAAATAGAGATCAAAATTTGGATACTGGTGTTTTTAAAAATCCTGATTATTACTAATTTCAGCTGTTGAGACAGCTAATTTAGCAATTTAGTAAAAGATTTTACCACTGAGGCATCGTAACTGGTTACTCATCTGCTTGGATGGCAGTTGATGTGACAATATTTGATGATGCTATAACCTGTTGTGTCTTTGGTTTTTTTTTTTTTTTTTTTGAGACAGAGTCTTGTTCTGTCGCCCAGGCTGGAGTGCAGTGGTGCAATCTTGGCCTAGTGCAACTTCCCCGCCTCCCCAGTTCAAGTGATTCTGCTGCCTCAGCCTCCCAAATAACAGAGACTAGGTGCGTGCTACCATGCCCAGTTCATTTTTTGTATTTTAGTAGAGACAGAATTTCACCATGTTGTCCAGGCTGGTCTCAAACTCTTGAGCTCAGGCAATCTGCCCCCCTCGGCCTCCCAAAAGGCTAGGATTACAGGCGTGAGCCATTGCGCCTGGCCCTCTGTTGTGTCTTTGTGATGATGAAATGATTCTACTTATCACAGATTCTTAATGAATTCTTCTGTATGTATATTTGTAAGTTTTTTTTTTTTTTTTTTGAGACTGAGTCTCCCTCTGTCACCCAGGCTGGAGTGCAGTGGCCTGATCTCCACTCAGTGCAAACTCCGCCTCCCAAGTTAAAGTGATTCTCCAGTCTAAGCCTCTCAATTTGCTGGGATTACAGGCGTGTGCCCCCACACTTGGCTAATGTTTGTATTTTTAGTAGACGGGGTTTCACTGTGTTGGCCAGGCTGGTCCTGAACTCCTGACCTCAAGTGATCCGCCCACCTTGGATTCCCAAAGTGCTGGGATTACAGACATGAGCCTCTGTGCCCAGCCTAATCGTAAGTTTCTAAAGATTTTTTTTTGAGATGCAGTCTTGCTCTGTCACCCAGGCTGGAGTACAGTGGTGCAGTCTAGGCTCACTGTAACCTCCACCTCTCGGGTTCAAGTAATTCTCCTTCCTCAGCCTCCCGAGTAGCTGGGACTACAGGCATGTGCCACCATGCCCAGCTAATTTTTGTATTTTTAATAGAGACGGGGGTTTCACCATGTTGGCCAGGCTGGTCTTGAACTCCTCACCTCAGGCGATCTGCCTACCTTGGCCTCCCAAAGTGCTGAGATTACAGGGCATGAGCCACCATGCCTAGCTGCTTCAAAGGATTTTGATACATGATACCTTTGAGGTAACCTCAAAAGTTACCTTTTGCTGATTTGCCTTTTGCTGATTTTCCTCTTCAGAAAATTAACAACATTATTACATAAAGCTTTGGCCCTGATAATGCTTTTTCTTTGATCACTTGCCTCTCAGGCATGTAAGGAGCCATACAGTAGTCTAAAACATTATTTTGGTCTTAAATTTGGCAATATTTGTGTTAGGTTTGTGGAACGAGTTAATAGAGAGGACATAATTATAAACTTGTCCAGAATTGGCAGATTATATCCAGAACCTTCCCAAGTGGAAGTCCAGGGCTCCAGATAACAGTTGTTCATCTATTTACTCTGTGTTCTCAATAAATTGATGGAGAGCGTTCACAGTGCTTTGGCCTGGAGGTGGTGCCTTACCTGGTGAGGATTTTTGGGTGCCATGCTTCATTTCTCATTTCCCAGTGGCCTCTGAGTGTCTGACCTTAGCCCAGTAGGCCCTTAAGCACAGGCCCATGGCTCCTGGACTTGGCTTCTTTTCCAAGAGAGTACAGTGGTTTGGCTATAGTAATCTGTCATGGGCAATTTCAAAGGTTTTTTCATGGAGTTTTTTTTTTTTTTTTCTGTAGGACTGCACTGTCTTATAAATGTTTTGATAGTCTCTATATTAGTAACACTTATGTTTTTAGCTTACTGTAGAAAATTAGAAAAGTACAAAGCACAAAGAAAATAAAAACTCTATTATTCCATCAAACAGATATAATTGTTCTTAACGCTTTGGTGTATAACATGGCTTAACAATTTGGTGTATATATCTTTCTGTGTTTTTTATTAAACATATATATGTGTGTGTATCTATTTCTTTTCAAAATTGAAGTTGTGGTACATTAATATAGTACTGTTCTTTTAACTAACATTTCCTCAAGTTCCTTAATATCCTGAGAATATGATTTTTCACAGCTATGTAGTGTTCTGTAATATGTGTGGAACTGTACTTTGTGTAACCAATTCCCAAATGGTCATTAAGGATATTTGTCAACCAGGTACACAAGTCTGATTATTCTTTTAGCTAACTTTATTTATAGGGGTTTATTCTAGTTCAAAGGTATAACCTTTTTAGTTTTGACTCAAATTGCCAACTCCTCCCTGAACCCCCAACAAGAAGGGCAATTTCAATTTATATTTCTGCTGACCATTACCGGAATGCCTGTTCTCAAACCTGGCTGCTTTCAGAATAATTTGGGGGACTTGAAAAAATATTTCCTTGTTTATTATTTTTCCCTGTAGAACAAATTAAACTTTTATTTGTTGAGTATTTAGGTACTGCTTCCTGCTTCCAGTCAAAACCTATGTGCCTAGTGTGTGCTAGGTGCTGGGGATCCCATATGAACATAGTATGGTGGTCTCTGCTCTTTTGAGGTCCTAGAAGAGAGATATGTACACAAATAAACTTAATTATAGTTTTGGAATCTCTAGAGCTTTCAGACCTGGCATTATTATGAAACAGTCACAGTAGAGGACCCTAGATTTTTAGTGTGAATTTTAAAGAATGTAATGTAGGGAGAACGTAACTAAGAAGCAGTATTTCCTACCAATAGACAAAAACTCCAAGTAGCTCAGGAACCTGGTAGATGGTTTATTGAACTGAGAACAGCCTTTACCTGGTAGAGGAAGCAGAGACCCTGGTTCTGGGTTGGATAATCTTTATAGTTTTCCTGTTCAGCTTCCAGTTATCAGTTTTGTTATTTCTCTAAACAAGACATCAGCACATGCTGGCAAACTGATCAGTTTTGTTATTTCTCTACACAAGACATCAGCACATGCTGGCAAACTGAACCAGGCCTCTGAAAAGCTCTGGGTTAGTATAGTCATGCTGGGGATAAGGAGAGAGCATGAAGGCATTTTCTTCGAACACCTTTGTCAGAAAGATTGCTTTCCAGAATTTTAAGGCCAGGCATGGTGGCTCATGCCTACAATCCCAATACTTTAGGAGGCTGAGGCAGGAGGATTGCTTGTGCCCGGGAGTTTGAGACCAGCCTGGGCAACATAGGGAGACCCTATTGCTACAAAAAATAACAATAAAAAACTTAGCTGGGCATGGTGAAACATGCCTGTGGTCCCAGCTACTCAGAAGGCTGAGATGGGAGGATCACTTGGGCCTGGGAGGTCGAGGCTGCATGAACCATGATTGTGCCACTGCACTCCAGCGTGGGCAACAGAGAGAGACTCTGTCTCAGAAACAAAAACAAACAAAAGCCCAGAATTTTATTTTCTAGTGACTTATTCGTCATAATAAGGGAGATTGCACTGTCTCCAGAATAATTGAATTATTTTAAGGATTGGTTCTCAACTCTTAGTACAGGTGGATATTGTCAGTGGTGCTTTGTGTATGTGACCTGGCATATGTCCTGTTTTAATTTCTTTGTTTGTCTTCATACGTTTGTAAGAAATTCCTAATTTTGTATTTACAAGTAATCACGAAGTGTTTCATTGCTATTTTGCTCATTTTAGAATATTGTGGGTAATGCTAGGCCTAAAGAAACAGATCACAAAAGTCTTTCATCATCTCCTGATAAACGAGAAAAGTTTAAAGAACAGAGAAAAGCCACAGTGAATGTGAAGAAAGACAAAGAAGATAAACCCTTAAAGACAGAAAAGCGACCCAAGCAACCTGATAAAGAAGGAAAGTTAATCTGTTCTGAAAAGGGGAAAGTGTCAGAGAAAAGTCTTCCCAAGAACGAGAAGGAAGACAAGGAAAACATTTCAGAAAACGACAGGGAGTATTCTGGAGATGCCCAAGTGGAT
Source organism: Trachypithecus francoisi (assembly GCF_009764315.1). NCBI lineage: Eukaryota > Metazoa > Chordata > Mammalia > Primates > Cercopithecidae > Trachypithecus > Trachypithecus francoisi. The sequence continues at coordinate 31,402,006 of NW_022681467.1, forward strand.
AAGAAACCTGAAAATGACATTGTGAAGAGTCCACAAGAAAACGTGAGGGAACCCAAAAGAAAACGAGGCAGACCCCCTTCCATAGCTCCTACTGGTGAGTTTTTCAAGTGGGCTCTGCAGTGGGCAATGCCAGAGTATTCTTCTGTGGCCCTTTGTGGTTCTTTGTAACTTGTATACTTCAATCCTTTGTTTTTGTGACTGATTTTGAGTTTTCTTATGATCTGGAAACAAGTTGTGTTCATGAAGCTGAATTTAAGTGAGGCAGATATCCAAGTGAATCTAAGTTGGGAAGTGTGTTCGTAACTGAGCTTCCTAAAGTAGTGGTTAACTGTTGACTGGATACTTCAGCTTATATGATAAACCTGATAAACCAAGGACTTTTGCTTGTGCTTTTTCAAATGATCTCAGTTTGAGTCAGCTTAATAGAACCTGGAATCAGGAAATAGAGTTCTAATGAGACAGACGTGAAAGAAAAGTAGTAAAAAGGTATGGGCTTCTGAAGGGGACGAGGACAAAGGAACACTGGAACTAGAAAAGCATGGGTGCATTTTGAAATTGAGCTCTTTGGAGAGTGATTATTGATTAGAAATTTTCACAGTCTAAATAAAAAGCCGAGATAGCTAATTTGTAAGAGTCAAGGTTAGAGGGTATAGATTTAGGGAAGAATGAAGTTATTAAAAAACTTAAAATTTGGACTTCTTCTAGAATAACCAAGAATGAAACAAGCCCTGATTCCTTCCTAAGTCAAACACTCGTTCTCCAAATCAATTCAGTGGCATGAAGAGTCCCCTGGGTCTCTAGACTGAGTGTGCCGTTGATTAAATATGTGCAGTGATCCTCAGACATTCTTGATTGTGTATTCTTTGTGTGTTCTGTTGAAACTGTGAATCCCCTAGCACGTTTTAAAGCAGTATTTATCTTTTTCTCACAAGTTTAAATAGCTGTAGTGGATATATTTAAAATACAAAACATGAAGGCTGAGTGCGTTGGTGCATGTTTGTTGTCCCAGCTACTCAGGAGGCTGAAGTGGGAGGATTGCTTGAGCCCGAGAATTTCAAACCAGCCTGGGCAATGTAGTGACACCCCATTTCAAAACACACACACACACACACACACACACACACACACACATATTTTCATCAAAACTGTGGAACTACAGATCAAGCCTTTTCATTATTCCCCAATGATGTAGAGAATGCAAAGCCACTCTTCCCTATCAAATCAGACTATCAGACTTAATTTCTGTGGAAAAAATTTTAACTTACGTCACATAAGGGTATTAGTACTCATTGTAAGATAGGAAATTATATAATAGGTTGCTTTGTCTGCATATGAAATAAGGGATCTTCCTCTCTAGTGCTTGTAACTGGGTTTTGCCCTCAAGAGCTGAGAGTGCTGCAACTGTCCCTAGGCCTAACTAGGGCCTATACCTCTGCTGTCTAGTATGGTAGCCACTAGCCGCATGGGGCTATTGACTACTTGAAATGTAACTAGTCTGAATTGAGATGTGCTGTAAGTATAAGTAAATGCTAGATTTCAAATAGTACAAAAAAGAATGTAACATACCTCAATTTTAAAATATTGATTATAGCCAGGCCTGTAATCCCAGCAGTTTGGGAGGTCGAGGCGGCTGGATTACTTGAGGTCAGGAGTTTGAGACTAGCCTAGCCAACATGGTGAAACCCCGTCTCTATTGAAAAATACAAGGAAAAATTAACCAGGCTTGGTGGTGGGTGTCTATAATCCCAGCTACTCAGGAGGCTGAGGCAAGAGAATTGCTTGAAACTCAGGAGGTGGAGGTTGCAGTGACTGAGATTGGGCCACTGCACTCCAGCTTGGGCAACAAAACAAACAAAAAAAATTGATTCCATGTTGAAATGTTTTTAGAAGCTGAAGCTGAGTGCAGTGCCTCATCCCTGTAATCATGCCAGCACTTTGGGAGGCTGTTGAGGGAGGATCACTTGAGCCCAGGAGTTCGAGACTAGCCTTGGCAACATAGTGAGACCTCATCTCTACAAAAAATGAAAAAATTGTCTGAGAGTGGTGGCACGTGCTTGTAGTCCCAGCTATTCCAGAGGCTGAGGCAGGAAGATTGCTGAGCCCAGTTTAAAAAAAAAAAAGAAAAAACAAATTTAGGAAAGGTATTGGATTAAATAAAATAGTATTTAAATTAACTTTTTAAGTTTTTTTTGACAGGGTCTCACTCTGTTACGTAGGCTGGAGTGCAGTGGCGTGATTGTGGCTAACTCCATTCTCCACCTCCTGGGCTCAAGTGATGCTCCTGTCTCAGCCTCCTGAGTAGCTGGGACTATAGGCACATGCCACAATGCCTGGCTAATTTATTTTTTGTAGAGTCAGAGTTTCACTATGTTGCTCAGGTTTGTCTAAATCTCCGGGCCTCAAGCAATCCTCCTGCCTTGGCCTCTGAAAGTGGTGAGATTACAGGCATGAGCCACCATGCCTGGCACTTAAAAACCAAACCCTCTTATGTGATGAGTAAAAAATTTAAAATTCGCTAGGCACGGTGGCTCAGAAATTTGAGACCAGGCTGGCCAACATGGTGAAACCCCATCTCTACTAAAAATACAAAAATTGGCTGGGCATGGTGGTTCAGGCCTGTAATCCCAGCATTCTGGGAGACCAAGGTGGGCGGATCACCTGAGGTCAGGAGTTCAAGACCAGCCTGGCCAACATGGTGAAACCCCATCTCTACTAAAAACACAAAAATTAGATGAGCCTGTAATCCCACCCACTTGGGAGGCTGAGGCAGGAGAATCTCTTGAACCCAGGAGGCAGAGGTTGCAGTGAGCCAAGATCACACCACTGCACTCCAGCTTGGGTGATGAAGTGAGACTCCATCTCAAAGAAAAAAGAAAATTGCATGTGGCTTGCACTCTTAGCATATTTCTGTTGGACAGCACTGGCTTTATGTTCACTGGCTTTCTCAACTGAGTTCTGGGAGAGAAGCCACAATACCCAAGGCATCCTTGATCTGTGATGGATTGACCTTAGTGCATTGAGAATGGTAATAGCTGTATACCACCCTTACAAAAACAGAGAAAATGTATCTCTGTTCAGATGAGGAAACCCAGTTGAGAAAATCTGGAAATTTTAAACCTCCAGGCAGAGCACCATGTTAAGATGTGGGATGAGTGAGAGGCAGGCCCTTTTATGTAAAGTGGGAGAAGGGTAGTTAAAGGCAGTTATTATACAAGGAGGGGTGGAAAATGTAAACTGGCAGAAATCTGACATGTCCTTAACTCAGTTTAGGAAAGAGTATGTGTGAGAACTGAGTGTTTTGAAACTGATTCTCCTTTAGCTATTCATGCCCTGGCTTTTACCCTCCAGAAAGTATGTACAGGAGTAGTTGTACCCCAATAAGCAGACTACTCCTTTGAAGCCACATGACTCCATTGAGATAAGAAAAAGGACATTGGGTTTTTATATTTTTATAAGTGTAGGATTTCATAACGAGTAGGATAAATTTAATATAGAAAGGATGTTTTCCAAGTTTACGGTTAATCCTTGCCCAAGGCATTTGTAAAAACAGATTCCAGCCATGTCTCAGTTCTTTCCCAGTCAGACTGTCTGGATGGGAACCTGGGAATATGAGTTGTTAACAAGCTTCCCATATGACTTATACTGTAAGAAGAGTTTGGGAAACACTCAAGTTCTGTGTAGTCAGCCCGTGTTTATATACAGTATCAAAGGGAAGAAGACTTGCCAAATATCCTATATATTGTTCAAATCCCCTTAAAACATTACTTGGAATAAGTTCATTGATTTGTAGAGCCTTCCTTGAGCACCCTAGATTGTATAGCCTTGATTGGGAACAGGATCTGAGCTATTTAGAGAGGATTGTTTGTATTTTTTTTTTTTTAATTTTTATGTTTTTGAGATGGAGTCTCTGTCTCCCAGGCTGGAGTACAGTGGCACAATCCTGGCTAACTGTAACCACTGCCTCCTGGGTTCAAGTGATTCTTGTGCCTCAGCCTCCCGAGTAGCTGGGGCTACAGAAGCGTGCCACCATGCCTGGCTAATTTTTTGTATGTTTAGTAGAGACAAGGTTTCACCATGTTGGCTATGCTGGTCTTGAACTCCTGAGCTCAGGTGATCTGCCTGCCTCCGCCTCCCAAAGTGCTGGGATTACAGGCACGAGCCACCACACCCAGCTGGCCTGTTTGTATTTATGTTTAATGTGGAATGTGTGGGATTTCCAAGTTCTGTCAGCTGGAACAAAATAATACTGGCACATTGAGAAGCTTGAACACAGGAAGAACCTTGGAGTTCAATGGTCTTCTGGTTTGCTTCCTCACACTTCAGGGCTGTGTCTTGTTGAGCCATTTGACCTACCTGAAGCTACAGGTCTTAGATGAGTCTTTTCTGTCCCTCTTCCCCCTTCTCATCTTTCTCCCTTCCCTTCCTCTTTTCCTCCCATTTACTTCTCTTCCTCCATCTTCCTTTCCTCCTTGCTCTTCTCTCTCCTCCTTTTACTCTTCCTGAGACCCCTTAGCCTTGCCTTCCTGCCCAACTTCCCAGTTCCTTCTGCCTGCCTTTTAAATTCTCATCTTTTCTGATTTGGGGAGAGCTTCTTAAGTGGTAGGTTTAAAACTAAATAGTAAGGGCCAGGCTCAGTGGCTCACGCCTGTAATCCCAGCACTTTGGGAGGCCGAGGTGGGCAGATCACCTGAGGTCAGGAGTTTGAGACCAACCTGACCAACATGGAGTAACCCTGTCTCTACTAAAAATACAAAATTAGCCAGGCGTGGTGGTGCATGCCTGTAAACCCAGCTACTTGGGAGGCTGAGGCAGGAGAATCACTTGAACCTGGGAGGCAGAGGTTGCAGTGAGCTGAGATCGCGCCATTGCAGTCTAGCCTGGGCAATGAGAGCGAAACTCCATCTCAAAAAAAAAATTAATAGTAAGTACTATGCCGGGCAGGTGGCTCATGCCTGTAATCTAAGCACTTTGGGAGGCCAAGGTGGGCAGATCACTTGAGGTCAAGAGTTCAAGACCAGCCTGGCGAACATGGTGAAACCCCATCTCTATTAAAAATACCAAAAAAAAAAAATTTGCCAGGTGTGCCAGGCACCTGTAATCCCAGCTACAGGGAAGGCTGAGGCAGGAGAATCACTTGAACTCAGGAAGCAGAGGTAGCATGGAAGCAGAGGTAGCATTGAGCCAAGATCGCACCACTGCACTCTAGCCTGGGCAGCGGACCAAGACTTCATCTCAAAAAAACAAGCAAGCAAGCAAACAAACAAACAAACAGAAAACTAAATAGTAAGTACTCTTCAAAGGCTTAGCGTCTGTACTGCTCAATTATGTCAGAGCTGGGTTTGCTGGGGACCAGCAGGCTTGCCTGGAACATTGACTATTAAGTAGCATAGTCTCCCAATAATTTTTTTAGGATTGTGTTTAAGAAAATACAGATTCTCGGCTGGATCTCATGGCTCATGCCTGTAATCCCAGAACTTCGGGAGGCCGAGGTGGCTGGATCACTTGAGGTCAAGAATTTGAGACCAGCCTGACCAACATGGGGAAACCGTGACTCTACTAAAATTACAAAAATTAGCCAGGTGTGGTGTTGGGTGCCTGTAATCCCAGCTACTCTGGAGGCTGAGGCAGGAGAATCGCTTGCACCTGGGAGGCGGAGGTTGCAGTGAGCAGAGAGCGCACCACTGCACTCCAGCTTGGGGGACAGAGCAAGACTCCGTCTCAAAAGAAAAAAAAACAAAACCAAATTCTCTTAGACATTTTTCTTGTACCCTCAAAACTAGGCCCAATGCTAAGGTAATTAATGTAGCAAGTAGAGGTTGAAAACTGGAGCTGGATCATAGATTCAGGAGGTCAATTTGCACGATAGATAGATAAGATACTTCCTTATCTCCTGTAAGGAAGTAATTTCTCACTCATTTTACTTTTTTTCTTTTATATTAAGTAAGAATGACATTTTGATGGTCCATTTATAATGCAGTGATTTCTGCATATATATGTTTTATTTGTATATAAAAATGACAGACACTAAGAAATTACGTATCTTTTTTGTGTGGTTTTATAAACATGGTAGCTGTGGATTCAAACTCTCAAACTTTGCAACCAATAACGTTGGAATTGAGAAGACGGAAAATATCAAAAGGATGTGAAGTCCCATTAAAACGTCCTCGGCTTGACAAACATTCATGTGAGTCTCCAGTTTGTTTATGTGTGGCTAGAATTTGACATTGTTTGGGCCAACCTCCTCTATATTCATCCTGTCCCCCATTCCCTATAGGCTCTAATGTTTGTCTCTGGTCACATGAGGTAATGTGAGTGGGACGCAGTTGGATCAGAAGGAGTTTTTGTTAGAAGAAAAATAAATCCCAAAGCACAAACTGTACTAATGCTGGGTTCTGTGGTATCATCTCCATATCCATAAATCACATTTGATTTGGATGCCACTGGAAATTTAATGGCTTAGGAAGGGATGGGTTTCTATGTAGAGTGAAACTTTAAAATTACTACTTATTGGCCGGGCGCAGTGGCTCATGCCTGTAATCCCAGTAGTTTGGGAGGCTGAGGTGGGTGGATCATCTGAGGTTAGGAGTTTGAGACCAGCCTGGCCAACATGGTGAAACCCTGTCTTTACTAAAAATATAAAAATTAGCTGGGTGTGGCTGGGCACGATGGCTCACACTTGTAATCCCAGCACTTTGGGAGGTGGAGGTGGGCAGATCATGAGGTAAGGAGATGGAGACCGTCTTGGCTAACACGGTCAAACCCTGTCTCTACTAAAAAATACAAAAAATTAGCCGGGCGTGTTGGCGGGTGCCTGTAGTCCCAGCTACTCGGGAGGCTGAGGCAGGAGAATGGTGTGAACCCAGGAGGCAGAGCTTGCAGTGAGCCGAGATCGCGCCACCACACTCCAGCCTGGGTGACAGCGAGACTCCGTCTCAAAAAAAGAAAAAAAAAAAAATTAGCCGGGTGTGGTGGCAGGTACCTGTAATCCCAGCTACTTGGGAGGCTGAGGCAGGAGAATTGTTTGAACCTAGGAGGCCGAGATTGTAGTGAGCCAAGGCTGTGCCACTGTCCTCCAGCCTGGGTGATAGAGTGAGACTCTGTCTTACAAAAAATAAAAATACAAAATAAAATACTATTTATTTATTTAAAAAAATACCCTCTGGAGTGAGTTGGCTCAAATATTTAAATAAATTAAAAAAAAAAGTATCCTGTTGGCTCCAAAAAGGATTTGTGATAGCTCGAAGTAAGGCTCTTATAAACCTTATTGACTTTGGAAGTTAGTACATTTGGGAAGCCCCAAAATAGAGCATAGTTGTCAAGATTGGGACATGACCTGGTACATGTTTTCAGACCATGAATCCTTAAAGAAGTGAAATTCTATCCTGGCAGGGATGCTTTGCCCTTACTTAAAACTGTAAAATTTGGTTTTATCACTATTCTAACATTCCAGGAGTCTCTCTGTAAAGTCCTTTTAGAGACATCCAGCCCAGAAATCTGTAGTATATTGCACAGTTATTTCTTCTTGTTGGTCTCTTGACTACAACTCTCTTAATGGTTTAATAGCCCAGGAAAAGTCAAAAAACTACTCGGAAAACACTGACAAAGACTTATCGAGGAGACGTTCCTCCAGGCTATCCACTAATGGGACCCATGAGATCCTAGATCCTGACTTGGTTGTATCAGATTTGGTTGATACGGATCCTTTGCAAGACACGTTGTCTAGTACCAAGGAATCTGAAGAAGGTAAGTCAGTCTGTTCAGGAATTGTCTTGCCAACCTGGTGCCTATTTAGTGAGAATCAATCTAAATCATTGTGTTCTGCCTTCCACAAGTATTAAATTGTCTTGAAATCAAACTATTGAATGGGCTGCAGTGTTTTTATAATGTATTGCTCTTCACTGATGATTTATTCAATAGACATACTTTCTGGATGCATTTGTGGTTGGTTTTGCTTATTTACCACTCAATGTTGGCCTGGAGGTACACTGTTTGAAGAGCCCTGCTTCTCTCTCTCTGCTGCCATCTCATTAGTGCCTTTGTGTTTATACTTCCAGCAATTTCTCCTTTCACTTTAACCTCTTTCTTTGAGAAGCTCACAGGCCAGCCTGTATGTACTGGAACCTGTGAATGTATACTTTTTTGTTTTAAATTAATTCCTTCCTCTAAAAAGTCCCTGGCTTTCTTAGACTGTTGTAGGACTTTCGGTTTCAGAATTGCATACATGTATATTTCCCCCAAACTTTCTTTTTTTCTTCTAGGTCAGTTGAAGTCTACTTTGGAAGCTGGCCAGGTCTCATCTGCACTGACTTGCCACTCCTTTGGGGATGGATCCGGGGCTGCAGGCTTGGAGTTGAACTGCCCGTCAATGGGAGAAAACACCATGAAAACAGAAACGACTTCTCCCCTTGTGGAATTACAAGAGATTTCGACTGTGGAAGGTTCATATTTAGAGTTAAATTAATCCTCTTTTTATATACACTTTTGCTTATGCTTTGTGAACTAAAAAAAAAAAAATGACTTTTCTGTTGATGATTTTCACCTTTTATTAATATTCCCTTATTTTAATGTTATGCTCTTTTCATTTCTGGTTTTCATAATTTGTGTTCCCTCTCTTAGTATGGCTAGGGCTCTATCTATTTTGTTTTCAAATAACTGAGCTTTTACTTCAATTTTCTCTATTGTTTATTTTTTAAAATATCATTGATTTCTGTTTTGATCTTGCTTTCTTCCTTCAGCTTTTTGTAGAACTTTACCTAATTGATTTTAGATCATGCTTCCTTTTTTTTTTTTCATTACCTGGTGAAAAGATCTTTCTTCCTAATATGAGCATTTAAAGTTATAAATTTCCGGCTGGGTGTGGTGGCTCATAATGCCAGCACTTTGGGAGGCCGAGGTGGGTGGATTGCCTGAGGTCGAGAGTTCGAGACCACCCTGCCCAGCATGGTGAAACCCCAACCCTACCAAAAATACAAAAATTAGCTGGGCATGGTGGCAGGCACCTGTAATCCCAGCTACTCAGGAAGCTGAGGAAGGAGAATTGCTTGAACCTAGGAGGTGGAGGTTGCGGTGAGCTAAGATCCCGCCATTGCACTCCAGCCTGGGCAACAGAGTGAGACTCAGTCTAAAAAATAAATAAATAAATAAATAAACAAATAAATAATAAAGTCATACATTTCCTACTGAGCACTGCTTTTGCAGCATCTTACAAATTTTGATAAATTGTGTTTCTATTTTTGTTCAATTTAATATATCTTGTGATTTATTTGTTGACCATGGGTTTCTTAGAAGTATGCTGTTTTAGTTTGAAGTATTTTATGTTTTTGTAGATACCTTATTGCTGTTGATTTCTAATATAGTTTTACTGTGGTCAGAGAACATACTTCGTAGGATTTCAATCTTTTTACATTTGTTGAGATTTAATCTGTGGTCCAGCATATGGTCTGTCCTGGTGAATGTTTCTTTTTTTTTTTTTTTTTTTTTTTTTTTTTTTTTTTTTTTTTGAGGCGGAGTCTCGCTCTGTCGCCCGGACTGGAGTGCAGTGGCCGGATCTCAGCTCACTGCAAGCTCCGCCTCCCGGGTTTACGCCATTCTCCTGCCTCAGCCTCCCGAGTAGCTGGGACTACAGGCGCCCGCCACCTCGCCCGGCTAGTTTTTGTATTTTTAGTAGAGACGGGGTTTCACCGTGTTAGCCAGGATGGTCTCGATCTCCTGACCTCGTGATCCGCCCGTCTCGGCCTCCCAAAGTGCTGGGATTACAGGCTTGAGCCACCGCGCCCGGCCCTGGTGAATGTTTCATATGCACTTGAGAACGTGTATTTTACCGTTGTTGTGTGTTTGTTCTAGATCTGTCAGTTAGATCAAGGTAGTTGATGGTGTTTCTCTGACACATTGATTTTTGTGTTTTTTTTTCCTTTTGGGCTAGTTCTGTCAATTTCTAAGAAAGTGTTGTTAAAATCTCTGTTATTGTAGATTTGTTAATTTCTCCCTTTAATTTTTTCTTTTTTTTTCTTTTTTTTTGAGGTGGAGTCTCGCTCTGTCGCTCAGGCTAGAGTGCAGTGGTGCGATCTCGGCTCACTTCAGGCTCCACCTCCCGGGTTCACACCACTCTCCTGTCTCAGCCTCCTGAGTAGCTGGGACTACAGGCACCCGCCACCACGCCCAGCTAATTTTTTTTGTATTTTTAGTAGAGACAGGGTTTCACCGTGTTAGCCAGGATGGTCTCGATCTCCTGACCTCGTGATCCGCCCGCCTTGGCCTCCCAAAGTGTTGGGATTACAGGCGTGAGCCACCACAACCGGCCTAATTTTGTCATTTTTGCTTTGTGTATTTTGAAGATCTTTTAGATGCATACACATTTATAATTTTTTTTTTTTTTTGGAGACAGAATCTTGCTTTGTCACCCAGGCTGGAGTGCAGTGGTGCAATCTCCATTCACTTCAACCTCTGCCTCCTGGGTTCAAGCAATTCTCATGTCTCAGCCTCCCGAGTAGCTAGGATTACAGGCATGTGCCACCACGTCCGGCTGATTTTTGTATTTTTAGTAGAGACAGGGTTTCTCCATATTGGCCAGGTTGGTCTTGAACTCCTGACTACAGATGATCTGCCCACCTTGGTTTCCCAAAGTACTGGGATTACAGATGTGAGCCACCGTGCCTGGCCTAAATGTAATTGTTGATATGGTTGGGTGTTGGTCTAACATTTGACTCTGTTTTGCCTTTTTTTTTTTTTTTTTAAAGACAGAGTCTTGCTCTATTGCCCAGGCTGGAGTGCAGTGGCACGATTTCTGCTCACTGCAACCTCTGCTTCCTGGGTTGAAGCGATTCACCTGCCTCAGCCTCCTGAGTAGCTGGGATTACAGGCACCTGCCACCACAATCGGCTAATTTTTGTATTTTTTAGTAGAGATGGGGTTTCACCATGTTGGCCAGGCTGGTTGTCTGTTTATCTTATTTGTGTTTTGTTCTTTTGTTTCTTGTTTTTTAGGTTAACTGATTTTTTAAGAATTTCATTTTAATTCATCTGTTAGCTTTTAGATGTATTTCTAGCATTTTTAAAGAAGTTACTCTATGGATTATGGTATGCATCCTTAACTTTTCACAGTTCACTTTAGAGTTAATATTGAACCACTTTATGTAAAAATGTTCCATTAACCTCCCCCATGTTGTAGTTGTCACATGAATTATATCTACATATCCTATAAATTCCTTTTTAAAAAAAGTTTTATTTATTTTTTTGAGATGGAGTTTCACTCTTGTTGCCCAGGTAGAGTGCAATGGCGTGATCTTGGCTCACTGCAACCTCCGCCTCCCGGATTCAAGCAATTCTCCTGCCTCAGCCTCCCAAGTAGCTGGGATTACAGGCATGTGCCACACGCCTGGCTAATTTTTTTTTTGTATTTTTAGTAGAGATGGAGTTTCACCATGTTGGTCAAGCTGGTCTGGAACTCCTGACTTCAAGTGATCTACCTGCCTTGGCCTCCCCAAAGTCCTGTGATTATAGGCATTAGCCACCACGCCTGGCCTATTATAAATTTCATAATGTAGTATTATAATTTTTGCTTTACACAATTATGTATGTTAAAGACAATAAGACAAAAGCAACAGTCGTATTTACACATGCCTATTTCCAATGTTCTTTATTTCTTCGAATATTTCTTTTAAGCATGAAGAATTTCCTTCAGATTTTCTTATAGGTTCCTGATGACAAATTCTTCTGGTTTTTGTTTAAACTTGAATTTTTTTTTTTAAAGATAGAGTCTCACTGTTTCCCAGGCTGGAGTGCGGTGGCACAATCACAGCTCAGAGTAGCCGGGACCGCCTGGACTCAAGTGATCCTCCTGCCTCAGTCACTTGAGTAGCTGGGTCTACAGGCATGTGCCATTATGCCCAGCTAATTTTTTTTCTTAACTTTTAGTTAAAAAACAAATAAGACTATGTGTCTTTAGAATTGCCTACTTTTTATTTGGATAACTTAAAAAAATATGTTTTGTTTTTGTTTTGAGATGGAGTCTCACTCTGTCGCCCAGGCTGGAGTGCAGTGGCCGGATCTCAGCTCACTGCAAGTTCCGCCTCCTGGGTTTACGCCATTCTCCCGCCTCAGCCTCCCGAGTAGCTGGGACTACAGGTGTCTGCTGCCACGCCCGGCTAGCTTTTTGTATTTTTTTAGTAGAGACGAGGTTTCACCGTGTTAGCCAGGATGGTCTCGATCTCCTGACCTCGTGATCCGCCCATCTCGGCCTCCCAAAGTGCTGAGATTACAGGCTTGAGCCACCGCACCCGGACTAAAAAAATTTTTGAATAGTTTTTTTTTTTTTCCCTTGGCCAGATGCTATATAGTTAACATAAATGTAGTCGAGCAGCTGTTTGAAAATAGTGAATCTCAGTACTCTGGGAGGTCGAGACGGGAGGATCACTTGAGGCCAGGAGTTCAAAACTCGCTATATTGAAGGTCTTGCATCAACATAGTGAGACCCTCTCTCTTCAAAAAATAAAAAAATTAGCCTGGCATGATGCTTCATGCCTATAGTCCCAGCTACTTGGGAGGCTAAGGTGGGAGGATCACTTAAACTGGGGAGGTCGAGGCTGCCGTGAGCTGCAATTGTACCACTGCCAGCCTGGGTGACAGAACAAGACTCTTAAAATTTTTTTAAAAATTGGCCGGGCGTGGTGGCTCACGCCTATAATCCCAGCACTCTCGGATGCCTAGGCGGGCAGATCACTTGAGGTCAGGAATTCGAGACCAGCCTGGCCAACATGGTGAAACCCCGTCTCTACTAAAAATACAAAAATTCACTGGGTGTGGTGGCGCGTGCCTGTAGTCCCAGCTACTCTGGAGATTGAGGCAGGAGAATCGCTTAAACCCAGAAGGCAGAGGTTGCAGTGAGCTGAGATCGCACCACTGTACTACTCCAGCCTGGGTGACAGAGTGAGATTCCGTCTCAAAAAAAAAAAAAAATTAAAAAATTAGAAGAGTACTGAAGTATTCATTCCTGGCTCATCTCTGCTGCTGTTCTGTTAGTCCTGTGTCTAGCTGAGTCCATAGTGTTGTGCTTCAGCCTTGAGGGCTTGTCAGGGCAAGGGATCTTCCTTTTTTTGCTCATCCTCCTCTCAGTGTTGGGGCTCTTCCCAGCCTGCTCTTCTGACAGGTGGGGCAAATTATTAAAGTTCATATATAAATGAGGTGGAAATTTAATCTTGGAATTTAGTTGTCTGTCGTGGCAGGGAGAGCTGTAGATGATCAGCCACATCCCTTGTGACTCAGCAGACTAAGCTTTTAATTATGTTGTCTTAAGGGTAGTGTTATGTTAGACATCACTTGAAATTTGTAGTTAATTGTTCCTATACCACTAGGAAATACGCCATGCATATAAGTGAGGAGACTAGATTGGAAGCTAACTCCAGTGCCTTTTGTAAAGTTTACATATTTTATGGGGTCTTGGGCTCTATTTTTTCCCAAAATATACACATACATAATTTCTGGCTTGCGTTAGCTAACTTAGCTATGTTTCTGGATTGTGGAGAGCACAGAATCAAGTATAGTTAAGGATGGGACGGGTAAGTCTAGGGGAAAGGATGATGGTGAGATTTCACGTTGTCTTTTGCATCCTTACAAAGGTCCTTTGTAAGGGAATAATTTTGAAACTATTGCAACGGATTGAAACACTTATCTATTTTCCAAGAGGGTTAATAGTAAGGGTGGAGGTCAAATTACTTTGAGCTTGAGCCAAGAGGAATAAATATAGCATGGAACCCATTACTGTATTTTTTTCTTTTTTTTTGAATGAGGTATTTGCTTTTTGCTTTAGTGACTTAAAAGCCAGAGTAGATGGCTGGGTCTGGTGGCTCATGCCTGTAATCTCAGCACTTTGGGGGGGTCGAGGTGGACAGATCACTTGAGGTCAGGAGTTCAAGACCAGCCTGGGCCGGGCGTGGTGGCTCAAGCCTGTAATCCCAGCACTTTGGGAGGCCGAGACGGGCGGATCATGAGGTCAGGAGATCGAGACCATCCTGGCTAACACGGTGAAACCCTGTCTCTACTAAAAAAAATACAAAAATCTAGCCGGGCGAGGTGGTGGGCACCTGTAGTCCCAACTACTCTGGAGGCTGAGGCAGGAGAATGGCGTAAACCCGGGAGGCGGAGCTTGCAGTGAGCTGAGATCCGGCCACTGCACTCCAGCCCGGGCGACAGAGTGAGACTCCGTCTCAAAAAAAAAAAAAAAAAAAAAAAAGACCAGCCTGGCCAACATGGTGACACCCCATCTCTATCAAAAATACAAAAATTAGCCAGGTATGGTGGCAGGCGCCTGTAATCCTAGCTACTCGGGAGGCTGAGGTGGGAGAGTTGCTTGAACCTGGGAGGTGGAGGTTGCGGTGAGCCGAGATCGTGCCACTGTACTCCAGCTTAGGCGACAGAGTGAGACTCTATCTCAAAAATAACAAAATAAAAAAGCCAGAGGAGAATGCAGTTGTGACTGTTGTAATTGGGCAAGCATTCATTTATGCAGTAAAACAGAAGTTAGTAATTCCCCTAGAAGTTTAGAGGTCTCGGGCTGGGTGCGGTGGCTCATTCCTGTAATCCCAGCACTTTGGGAGGCCAAGGTGGGCAGATCACCTGACATTAGGAGTTAGAGACCAGCCTGGCCAACGTGGTGAAACCTCATCTCTACTAAAGATACAAAAATTTGGCCCGGTGCGGTGGCTCACGCCTGTAATCCCAGCACTTTGGGAGGCTGAGGCGGGCGGATCACGAGGTCAGGAGATCAAGACCATCCTGGCTATCACAGTGAAACCCTGTCTCTACTAAAAATACAAAAAAATTAGCCGGGCATGGTGGCAGGCGCCTGTAGTCCCAGCTACTCGGGAGGCTGAGCCAGGAGAATGGCATGAACCTGGGAGGTGGAACTTGCAGTGAGCCAAGATTGTGCCACTGCACCCCAGCCTGGGTGACAGAACGAGACTCCGTCTCAAAAAAAAAAAAAAGATACAAAAATTTGCTGGGCATGGTGGTGGGCGCCTGCCCAGATACTTGAGAGGCTGAGACAGGAGAAGTGCTTGAACCTGGGAGGGAGAGGTTGCAGTTTGCCGAGATTGTGCCACTGCACTCCAGCCTGAGAGACAGCGTGAGACTCCATCTCAAAAAATAATAAAAAAAAAAAAGAAGTTTAGAGGTCATATTATTCTCTGAAAATGGGCTGCTGCAAATATTTAGCAAGTGCCTGGTAAGTGCCAGTGCCAGACCCTATTCTTTTCTTTCTTCTTTTTTTTTTTTTCGAGACAGAGTCTCACTGTGTTCCCCAGGCTGGAGTGCAGTGGTGCGATCTCGGCTCACTGCAACCTCCGCCTCCCAGGTTCAAGCAATTCCCCTGCCTCAGCCTCCCGCTTTCTTGTTTTGAAGGTGGGGTCTGACTCTTTCGCCCACGCTGTAGTGCAGTGGTATGATCTTAGATCACTGCAGCCTCTAACTCCTGTGCTCAAGTGATCCTCCTGCTTCAGCCTCAGACCCTATTCTAAGCTGTCTTATTGGTTAATATTCTACAAGAAGCATAGAATAAACAAGAAAGAAAACCAAATAGAAGTACAGGTCCATTCAGTTAAGTTATTTTTAGTAAATACTTGGTAGAAGTGGGACACTTTGCCACAGGATCCAGATCAGTGATTCTAACCCATGAAATCTTGCTGTGTTTGTTGTTAGTTATAAAATGAATGAATTGTCATTGAAGTATAAAAAATTAACAAATGACTTACGTCTAAATTAACTAGTTACGATTTAGCATGATGACTAAAATATTTTTTGCAAATGATTTACTTTTAAATTAACCGGTTGAGATTTAGTGTAATTCCTATAGTATTTCAGCTTTAATGAATCTGTGTTCTCTATGGTTTCTTGAGCAGGAGAGTCATAGATCTACAGCCATTTTAGTTTGGGAAGTTGTGGGTGTCTGTGGTTTTTCATATCATCAATTATGTATTGTGATGGAAAACTGATAGATAATTCATTATTCTGGGGGTTAGAGAGATGAATGTGACATCTGGTCTAGGCCCTTCCAGGTCTTTCTGTCCAGAGGAATGGATGAGACTTCAGATACCTATGGTACAAGAAAGATGATGTCATGACAAACTTAGAATAAAACTACAAGAATAGAGAGAAGAATGACAGTGATAATGTGTGCTACATAGAAATTGACCTCTTCGGGTTGGCCTGTGAGAGGTTTTCTTGCTCTAGGGAGATTCTTTAAGCAATCACTATGTCAACAAACACAGATGTTTCCCTTTCTGAATTCATATGATGAAGATCAGGGATCCAAACTTATTCAAAAAGCTAAAGAGGCACTATTCGTACCTGTTGGAATAGAAGGTTTTGCAGCAATTGTTGCATATTGGTTATGCAAATTGAAGAGCAGGGGAAATACTAAAATGTCCCTTCATCTGATCCACATGTGTGTGGCAGCCCAAGGCTTTGTTGTAGGATCAGTTACTGTTGTTATGGGCTATTCCATGTATCGAGAATTCTGGGCAAAACCTAAGCCTTAGAAGAAGAGATGCTGTCTTGGTCTTGTTGGAGGAGCTTGCTTTAGTTAGACATCTCATTATTGAAGTTATGTATTATCGTTAAAAATAAGCTAATTTGTATGGGTTTAGATGGTAACATGGCATTTTGAATATTGTCTTACTTTCTTACAGGCTTGATTTGCCTGGTGACCAAATTACTAGTGACTAGTTTACTAACTAGGTCATTCAAGGAAGTCAAGTTAACTTAAAAGAAACATGTCACCTAAATGCAGTTGATGGTGTCAAAATGTCCACCTTCTTAAATTGTTAAGATGAACTTAGTTCTAAAGAAGATAACGGGCCAACCCTGAAGTACTCCCAGTTTGCTGCAGAGTCTCATGTATTTTGGATGTTATAGAAGAGTCCTATTTGCCTCAGTTAATTTAACTATTTTTCTGCCTGTTTTGTGGGCTGGCTGGCTCTTTTAGAACTCTGTCCAAAAAGTGCTTGGAATATAACTTGTAAAGCTTCCCACAACTGACAATATGTATATGTGCGTATGTTTAAACCAAATCTAGAAAACTTATAGTAGAGCTGCATAATAGCAGTATTTATTAAAGAATCACAGCTGTAAACGTGAGAATAACTTATGGATTCTAGTTTATTTCTTTAGTAATGGCAAATTATATTTTTGCTGCTGTTTAATATTTTTTAAATGTCATCTTGAAATAGAAATAAGTATTTTAAGCACTCATGCAAAGGTAAATGAACACTTTTTAAATGTGTGCATTTCTTATTTTTTCCATAAGAATTATATACATTAAACTGAACAAATTACCTATAATGGTTTTGATTAATGGCTTAAGAGCAATCTGGTTAGGCCAGACAGTATACCCAAACTTTTATATACCATAGAATGTTATTACGCTTGTGAAATTCTCTTATCTAACTGAATTTACATTCCATGGTGGTAACATGGTATATGTATTGTTATTAAAGTGACCCATGTCAAAAAAAAAAAGAAAGAAACTGACCTTTCAAGACCAGCCTGGGCAACATGGTGAAACCCCATGTCTCCAGAAAAAAAAAAAAACCCAAAACAAAACCCCAAAAAACAAATTAGCCGGGTGTGGTGGCATGAGCCTGTAATCCCAGCTACTTGTGAGGCTGAGGTGGGAGGATTGATTGAGCCCTGGAGGTCAAAGCTGTAATAAGCCATGATCATGGCAACACTGTGCTCCAGAGCCGTGACAGAGTGAGACCGTGTGAAAGAAGGGAAGAAAGAGAGAAAGAGAAAGAAGAGAGAGAGAGAGAGAGAAAGAAATTAATTGACTTCAACTCACTTACTGAGCCTTTAACATATGCCTAGGACTGCTAACTGTTGAGTATGCAAAGATGACTGGGCACTCTTGGTCTTAGTGTTCATTAACTGCTATTTGGATTTGCTATTTGCCTCTTGGGGAGAGGTTGGTGCTTTAGGGGCAGGGATGGAAGAAGGTGGTACTTGCACAGGACCTTGAAGAATGGGTAGCAGTTAGGCATTTGAAGATGTAGGCAGAGCAGCTAGCATGGCATGACCACAGGGCCATTTCTGAGACTGTCAGGTATGTGTTTTGACTTGATTGCAGACTTCCTGAAGTGGATTAAGGTGGGGTAAGTTGCTGCCAAACTGAGGTTGGTTGCTTTGAGGAATTTATTGAGAAGCTGAAAAATGCTTCATTTTCAGGATAGGGAGATAGACTGTGTTAACAGGGTTGCTTTCCTTCCATTTAGCTATTTTGTGGCCATATGGTATTTTTTTCTGCATATATTTTAAAGAAGTTTTTATTTTGAAATAATTTGTTATTAAAAATGTTGTCAAAAATGGTACAAAGAATATACCTTTAACCAAATTCCCCGATTGCCAGCAATTTACCATATTTGCTTTATTATTCTATTTTTTTTCTTTTTTCTGAGACGGAGTCTTGCTCAGTCACCTAGGCTGGAGTGCAGTGACACAATCTTGGTTCACTGCAAGCTCCACCTCCCGGGTTCACGCCGTTCTGCTGCCTCAGCCTCCCGAGTAGCTAGGACTACAGGTGCCCACCAACATGCCTGGCTAATTTAAAAAATATTTTTAGTAGAGATGGGGTTTCACCATATTAGCCAGGATGGTCTTGATCTCCTGACCTCGTGATCCACCCGCCTCGGCCTCCCAAAGTGCTGGGATTACAGGAGTGAGCCACTGCGCCCGGCTCGGTAAAAAAATAGAATATTTTTTAAAAATAAAAATATACTATTTTTCAAAGTACTTTTTCTAGATGGGATGCAGTGGCTCACGCCTGTAATTCCAGCACTTTGGGAGCCTGAGGCGGGCAGATCACTTGAGGTCAGGAGTTTGAGACCAGCCTGGCCAACATAGTGAAACCCTGTCTCTACAAAAATAAAAAAATTAGTTGGGCATGATGGCACATGCTTGTAGTCCTAACTACTTGAGAGGCTGAGGCAGGAGAATCTCTTGAACTTGGGAGGTGGAGATTGCAGTGAGCCAAGATCGTGCCACTGTACTCCAGCCTAGATGACAGAGTGAGACTCTGTCTCAAAGAAAATAAAAATTTTTAATTTTTTTTAGAAAGTATTTTTTCTGAATTGTTTA
The DNA here is from genome assembly GCF_009764315.1 of Trachypithecus francoisi. Taxonomy (NCBI): domain Eukaryota; kingdom Metazoa; phylum Chordata; class Mammalia; order Primates; family Cercopithecidae; genus Trachypithecus; species Trachypithecus francoisi. The sequence continues at coordinate 31,421,127 of NW_022681467.1, forward strand.
AAAATAAGTTCCAGGCCGGGCGCGGTGGCTCAAGCCTGTAATCCCAGCACTTTGGGAGGCCGAGACGGGCGGATCACGAGGTCAGGAGATCGAGACCATCCTGGCTAATACGCTGAAACCCCGTCTCTACTAAAAATACAAAAACTAGCCGGGCGAGGTGGCTGGCGCCTGTAGTCCCAGCTACTTGGGAGGCTGAGGCAGGAGAATGGCATAAACCCAGGAGGCAGAGCTTGCAGTGAGCTGAGATCTGGCCACTGCACTCCAGTCCGGGCGACAGAGCAAGACTCCGTCTCAAAAAAAAAAAAAAAAAAAAAAAATAAGTTCCAGACCTTTATCCCTAAATACTTTTTTTTTTTTTTTTTGAGACAGAGTTTCTCGCTCTTGTCACCCAGGCTGGAATATAGTAGTGCGATTTCTACTCACTGCAACCTCTGCCTCCTGGGTTCAGGAGATTCTCTTGCCTCAGCTTCCCAAGTAGCTTGGATTACAGGCGCACGCTACCATGCCCGACTAATTTTTGTATGTTTAGTAGAGACTGGGTTTCACCATGTTGGCCAGGCTGGTCTTGAACTCCTGACCTCAGGTGATCCACCGACCTCAGCCTTGCAAAGTGCTGGGATTATAGGTGTGAGCCACCACCGCACCCGGCCTCCCTAAGTACTTTTTAGAAAATCCCCTATTTAATTAGCCAGGCGTGGTGGTGTGCACCTGTAATCCCAGCTACTCGGGAGGCTGAGGTCGGAGAATTGCTTGAACCCAGGAGGCGGAGGTTGCAGTGAGCCAAGATAGCACCACTGCACTCCAGCCTGGGTGACAGAGCAAGACTCTGTCAAAAAAAAGAAAATATGAAAAAGAAAAAAAAAATCCGTATTTCCTAAAGACAAGGACATTCTTCTACATTACCACAATATAATTTTCAAAATCAGGACTTTCTTCAGACTTTATCAGTCTGTGCCTTTCACCCCATTTATGGCAGTCATCTTGTCTTTATTCCGTATGCTTTTTCTGGGCAATTGAAAAAAATATTCGTAAATTTGAAAAGAACTCCAGAAATATACAAGGATAATTCAACTAACATTCTTGTCTCCCATAGTCCCATGGCCCACTACTGTTAGTATTTGGTCATGAGGGCCTCAGGACCATACACTGGCCTGCAGGGCCCAGCTTCTTCTGGCCACCTGTTGCCTCACCTTCCTGTTGATTCTGCTGCAGCCACATGGCCTCCTTGCTATGCTGCAGGTAGAGCAGATACACTCCTACCTCTGGGCCTTGTTCAAGCACACTTTTATTGAATACTTTTTATTCCCAGCCAGAGCAAGTAGGTCCATGGGGAAACATATCAGTAATGTGATGGTTAATATTTATTTATGTATTCATTCATTCATTTATTTGTTTGAGAAGGGTTTTGCTCTGTCATCCAGGCTGGAGTGTAGTGGCATGATCATAGCTCACTGCAGCCTCGACCTCCTGGGCTTAAGCCATCTTTCTGTATCAGCCTCCTGAGTAGCTAGGACTACAGACATGTGGCACCAAGCTTGGCTAATTTTTAAATTTTTTGTGGAGACAGGGTCTTGATTTATTGCCCATGCTGGTCTTGAACTCTGGGACCCCACCTTGGCCTCCCAAAGTGGTGGGATTGGAGGTGTGAGTCACTATGCCCAGCCCTATCTCCTTTCACAATTACATGTAATTAGGCCGGGCACAGTGGCTCAAGTCTGTAATCCCAGCACTTTGGGAGGCCAAGGCAGGCAGATCACCTGAGGTCAGGAGTTAAAGACCAGCTTGGACAACATGGCAAAACCCTGTTTCTACTAAAAATACAAAAATTTAGCCAGGTGCGGTGGTGTGTGCCTGTAGTCCCAGCTACTCTGGAGGCTGAGAGAGGAGAATTGCTTGAGCGTGGGAGGTGGAGGTTGCAGTGAGCCGAGATCACATTATTGCACTCCAGCCTGGGTGACAGAACGACACTCTGTCTCAAAAAAAAAGAAAAGGAAAAAAATGAAAAGAATATAATTAGCTAGGCATTGTGGCACACGGCTGTAGTCCCAGGTACTCGGGAGGCTGACGTGGGAGGATCGCTCTAAGCCCAGGCATTCAGTGTTGCAGTAAGCTATGATCCTACCACTGCACTCCAGCCTTGACAACAGAGTGAGACCCTGTCTCTGGAAAAACAGAAACAAAAACAATTACGTATAATTTATTTCATTGTATGGATGTTCCATAATTTATTTACCTAGCCCCTGCTGAAAGACGTTTAAGTTCTTTCTAACTTTTCCCTATTAATTCTCCTTGTTTTACAGACAAAGAGCCTAATATTTGGCATGAAGGAGTGACTTAGCTAGATTGGCACACTTCCTAATGGTCGGTATTGTAGAGGTTGGTAAAATTAAATTAAATTTTTGTTTGAGACAGGATCTCATTCTGTCATCCAGGCTGGAATGCAGTGGCACTGTCACGGCTCACTGCAGTCTTGACTTCCAGAACTTCAGTGATCCTCCCACTGTTCAGCCTCCTGAATCATTCTGACTGCAGGCACTCTCCATCACTCCTGGCTAATTTTTGTATTTTTTGTAGAGACAGGGTTTTGCCATTTTGCCCAGACAGGTCTCGAACTCCAGAGCTCAAGCAATCCACTTGCCTCGGCTTCCCAAAGTGCTGAAATTACAGGTGTGAGCCAGTGTGCCTTGGCCCAGAGTCTATAACTGTTGTTTTCCTGCTGAGTGCCTAATTCCATCTGATAAGATGCTGGGTGCTGTATAAATCAAGTGAAATGAACAGAGTCCCTGCCTTTAGGGGCATTGCACAGTATGTGATGCAAACTTCAGCTCTCGGGGCACTCATTAAAGCAGTGTGTACACTCAGAGTAAGAGACTTAGTAGGGTGGCTAGGTTTGGAGCGTAGTGTGTGGTACAAGTGATGTCAGTACTCCAGGACTGGATGGTGCCTTTTGAATTCTTTGAGTTGTGGAAGATGTCTTGATCTGGAAACTGAATGGTGTTTCTGGTGTTTCTTTTGGAACATAGGTTTAGTGGTATGAGTACAGAATGATCCAGAAAGATTGCTGGGTGAAAGGGAGGTTGTTGAGAACTCATTCACCAGGAATGTATTACGTAAGTAAGTAGGAAATAGGGCGGGACTATGACCATCTTCAGAAGCATCCAGCCAGGCCCCTGGAAGCTGGGATGCTGCGGTAGTCACTGTTTAGTGATTGCTGTCCTGAGCTGGTGCCACAGTCTTGCGTTTTTAAACTGAGATGGAGTCACAATCTGATAAATTGGTGTGAAGGGGGCTCGTGGGCAGCAGGAGGAGGAGGAGCTGGGAGGGCAACACATCTAGTCCAGAGCTAACTGTTCCAACCTAATTCTGGCACTTGGGGCAGCTCTGCCACCTTGTGGAATGAGTGCTCAGCGATTTTTGTGGGGGCTGAGTGCATACGTATGCATTCCAGGGGCCAGCCTTGAAATGTTCACCAGGACTGTATGTGGGTGTGGTTCCTTTCCTTCCACTTAGGTATTTATGGCTTCAAAGTATTCTTCCTATGTATATAGATGCATATTTTTTCCTGAATATATATTTTAGGAAGTTTTTATTTTGAAATAATTTAGATTTATACACCTATGTATTGTGGGTTAAAAAAATGACAAAAAATAATTTCAGATTTATAAAAAAGTTACAAAAATAGCAAAAAGATTTCCCTTATACCCTTCCCTATGTTGGAAAATATAGATTCCCCAATTGCTAGCAATTTACCATGTTAGCTTTATTATTCTCTCCCAGATTTTATTTTATTTTTTGAGATGGAGTCTTACTCGGTTGCCCAAGCTAGAGTACAGTGGCGAGATCTTGGCTCACTGCAACCTCAGCCTCCTGGGTTCAAGCAATTCTCCTGTCTCCGCCTCCCGAGTAGCTGAAATTACAGGCACACGCCGCCATGCTTGGCTAATTTTTTTTGTATTTTTAGTAGAGATGGAGTTTCACCATGTTGGTCAAGCTGGTCTTGAACTCCTGACCTCAAGTGATCTACCCACCTTGGCCTCCGAAAATGCTGGGATTACAGGCGTGAGCCACTGTGCCCAGCCCGCTCCCAGATTTTTTAATGTAGTTTTTTGAATTGTTTGAAAATAAATTGCCAACCTTTAGCTCTGAATATTTCAGTGTGTATTTCCTGAAAACAAGGACGTTCTCTTTCGTTCACACAATATAATCAAAATCAAGACCTTTTAAAAACTTTGCCATTTGTTCTAATAATGTTCTTTGTGGCAAAAATGGGGGTGAATTTTTTTTATTTCTGGTCAAGATCCAATCCAGGAACACATGTTGAATTCAGCTGTCATGTTTCTTTTGTCTCCTTTAATCTGAAACAGACCTTCAGTCTTCTACTTTTTTTTTTTTACTGGAGTGAGGGACAGGGGAATAAACTTTTTTTTTTTTTTTTTACTTTTTAAAAATGAGATCTTCAGTTTTTGTCTTTTATGACCTTCACATTACATTTTTGAAGAATATGATGTCCCTCAATTTGGGTTTTTCTGATGTATCTTCATAATTTGATTTGGGTTATTCACTTTTCACAGAAATACCACATAAGTGATGTGTCCTTTTCAGGTGCATTCTATCAGGAAGCACATGAAAACCTCTTTGTCCCACTTACTGGTGACATTAACTTTTGTCACTTACCTAAGGTAGTATCTACCAGCTTTTTCTACTATAAGGCTGTTATTACCCCTATATAATGAATACATTTCTTGTGAGAGAAACTTTGAGACTATGTAAATATCTTATTTCTTCATCAAACTTTCACCCATTATTTTAGCATCTACTGATATTTCTTTCCTGAAACCGTTTTTACTGTGATGGCTGCCAAATGGTGATATCTAACTTTCATCATTCCTTCAACAGGTATGAGTTTATATTCTGTCTTAGGGGGCTGTATCTCCCTTCTTTCCTTCCTTTCCTTGTTTGTTTATCCGCATGGGCTCATGGATTCTTATGTCGTTCTATGGGTTGTACTCTGTTTCTATCATTATTTTAATGCCAAAAAAATTATAATCTTGAGATCATATCAGTAAATACTTTTTTTTTTTTTTGAGACAGAGTCTCACTCTGTTGTCTAGGCTGAAGTGCAGTGATGAGATCTCTGCTCACTGCAACTTCCACCTCCTGGGATCAAGTGATTCTCCTGCCTCAGCCTCCCGAGTAGCTGGGATTATGGGTGCCCACCACCACACCCAGCCTTTTTTTTTTTTTTTTTTTTGTAGCTTTAGTAGACACTGATCCAGGCTGGTCTCAAACTCTTGACCTCAAGTGATCCACCCGCCTCACCCTCCCAAAGTGTTGGGATTACAGGTGTGAGCCACTGTGCCTGGCCTCAGCTAATCCTTTGATTGCTTTTTGATGCTTCAAGCTGAAAAAGTTATTCCTTCACAGACATGAACAATATTTTGTTCTTTATATTATGTTAAATATATATCAAAAAGGTATCAAACTCCTGGGCCACATGATGTCATTGCCGACAAGAATACCAACTGTGTTGGGCCTTGGTCCTGAGGGAACACATGACAATGAGAAGTGACTCTTTTCCCCTGGCTGGAGAAGTGACAAATAACAGGATCCAGGAGCAGATGTTAAGTGCTGATGATGAGGTACAGCAGATAGTCATTTCTGGCAGGAGTTGATGGAGTGTGGTCCCTGAGAGCCAGGGCCATCTGGATGTCTTCCTGTTTGTGGAGTGAGCTGGGTCTGGATGGAAGTGAAGACTTGGCTGAGCCAGGGAGGAATGGCAGGAAGAGGGCACAGGCCAAGCAGGGGTGTGAACTGCGAGAGCATGAAGCAGTTGTTGGAGTAGGAGCTGAGGCCTCCTTGTGGATGAATGGGAGGTACGTTTGGAAGCAAGATGCTGCTTGGGGTGACGTGGGCCTTGAATGCCAGACTGAGCATTGCCTGCCAGACTGAATATCACCATCATCGTAATCTAATCATAGTCATCCAGTTGTGAGGTCATCTGATGCTGGCAATGGGCATACAAAATATTACATAGGATATTTCTTTCTTTTTTTTTTTTTTTTTGAGACGGAGTCTCGCTCTGTCACCCAGCCTGGAGTGCAGTGGCCAGATCTCAGCTCACTACAAGCTCCGCCTCCCGGGTTTACACCATTCTCCTGCCTCAGCCTCCCGAGTAGCTGGGACTACAGGCGCCCGCCACCTCGCCCGGCTAGTTTTTTGTATTTTTTAATAGAGATGGGGTTTCACCGTATTAGCCAGGATGGTCTCGATCTCTTGACCTCGTGATCCGCCTGTCTCGGCCTCCCAAAGTGCTGGAATTACAGGCTTGAGCCACCGCGCCCGGCCTGGGATATTCATTTCTAAGCCAAGTTTCAGAAAACAATTTACAAACTTTTTTTAGTATAAACATAGTGTATGCTTACTATAAAAGGTAAAGTATATAACTACTCAAGTATATATAGATCCCACTCTATATTATCTGTTGCTGTGTGACAGTATTACCACAAATATAGTAGCTGAAACAACACATTTGTTTTCTCACAGTTTCTGTGGGTGAGGAGTTCAAGCATAGCTTAGCCAGGTCCTCTGCAAGCTTATAATCCAAGGGTTGGCTCGGGCTATATTCTCATCTGAGCACTCTACTGGGGAGGGTTCCAGGCTTACCTGATGGTTGGTGGCATTCAGTCCTTGTAGACTGTCAGACTGAGGGCCTTGGTTTTTTTTTTTTTTTTTTGAGACGGAGTCTCGCTCTGTCACCCAGGCTGGAGTGCAGTGGCCGGATCTCAGCTCACTGCAAGCTCCGCCTCCCGGGTTCACGCCATTCTCCTGTCTCAGCCTCCCGAGTAGCTGGGACTACAGGCGCCCGCCACGTCGCCCGGCTAGTTTTTTGTATTTTTAGTAGAGACGGGGTTTCACCATGTTAGCCAGGATGGTCTCGATCTCCTGACCTCGTGATCCGCCCGTCTCGGCCTCCCAAAGTGCTGGGATTACAGGCTTGAGCCACCGCGCCCGGCCGAGGGCCTTGGTTTTTGCTGGTGCACTCAGTTCCTTGCCTCATGTAGAGCAGCTCACAACGTAGCAGGTTGTCTCACTAAGACAGCGAGGAGGAGTGTTTCCTAGTAAGACAGACACTGTAGTCTTACCTAATACAATCATAAAAGTGACATACTGTCTCCTTTGCCATATTCTGTTAGAGACAGGTTACAGCTTTGCCCAGTGGCAGTATCCTAGCCAATGAGGTTTATCCGAGGTGTGATTATTAAAATAATTGAAAACTTTTCCCAATACACTGCAGTGACAACTTGCAGCATAGGTTGGCAATGGCAATTTTTGACATCTCTATGGAGACTGAATTAAAATAAAAAAAAAAAAAGAAGTTATAGGTTGTGCCCACACTCAAGAAGAAGAGATTATATAGGGCATGAATACCAGAAGGCAGGGATTATTAAGAAACATCTTAGGGTTTAACTCCATACCCTCCCTCGAAAATAGATAACGAAAACACTGCTTAGGGTTACCTTTTTTTTTTTTTTTGAGACAGAGTTTCGTTCTTGTTGCCCAGGCTGGAGTGCAATGGCATGATCTCGACTTACTGCAACCTCTGCCTCCCGGGTTCAAGCAAATCTCCTGCCTCCATCTCCTGAGTAGCTGGGATTACAGGCTTGCACCACCACGCCTGGCTAATTTTGTATTTTTTAGTAGAGATGGGGTTTCTCCATGTTGGTCAGGCTGGTCTCCAACTCCCGACCTCAGGTGATCCACCTACCTTGACCTCCCAAAGTGTTGGGATTACAGGCATGAGCCACCACACCTGGCCTAGGGTTACCATTATTAAAAGCAAAATTTGTGGACCATTTTTCTCTGCACATACCAAAGTATAGTAGTAATTTAGGAGCAACAAGAGCAAAGGGTGACTCTTGAGATTTTGAGCCTGGATGCCCAGGAGAGAGCTCTGTGCTTTTTCTTGATTCCTCCAAACAATAATTTGTTAAACAGGAGGGAGAGGACAGAGCATGTAAATGATGATGCCAGTAACTACTTGGAAATAGTGATTTTCATACTGCTTTTAGAAGAGGAATAAATTAGTTTCAGTAGATGACCTTACCCCAAGAGTAATTGAGTTCCCCCTCACATTTGAACCAGAACCTTTGAGGATTTAATTTACAATATTTTCTTCCAGGCATGGTGACTTATGCCTGTAATCCCAGCACTCTGGGAGGCTGAGGCAGGAGGATCACTACTTGAGCCAAGGAGTTAGAGATCAGCCCTGGGCAACATAGGGAGACCCTCATTGCGCTCTTTTTTTTTTTTTTTAATAATAATTTACATGTCTTCTGCCCTCTGTCTTTGAGTAACTGCTTCCATGTTGACAAGAACCGTGTTAATACGCTAAGAGTGGATGATGTCACTTAGCTGGCGTTACCAACTCCTGCCATGTATATTCTAAATGAACTGTCCTCCCATAGGGGAATACACACCTGTGTGTGTAGACTCTGCCCCAGCAGGCCCATTTGACAACCAGTGGCTCTCTTAGTTTCTTCTTTCTGTTTGTTTTTTTGAAATGGAGTCTCACTGTGTCACCTGGGCTGGAGTGCCCTGGCACAATCTCGGCTCACTACAACCTCTGCCTCTGGGCTCAAGCGATTCTCCTGCCTCAGCCTCCTGAGTAGCTGGGATTATAGGTGCACACCACTATGCCCAGCTAACTTTTGTATTTTTAGTAGAGACGGGGTTTCGCCATGTTAGCCAGGCTAGTCTCAAACTCCTGACCTCGTGATCTGCCCATCTCGTCCTTCCAGAGTGCTGAGATTATAGGCGTGAGCCACCATGCCCGGCCCTATACATAATTTTCTATTTTGCTGATAATATTTTGAGTTTTATTTTTTATTTTGAGAGAATCTCACTCTGTCACCCAGGCTGGAGTGCTGTGGCACAATCTCAGCTCACGGCAACCTCCACCTCCTGGGTTCAAGCAATTTTCGTGCCTCAGGCTCCTGAGTAGCTGGGACAACAGACACGCACCACCACGCCCGGATAAATTTTTGGATTTTTAGTAGAGACAGAGTTTCACCATGTTGGCCAGGCTGGTCTTCAACTCCTGACCTCAAGTGATCTGCCCGCCTCAGCCTCCCAGACTGCTGAAATTACACACATGAGCCACTGTGCTTGGCCATATTTTGAGTTTTATTTCACATAGTTATACCACACATATTCTGTTTCTTAATTTTTAAAATTTATTATTATTTTTTAATTATTTTTGAGACAGGGTCTCACTGTTGCTTAGGCTCTAGTCTCAGTGGTGCAATCTCGGCTCACTGCAACCTCCGTCCCCAGGTTCAAGTGATTCTCCCACCTCAGCCTCCTGAGTAGCTGGGACTACAAGCATTCACCACCATGCCTGGCTGATTTTTGTATTTTTTGGTAGAGACAGGCTTTCCTCATGTTGTCCAGGCTGGTCTTGAACTCCTGACCTCAAGTGATCCACCCACCTTGGCCTCCCAAAGTGCTGGGATTACAGGCATGAACCACCACCCCCAGCACTATTTATTTATTTTTTGAGACAGGTTCTGTCTCATGCTGTTGCCCAAGCTGGAGTGCAGTGGTGGGATCACGGCTTACTGCAGCATCGACCTTCTGGGTTCAGTCTATCCTTCTGCCTCAGTCTCCTGAGTAGCCGAGACTATGAGTACGTGCCACCACACCCAGCTACTTTTTATATTTTTTTGTAGAGATGGGGTCTCACTATGTTGCTCAGGCTGGTCTTGAACTCCTGGGCTCTAGTTATCCACCCACCTTGGCCTCCCAAAGTGCTGGAATTACAGGTGCGAGCCACTACGCCTGGTCTATTTTAAAATGTAGAATATTTTTGCTGAATGCATAATTTCAATGTTCCTATTGTGATTTTGTTAATTACCACTAATCCTTCATTGTTTGGTTAATAAAGTAGGGCAATTAGATGTTAGAATTTTGCAGATTATACCAGTGACACATGGCCCCTTGGCTAGGATTATGCATAACTTATGATTGTTTTGAGCAAAGAACTATGAGGTCAGTGACAACAATAATGACAAGTAATATTCAAGTAACCTCTTGCTGTTAATACTGGCTTTTGTGGCCAGGCACGGTGGCTCATGCCTTGTAATCCCAACACTTTGGGAAGCTGAAGTGGCGGATCACCTGGGGTCAGGAGTTCAAGACCAGCCTGGCCAAAAGGGTGAAACCCTGTCTCTACTAAAAATACAAAATAGGCCGGGCGCAGTGGCTCAAGCCTGTAATCCCAGCACTTTGGGAGGCCGAGTCAGGTGGATCACGAGGTCAGGAGATCGAGACCATCCTGCCTAACACGGTGAAACCCTGTCTCTATTAAAAAATACAAAAAACTCGCCGGGCAAGGTGGCGGGCGCCTCTAGTCCCAGCTACTTGGGAGGCTGAGGCAGGAGAATGGCGTGAACCCGGGAGGCGGAGCTTGCAGTGAGCTGAGATCTGGCCACTGCACCCCAGCCTGGGCAACAGAGCAAGACTCCATCTCAAAAAAAAAAAAACAACAAAATAATTAGCTGGGCATGGTGGCACACGCCTCTAATCGTAGCTACTCGGGAGGCTGAGGTAGGAGTATCGCTTGAACCCTGGAGGTGGAGGTTGCAGTGACCCAAGATTGCTCCACTGCACTTCAGCCTGGGTGACAGAGTGAGACTCTGTCTCAAAAACAAAACAAACAAACAACAGCAAAACAAAACTGGGTTTTGTCTTTGACTGCCTCATGGAAACATAAGAGACTTGTGAAATAAGTATTCTTATTTCCATTTAACAATGAGGAAACAGTCTTGGAGAGGCTAGCTCCCACGTTTGATGTGACAGTACACTAACATAAGTAAGAGAAGTAAAGAATGCAACACATTCCAGGCCAGGCACAGTGGCTCATGCTTGTAATCCCAGCACTTTGGGAGGCCAAGGTGGGTGGGTCACCTGCAGTCAGGAATTTGAGACCAGCCTGTCCTAAATGACGAAACCCGGTCTGTACTAAAAATACAAAAATTAGCTGGGTGTGATGGCAGACACCTGTAATCCCAGCTACTTGGGAGGCTGAGGCAGAAGAATCACTTGAACCCAGGAGGCGGAGGTTGCAGTGAGCTGAGATCATGCCACTGCACTCCAGCCCGGGCGACAGAGAGAGACTCCGTGTCAAAAAAAAAAAAAAAAAAAAAAAGCAGCACATTGGTTATTTCAATATTTTAGAAAAAGGAATGAACAAAACCAACTGTTATACAAATAGAAAGGGAAGGACTACAGGATCCATAAAGTACTTACAGGAATTCTTCAAGGCAGGACAGAATCTTTTCTGCTGAGAGACCGGGGTGAAGGCATTGTGCAAGGAGGTGGTATTTGAAGGATGAGCAAGACTTGGTTTGCAAGTGGGAACAACATGCCAAATAGAGGGAACCACATGGTCTAGACTGGCTGAACTGGCGGCCTTTATTGTGCATACAGAGGGCTCCTTTTGGCTGTAGTGTGCAAAAATTAGGATAAGGTTGTGAAGTCTGGAAAATATAATTTTTCATATCTCTAAAAATTTGGGTTCAAAAGTAAAATAGTCCACTTTGCAAAACCTTCATGAGAAAGGGACGATTGCTTAAGTCTTGGTGTTTATGTGTCTTTTTTGTTGTTCTATTTTTTAATATTATTTATTTATTTATTTACTGTTTGAGACAAAGTTTGTCACTTTGTTGCCCAGGCTGGAGTGCAATGGTGTAATCTCAGCCCACTGCAACCTCCGCCTACCAGGTTCAAGCGATTCACCTGCCTCAGCCTCCTGAGAAGCTGAGATTACAGGCATCCAGCTAATTTTTTTCTATTTTTTGTTTGTTTGTTTGTTTTTGGCAGTGGAGGGGGGCAGTCTCGCTCTCTTGCCCAGTCTCGAGTACAGTGGTGCGATCTCAGTTCACTGCAACCTTTGCTTCCCAGGTTCAAGCGATTCTCCTGCCTCGGCCTCCCAGGTAGCTGGGACTACAGGCATGCACCACCATGCCCAGCTGATTTTTTTTTTTTTTATTTTTAGTAGAGACAGGGTTTCACCATGTTGGCCAGGCTGGTCTCGAATTCCCGATCTCAAATGATCCGCCCGCCTCAGCCTCCCAAAGTGCTGGGATTCCAGGCGTGAGCCACCGGGCCCGGCCAATTTTGTATTTTTAGTAGAGACGGGGTTTCACCATGTTGGTCAGGCTGGTCTCGAACTCCTGACCTCAGGTGATCCACCCGCCTCAGCCTCCCGAAGCGCTGGGATTACAGGCATGAGCCACCACATCTGGCCTTTTTTGTTGTATTATAATTTAACATATCCTAAATATTTTCTCATCATTAAAAAGCATAAACATTTTATTCCTATATAATATTTTTATCTACTTTTTTTTCTTTAGAGCTCTATTTCTGGAAGAATCTACTTTTTGATTTGTGGTTCTGAAATTATAGCAAATTGTGTAATTTATCAGATTTTGTCACAGGCTATAATACATAACTGATTCATACCCTGTTTGCAGCTTTTCTCACTCTGATGCTTGTGTTGTTTTTTCCAGCAGTGCAGGGTAGATTATCAACTGGCTTATAATCAGAAGAGTTTGCTTGTATCACAGTGAGTTATACTTCACTGATTTCACTGGGAAATCTTACTTCCTGAGCTTCCATGGTTAAATATTTGTAATGCTCGAATCTTCTTTGATGTTTATTCCATCAGAGAAAAAGCAGCAACTACTTTGTCTTAGTGTTGCCAAATTGAAAAGAGCCTTTGGTTTGGCCAGGGTCTTTGTGATGGTGACACCTGGCAGTATCTTCCCTCCTGAGGAGCATCCCTGCTCACCTGAGCCTCTCTGATCCTAATACTGCCTGTCAGATGCAGCTGGTCCACCCGAGTGCCAAGCTTGCACTCCTTTGGAGTTTCAGCTGTACTAACTTTTGCTTAGCTGTGAGGAATCAAGGATTTTGCTTTTGTGGGGGGAGGAGTTTTTATCCTGTAAACTGAACTTGCTTCCTTTGAAGGGTTTACTGGATTGGCAGATTATTAGTCCAGTCATATCTATCTTTCAACATAGTTTGGCCATGTCTTTTTTTTTTTTTTTTTTTTTTGAGATGGAGTTTCGCTCTTGTCACCCAAGCTGGAGGTCAATGGTGTGATCTCGCCTCACTGCAACCTTTGCCTCCTGGGTTCAAGCAGTTCTCCTGCCTCAGCCTCCCAGGTAGCTGGAATTACAGGCACGCACCACCACACCTAGCTAATTTTTGTATTTTTAGTAGAGACGGGGTTTTGCCGTATTGGCCAGGTTTGTCTTGAACTCCTGACCTCAATTGATTCACCCACCTTGGTCTCCCAAAGTGCGGGGATTACAGGCGTGAGCCACCATTCCTGGCCAGCCATGTCTTTTTCTTTTTTCCTTTTGTTTTTGACAGAGTTTGGCTCTTGTTGCCCAGGCTGCAGTGCAGTGGTATCATTGCAGCTCATTGCAACCTCCGCCTAGCAGGTTCAAGCGATTCTCCTGCCTCAGCCCCCTGAGTAGCTGGGATTACAGGCACCTGCCACCACACCTGGCTAATTTTTTGTATTTTTTTTTTAGTAGAGATGGGGTTTCACCATGTTGGCCAGGCTGGTCTTGAACTCCTGACCTCAGGTGATCTGCCTGCCTTGGCCTCCCAAAATGCTGGGATTACAGGCGTGAGCCACCATGCCCCACCAACATGTACTGTTATTTATGTTTTAAAAAGATAAAACAATGTTCAGGATTTTGGTGGAACAAGCTTGGTACTATCCTGCATTATATAAAGTGAGTATTAAAAATGAAAATCTTTAGGTGTCATAGTAAAAGATGTCCCAAAAGGTGGAGATAATAATCCCACTGATATGTGAATAGTCATACTAGGAACCTTATAGTTGGTTTTGAATTTCACACTTTTCAGGAGGACGTAGACAAAATGAGGTGCTTACAGGGTGATATGTGTTCCAGCCAGGGCATATGAAGACTGGTTGAAGAAATATTTCACACTTGGTTGATAATTATAATAGCTGTCTCCAGCCATGTTCCAGAAATAACATAAGCCTGCTTATGATATATTTTATATTTGAAATGATAATGGCTTCCATGTGTTGATCACCTACTTTGTGCCAAGTATATACATTATCCATAACCTTTTCTCCAACTCTTTGAAATAGGTTGTATTCTTCCCTTAAGAATCTGGATAATTAGACTAGCTTGCACAGCTAATTTATGCTGCTAATGAAAGACCTGGGATTTAACGTTGTGCTTTTTGTATTATACCATACTGCCTCTGGCAGGAGCATGCAGTCAGGCTGTGGGTGGTGGGCACTTCCCCTCTTCTGCTTATGATTAGGTTAATTCCTGAAATTTAAAATGACATTGAATAGTCGTAGTAGATAGTATTAATTGAGCATTTATTATGTGCTCCTTTCTAGGCTCTTTGCATGTAATTTATTTAATTCTCACAACTCAGCGAAGTTGTTACCATTATCGTCTCCATCCTGCACATGAGGAAACTGAGTCTAGGGGTGTAGGTGGAAGAACTTGGGTTTGAAATAGGCTGTCCAGCTGCAGAACCCACACTTAGCCCCTGTGCTGTTTGCTTTATGTAGATGACCATTGTGTGTACACATGAGTGCAAAGTTTTTGTTTTTGAGACGGAGTGTCGCTCTTGTCACCCAGGCTAGAGTGCAATGGTACGATCTCGGCTCACTGCAGTCTCCACCTCCGGGTTCAAGTGAGTCTCCTGCCTCGATCTCCTGAGTAGCTGGGTCTACAGGTGTGCACCACCATGCCCAGCTAATTTTTCTTTTTGTTTTTTTTTGAGACAGAGTCTCACTCTGTTGCCCAGGCTGGGGTACAGTGGCGTGATCTTGACCCACTGCAACCTCTGCCTCCTGGGTTCAAGCAATTCTTCCACCTCAGCCTCCCAAGTAGCTGGGACTACAGGCACGTGCCACCATGCCTGGCTAATTTTTATATTTTTAGTAGAGACGGGGTTTTACCATGTTGGCCAGGCTGGTCTTGAACTCCGGACCGCAAGTGGTCTGCCTGCTTCAGCTTCCAAAAGTGCTGGAATTATAGTTGTGAGCCGCTGCACAGGGTTCCAGCCTTAGTCTTTTGTGACGTACAAAATGGCAAGTTTATATGATTTAACTTAATATGGATCAAGAGAAGGATATTCCAAATAAACTATTTTTTTGTTTTAGGAAACAATTGGATGTATTAAAGGTTTGTGTTTTGAACTTCTCCACTGACATACTTTTCCTGTCCAATTATTTGTCTGAGAAGTGTGTATTCTATTTCACATTGTGTCACTTTTGCTTCTCCCTTTTTTTTTTTTGAGACAGAGTTTCGCTCTTGTTGCCCAAGCCAAAATGCAATGGCGCGATCTCAGCTACTGCAACCTTTGCCTCCCGGGTTCAAGCGATTCTCTTGCCTCAGCCTCCCGAGTTGCTGGGATTATAGACACACACCACCACGCCCGACTAATTTTTTGTATTTTTAGTAGAAATGGGGTTTCACCATGTTAGCCAGGCTGGTCTGGAACTCCTGACCTCATATGATCCGCCCGCCTTGGTCTCCCAAAGTTCTGGGATTACAGGCGTGAGCCACCGCGCCTGGCCAACTTTTTCTTCTCTTACCTGCAGCTAACTGATCAGGCATCTTTTATATCTCTTGTTATAGGTAGAAAGTGATTTTAAGGTATTCTGCTTTGTGATGTGTGTGTATAGGTTTTTGTTGGTTTAAATTGGCTCTCTAATAGCATCCTTCAGACCACCAAACCTAATTTTGAAATGTAGAGTATAATTTAGATCAAATTTAAGAATTTTAAAATTACTTCTGATTATGGGATGACACTTGAAAAAATAATCATAATACTTACCAAAGGTTTAACAGGCTACCTGCTTTCAGTGGAAATTGTGTGACTATGTTTAAGAAAAATTTGATTAACTCAAGAAAGGTCCATTCATTGCACATGGAATTCTTAATTTTTTAAAAAAAGGTCCATTTGATATATTCTTGGGTGACCAAATCTGTAGCATAGGAGTGACTTAAGGTGATTGTTTTCGTTGGTGGGAAGACATTCTAAAGGCAGTCTTCAATAAACTGCATTTCTAACACACAAGAGGTTCTTGTGGCCCATGGGTGGTGACTCACACCTGTAATTCCAGCACTCTGGGAGGCCGAGGCAGGCGGATCACTTGAAGTCAGGCATTCGAGACCAACCTGGACCAGTCTCTCCTAAAGCAACAAACAAAACAAAACAAAACAAAAAAGGTGGACGTGGTGGTGGTGGGCGACTGTAATCCCATCTACTTGGGCGGCTGAGGCTGGAGAATCACTTGAACTGGGGAGGTAGAGGTTGCAGTGAGCTGAGATCTCACCATTGCATTCCAGCCTGGGAGACAAGAGTGAGATTCCGTCTCAAGGAAAAAAAAAAAAAAAAAAAAAAAGTCCTTGTGATGGGTTTAGTTTTTGTCATTGGTACCTGACTGACTATTGCCTTCTGCTTATTTGTTTTTTAGGGTCATGCTTTTATTGTCTCTTTGAAATTGATCATTGAGTCCTATGAGTCCTCCTTATGCCTTCTACCTCCATTTAGTTAGCTGGTTTTTCTTGTAGTCTCTGGGTCCTTTTTGTTGTTGTTTATTTTGCATTTATTATTATTATTGTTATTTTATTTATTCATTCTTGACACAGGATCTTGCTTTGTTGCCTAGGCTGAAGTGCAGTTGTGCAGTCATGGCTCACTGCAGCCTGAACCTGCTGAGCTCAAGGGATCCTCCCACCTGAGCCTCATGGGCAGCTGGGACTATATCATGCCTGGCTAATTAAAAAAAAATTATTTTGGCCGGGCGCGGTGGCTCAAGCCTGTAATCCCAGCACTTTGGGAGGCCGAGACGGGCGGATCACGAGGTCAGGAGATCGAGACCATCCTGGCTAACATGGTGAAACCCCGTCTCTACTAAAAAATACAAAAAAAACTAGCCGGGCGACATGGCAGGCGCCTGTAGTCCCAGCTGCTTGGGAGGCTGAGGCAGGAGAATGGCGTAAACCCAGGAGGCGGAGCTTGCAGTGAGCTGAGACCCGGCCACTGCACTCCAGCCTGGGCGGCAGAGCAAGACTCCGTCTCAAAAAAAAAAAAAAAAAAAAAAAAAAAAAAAAAAAAATTATTTTTGTAGAGATGAGGTCTTGCTGAGTTGCCTACACTGATCTTGAGGATCCTGGCCTCGAGTGATCCTCTTGCCTTGGCCTCATTTATTGTTATTTTTAATTGACATGTAATAATTTTACATATTCATGTGGTACACATTTCCTTACATGTATACAATGTATAATGATTAAATCAGGATAATTAGCAAATCCATCACCTTGAACATTTATTTCTTTGTGTTCAGAACATTCAAAATCTGCTTTTCTAGCTATTTGAAAATATATAATAAATTATTATTAACTATAGTCCCCCTATAGTGCTGTAGAATACTAGAACTTATTTCTCCTATTCTGGATCCTTTTTTTTTGAGGCAGAGTCTTGCTCTGTCGCCCAGGCTCAAGTGCAGTGGCACTGCAAACTCTGCCTCCCAGGTTCAAGCCATTCTCCTGCCTCAGCCTCCCGGGTAGCTGGAACTACAGGCGCCTGCCACCACGCCCAGCTAATTTTTTTGTATTTTTAGTAGAGACGGGGTTTCACCGTGTTAGCCAGGATGGTCTCGATCTCCTGACCTTGTGATCCACTCACCTTGGCCTCCCAAAGTGCTGGGATTACAGGCATGAGCCACCACGCCCGGCCTTTCTTTTTTTTTGAGACAGAGTCTTACTCTGTCACCCAAGCTGTAGTGCGGTGGTGTGATCTTGGCTTACTGCAACCTCCGCCTCCCAGGTTCAAGCAATTCTTCTGCCTCAGCCTCCTGAGTAGCTGGGATTACAGGCATGTGCTACCATGCCTAGCTAATTTTTGTATTTTTAGTAGAGACGGGGTTTCACCATGTTGTCCAGGCTGGTCTCGAACTCGTTACCTCAGGTGATCCACCCACCTCGGCCTCCCAAAGTGCTGGGATTACAGGTGTGAACCACTGCACCTGGCCAATTCTGGATCCCTTTGATCAGACAAAGTATATCATAAAACAAAGTACGTGTTGAAATCTCAAAGACTCAGTACTAAAACCTTTGTAACTGTTACACTTCCCTTGCACAAAAACTGGCGTAAAATCTCTTAGGTTTCACAGAGAGATACTGAGGAATATTCCCTATTTCCGTCCACAAGGATTGGTACCAGGATGGTAGTGAATGTAAGTCTGGTCCAACTCATAAGTACCAGCTTGAGATCCTTGATTTTTTAAATTTTTATTTTATTTTATTTATTTTATTATTATTATTATTTGAGACAGAGTCTGGCTCTGTTGCCCAGGGTGGCATGATCTCAGCTCACTGCAACTTCTGCCTTCGGGTTCAAGCAATTATCATGCCTCAGCCTCCTGAATAGCTAGAATTACAGGTGTGCTCCGCGATGCCTGGCTAATTTGTTTGTTTGTTTGTTTTTTGTTTGAGTCAAAGTCTTGCTCTTGTCTCCCAGGCTGGAGTGCAATGGCATGATCTTGACTCACTGCAGCCTCCGCCTCCCAGATTCAAACAATTCTCCTGCCTCAGCCTCCCAAGTGGCTGGGATTACAGGCACCTGCCACCCTGCCTGGCTAATTTTTGTATTTTTAGTAGAGACGGGGTTTCACCATATTGGCCAGGCTGGTCTCGAACTCCTGACCTCAGGTGATCCACCTCCCTTGGCCTCCCAGAGTGCTGGGATTACAGGTGTGAGCCACCATGCCCAGCCCATTTTTTTGTATTTTTAATAAAGATGGGGTTTCACCATGTTGGTCAGGCTGGTCATGAACTCCTGATCTCGAGTGATCCACCTGCCTTGGCCTCCCAAAGTGCTGGGATTACAAGTGTGAGCCGCTCTGCCTGGCCTGAGATCCTTGATGTTTTGTTTTGTTTTGTTTTGTTTTGTTTTTTAAGGATTTTTCCTTAAAGTATGTGAAACCCTGAAAACTTGTACGACTGTTGAAAATAAACATGTTGATTTCTTCTTCCTAAAGATGAATCACAGTTGAGTCTTATTTGACCTGAAGTTGTTTTCATTCTCTCTAAACAGTAATTTGAGGAGGTAATGGCAGTCTGATATCTCAGGCTACATATGCACGCTAGTCTTTCACCTTCAGTTGTCATGTGTTAGTGCATGTTTTGTAATAATTGGGATAAATACAAGGAACCTTTGCTTTTGTTTTTATTTTTTTCAGTAACAAATACTTTTAAGAAAACAGATGATTTTGTGTCATCTAATGCACCAGCTGTCGACCTAGACCATAAGTTTAGATGCAAGGTTGTGGACTGTTTAAAATTTTTCCGCAAAGCCAAACTGTTGCACTATCACATGAAGTATTTCCATGGAATGGAGAAGTCACTGGAGCCAGAGGAGAGCCCGGGAAAGAGGCATGTCCAAACCAGGGGCCCTTCAGCTTCAGACAAGCCCAGCCAGGAGACCCTGACCAGGAAGCGGGTCTCTGCCAGTTCCCCAAGTAAGTATCTTCATTCTTCATTGTGTCATGGATGGCTCGGTTGCTTGGCCACAGTGCTTGTGTTTTCTGACACACAATGCAGGCATTAGGTTTGTTCCAGTTGAATCCCACAGGATTAAACATACTAAGTGATCCTCCGGGCTGTACCATGGAGCTGTGGCCTTCCTGCAGGCCACAGTCGCTTAGCCTCTGAAGGCCTTGCTGCTTCCAGTATGAGTGGGGACAGTCAAGCAAAGGGACCTCATTCAGAAGCCAGCAGGAGAACTCGTGCTCAGAGCAGCATGGGTGCCATCGTGCCACTCTCCCAAACCTGTGTGTTTTCCTTGCCAGCAGTACAAAAGAGCACGATAACCAAAAGGTGATATGTGATTCTACTGCCAGGTCCAAATGTGAATACTGTTTCATCTTAAGTGCAACTGAAGATATTTATAATAGCACTGTTTATTTTGCATAGAAACCATAATAGTAGTAGTAGGGGTTACCATAAAATCTCATTTTATAACTTATTACAGAGAACCTTTTAGGAAATATCTTCTAAAGCTTACAGAAATTGAAAAATTACATGTTTCCAGGGGAATTTCAGAAGAATTAATGGATTTCCAATAAATTCTATAATCTTCCCAGCTTTTTACTTGCTATTGTAATATCACTATCTACTTCTTGGCTTAAAGGTTTTCTATTAAAACATGTAGGTATTAAATGGTGTATGGAACTCCTAGGACATCTGACAGTGTTCCCAGTAGAGTATACAATCAGGTTTCAGGATGGGCAGAGCCATGCAGACTAAGGTGAACTCTGACCCTCCGAGGGGTCAGCCTTCATTTATGCTGTCAAGACTTTGTATGTGCTGTATTATCCATTAGAAATATAATGTGAGGCCAAGCACAGTATCTCATGCCTATAATTCCAGTACTTTGGGAGTCCAAGGCGGGGGATCACCTGAGGTCAGGAGTTCGAGACCAGCCATACTAACATGGTGAAACCCTGTCTCTACTAAAAATACAAAAAAATTAGCTGGGCTTAGTGGTGCGTGCCTATAATCCCAGCTACTCTGGAGGTTGAGGCAGCAGAATCGCTTGAAGCCGGGAGGCAGAGGTTGCAGTGAACTGAGATTGTGCCACTGCACTCCAGCCTGGGCAACTGAGTGAGACTCCATCTCAAAACAACAACCAAATAAGCTAGCATAAACTGATACAGATTATATGGTTCTGCTTATATAAAGTTCAAAAATGAGTAAGAACTAATTTGTGGTATTTGAGGTCAGAACAGTAGTTACCTTTTGGAGGAGGTAGATAGGACTGGAAACTGGGCAGGAGGGAGACTTCTAGGGCTCCGGAAATGTTCTGTTTCCTGATCTGCATGGTGACTATACGGGTGTGTTCATTTATGAAAAAGTATTGACTTATATGTTTATTTGTTTTTTTTTTTTTTTTTTTTTTTGAGGCGGAGTCTCGCTCTGTCGCCCGGACTGGAGTGCAGTGGCCAGATCTCAGCTCACTGCAAGCTCCGCCTCCCGGGTTCCCGCCATTCTCCTGCCTCAGCCTCCCGAGTAGCTGGGACTACAGGCGCCCGCCACCTCGCCCGGCTAGTTTTTGTATTTTTAGTAGAGACGGGGTTTCACCGTATTAGCCAGGATGGTCTCGATCTCCTGACCTCGTGATCCGCCCGTCTCGGCCTCCCAAAGTGCTGGGATTTATATGTTTATTTGTGTATACTTTTCTGTGTATGTTTTATGCTTCAATAAAAAGCATGCTTAGGCGGGCATGGTGTTTCCTTTTATCTATTTGTTTCCTTTTATCTGACTTACCTCCAAATTAATCTTCTCCTTTTCAGTCCCATGGCACTAATCCAGGTTTCCCCTCTTGCCCTGGTTGTTGTGGTCATTTCTTAACCAGTTTTCCTCCCATCATTCTTTACTCACTGTGATTATCCATCATTTTGCCGTCAGATCAATCTTTGAAAGTACAAACCTGATTATATCACTGTCTTGCTAAATAATATGTAAGGACAGGATGATGCTTCTGAAAGCATAAGTTTTGGAGCTGGGCACAAGGGTTGTGAATCCCATCTGTTCCCTCAGTCACTGTTGGACTCTCTTCAGGTCTCCAGACCTCACTCTCTTTCTGAGTGTAAACCTGAGTTCTTGTAATTAGTTTGTGAGCTAATCTTTTTCATGAGCCTATTTCAAGGCCTGGTGTGGGGAAGTGGATTTCCTTCTTCTCCTTGCTTTCCATAATTTCATCCTTCTTATCCAGCCATATGTGGCTGAGGTGGGTGCATTTGTGTGAGCTCTCTAGCTGGATTCTGAGTGCTGTTGGGGAGGAATTATGTTGAGTCATCTTGAGTCACTGCAGTATCCCATGGGCTCTGAAGCGCTGTGGAAACAACCAGCACTGAAGGCTGGAGATTATGTTGAGTAAATGGAGATCATTGAGGTGTCAGAAGCCAGTAGAAATAGCAGGCACTGGATATCTTAATGGAGTGACATCTGGGCAGGATGAGGGTACAACACTGGAAGTAGGGTGCAGCCTACCCCAGACAGCACAAAGCTACCAGAGTCAGATTGTTCCAAAGACTAAGGCTTGACAGGCAAGAGGCCACTGAGGGACCCAGGGAAGTCCTGCTTGCCTGATCATCATGATGTGTGCTGTCTATGCTAGGACATAATGCCTCTCCCTCTCCCTGTTCATGGTAATTGTCTGAGGAGGGACTTTGCCCAGCATAATGCACCTCGGTGTAGGGCAGGTATCCCTGGCCAGATGCTGATCCACCACCTGGCTTTGGGATTCTTGGTTAACTGTACTTGCATGACTTGGTTTATGTTGAGTAATATGTGTCAGCTCACCTGAGTTTGAATACAGGCTCTACCACTTGCTTGCTCCAGGACCTTGGGCAGAGAACTTGCTAAACTTCAATTTTCCTATCTGTGAAATAGAGATAATAGTACTACCTACCTCATAACTTTGTTACAGTAAATGACCCAAGGGGAAATGCTTTGTAAAATGTCCGGCCTATCGTAAACTCTGAATATATAGTCTCTCTTTATCTCAGTGAAAGCATTTACCCAAGTAGTCAGAGATCTGAGTTCTGAACTCAGCCAACTACTGATGAGCTACGAAACCAGTAGACAAGACATTACCATTTTGGTATAATTAAGAAGCCTGAGTGATTGATTTTCTTTTATTTCGTCTTTCTTTTTTTTTTTTTTTGAGTAATTGATTTTCTACTTTCATGTCTCTCTCTTGGATCTCATGCATTATACTGACCTGGGATTTTAATCTCCTTAATACTGAAGGATCCTTTTCAATGGGATTTGGAAATTTCTTGGTGAACTGGAGATTTCTGTTTACCAGTTTTTAAAAATAAGACCTGCTGTATACTCACTAGACTAGTAGGGTAGACAATTATAAAATGCTTTAAGGGAAACCAGAGTCTTTTAAATCCCTATGCTTTAACTTGTTGCCAAAAGGTTTTTAAATCTTTATGTTTTAATTTATTTAAAGTGTTTCTTTGTAAAATTGATCAATTTGGCAGCAGAATGTGCCGCACAGACCACTCACCCACTGTCTGATCATTTCTGTACCCTCTCAGTGAGGGCACAGCCTGATCATATTTGTACCCTCTCAGTGAGGGCAGGATTTGTGCAGCCAGGAAGGAATGTACCCCCACCCACATGTCAGGTGGACACAGCCTCCTAGACAACATGGCGATTACCCAAATGTATCTCCCATGCCTCATTGCTGATACGTTTAGCAGTTACCAGATCGAAGGAACTAGACCATCCATCTTGCTATGATCTAGATGGAAAATTGAAAGCCTGGCCACCAGCCCTGACTGTGCCACTAACCAGCAAGAGCCTCGGTATTATCATATCTGGATGGGGCTCAGTAGACATGTTCAGCCTTTATCACGTAGCTGGCTATCAGTGAGAGTGAACATAGCAGTGTATGCTGAAGATTCTGTAGTGTGGCTGCCTCATTCTGCCCCAGCTCTCCAGAAGGCACCCCTCTTCCAGGCATCACCCCTTACCTTTCTCCCATCAAAGCCTTGCCCCAGTTTATCAGGGTTTTACTGGATACTTGACTAATCTGATAACTAAAAATTTGAAAGAATAGAACTAACTTAATAGTATCCTGGTTTCACCTCAGGCTTCTGAGAAAGCCCTTATCTCTAGAGTGGAATTTCAGACAGTGTGGGGAGTTTAGTTGGGGAGACGTTTCAGAGTGAGGCTCTGATACCAGGCAGCCTATGTTTTAGTTTACAGGCAGTGTGAACTTGACATTCTGCCTAAGTGAAAAACAGAATATTATAGGATTTGTGCTGCGTGTTGATAGTAACTGTAAAAAAGTACCCCCTTTATGCTGAATGCTCCGATTTTTTTTTTTAGACAGAATCTCACTGTGTTGCCCAACCTGGAGTGCAGTGGCATGATCTTGGCTCACTGCAACCTCCGCCTTCAGGGTTCATGCAGTTCTCCTGCCTCAGCCTCCCAAGTAGCTGGGATTACAGGCATGCACCACCACACCCAGCTAATTTTTGTATTTTTAATACAGATGGGGTTTTGCCATATTATCCAGGCTGGTCTTGAACTCTGGGCCTCAAGTGGTCCCAAACTTGGGTTCTAATGGATTTCTCTGATGAAGATTCCTGGGGCTTCTAGCAGAACCATTGGGACTCGAAAGTACCCTGCAGAAATTTCTTGGTTTTGGACTCCTCAATTTCTGGGCCAGTAAGTTTGAGCAGAAGTAGTAGTTTTGGTCTGAGAGCCCGTAGACTGATCTTAGTAGCAACCTGCCACTGTTCCCTTTGTGATCTCAGGCAGGTCTCTTCACAGATCTGATCTCCTCATTTCTTTTCTTTCTTTTTTTTTTCGCTCTTGTTGCCCAGGTTGGAGTGCAATAGTGCGATCTTGGCTCACTGCACTGCAACCTCCGCCTCCCGGGTTCAAGCGATTCTCCTGCCTCAGCCTCCCGAGTAGCCAGGATTACAGGCATGCACCACCATGCCTGGCTAATTTTGTGTTTTTAGTAGAGACGGGGTTTCTCCATGTTGGTCAGGCTGGTCTCAAACTCCTGACCTCAGGTCATCCGCCTGCCTTGGCCTCCCCAATTGCTGGGATTACAGGCGTGAGCCACCGTGCCTGGCTGATCTCCTCATTTCTAAAGTGATGATGTAGAATTAGGTGTGCCTGAGACCAGGCCCTTTCATGTGGGGAGAAAAGCTCATAAACAACATGAGAAGGCTAAGTTCTGTGTTAGGAACATCTAAAGTGCTGTGGGAACACAGATTCAGATTTTGCCTGTAGGGTAGGAGCTGGACTGTTGAGAGGAGAAAGACATTTGAGTTAGGCCTTGCTGTGAATTGAATTGTGTCCTGCCTTCCTCCCTAAAATTCATCTGTTGAAGTCCTAACCCTCAGTGTGATGGTATTTGGCAATAATTAAGTTTAAATGATGTCATGAGTGTGGAGCCTTCATGGTGGGATTAAGAGAACAGAAAGCTCCCCCTAGCCCCCCATATGAAGATGCAGCAAGAAGACAGCTCTCTGCAAGCTGGGAAAAGGGGCCTCACTGGGAACCAAATAGGCTGGCACCTTGATCTTGTACTTTCCAGCCTCCAGAACTGTGAGAAAGAAATATCTGTTGTTTAAGCCACCCAGTCTGTAATGTTTTGTTATGACAGCTTGAGCAGACTAACCCATGCCTTAAGGAGTGAGGCTAGATAGGAGTTGGACTAGAAGCCGGGGAAGAGGAAAAGCATCCCTGTGCCAGGAATAGGCATAGCAGGATTCAGAGGCATCAAGGGGAATAAACCAATCATCTGTCCCTAAGGTGTCCCTTCTGATGCCAGCCTTCTGTAATCCTGTCACTCATATGGTTCTTCTGCCCTCAGCCAAGCCTTTAGTTGTAAAGTGAATTTAGAAGGTCAGTTTAGATTTGCTTTTCCAAATGAGGTTTCTCAGTATACCAGCGTCACTTAATAAATTCTCTTCCAGGAGCCAGCTCAGGCTCCCTTGGATTTCTTTCTATTTAGGTGAGTTCAGTCCTGAATACAGGTTAGACTCAGAAAGAATTTTCTAGTGTCAAAGAGGGCCTCTTCTGTGCTTATTATTACTTATTGCTACATCTGTTTGGGTCATGTTCTCACCCTGGGTAAATCTGTTTTAGGCCAAAGTGAACCTCTCATGGGACTACACTGGCCTTATCGCAGGAACATGTCCTCCTCCCCTTAAACAAAGAGAGCAGTGTGAGCTTAATTAGAATATGGCTTATGGTGCCATAACAGAGATAACAACATAGCTGGCTAAAATCAGAGAAATTTATTTTCCTCTCAGGATGAACTGCAAGTTACCCATGGTGGCCCTGCTCAGACTCTGAAGGCTCCTGGGCCTTGCTTTCTCCCCATCGTTCCACCAGGCCCCAGGTGCTGCTCTTCTTTGGGGTCTAAAATGGCTCCCCCCGTTTGCTTATCTTTCAGCTGCTGGGAAGGGAAAGTATGCTCCTTTCTTTTAAGGGCACAACCCAGAAGTGCCACACATCGCTTCTTATATCCCATAGGCAGAACATCTGCCACCCCTCTCTCAAGGGAACCCGGAACATGAACTCTTCCTATGGAAGAAGTGGAGAAATGGTGTTGGGGAGGGCATTGCAACGTCTACCACATGAGCTAAGAAAAATGCAGGGCCTGGCCGGGTGCGGTGGCTCAAGCCTGTAATCCCAGCACTTTGGGAGGCCGAGACGGGCGGATCACGAGGTCAGGAGATCGAGACCATCCTGGCTAACACCGTGAAACCCCGTCTCTACTAAAAAATACAAAAAAAAAAAAAAAAAAACTAGCCGGGCGAGATGGCAGGCGTCTGTGGTCCCAGCTACTCGGGAGGCTGAGGCAGGAGAATGGCGTAAACCCGGGAGGTGGAGCTTGCAGTGAGCTGAGATCTGGCCACTGCACTCCAGCCTGGGCGACAGAGTGAGACTCCGTCTCAAAAAAAAAAAAAAAGTAAAAGAAAAATACAGGGCTTGAGGAGGGAGGGGTTATTGGAGGGTCGTCCTGGGTTGGTGTCTGGGTGGCACCCATGGTAGGGGACTGGTAGGAGATGAGGTTGGGAAGGTAGACATGGTGAAATGACACTGGCAGGCCCTGAGTACCGCTTCTCTGACAGGCAGAGAGAACCCCTCTAAGCCCATATCTGCTTCTGTTCTGCCCTTGAGCTGCCACCCCCTTGTGCAGATCAGAACATGCTCTGGTCATTGCTTGTCCCAGCCTCGTGGCTGAGCTCTGCTCTGTGGTGTACAAGCAGTTACCCCATAAGTAGTGGTGATGTTATTCTTTTCCCTCCTGGAAGCAGCGGTCTGATGACCGTTGTCCCTCTGCTCTCATAAGTCAGTGATTGGATGGAATACTCAAGAGTCAGCTGTATGGAAGAGCAAGAAGGCCTCTGGTATTTCTCCTGATGGACACCTGCAGCTTGGGGAGAGGACAAGTGGCCACCCTGGAGGAAAGTCTCGCCCTGCTTAGGCGACAAGCTGCTCTCCGATCCAGAGCCCTGGCAGGAAGTCACTCTTTGTCCAACCCAGTCAGGGCAGCCGGGAGGAAGCTGTACAGCCAGTACATGCTCTGTGGGTCATGGAACAATTGGTAAAGCTGTCCAGATAGAGAGCAGACAGCAGACCAGCGACCAGCACTGCTTTCCAGGGAAAGAGTATTGCAAGCAATATAATAACAACTGACATTTGAGTACCTCATGTGCTGGGCGCTGTTCCAAGTTCGTTACTTGTATTGTCTTGTTTAGTCATCAGAACTAAACCCTATGAGGTGGGTGCTGTTATGCCTAATTTATGCTGTTATTCCACTGTGGTCTGAGAGTATGGTTGATATGATTTCAGTGATTTGAATTCATTGATACTTGGTTTATGGCCAAGCACGTGGTCAATTTTAGGTTATTTGCCATTTGCAGATGGGTGGAATGTATAGTTTGTCGTTGCTGGATGGAGTACTCTGTAGATGTCTATTACATTCAGTTGGTCATGTGTAAAATTTAAGTCCAGTGTTTCTTTGTTTTTTGCCTCGATGATCTTTCTAATGCTGTGTCAGTGGGGTGTTGAAGTCCCCCACTAAAATTACGTGGCTAAGTATTTCTTTAGGTCTAGAAGTACTTGTTTTAAGAATTTGGATACTCTAATGTTGGCATATTAGGCATCTATAATGCCTAATTTATAGATTAGAAACTAAAGTGCAGATGAGATGGATTAATTTGAACCAGTATTTACCGCTCTAGCAGGTGGTGGAGCTATGATTTGAATCTGTTGTGAAGCCCATACTCCCACCTTGAGGCTCTGCTGTCTTTTATGATTCCAGGGAAGAGTGCCTGTCCCAGGCCCTGGAGTGGGAAATAGGAGTGCCTCCCTGCAGGAGACTTCCTGTGCACATGGCAGTCTAGGGATTTCTGCCTGTTGTCACCTTGTCTACCCTTGTTCCTCAGGGACTCGCCTGGCTTAGCTCAGTCCTTGCTGGGCAATTCTGTTTCTTCTCCAGGGCCTACAAGTTGTGCCACTGGAGTTTACAAATGACCACCATCTTTAGCCAGATAACCAGGCATGCCCTAGCATTGGGCAGTTTTCTTCTACATCTTGCCCTCTCTGTCTCAAGGATTTAGGACCTCGATTATGTTGCTGCTTCAGGCAGTTCTCCTACTGACAGGATAAATTCTGTTAGCATTTCACTAAGCTGATGGGTATAATTACTTTAGTTGGAGGTCACTAAAACCTGAATTTACAAATAAAAACTGGATCAGTGAGCAGTTTGTGTGTGTGTGGTGGGGGGTTGGGGGTGAAGGTACAACAGATAATATCCCTCCTTTGCTGAGATCCTCCAGTGGCTCCCTAAATCACTCATAGTAAAAGCCAACTTCCTCACAGGGCCCTTCATCATGATCTGCTTCTAGCCTCCATCTGCTTCTTTCCCTCACTCAACCTAATTCTAATTTCAATTCCTTTGGAGCCATACAGATCTCCTTGCTATTTCTTGATTTCAAATTCCAGTTGTTCATTGCTGGCATATAGAAAAGCAATAGGTTGTTGTATATTAACCTTGTATCTTGTAACCTTGCTATAAGTGCTGTTCTGGCAATTTTTGTTTTGATCAATTCTTTGGGATATTCTACATAGACAGTCAGATCATCTGCAAACAAAGATAGTGTTATTTCTTCCATTTCAGTCTGTAGAGCTTTTATTTCCTTTTCTGGCTTATTCCACTAGCTAAGATTTCCAGTAAAAGGAGTAGTGAGAGACGCATCTTGCTTTGTTCCTGATCTTAAGGGGAAAACATCCAATTTCTTACCATTAAGTATGAAGTTGGCTGGAAAGAAGTTCTTTATCCAGTTAAGGAAATTCCCTCTTATCCATAGTTTGCTGCCCCATCAGCTTTTTAGGTTGGTGCAAAAGTAATTGTGGTTTTTGCTCTGATTTTCAGTGGCAAAGACAGCAATTACTTTTGCACCAACTGAATAGAATATAGCTCTGTGAGGGACAGGGGGTGTCATCTGTCTTTGTTCATTGCCGTATCCCTCCTCCCTAGCATGTGCCTGGAACATAGTATATGCGTGGTATCTGTTGACTAAATGAATTGAAACCATGGCTAATAATACGGTGGTAGCCAAGAAACTGTAAAAATGAGTTTTGTTTTTATGTTTGGGGAAGACCCTGTTCCCAGGATCAATGAAAAGTAAAAATTATTGATAGCTTTTTTGAAATTCAGGAGGCATCTGACCATGTTTTACCCATCTACTTTCTTTGGGCCTTGGTTTCTTGGTTTTAAAAATGAGTGCTTTTACAAATTGGTCTAAGTTCTCTCCTAGCTTTCATGTTTGTTGACTTTCTTCTCTAGTTGCAGGGTATTTTAACAGTTAAGGAGCTCAAATACCCTTAAGTCCTATGTTCTCTAGCCAGTACATCAACTCTGCCTATAGCTTCCAGGCTTGCCAGTCAATAGGCACAGCCCACTGTTCCTTTCTGATGGTTCCCAAGTGCTCATTTGGGAGAGGGGCCTGGTTGCAGTGCAGACATGGTGCTGGAGAGTCACACCAATTTGCTTTTAAATACTTATGTGATGTCAGGTGGATGATTTCACCTCTCTGAGCTTCAGTTTCCCTGACTGTAAAATGGGAATGATATACACACCAATTAAAAGAGATATTTGTGATTTCCTTGCACACAAGTGCTTAGTTAAAATGGAATCTGATTGCCTACCCTGCCCCACACCTGCTTTGTGGAGATCTTGATTCCGTATCAGAATCACTTGGAAAGTGTTTTAAAAATCCTGATATTCTTGAAAAAATTATGCTAAATGAAAGAAACCAGACACAAAAGGTAATGTATTGTATGGTTCCATATTTATGAAATATCCAGAGTAGATAAACCCATGGAGTCAGATGCAGGTTGGTGGGGCTGAGGGGAGGAGTTTAGGGGAGGAGAAATATTGCTTAATGGTAAAGGGTTTTACTTTGGAGTGATGGAAGTGTTCTTAGAACTGTATCAAAGTGGTTATACAACATTGTGAATGTACTAAATGCAACTGAATTGATTGTTTTTCTTTATAGCTTTATTGAGACTTAATTGTACAATGAACTGCACATATTTAAATGGTATAATTGGTGAGATTTAACATATGTTTATACCCAACTATCACCACAATCAAGATAGTAAACATATTCCACTTCCTCCCAAACTTTCCTCATGCCCCTTTTTAGTTCCTCCTTCCCACCTCTCCCCTCCACCTGAGCTCCAGGCAACCACTATTCTGCTTACTGTTACTTATGGTTTGTTTTCTCTTTTTTTTTTTTTCCGAGACAGAGTTGCTGTGTCACCCAGGCTGGAGTGAAGTGGCGTGATCTCAGCTCACTACAACCTTCACCTCCTGGGCTCAAGCGATTCTCCTGCCTCAGCCTCCCAAGTAACTGGGGTTACAGGCGTGAGCCACCACACCCGGCTAATTTTTATATTTTTAGTAGGGACGGGGTTTTATCATGTTGGCCGTGCTAGTCTTGAGCTCCTGACCTCAGCTGATCTGCCTACCTTGGCCGCCCAAAGTGCTGGGATTACAGGTGTGAGCCACCCCAGCCGGTTTTTTTTCATTTTGTAGACTATTATAGAAATGGAATCCTGCAGTGTGCACTTGTTTTGTCTGGCTCCTTTCACTCAGCATACTTTGAGATTCACTTATGTTGCTGTTTGTACCTTTATTGCTGATAAGTTTTCCATTGTATGGATACATCATGAATTATTTGCACATTCACTTGTTGATGGACATTTGGGCAGTTTTCAGTGTGGGGCGATTACAACTAAAACTCTTTGTGTGGACATAAGTGATGCTTTCTCTTGAATGAAGATGTTGTAGTGGATGGCAAGGTCATAGGATACATGTACGTGTAAACTCATGTTGACATCTAAAAAGTAAGGCATGGTGAATTACTTGAAATCCTACAAGTATATTTGGTAAGAGAAGAAGAAACAACTGGATTTTTTTTGTTTGTTTTGGAGACAGATTTTCACTCTGTCGCCCAGGCTGGAGTGCAATGGTGCGATCTGGGCTCACTGCAACCTCTGCCTCCCAGGTTCGAGCAATTCTCCTGCCTCAGCCTCCCAAGTAGCTGAGATTACAGGTGTCTAGCACCACGCCTGACTAATTTTTATATTTTTAGTAGAGATGGGGTTTTGCCGTGTTGGCCAGGCTGATCTCAAACTCCTGACCTCAGGTGATTCGCCTGCATTGGCCTTGCAAAGTGCTGGGATTACAGGCATGAGCCACCATGCCTGGCTACGACTGGATTTTTCAATGGTGAGGCTATTAACTTTGAAAACTGATCTCAGTAGAGTGGTAGGTGGGAAGCTTTTTAGATTGTGATTAGGAAATACCCTGAAGGGAGAAGTTTGGACAGGGAGGATTGACATCTTAAGGAGTTTTGTTGTAGAGCAGAGAGGATGACGTTTTGGTATTTGGAAGGCATGAACTGTTCGTTTAAAAATAACTTTATGTTATATGAATGGTACCTCGATTTTTAAAAAAAGAGTGAAACAAGCAACAGAATCCTGGCTGGACGCGGTGGCTCACACCTATAATCCCAGCACTTTGGGAAGCTGAGGCGGCTGAATCACCTGAGGTCGGGAGTTCAAGACCAGTCTGGCCAACATAGTAAAACCCTGTCTCTACTAAAAATACAAAATTTAGCCAGGTGTGGTGGCATGTGTCTGTAGTCCCAGCTACCCTGGAGGCTGAGGCAGGAGAATCACTTGAACCCAGGAGGCGGAGGTTGCAGTGAGCTGAGATTGTGCCACTGGGTGACATGGCGACGAAAACAACAACAAAAAAATCAGATCCCCAGGTGATTCCAGTATGTAGCCAGGGTTGAGGAGCAGTGATCTAAGTAGAGTTTTGCAAACTTGTCTGTAAAGGGCCAGATAATAAATATTTTCAACCTTGGGGACCATAAGCTCTCTGTCCTCACTACTCAGCTCTGCTGTTGAAGTGTGAAAGACACGTAACCAGTGAGCATGGTGTGTTTCACTGAAATCCGTTTACAGTGACAGGCACTGGGCCAGAGTGTGCTGAGCTGGACTGAAAGGCTAAGTGATGGAGGCGTGGCTCTGCCACGGGCAGTCGGCTCCAGACTTCCCAGGTAGAACCAGGCCCCCTGGACATGCTTACTTGGGAAAATAATAAGCACCCCAGCATTGAAAACAAAATGTTAAAATGCCAACATTTGTGTTTAATTCTAGCTACAAAAGACAAGGAAAAGAATAAAGAGAAGAAATTCAAAGAGTTTGTGAGAGTGAAGCCAAAGAAGAAAAAGAAAAAGAAAAAGAAAACCAAACCTGGTAATTTTTTTTCCTGAGGGCTTCACTTAGGTTTCCTTACTATGAGTGGGGAGCGGTTGCTTTCTCCCATTATGGCCTCTGAACCTGTGCTGAGCAGAGGAAGGACCAATAGTCCCTTACCAGGGCTGTGGGCTCAATCTAGTATGGGCCCTGGAAGGGGAGGCACCCAGTCATCCAGGTGTTTCAAAGTCCTGCTGGCATTGAAAAGCCTTCTCACTTGCTGCATTGGCCAGTGTGCTCTGCTTCAGGATGGTACAGATGAAGGCATCGAAGTGTAAGCGGATGTGCAGGTGAATGACGGTATTTGTTCACACACACGACTCTGAAAACACATCTTTGAGCCCTCTTGAGAAAGGATTCCCTTCTTAAAAACTGTGTCTAGCCTTCACAAAAATGTTTAGAAAAATCTGTATTCTGACTTTGGGACTTAAAGGATGCCACGTTTTATTCTCAGTGTATCTTCTAGCTTAGAAAAACAATCTTATCAGGAAAAGAGGAGAGGGGCAATGCTGAAGGGGGGCGTTTGGGCCCCTGCATCTGCTCTCTACACCTCTTTTTGGTTGAATTGTCCCTGAGCCTTTGTGCTGCTTGAAAAGGAGACTTGTTGGTTGGATGAGATTGATTCTGGAATGCACCACTGTTATCTAGGGTTGTTCATTCTTTCCTGATCCTGTTCTTCCAGAATGCCCCTGCAGTGAGGAGATCAGTGACACCTCCCAGGAACCTTCTCCACCCAAGGCATTTGCCGTTACCAGGTGTGGGTCCTCACACAAGCCAGGGGTCCATATGAGCCCGCAGCTTCATGGCCCAGAATCTGGACACCACAAAGGGAAAGGGAAAGCACTGGGTAAGGAGGCTCTTCTGGCCTGATCATTTGCTGATCATTTATTGGAAAATACAAGCATACCTGGGAGATATTACCAGTTTGGTTCTAGGCCACTACAATAAAACAAATAAAACTAGTCACACATAATTTTTATTTTCCCAGTGTTTACAAAAGTTATGTTTATACTATATTGTAGTCTGTTAAGTATTCAGTAGCATATGTCTAAAACAATGCATATACCTTAATTGAAAAATATTGCTGTGCTGAAAAATGTCAAGTTTTTTGGAGTAAGTCCTCAAAAGCATAGACAACAAATACAGAAATGGACAAGTGGGATTGCATCAAGCTGAAAAGCTTATGCACAGCAAACTAAACGATTATTAGAGTGAACCGAAAACCTACTAAACGAAAGAAAATATTTGTAAACTATTCATTAACAAGAGATTAATAACCAGAATATATAAGAACTCAGCTCAATAGAAAAATTATTCAATGTAAAAATTGGTGGCCAGGCGCGGTGGTTCACGCCTGTAATCCCAGCACTTTGTGAGGTGAGGCTGGTAGGTCACTTGAGCCCAGAAGTTCGAGACCAGCCTGGCCAACATGGTGAAACCCCATCTCTACAAAAATACAAAAAATTAGCAGACGTGGTGGTGTCTGCCTTGTAATCCCAGCTACTTGGGAGGTTGAGGCAGGAGAATCACTTGAACCCGGGAGGCTGAGGTTGCAGTGAGCCGAGATCATGCCACTTCACTCCAGCCTGGGCGACAAAGCCAGACTCTGTCTCAAAAACAAAAACAAAACAAAACAGTAAAATATGTTATATATATACACACACACACATATATATAATGTATATATGTACAAAATCAGTAAAATGTTATATATATACATATATATACACACACACACATATACATATGTGCTCAACCTAATATGGGCCCTGGAAGGGGAGGCGCCCACTCACCCAGGTGTTACAAAGTCCTGCTGGCATTGAAAAGCCTTCTCACTTGCTGCATTGGCTGTTGTGCCCTGCTACATGATGGTACAGATGAAGGCATCGAAGTGTAAGTGAATATGCACATGAATGACGGTATTTGTTCACACACACGACTCTGAAAACATATCTTTGAGCCCTCTCGAGAAAGGCTTTATATATATAATACACACACACACACACACACACATATATATATATAGTTTTGTTTTGTTTTTGTTTTTGAGACAGAGTCTCTCTCTGTTGCCCAGGCTGGAGTGCAGTGGAGTGATCTCGGCTCACTGCAACCTCTGCCTCCCAGATTCAAGCGATTCTCCTGCCTCAACCTCCCAAGTAGCTGG
This sequence comes from Trachypithecus francoisi, assembly GCF_009764315.1. Classification (NCBI taxonomy): domain Eukaryota; kingdom Metazoa; phylum Chordata; class Mammalia; order Primates; family Cercopithecidae; genus Trachypithecus; species Trachypithecus francoisi. Next base: position 31,455,756 of record NW_022681467.1, read on the forward strand.
GATTACAGGCGTGCGCCATCACACCTGACTAATTTTTTTGTATTTTTAGTACAGACAGTTTCACCATGTTGGTCAGGCTGATCTTGAACTCCTGACCTTGTGATCCACCCACCTCGAACTCCCAAAGTGCCGGGATTACAGGCATGAGCCACCGTTCCTGGCCTGTTACATTTCTTAAAACTTTCTTTGAGATAAAATTAGTTTAGCCGGGCGTGGTGGCTCAAGCCTGTAATCCCAGCACTTTGGGAGGCCGAGACGGGCGGATCACGACGTCAGGAGATCGAGACCATCCTGGCTAACACTGTGAAACCCCGTCTCTACTAAAAACACACACACAAAAAAAAAACTAGCCGGGCGAGGTGGCGGGCGCCTGTAGTGCCAGCTACTCGGGAGGCTGAGGCAGGAGAATGGCGTCAACCCGGGAGGCGGAGCTTGCAGTGAGCTGAGATCCAGCCACTGCACTCCAGTCCGGGCGACAGAGCGAGACTCCGCCTCAAAAAAAAAAAAAAAAGAGATAAAATTAGTTTAGTTCTTCCATATGTTCTGGGAAATGTGACATATGTGTTCATTAGATCAATCTTGTTTTGATGTAATGTTCAAAAATTTGAACTAGCAATACATTTCATTATGTTAACTGACAATGTAAAAAATGAAAGCTGCGTGCGGTGTCCACACCTGTAATCCCAACACTTTGGGAGGCTGAGGCGGGTGGATTGCTTGACCCCAGGAGTTCAAGACCAGCCTGGGCAACATGGCAAACCTTGTCTCTACAAAAAAATACAAAAAAAGTTAGCCGGGTGTTGTGGCATGCACCTGTAATCCCAGCTACTTGGGAGGCTGAGGTGGGAGGAACACCTGAGCCCAGGAGGTCAAGGCTGCAGTGAGCTGTGATCATGCCACTGCACTCTGGCACGGGTGACAGAATGAGACCCTGTCTCAAAAATAAATAAATAAAATATAATAAAAAATAAAAAAATATTTTATTGCTTAAAAATGCTGACAGACACAAAGTGAGTATTTGCTTTTGGAATAATGGTGTCAATAGACTTTCAGGGTTGCTGCCACACACCTTCAGTTTGTAAAAAAAATACATTATCTGTGAAGTGCAATAAAATATTAATAGTTATACCTGACTTAGAACAGTGTCTGGTTCAGAACAAGCGCTTAGTAAAAGTTAGCTGTGATTATAACTAATCAGGCCTCAAATGATTCTACCTCTGATTATCCCTGTAATCTTCCCCTTCCTCATTCCTCACTGTCTATAGAGTTTTTGTTTTTTATTTTTGTTTTTGAGACAGAGTCTCACTCTGTCACCCAAGCCAGAGTGCAGTGGCATGATCTTGGCTCACTGCAACCTCTGCCTCCTGGTTCAAGTGATTCTCCTGCCTCAGCCTCCCCAGTAGCTGGGATTACAGGCGCACCACCACATCTGGCTAATTTTTTGTATTTTTAGTAGAGACAGGGTTTCACCATGTTGACCAGGCTGGTCTCAAACTCCTGGGCTCAAGTGATCTGCCCACCTTGGCCTCCTAAAGTGCTGGGATTACAGGCATGAGCCACTGTGCCCAGCCTGTTTGTCTTTTGAGACAAAGTCTCATGCTGTCACCTAGGATGGAGTGCGGTGATGTGATCATAGCTCACTGCAGCCTCAAACTCGCAGGCTCAAGGGATCCTCCTGCCTCAGCCTCCTGAGTAGCTGGGACTATAGACATGCATCGCCGTGGCCAGCTAATTTTTTTTTTTCTTTTAGTGGAGACGGGGTTTTACCGTGTTGCCCAGGCTTAACTTGACCTCTTGAGCACAAGCAATCCTCCTCCTTCAGCCTCCCAAAATGATGGTATTAGAGGCATGAACCACCATGCTCAGCCTTTGTTTACAGAGTTTTAAAGGTAGCTCTGGATACAGACAGACTGTAAGCCAGGTCCTGACTGGATGGGGTGAAGCTGAAGAACATGTTAGAGTTGTCAGGGATGGTGGTCTGTGTGGTTCATGGGGAGTTGTAGCTCCTCTGCCACTGAGTTCTATGATCTTGAGTAGCCACTACCCTTGGGCTTCATTCTCTCAGTGAAATGTGGAAGTGGAGTTGAGTTCACTGCCTGGCATCATGCCTCCTTTGGGCTGTTACTAAATGACAGATCCAAGTACAGATCAGCATCCTCGTTTCCTTGCCCTATGAATATTCTTGCTTGGAGGAGTGGAACTATAAGGTCATTTTTCATTCTTGACAATCAAAGGGTTTTAATTTTATAACCTAAAATAATAGCTATTGTTTTCCCTTTCCTTGTAGAGGAGGATAATTTGAGTGAGTCCTCTTCTGAGAGCTTTCTCTGGAGCGATGATGAGTACGGCCAAGATGTGGATGTGACCACCAACCCAGACGAGGAACTTGATGGGGATGACCGCTATGACTTTGAGGTGGTCCGTTGCATCTGTGAGGTCCAGGAGGAAAATGACTTCATGATTCAGGTAGGGAGAACTTCCAGGAAACAGGTCTAGAGAAGCACAAACTGGTCCTTGGAGGGAATTTTGAGGCCAGCAACAATGGCAAGTCATACCAGAGCCCCAGATAGACAGCATGAACAGCAGCAGACTGAGCTTTGCTTTTTGGTTTGGCTTCCTCAGAGTTCCAGGCTGCCATACATAGTCCACTGATGGAGTAAGAGAGGACTTTAGGGATCACTGAGTCTAAACCTCTCATGCTCTGCTTGAAGCAGCTGGGACCCGCAAATGGGAAGGGCCTTGCCTGTGGTCACAAAGTGAGGAGTTGAGCAGCAGGGACTGAAATCTTTGGAGTGGCAGTTTAATCTTCCCATGGACTCTTATCTTCTCTTTGAGGTAAATTGTCTTTGTGATCATGCAGGCTGGCTTTATAACTTCTATGTTTCTTTTTCTTTATTTTCCTGACATTTGAGTCTGTCATCTCCATCTCTCAGATGTGCCTGTGGTGGGCGGGACCTCCTTACTTGCTTGGGGAAACCATGCCTGGCCAGCACCTGCCTGCCCTGGCCCTTGTCTATAAATCGCAGTTCTGGGAGAGGTGGCGCTGGCTGGCTGGCTCCTAAGGGTGTCACAGGTTCCCTGGGTGTCTTGACAGCTGCCCAACTGGCTTGGAAACCTGAATTTTTAAAAGTCATGGTTATATTGGTTAGGGTATTTTTTAGGGGCAAGTACAAATATCGTTGGGAAATAGACTGGGTCCCAGGACTCAGAGGCAGGGCTGCCTTCAGGCTCAGAACCTGGAATTCCATCTTGAGGGCCTTGGTCTGCCTTGTTTCCTGCTGCTCTGGAGTCCTTTTGGTTATTTTTGATTTTATTCCTTGCTTATTTTCTTGGAAAATGCAAAATGGTCACTTTTGGCCTTGCCCCAATTTTATATTTTTGTGTTCAAGAGACTAGGTAGACCAAGGTCAGAATCTTAGTCCCAATTCTAAATTTCTGAGTAAGGAATTCCAGCCAAATTTAGATCAGATATTAGTTTTTGGAACAGTCACCTGTGGCCAGAGGGGAAAGAGTTTGTTATGGGTCAAATGCTCTCCCCTGGTCTAGTTATCTGGTCTGATGGTAGTAGAGCTTACAGATTATTGACAGGGGTAAAAAGACTGCCTGGGGCCCCCCTGTGTTATATTATAACACGAATGGGGGTTCAGGGGTTGTTCCCAGTAAAGAGGGTGGCTGCCCATCGTCCAATAAGAATCTATATAGCCTACTGAGATTATGAGAAACAGGCCCAGCCCCTTTGGCTTGCTTTCTGTGATAGAATATTATTTCCTTGCCCTTTCAGTACTGTAGGTTGGCATGGCATGGATTTTTTTTTTTTGAGACGGAGTTTCGCTCTTGTTTCCCAGGCCGGAGTGCAATGGCGCGATCTCAGCTCACCACAACCTCTGCCTACCAGGTTCAAGTGATTCTCCTGCCTCTGCCACCCAAGTAGCTGGGATTACAGACATGCGCCACCTCTTCCAGCTAATTTTTGTATTTTCAGTAGAGAAGGGGTTTCTCCGTGTTGGTCAGGCTTGTCTGGAACTCCCAACGTCAGGTGATCCACTTGCCTTGGCCTCCCAAAGTGCTGGGATTACAGGCGTGAGCCACTGCGCCTGGCAAAATATTTTTGTTATGATAATTTTTTTTTTTTTTGAGACAAGTCTTGCTCTATCACCCAGGCTGGAGTGCAATGGCGCAATCTCGGCTCACTGCAACTTCCGCCTCCTGGGTTCAAGTGATTCTCCTGCCTCAGCCCCCTGAGTAGCTGGGACTACAGGTGCCTGCCACCACGCCCGACTAATTTTTGTATTTTTAGTAGAGACAGTGTTTCACCATATTGGCTAGGCTGGTCTCGAACTCCTGACCTTGTGATCTGCATGGCATGGAGTTTTGAAATTCACTTTTGGACCTTGACTTAATATACAGTTGCATTTTTTCCTCTCATTCTTTGAATTTGTTGTCTTTGTACTCAACAGTCCCCTTTCCTTTTATTTCTTGAAACATTGGGACTTTGCCATAGCTCTTTAAACTTTCAGAACAACTAGAGCTGAGTAGATGTATTTGCTTTTTTTTCTTTCATTTTCCTAGGGCTTTTAGAAAACACTTATTTTGAAATAATCATAGATTCACAGGCAGTTGCAAAGAAATGTACAGGAAAGTCCCATGAATTCCTCTGCTGGTCTTCCTCCCATGCCAACAGCCCATAAACCCACAGTAGGATATCGAAACTACAAAACCAGTTGACATTGGCACAATCACTAGAGCTTATTCAGATTTTACCAGTGATATACACGTACTCATTTGTGTGTGCATATAGCTCTGTGTGCTTTCATTACAAGTATAGCCTTATGTAATCACTCCCACAATCAAGGTACTCAGGTATACTAAGACCATGAGATTCCCTCCTGGTACCCTTTATAGCCATACTTATCCCTAACCCTGGAAACACTAAACTGTTTTAACTGTCTATATGTAATTTATGACTCTTGGTTAATGGAATCACATGGTATGTATCTTTCTCAGAGAGGCCCTTTTTACTCTGTGTAATATCCTTGAGATTCATCCATGTTGTTGTGTGTTTCAGTGGTCATTTATTCCTATTGTCCAGTAGTATTCCATGCTATGGATGTACCACAGTCGTGCTCTTTTTGTTAACAGAACTAAAGCAACTCTATGGAGCTAAGGTAACTGTGTCCAGCTGAGTAGTGATTTAAAGTTTCTGGAGTGTTTTCAGAAATACCATCGCACCTCTAACAACGCTATCTCAAGTCACTTGTTTGGGAAAACAAAATTACAAGATATGATTTTGTTCATCATTGTAGAACCATTAAATAAGTCATCAGATTATGATTTGAACCCAGGGCACCCAGTCAAGTGCTTTTTCCCTAAGGGGCCTTAGCTATGGGGATTTACATTTACAGTTGAGAAGTGAAACAAGAACAATTTGTTTTTGAAACATAATAGTACCATCTAGACTGGCTGACCAACCCTTCCGCAGCACCACCAGTGCACACACGCATATACATACACACATACATACACACACTTTAGGCTGAGGGAGAGTCTTGTCTTTTTGAATAGCCTTCATAGTCACCTCTGGGATTCAAGGGTACCTGATATTTAAGACCTTTAGTATACTTTCGTTCAGTGGTTTTCAAACATTTTTGAATATCAGAACCCCTTTTCAGAACCCCTTTTCCTAATGGACTGTTTCATAGAACCCCAAAATATGTAACAGGTAACAGCAATAGTTTTGAAAGTTCAAAATGGATGATCTTTACTTGTGAGGTCGGAGATGTGAATGGTGGGCATATTCCCATGATTCTGATGTGCTGTCAGAGCTCTGAGTGACAGACAGTTGCTGACTTGGAGCACTTCAATGGCTCATTTGTTTTTCTCCATTTGGTTACACAACAGGGAGACAAGCGTGATGCACATGGCCATTGTCAGGGTGACTTTTCCTGAACAGCATGCTGTGTAGTTACTTTGATTAATCAGAGATGGGAGGACAAGCTCCGTTTTGAGGTCAACATAATACTGAGCTATCCTAGCAATACAAAATTGTGTGTGGTGGCGGGCTTCATTGTCTTAACATTTGACTTGGAACATGTTTGAGTGCGCATCTTTTTTTTTTTTTTTTATTGTCCTATCTTAAAAACACACACATTTTGCAGACTCTCTGAAGCCCTGTGGACTACTATTAGATAATTGTTGGCTGGGCATGGTGTAATCCCAGCATTTTGGGAGGCTGAGGCGGGAGGATTGCTTGAGCCCAGGAGTTTGAGACTGCCCTGGAAACACAGCAAGACCCTATCTCTACAAAAAATAAAAAATAAAAAAACTAGATGAGTATGGTGATGCATGCCTGCAGACCCAACTACTCCGGAGGCTGAAGTGGGATGATCACTTGAGTCTGGGAGTTCAAGGCTGCAGCAAGTCCTGGTCGTTCTGTTGCACTCCAGCCTGGGTGACAGAATGAGACCCTGTCCCCCTCCCAAAAAAAGAAAAGAAAAGAAAAGAAAAGTTATATAACTCACACTATTATTTTTTAGTAGATTTTTTTTTTAAGTTTGTTTTTAAAAGGACGTTAAAGATCTTTAGTTTCTACTCTGTCATCCTTGAGCATATGCTCAGTTCTAGGCCTTGTTAGCCTGACAGATTTGCCCTTTATCTGCCTGTTAAAATCTTCAGTGGGTGAGGAATGAATGTCCCTCCTGGCAAGGCTATTCTGCCTAACGGTATGTAACCCATTTCTGATCCACTCTGGTACTTTCTCCATTGACTTTTCTATAAGTAGCAAGGATCTTGGGGTGTTTGAGGGTAGAGGTTAATGTGCCGTTATGTGCTATATGAAGAAACTAATTTCGGGGCAATCAGGGCCACCAGGAGCATGGCGGAGTCAGGAGCCAACTTGATCTCCCACTTCCCAGGCTCCACAAGACCTTGTGTCTCGAGCTCACTTCAGAGCTTCTTGGCTTTTGTTCCAGAGGACTTTTCTGTGCTGTCCACCTGAACCAAGAGTGTCCATCTGGCTTTGTGTTAAGGAGAGACAGTTTCTGACTGTCCTGTCACTGAGAGCAACGTATCTTTTCCACTCAATAACTTTAGCAAAAGGCATAAATTTAGAGGGAGCTAGCTAGAACAAACACAATTTAAACTTTTAAAATGTATTCACCATCTAATTAGGAAGACATGAATAAATTTTTCTTAAATCTTTACCTTAAATTGATATTTTGAATAACCCTAGAATACATTTAGAGTGTGTTTTCTAGAAGTGCATGTATTACTATAGAGAAATAACTTTTTGGATCATTTTCATTATATGAGTAGTATCAACATCGTTCTTCGTATTATCGCTATTTGATCTTATTTACCAGTGCTAATTTAAATCACTGGAAGGTTAAAATCCTACTTAATAATCATGGTATTTGAGGAATCTGGCTACCACATAAAAATGAACATCAGGAAATACATTTGATATTTAAATTATTTTAATTGCCGTAGAGCAGGTTTTGTTAAGCTTTTCCTTAAACGGCTAGATAATAAATTTTTAGGTCTTGTTGCACCTAATGGATTCTTCTTCGAGCAGCTGTAGGCAATATGTAAAACAAATTTTCACCTGTATGGTTGGGTGCAGTGGCTCACATCTGTAATACCAGCCCTTTGGGAGGCCGAGGTGGGCAGATCACTTTAGGCCAGGAGTTCAAGACCAGCCTGGGCAACATGGCAAACCCTGTCTCTACAAAAAATACAAAAATTAGTTAACTGTGATGGTACACACTTGTCGTCCCAGCTTCTCAGGAGGTGGGTGGACCACCTGAGCCTGGGCAGTCAAGGCTGCAGGGAGACGAGATTGTACCACTGCACTATAGCCTGGGGAATAGAGTGAGACCCTGTCTCATAAAACAAACAAACAAAAACTCCTAAACAAATGAGTATGGTTGTGTTCACGAAATACTTTATTTACAAAACAAGTCAAGCTGGCATTGGCACATGGGCTGTAGTTTGCTGACCTTTGCCCTACAACAACAAGTATTAATATGTATTAAGTGCCCAACTCCAGTAAAGATTATGTAGCAGTTTTAAAAAGAAGCCCATTTTAATGACCTAGCACTGTGGCTCACACCCATAATCCTAGCACTTTGGAAGGCTGAAGCGGAAGGATCGCTTGAGTCCAGGAGTTCAAAACCAGCCTGGGCAACATAGAGAGACCTTGTTTCTACAAGAAATTAAATAAAAATTAAGTAAATAAAAATTTAAACAAAGAAGCCCATTTGAAAGTTTTGGTTATTTTAAAATTCATATTATTTGTTGGTACCTAATGCACTGACATAATTCAAAGTCCAGAAAGCACACAGAGAAATAACTTATCACCAGAGAAATACCTTGTCACCAACTACCCATTCCCTAGAGTCAGCCCTTATCAGTTTCTTGTATATCCTTTCAGAAACATTCTATGGCTAAACAAACAATAGCAAATGTGTTTTCTCCTTTTAAAAATTTTTCGGTAAAATACACATAACATTAAAAGTTACCCTTTTTATTTTTATATTTTTCTTTTTTGAGACAGGGTCTTGCTTTGTCACCCAGGCTGGAGTACAGAGGCACAATCACAGCTCATGGCAGCCTCCAGCTCCTGGGCTCAAGTGATTGTCCCACCTCAGCCTCCTGAGTAGCTGGGACTACCTGCACACACCATCACACCTTCTAATTTCTTTAATTTTTTTTGTAGAGATGGAATCTCACTATGTTCCTCAGGCTGGTCTCAAACTCCTGGCCTCAAATGATCCTTCCTCCTGAGCCTCCTAAAGTGCTAGGATTACAGGTGTGAGCCACCCTGCCCTGCCTAAAAGTTACCATTATAACCATTTTTAAGCATATAAGTCAGTGATATTAAGTACGTTCACATTGCTTTGCAACCATCTCTTTTTTATCTAAATGCAAATGTTCGCATTTTATGTGTAGTATTTTATTTTATTTTATTTATTTATTTATTTTTTTTGAGACAGAGTTTTGCTCTTGTCGCCCAGGCTGGTATCCAATGGCGTGATCTCGGCTCACCGCAACCTCCACCTCCCGGGTTCAAGTGATTCTCCTGCCTCAGCCTTGCGAGTAGCTGGGGTTACAGGCATACACCACCATACTTGGCTAATTTTGTATTTTTAGTAGAGATGGGGGGGGTTTCACCACGTTAGTCAGGCTGGTCTTGAACTCCCAACCTCAGGTGATCCACCCGCCTTGGCCTCCCGAAGTTCTGGGATTACAGGCGTGAGTCACCGTGCCCGGCCACATGTATAGTATTTTTAACATCTTTTTTTATTTAGCAATATGTAAGTTAAAAACCATTTTATTTTCTGCATAATGGTTGAATCATACTTTATTTTATTTTATTTTATTTTTTTGACAGAGCCTCACTCTGTCACCCAGGCTGGACTGCAGTGGCATGATCTTGGCTCACTGCAACCTTCCTCTCCTGGGTTCAAGTGATCCTCCTGCCTCAGCCTCCTGTGTAGCTGGGACTACAGGTGTGTACCACCAGGCCTGGCTAATTTTTTGTGTTTTTAGTAGAGATGAGGTCTCACCATGTTGGCCAGGGTAACTTCAGGTGACCAACTCCTGACTTTAGGAGATCCTCCCGCCTCAGCCTCCCAAAGTGCGGGGATTATAGGCAAGAGCCACTGCGCCTGGCCCTTTTTTTTTTTTTTAAGTTATATAAATATTTGATCTACCTGCAATTTTGCCAGGTAATTAGTGAGAACTATAGCTCCCCATTGTACTAATATCATACCTCACTGTTTGAAATACCACCTTTATTTACTTCATTTCTAAATGTATTTGAATCTTTTTCTGGTTCTCTCTTCCATCGATTCATCTGTATATTTGCTCATACAATTCTATTTTAATTATTGTACCTTTATAATATTTTAAAAATATCTGGTATGGCTAGTGTCTCCTTATTGCTCTTTTTTCTAGTTCCAAAGCTATTAATTTATTATTTTATTGAGACTTTTTTTTTGAGATGGAGCCTCGCTCTGTCGCCCAGGCTGGAGTGTAGTAGCGTGATCTCGGCTCACTGCAACCTCCGCCTCCCAGGTTCACGAGATTCTGAACCTGCCTTAACCTCCCAAGTAGCTGGGATTACAGGCGCCTGCCACCATGCCTCCCTAGTTTTTGTATTTTTAGTGGAGACGGGGTTTCAAAAATATTGGCCAGGCTGGTCTTGAACTTCTGACCTCACGTGATCCACCCGCCTCGGCCTCCCAAAGTGCTGGGATTACAGGCATGAGCCTCTGCACCTGGCCAGGACTACATTCTTTTTATAAATTAACCCAAGGATAATTGATATCCATATGTTAACTCTTGCTGTCCAGGAACAGGGTGCACTGTACCATTGACTTATGTCTCTGTGTTCTTCAAGTAGTATTTATGTTTTTTGTTTTTTAGAGAGGGCTTACATGCTTATGGTTATTCTTAGGTATTTTATCTTTTAGTTTGTTTATTATTCTCATTCATTTCTTAATTTAAAGGAATAACGTGTTTTAGTTACATGCACATGAAAAAAGTTATCATTGGCCAGGCGTGGTGGCTCACGCCTATAATCCCAGCGATTTGGGAGGCTGAGGCAGGCGGATCATGAGGTGAGATCGAGAACATCCTGGCTAACACAGTAAAACCCCACGTCTACTAAAAATACAAAAAATTAGCTGGGCATGGTGGCATGCACCTATAGTCCTAGCCACTCAGGAGGCGGAGGCAGGAGAATGGCTTGAACCTGGGAGGCAGAGGTTGCAGTGAGCCAAGATTGTCCCACTGCACTCCAGCTTGGGTGACAGAGGGAGACTCCGTCTCAAAAAAAAAAAAAAGTTATCATTTGAAACTGAACTGTATTTGATTCATTTTTGGTGAATCCTGGTTTTCAAAACACAAAATCATTGGTGAGATAGACTTTCATTTTTAATTGTTAGTTTGTTTTCTGCTACTGACCGCCTTTTTGTCACTTTATATTTCTTCTCTGAGCCTTAGTTTCCTCATCTGTAAATTGAAGAATCTAAAACAGGTATCTAAAGCCTGTCTTTGCGCTCTGCCCACGTTGATTCTGATATGATTAACTTCCTAGAGACCTTATATCTGCTCAGGGAAGCCCTCTTGATGCTGGGACCTATGTGACTGCCAGTGGTTGAGGACCATCTTGAGCTCTGGATTTCTAGTCCCTTGTGGCCAGGCTGGTGGACCACCATCAAGGTCATGTCAGGAAGCTCACTGTCCACCTTCTAGGGCTAATTTGTTTGGTTGGGTAGTTAAAGGTTTAGGGTCCTGGTTTGGAATTGCTTGAAGTGGCCTGGTATCTCCTGGAGAGTTCGCCTTTCCTTTTCATTCCCTCCTCTGGACCCTTAGCTCTCAGACCTACTATCCTCAGGCTGTCCATATGTCTCCCAGTGCCACCCTCATTGTTAACTCCTTCCTTTCCCTCTCTGCCTTCTGGCCCTCTCCCCCATCCCCTCAATACTCAAAGAAGGAAGTAGAGCCTTGGGTTGAAAGAATTGGCTTAGCAACAAGCCAGGTTTATGTTCTCATCCACCTTTGCCTTTCAATAGCTGTGTGATCTTTGGTAAGGTTTAGAGAGAATAAATGCCAAGTACCAACCCATGATTACCCCAGCAGGGGTCTTGGGGAATTGACTTGCTCATTAGTGGTTAATAGTATTAATAGTAGCGTATTACATAAACCTGTGTGCTGGGCTCTATAATAGGAGCGTTTATAAATGACCCATTGAATCTTCACAAACAGCCCCAGGAGGAGGGTAGGAATTATGTGTCCCGTTTTGCAGATGGGGAAAATAAAGCCCAGGAGAACTGACCTATGCAAAGTCACACAGCTAATGAGTGTTTGGGCCATAATTCCAACTCAGCTTTAAGATGTCACTCATGGGACTGAGGAACTGAATTTTTAGCTTACCATATTAATTTCAATGTAGAGCCACATGTGGCTAGTGGCTACCATATTGGACAGTGCAGTTCCAGATGTGTGGCAGCAGCTCAGTTCCACGTTAGTCAGGAGGGAGTGCTCCTTCCTCCCCTCTCCTTCTATCTTCCCACGCCCCTCCCCTCAGCAGGTGGGTCTTACTTTTGGATGGAGAACACCTTCTGAGTTTAATTTTTGTTGCTTCTTTAATTCTAACAGTGTGAAGAGTGCCAGTGCTGGCAGCATGGGGTCTGCATGGGATTACTGGAAGAAAATGTGCCCGAGAAATACACCTGTTATGTTTGCCAAGACCCTCCAGGTAGAGATTTCTGGAGTCAGGGATATAACAGTATGTAGCCTTTTCCTTGGCACAGCTGGCTGTGTATGACACATTTTAAATGTCTGTGGTCTTGAGACTCATTTCTTCAGCATCGGCTAGACTCCAACTCCTCCTCGCCTCTGTTGCTATCCCGCCTGGTGGCCAGCTGTCCTGAACGTAGCAATAAGAGCACATGTGTGAAGGGGCCCACCTAGTGGAAGGCCTGGCCTTGAGCTAGAACTATTCCTTTTCTTTAATTATGGTTTTGAAAAAATGCATGAGGTTGGGCGCAGTGGCTCATGCCTGTAATCCCAACACTTTGGGAGGCTAAGGCTTGTGGATCAACTGAGATCAGGAGTTCGAGACCAGCCTGGCCAATGTGGTAAAACTCCATCTCTACTAAAAATACAAAAATTAGCTGGGCGTGGTGACAGGTGCCTGTAATCCCAGCTACTTGGGAGGCTGAGGCAGGAGAATCGCTTGAACCCAGGAGGTGGAGGTTGCAGTGAGCTGAGATTGTGCCATTGCACTCCAGCCTGGGCGACAAGAGCGAAACTTTGTCTCCAAAAAAAAAAAAAAACATGAGATCTACCCTCAACAAATTTTTAAGTGTACAATACAGTATTGTTGTTAATAACTGTAAGTACAATGTTGTACAGCAGATCTCTAGAACTTTCATCCTGTGTGATTGAAGCTCTGTAAAAAAATGTAGAAACTTCCCAAGTTTGAGTGTCATCCTTGTGTAGGGGCCATGCTAATCTTCTCTTTATTGTTCCTGTTTCAGTGCATGTGCTGCTGAAGTGGCACCTTTTCCTTTTCTTGAGGACTCATGAGGATGGGCATGTGGGCTCTGTCTTTGGCTTTTGGGGGTTGTTGGAGGGTTAGAAACCTGCCTTTGCCCCCTGTGGCAACATCTGCCCTTCATCACATCACTGCCGTCTTGAAGGGAGAAATGCCCTTGAGGGGAAGGAGGAAGGCATGGTTGGGTAGAGCCTGTTGCCACCCTGAGCAGTGACTTAATTCCTTAGCAGGATCAGTTAGTTCCATGGCTATAGAGGTCACCTGTGGCTGTTGGTTGCTCCTTTCTAGAAGGAATGGATTGTAAATATGCAGTTCATTGTCTTAGTTTCCATGGGATGGTGACATTGTCTCCCATTACCACCTGTAAGGTTCTCCCTCAGCTCTAGTCCCCTGATTCCTTTAGAGCTAGACAATGCTTGAGAGCCTCTGCTTCGGTTACTCCTTTCTGTCCGATGAGGTGGGCCTGGTTCTCCTACACCCAGTTTTGCTTATGAGGAAGAAATTGATCCTTGAGGATACAGTTGACTTTCCTCATAAAGCAAATTGGAATTAGAACTGGTTTGCAGAGCCAGGTCTGATTTTGTTGGTTGTCTAGGGAGGGACTGGCCACCAGTTCATTTAACAGCAAGCAGGTCCCCTCTGGGCCTGAAGGCCTCTGTTGTGACACTGTCTCCTTGTATTAAATGAGTCCATAGACCTAGAAACATCTGCCTCCACTTGTCCCTTTATCCGAAGGAAAGAATGTAGTCAGAAGATTTGACAGGTGAACAAACACAAATCCAGAAGGGACATGACTGGCCCAAGATCACACCACCAGCCAATGCCAGACAGGCGATGAGAACCAGTTATCTCATATCTTTGTCTTGTAAAACAGGTAGTGCAGCTCTGAATCCTGCTGCTCTAGGCACCGCCTGCAGCAGCTGCCTCTGAGCTTCCCCCATATAATCCTGAAGGCTCCTTAGCATACCTTTTAAAAATCTTTTTTTCCCTACCGTGTCTGTCTCTACTTTTCCTTCTTTAGAAGTCACACACACCCTCTTCATCAAATCCTGTGCACTCACTGAACTTCTATGACTTTAATCGCCAAGACTGTGAATAGACTCTTCCTTGAACTGAGCACAGCATGTCTGCCACAGGGTCTACATGTATAGACTGACTCTGCAGTGGGTTGGACCAAAAGTTTAACAGATTCAATTTTTAAAGGCTACTTAAAAATATTTTTAACAGAATCAAGGTGTATCCCTACCATGTATATTAGTAAAGCCAGAAGTAACTCAAAGACCTTAATAGGAATCACCTGGGTTTTTCGGGTTTTTATAGATATTGACAGTTTACAACAGTCTGGTTGAAAGCTTTTCTCTGGGACTTTGGAGCAGGTCGTGTTGATAAGTCACATGTGCTTATGTTTTCAGTCCTTCCTGAGGAGTCCTGTAACAAATAGGATGGCTAAAGCCATCCAGTTCCTATGTTGTTCTAATGAATGGGTAACAGGTGCAGAGAAGGGAAGGGGCCTGATCATCTGTTGAGTTAGGTGGTAGATGGTACATTTGCAGGGGGCCTCGAGGCATCTTTCCATTGATTTGGTAAGTCCATTCAAGATGCCTTTTGCCAGGCACTGGGGATACAACCATGAACAAGATCGTTCCTACTCTTTTGGCTCTTAGCCGGGTTGGGAGCCAGAAACAGAAGTTAGAACAAGTTAAGTAAATAAGACTGTGTAAGGTAGTGATGAATGCCATGACGGGAAAATTGATAAGATGACTATGAGGCACTGAGGATGCTCTCAATTTTGAGAAGTAGCAGAAGGCCGCAATCCTGGGCAACATGGCAACACCCCATCAAGAAAAAAAGAGAGAGAGAGAGAGAGAAAGAAAAATTAGCTAGGCATGGTGGTGCACACCTGTAGTCCCAAATACTTTTGGGAGGCTGAGGTGGGAAGATCACCTGAGCCCAGGGAGGTCGAAGCTGCAGTGAGCCATGATCATGCCTAACTAAACTAACTGTAGCCTGGACAAAAGAGTGAGACCCTGTCAACAAAAAAGGAAAAAAAAATAAAAGACTTCCTGAGGAGGTGGTAAGGAGCCAACCCTGCAAAGGCTTAGGGAATAGTGCTGCAGACAGAAGGGATGCGCAAGTGAAGGTCTTGAGGCTGCAAAGAGTTTGATGTGTTTCAGAAACTGAAACGAGGCCAGTGTAAGGGTATGGAGGGGAAGGCAGGAAGGAACTGGGTCCTGTGGGCCTCAGTAAGCCAGAGTTAGAGAGTTAGGGCTTTGGGTATTCTCCTTTGAGCAGTAGGAGGCAATGGAAGGTTTTAAGTAGGGGAGAGAATATTATGATTTAAATTTAGAGATAATCCAGGTGCCCAGCTTACCTCTGGCCAGTTCCAGGAAATCAGGAAGTACAGGCCTTATTCACTACCTTGTCCCCACTACCTAATAGAGAGCCCAGCATACTGTAGGTGCCAAGAAAAGGTACACTGGATGAATCAATGAACAAAATGAATATACTAATCTATTCTTCCAGTAGTTTGTACGATAATTGTATGATAGTGATGAAACGGCCTGGGTTTCCTTCAGGCCATGTTTTAACCCTCTTGTTGTCACTGCTGTAGGTCAGAGGCCTGGCTTCAAGTACTGGTATGACAAGGAGTGGCTGAGCAGGGGACATATGCATGGCCTGGCATTTCTAGAAGAGAACTACTCCCATCAGAATGCCAAGAAGATCGTGGCCACCCACCAGCTTCTTGGTGATGTGCAGAGAGTGATTGAGGTTCTGCATGGCCTGCAGCTCAAGATGAGCATCTTGCAGTAAGTGTGGCACCTGCAGTGTTGGGAGCAGTCTGGTTTGGCATGGTCTGGGGGCTGGGTCAATCTGAGAAACTGGAAAGCTACCAAAGCAATCAAATCATAAAACTGACTTTGAGACATTTACTAAAAATTACCAATTATGCGATAAACATTCTTAAAAAAAAAACTTTATTGAGTAATATCTTACGTATAATTAAGTTCATCCATTTTAAGAGTTCATTGAATTTTGACATTGTATGCAGCCATGAAGCCACCACCAGAATCAAGACATGGTGTGTGTATTTTGATTTGTTTTTTGTTTTGGTGTACAGTTCTGAGTTTTTGTTTTTGTTTTTGTTTTTTTAAATGGAGTCTCACTCTGTCACCCAGGCTGGAGTGCAGTGGCAAGATCTCAGCTCACCGCAGCCTCCACCTCCTGGGTTCAAGCGATTCTCCCACTTCAGCTTCCTGAGTAGTTGAGACTACAGGTACCTGCCACCACGCCTGGCTAGTTTTTTGTATTTTCTGTAGAGATGGGGTTTTACCATGTTGGCCAGGCTGGTCTTGGAACTCCTGACCTCAAGTGATCCACCCACCTCGGGCTCCCAAAGTGCTGGGATTACAGGCATGAGCCACTGCACCTGGCTGAGTTATTTGTTTTTAATTGCTGCAAGATATACATAATATAAAATTTACCATCTTAACCTTTTTTTTTTTTTTTTTTTGAGACAGTGTCTCGCTCTGTTGCCCAGGCTGGAGTGCAGTGGTGCGATCTTGGCTCACTGCAACTTCCGCCTCCCAGATTCAAGTGATTCTCCTGCCTCAGCCTCCTGAGTAACTGGAACTACAGGTGCATACCACCACACCTGGCTAATTTTTGTATTTTTAGTAGAGACAGGGTTTCACCATGTTGGCCAGGTTGGTCTTGAACTCCTGACCTCAGGTGATCCGCCCACCTTGGTCTCCCAGAGTTCTGGGATTCCAGGTGTGAGCCACTGCACCCAGCCCCATGTTAACCATTTTTAAGTGTACAGTTCTGCACAGTTGTCATTCACGTTGCTTTACAACCAGTCTCTAAAACCCTTGTGAAATTGAAGTTCTATACCCTTTAGCAACAGCTGTCCATTTCCCTTTCCCAAAAGCCCCTGGCAACCACTATCCTACTCTCTGCCTCTCTGAATTTGACTTCTCTAGAGACCTCATGTAAGTGGAGTCATATAGTGTTTGTCTTTTTGTGACTAGCTTATTTCACTTAGAATAGTGTCCTCAAAGTTCTTCCATGTTATAGCATATGTAAGAATTTCCTCCTGAGTAATAACTCATTTTATGTGTATGCCATATTTTGTTTATCCCTTTTATGCCAAATATTCTTTTTCTTTTTTTAATGACATGGGGTCTTGCTTTATTTCCCGGACTGGAGTGCAGTGGCTATTCACAGGTGTGATCATCTGCAGCCTCAAACTCCTGGGCTCAAGCAACTCAGCTCATTCTTTTTTTTTTTTTTCTGAGACAGAGCCTTGCTCTGTCACCCAGGCTGGAGTGCAGTGGCGTGATCTTGGCTCACTGCAACCTCTACCTCCTGGGTTCAAGCGATTCTCCCACCTCAGCCTCCTGGGTAGCTGAGATTACAAGTGCCCGCCACCATCCCCGGCTAATTTTTGTATTTTAAGTAGAGACGGGGTTTCACCATGTTGGCCAGGTGACCTCAAGTGATCCGCCCATCTTGGCCTCTCTAAGTGCTGGGATTACAGTCATGAGCCACCGTGCCCAGGCTTGCCTCAGCTCATTCTAAACGTTCTTGATTGGTAAGGAAGGTAAAATTGAAAAAGCTGCTAGAACAGATATTGTTGGCAGGCCTAAGCACAACGGTTGCTCAGTAAAAATGTCTCTTGGTGGTTTGCTGACACAGAAAAGCTTTAAACATTTGGAGCTGGCGTTTTGGCTTTTAGTGGCCAGAGAATGAAATTTAGTGTGAATTTCCTCCTGTGGTTGCATTCTGTATGTCAGATGACCCAATTTCACGTAAGCTGTGATAAACACATGTGGCTTTTATTGGGGTCTGTTGGCTTTTTGTTGTTGTTGTTGTTGAGACAGAGTCTCACTCAGTCACCCAGGTTGGAATGCAGTGGCATGATCTTGGCTCACTGCTACCTCCACCTCCTGGGTTCAAGCGATTCATCTGCCTCAAACTCCCGAGTAGCTGGGATTACAGGCACATGCCACCACACCTGGCTAATTTTTGTATAATTTTTGTATTTTTAGTAGAGATAGAGTTTCACCATGTTGGCCAGGCTGGTCCTGAACTCCTGGCCTCAAGTGATCCGCCCACCTTGGCCTCCCAAAGTGCTGGGATTACAGGCTTGAGCCACTGCGTCCGGCCAGTCTCTTGGCTTTTATAACCTACCCTACTTTACCCCATACAGCAACAGGGCCTTGAGTGGGGTAGTGCCTCTTCCATGGTTTCCATGGGTGGAGCCTGGACTAGAATCCAAATCCAGGCTCTGTCAGGTACTTTTCTAACTGTCTCTCTATGTGATACTGCATGACCTTGTGAGCTTTTTTTTTGGTTTTAGTATAGTCTGTGTCAGGGACTGCTTTTATTTAAGTTGTAAACAGTGACAGACTAGTCCCATGAGTGAGTTAAGACTTGATAGGCTGCTCCTGGGTAGGATTTCCTTTGTGCTGGTTAGTCCTAGAGGAGGCCTGGTGTCAGGCAGAGTGGAGCATCAGGGCCCTGAGATGGCGAGATGGGAATCTGCTTCCTCTTGTGCTCTCTGGCATACAGAGGCCTGGCTTCAAGATCTGTGTGACAAAGGTGGTTGAGGAGGGAATGTTCAACAAGGGTCTGCGTTGGTTTGGGTAAAAGCTGAGCTGCTATAACAAGGACCCCCCAAAAAGAGGCTCAAACAAAACAAGTTTCTTTCTCATATAAATGAATGGTTCAAGGCTAGGCAGGGATCTAGGCTAGGTAAGTGGCCTTTCTCCAGGATTCCATCTGTGGGGTTGGGAACTTTGTTTCCTTCTGTCTTATGGCTCCAGCATTCTCTTAGGGTTCCCCTTATCTTAGGTTCCTTTTGTCTTACTGTTCTGGCATTCTCTTGGGATTACCTCCATTTGCATGGTTGAAGCAGTTTCACCTGCACCTCAGCCTGCCCCAGTCCCCAGTAGGGGGAAAAGAGAAAAAGAAGAGGGAGGGCAAATAGTTTCTTGGACAGGCCTAATGGCAGGGCAGGCTAGGCAGGTGGCCATAGGCCCTGCTTATACTTAGGAGTAGGGGTGGGGGTAGGGATAAAAGGAAAAGGAGAGGTTGGATGCTGGGGCAATTAGCAGTTGCTGTGACAAAATCTGTTGAAGTAAACTGAATCAAATGACAGCTCTAGATAGGATGTCAGAGACAAGCTATTTCCTCACATTTCATAAAATAGGAAAACTTAACCCCATATAAACCAAATGAGTTTGTTTTTAATGAGATGGCAGCAATTAAATGAAGTAGGTGGATGGTGGTCCACGTGAGTGCCTGGGAAACCTTGGGCTACTCCTGATTGTAAACTTTGTTATATTTCTTTAAAAAAAAATGTGTGTGGTTTTTTTTTTTTTTTTTTTTTAGAGATGGGGTCTTGCTGTGTTGCCCAGGCTGGTCAAGTGATCTACCTGCCTTGCCCTCCCAACGTGCTAGGGTTATAGGTGTGAGCCACTGTGTCTGGCTCATATTTCTTTTATTTTTATTATTTTCTTTTCGACAGTCTTAATAGGGCTGAACTTTTTAAAAATAATAATTGATATCCTCCCACCTTAGCTTCCTGAGTAGCTGGGCCTACAGGCGCCTGCATTTCTTTTCATTTGAGGGTTCTGTCAGATGCTGTTCTCTTTTTTCCTTACTGAAATGTCAGTGTTCCTGGCCTTGGCCCGTATTCTGGAGGCTTGCCCCTTCTTTTGTTTTTGAGACAAGAATCTCACTCTGTCACCCAGGCTAGAGTGCAGTGGTACAATCTCGACTCACTGAAACTTCTGCCTCCCTAGTTCAAGTGATTCTTATGCCTCAGCCTCTCCAGTAGCTGGGATTATAGGCATGTACCACCATGCCTGGCTAGTTTTCATATTTTTAGTAGAGACTGAGTTTTGCCATGTTGCCCAGGCTGGTCTCAAACTCCTGGGCTCAAGTGCTTTGCCTGCCTCGGCCTCCTAAAGCGCTGGGATTACAGGTGTGAGCCACTGCACCCAGCCCCTTGTCCCTTCTGAATCCTTATCTAGATCCTCCATCTTTATAGAAATGGCTTTGTTTGTAGTAGAATTAAATCTGTCTTCTAGCAATTCAGAAGAAGGCATAGGAAGATCTTGGTACTTATTATGAATGGAGAAAAGATCCTGGGAAAGGGGAAGGTGGCCCCAGTGTGTCTCTATATTCATGGATGGTCTCCGTTGTCACGGGCTCTGGGTTTTTATTCTCAGAAATACTGTTCCCCAGTGACCCGGTGAATTTATTTTCAAAGACAAACAATAAAACTGGGACTAACTTCAGAGCATCTGTCACCATAAAGAACATGGCCTGGATGGCTGTGCTTACCTTCTTCATGATTGACAGGGCTTGCAGGGTCATGCTTGTGAGGAGTAGCACCTTCAGATCTCAGCTGGAACAATGAAAATTGTAGGTGGGGGGAAGCAAAGACTTTAATGGATTTTTTAATAAAGAGCAGGTCTGTACTCTGGCTTGTGTGTTCCATGTTAACCTGAAAAGTTAACCATGGACCTGAAAGTTAACCATGACTCCCATTTCCCCTGAGCAATTGTGATTTCAGTGGTATGTCTGGGTCCTGAGTAGGTTCCTGGGACAGGCTGATAACCTGTCTGGAGGTGTCCCAAATAATTGATGCCAATTGTTTCCCCCTCTTCCTCAGTGGCTAGCAGTGGTATGGGATTGCTGGAGTGGGAGAGCTGAGACGGGATAGTTGCAGGCCCTTGGGAGCAGAATTTTAGTTCTATAACATCACTCTGTGCCTTCATGTATATGGCCACTTCCACTTTCACAGGAAGGTACAGGGAGGCATCCACAACATTTTATGTGCACATACATGGAGGCACAGCTTTCAGTAGATGCTCACAGGAGTCTGTGGCCCTAAAAAGGGTAAGAATCTCTGTTCTTTTCTTCAATAACAAACTTCTTTCTTTGGAATGGTGAAAACAAAGTTTCAGAATAATTTTTAGAAGCTTTATCATTAATGGCCTATACATAAATGACAGTTGATTTTATTTTTTTAACCCCTGGGTAATCATTGCATTTTTGTAATTGAATGCCATTACATGCTGGGATCATTGTGACTGTTCATTAATAAGTTAAGCTTATTTTTAGTAAGTCACATTTGAAGAGCACTTTAGGCCACCATTAATTCATTTAATTGTTATGAAACTCAGTTGGCAAAAAGAGTCAAATTCTGTAAAATACTTAAAGAGATTTATTCTGAGCCAAATATGAGGACTTTGACTTGTGAGACAGCCTCAGGAGGTCCTGAGAACATGAGCCCAAGGTGGTCAGGCTACATACAGGCTACATACATTTTAGGGAGACATAAGACATCAATACATATAAGAAGTACATTGGATGGGTCCAGAAAGGCAGGACAACTTGAGGGGTGGGTTAGAGGTAGATTCAAAGATTTTCTGATTGGCAATTGATTGAAAGAATTAAGTTATTATCTAAAGGCCTGTCGTCAGGTGCAGTGGCTCATGCCTTTGGGCTCCCAGAACTTTGGGAGACTGAGGTGGATGGATCACCTGAGGTCGGGAGTTCGAGACCAACATGGAGAAACCACATCTCTACTAAAAATACAAAATTAGTTGGGCATGGTGGCGCATGCCTGTAATCCCAGCTACTTGGGAGACTGAGGCAGGAGAATTGCTTGAACCTGGAGGCAGAGGTTGCAGTGAGCCGAGATTGCACCATTGCACTCCAGCCTGGGTAACAAGAGCGAAACTCTGTCAAAAAAAAAAAAAAGAAGAAGAAGAAAGAGAGAGAGAGAAAAGGAAGGAAGGAAGGAAAAAGAAGAAAGAAAGAAAGAAGGAGGGAAGAGAGAGAAAGTGAAGGAAGGGGAGGGTAGGGAGAAAGAGAAAAGGAAGGGAAGGGAGGAAGAGAAAAGGAAGGGAAGAAAGGGGAAGGAAGGAAGAGAAAAGAAAGGGAAAGAATGAAGACAAAAGGAAGGAAGACAAAAGGAAGGAAAGGAAGGAAGAAAGAGAAAAGGAAGGAAGAAAGAAAGAGAAAGAAAGAAAAGAAAGGAAGGAAAGCAAGAAAACAAAGAAAAGAAAGAAAGGAAGGAAGAAAGGAAGAAAGGAGTGTCTGGGTTAAAATAAGGGGTCGTGGAGACCAGAGTTCTTACTATGTAGATGAAGCCTCCAGGTAGCAGGCTTCAGAGAGAATAGATGGTAAATGTTTCTTATCAGACCTAAAAAGGTGCCAGACTCTTACTTAGTTTTCTCCTGGCACAGGAAAAGACCTGGAAAGGAAAGGGGATTTCTATAGAATGTAGATTTCCCCACAAGAGACAGCTTTGCAGGGCTAGTTCAAAATATGTCAAAGAAATATATTTCGGGGTAAAATACTTTGATTAATTACAGTACCTGCTATCTGTTATTTGGTATCTTATTGCTACAAACAGTCTGTTTTGTCAGTCTTAGGGTCTCTGTTTTAATGTTAATGCTGGTCAGTTGTGCATGAGTTCCAAAGGTAGGAGGCTTGTCTGACTCCCTTCCCATCATGGCCTGAACTAGTTTTTCAGGTTAATGTTGGAATGCTCTTGGCTAAGAGGGGTCCATTCAAGTTGTTTGAGGGTCTTAGAATTTTATTTTTAGTTTACAGTAGCAGACAGATCAGACAGATAATTAGCCCAGTTTCACAGAGGAGGAAGTAGGAATGAGGCTGGTTGAGTGAGTTGTCCCAGAGTTGAAATCCATTCAGGTCTTCTGAGTGAGAGTCCAGTCCCACTCACTGCGTGTGACCACAGTGGGAGCTCACTAAGGAGTGGTCTCCTAGGAGACCACAGATTCACATTCCTTCTTGTTTAGCACATGGTAGTGTGTGGTCAGATGGTCTAGGTGGAGCTGCTGTCCCTACTGGGAGAGTATTTAGGAATTGGGAACCCCTGCAATCATCCAGTTACTCCAAAACCCATGCCCTCTTTGTCCTCTCAACAGAAGCCGGGAGCATCCTGATCTGCCACTGTGGTGCCAGCCTTGGAAACAGCACTCAGGGGAGGGGAGATCTCAATTCAAAAACATCCCTGTCACTGACACCAGGAACAAGGAGGAAGCCCCAAGCTATAGAACTTTGAACGGGGCAGTGGAGAAGCCCAGGCCCCTGGCCCTGCCCCTGCCGCGTTCTGTGGAGGAGTCCTATATCACCAGTGAGCACTGCTACCAGAAGCCCCGTGCCTACTACCCTGCCGTGGAGCAGAAGCTGGTGGTGGAGACGAGGGGCTCTGCCCTCGACGATGCGGTCAACCCCCTCCACGAGAACGGCGATGATTCCCTCTCCCCGCGCCTGGGCTGGCCTCTAGACCAAGACAGGAGCAAGGGGGACAGTGACCCCAAACCCAGCTCCCCAAAGGTATGTGGCTGGCTTGTACTTGTTCTTCATTCATTGCGTGAGTGCTTGTAAGTTCTCCTCCTAGGTTTGAATGTTCTATGGAAGATATTTATTAATAAAACTGTATTTAAATTTGCTTACCATAGATATTTTTTGGTTTGCCAAAATGGGTGCACAGTCAGGAGAGCCCACTTAAGCCAAAGATCCTAGGTTCCAGGAAGCACCCACATAATGGCATAGTCAAGAGTGGCGGGTCGTGGGGGCATGGGTGCAGAGGAAGGGAGAGGTGGGAAGTAGCAAGGAGAATTGGGTGAGGAAAACTCACTTTTTCTTTAAGGCAATTTGCATTATAATTGCACCTAGATGTTAATTCTTAGTATGAGCAAACAATGAGTCAAATGTTTTGTTAGGCAAAATTTTTTCAATCCAGTTGTATGATAGCTTTATTTTGACTTTTAACTTTGAAGCCCTGTGGTAAAAATGGTACACTTTGTCAAAATATTGCTGGTTTCATCAGTTTTCCCAAGGGCCACTTCTGGTGTTTTTGTTATTCAAGTCACTGTCTTCTAGAACCCCCTTGTGTCACCTCATTGCCAGTGTTTTCATCTCTAACTGCTCACTAGGCTCATTGTGCCCTGTCCTCAGTTGTCAGTGAGGCTTTGTATGATTTGAGAGTTCCTCTGCCTCATCATCCTTACTTCCCAGACTTTCTCCTGCAGGTTGGTGTCACCAGCGTTAAATACGTTGCTGCATAGTGCCAAGGGGATCCTAGATTACAAGCCCCTCAAGGGAGGGGATTGTACCTCATTCATCCTTGTGCCCTTGACTGTGTCTAAACAGTGTTGGGCAAGGTGGTAAGGACACAGTCTTGAGACAGACGCAGTTTCAGTTCTGGGCTCAGCCTCTTACTGTGATTCTGAGCGGGTTACTTCACCTTCCTGACCAGACCTGTTTTCTTGCCTGTAGAATGGGGCCAGTGAAGCCCCTCAGTTACTATGGAACGTATTTGTGAAAATCCCTCAGCACATTGTTTTGCACATAGTAAGTACTAAATAAATATTGGCTAGAATCTATTTCATTTCAAATGGATGAATGAAAGGATGACCAAATCCTAGAAAAGGTTTGTGGTCCTGTGGATCAGGCAGGTTTCCTAGAGGTATCTGGCACATAAAACAAAGTCAGGAAATACTGGGCCGCAGCAAAGCAACCAGGGTTAACAGTCTCTTGCATTGACGGTAAGCTGACCTTGCTTTTATGTGTCTTACCCTATATCATCCTTGTGAACCTTCCAAATAGGTTTTACTACCCCCATCCTTCCACCGAGGGAGCAGAGGCTCAGGGACATGAAGTAGTCCATATAGACTCGCACATTCAGCAGGAGATGGAGCTGAGACTTGAAACTCGTTGGTGTGACTCCCGTGTACTAACCCTCGTCTGCACTAGCCCTGCTCTAATCAGCTCTCAGGGCTCTGGAAGCCATTCTGTGAGGCTTACCATAGGCTAGGACATTGGCCCAGTCA
Source organism: Trachypithecus francoisi (assembly GCF_009764315.1). Taxonomy (NCBI): domain Eukaryota; kingdom Metazoa; phylum Chordata; class Mammalia; order Primates; family Cercopithecidae; genus Trachypithecus; species Trachypithecus francoisi. Next base: position 31,480,698 of record NW_022681467.1, read on the forward strand.
GTAGGAAGCAGCTGTGGGTCCCCAAGCTAGAGTGCTACCTTGAGGTCGTTGGAATTGGTACAGTGGGCAAGCTTCTGCCCAGTTCCGAAGTAGGAAATAGGAAAGGGAGGTAGGGATTTGGAGTATTGAAACTGCAGCTAGTATTTCAGATGGCTGCAAACGCTGGCTGGTTGAAAAATGGGCCAGGGGTTATCTCCATTCAGTAATTTCCATGTCATTGCATCCCCAGGTGAAGGAATATGTCTCCAAAAAGGCCCTACCAGAGGAAGCCCCTGCTCGGAAGCTGCTGGACAGAGGCGGAGAGGGGCTGCTGAGCTCCCAGCACCAGTGGCAGTTTAACCTGCTGACCCACGTGGAATCTCTTCAGGATGAAGTGACGCACAGGATGGACTCCATTGAGAAGGAGCTGGATGGTAGGGCTCCCTCCTTGGCCCCCTGTGCATTGGCATGCACTCTGAGCACCCCCAGACGAGCTGCTTTCTGAACCCCCTAATCTGAGTTTACAGGGACCACTGTACTCTTTGCTTCTCTTCTTTTCAGCCTCTCCCCACCTCCATTCTCCCCTCAGGATGGACAAGCCTTACTTTTAGTATTTATCAGGTGCAAGATCTGCATGATGTTGGGTCCTGCCTCGCTTGTCTGCCTGACCCCTTCTGTGAAGTTGAGTATGCAGAGAGAGGGCAACTGGCAGTCCTGCTTGCAGGAAATGTGTGATCTAAGCGCATCTTTACAAACAAGTTCTGTGAGAAATTAAAATTTTGACTTGAGTTTTAGGGTATCTGAGGATTTAATCTGAAAAACCTTATTTCAATCTTTGATAAAATCTAAAATGAAGCTTTCTGCTCGTAAGCCAATAGAGATTTGAGAATTTGCCTGAGTCATTTGTGTAGCCCCAGGTATTCTTCCCAGATATTGGTGGTCACGGACAGGCCTGGAGGATCAAACCTGTAATGATGAACACGATCAAGTTCAGTCTCTCTCCAGGAAGTTGACGGGTTGGGTTGTTGAAATATTCCCTAATTATTTGTTTTCATGTTAAAAATGGAGCTGAGTTAAGAAAGAAATGTTTGAGGATTCTGGGTACAGTCCAGCTATGATTTTTTACTGTAACTGGGAATATAAAACATACATGAAATAACTCAGAAGAAAATGCCATCTGTTATACAAGTGAGGGCCATGAGGTGTGGCCAGGACACATGTGGCTGATGCCATGCCAGGGGAGGAGAGTGCTAACAGGAGGGCTTCCTAAAACTGCTGAGACTGAAGTTGAGCTTTAAGGAGAGTGATGGTTTTTCCTACTGGAGAGGACTCAGGGTAGATGATCTGGCTCGACTGGAGAAAAGGTTGCCCTGTTGGAGGACAGTGAGAGAGACAGCAAGACCTAGGCTGGGTGGGGTGGCTCACACCTATAATCTCAGTACTTTGGGAGGTCAAGGTGGGAGGATTGCTTCAGGCCAGCCTAGGCATCACAGTCTCTACAAAAAATAAAATTAGTCAAGTGCAGGGGTGGAGTCCCAGCTACTTGGGAGGCTGAGGTGGGAGGACTGCTTGAGTCCAGGAGTTGGAGGCTATAGTGAGCTGTGATTATGCCACTGTACTCCAGCCTGTGTAACACAGACCCTGTCTCTAAAAAAATAAACTAAAAAAAGGAATTGTAACTGATGCCACTGTCTGTGAAAAACATATTATTAGAGAGCTGAAGGAGGATATAACGCTAGACAAAAAAGTGTAGCTCTTGAGAGAATAGCAGTAGGAGTGGCTCCGAGCCCCTGAAAAAATAGGATTATCACCATGGAAACAGGGTGAATGTTCGGTTGTTGCCACAGGGACCTTCCCTGAGGGGAGAAGTTAAAGTCTACTCACATCTTACCTCCTTAATCCTCTCTTCAGCCAGGTTCAGCCTCTCTAGCCCTGGATGTGCCGAATGGGCAGTGTGGCAAGGATGGTAGGCCTGAACGCCCTTCTTTGGCCTCTTGTATGTCTCGCTGACTCAGAGTCACATATTCTGTACATTTCTAAGACTCTAGGCCCTGAGAGAGATACTAAGAAAGCATTAAAATAAATGATAAAGCTTAAAGATTTTATTTAGGTAAACAGACTTTTGCATAGTATTTAAGAGTAATCAGAATCCCTTTTTAGGGAATCAACTCTTTATTTAAACACCAAGATAAACTAAGCTTTCATAACCAAGTTTTTAAATAGGAATTTGGACGTAACATTCCTTTTTTAAAAAGCTGGCCTGCTTAGCCAGGTGTGGTGGTGCACAACTGTAATCCTAGCTACTCGGGAGGCTGAAGCAGGAGAATTACTTGAACCTAGGAGGCAGAGGTTGCAGTGAGCTGAGATCATATCACTGCACTCCAGACTGGGCAACAGAGCAAGACTTAGTCTAAAAAATAAAAAATTAAAAAAAATTTAAAAGCTGGCTTGGCGTGGTGGCTCACCCTTGTAATCCCAGTGCTTTGGGAGGCCAAGGCAAGAGGATCACTTGAGGCCAGGAGTTCAAGGTTACAGTGAGCTATGATCGTGTCACCGTACTCCAGCGTGGGTGACAGAGCAAGACCGCATTTCTTTAAAAAAAAAAAAAAAAAAGCCTAGTAAGCTATTAGATGAAATGTATATGTGTGTATATATATATATGCCATTGTTTTACAATTGGCCATTATTTAATTATTTATGTAGTTATGTGAACAGTACTTTATTTTGTAGCAGGATGAGTGGCAGACAAAACTCCTCAGACACCGAGTTAAAGAAGGAAGGGGTTTATTCGGCCCGGGGCATCAGCAAGACTTTTGTCTCAAGAGCCGAGCTCCCCGAGTGAGCAATTCCAGTCCCTTTTAAGGGCTCACAACTCTAAGGGGGTGCATGTGAGAGGGTCATGACTGATTGAGCAAGCAGGGGGTACATGACTGGAGGCTGCATGCACCGGTAATTAGATCGGAACAAAACAGGATAGGGATTTTCACAGTGCATTTCTATACAATGTCTGTAATCTATAGATAACAGAACCAATTAGGTTGGGGTCGATCTTTAACTACCAGGCCCAGGGTGCGGCGCCGGGCTGTCTGCCTGTGGATTTAATTTCTGCCTTTTAGTTTTTACTTCTTCTTTCTTTGGAAGCAGAAATTGGGCATAAGGCGATGTGAGGGGTAGTCTCCTCCCTTATTCCCCCCTTTTGAGACTCTCACTCATTTTATTAGTGGGAGTTCTCACTTGCATTTTCCCTACTCATGTCTTCTTGCAAGACAGATTGATAGTGATTCATATAGCACACTTATGCATTATGGTGAACTAAGGTAGCGATGAAACTTTTTATCATTCGAAGAAGTACAGGTAGCAAACAAGGGAGCAGTAGGTAGGTTCCTATTACTATTATAACTCTTATTATAAAGGTTTTAAATCCTTCTAGTGCTGGGAGTCATTTTCTAAACATGGCCCTAGAATCAAATCTATGCCACACTTGCACAGGCACATGTGCCAGTTTTGTCATATCTCTAACAATGTCTTGAACTACTTGCCCTTGATTATCTATGTGTAGGCAGCAATTAGTAAGGTTAAATTTCCTGGCTGGGCGCGGTGGTTCAAGCCTGTAATCCCAGCACTTGGGGAGGCTGAGGCGGGCGGATCACGAGGTCAGGAGATCGAGACCATCCTGGCTAACACAGTGAAACCCCGTCTCTACTAAAAAACTACAAAAAACTAGCCGGGCAAGGTGGCGGGCGCCTGTAGTCCCAGCTACTTGGGAGGCTGAGGCAGGAGAATGGCGTAAACCCGGGAGGCGGAGCTTACAGTGAGCTGAGATCCTGGGCAACAGAGCGAGACTCTGTCTCAACCAAAAAAAAAAAATTTCCTACAGATACCTCCTTCAGCTGCTAGCAAGCAGTCGAGAGCTAATCTATTTTGATAGATAGCATTTCTCATCTGAGTTTCTTTCCAGGCCAGAATAGTCAAGGCTCTGCGGTTTTATTAGTGATTATTTTTAAGACAGCTTGTAACCGTATGATTTGGTTGATCATGTAAATGGGGGTCTGGTATCCCCACGATCCATCTTGTGCCTAAGTAGCAGGCCTATAATATTGTATGATTCTCTCAGGGGGCCATTTATCTTTTTTTTGTTTTTTTCCCCAATTTCTTATAGCTATGCTTCTCTTTTCCCGGGAAGCATAGACAGGGAAGCTCAGGAGTTTGCCTCTTTTTAATGGGCAGTAGGAAGAAAGATCGTTTAATAGTGCCAATAACACAACTACCTGCCCACTGGTCAGGTAATTTGGTGTAAGCTCTATGCCCACATATCCAATATAATCCAATGGGGACTGTCCAGTCCCCGTGGGACTCTGGGTGGGTCCACATGGTTTGCAGTTTTGGGAATTATGACTGTTTTTGTGGTACCGTTGTATAGTTTCTGTCTCAGACAACTAAGTCGTCCTACGGGGTGAGTGAATTCTTTTCTTTCTCTAGCTATGCAATATTGTCCAATAATTGAGGCTTTTAGGACCCAGAAACTATTCAGGGTGATTCTTTTGAGCTGGGAATTCATCAGGATCTGGGTCTGTAGGTACTAATTCTTGGGCTTCCCATGGCTATTGATCTCTTATTACAGTTCCTCCACATACATAACATGAAGTGACATTGAGAGACTGTGCTGCATGCTTGGCTAATTGCAAAAACAAATTTCTTGTTTTTCCTGGAATTTCTGGTACTGGCACATTTAGTTCATCATAGAAAGTTCAAAACACTGGCTCAGGAGAGCATTTGTAAACTTCTCCTCAAACCAAGTCCACCCCTTTTTCCCCTTTTTTTTTTTTTTTTTTGAGACGGAGTCTCGCTTTGTCGCCCAGGCTGTAGTGCAGTGGCGCGATCTCGGCTCACTACAAGCTCCGCCTCCCGGGTTCACGCCATTCTCCTGCCTCAGCCTCCTAGTAGCTGGGACTACAGGTGCGCACCTCCACGCCCGGCTAATTTTTTGTATTTTTAGTAGAGACGGGGTTTCACCGTGTTAGCCAGGATGGTCTCGATCTCCTGACCTCGTGATCTGCCCGCCTCGGCCTCCCAAAGTGCTGGGATTACAGGCGTGAGCCACCGTGCCCGGCCCTTTTTTTTTTTTTTTTTTGGAAGATGATAACCATCCTTTTCCAAAGTGAACCTTTTTTTTTTTTTTTTTTGAGACAGAGTCTCGCTCTGTTGCCCGGGCTGGAGTGCAGTGGCCGGATCTCAGCTCACTGCAAGCTCCGCCTCCCGGGTTTATGCCATTCTCCTGCCTCAGCCTCCCTAGTAGCTGGGACTACAGGCACCTGCTACCTCGCCCGGCTAGTTTTTTTTTTTGTATTTTTTTGTATTTTTTTGGTAGAGACGGGGTTTCACCGTGTTCGCCAGGATGGTCTCGATCTCCTGACCTTGTGATCCGCCCATCTCGGCCTCCCAAAGTGCTGGGATTACAGGCTTGAGCCACCGCGCCCGGCCGCGAACCTTTTTTTATGTCTGTGGACTAGACTGTCTAAGGCTACAAGAATAGTATTACTATAATACATGTTACACTGTTAACTTTTAGCAAACTTTACTTTTGTTGAAAACCTTGTAAGTTTGGGATTTTAATTATCCTTTACTATTAATAAGACCTTGTTTTGTCCAAATTAGAATTGGTATAATGGCTTTTAAAGGAATAGGGTACACTTATTTTTTTTTTCTTAACTACTTGTATATCCTTATCTTTCTTTCTCTCTTTGACTTTATCCCTCTCTCTTTGACTTTCCTTTTGCCTCTGTCTCTTCCTCTCTCTCTCTGCCTCTGTCGTTCTCTCTCTCTCTCTCCTTGACTCCCTGTCTGTCTCTTCCTCTCCGTCTCTTTTTCTCTCTCTCTTTGCCTCTGCCAGCTGCTTATGCTGCTGTTCTCTCAACGACTGTGTGTTGGGGGCGGGGGAATCTAAAACAAGCTGGTCTGGGTTTCCTGGCTTACAGGTTACCTTGTGCCATACCTTTGAAACAAGGGACCTGTCCACGCTTCCTTCTAATGGCCAACCTACCTCTAATGCTGGCCAGTCTTATCTTACATAAAGTTTTAAATTTTCCTGGTGTCATAGTAGTCCATAGTCTCCCTTAAATCCTTTTTTTGAAAATTTTCAACATAGCTCCTAGTGGGGTGGGCTTACTTTGTGACTCACCCATGTTTCCTCTAGACAAAACACCACGCCCACACCACACGCACACCACAAAACAAAGAATGGGTAAAAAGGGCACACACACACTTTTGTAGTTTACACCAAACCAAAATCAAAACCAAAATCAGAGTATCCAGAAATCCAAGCCAGGTCAAAACTAAAACCAAAGTATCAAGCAATCCAAGCCAAGTCAAAAACAAAAACCAAAGTGCCAGTACAGGCACACCGTGGGTGATTAGGCCACGCTTCCACGCAAATGGAGTAGGCAAGTTCCCAAGACCAATCCTGTCAAGCAATTCAAACCAAGTCAACACCAAAACCAAAGTGCCGATAAAGGCACGCCGTGGGTGATCAGGCCACGCTTCCACTCAAATGGAGTGGGCAAGTTCCCAAGACCGGTCCTGTCAAGCAATTCAAACCAAATCAAAACCAAAACCAAAGTGCCGATAAAGGCACGCCGTGGGTGATAAGGCCACGCTTCCACTCAAACGGAGTGGGCAAATTTCAAAGACTAGTCTTACTAAGTTTTAGATGTCCAGACTCCAAGTGCCCGTTCCTTCCTGGTGTTCAGCCACTGCGTTGATCCTCCACTGGGGCCTGCCACACACTGCTCTGGCGAGGCGTCCCACCGGGGCAAATGCCTACCCGGGAGCGCTCTCAGGATCGGCTCAGGATGGGCGTCGCTCGGGCTGGTCGGAGTGCCCCACAGGGATATTCCACAGGGTAGGCTTAGGCCGCCTAAAGAGCTGCTTTGACCATCCACCATTCACCTCGCTTCCCAGTCAGGGAACCAAGAAATGTAGCAGGACGAGTGGCAGACAAAACTCCTCAGACACCGAGTTAAAGAAGGAAGGGGTTTCTTCGACCGGGGGCATCGGCAAGACTTTTGTCTCAAGAGCCGAGCTCCCCGAGTGAGCAATTCCTGTCCCTTTTAAGGGCTCACAACTCTAAGGGGGTGCATGTGAGAGGATCATGATTGATTGAGCAAGCAGGGGGTATGTGACTGGGGGCTGCATGCACCGGTAATTAGATCGGAACAAAACAGGATAGGGATTTTCACAGTGCATTTCTATACAATGTCTGTAATCTATAGATAACAGAACCAATTAGGTCGGGGTCCATCTTTAACTACCAGGCCCAGGGTGCGGCGCCGGGCTGTCTGCCTGTGGATTTCATTTCTGCCTTTTAGTTTTTGCTTCTTCTTTCTTTGGAGGCAGAAATTGGGCATAAGACAATATGGGGGTGGTCTCCTCCCTTATTTAATTAATTAATTAATTTTTGAGACGGAGTCTCAGTCTGCTGCCCAGGCTGGAGTGCAGTGGCATGATCTCAGCTCACCATAACCTCCACCTCCTGGTTCAAGCAGTTCTCCTGCCTCAGTCTCCCAAGTAACTGGGATTACAGGCGCATGCTGCCATGCCTGGCTAATTTTTGTAGTTTTAGTAGAGATAGGGTTTCACTATGTCGACCAGGCTTGTCTTGAAGTCCTGACCTCGTGATCCGCCTGCCTCGGCTTCCCAAAGTGCTGGGATTACAGGCGTGAGCCACTGCGCCCGGCCTGAACAGTACTTTAAAAGACAAAGGATATTTAATGACCATTAAAAGTAAAAAAGTCTTTTGGCATTAGAGATATTATTTTCTTAAATAAAAAATATTGCCTTGATGAGCAGTGGTATCTATACAGATGATCTTAGTGTATTTGAACAGAAATTTTTCCTCTGTAACCTTCTGTCTTGCTAGCAACCAGTATACTAGTTGGAGGCTGTTCTGCATCTTTAAAAGAGACACTTGGGATGGTGCAGCACATGGTGTGGACAGGCTGGCCTGCTGGATGCGGGGGTCCAGAGGAGATGCTGTTGACTTCCCACAGTCCTGGCTTTGTTCTTCAGCCCAGCAGACCTAGACAGACAGCTTCCATCCTAGGAATTCCACACACTCTTGTTAACCAAGCTCAGGCACTACTGAGTGACTTAGACTCTTCCAGTCTGAGCGTTGGTGCGCCTTCATACTGTGCATGCCTCCTGGGCCACTGTAGTATCGGGATGTCTTTGGTGAGCCTGGAACTAGATCTGAGGTAGTTAGGGTGACCTTAAGAGGGGCCTCTCAGCAACTGTAGGATCATAGGATCATCTTGCAGAAGATTGACTGACTCTCTTTGCTGTTGGAATGACCCATCCAGTCTTGACTGCCTTTTTTCCATTCATTTATTTATTTATTTACTTATTTATTTATTTAGACATGGGGTCTCACTCTTTCTCACCCAGGCAGGAGTACAGTGGCATCATCTTGGCTTACTGAAGCCTCTGCCTCCCAGGTTCAAGCAATTCTCCCTTCCTCAGTCTCCCAAATAGCAGGCAGATGCCTGCCACCACACCCGGCTAATTTTGTATTTTAAATAGAGACGGGTTTCACCATGTTGGGTAGGCTGGTCTTGAATTCCTGACCTCAGGTGATCCACCTCCCTCGACCTCCCAAAGTGTTGGGATTACAGGTGTGAGCCACCGCGCCTGGCCTCTCCATTTATTCTTGTGCCTGTTTGCTGAGCAGTCCCCTGTCTCCTTCTAGTTTTGTTTTTTTTTTTTTTTTTTTTTTTTTTTGAGACGGAGTCTCGCTCTGCCTCCCAGGCTGGAGTGCTGTGGCCAGATCTCAGCTCACTGCAAGCTCCGCCTCCCGGTTCACGCCATTCTCCTGCCTCAGCCTCCCGAGTAGCTGGGACTACAGGCGCCCGCCACCTCGCCCAGCTAATTTTTTTGTATTTTTTAGTAGAGACGGGGTTTCACCGTGTTAGCCAGGATGGTCTCGATCTCTTGACCTCGTGATCCGCCCGTCTCGGCCTCCCAAAGTGCTGGGATTACAGGCTGTTTTGTTTTTTTTTAAAGACTTACTGGTGTTCTGAAACTGGTCACTATGCAGTTTTCTTGCTCAGGAGGCCACTAGTTCCTCTCACGTGACTGATCTTTTACTCTTGGTTTTCAAGCTTAAGTCTGAGGAGGCAGTCTTATTTTTCTTATTTCCCAAGTCCTTGTACTTGCTGGAATTAGGAAGAGAGAGGGTTCCTCCTTCTTGGAACCCCCAAATACCAACAAGAAATATGATGGAGGAGGATAAGCTACACAGGGCCCAGAGCAATGGGTGGGGCATTTTGCTGGACCACACATTCCTTCTCTCGCTGTGTTTGTTGCAGGCTTGCCATGTTTCAGACACAGGTGAGTGTTAGGGACATAGTGGCAAGCAAGGCAGACTCAGCCTTTGCCCTCATGGAACTTGATCTAGTGGAAGAGACAGATATTAATCAAATCATCCCATTACCTGTAATTACAAACCATAGTAAATGCTCAAAGGAGAACACATGATACCATAGCACCTGTAACACAAGGACCAGATTCAGGGTATGGGGTTGGGGAAGGCTTCCCTAAAGAATAGCTCACAGGAAACAGAGGATTTAGAAAGGTGGAGAGGAAGGTAGGGCTGAGTCTTGAGGACAGGAGAGGATTGTGCAGTAGGTTGCAGGCTGCTTGATGAAGAAGTACTGGATGGGCCTTCCTTTTGCTGCACTCCAGGGTCCAGAAGGTGCTCAGTACAGGTTGGTGCATGGACTAGAAAGGCTTTAGGCAGGCTGGGAAAGCACAAGGGCTATCTGCAGGGGGTGGTTCTTGTCAAAGGTGCAGGGTTCCCATATGGTCTCTCCCGAAATGCCAGAGCTTTAGGGGGTAGCTTGGGGAAGAACAAACATCTTTCTTTTTTTTTTTTTTTTCCGAGACGGAGTCTCGCTCTGTCGCCCAGGCTGGAGTGCAGTGGCCGGATCTCAGCTCACTGCAAGCTCCGCCTCCCGGGTTCACGCCATTCTCCTGCCTCAGCCTCCCGAGTAGCTGGGACTACAGGCGCCCGCCACCTCGCCCGGCTAGTTTTTTGTATTTTTAGTAGAGACGGGGTTTCACCATGTTAGCCAGGATGGTCTTGATCTCCTGACCTCGTGATCCGCCCGTCTCGGCCTCCCAAAGTGCTGGGATTACAGGCTTGAGCCACCGCGCCCGGCCGAACAAACATCTTTCTGTAGAGAAATACGTGTTCTCGCAAGCGAGACAGCTTTCTAGATATTGAATCAATAATGATAATGTTAATTAATACCTGAAATCTTACATTAAATATTTAAAGGGGCTGGGCATGGTGGCTCATGCCTATAATGCTAGCACTTTAAGAGGCCAGGTGGGTGGATCACCTGAGGTCAGGAGTTTGAGACCAGCCTGGCCAACATGACGAAACCCCGTCTCTAATAAAAATACAAAAATTAGCCAGGCATGGTGGCCTGTGCCTATAATACCAGCTACTCAGGAGGCTGAGGCAGGAGAATCCAGGAGGTGAAGGTTGCAGTGAGTCAAGATCATGACATTGTACTCCAGCCCAGGCAACAAGAGCGAACGCTGTCTCAAAAGAGAAAAAAAAAGGCCATGCCTGTTCATGCCTGTAATCCTAGCACTTTGGGAGGCCAAAGTGGGTGGATCACCTGAGGTCGGGAGTTTGAGACCAAAATACAGAAATTCGCTGGGCGTGGTGGCACATGCCTGTAATCCCACCTACTCGGGAGGCTGAGGCAGGATAATCTCTTGAACCTAGGAGGCAGAGATTGCAGTGAACTGAGATTGCGCCACTGCACTCCAGCCTGGGTGACACAGTGAGACTCCATCTCAAAAAAAGAAAAAAAAATTAAAGGGAGAAAATAATATCAGAGTATTCTGTGCCACTGATGATTATGTATCAATCAGGAATTAATATGAAGCAAATCAGAGTTTATGATGATACAAATAGACCTTTTCAAGACCCTGTAGATTTTCATTTTTCTTGACAGGATGCTAAAACACCAGCCTCTCTGATTTTCAGCATGGGAAAGCTTTTTATTTTTTATTTTATTTATTTATTTATTTTTATTTTTTATTTTTTTGAGATGGAGTCTCGCTTTGTTGCCAGGCTGGAGTGCAGTGGCGTGATCTCGGCTCACTGCAACCTCTGCCTCCTGGGTTCAAGCAATTCTCCTGCCTCAGCCTCCCGAGTAGCTGGGACTACAGGCACGCGCCACCATGCCTGGCTAATTTTTGTATTTTTATTGGAGATGGGGTTTCACCACGTTGGCCAAGATACTCTTGATCTCTTGACCTTGTGATCTGCCCGCCTTGACCTCCCAAAGTGCTGGGATTATAGGCACGTGCCACCGCGCCCGACTGGGAAAGCTTTTTAAAGAGTGAGTAGTAACACTCAGAAAGGTGCTTCCTTCCGAGACTCCTAGACTCTGGTAACAGTGGCCTCTGGCAATGTGTGGCTGTTTAACCAAAATTGAATAAAATTTAAAATTCAGTTCCTCAGTTGCACTAGCAATTTTCCAGCGCTCAATAGCTGCATATGGCTAGTGGCTACTATATTGGATGACACAGACTTGCACCATTTCCATCATTGCAGAAAGTTCTTTTGGACTGTGTTGCTCTAAAGCATTTGAGTTTTGTCCTGGGAGTACCACTTTGTAGAGCAGGTGTTGACACAGTCTTGGCTGAAATGGCCCTTCCTCCCTTGCCCATGAATGGTCTGATGGAATAAGGTGCTGAAACGCTTGCTGATGTTCTTGCAAATCAAGTGTTGGGAGCTCACTGGGTCTCATTTCTCTCTTCTGCCGACAGTGTTGGAGAGCTGGCTGGACTACACTGGGGAACTGGAGCCCCCTGAGCCACTGGCCAGGCTTCCGCAGCTCAAGCATTGTATCAAGCAGCTGCTGACGGACCTGGGCAAGGTGCAGCAGATCGCCCTCTGTTGCTCAACATGAAACTGGGCACCCAAAACTCATGGGAGCACAATCCTGGGGCACCTGCAGGAGGAGCTTCGCATATTTAAATAAATAAACCTAGCATGCTGAATGCACGTGACACCGACTGACTTCAGGGATCTGGGCCAGGAGTGTGATGGACATTGGACAAAGAGGCCATTTTGGCTGTGGGAGGACACTCTGATCTCGAAGCCTACCATAAAGGTAGCAAATAGACTCGGGATTCCCTTCTTCTGTGCACATCATTGAATGAAGGGAGTCTTTTTGCACAAACTTCACTTGAAATCGTGCCACTGATGATAAATGGAATGAGAGCCAAAAAAGTTTAGTTGGAGACAGTTGTAAATTCAATTTGCAGTTTATTTAATTGACTTTTCTGTCAGGTTGGGGCACATGCCAACTCCCTGGTTTCTTCCTGGCATGGTGTTTGGGCAGCAGACATCATTTTCCTTTTCTAGCTTCATGGGAATGTTGTGAGCTCACCACGCTGTGGAGGTTGGGAAGGAGCAGAGTCTTGGCTGCCCTGCTTTCTCCTTAGGACTCTTCACTTTTCTCACCACATCTCTTGCATGACTTCATGGTACTGGGGACAAGTTTGTATGCTTTCACCCCAGAGCTGGCTGGGTCATGGCTTTTGTAGCAGAGCCCATACAGCCTATGGAAGAACTAGAATCTCACAGTAATAAGAATCTAGGAGGAATTCCAAACTGAAGCAGGCAGGGTCTGGAACCCAAAGGACAGCATTTTCTACCCATTTCTTAATATTGACAGCTTCCCCGTTCTATTTAATGTCCAAAAATTTTTCCCAAAATTTCAAACTCTTTCACTGTAAAGATTTGTTACAAAGAATGTGGTTTGGGGAATTACCTTATTTTATATTGTTGTAAACAAACTTTAAATTATACATGTGCCGCTTTTCTCCTTCCTGAAGGGTATGTTCAGTAGTCAGCGTTTTCAGAATTATTTTGTTACTATACTTTAACATTTTAAATTTCCTGTTTGTATTATTTTGTGAGATCAAGGTGATTATGCTGCTTACGGTCCAGGTACAACCTATTTGTACCTTTTGAGACAATATTTGTGTTACTTTTGCAAGTTACGGTTCCACATGTAATTGCTATATTTTGTTTTGTTTTTCCTTACTAGGCAAAGTTAAAATGTTCCATGCTTTGAGGAGTGACCCATTTCACTACTTTGTTTTCTTATCACTTATCACTAAAGGCAAAAATCAAAGCACAGTTGTCCATTAACTCTTATAATTATGGGTTTATGAGTCTGTAATGTTATATGCTGCAAACATTTACTATGTAAACGTGAAGTAGCCAGTGTAATATCTCAATAGTAGTAACAGTATCTTTAGCGACCTTTGGAATAGTTAAGCACAGGTCATTGTGGACATGAATTCAGGCCTCTGTACTAAAATCTATTTCAGGGAATGTTCTGTCTAGTGATTTGCTCACCATTTGATATATAATGAATTATAGGACAAGTATAAGCTGATCTGCTATAGCTGATCCATCAGAGAAAATACATGTGGCTATAACATCTATAACTGACGATTCCTCTACAAGAGGCTGTTTCTCACTGCTAACGTTGGTATTTCTGGCGTGGGAAGAAATGCACAGGCATGCATGGCATGTATGTTCAGACAGCTGCACTGTAAGAGTTCTGTTATGCAGTCTGAAAAGGGAAGAAACAGGATGGCTTTCTGTAGCCACAACTGTGAGGTGTGATGATTGTTGTATTATTAGATTACTGATATTTCTTTTCTGAAAATACATTTGAGTTTTAATCACATCTGTGGAAGCTGTAACTTTTAATGTAGTCAATTTCATGTCTTGTTCAACAATGGAAGCAGAAACTGAATTGCCCTAATTTTGCCGACTGGCCATTATTGGGTTTATTGTTTAAGTTTTTGGTAAAGGAAGTAATCTCATTTCATTCGTTGTGACTTTTGTTCTTAGGGAAGCAGAGAAGATTCCCCAAGTTCTTGTAACCTCAGTGTGCTTCCCTAATTTAAAGCCATGTTAAGGGGCTCCATTCCCAATTCCTGGGTCAAGGTGAATTAATCCTAAGTTGGAGCACTGGAAACCATTATTTGCAAACATTGCTGTTACCATTTAGAAATATGTGCACTACCAGCCGGGTGCGGTGGCTCACGCCTGTAATCCCAGCACTTTGGGAGGCCGAGGTGGGTGGATCACTTGAGGTCAGGAGTTTGAGACCAGCCTGGCCAACAGGGTGAAACCCCGTCTCTACTAAAAATACAAAAATTAGCCGGGCGTGGTGGCGGGCGCCTGTAATCTCAGCTACTCGGGAGGCTGAAGCAGGAGAACTGCTGGAACCTGGGAGGCGGAGGTTGCAGTGAGCCGCCGAGATCGTGCCTTTGCACTCCAGCCCGGGTGACAACTACAAGACTCCGTCTCAAAAAAAAAAAAAAGAAAAAGAAAAAAAAGAAGTATGTGCACTACCTAAGTTTTGTCTTTTGAGAAAAACTATCCACCTATAAAAAATTACCTTGACAAAAATAGTTCCGCTTTGACTAATCATTTTGAAGTGGTAAGTATATGCAAGGTGGATCCTTGATGAGCCAACATTGCACTGTGGATACATACCTATGTTTACGCGCTATTAGAACAGAAGGCGCTGTATATAGAAATGTTGCTTTGAAGCAATATTTGCAAAACACGCAAACTTCTGTATCTGTATTTGGAAAAAATAAAACAGGTTCTTGTTGCTATGTTTCAGTTACATATTGTTGAGTTACAGTCGTGCATCACATAATGTTTCTGTCAACCATGGACCCCATACACAGGGTGGTCCCATAAGATTATAATGGAGCCGAAAAATTCCTATCACTTAGTGATGTCCTGATGGTCCTACTGCATAGGCCTCGGCTAATGTGTGGATTTGTCTTAGTGTTTAACAAAAATCTAAAAAGTAAAATATATATTTAAAAAATTAAACTAGAAAAAAACTCACAGAATAAGGATATAAAGAAAATATATTTGTATAGTTGTACCATGTGTGTAAACACAAAGTGTTATTACAGAAGTCAAAGTTAAAATTTAAAAGCTTACAAAGTAAAAAAGTTGGTCACGCAGGGTGCCTCAGCTGTAATCCTACCACTTAGGGAGGCTGAGGCTGGAGACCCTGTCTCTTTTTTTTTTTTTTTTTTTTTTTTTTTTTTTTTTTTGAGGCGGAGTCTCGCTCTGTCGCCCGGACTGGAGTGCAGTGGCCGGATCTCAGCTCACTGCAAGCTCCGCCTCCCGGGTTTTACACCATTCTCCTGCCTCAGCCTCCCGAGTAGCTGGGACTACAGGCGCCCGCCACCTCGCCCGGCTAGTTTTTGTATTTTTAGTAGAGACGGGGTTTCACCGTGTTAGCCAGGATGGTCTCGATCTCCTGACCTCGTGATCCGCCCGTCTCGGCCTCCCAAAGTGCTGGGATTACAGGCTTGAGCCACCGCGCCCGGCCGAGACCCTGTCTCTAAATAAAAGGCTGGGTGCTGTCGCTCACGCTTGTAACCCCAGCACTTTGGGAGGCCAAGGTGGCCAGATCACCTGCGGTCAGGAGTTCAAGACTGGCCTGGCCAACATAGCAAAACCCCATCTCTACTAAGAATACAAAAATTAGCATGGTGGCGCATGCCTGTAGTCCCAGCTACTCGGGAGGCTGAGGTAGGAGAATCGCTTGAACCTGGGAGGAGGAGGTTGCAGTGAGCCGAGATCCTACCACTGCACTCCAGCCTGGGCAACAGAGTGAAACTCTGTCTCAACAAAACGAAAAACAAAAAGTTATCATGAACTAAGGCTAATTTATTATTGTAGAAAGAAAGTTTAAAAAAATCAGTTTAGTAGTGACCAGCCTGGGCAACATGGTGAAACCCCATCTCTACAAAAATTAGCTGGGCATGGTGGCAGGCGCCTGTATTCCTAGGTACTTGGGAGTCTGAGGCAGGAGGATCACCTGGGCCTGGGAGCCAGAAGTCACAATGAACCTAGATTGTGCCTCTGTACTCCAGCCTGGGCAACAAAGTGAGATCCTGTCTCAAAAAAAAAAAAAAAAATTTAGTCACTGTGTTCGGTGTTTATATAAATTCTGGAGTAGCATACAGTAACGTCCTAGATCTTCACATTCACTCATCACTTACCCAGCCAGAACAACGTCCAGTCCCGCAATCTCTACATACATACATATATATATACATATACACACACACACACACACACATTTTTTTTTGAGACGGAGCCTCACCTGTTGCCTAGACTGGTGTGCAATGGCGCGATCTCAGCTCACTGCAACCTTCGCCTCCCAGGTTCAAACAATTCTCCTGCCTCAGCCTCCCGAGTAGCTAGAATTACAGGTGCCCGCAACCACGCCCAGCTAATTTTTGTATTTTTAGTAGAGACGTGGTTTCACCATGATGGCCATGCTGGTCTCAAACTCCTGACCTTGTGATCCGCTCACCTCGGTCTCCCAAAGTGCTGGGATTACAGGCGTGAGCCACCGCGCCCAGCCTATTATATATTTTTACTGAAACTTTTCTATATATAGATACACAAATACCATTGTTACAACTGCCTATAGTGTTCAGTACAGTCACATGCTGTACATGCTTGTAGCCTAGGAGCAGCAGGCTCTATCACAATGCCTAGGTGTGTATAGGTTATACCATCTAGTTTACATAAGTGCACTCTATGAGGCTCACACAGTAAAACTGCCTAAGGGCTCATCTTTCAGAATGCATCCCCATTAAGGGACGCATGACTGTATAAAGTTCTTCATCTTTTTTTTTTTTTTTTTTTGAGATGGAGTTTCACTCTTGTTGCCCAGGCTGCAGTGCAATGGCACGATCACCGCTCACTGCAACCTCCGCCTCCCAGTTTCGAGTGATTCTCCTGCCCCAGCCTCCCAAGTAGCTGGGATTATAGGCATGTACCACCATGCCCGGCTAATTTTGTATTTTTAGTAGAGATGGGGGTTTCACCATGTTGGTCAGGCTGGTCTCAAGCTCCTGACCTCAAGTGATCCGCCCACCTTGGCCTCCCAAAGTGCTGGGATTACAGGCATGTGCCACTACACCCAGATAATTTTGTATTTTTAGTAGAGATGGGGGTTTCACTGTTGTTCAAGCTGGTCTCGAACTCCTGACCTCAAGTGATCCACCACCTCTGCCTTCCACAGTGCTGGGATTATAGGCGTGAGTCACCGCACTTGTCCTTCACCTATTCTTAATCTTCTTTAAACATTACCTTTTAAAGAAGCCTGTTCTTACCTTCTGAACAACTATCTTTTTCCAGGGAGGCAGGTGCAAACTCTGCCAAGAAATCCCAAGAATGCAAAGATACTTCTCAATTTGTCTTTAATATGCAAAAGCAAAATGCCCCTCACCAACTTGCCAGCCCAGTCTCACTCATGCTTTCTGGTGTAAACTACAGGCTGATTTTGATTGAGAGCAGTGCAAGGAAGACAAGTCTGGCCTTCCTTATATTAACAAATGGCACTCACTGCAATAGGACCTATCTGGGACCAATCCAAGCTGTCCATGGACCCCAACTAGCTCCTTCCTGGTTGGGCAGAAGCCTCTACAAACAGTAGGTTTAAGATTTCAGAACAGGTCCTCATTATTTGCCAAATTCTTTCTTTTGTAAACAATTATGCTAGTTTAAAAACCAAAAGGGAGCCAGCATTAAAATGAGTAGCTTCAGTAATGTAAATAATCCATTATTTCAACTAGTTCTGCTTAATTCCTACCACAGGCCTAAAATTTGGCAAGGAAGTTGAGCAAGTCTGGCGGCATAAGCCGGAGCTCACAGAAACTAGCCTATCTCTGTGAAGGTTTGCAGTAAACACTTCACATTAAAATGGCTCGGTAACTTGGACATTTTGGGAAGCCTGTACCCAAAGGGCAGGTGCAAGTTGGTGCCCATATTGGCATAGAGGTAGCCAGTTAAGTGAGCATTTAATAAAGCCAGCTATTTTGCGTGTAAGAAACCCAAGTGGGTCCTTGGGAGCCCAGGTGAAAAACTTCCCATATGTGGTAGAGGGAATAACCCAGTTTCAGACAACATCAAAAGATCCCACTATAGCCAACGAAGGCCTTATTGTTAGGGACTCCCAACTTCGTTTCGGCACCAGCCAGAAAGGCGGTGGTAAATAGGCTTGGTAAAATAAACCCAATAAAGAACGAATGAAAGAGACACACCAGACCACAGGCGCTGCCAAAACTCATTTTTCATTAACATGGCCAAGTGGGCTCCCAGGCTCAGGCCTCCGGACCCGATCATGGCCCTAGTCTACACAGAGCGCCCGGCCCTGGCCGCCCGCAGTTCCACCGCTCAACCAGTGATGCGCACATCCGTGCGGCGACGGATCCGCCGGGCCCGAGCCGCCTCGGGCAGGATGGCGAGCAGCTGCTCTTGCACCAGCATCTCCACGATCTGCTCCTTGGTGCGGATGTCAGGCCGCAGCCACTGACGGGACAGCTCCCGCAGCTGCCGGAAAGCCTCCCGGGGACCCGCCGCGTCCTGGTAGCGGAACTGCCGGAAACGCTGGCGGAACGTCTCGGGGCCGAGTCTAGAACCGCCTAGGCCTGGTGGGGAGCGCGCTTCGGCTTCGGCCTGAGGCGCGACGCTCACGGGTGCTGGCCCGAGGGGCAACTCCCGGGCCGCGGAGGCCGCAGCCCGGGGCGTAGGGATGGCTTCGGGGACCGCGGCGTTGGGGCTGGAGGGCTCCGGGGCAGGCGGTGAGGCCTTCGACAGCGAGGAGCCCACAGAGTTAAGCTCAGAGTCTGAGCTCGAACCCGCTCCTTCCGGTTTCTCCGGTGGCACCGCCGCGGGACTCCCAGTGGCCCCCAAGATCGGCTCCGTCGCCGCCATAACTCCAGCTCTGGGCGTCACTCTTTGTCCGGTAGCTGTGGGCTCAGCACTGCGTCTGCGCGCGGGCGGGGTGAGCAGGGAGACGTTTCCGGTTAAAGGGCAGAGCTCGCGCCACCCGCGAGGGAGGCAGACTCGGGACCGGCAGAGAGTGCGCGGAGCTTACCTGCACCAGCGAAGCGCCTGCGGCAGCCGGAAACGAAAAGTCTCTGGCTTCTTTGCGTCCAGGTCGGCGCGCGAGCCCCCGGAAGCCGCTTGCGGGCTCTCGGAAGCGGCGCCCTCTAGCGTTCTCGAGTCGCATGAGGCGGCTGCTGCCCTCGCAGTGCAGGAGGGCGAGCGGCGCGTGGCTTCGGCTCCTTGCGAATGGTGGCGTCTCTGAGCGCAAGTTCGAGGAGGAGTCGGAGGAGGAGCCTGAATGTTTCGAGGTAAACTTCAAGTTCCGGAACTTATTCTTGAGCCGCTTCGGCTTGCAGGTGACCTTTCCGTGCGCGCGCCCCTCCTGATTGACCCTGATGGGCTGTAACTGTGACGGCCCCTCCTTCGGGAATGATTAGGGTGACAGCTGGCCGGCGCTCGTCCTGGTGGCGCCCGGCGGTGATCCGAACAGGGGAGCGGGACGGCGTTCGTTCTCTCGGGAAGGGCCCGGCTGGAGAAAGTCCTATCGCTTGGTCAAACTAGGAGGGCGATAGCACCCGCCTTACTGCGAGGATGACAAACTACAACACACCGTCTGGCGCAAAGGAAATGCTCCAGAACTCTTTGCTATTGTTATTTTTCGCGTGTCCTCCGAAACCAAGGGAAGGGAGGCTCTGTGGGTTCTGTTAACTTCAGGATTTAATAAGTGAACTGTAAATGCGTTGCCCTTTATGGTGGCCGCTGGCCGCCTGAGTTGACTGAGCTCTTGCAACGGAGCTAGTTGATAACCCTCGAAATATAGCGAATTGAGATGTGCTTAACTGTAAAATACGGGACTTAATACCAAAAAACTAATGTAAAATGTCTCAATACTTTTTAATACTGATTACATGTTGTAATATGTTTTGCATACACTGGGTCAAATAAAATGTTATTAATTTCACCTGTTTTTACTTTTTAAATGCAGCTACTAAAAAACATTTAAATTGCATGTGCGGTTTACGTTATATTTCTGTTGAGCAGCCTTGGGTTAGAGGATTGGAGTGAGACTGCCTTTTGCCTTGGTGGAATCCCCTTTGATGGTACCCACCTCAGAGTTGCTGGGAGGATTAAATAAGTTAAGCCCTTGGAGAGAAAGGGCTTTTAAGAAGTTTGCTCTTGTTTTTATTAGGTAAACTGCTTGCTATCTCTGAGCTACTGTTTTCTTAACAGTAAAATGTGGATGTAACAGAACTTACCTCTCAGAGGTCATTGAGAATTCAATGAGATGATGCAGGTAGAAGCATGTGGCCCTGACAGCCCTCGGCCAGGTGGTTTTCTGTCTGATAGCTGACTCACACATAGTTGTTGTTGCTTTTTTCTTTTTTTTTGAGACTGAGTCCTCTGCCTACCGGGTTCAAGTGATTCTTCTGCCTCAGCCTCCCAAGTAGCTGGGATTACAGGCGCCCACCACCACACCCGGCTAATATTTTGTATTTTTGGTAGAGATGGGGGTTCACCATGTTGGCCAGGCTGGTCTCGAACTCTTGACCTCAGGTGATTCACCCGCCTCAGCCTCCCAAAGTGCTTGGGATTACAGGCGTGAGCCACCGCGCCTGGCCACAAATAGGGTTTGTATCCTCATTTTACAGAAGGGGAAACTGAGGCCCTGAAAGGCCAGGGGCCTCATATGAAAGGTTTTGTATGACACTTGTAGTCCTTTTGAGCTCTGTGCAGGATGGAGGAGCATGTTTAACAACCATTAACACGCCGTTAGCCCTGATTGTCCCTATCATAGGATGTTTCCTTTGGATGGGTAGAAGTGGACCCTCATGAAATCATTTCCATAGCCTGAAAACCTTGAAAGTCATTGCAATGGGCCTTTAATGCTTTTTAGTTGCTGACATGTAAAAATTGGGAGATTTCACATGCAAATCTGGTTTTTCCTGAAAAAATGGAAGAGCTGGCCACACTGGACTCAAATTCCTGCCAGTCAGTAATCAACTGACACTGAGTAGAGAAGACTTCCTTTAGATAAGATACTCTGTCCCATTTGGTCTCAATCTCCACCATTCCCTATGGTTCTCTGAAATAGAATGTTGTTTGCATTTACTGTTGCTCTCAGGTTGTTGCTTTATTTAGAGCTGATATTTTTCTCTATTTTCTATTTAGAGGTGAGAAAGCAGGGCCCTAGTGTTTGTTATGCCTACTGGCTTCAAACCTTGACTTCTGTCTGGCGCCTTGGTAGTTGGGTTTGTGCTCAGAGTGGCCAACAGTGCTATTACCTGTGTGGCAACAGGTACTCAGTTTCCAGGGCTAAAGGAGCACACTAAACCCTTCTGTGGAGGCAGGAGGTGCTAGAAGTCTTCACTGGGGAGGGGACTTCAAGCTGAGACTCAAGAAGAAAATGGGTGGGGCTCAGGGACATTCCAGGTAGAAGGTACTGCCTGTACAAAGGCACATAGTGAGTAGGAGCAAAACTGTAGAAACTGCAGGCTATATGGGAAGGTGATTGGGATCTGGAGAAGGGGTGAGAGAGGTTGGAACACTGGTGGAGTTTAAATCATAAATGTCCTAGAATTCCATGTTTAAAATTTAGTTCTTCTCATGAAAGGAAATGAACTTTTGTGGCACCTGGAATATCATGAAATGTTATGTTAGATCTCTAGTTTATTTCTTCCATCCCTATTGAAATCGTGAATTATTAGAGGTGGAAGGAGGGACCTGAGAGATCTATTAGAATCATTGAATGTTAGACTGGAAGGGGACTTAGAAATTGAATTTTAAAATCCAGCCCTTTATGGGCCAGTAAGCCTGCTTTAAAGTAATTCAGCAGTAAATAATAAATAATGTGGAGGGAATAAATGAAACAAGATTGGCTCAGTAGTTGGCCGGGTGCAGTGGCTCATGCCTGTAATCCCAGCACTTTGGGAGACCTAGGTAGGTGGATCACCTGAGCTCAGGAGTTCAAGACCAGCCTGGGCAACATGATGAAACCCCGTCTCTACTAAAAATACAAAAAAATTAGCCGGGCTTGGTGGCTCATGCCTGTAATCTCAGCACTTTGGAAGGCTGAAGTGGGCGGATCACTTGAAAGATTGGCAATATGTACACTCTACTTTTGTATGTGCTTGAAAATGTCCATGACAAAAGTTAAAACATTCAGATTCTCAGAGTCTGAAAAAAAAATATGTAATGCCTCTTCTTCGAAAAGGGATGCAGTTATCTACTTTCATGTGATTTACATATATCCTTGAACCCTCCCAGGGGTCCCAGATTAAGTTTAAAATATACATTTATATTTCATTCTTTTGAATTTTACAGATTGAGAGGCCAAGATGCCAGAAGATGGATTGGTCCAAAATAAGAAAGCTAGTAAGTGATTCCATGAGGACAGAAATCTTTTGACTTTTAGCCCAGATTCTTATTATGCCTTTTTATCCCTAGATTGGGTGTTCACTTGGGAAGGGATCATAACTCATTCATCTCCTATCACTTAGCTTCCAATACAAGGCCTGACTCCTAGCCAGCCTCAGTGTTGGTTAAAGGAAAGAGGACAAATGTGGATTGCAGACCATCCCTGGGAAGGCAGAGCTCTCATATGAGTCCCAGACTCTTTCAGAGACCTCAGTGCCTTTTGATGGCACTTTGTTGTTGAGGGTTGTGGAAAAGAAGCTTGAATACTTATTTTCTTCTTTATCAGAGCCATCGTACTGGAGAATACATCTTTTAAAAAGCTTTTTATTGGCCAAGCACAATGGTTCACGCCTGTAATCCCAGCACTTTGGGAGGCCAAGGCAGGTGGATCACGAGGTCAGGAGTTTGAGACCAGCCTGGCCAATATAGTGAAATCCCATCTCTACTGAAAATACAAAAAATTAGCTGTGCGTGGTGGCGGGTGCCTGTAATCCCAGCTACTTTGGAGGCTGAGGCAGGAGACTCACTTGAACCCGGGAGGCAGAGGTTGCAGTGAGCTGAGACCACGCCACTACACTCCAGCCCGGGTGGCAGTATGAGACTCCATCTCAAAAAAATAATAAGTTTTTTATTTGGAAATAATTACAGATTCATAGAAGGTTGCAAAAGTAGTTCAGAGAGGTTTCATGTACCCTTCACTCAGTTTTCTGTAATGGTAACATCTTGCATAGCTATAGTACAATATCAAAACCAGGAAATTGACATTGGTACAATCCACAGACTTTATTCACATTTTCCCAGTTTTACATACATGCATTTGTGTGTGTATGTGTGTGTGTAGGTCTATGCAATTTTATCATGTATGGATTCGTGCAACTACTACCACAATAGCTAGAACTGTCTGATCACCACAAAAAAATCCCTCGTGCTGTCTCTTTAGAATTGCATCCATTCATCTTCCCTTCCCCTATCCCTAACCACAGGCAACCACTGATCTATTCTCCATGCCTATAACTCTGTTATTTCAAAAATGTTACATACTTGGAATCATATAGTGTGTAATCATTTGGGCTTGGCTCTTTCCACTTGGCACAATTCCCTGGAGATTCACCCAAGTAGTTGCTTGTGTCAATAGTTTGTCCTTTTTATTGCTGAGTAGTAATCCATGGTATAGATGTACCATGGTATATTTAACCATCCGTTGAAGGACATTTGGGTTGTTTGCACCTTTGAGCTGTTACAAATAGAACTGCTATGAGTTATTTTATGATGTGGCCTTGGGTAATCATCTTTCTGAGCCTGGAAATAGTAACTACCACACAGGATGGCTCTGAAGAGTCGATGAGGAGAAATATATGCAAGGGAACTGGTGCAGGGTTTGGCACAGAGTATATACTTAGTATTTTTTTTAAAACAATGGTTATGAAGAGATAATACTTCCTTGAATGTGTAAGTTCTAGTATGTAGTATTTTTAAAAGGCATAAGCATTGATATTATTATTAGTGTAGTAGTCTGTTCTCACGCTGCTAATAAAGACATACCCAAGACTGGGTAATTTATGAAGGAAAAAGGTTTAATGAACTCACAGCTCCACATGGCTAGGGAGGCCTCACAATCATGGTGGAAGACAAGGAGGAGCAAGTCACATCTTACATGGATGGCGGCAGGCAGAGAGAATGAGAACAAAGTGAAAGGGGTTTCCCCTTATAAAACCATCAGATCTTGTGAGACTTATTTACTACCATGAGAACAGTATGAGGGAACCGCCCCCATGATTGAATTATCTTCCACTGGGTCCTTCCCACAACACGTGGAAATTATGAGAGCTACAATTCAAGATGAGATTTGGGTTCGGATACAGCCAAACCGTGTCAGTTAGTCATTCTTGAACATCTGTGTATGTGTGATACTTTATTTACAGATGAGAAATTAAGGTCTAGAGAGATTAATTAACTTTCCTAGGTTCAGCCAGTCCATGGCAAGATTGGGATTCAAACCCACGTTTAACATAGACAGTAGGAACCATGGAAGGACTTAAAGCAGGGGAGGGATGTGATCAGATTTGTGTTTTAGGAGACTTAGTCTGGATGCACTGTAAAGAATATTGCTTTATTGCTGAACACTTAGAGTATTTCTGATTTTTCATTAAAATAATATGATAATCATATAGTGCTTAAAGCTTTTTCTGATTTCGAATTTTAAGTGTCTTATTACTATCAAATCTATTTGGTTTCTGAGTTTGAAAAGGAAGCATTCTGATAGCAAGAGTTTGGATGGTAAGGGATACCAGTACTTCCTTAAGCTATAATCCCAGTAGAGGACTGATTGAAATATTTTGCTACATATTGCCACCTTTGTTTCTATAAATGTGTGTTTGATTCATAGAACCTTAGGACAACCCCTTTAGTTCACAGATTGGCAAACTAAAGTTCAGAAAGTAGAAGTACTAGCCAGGGTAGAATCCAGGGCCCAGCAATGAATGAGAGTTGTAGTTGCTCTACATCCTCACCAGCACTTAGTATTTCATTTGACAGAGGCTGTCACCCAGGCTCAATGTCATTAGTTATTCAGAAAATTCAGTGCAGTGTTGCAATCCTAGCTCACTGCAGCTTCAAACTCCTGGGTTCAAACTGTCCTGCCTCAGCTTCATGAGTAGCTGGGATGACAGGCACGTGCCACCATGCCTCACTAATTTTTTTTGTGTGTGTTTTCTTGTAGATACAGGGTCTCGCTATGTTGCCCAGGCTGGCCTCAAACTGCTGGGCCCAAACAATCCTCCTGCCTTAGCCACCCAAAGTGCTGGGATTACAGGTGTGAGCCGCCGTGCCTGGCCCTACCTCTCACTTTCTCTGTCTCTACACTGCCATATGCCTCTTCCCTTTCCTTCTTTTCCCTTCTCTTCCCTTCTCTTCCCTCCTCTTCCCTCCTCTTCCCTTCTATCTTCTCCTCTCCCCTCCCCTCCCCTCCCTTCCCCTTCCCGCCTCCCCTCCCTTCCCCTTCCCGCCTCCCCTCCCTTCCCCTTCTCCTCTCCCCTCCCCCACCTCCTCTCCGTCCCCCTCCCCTCCCCTTTTTCTTTCATCTTGCTCTGTCACCACCACCCCCGTTTTCTTTCCTCTTGCTCTGTCACCCAGCTGGAGTGTGGTGGCATGATCTTGGTTCACTGCAACCTCTGCCTCCCAGGTTCAAGCTATTCTCTTGCCTCAGCCTCTTGAGTAGCTGGGATTACAGGCGCCTGCCACCATACCTGGTTAATTTTTTGTATTTTTAGTAGAGACGGATTTTCACCATGTTGGCCAGGCTTGTCTCAAACTCCTGACCTCAGGTGATCCACCTGCCTCAGCCTCCCAATATGCTGGGATTACAGACATGAGCCACCATGCCTGGCCTCTTGGCTCTTTTTAAATCATTCCCAACTTCTTCATTTGCTTTTTGCAGTCCTATCTTCTGTTCTCAGCAAGACTAGCTTTTTGATGTTTCTGGAATGACCTTCCCTTCTGAGATGGTTATTTTTAAAATCCCTTCTTTCCTAAGCTCTGCCAGTGTCTTCTCTGGCTGTCTTGAGTGTCTTTTCTTTGAACGATTACATCTTTGCTTTGATTGCTTGTTTTAAATTCATTAAGCCCTTTGACTTCTTTGTTCATGATTATCATCTGTTTCGTGTTAGCTTTTTTTCTTTTTCTTTTTCTTTCTTTCTTTTTTTTTTTTTTTTGGTGATTGTCTTTCATCTGCCGTTTGTTTTTCCTGTTTCCTGCCTCCCTCTCCTGCTTTTTCGATAACATATTTGTATAAGTCTGGTGCTATTTCTTTTTTTTTTTTTTTTTTTTTTTTTTGAGGCGGAGTCTCGCTCTGTTGCCCGGACTGGAGTGCAGTGCCGGATCTCAGCTCACTGCAAGCTCCGCCTCCGGGTTTACGCCATTCTCCTGCCTCAGCCTCCCGAGTAGCTGGGACTGCAGGCGCCCGCCACCTCGCCCGGCTAGTTTTTGTATTTTTAGTAGAGACGGGGTTTCACTGTGTTAGCCAGGATGGTCTCGATCTCCTGACCTCGTGATCCGCCCGTCTCGCCTCCCAAAGTGCTGGGATTACAGGCTTGAGCCACCGCGCCCGGCCGAGTGGATATAATTTCAAGCGTATTGATTCATCTTGGGCCCTTTCAAAGCTCTCTAAACTTCCTGCCTCTTCTTCCCCAAAGCTGATCTGATTCCTAGAGAAATTGTACAACCACAGCTGGCAAGAGGTGAGGTTGGCAGTAACCATTTTCGGAGTCTCATCAGGTCTTAACTGGCATCATCTGAGGCCTCTTGTGAGCCTGGATACTTTCCTTTTCACTCTTGGATCCTCAGGCAGTTCAGAGGACTGACGGGACACCCCTCCTGCCTATAGCCATCTCCTACCATCTCTCTTGCCTTCTCCAGGTCCAGTTGTTTCTTTCAGAAGCCCCCTAAACTTTTGAAGGGGATCTTCTTATATTTCCTTCCTTAAAACTAGGTCTGCAGTGGGGGAGGCAAAAACTCCATACCTCATCTCTCTCTCTCTTTTTCTAAAACTTTCTCTTCTTTCTCTCCCTAAATTCTTTACCTCTTTTCTCAGGGTATGGGGAAAAACCCGTTCTGTCCCTTCTCACCTCTGTGTGTGATTACTGCCCCACCCCAAGAGTGGCCTTTGTCTTTCTTCTCAGTTGACCAGCTGTCTTTGCTGCACTCAGTGCCTTTCTGTCTACCTATCAGTTGGAAGAGGGTTGACAGATACACCCCACGAGATAGGAATGGCAGAGCAGGTGATGCTGGGAATCAAGAGTTTTCAGGCTGGGTGCAGTGGCTCACGCCTGTAAACCCAGCACTTTGGAAGGTCAAGGCAGGTGGATCACGAGGTCGGGAGATCGAGACCATCCTGGCTAACACGGTGAAATCCTGTCTCTACTAAAAATACAAAAAAAAATTAGCTGGGTGTGGTGGCGGGCGCCTGTAGTGCCAGCTACTCGGGAGGCCGAGGCAGGAGAATGGTGTGAACCCAGGAGGCGGAGCTTGCAGTGAGCTGAGATGGCGCCACTGCACTCCCGCCTGGGCAACAGAGCGAGACTCCATCTCAAAAACTGAAAAAAAAAAAAAAAAAAAGAAATCACAGTTTTCTACGGAGGATCCTGGTGAAAGAGCAAATTGAGATACTTGATTGTCATCTTTAATAGAAAAAACTGCTTTAGAGCCTATATTTTTCTGTACCTTTAGAAAGACCCCAGAGATTTGAGTTGTAGTCACCAAATTCCATTCAATATTTGATACTTGATTTGGGTGAGGTCTTCTGTTTTGCTGAGTTTTTTTAATTGTCCTGATTTAACCAGACTTATGGGGCAGTACTTTGCACTCACATTCCATGGCCTCCAAGTTGTAAGTCTCAGAGTGGTCACTGGCCTAAGGTGCTGGATGAATGAACCTACTCCCAGCCTAGAAGCCTCCCACTGTAACCAAGTACACCCATTTTTCTATGAGAGAGAGAATGAGTTATCTTTTTAAATCAACTTTTTCCTCTTCTTTCTCTTCATCTTTTTCTTCTGTTCCCCACTTCCTACTTAGCTGATTAGAAATGCAGTTATAGGCCGGGCGCAGTGGCTCAAGCCTGTAATCCCAGCACTTTGGGAGGCCGAGACGGGCGGATCATGAGGTCAGGAGATCGAGACCATCCTGGCTAACATGGTGAAACCCCGTCTCTACTAGAAAAATACAGAAAAAACTAGCCGGGCGAGGTGGCGGGCGCCTGTAGTCCCAGCTACTCGGGAGGCTGAGGCAGGAGAATGGCATAAACCCGGGAGGCGGGGCTTGCAGTGAGCTGAGATCCGGCTACTGCACTCCAGCCTGGGCGACAGAGCGAGACTCCGTCTAAAAAAAAAAAAAAAAAAAGTTTGGGTGGTTGTGAGGATTAGCTGAGATAATGCCTGTGAGTATCCAATAAATGTTAGACCCCCACATTCCAATCCCTGTGCCCCCTGCCAGGCTCCAGAATCTTTCATTGTGACCTTAGGAGATTCTAAGAATGATATTCTCAGAGCAGGGCTTCCAGCAGCTGATGGTATGGTGGGAGGAGTGGAGTGCAGCTCTTGCCTTGTGACTAAGGAAATCTATTTGTTTCTAGTATTATTGGATTCTTGGGGAAGATTTTGTACTCCTCCCCTTGAAAGGCAAATGGGCTAGTTGTGCCATTTGCCCTCCCAGGAACCATGAGGAGATACATGGTAACTTATGCCTGGCAGCTCCTGAAGAAGGAACTGGTGAGGAGGGGCAAGGGCCCTGGGAGGGAAGAGCAGAAAATTGAACAGACAGGTGTTTTGAGGAAGGTAGATGCAGGTATAGGAGGGGGTCTTGGATAAATGGTGGTTATCCTGTACCTTTTGGAGTCACAGCATGGCACAAAGGAGGGACTGGACCCCTGTCCTGTAGCCTACCAGCCCCCAACACTGAGCAAGCCATAGGCCACACTCAGAGCCACTGAGTCCTGTTCTGTGCCCACTCTTCCTGCTATTATGAGATCCAGAGAGAACAAGGCAGGGTAGCAACATAGAGTCGTAGGTTAAGCTTGTGAACTCTGGAGCCAGACCACCTGGGTTTAAATCCCCATCACCTATTAGTCATGTGACCCTAGGCAAGTTGCTTGGTTTGCTGTGCCTTTATTTTCTCCTCTAAAGTGAGATGATAATATTAGTACCTACTGCGTACATTGACTGATTAAATGATTTACATATTAGAATAATGCTTTGGATAATGCCTGACAATAGTAAATTGTACTCAATAAGTATTAATTTTATTCATAAAGTACCTTTCCCCATATTTCCATAGATACCTAATTTTTAAGAAATACAACATTACAGGTGCAGGGAAAGCTCTTTACCATCCCATGCCCCTTTATTTCTCTTTACTAGTAACCACTTTCCTGAAGTTGGTGTCACCCTATTTATATTTTTATATATTATCACATGTGTATATATCCATAAGCAATATGTAGTATGTGGCACACTTTTAAAAATGATAGCATAATAGCATCATAGTTCTTTTTTCCCCACTCAAATTCATTTCAGTTTTATCCACATTGACACACACAGACTTAGTGCTATGTTCAATTCTGTGGCTGTACCATAATGTATTGATCCCTTCAATCCCTACTAATGGACACTTGTTTTTAGCCATTCATTGTTACACACAATGTTGCCGTGATTACCCTCATGGCTATCCCCTTGTACATGTATGTTTCTCTGAAGAGGACACATAAAGTACATACAATTCCTCCATTGTGAAGTACACACGTCCTGAACTTTATGTAATGTTGCCAAATTGCTCTTCAACATGGTTGTACCATGTTTTCCAGTTCCCAGTGATAAGTGCAAAATAGTACCTTGTTATTACTCTAATTTCCATTTCCATTATTTCTAGCAGTGTTAAGAATGGTTTCACAATTTGGCTGGGGCATGGAGGCTCGCCTGTAATCCCAGCACTTTGGGAGGCTGAGGTGGAAGGATCACTTGAAGCCAGAGTTGGAAACCAGCCTGAGCAACAAAGTGAAATCCCCTTTTTACAAAAAATATAAATATAAATACAAATGAATAAAAACAATCTTTTCACAATTTATAGGTAATTTGAACTTTCCCTTTGAATTACCTTTGCTCATTTTGCTATTGGGTTATTTGTATTTTTCTTTTGATTTGTAGGATTACAAAAAATAGATTTTGGATCGTAATCCGTTGTTGATTATGCACATAGCAAGTATATTTTTCCAGTCTTCAGTTTGTCATCTCACTTTGTTTATGATATACTTTAAAAAGAATATTCTGTTTTTTCCTTTTTTTGTTTTTATTTATTTTTTATTTTATTTAGTTTTTTGAGACAGAGTCTCAATCTGTTGCCCAGGCTGGAGTGCAGTGGCACAATTTCAGCTCACTGCAACTTCCACCTCCCAGGTTCAAGCGATTCTGGTGCCTCAGCCTCCTGAGTAGCTGGGATTACAGGCACCCACCAGCACACCTGGCTAATTTTTGTTTTTTTAGTACAGATGGGATTTCACCATGTTGGCCAGGCTAGTCTCAAACTCCTGGTCTCAAGCGATCAGTCTACCTTGGCCTCCCAAAGTGCTAGGATTACAGGCATGAGCCATGGTGCCAGAGCTGGTTTTTTTGTTTTTTGTTTCTTTTTGTTGTTGTTGTTGTTGTTGTTGTAGGGTCTTGCTCTGTTACCCAGGCTGGAGTGCAGTGGTGCAATCATAGCTCATTGCAACCTTAAACTCCTGGGCTCAAGTAATCCTCCTGCCTCAGCCTCCCGAGTAGCTGGGATTACAGGGACCCACCACCACACCTGGCTAATTTTTGTTTTTTTTAGTACAGATGGGATTTTACCATGCTGGCCAGGCTAGTCTCAAACTCCTGATCTTAAGTGATCAGCCCACCTTGGCCTCCCAAAGTGCTGGGATTACAGGCATGAGCCATGGTGCCAGAGCTGTTTTTTTTGTTTTTTGTTTCTTTTTTGTTGTTGTTGTTGCAGGGTCTTGCTCTGTTACCCAGGCTGGAGTGCAGTGGCGCGATCATAGCTCATTGCAACCTTGAACTCCTGGGCTCAAGCAATCCTCCTGCCTCAGTCTCCCGAGTAGCTCTGACTACAGGCGAGTGCCGCTGTGCCTAGTTAACGATGTACTTTTCAACAGAAGTTAGTAAACAGAGACTTTTATGTATTTTTTGCATTTTTTTCTAACCCCTCCCCAAACTAAAGTTTTTGCACATTTTATTGGAAAATTTTCAAACATAAAAGTTGAAATATTTTACATATATATGTATATGTATCATCCTCTAGATCTGTCATTCACCATTTTGCTGTATTGGCTTTATGTATTTTTTTTTCTTTTTTTTTTTGTGGGGGGGCTCTTGTTGCCCGGGCTGGAGTGCAATGGCGTGATCTCAGCTCACTGCAACCTCCGCCTCCTGGGTTCAAGCGATTCTGCCACAGCCTCCCTGGTAGCTGGGATTACAGGCATGTGCCACCACACCTGGCTAATTTTTTATTTTTAGTGGAGGCGGGGTTTCTCCGTGTTGGTCAGGCTGGTCTCGAACTCCCAGCCTCAGGTGATCTGCCCACTTTGGCCTCCCAAAGTGCTGGGATTACAGGCATGAGTCACTGCGCCCGGCCTGGCTTTATGTATTTGTATATGTGTTTGCTGAATTGTTTGAAAGTAAGCTGTATACTTTATGACATATCTTTCTTAAAGATAATGACATTATCCATATAACCAAATACCACTATTATACTAAGAAAATCAGCACTGATTTCCTAATATTACCTAATGTGCAGTCATATTCAATTTCTTTATTTGTCCCTAGAGTGCCTTTGCTCTGTCACCTAGGCTGGAGTGCAGTGGCGCGATCTCAGCTCACTGCAACCTCCACCTTCCAGGTTCAAGCGATTCTCCTGCCTCAGCCTCCCAAGTAGCTGGGACTACAGGCACGTACCACCATGCCAGGCTAATTTTTGTATTTTTAGGAGAGACAGGGTTTCACTATGTTGGTCATGCTGGTCTCAAACTCCTGACCTCAAGTGATTCACCCGCCTTGGCCTCCCAAAATGCTGGGATTACAGGCGTGAGCCGCTGCACCTGGCCTAGAGTGCCTTTTATAGCTTGTTGTCATGAATCAGTATCTAGTCAAGAAGCATACCGTTGGTATATCTCTTGAATCTTTATTAATCTAGAGCAGCCCCCATGTCTTGTTTTTTCATCATTAAATTGACTTTTTGAAGAAACTGGGTTCATTGATTTATAGATTGTTCTACATCCTGGATTTTTCCCTATCCTCTGTATTCACTTGTTCGCAGTCCCAATTCCAAATTCCTGGGGAAAAGATAGGATGGCCCATCTTGGATTAGGTGTTTTGTTAATTTTCTATGGCTGCCATAACAAATTACCACAATTTCATGGCTTAAAACAGAGCAGATTTATTATATTACAGTACTGTAAGTGAGAAGTCTGACACAGATGTTCTTGTTCTAAAATCAAGGTGTGAGCATTCCTTTCTCAAGGCTCACAGCCTTTTCTGCTTCTAAAATCTACCCACATTCCTTGGCTTGTGGGCCCTTCATCTTGACAGCCAACTTGTTGCATTCCCTTACCATTATTCCCTCAGATCTATCTGGTTCTAAAATTCAGGCTTTGTACATCGTACCTATACTGCCTGCAATTAGTTGTGCCACTTACTTTGTGGATGGAAGTGAAGGATTTGACATTTAATTGGTTTGCTGGTACATAACGACTGGCTTCTGGGGAGAGGAGATGCCCTGACTAGTAGCTGCCAATTTCTGTAGCGTAAGTACTCCTACCGTGGCCAGTGTCAAGCTACCAACTTAATTTCAGGGGGCTTGCAAACTTCCTGAAAATGTAACCATCACTCCAGTACACTACTGCATTTAATCCTGGTAAATTTTACCTTGTTCAGCGCCATCCAGCCTGCTGTTGACTGTTGAGAACAGATTGTTTCTATTGATCTTGTTTGCTTTGTTTCCATAGGGACTGTACCAGTTTGCCACGGATATCATCATAATGATCCGAGTGTGTAAAATGTTCCGCCAAGGCCTCAGGGGATTCCGGGAATATCAAATCATTGAGAGTGCTCACTGGAAGCACCCTATCTTCTCCTTCTGGGATGTAAGCAGCTGGGCTCAGCAGGATTACGAGGGCTTAAAGAGGCCCAATAAATTTCACCCCACTTCCTGGCCCAAGCTCAGAACTGAGAAAGAAGACAAAAGGAAAAGCAGATGAGAGACCCAATGGTCACTTTTATTAATGACCAGACTTCTGTTGGAGAGGGTGACTTATATCATCAACCAAGAGGTTTATCTAATACTGAACCCCAGATTTAGACAGCCTTACATGCCTAGCCACAGGCAACGCTGGACCAAGGCAGTCGCCACTGCAACAGCAGGCCTGCTGCCGAAACTCATAGCAGGGAAAGGTGGAGCAAAATATGGGCTCAGAGGGAAGGAGACAATCATGCCTAGTTTTTCTTTTTCCAGATTCATCAAAGAGTTTAAGTCACTCCTCAGTGTAGAAGGAGAGAGGCCAGTAGTGTTCTACTAATACACCTCCCTCCATGTGGAAAGAAACCTTGGGAGTGGAGAAGTGGTCTCCATTTCAACAGTGATCAAAAGAGCCAGAAGCAATTCAGGAGTCACAATAACCAGGGTTTTCTGAATGCCCACATGCTGACTCTGTTCGTGTCTCTACTCTCTTTCCTACAGCCCTACTTTGGTGCAGGGGGCATTTTCAGGGCCTTGTTCACTGTGGTGACCGTGTTTCTTTTCTTTTTTTGAGACAGTCTTGCTCTGTCACCCAGGCTGGAGTGCAGTGGTGCATCTTGGCGCACTGCAAGATCCATCTCCCGGGTTCACGCCATGCTCCTGCCTCAGCCTCCCTAGTAGCTAGGACTACAGGTGCCCACCACCACGCCCGGCTAATTTTGTGTATTTTTAGTAGAGACGGGGTTTCACCTTGTTAGCCAGGATGGTCTCGATCTCCTGACCTCGTGATCCGCCCGCCTCGGCCTCCCAAAGTGCTGGTATTACAGGCGTGAGCCACCGCGCCCGGCCTGGTGATCATGTTTCTAGATTTTCTAAAAGGCCCCAATTTAAAATATTTTATCCCAGTGGTAGATCATGTGCCCTTCTTTAGCTCAGAAAAGTTGGTCACCCTTCTGCTAACTTGTTCTGGTTCCCCAGAGGTGTCTTCGTTGCTACTGGGTATGTTGCTCAGGGCTTCAGAGTTGCCCCAGCAATCACCTGGACAGATCCAGCCCATTTTTCTGTTGTTTCAGGAGTGACTGGAGCCGGTCCCCACCCCTTTTGTATCTAGTGATTCACTCCAAGAAATTTCCCTAAAGGGCTTCTGACAGATGGTAGCCAAAGAAAGGGGGATACGGGGCTGGTGATGGGGGAAGGTTAGGCAGCCTTAGAGTGGTTTCTAAGAGGCCAGCAGGTAATGTAACTTGTGTGTATGTAGCTGAGTTTAAGATAGATCAGGCCAGCTGGAGAGGAAAGATATGCCTCATCTAAAGACATTCAGATACAAAGACTGTATTTTAAGACCTTGTGCCGGCCAAACCAAACAAGGCTGCAGCCCTGTGGTTGGGCTGAGATGAAAAACGAATGGAGTAGAAGAACTGTAACCAAGAGACTCAGGTTAGCTCTCAGGAAGGACCTCCTGACTCTC
Source organism: Trachypithecus francoisi (assembly GCF_009764315.1). NCBI lineage: Eukaryota > Metazoa > Chordata > Mammalia > Primates > Cercopithecidae > Trachypithecus > Trachypithecus francoisi. The sequence goes on from NW_022681467.1 coordinate 31,515,293, forward strand.
AGGGTGGCATGCAGTGGTGACCCAATGGTCCCTGGAGATCAGAGGACTTTGGTTACTAGAAGATGTGGCCTGATGCTTGGGGCATTTGGAAGCTAAGATGCAGAGTCACTTGTCGGGGGAGTGGGAGGCTAAGCCTAACCACATTGGCAGCCAGAGTGGCTTGAGCAGAGCAGAAGCCTCTCAAGGGCAGCCTATAAGGGTCATAGGGTTGTCAGGTGGAGCACTGGGCAGCTGGAGTGCAGGATCAGGTGGGGAGCCCCAGACTGCTTCAGTAGATGTGTGAATCTGGATGTTTCTGAGCACTGCCTCTTTCCTTCAGTAGCCTCCCTGAGAAGCACCACATGGCTTTGCAAAAGATAAACAGGTGGTAGGGGTGAGACACGGGTCTGAGGGGCTCCAAGGAACAAATGACATGTGGCTTGAGGCCACACTCCAGACATGGCACTGGGTTTGCTGAAAGCCTTGAGTTGGGGTCTCAGCTGGACCATGACTTACTGTGTGATCCTTGGGCAAGTTCCTTCACAACCTCTGTCCCTCATGGGGCTTAGTAAGACCTGCTTTGTCCTGATGACTAAATGGAGTGACAGGGAAGATACACCGTGCTTGGCTCATTAAAGACACTTAACGAAGGCTGGCTTCATTGTTCCTTTTTTTTTTTTTTTTTTTGAGACGGAGTCTCGCTGTGTCGCCCAGGCTGGAGTGCAGTGGCGCCATCTCGGCTCACTGCAAGCTCCGCCTCCCGGGTTCCCGCCATTCTCCTGCCTCAGCCTCCCGAGCAGCTGGGACTACAGGCGCCCACCACCGCGCCCGGCTAGTTTTTTGTATTTTTAGTAGAGACGGGGTTTCACCGTGTTAGCCAGGATGGTCTCGATCTCCTGACCTCGTGATCTGCCTGCCTCGGCCTCCCAAAGTGCTGGGATTACAGGCATGAGCCACCGCGCCCGGCCTGTTTCTTTCTTTTTATCCTTCCTTTTCTTCCTTCTCTATACTTGTTTGTTTGCTGCTTTTTCCCCTTCCTTCTCTCCTTTCCTATTTCCTCTTTATCCTCCTTTCCTTCTCCCTGCCCCCATAGTTCTTTGCCTTCACCATCTATTGTCAATGCTGGACCCAAGCCTAGTGCTGAGTTGGGGCTTCCAAGCAGAGGCAGGCCTGAAAGGGCTAGCTGCAAGGAAGTTTCCCATGGCTTCCTGCCCACCATGGTGGTCCAGGTACACAGAAGGGCTCTAGATGCAAAGTTCTAGGGGCAGTCTTGCTGATTCTCCCTCTTCTCCCTGCCCTCTTTCTTTCAGAAAAAGATGCAAAGCCGAGTCACATTTGATACCATGGACTTCATTGCAGAGGAGGTATGCATAGCTTGAACCTTGCTGTCGGGGAGTTTTCTTTCTGCACCCTGGCTTGGAAGAAACCCTGGCTGGGCGTCAGCAGAGCTGGTTTCAGTCTAGGCTCTGCCACCAACTCAGCTTGTTACCCTGAGTTGGCCACTTCGTTTCTTCATTAATAAAGTGGCTGATCTCAGTGATTCCTTCCATCCCTGAAGCTCCAAGACTGAGCATCTAGGAACCAGCTGTCACTGCATAGTTGAGCAGAACCAGTGGGAGAGAGTCCCTGGGCTTGGACCCATGGGAAAACAGCAGGAAAAGAAAAAGCAGAGGATGTGAGAGTCCCAGAGAGAGGAAGAATTCGAGTGGTGGGAAAGGGCTGACTTGTGTGAATTCTGGTTCTGCGCTGAATTCTCTGAGAGATGCTGGGCACACCTCTCACACCTGGGTGTCAGATACCCTTCAAGAGTCTTATTCAGGTGCAGCACACCTGTTGACACTCGGAAGGCTGACATGGGAGGATCACTTGAGGCCAGGAGTTCAAGACTACAGTGAGCTATGGTCATATCACTGCATTCCAGTCTGGGTGAGAGAGCGAGGCCCCCTCTCTAAAAAAGAGTCCTCTCATTTTGATGAGGGAATGGTTTTATATCTGTGGGAGTTTTAGACTGTGTGACTTGTTCCCTGAATTTCAATCTCATCATTGTTATCTTCTTGGCTTCTCTCCATGATATCGTGGGTGTTAAATATTAAAGTCCAATTTAAAATTTAAAAGAGTCTACCTATTTATAGGGAAGATCTGAAATTCTCACCAGTGCAGACCTGACTTGACCCTGGCTTGAAGGAGCCATGTTGTTTTTTTTCCTCAGGGAAAGGGGAAAGAACAGAACTTTATAATGGGTATCAGGGCCACCTGTGCCCATCTCCTGCCCCTCCTCTTTCTCTTCTTGGAGCCCAGGTATGGCTTCTGTTGCCTGCCTCTCCTGGGCAGAGCCTTATTTTTTCGCGCACCCTTGTGTATGAAGCATACTCAGTTAAGTCATCCAAGCTCTGTGACTCTTTAGCTCTTCAGGCTGGCTAGTGTGTGACACTGGGTACTGAAGGTTAATCAGGCTCTATCCTTCAGGCAGGAGAAACTAGGGGCCTACGTGAGAGCCACAGCACTCTAGATATGAGGGCAAGTCTGTGCACCGCAGTAGAGGGAGGGAAGAGGCACAAAGGGAAAATTCTTTCTTATGGGCAAGGCCTATAGGTGGTCCTCAAATAAATCATGCCTGACTCTGGTTCCAACATAGAGAAGAGTAGAGAGCCAATTTATCCTCCCATCTCACCCTTCTGAGTAGCTGGCATTACAGGTGTGCACTACTGAGCCCAGCTGGAGACTCAATTTAAAAACCAGCCCTTTGGCCAGATGTGCTGGCTCACACTTGTAATCCCAGCACTTTGGGTGGCCTAGGCAGGAAGATTACCTGAGCCTAGGAGTTTTAGACTAATCTGAGCAACATACTGAGACCCTGTCTCTACTAAAAATCAAAAAATAAAAATAATCAGCTGGGCATGGTGGCTCACACCTGTAATCCCAGAATTTTGGGAGGCTGAAGTGGGAGGATTGGTTGAGCCTGGGAAATGGAGGTTGCAGTGAGCTATGACTGTGCCACTGCACTGCAGTCTGGGTGACAGAGTGAGAGTGTCCCCCCGCCCCCACCCCACCCCCAAAAAACAATGAGCCCAGCCCTTTGAGTGATGCTAATGAGTATGGGGTTTCTCTGGGGTGATGAAAAGCTTCCAAAATAGTGTGGTGATTGTTGTACAACTCTGTGAATACATTTAACACTGAATTGTACACTTTAAGTGGTGACTTACAGGGCATGTGAATTATATCTAAGTAAAAATTATATATAATATATAGTACACACACATACATAGTTATATAACCTGCCCCTCAGCACAGCATTTGGATTCTGATGGAAAACTAAGCCTCAGTATAGTCCATGTTGAGCCTCTAATAATGCTGAACTTCTCATAGAGAACCCTTAGTATTAGAGAGGCTTAGAATCATAGACTCAATTATTGCAGCAACTGTCAGACAGTGGAAACAATGGATACATTTTTAAAACATTGTTTAGAAAAACACTGAAGAAAGCAAGTTGCCCAAGTGATGTCTACAGTCTCACATTTATGTAAATTTTTTATTTTAGTTTTTGAGACAGAGTCTCGCTCTGTCATCCAGGCTGAAGTACAGTGATGCAATCACAGCTCACTGCAACCTCAACCTCTCTGGGCTCAAGCGGTCCTCCCATTTTAGTGCCCCTCAGTAGCTAGGACTACAGGTATGTGCCACTATGCCTGGCTAATTTTTTTTTTTTTTTTTTTGAGACAGAGTCTTGCTCTGTCACCCAGGCTGGAGTGCAGTGGAGTGATCTGGGCTCACTACAAGCGCCGCCTTCCGGGTTCACGCCATTCTCCTGCCTCAGCCTCCCGAGTAGGTGGGACTAAAGGTGCCCGCCACCACGACTGGCTAATGTTTTGTATTTTTAGTAGAGATGGGGCTTCACCGTGTTAGCCAGGGTAGTCTTGATCTCCTGACCTTGTGATCTGCCCGCCTCGGCCTCCCAAAGTGCTGGGATTACAGGCGTGAGCCACCGCGCCCAGCCCAATGCCCAGCTAATTTTTAAATTTTTTGTAGAGATGAGGGTCTTGCCATGTTGCCCAGGCTGGTTTCGAACTCTTGGGCTCAAGTGATCCTCCTGCCTTAGCCTCCCAAAGCACTGGGATTACGGGCATGAGCCACTATGCCCAGCAGTAAATTTTAAAATACAAAATAGTCTTATGTATTCTGTGGGTACATATATATGCCTACATAAAAGTGATAAACTCAGATGGTGGGGAGCAGATCTGGATTGGGGTGGTGTATATATTTAAGAGGATTTTAACTATCTGTGTTGTTCTGATTTCTAATGGAAAATATGTGTTATTTCCAAAAATTTTACTTATACCTAAGAAACAAGGAGGAAGTTAGTATACCAGATGTTAATGGCTAATTTTGGGTAGTGGGATTAAGGTCAGTCATTCTTTCTTGATCCTTCCTGTCTGCTGGAGGAACACAGTAGGGGTATGGCTGGCCTGCAGTGAGTGAAGGGAAAATGGTGAGAAATGGTGTCTGAGAAGCAGACAGGGGCCAAGTCTCCTAGGCCCTATTTGAAGTGTATTCCCTTTTCCCCATCCCAGACATTTTTTTGGCTCCTAAGGTAGGCCTAGGTCTGTGTGTGGTTGTGAGGAATACTAGGTTGTGTATTAGCTCCTCCTCCCATTGAGGAGCTAATTAGGAGTTATGATGAAACTTAACTAGTAAGTTACCCACTTTCGTGGTAATTACATTAATCAGTTCATTAAGGCAGAGTCCTCGTCAACTAACTACCTTTTTTTTTTTTTTTTTTTTTTTTTGAGACGGAGTCTTGCTCTGCCGCCCAGGCTGGAGTGCTGTGGCCGGATCTCAGCTCACTGGAAGCTCCACCTCCCGGGTTTACGCCATTCTCCTGCCTCAGCCTCCCGAGTTGCTGGGACTACAGGCGCCCGCCACCTTGCCCGGCTAATTTTTTGTATTTTTTTTTTAGTAGAGACGGGGTTTCACTGTGTTAGCCAGGATGGTCTCGATCTCCTGACCTCGTGATCCTCCCGTCTCGGCCTCCCAAAGTGCTGGGATTACAGGCTTGAGCCACTGCGCCCGGCCAGCTAACTACCTCTTAAATGTCCCACTTTTACAATTTTTTTATAGAAACAAGGTCTTGCTATGTTGCCTAGGCTGGTCTCAAACTCCTGGCCTCAAGTGATCCCCCTGCTTTGGCCTCCCAAGTGCTGGGATTATAGGCATGAGCCACTGTGCCCAGCATCCACTTCTTAATAATGTCAGAATGGCAATTATATTTCGACGCAAGTTTTGGAGGGGACGTTCACTCTTATAGCAAGAGCCTACTGAAGAAGGGGCTACTCTTTTAGCTAAGATGACCCAGTGGGGACTCACTGAGGGTGTGGCAGCATCTGAGCTGAGACCAGAATGATGAGTCAGCCATGTCCACGAGAAAACCCAGGGAGCAAATATTCCAGGCAGAAAAAACAGCCCAGGCAGATACCTCAAGACAGAGCCAAGCTTAGCATGTGCCAGGGACAAGTAGAAAATTCCAGAGTAGAGAACAAAGGGAAGAGGTAGGAGATGAGGTTAGAGAGAAGCCATTGAGGGGTTTTCACAACTCGCAGTGCCACTTCCTCAGCAGGTGGGAGTGGTAGGTGAATGTGCTGGTCCATGAGGCCTGGTTCACTGGAGAAGAAAAGGTTTAGCTAATAGTCTCTGGAAGGTTCTCTTTGCTCATTAGTCTCCTACAGCACGCTGAGGTCTGGGATGGGACACAGGCGAAGTTCTCCCCTGACTGCTCTGTGTGTGTGCTGAGCAGACTCTGCAGGACCACTGGAGCCCAGGGAAGCCTGTATTGCCTGGGAAGGTCAATGAATAACACAGGTCGGGGGATGTCAGCATTGATATGTGTCAGATCTATTCCTAATCCTGCCTGAGTTTCTTCATCTGTCAAATGGAATAACAGTTATTGGGCTGGCGAGGATGCAGTGAGATGGGCATGTAAAATGTTTATCCCAGTGCCTGACAGACAGTAAGCACTCATCACATATCAGCCACTGTGGTACAGGGAACGGGAAAGTGTACGAGCAGGACTATGGGGTGTTGCCCGCTGGCCCATGGGTGAAACTGCTGGGTCCCCTGTGTCACTCTGGTCCTCTCTCCCCAGGGTCACTTTCCTCCAAAGGCCATTCAGATCATGCAGAAGAAGCCTTCCTGGAGAACAGAGGATGAGATCCAGGCCGTCTGTAACATCTTGCAGGTTCTGGATAGCTATCGGAACTACGCGGAGCCCCTTCAGCTGCTCCTGGCCAAAGTCATGCGCTTTGAACGGTCAGTGAGGGGCATAGCCCTTGGCCACCGAGCTGAGGCTGAACTGAGCAAAAGAGCCTGGCCGAGAAGGTGTGGCAGGTCCTGCCCACCCCTCTGTATAGTGTTAGCCGTGAATGAAGTCTTCTGCCCATTCACTTTAGCACCCACTGCTATAGTTGCAGCACCCTTTATCTCACTCACTTATTGAGACTCTTAGAGAAGTAAAGGGCCATTAAATCTGGAGAGGATCTAGTAGGAACCTCAGAGAGGATCTGGTCCAATTCCCTCATTTTTCAGATGAGGAAACTGAGGCTCTGTGGGGGAAAATGCCTCCTCCTAGGTCACCCAGACCATAAGAAGCAGCACTGAAACTGGAATCTAGGCTCTAAAAGTCAGAATGGATCACAGTTGATTGTACCATATCTAGATAGGCACTAGCACAGGGTCTGTCAACCTGAATGAGAAATGTCTCTATTTTCATTAACCTCTAGATGAAATTTATTATTTCCTTCAATCATGAATATAGGCAACAAACCGCTATCATATTAGCCATCCCTGTGACTTTTTCACTGAAAGAAATCACGGATATTTTCACATCATATTCGAGTTGTTGCAGATTTCTCAAAAAATTTATGTTCATCACATCTTCAAAATAATGGTAGTTATTAGATCTGCTGCTAGATCTTGTTATTCAATGTCCTAATAAAGATACAAATATATTGCTTTATCACAAATTTGGTTTACAAAAATTTGTTAACTGTAATTATGTTGGATTTTATTTTATACACTTAAAACATTATTTAGATTAGCTGGGTGTGGTGGTGGGCGCCTGTAGTCCCAGCTACTCGGGAGACTGAGGCAGGATAATCGCTTGAACCCGGGAGCAGAGGTTGCAGTGAGCCGAGATTGTGCCACTATACTCCAGCCTGGGTGACAGAGTGAGATCCCGTCTCCAAAAAACAAAAAAACAAAACAAAACAAAGGAAAACATTCTGTGAATACTTTACCAGATTGTCTAAGGGTCCATAATACAAGAAGTGCCCTGTCCTAGAAAAGTCTAAGAGGTACATGTGGAAATACTGCCATTTCCAGGCCATCTCAGTGGCTTCAAGTGGATCAGCCTAGCAGAATATTTGGGTAAGGCTTGTCTTGAAAATACAAGATATGGCTGGGCACAGTGGCTCATTCCTATAATCCCAGCACTTAGAGAGGCCAAAGCAGGAGGATCCCTTGAGCCCAGGAATTTGACCAGCCTTGGCAACATGGTGAGACCCCATCACTACACAAAAAATATTTTAAAAAATAGGTGGGCATGGTGGTGGTGGCATGCATCTGTAATCCCAGCTACTTGGGAAGCTGAGGCTGGATTACTTGAGCCTGGGAGATTAAGGCTGCAGCGAGCTGTGATTGCAGCCTGGGCAACAGAGCAAGACTCTGCCTCAAAAAGAAAAAGAAAAAAAGGAAATCTAGAATTTAAATTGACCATAGATTTGTACCCTAATATTTTCCTCCATGGGAGTCATAGTCTAAGGAGTAAGCTCTGACTTGATTGTGGCTTGCTGTGACAACTAACTGCAGATTGAGACCCTTTGTGATCAGTGCAGATGCTCCAGGGGGAGATTATTACCCTTCAGCTGGCTTGGTCAAGAGTTTCCCAGAAGTTGTGTTTGAACAGGTAGCTTTGACAGGTGGAAGTGTAGATGAGGCAGAGAGGACCATTTGCTTTGTTCTAACCCAGTCAAGAAGAGTGTGTCACCACTGTCTATAAAGTAAGATTCTATGCCAGGCAGAGTGGTGTCATGGAAAGGAAAATAACTGTGGCACTGGAAGCTCTGGAATTTTTGTTGTCGACAGAGGGTCTCGCTTTGTTGCCCAGGCTGGAGTGCAGGGGCGCGATCAAAGCTCACTGCAGCCTGGACCTCCCAGGCGCAAGCCTCCTGCTTTAGCCTCCAGAGTAGCTGGGACTACAGGCACACCACACCCAGTTATTTCTTTTAAATGTGTGGTTTTTGTTTTTTTTTTTTTTTTGAGACGGAGTCTCGCTCTGTCGCCCAGGCTGGAGTACAGTGGTGCGATCTTGGCTCACTGCAAGCTCCGCCCCCCAGGTTCACGCCATTCTCCTGTCTCAGCCTCCTGAGTAGCTGTGACTATAGGTGCCTGCCACAACGTCTGGCTAATTTTTGTATTTTTTAGTAGAGATGGGGTTTCACAATGTTAGCCAGGATGGCCTCGATCTCCTGACTTCGTGATCCGCCTGCCTCGGCCTCCAAAGTGCTGGGATTACAGGTGTGAGCCACTGTGCCCAGCCTTAAATTTGTTTTTAGTGGAGATGAGTTCTTGCTATATTGCTCAGGTTGGCCTCAAACTCTTGAGTTCAAGCTATCCTCCTCTCTCAGCCTCCCAAAGTGCTGGGATTAATAGGTGTGAGCCACTGTGTCCAGCTGAAGCTCTGTAATTTAATGCCTCATATGCCCCATGTGACTTCAGGCAAGCCACTTAACCTTTCTGAACTTCAGTATCTTCATCAGTGAAATAAGGATAATAATATAGATTTTATGGATTTTATTAAGGATAATAATAAGATTTGGGGGAAGATCAATTGAGGTGTTATTGTGAAAGACCTCTGCTAGTTGTGGTTTATTTCTGGGACTGGGAATTAGCAGCTTAGACAGGATTCTTCTAGTTGCCAGTATCTGAAAGCCCAGCTCAAGGGAACGTGTTCATGGCTCATGTATCTGGTAAGTCCTGGGATAGTTCTCCAGCTTCATGCTGGCAGGAATTCAGGGATGTTGTTCATATAAGCGTCATTCTCCGCCAAACTCTCCCCTCATACTGGTGAGATGGCTGCTGCAGTCTCAGCTCCAAACTCATCTGTTTAGTTTTAATCTGATGGAAAGAAAGAAAAGCTCTTTTCAGTCACTCACATCAGAGCTTGGGATGAATTCTTTCTGAAGCAGCTTGGCTTTGCTTGAATTACCACTGAGGTCAGTGATGCTCTGATGGAGTGTTGAGAAAGGGTAGTTTCCTCAAAGGAGAATCAGGGTGTGATTGGTGGAAAAATATGATCAGATGCTTGACAGCAAAAGCGACAGATGTCTGCTTTTGGAGATTCGGGTTCTAACTCTGACTTTATTGTGGCTTACTGTGACCTTCAGCAAGCTGTGGGTTCTGTGGGTCCCCCTTTCCCCTTCCCAAAAATGTTGGTTGAGCTTCACGGTCTCTGAGGGTCTTTCTGACTATAGCTATAGACATCTTTACTCCAGTGAACAGTGCCTGTGCTCCCTCATCTTCAAAATCCCATTTCCCAGCTGAATATTCCTGCCGTCTCCTAGCTAGTCATTATCACCTGGGCCATCTCCTCTTTCTTTTTTCTTTTTATTATTATTATTTTTGGAAATGGGTCTCGTCCTGTCAACCATGCTGGAGTGCAGTGGCACCATCACAGCTCACTGAAGCCTCTACCTCCTAGGCTCATGTGAGCCTTCCACCTCGGCCTCCTTTGTAGCTGGGACAAGAGGTAGGCGTCACCATTCCTGGCTAATTTTTTTTTTTTGAGACGGATTCTCGCTCTATCGCCCAGGCTGGAGTGCTGTGGCGCGATCTCCGCTCACTGCAAGCTCCGTCGCCTCCCGGGTTCACACCATTCTCTTGCCTCAGCCTCCCGAGAAGCTGGGACTACAGGGGCCCCCCACCATTCCCAGCTAATTTTTTGTTTGTTTGTTTGTTTGTTTGTTTTAGTAGAGACAGGGTTTCACCGTGTTCGCCAGGATGGTCTCGATCTCCTGACCTCGTGATCCGTCCGCCTTGGCCTCCTAAAGTGCTGGGATTACAGGCGTGAGCCACTGTGCCCGGCCTTTGTATTTTTTTGTAGAGACAAAGGCTCACTATGTTGCTCAGGCTGGTCTTGAACTCCTGAGCTCAAGTGATTCTTCCACATCAGCCTCCCAGAATGCTGGGATTACAGACGTGTACCACCGTGCCTGGCCTGCCTCTTTCCTACATTGATAAAGATTCCGGGTTCATACTGGTTTGTAGCTCATGAAGCCCATAGCCACAATGGAGCCGAGCCTGGGCAGTAGTGACTCCAGCCTGGTGTAGTCCTCTGTCCGTCCTCTGATGCCTGCCCTCAGGAGTTTGCCACAGAATCACGAGGCCAGTGAGTACTCTCTGAGAGGTCAAAAGAGGAGATGCTGCTGGGGGCTGGGTCAGGGAAGGCTTCCTGGAGGAAGTAGGACCTGAGTTCCTGAAAGGATCTGAATAGTGGAGAAGAGAGGGAAGGCTAATCCAGGCAGGGGAGCAACATGGACAAACTGATGGAACAAAGTGGGCATCTTCTGCCCTGAGCAGGGTGTTGGTTCCCCTGCTGCTGGTCAAGCCAGCGAGTCAGGAAGGAACAGAAGGTGGCAGTGTGGAGTAGGAGGAAGCTGAGGGCAGGGCCATGAGCTCAGAGCTGGGGGCAATGGCCCTGCCATAGGGGCACTTCCACAATGGCTGCTCATCAGTCCTGACAGAGACTAAAGGGCAGACTTTTTTTTACCCATTGTCTTCTGGGTAAAATTCAAACTTAGCTGAGCTTTGGAGGCCGTTTATGGTGGGACCAGTTGAATTTCTCTCCCACCACTCCCCTGACCTTGCCTTCTCCCATTTTCCTTTCCCATGAAGTGCACATTATCTATGAAGTACATGTTATCCCTTGAATGTGCTGTGCTTCCGGCCACCTGTGCACCTTTGGTCATGGTGGTCCCTGTGCCTGGGACCCTCTTCCGTCTCTTTGTCCACCTGGGTGACTCACTTCAAGCACCATACTAGAACCTTGTCTGACCTTCCTAAGGCCCCTTCTCTGTGCTCCTCAATTAGCCTGCACTGAAATCTCTTAAAGCATTTTTAAACCTCGTTTACATCCTGTATGTGACCATAATTTTGAAAACAAAGTCTATGTTGTTCATTGTGCCAATTTTTTTTTTTTTTTTTTTTTTTTGAGACAGAGTCACCCAGGCCAGAGTGCAGTGGTGTGATCATAGCTCACCATAGCCTTAAACTCCCAGGCTCAGGTGATCTTCCCACCTCACCCTTCCAGGCAGCTGGGACTATAGGCGTGCTTTGTGTTTTTTGTAGAGATAGGGTTTTACCTTGTTGCCCAGCCAGGAGTTCAAGACCAGCCTGGGCAACATAACAAGACTCTGTCTCTACAAATAATAGAACAATTAGCTGGATGTGGCAACTTCAGGTCTCAGCTCAAATATCCCTTCCTTATTGATAGTAATAGTAAGAATAGCTAACACGGGACTGGGCACAGTGGCTTACTCCTGTAATCCCAATACTTTGGGAGGCCAAGGTGGGAGGATCCTTGAACCCAGGAGTTAAAGACCAGCCTAGGCAACATAGTGAGACCCTGTCCCTGTCTCAAACTCCTAGGCTCAAACAATCCCCCCACCTTGGCCTCCCAAAGTGCTGGGATTATAGGCATGTGCCACCACACCTGGCCTCACGGTGCCTAATAGACACCACTGATACTTAACTTATTGAATGAATGAAGGAAATGAATAAGTATTGAAAGAATTGAGATTTGGACTTGCATACAAAATACAGAAAGTTCCTTCTGAGTTTAAGAACTCCTTGTTTGCTCTGGGCCTGGTCACCTCTACCCTAAGGGTGCCCAGTTGGGTAGTGGGCTGCTGGTAATTATGATAAGACCATTATCTGTGTCTCATTCTGGGCATACTCATCTGTATTTTACAGACAAGAGAAACCAAGGATCAGAGAGGGGATATCCATTGCTCAGTGTCACACAGCTAAGAGCAGAACCAGGATTTGGATCCTGGGCTAACGCTAAAGCCAGTCCTCCTAATCATTTAGTGACTCTACTAACCCATTCATTGCTTTCAGCATGTGTTCACTCATTTATTCCACTACATTCAATGAGCATTCACTGTGCCCAAGCACACGCAGCAGTGACCCAGACTGGCAAAGGCTCTGCTCTCAGGAAGCTTCAGTCCAGCCGAGGCAGGCAATGGGATAGGTGTTAGTGAAAGGCTCCAGCTTGACTGGCAGGGCTGGGCTGTCCTGAAGGCCCTTCTGGTCCATCTGTGCTCTTATATCCTAGAGCAAAGAGCACAACCAGTCCAGAGCTCCTCGCAGCATGGACCTGCCCCTGTGTCACTACCCAATCAACTAGCAATGGTCTTTTCCCAGGTTTGGTCGCAGGCGTGTGATCATCAAGAAGGGGCAGAAGAGCAATAGCTTTTATTTCATCTACCTGGGCACAGTTGCAATAACCAACGACGAGGATGGCAGCAGTGCCTTCCTAGATCCCCACCCGAAATTGCTGCACAAGGGTAGCTGTTTTGGGGTAAGCCTAGGGGAAGGACCCAGTTTCCTGGGGTGGAGTGCGTGGAGGTGACAGGACTTCTGCTAGAACCTCTCAGCCAGGCCCAGTCCTGCCTAGTACTCTGTACAAGTCACTGTCCCGTGTGGGCCCCAGTGCCCTTACCTGTCAAATGCTAATTGAGTTGGACCAAGATCAGCCTCTTCATCTGTGATGTTTAAGAAGTATGTTCCTGATTCAGCCCTTTAGAGATGCAGTGACTCCACAGCGAGGACTGTCCAGCTTCTTCCCCTCTGGCCTGTTCAGGCCTGTTGCCTCTTTTTCCATAAGCAGCAGATTAAGAAGAAGAGGAGTGGGCCACAGTGGGAGAATGTGCAGGAAAATAGAGAGGGCCGAGGAACACGCAGTCTGGTGAGGAGAGAATTGAGGGAGAAGCTGGAGGCAGGGAAGATGTGTGTAAGGCTGAGGACAGGAAGTGGAGGTGGCCTCACACTTGCCCTTGCACTGTCCACCCAACAGGAAACGGACATTCTGCATGCTTCATTGAGGAGGTCCACCATCGTCTGTATGGAAGAAACAGAGTTCCTGGTTGTTGACCGGGAGGACTTCTTTGCTAATAAACTGGACCAGGAAGTTCAGAAGGATGCTCAATATCGGTTTGAATTTTTTAGGTGACTCTGCCTTCATTCAACATTTTTTTCCCCTTGTGTGTTTATTAGCTGTCTGACTTTGTGTGTCCTAGGCCTGATGGGAAACATACTCTTTGCTGTTCTCTCTGTCTGGGATGCTCTGAAGTCCCACCTCCTACCCACCTTCTCTCTCTGCAAACTCCTACTATACCTTCAGGTCTTAGCTCAAATATCCCTTCCCTATTGATAGTAATAGTAAGAATAGCTAACATGGGACTGGGCACAGTGACTCACTCCTCTAATCCAAGCACTTTGGGAGGCCAAGGTGGGAGGATCGTTGAGCCCAGGAGTTCAAGACCAGCCTGGGCAACATAGTGAAACCCTGTCCCTACAAAATACAAAATTAAAAAAATTAGCTGGGTGTGGTGGCACATACCTATAGTTTCAGCTACTTGGGAGGCTGAGGTGGGAGGATCACTTGGGCCCAGGAGTTCGAGGCTGTGGTGAGTTGTGATCACACACCACTGCACTACAGCCTGGATGACAGAGCACAGTCCTAGTAGCTAGGACTATAGGTGTGCTGCCACATCCAACTAATTGTTCTATTATTTGTAAAGATGGAGTCTTGTTATGTTGCCCAGGCTGATCTTGAACTCCTGGTCTCAAGTGATCCTGCCACTTTGGCCTCCTAAAGTGCTGGAATTACAGACATGAGCCCCTGTGCTCAGCCCAAACTATAATTCTTTTTTTGTTTTTTGAGACAGGGTCTCACTCTGTTGCCCAGGCTGGAGTGCAGTGGCATGATCTCATCTCACTGCAACCTCCGCCTCCTGGGTTCAAGCAATTCTCCTGCCTCAGCCTCCCACGTAGCTGGAATTACAGGCATGCGCCATCACTTCCAGCTAATTTTTTTGTATTTTTAGTAGAGATGGGGTTTCACTATGTTGGCCAGGGTGGTGTTGAACTCCTGGCCTCAAGTGATCTGCCTGCCTTGGCTTCCCGAAGTGCTGGTATTACAGGCGTAAGCCACTGTGCCTGGCCCAAGCTATAATTCTTGATTGCGTAGTAATTTCTTTACAGTTTATATGCCCCCTCAGACAGTAAGCAATATGGTGATGGGGACCAGATATGTCTTTGTCACTACTATAATCCTTATGTTGTCACACTGCCAGACACATGCAGGTGCTCAACAAATAAATATTGAGTAAGGTGAATAACAGGATATAAATAATTACAACCACATGTGAGTCAGAAAGTAAGCACCATAACTGGGTATCATATTTAACCTAAAAGCAGAACTCACACATGGCAAAAGATTTTTGGTTTTTGAATACTCACGTAAATGAAAGGCCACATAAGGATATACAAGTGAAATCTCATTTAATTGCTCTTCAGTTATTTGCCTTTATGTAAAAGGAGTAAAAATCCAATGAAGTATCTGCACTGGCCCTGAAAATTCAGGTTGTAGGGCTGCACAGCTACACAGAAGTGTGATGGCTGAGGGGTCTGGTTCCTCTGGCTGGAGCTGAGAGAGGTAGCTTCCTCCATTGGAAAAGGGGGGATTTAGTCCTTAAGGGAGGAGCTGTCATTTTTTTTCTTTTTTCTTTTTTTCATACTGTGGAAAAATAGGTCTGACTCCAATCTCAGCTCTTAGGTTGTCAGTGATGTGACCCTGGGTAGGTCCTCCTGCTCTGTAAAATGGGGATTAGGATACCCTTCTCCCAAGGTCATGGTAAGGATGGAAGGGGATGGTCGTGGAAGTGTATGGCCCAGGGCTTGGCGCATGGTCGGTACTTCTTCTATGGCGGCCCTACTTTTCTGCTGGTGTCTCCAGACCTTCGTCCCTGACATGGCACTGAGCACGTTCACCTCTGGTGCCCTGACCTTAACTCAGTGCACACATTGAGGCCTGAGTCACCTTGAGTTAACCTGATTCAATGAACTCAGTCCACCTGAGTCAGTTAAGTTCCAAGCCCTTAACCTGTTGGAGGCGAGAAACTCTGAGATGATTGTTGGCAGCCCTTGGAGCCGCATATGAAGGCGGGCAAGCCTGTGAAGGTGGTGGTCAAGGTCAGGAGAAGGGGCAGTCACTGCAGGGTGGGTTCACCCACAGGAAGCAACAGGCAGAAAGAGGGGAGTCCAGACATGTCCCACTCCCCAGGCCCAGAGCTGAGTATTTGAAGCCAACAGGCCAGGGGGACATGGGGGGTTGGATGAACTGCCCAAAGCAAAGGTAGGGCCAGAACTGCTGAGCTGGGGGACAGAACAGCTGTGAGCTGGAGTGGGGACTAGCTTCATGAGCCACGGTGGGGAGGGATGGCAGGGCTGGAGGAGGAGAAGGTTCTTGGAAGGAGGAGCAGAGGTGAGAAAAGCACAGAGGCTGGATCACCCAGGGGCATCTGAGCAGCAGCAAAGAGGGGAGCTTGACTGGAAGGGAGGACCTTGGGAAAAGGTGGAGGGAGCCAAGGTGATAGCAAGTAGGAGAGTAACTATAGGCAAGGCCAGGTGATTGGGCAGGTAGCAGTGAAATCTTCCACCCAGGCATCTTCCACAGGAGAAGAACAGGTGCCCTCTGCAGATTGCTAATGTCTGGGCACCTTGTGTGATGGGGGTAATGAATTCTAACAGGCTCTTCCCACAGGAAGATGGATCTGTTTGCATCATGGTCTGATGAGAAGCTCTGGCAGCTTGTAAACATGTCGAAGATAGAGAGGTTCTCGTATGGGCAGCTGATCTCAAAAGACTTTGGAGAGTCATCCTTCATCATGTTTATCAGCAAGGTGAAAAGTCTTGGGGTTGGGATGAGGGTGAACCTCTGAGGAGCATGCCTAAGATCATGTCCTGTGGCCTGATGGTCAGTTTGAGACCCTTTCAGAAAACTGTGCAATTTACTTCCTTTTCAGAGTTTCCATGTCCCAGCTGTAAGAGGCCTGCCTCTCTCCGAGCGTGGCTGGAGACATTAAGATATATGGCTATTGTGTTAGAAAGAGGACCAAGGGATTCTCTGGCCTTGAGCTCCTAAGCATGCTTATTTACATATAGATGCATATTTAAATTATACATTTGGCTATTGAATCTTAGTGGTGCCAGATCACTTTTAAAATTATTTGTTTGTTTATTTGTTTATTTAGAGACAGTCTCGCTGTTGTCAGCCCGGGCTGGAGTGCAATGGCACAATCTTGGCTCACTGAAACCTCTGCCTCCTGGGTTTCAGCAATTCTTCTGCCTCACCCTCCCAAGTAGCTGAGATTACAGGTGTCCACCACCACGCCTGGCTAATTTTTGTATTTTTAGTAGAGATGGGGTTTCACTATGTTGGCCAGGCTGGTCTTGAACTCCTGACCTCAGGTGATCTGTCCACCTTGACCTCCCAAAGTGTTGGAATTACAGGCGTGAGCCACCAGGCCCAGCCTATTTATTTATTTTTGAGACAGAGTCTTGCTCACTCTGTGGCCCAAACTGGAGTGCAGTGATGCAATCTTGACTCACTGCAACCTCTGCCTCCCGGGTTCAAGTGATTCTCCTGCCTCAGCCTCCTGAGTAGTTGGGACTAACAGGTATGTGCCACCTTGCCTGGCTAATTTTTTTTGTATTTTGAGTAGAGATGGGATTTCGTCATACTGGCCAGGCTGGTTTCAAGCTCACGGCCTCAAGTGATCCACCTGCCTCAGCCTCCCAAAGTGCTGGGATTACAGACGTGAGCCACCAAACCCCACCTTAAATTATCTTTAAATTGTAAAAGTGATATGACCACATTAGGAGACTTTCTGGAAAAAGGGAAGAAATCATCTGTAAGCCCATCATCTCAGAGTAGAGTTTCAAAAGTGGAATTTCTTGGTATCATAATTTTGTTTTGCAAGGCAGACTTTATTCAAAGGGGCCATAGCCATAGGTATAGGGACCACTGCAGTGGAGTCTTGCAGCCAGAGAGAGAGATTGGACTCAACTCTCAGCATCATAATTTTTATGGCTCCTGCAACAAATTGCATTCCAAAAGGAGAGACCCACCTTATCTAGTGTCCAGGTTGTCCATTTTTGTTGGTACTACCACAGCTCTGCCAGCCTTGCACGTCATTTTTTCAGAAATTTTCTAGTTTATTAGGTTGCAATTGCTACCATACTGAGGATTTGATATTTTTTCTGACTACTAGTGAGATTTATCATGTTTGTTTATGATCTGCATTTTATCTTTTGCAAATTGCTTTATGTCCTTTGCCACCTTCTCTGCTGGTTGATAATGAAAAGAAAATCTCCCATTTCTCAAGTGCTTACTGTATGCTAGGTTCTGTGTTTCACATGCTTCATCTCATTTTAGTCTCTATAGCCCAAAGGAGGTTGGTATTGTTATTATTCCCATTTACAGAGGAGGAAACTGAGGCACAGTATGGTGAAGTGGTTATCCAAGGTCACACAGCTGATGAGGTGCACAGGCAGGGTTCAACCCAAGTCTCTCTGACTCCAAAGCTCTTTTCAAGAACTTGGATTTAGAATTTGGGCTGACCTGTCTGTCTGTTTCTTACAGGTTAAGACACCACAGGCATTTGCTGAGTTTTTGCCAAGGTCATGACACATTGGTCCAGGCTCTGGAGGGATACAAAGATGAAAAAAACTGGTTTTCTCTATAGCTCTCCTCCACCAGATTCCACATATAGACAAAGAAAAGTGTCAATGCTGAGTACCAAGTGATTGGTGCAAACTCTGCAAATTACAAGAATTCAGGAGAAGGAACTCTCTAAAGGCTGGAGGCTTTAAGAAGGACTTCCTGGAGGAGGTGAGGTGGGAGATGAGCCCTGACATATTTAACCATTAGACAAAAGGAGGAAGCAAGATTGGTTGTGTGCTGGCACTGGCTTGTACCTGCCTGTGAGAGCTCATTGTTAAATTTTCAGGAATTTTGCTAAACCTAGTAATTATTAAAAATTAGATGCTATAAACCTACAATTAAATAAGTTATATGGAAAATTAGGAGCTGGGCACGGTGGCTGATGCCCATAGTCTCAACAACTCAGGAGATTCATGCAGGAAGATCATTTGAGCCCAGGAGTTTGAATCCAGCCTGGGCAACATAGCAAGACCCTATCTCTAAGAAAAAGACGAGAGAGAGAGAAGAGGGAAGGGCAGGAGAGGGGAGGGGGAAGGAAGGAAGGCGCGAGCAAGCACGAGAGAGAAAGAAAGAAAGAAAACAAGAGTAATATATACTGAAAACTCATTTCCTACTGATGTTACTGTACTTTTACTAGTTTTTCTCTTCAGGTTACGTCTATTGTGTCTCTATAGTAGAAATACTATGCAGTTGTGAGCATCTCTTCCCAACTCCACATTCAGTGACCTCATGTTGGTAGCTTACAATCAGCCATGGTTGGATAATTTATACAATGGAATCAGCAAACACCCTAAGTCAGATCTTGGTTTAGGGCTTTGCTGATTGTCTTAGGAAAGTGATAAAAGAAAATGCTTATAATGCAGATTAAATTTAAAAGTGGCCTGAGTCTATAGCTGCTACACTGCAAAGAGAATGAAGTCGTCTAACAATATTTAAAAGCTATCATCTCTCCAGGTGCGGTGGCTCACATCTGTAATCCTAGCACTTTGGGAGGCTGAGGAGGGTGGATCACTTGAGGTCAGGAGTTCGAGTCTAGCCTGGCCAACATGGTGAAACCTTATGTCTACTAAAAATATAAAAATTAGCTGGACGTGGGGGCGTATGCCTAATCCCAGCTACTTAGGAGGCTGAGGCAGGAGAATTGGTTGAACCTAGGAGGTGGAGGCTGCAGTGAGCTGAGATCTCACCATTGTACTCCAGCCTGGGCAACAGAGTAAGACTCCATCTCAAAAACATAAATAAAAACAAATAAAAGCTGTTATCTGGCTGGGTGCGGTGGCTCACGCCTGTAATCCCAGCATTTTGGGAGGCCAGGGCGGGTGGATCACTTGAGCCCGGGGGTTTGAGACCAGCCTGGCCAACATGGTAAAACCTCGTCTCTACTAAAAATACAAAAATTAGCCAGGCGTGGTGGTGTGCACCTGTAGTCCCAGCTTACTCGGGAGGCTGAGGCAGGAGAATCGCTTGAACCTGGGAGGTGGAGGTTGCAGTGAGCTGAGATCACGCCACTGCACTCCAGCCTGGGTGACAGAGTGAAACTGTGTCTCAAAAAAAAAAATTAATTAATTTTAAAGAGCTATTATCTCATTCATCATAGAAGTTATACCATTGAACAAGTGAAATTCTGACATACATAGTGCTAAAGCTAAAAAAACTTTTCAGTTTAATAAATATAATTTATGTGAGGGTGAGAAATAGAACAGTGTATCACAAGTCAGGTTTAATAACATTGAATTTATTGGGAAGAGAATGGATTGGGATGCAACTTCATTTGTCCAATCATGGTTGAGTTGCAACTATAAACTGGCCATGGATACAAGAGTTCAGCCAAAACCCACAAAAGAATTCTGTGAGAGCTGATTGGCTGTATGGAATTTCCTGTGTGGTATATTTTATTATTTTCTTGTATGGTATATTTTATTGTTTATAAATTGTGTATAACACATTCTTTATAACAGTAAGGTTTATATACATACGTATGTTTTTCAGGAAAGCTGGTTGTTAAACTTAGCAGCACCACTAGGGGAGTGGTGTGTGTGTTGTTATTCTTGGCTCAGTCCCAGAGAACAGAATCAAGTCTAGTTAATATAAGTAGCAAAAGATTTATTGCTGGATGTCAATTGGCAGTTCCTTCTCCTCCTTGATATTTGCTTCCTCTGTGCTAAAATTTTGAGGTATCCTGACCTCGTGATCCACCCGCCTCGGCCTCCCAAAGTGCTGGGATTACAGGCTTGAGCTACCGTGCCCGGCTTGTTTGTTTTCTGCCATATCTCTCCAAATTTAGCTCTAAGCTCTTTGATACTATATAGCCAGGAAAGATGAGGGGATGTGTGGTGAGGGATAGAAATCCTTTACAATATTTTCTTTAATCAGCATAATGATTACATTCTGACTAGCAGAAAGTGGGGGGTGGTTCTTCATCTGTTTTGCCTCCATTGCTTCATCTGTTAAATGGAACCACTCACCCTGTAAAGTCTGGTAAGGATGAGAATCAGTTTAGCACATGCTTACTCAGTGAGCATTCTTCCCACAGTCCAATGGTTCTCAAAGTGCAGTGGCTGGACCAGCAGCACTGGGAACTAATTTCTGTTTCTTCTTCTTCTTCTTTCTTCTTCTTCTCTTTCTTCTTTCTTCTTTCTTCTTCTTTCTTGTTTCTTGTTTCTTCTTCTTCTTATTTCTTCCTTCTTCCTTCTTCCTTCTTCCTTCTTCCCTCCTCCTCCTCCTCCTCCTCCTCCTCCTTCTTCTTCTTCTTCTTCTTCTTCTCTTCCTTCTTCTTCCTTCTTCTTCTTTCTTCTTCTTTCTTCCTTCTTCTTTCCTCCTCCTACTCTTCCTCCTCCTCCTCTCCTCCTCCTCCTCCTCCTCCTCCTCTCCTCCTCCTTCTTCTTCTTCTTCTTCTTCTTCTTCTCTTCTTCTCTTCCTTCTCTCTTTCTTCTTCTTTCTTCCTTCTTCTTTCCTCCTCCTACTCTTCCTCCTCCTCCTCCTCTCCTCCTCCTCCTCCTCCTCCTTCTTCTTCTTCTTCTTCTTCTTCTTCTTAATCTCCATCTCCTCCTTTGTCCCCTCCTCTGTCCCCTCCCCCTTCCCCCCTTCCCCTCCCCCTCCTCTTCTTCTTTCTTCTTCTTCTCCCTCTCCCTCCCCCTCCCTCCTCCTTCTCCTTCTTCCTTCTCCTTCTCCTTCTTCTTCTTTTTTTGAGACAGAGTTTCACTCTTGTCATCCAGGCTGGAGTGTAATGGCACGATCCCGCCTCACTGCAACCTCCACCTCCTGGGTTCAAGTGATTCTCCTGTGTCAGCCTCCTGAGTAGCTGGGATTACAGGTGCCTGCCACCACGCCTGGCTAATTTTTGTATTTTTAGTAGAGACGGGATTTCACCATGTTGGCCAGGCTGGTCTCAAACTCCTGACCTCAGGTATTCTGCCTGCCTCGGCCTCTCAGTGCTGGGATTACAGGCGTGAGCCACTGCGTCTGGCAGGGAACTCATTTCAAAATGCAAATTCTTAGGCCCACCCAAGAGTTACTCAATCCAAAACTCTAGAGGAAGGGCTCAGTGATCTGTATTTTAACAGGGCTTCGAGATGATTCCAAGGCACACTGATGTAGGAGAAGCCCTGACCTAAGGGAGGAATTTTTAAATTTTGGTAAGCATACGAACATGTAGGGTGCTTCCTAAGGGAGGAATTCTAAAATTTTTGTAAGCATACAAACACGTAGGGTGCTTTTTAAAAAGGCAGATTGCTGTCTCACCCCAGAGATTGATTCATTAACTCTGGAATCCGCATTTGAGTAAGTGCTGTAGGAGATTCTAATGCAGGGGTGCTGAGACTTCATTCTGAGAAAAATAATGTGGAAGTCATTAAAGGACAGCAAGGTCGGGAGCTCTTGGCCAGTAGATGAGTCTGGTTTGTTCCTTACAGTGTTTTATTAAAATCTGATTTAATCATCAATGTGAAGATTTTACATAAAAATTCTGATTTCTGGCTTTTGAGAATTAAGAGGATCAGGCAACACCAAGCCATATTTTGTTACAGCACCCCCTCCCCCGCCCCCCAACCCTAGCTGGAAATGAAAAGCACCAGCCCCCTCCAAAGGACTGCTCTTTTCTCTCTCTTTTTTTTCCTGCCTGGCCAGCGTTTTGAGTGTTCATCTCTGAGAGACCAAGCTGTCCCGACTCCTGTAGTTTACTCATATTGCCACTAGAGGGCGAAATCAGCTGCGGGTGGCTGGACACCCTTGGGACCTCAGAAAGCTAGAGAAGATTTCCTGATGGCATCGAAAACTTAATGCCCACTATCAATGCATTTCTAACAGTTTATCACTGGGGGACACATAGTGAAACTGTTCTCTCCATAGATGCAATTAAAGACCCACTAAATACTTGAGGAAACCGGGTACATGTTGTTTCTCTGGCACCTGCAGTTCCCCTGTATCTAAAAAAACAGGCCGGGCGCGGTGGCTCAAGCCTGTAATCCCAGCACTTTGGGAGGCCGAGGCGGGCAGATCACGAGGTCAGGAGATCGAGACCATCCTGGCTAACACGAGGAAACCCCGTCTCTACTAAAAAATACAAAGAACTAGCCGGGCGTGGTAGCGGGCGCCTGTAGTCCCAGCTACTCGGGAGGCTGAGACGGGAGACTGGCGTAAACCCGGGAGGCGGAGCTTGCAGTGAGCTGAGATCCGGCCACTGCACTCCAGCCTGGGCGGCAGAGCGAAACTCCGTCTCAAAAAATAAATAAATAAATAAAATAAAAATAAAAACAAAAAGTATGCAGTAAAGATTTCAAATCTAAACTTTACAGCTTCATAAATTTTTATATATGTATACACATGTGTGATCATTACCCAAATCAAGATAAAAAACATTTCCAGTACTCCACAAGGCTCTCTTGTGCACCTTCCTAGAGAAAATCCCTCCACAAAGCCTAGCACTGTTACGACTTATGTCACCACAGGTTACTTTTGCATGTTTTTGAACTTCGTATAAATGGAATAATACAGTGTGTATTCTTTGTGTCTGACTTCTTTTGCTCAACTGAATATTTGTTATTTTTAGTTTTATAAACTATGGTGTGCATAGAATAATATGTAACCATTAAACATGGTACTGTAGAACCATATTGTTTGGCATGAAAGAGGTCTTTGATATATTATTGAGTTTCTAAAAAAGTTACAAGAGTCAGTTTTACGTAAATGAATTCATTGATGAAAAATTGTAGATATACATCTTATACGTTCATAGAGAAAAGTTTGAAATAATATTCACTAATATGTTACTACTAGTTATTTCTGGGTGTCAGGATTAATGTAGTTTTTATCTCTATGTTTTTCTGTCTGGTTTGAATATTTTTAAACTTTTAATTTTGGAATAATTTTAAATTCATAGAAAAATTATAAGAATAGTACAGAGAACTCCTGTAACTGGGACTACAGGCATGCACCACCATGCCCAGCTAATTCAGCTAATTTTTTTTTTTTTTTTTTGAGACAGAGTTTTGCTCTTATTGTCCAGGCTGGAGCGCAGTGGCGTGATCTTGGCTCACTGCAACCTCCACCTCCTGGGTTCAAGCGATTCTCCTGCCTCATCCTCCTGAGTAGCTAGATTACAGGCATGCACCACCGCACCCAGCTAATTTTGTGTGTTAAGTAGGGAGGGGTTTTCTCCATGTTGGTCAGGCTGGTCTCGAACTCTCTACCTCAGGTGATCCACCCGCCTCGGCCTCCCAAAGTGCTGGGATTACAGGCGTGATCCACCACACCCAGCAGTTTTGTAGTTTTAGTAGAGACAGGGTTTCTCCATGTTGGTCAGGCTGGTCTCGACCTCCCGACCTCAGGTGATCTTCCTGCCTCAGCCTCCCAAAGTGCTAGGATTACAGGCGTGAGCCACCACACCAGATTAATTTTTGTATTTTTAGTAGAGACAAAATAATTTTGTGTTTTTGCCATGTTGGCCAGGCTGGTCTTGAACTCCTGGGCTCAAGTGATATTCCCACTTCAGCCTCCCAAAGTACTGGGATTATAGGCCGTGAGCCACTGTGCCTGGCTTATATTTAGTTCTTATGCTTCTTCAGTTACTTGAACTTCTTATGGTGAGTAAATAACATTTTCATTAAAAAGAAAGAAGAAGAAGGAAGGAAGGAAGAAGGAAGGAAGGAGGAAGGAAGGAAGGAAGAAGGAAGGAAGGAAGGAAGGAAGGAAGGAAGGAAGGAAGGAACTAGACTGGGCGTGGTGGCTCACACCTGTGATCCCAGCACTTTGGGAGGTCGAGGCAGGTGGATCGCTTGAGATCAGGAATTTGAGACCAGCCTGGCCAACATGGTGAAACCCCATATCTACTAAAAATACAAAAATTAGCCAGGCGTGGTGGCACGTGTCTAGAATCCCAGCTACTCAGGAGGCTGAGGCAAGAGAATCGCTTGAACTCAGGAGGCAGAGGTTGCAGTGGGCCGAGATTGCCCCATTGTATTCCAGCTTGGGTAACAAAGTGAGACTCCATCTCAAAACAAAAACAAACAAACAAAAATCCTGAAACCACTTGCATTAAGCAAATAAAATGGGATAAGATGCAATTCAGAGAGATTTTCTTCAAAGCCTGGCCTGCCTGGAGCCTTAGGGGTTAACCCTTTTGCTGGGTCTCTTGCTGTGTTCAGGGCAGCTGTGAAGTCCTGCGGCTGTTGGACCTTGGGGCCTCCCCTTCCTACCACAGATGGATCTGGCAGCACCTGGAGCTGATAGATGACAGGCCTCTGAAGACCCACCTGAGGGGTAAGCTGCCTGGCCCGTCTTACACCAGGGGGCACCTGGGCCCGTCCTGTTTCCAGTTCCCAGCCCATAGAGCCTTAGAAATCTAGAGCCAGCCAGCCTGACAGCGTATCTCATCTGCGCCCTTCTTCTACCAGTGGTGGCAACCTGGTCTGCAAGGCCCTGCCCTCCTTTCCAGCCCCCCCCCTTTTTTTTTTTGAGCCTTTTCCCTTTTGCTTTTCAGGTTCTCCCACATGACCATCAACTCCTTGCCTCACATATCCCCCACCTGTTTTTTCACCCAGCTCTCTTCTGCTTTTTAAAATTTACTTATTCTGTCTCTGGATTTGCCTATGATGGACTTTTCATATAAATAGCGTCATACATTATGTGGCTTTTTGTGTCTGACTTCCTTCACTGAGCACCGTGTTTTCGAGGTCCATTTATGTCGTAGCAGATATCATTTCTTCATTCTGTTTTATGGCTGAATAATATTCTAATGTATGCATATACCACATTTTTTGGTCCACTTATCAGTTGGTGAACATTTGGATTGTTTTCACTTTTTGACTGTTTTGAATAATGTTGCTATGAACGTTTGTATACAAGTTTTTGTGTGAACATATTTTTTAGTTCTCTTGGGTATTACCTATATGCCTAGGAGTGGAATTTCTGGGTCATATGGTATCTTAGTCAGTTTTCTATTTCTATAGCTGAATATCTGAGACTGGGTAACTATTATAAAGAAAAGAAATTTATTTCTTATAGTTCTGGAGGCTAGGGAGTCTGAGGTCGAGGGGTTGCATCTGGTGAAGGACTTCTTGCTGGTGGGGACTCTTCAGAGACCCTGGGCAGCAAAGGGCATCACATGGAGAGGGAGCGCTTCTGTCTTTGAGATCTCAGACTACACATCCTTCCTTGAAGAAGTCTTCCTGATTTCTCATGCTGGACCAGATCTTCCATCCTCTGCTATATCCCATTCAAGTAACCTTCAAATACCATTCAAGTACCCTTCAAGTACCATTCAAGTACTCTTCCATGTTATATAACCCCACTGAAATCGTACAACTGAGTCTGAAATGCTTATTAAACATCTGTTTCCCTTGCTAGAATATAAGCTCTATGAGGGCTTTGTATTCCCAGGACCTCGTATCATGCCTGGCATCTAGTAGGTGCTCAGAAGCAAATTATAGGGTTAATGGATGAACATATTTCAGCTGCTGTGTGTGGTGTGGATACATCCCAGGCTGTGAATGTGTGTGCACTCTCCACAGCCTTATCCACATTCATGTATCTAGTAACTAGTATGAATAACAGTGATCATTTATTGAATTCTAATTGTGTGTGTATTGTATTGGGCTTGACTGTTTATACATATTGCGTAACTCACATAATAGCTCTCTTTCTGTTTTTTTTTGTTTGTTTGTTTTTTGTTTTTTTTTTGAGACAAAGTCTCACTCTGTTGCCCAGGCTAGAGTGCAGTGGTGCAGTCTCAGCTCACTGCAACCTCTGCCTCCCAGGTTCAGGCAATTCTCCTGCCTCAGTTTCCTGAGCAGCTGGGATTACAGGCACACACCACCACGCCCAGCCAAATTTTGTATTTTTAGTACAGATGGAGTTTCACTATGTTGGCCAGGCTGGTCTCGAACTCCTGACCTTAAGTGATCTGACTGCCTCGGCCTCCCAAAGTGTTGGGATTACAGGCATGAGCCACCACACCTGGCCTAATAACTCTTTAAGAAGGTATGATTGTACCATTTGACACATGAGGAAACTGGCTCATAGGGCAAATAAGTAGCAATGTGGGACTCTAGAGTTGGGATTCTAACCCAGGCACAACTGCTTCCAGAGCCCAGACTTTTTTGTCTTCATAAACATCTCCAGCCTTCTTCATTCTCCATTTCCTGTTGTTGGACATAGACATTGTCAAGTAACAGCCTCTAGAACTGGCCAGGGTGATAACCAGGCTTCCTGATTCTAGGGTAGTATTGTTTCCATTCACAGCTCTGTGATGGCATTTTTATTTTTTTCCCCTTCCATCCTCTGCAGATCTTTTTGTGTCACCCACTTGGGTCAAGAACCCCAGCCCTCAACAGATATTTGCAGTGACTCAGGTGTCTTATCTCTTACCTCATGCTCAGTACTGGCATGCTTCTCCCCACATCCCTTGAGATTGTAATCTATGTATCCTGGGCCCTTCTCCCCAAGGTCTGCCTTATAGATACAGCCAGTCCTCCTGAGATTAGAACTGAGGCCAACACAGGGAGGCAGAGGAGAAGGGTGGAAAAAGGAGAGGTTGGAGCTGAACAGAGCTCGATTTGAGTCCCACTTATTAGCTGGGTAACTTTGGTGAGTACTCAAAGTCTCTGGGCCCGGTTTCTTCATATCTACCTTGGGTAGTGTCATGGTTGGGAGCATAGACTCAGAGTCCACTGCTTCTGCTTGAATACAGGGTCCTTCTCTTATTAGTGATGTGATACTGGGCAAGTGACTCTATGTCCACGTGCATCAGTGCCCTCAAAGTCTGTAAAATGTAAATAATGGTCCCTATCTCATAGGATTGTAATCACGTTGAGCAAATTAATATATAAAAGCTCTTAGAACACTACCTGGCTGCATAGGCAGATGGCAGATGTTTGTTATCATTACCACACAGGCTACTAGGAAGGCCGAGTGAGATGATGTATGCATGAGGCCTTGTAAGTACTCAGTAAATGTTTCTTCTCACATCAGTTCTTGTTTGTCGCTTTTCCACTGTCAATCCATCAGAGAAAAAGCTGCATCCCACAAATTTTGATATGTTGTATTTTCAGTGTTACTCAGTTGAAAATACCTTTAAATTTCTCTTTTGATTTCTTTTTTGACCCATGGACTATTTAGAAGAGTGTTTCCAAACATTTGAGGGATTATCCAGCTATCTTTCTGTTATTGATTTCTTTTTTCTTTTTCTTTTCTTTTTTTTGAGAGGGAGTCTCGCTCTGTCACCCAGGCTGGAGTGCAGTGGTGCAGTCTTGGCTCACTTCATGCTCCACCCTCTGGGTTCAAGCAATTCTCCTGTCTCAGCCTCCCGAGTACCTGGGATTACAGGCACATGCCACTAAACCCGGCTAATTTTTGTATTTTTAGTAGAGACGGGGTTTCAGCCTGTTGGCCAAGCTGGGCTTGAACTCCTGACTTCTGGTGATCTGCCTGCCTCGGCCTCCCAAAGTGCTGGGCATGGTGGCACATGCCTGTAGTCCCAGCTACTTGGGAAGCTGAGGCAGGAGAATTGCTTGAACCTGGGAGGCAGAAGTTGCAGTAAGCCAAGATCACGCCACTGCACTCCAGTCTGAATGACAGAGCAAGACTCTGTCTCACAAAAAAAAAAAAAATTATTGATAGAGTTGTTAAAATCTCCAGCCATAATTATAGATACATTTTTCTCCTTGTATTTCTGTCTGTTTTGCCTCATATATTTTGAAGCTCTTTTTTTTTTTTTTTTGAGACGGAGTCTCGCTCTGTCACCCAGGCTGGAGTGCTGTGGCCAGATCTCAGCTCACTGCAAGCTCCGCCTCCCGGGTTCATGCCATTCTCCTGCCTCAGCCTCCCGGGTAGCTGGGACTACAGGCACTGCCACCTCGCCCGGCTAGTTTTTTGTAGTTTTTAGTAGAGACGGGGTTTCACCATGTTAGCCAGGATGGTCTCGATCTCCTGACCTCGTGATCCGCCCGTCTCGGCCTCCCAAAGTGCTGGGATTACAGGCTTGAGCTGAAGCTCTTTTATTATATGCATAGATGTTTGGGATTGAACTCTTAATCATTATGAAATGAATTTATTTGTCCCTGGTAATATTCTTTGCTCTAAAACCTACTTTTTCTGATATAAATTCAACCACTTCTTTTGATTTAATGTAGCTTCCTTTTGGTTAATATTAGTTTGGTATATCTTTTTCCATCCTTTTGTGTTTAACCTATTTTTGTCTTTATATGTAAAAGTGAATTTCTTAAAGGCAGCATATAGTTGGGTCTTGCTTAAAAAAAATCCTATCTGACAATCTGCCTTTTTATTGAGATGTCTAAATCATTGACATTTAATGTTAATATTGATTATGTTTGGATTTAACTCTACCATCTTGCTATTTTTTTTTTCTATTTGTCACACCTATTCCCTTTTTATTCTGTTTTTCCTTGCCTTTTGGATTATGTATTTTGTATAATTCAATCTTATTTTCTTTGTTGGCTTATTAGCTGTTTGTGGTATTATTTTCACGGTTGCTTTATGATCATTGTATATACTCTTAACTTATCACAATCTACCTTTAAGTGATATTATGCCACTTCATGTATAGAATCAGAACCTTACAATATATTTCCATTTTCTCCTCCTGGATATTATGCTATTGTGATATATTCTACTTTCTTGTATATTAAAAACCTTACCATACATGGTTATTACTTTTGCTTTAAACAAGTATCTTTTTTTTTTTTTTTTTTGAGATGGAGTTTTGCTCCTGTTGCCCAGGCTGGAGTGCAATGGCACGATCTTGGCTCACTGCAACCTCCACCTCCTGGGTTCAAGTGATTCTCTTGCCTCAGCCTCCCTAGTAGCTGGGATTACAGGTGCTCGCCACCATGCCCAGCTAATTTTTTGTATTTTTAGTAGAGACATGGTTTCATTATGTACGTTGGCCAGACTGGTCTTGAACTCCTGACCTCAGGTGATCCACCCACCTCAGCCTCCCTAAAGGCTGGGATTACAGGCGTCAACCACTGCACCCAGCTTAAACAAGTATCTTTTAAGTATATCTAAAAAATAATAAGAAAAGACTCTGACATTAACCTACATAGTTACTATTTCTGATGTTCTTTGTTCCTTTATATAGATCCAGATTTCTACCTCATACCATTTCCTTCTGCCTGAAGTACTTCCTTTAACATTTCTTGTGTTTCACGTCTGTTAGTGATGAATTATTTCAGTTTTTCTATGTCTGAAAACTATTTTATCTTCATTTTTGAAAGAAATTTTTGCTGGATATAAAATTCTAGGTTGACAGGTTTTTTTCTTTCACTAGTTTAAAGATGTTGCATTAAGGCCTGTTTTTTGGCTTACATTGTTTTCAACAAGTCCATTCACATTTTTATTTATTTGAGACATTTTCTGGCTTGCATTGTTTTCAACAAGAAGTCCATTAACATTTTTATTTATTTATTTATTGAGACAGAGTCTCACTCTGTTACACAGGCTGGAGTGCAATAGTGTGATCTTGGCCCACTGCAACCTTTACCTCCCCGGTTCAAGCGATTATTCTGCCTCAGCCTCTTGAATAGCTGGACTAGAGGCATGCGCTACCATACTTGGCTAATTTTTGTATTTGTTATTGTTGTTTGTTTCTGAGATGGAGTCTTGCTCTTGTTGCCCAGGCTGGAGTACAACGGCACAACCTCGGCTAGCTGCAACCTCCGCCTCCCAGGTTCAAGTGATTCTTGTGCCTCAGCCTCACAAGTAGCTGGGATTATAGGTGCCCGCCACCACACCTAGCTAATTTTTGTATTTTTAGTAGAGATGGGGTTTCGCCATGTTGGCCAGGCTGGTCTCAAACTCCTGACCTCAAGTGATCCACCTGTCTTGGCTTCCCAAAGTGCTGGGATTACAGGCATGAGCCACTGCACCTGGCCAACATTTTTATTTTTGTATGCCCTCTTTGTATAACCTTGTATATTTTCTGTACACAGTGTACCTTTTTGCTTTGGCTGATTTTGAATTTTTTTTGTCAATAGTTTTAAGCAATTTGATTATGTTGTGCCTTGGTATAATTTTTGTCATGTTTCTGTGCTTGAGGTTCATTTAGTTTCTTGCATTCCTGGGTTTGTATTTTTTAAATCAGATTTGGAATATTTTGACCATTATGTTTTCAAAAAAGTTATTTGTCTTTCCCTCTCCTCCACTTTGAGAACTCCAATTACATGTATATTGGATTGCTACATGTGTATTGGATTGCTGTGTTTCACAGCTCACTGATGTTCTGTTCATTTTTTTTAATTCTTTTTTTTTTCTTTGTGACATTTTGGATAGTTTCTATTACTATGTCTTCAAGTTTTCTAATCCTCCTTCTGCATAGTCTAATCTGCTGTTAATCCCACCTAGTGTACTTTTCATTTTAGACATTTTAATTTTTATATCTCAAAGTTTGATTTGGGTCTTTTTATAATTTCCACAACTCTACTTAATATACACAATATTTTTTCCTTGGAATATAATTACAATAGCTGTTTCAATGCCCTTATGTACTAATTCCATCATATGTGTCACTTCTGAGTCAGTTTCAATTCATTTTTTTCCTCTTCATATGGTTTATATTTTCCTATTTCTTTGCATCCTTCATGATTTTTTAATAAGATGCTAGAAAATGTGGATTTTGGGTACTGCATATTTGTTATTCCTGTAAATATTTCTGAACTTTGAGATGTAGTCACTTGGAAGTATTTTGATCTTTTCAAGACTAGCTTTTAAATTTGTTATGCGGGGTCAGAACAGTGTTTAATCTAGAGCTAATTTTCTCCCATTCATGAAGTAAAACCATTTTGTGTATTTCAGAATGCCCCATGACTTGAGAGGTTTTCTATTCTAGTTATTGGGAACAGGACTATTTCTGGTCCTGTTTGAGCTCTGATGATTTATCCCTCTAATCATTTGGGGTGATTCTTTCCCCAGCCTTGAGTAGTATACTATGTAATAAATTGCCCCAAAACTTAGCAACTTAAAATAACAGACATTTACTTCTCCCAATTTCTGTGAGTCAGAAATTTGGGCATAGCTTAGTTTGGTGCTTCTGACTCAAGATCTCTTATGACCCAGCTACTTGGGAGGCTGAGGCAGGAGGATTATTTGACTCCAGGAATTCAAGACCAGCTTGGAAAACAGCAGGACTCCATCTAAAAAAAAAAAAAAAAAAAAAAAAAAAAAAAGGCCAGGCGTGGTGGCTCACACCTGTAATCCCAGCACTTTGGGAGGCCGAGGTGGGTGGATCACAAGGTCAGGAGATCAAGACCATCCTGGCTAACATGGTGAAACCCCGGCTCTACTAAAAATACAAAAAAATTAGCTGGGCCTGGTGGCAGGTGCCTGTAGTCCCAGCTGCTCAGGAGGCTGAGGCAGGAGAATGACGTGAACCCGGGAGGTGGAGCTTGCAGTGAGTGGAGATTGTGCCACTGTACTTCAGCCTGGGCGACAGAGTGAGACTCCATCTCAAGAAAAGAAAAAAAAAAAATCTCTTGGGGTTGCCATTGTCAGCCAGGGTTGTGGTTTCATCTGAAGGCTCCTCTCAGAGGGACCAACTTCCAAGCTAACTCACATGGCTATTGGCCAAGTGTCTGGCCTCATGGGTGTCTCTACAGGGCTGTTTCATGACATGGTAGCTTGCTTCTCCAAGAATGAGAGAGAGCAACAGAGAACATGCCCAAGATGGAAGCCACAGTCTTTTTATAACTTAATCTCAGAAATAAAATCTCATCACTTCTGCTGTATCCTGTTTTAAGTGAGCCCAACCTACACTTAATGGGAGGGTATTACACAAGTGTGTGACTAGTAGGAGGTGGGGGTCACTGGCAGCCATCTCAGAGGCTGCCTACCACTGGTAGTTTCCCATTACACTCTCAGCTGTACTTCAAGGGAAACTCTCTGCAGATCTTTGGAGTTCTGTCTTTATGCAGCTCTCTTCTCTCTGGTTCCATGCTCTGTGGACTCTAGCTGCCTTGTCCTCCCCTATGTCTTCTGTCTCATCAATTCAAGGAGATTGCTCGGCTCCATCTGAATTACCCTCCCTGCCCTATGGCCCAGAAAATCTTTAGGCAACAAGCTGAGGCAGTAGTAGTGCTCACTTCATTTGTTTTCTGTCTTGTGTGGATGTTTGTCCTTTATTGTCTGATGTTCAATGTCTTTTTTTTTTTTTTTTTTTGGGACAGGGTCTCACTCTGTCACCTAGGCTGGAGTGCAGTGACCCAGTCATAGCTAATTGCAGCCCTGACCTCCTGGGCTCAGGCAGTCCTCCTGCCTCTCCTGAGTAGCTGCGACTATAGGTGTGAGCCACCACGCCCACCTAATTTTTCATTTTTTTTGTAGAGATAGAGTCTCACCTTGTTGCTTAGGCTGGTGTTGAACTCCTGGCCTCAAGGGATCCTCCTACCTCAGCCTCCCAAAATGCTGAGATTACAGGTGTGAGCCACCACACCCATCTTTCAATGTCTTTAAAACAATTTTTTTCATAAATGTTGTCCAATATTTTCAAGTAGAAGAGAAAATTTAGTCCCTGTTATTCCATCTTGGCTGGAAGCAAAAGCAGAAGTCTAGATCTGTGTTTTTAATAGTTGAGTTTTATTGTATTATATGCATATATGATAATTAATTTAATTACCTTTTACAGATATTTTGAATTCTTTTTCAAATGTTTACCTTACTGTGGCAAATTTCCTGGTGTGTTTATCTTTGCATCTGTGTGCAAGGAAACGTGTTAGACAAATTCTGAGAATTACTGGATCAAATAGTTCAACAGTCCCCAGCCTTTTTGGCACCAGAGACTAGTTTTGTGGAAGACAATTTTTTCACAGATAGGGGCAGGTGGTGACGGTTTTGGGATGAAACTGTTCCACCTCTGATCATCAGACATTAGATGGAGCACACAACCTAGATCCCTCTCATGCACAGTTCTCAGTAGGGTTTGTGCTCCTATGAGACTCTAATGCCGCCACTGATCTGATAGGAGGTGGAGCTCAGGTGGTAATGCTCATGCACTCACCACTCATCTCCTGCTGTGCAGCCTCATTCCCTTTTTTTTTTTTTTTTTTTTTTGAGACGGAGTCTCGCTCTGTCGCCCAGGCTGGAGTGCAGTGGCCGGATCTCAGCTCACTGCAAGCTCCACCTCCCAGGTTTATGCCATTCTCCTGCCTCAGCCTCCCGAGTAGCTGGGACTACAGGCGCCTGCCACCTCGCCCGGCTAATTTTTTTTATTTTTTAGTAGAGACGGGGTTTCACCGGGTTAGCCAGGATGGTCTCGATCTCCTGACCCCGTGATCTGCCTGTCTCGGCCTCCCAAAGTGCTGGGATTACAGGCTTGAGCCACTGCGCCCGGCCAACAGCCTCATTCCTAACAGGCCATGGACCTGTACCAGTCCATGGCCAGGGGATTGGGGACCCCTGAAATAGTTAATACGGTGCATACTGGCTATGTACATTTAAAACGCTGATAGATATTGTTGAAGTGCCTTTCCGAAAGATCATTCTCAGGGCTTTTTATGTGTTTTGTTAAGCCAGATCTACTCCTTGTGGAATTTGGATTTATTCCCATTAACATTAATTTGAGGGGCCAGGCATGGTGGCTCACGCCTGTAATCCCAGCACTTTGGGAGGCCAAGGTAGACGGATCACAAGGTCAGGAGGTTGAGATCATCCTGGCTATAACACCATGAAACCCTGTCTTTACTAGAAATACAAAAAAATTAGCCAGGCGTGGTGGCAGGTGCCTGTTGTCCCAGCTACTTGGGAGGCTGAGACAGGGGAATGGTGTGAACCTGGGAGGTGGAGCTTGCAGTGAGCCGAGATCGAGCCACTGCACTCCAGCCTGAGCAACACAGCAAGACTCCATCTCAAAAACAAAAAAACAAAAACAAAACAAAACAAACAAACAAAAAACATTAATTTGAAGAGTTGATTCTCATACTGGAGATTTTTTTTTTTTTTTGCTTTTTCTTTGAGATACAGTCTTGCCCTGTCACCCAGGCTGGAGTGCAATGGCACAATCTTGGCTCACTGCAACCTCTGCCTCCCGTGTTCAAACAATTCTCTTGCCTCAGCCTCTCAAGTAGCTGGGATTACAGGCATGCGCCACCATGCCCAGCTAATTTTTTGTATCTTTAGTAGAGATGGGATTTCACCATGTTGGCCAGGCTGGTCTCAAACTCCTGACCTCGTGATCTGCCCACCTCGGCCTCCCAAAGTGCTGCAATTATAGGCATGTGCCACCACACCCGGCTGGCGATCTCTTTTTTAATCAATGTTATTGATATATAATTTTTATATAATAGAGTACACATATTTTAATGTGTGTAGTTAAATGACAAATTAGAAAAAAAATTCTTTTTGAAACAAGGTTTCACTTTGTCACCCAGTCTGGAGTGCAGTGGCATGAACACGGCTCAGTACAACCTTGACCTCCCAGGCTCAAGTAATCCTCCCACCTCAGCCTCTTGAGTAGCTGGGACTTCAGGCATGTGCCACCACACCCTGCTAATTTTTGTATGTTTTATAGAGACGGGGCTTTGCCATGTTGCCCAGACTGGTCTCAAACTCCTGAGCTCAAGCGATCCTCCTGCCTTGGCCTTCCAAAGCATGGGATTACAGTGGCGTGAGCCACTGCACCCAGCCATAGTTCCATGACAAATTTATACCTCTACAGTCAAGTTATAGAACATTTCCATCACCCCAAAAAGTCCCCTTGTGCCCCCTCCCAGTCAATCTCTACCCCTCACCCCTGCCCTAGGCAACCACTGATTTGTTTTCTGTCATTATGGGTTAGATTTGTCTTCCTATGGTTTCATATAAATGAGATCATACAGTATGGACTCTTGTATCTGGCTTCTTTTACTTAGCATGCTGAGTAGTTTATTCCTTTTTATTTCTGAATTATATTTCCTTTGAGTTTTATTTTATTTTATTTTAAGAGATTAGGTCTTTCTATGTTGTCCAGGCTGAACTTGAGCTCCTAGGTTCAAGCAATCCTCCTACCTCAGCCTCCTGAGTAGCTAGAACTCAGGTATGCACCACTGCAACTGGCTCTTGGTGATCTTTTAAAATAACTCTCATGGAGGGCCTATTATATGCTGGCACTGTGTTAGGCATATCACATTCTTTATCTGCAATTCTTTTTTTTTTTTTGAGGCAAAGTCTTACTGTTGCCCAGATTGGAACACAGTGTCGTGAACACAGCTCACTACAGCCTCAACTTCCTGGGCTCACGCAATCCTTCCATCTCAGTGTCCCCAGTAGCTAAGGCTACAGGTGTGCACCAGCATGCCTGGTTAATTCTTTAATTTTTTGTAGGGATGAAGTCTTGCCATGTTGCCTAGGCTGCTCTTGAACTCCTGGGCTCAAGTGATCACCTACTTCGGCCTCCCAAAGTGCTGGGATTACAAATGTGAACTACCATGCCCGGGCCTATAATTCTTACAATAGTTCTATGAGGGCTGTAATGATTATATGACTTGTCTAAGGTTCCATGACCAGTCATCCATTTATCTTTTATTGCTGACCCTGCCCCAATTTGAAAGCCCAGTTTGAATGCCAGGATAAATATGGTCTGTTAATGGAATGATATGAGCTTTGAATCCAAGAGACCTGAGTTCAAATCCAAGCTTTAACCTTTTTCTGGGTGACTTGAGCTCTGTGCTGTTCATCTTATCTCTTAAAGTATGTTAATCACCCTTCTCCAGATGTAATGGATGTAAAGGCTCTAGCAGAGGGCCTGCCACCCAGGGACATTGCATGGAGGCCACAGTGTTTTATCTTTGTTTTTTAAAAAAAAATTTCCAGCTGGGCACGGTGGCTCAAGCCTGTAATCCCAGCACTTTGGGAGGCTGAGGCGGGCGGATCACGAGGTCAGGAGATCGAGACCATCTTGGCTAACACGGTGAAACCCCGTCTCTACTAAAAAATACAAAAAACTAGCCGGGCAAGGTGGCGGGCGCCTGTAGTCCCAGCTACTTGGGAGGCTGAGGCAGGAGAATGGCGTGAACCTGGGAGGCGGAGCTTGCAGTGAGCTGAGGTCTGGCCACAGCACTCCAGCCTGGGCGACAGAGCAAGACTCCATCTCAAAAAGAAAAAACAAAACAAAAAAAAACATTTCCGCATGTGCTAGACCATCCAGGTTCCTGTGATAAGCTTCAACTACTACCACCATAACCGTCATATATGCAAAGATCCATAGTATCTTTTCCTGTGCTTTCTCTAACAGAATACTCTCCTATGGAAAGATTTAAGGAATTCCAGATCAAGTCATATCCTCTACAAGACTTTAGCTCCTTGAAACTTCTGCATCTCAAAGAAGCCTGGGGGTTACAGGGGACAAGCTTCAGCAGGAAGATCAGAACGTCAGGAGACACTCTTCCCAAGATGC
Source organism: Trachypithecus francoisi (assembly GCF_009764315.1). Lineage (NCBI taxonomy): Eukaryota > Metazoa > Chordata > Mammalia > Primates > Cercopithecidae > Trachypithecus > Trachypithecus francoisi. The sequence goes on from NW_022681467.1 coordinate 31,551,982, forward strand.
TGGGCCCAAAGATCCAGTAAGCTCAGCCCTTGGCAGATAGATGGGTCCAGACTGTGGTTGCAAAGAGAGATAATACTTATATGGCAGAATGTCGGGGATGCTGGAGAGGGGGCAAAGGTGGAGGACACAGGTCAATCCCAAAGGGTTGTGCATGAGGCAGCCTAGAGATGTCCTGGTTCTGAGAGCCAGGACCTGCATTCTCCACCTGTAACTCACAAGGCTACTTCAGGCATTCAGCCATGTCTTTTCTCAGGGCCTCAGTACCCCATTTAAGGAAGAAGGGACTGGACAGATCTTCCGGCTCTGACATTCTGTTGGTCTGTGTGTTTCTGGGCCCTTTTGATTCTGAGCTGCTTCAGAAAATTGTGTCCATCTAAGGAAGGCAGTTATAGCACAGTAGATAAGAGCCTGTGTTTGGAATTAATCCTGGCTTGGCCACTTATTTTAGCTCTGTGTCCCCAGGCAAGGGACTTGACCTCTCTAAGCTGTATTTCTTGGTAGATAATAGCATCTAAGTCTTGGGGTTGTTACAAGTCAGCAGTTACTTGAGATACTGATAATTATAGTTAACACTTACAGAATACTTTTTGTAGCTGGGCATAGTGGCACATACCTGTAATCCTAGCTGCTCAGGAGGCTGACACAGGAGGATCGCTTGAGCCTAGGAAGTTGAGGCTGCAGTGAGCTGTGATCATGTCACTGTACCCCAGCCTGGGCAACAGAGCAAGACCCTGTCTCTTAAAAAAAAAAAGGAAAGAAAACAGGCTGGGCGTGGTGGCTCATGCCTGTAATCCCAGCACTTTGGGAGGCTGAGGCGGGCAGATCACCTGAGGTCAAGAGTTCGAGACCAGCCTGGCCAACATGGTGAAACCCCATCTCCACTAAAAATACAAAAATTAGCTGGGTGTGATGGCAGGCGCCTGTAGTTCCAGCTACTTGGGAGGCTGAGGCACAAGAATCACTTGAACCCAGGAGGCGGAGGTTGCAGTGAGCCGCAATCATGCCACCGTACTTCAGCCTGGGCAACAGAGCGAGACTTCATCTCAAAACAAAACCCCTTTTCGGTGCCTAGTACTGAATTATCTAATTTAATCTCCATAACAACTCTACGAGTACTATTATAATCATTCCCATTTTTCAGGTGAGAAAACCAAGGTATGGAGAGAGGTTAAGTTGCTTGTTTCAGGTTGCGCAGGTAGAAAGTGGCAGAGCCAGGACTCAAACCTGAGTGGCTCAGTGTTGTTATCGGTGCGATATGAGGCGGTATGCAAACTGGTGTGAGGTGGATGCAAACTGGGTGCTGTGCTTTTGTTTTTTCTGGTGAGAATGAAGAGCAGAAGAGGAGACTCAGTGGGGACCAGCCTAGAAGCGGCTCACTGCTGGGCCCAGAGGAGCACAGCCCCCTCCCCCTGCTACTTTTGAAATTGAAGTGTCATAATGAGACTAACAATGGCACCAGTGTCAAAATCCCTGCATTCCTGCAAGGGCCACTTCATGCGAGTCCTTTGCCTGTTAACATTTCCAAGCTGCTGGCCTCCATAACGAGCACCCTGTCACTTTTGAGCTGTGATGGATAATCCTTCCGAAGAATCTAGGTTGCAGTGAGCCAAGATTGTGCCACTGCACTCCAGCCTGGGCAACAAGAGCAAAACTCCATCTCAAAAAAAAAAAGAAAAGAAATTCCTTCTTGACTGGGCGCAGTAGTTCATGCCTATAATCCCAGCACTCTGGGAGGCCAAAGCGGGCAGATCACTTGAGGCCAGAAGTTTGAGACCAGCCTGGGCAACATGGTGAAACCCTGTCTCTGCTAAAAATTAGCCGGGCATGGTGGTAGGCACCTGTAGTCCCAGCTACTTGGGAGGTTGAGGCAAGAGTATCACTTGAACCCCAGAAGTGGAGATTTCAGTGGGCAGAGATCCCATCAGTGCACTCGAGCCTGGTGACAGAGTGAGACTGTCTCAAAGGAAAAAAAAGAAAGAAAAAAGAAAGAAATTCTTTCCTCATGCTGAGCATGAGAGGGCTAGCCGGGACTTCCCACCCAGTAGGCCTGGCTTGGCTGCATGGGATCATCAGCCCCTGCCTCCAGGAGAACAGCCCTCAGGTGTTTAAGGGGAGGGCCTGTATCACCTTCCTCTCCCAAGTCTCCTCTTTTGCACCCTCCAATTCCTGACAATGGGAGTCAGTCTCTTCCAGGGCTTGATTTTGAGTTTTCTCACCTTCTGGGGAGTTGTGAATTCCCCAGGGAGGGGAGTCCTCCATGTGCAGAAGAGTGAGAGCTGATTAGCCAGGGCCTCAGGAGCAGACTGTGTTACAGATGAGCTCTCTAACAAGCTGTCACATTTTAGATCCAGGCCTGTTCAGTCGATCAAATGTGCCATGATCAATACCAAGCTTGGTGAGCTCCCCAAGGAGGCTGCAGTAGGGGCCTACATGAAGGTGCACACTGTGGAGCAGGGAGAAATTTTGGTGAGTATGCCAAGAGCTTTGTTCACCACGGAGTATGTAACACAAATGGGCTGGAATGTTAAGTAATGACAGTAAAGGTTTAAAAACACTTCCCTCCATATTTGATGATGTCAAGGAATTGTGTTGATTTGTAAAAATGTGATAAGAATAGGCCCGGCACGGTGGCTCACACCTGTAATCCCAGCGCTATGGGAGGCCGAGGTGGGCAGATCACAAGGTCAGGAGTTCGAGACCAGCCTGGCCAACATGGTGAAACCCCGTGTCTACTAAAAATACAAAAACTAGCCGGGCATGGTGCACCTGTGATCCCAGCTGAATCCAGGAACAAGGCAAAGATGTTCCCTCTTACCACTCCTATTCAACACTGTACTGAAAGCCCTAGCTAGTCCATTCAAGAAAAGGAAATAAAAGGCATACAGATTGGGAAGGAAGAAATAAAACTATCTTTGTTTGCAGATAACATTATTGTCTGTAGATAATTCCAAACAATTTTTTTAAAAAGAAAAACCTCCTGAAACTAATGAGACTATATAGCAAAGTCACAGGATACAAGATTAATATACGAGAGTCCATTGCTTTACTTATACCAGCAATGAACAATTGGAATTTGACATTAAAAAACACAATACCAGCTGGGCACAGTAGCCCCAGCGCTTTGGGAGGCTGAAGGCAGGTGGATCACTTGAGGTCAGGAGTTCAAGACCAGCCTGGCCAACATGGTGAAATCTCGTCTCTGCTAAAAATACAAAAATTAGCTGGGGCCAGGCATGGTGGCTCACACCTGTAATCCCAGCACTTTGGGACGCTGAGGCAGATTGAATCACTTGAGGTCAGGAGTTCAAGACCAGCCTGGCCAACATGGTGAAACCCCATCTCTACTAATAATACAAAAATTAGCCAGGCATGGTGGTGCACACTTGTAATCCCAGCTGCTTGGGAGGCTGAAGCAGGAGAATCACTTGAACCTGGGAGGCGTAGGTTGCAGTGAGCTGAGATCGTGCCATTGCACTAAAGCCTGGGCGACAAGAGTGAAACTCCGTCTCCAAAAAAAAAAAACCACCCAAACCAAAAAGCCAGGTGTGGTGGCGGGCACCTGAAATCCCACCTATTTGGGAGACTGAGGCACAAGAATTGCTTGAACTCGGGAGGCGGAGGTTGAAGTGAGCCGAGATTGTGCCACTGCACTCCGCTTGGGTGACAAGAGCAAAACCCCATCTCAAAAAAAAAAAAAAAATTAATAACGAATCCATAAATTACCTAATATTTTTACAGAATCTAATTTCTAAAGAATTCAATTTCTAGGCCAGGCGCAGTGGCTCATGCCTGTAATCCCAACACTTTGGGGGGCCAATGTGGGTGGATCACCTGAGGTTGGGAGTTCAAGACCAGCCTGACCAACATGGAGAAACCCCGTCTCTACTAAAAACGCAAAATTAGCCAGTCGTGGTGGACACCTGCAATCCCAGCTGTTTGGGAGGCTGAGTCAGGAGAACTGCTTGAACCCAGGAGGTGGAGGTTGCGATGAGCCGAGATCGTGCCATTGCACTCCAGCCTGGGCAACAATAGCGAAACTCCGTCTCAAAAAAAAAAACAAAAAAACCCACAATTTCTAAGGAATTCATTATGAAAAGGCTAAATATTGCATGATTCCAATTCTATGACATTCTGGACAAGAAAAACACTATAGAGATAGTAAAATTATCAGTGGTTGCAAGAGGTTTGGAGTTCAGGAGATGGGATGAATAGGTGAAGCACAGGGGACTTTTAGGGCAGTAAAATTATTCTCTATGGTACTGTAAATGGTGGATACAAAAGCATTTGTCAAAACCCATTTAATTTTACAGCACAAAAAGTGAATCTTAATGTATGCAATTTGTTAAAGAAAAAAATCAGCCAGGCGTGGTGGCTCACACCTATAATCCCAGCACTTTGGGAGGCCAAGGCAGGCAGATCACGAGGTCATCAAGATCATCCTGGCTAACACGGTGAAACCCCATCTCTACTAAAATTACAAAAAATTAGCCGGGCATGGTGGCAGTCGCCTGTGGTCCCAGCTACTCTTGAGGCTGAGGCAGGAGAATGACGTGAACCCAGGAAGCAGAGCTTGCAGTGAGCAGAGATCACGCCACTGCATTCCAACCTGGGTGACAGAGCGAGACTCCGTCTCAAAAAAAAGAAAAAAGAAAAAAATCATCTAGGAGGTCAGTGGATCCTAGGAAGGAAAACAAACTATGACAAGATAATCTAACCATTACAGATGTATGAAACAATCTCTGTGAAGGAGTTGGGGGAAAAGATGCTGACTTAAGTAACTTTGGAAATGAGTGGAGTTGGTAAGACTAAAGCAAAAGGAACTGTGTCTGAGCACTGTGCCCTAGTGATAAAGCTGTTTCTCATGAAGGTGTGGGTTAACAATACTTCTACTACTATACATGTACACAGTGTTAACACTGAAATAAAATAGTTCAGTAAATGGATGGCAGAGGGTGGGAGCCAAGTTTTTCACAATTTAAGCAGGAATGTCTAGAAAGCAGGGGGAACCTAGAATGCTCCATGTAGTAATGGATTAGAGTTGAAAACATCAGTAGACACTCAAATTTAGCTCAATATATACTTACAGATAATTATGTATAGAAATATATGTGTAGGTAGGTCAGGCATGGTGGCTCACGCCTGTAATCCCAGCACTTTGGGAGGCTGAGATGGGCAGATCATGAGGTCAGGAGATTGAGACCATCCTGGCTAACACGGTGAAACCCCGTCTCTACTAAAAATACAAAAAAATTAGCTTGGCATGGTGGCGGGCGCCTATAGTCCCAGCTACTCAGGAGGCTGAGGCGGGAGAATGGCAGGAACCCGGGAGGTGGAGCTTGCAGTGAGTGGAGATTGTGCCACTGCACTCCAGCCTGGGTGACAGAGCGAGACTCCATCTCGGAAAAAAAAAAAAGAAATATGTATGGTATGGTTAGAAACATACAACTGTTTTGCTCTGTCAGATCATAGGGCCTAAAAGAAATGATACCCTTCCAGCAATGAGCACACTTAGCACTTGGATCTTGGTTGGTTGGTTGGTTGGTTTCTTTCTTTCTTCTTTCTTTTTTTTTGTTTTTTGAGACAGAGTCTTGCTCTGTCACCCAGGCTGGAGTGCAGTGGCACCATCTTGGCTCACTGCAACCTCTGCCTCCTGGGTTCAAGTGATTCTCCTGCCTCAGCCTCCCGAGTAGCTGGGATTACAGGTGCCTGCCACTATGCCTGGCTACTTTTTTGTATTTTTAGTACAGATGGGGTTTCACCATGTTGGCTGGGTTGGTCTCGAACTCCTGACCTCGTGATCCACCCACCTCAGCCTACCAAAGTGCTGGAAATACAGGCGTGAACCACTGTGCCCGGCCTCTTTTATTCTTTTTAAGAGACAAGGTCTTGCTCTGTCACTCAGGTTGGAGTGCAGTGGCAAGTGATCATGGGTCACTGCAGCCTTGAACTCCTGGACCCAACCAATGCTCTCACCTGAGTATTGTGAATAGCTGAGACTGCAGGTGTGTGCTGCCATGCCCAACTAATTTTTTAATTTTTTGTTGGAGACAGAGTCTCACTATGTTGCCCAGGCTGGTCTGGAACTCCTGGCCTCAAGCGACACTCCCACCTTGGCCTCCCAAAGGGCTGAGATTACAGGCGTGGACCATCATGCCTGGCCTCCATACTGTTTTTCATAAAGGCTGTCCTCATTTATATTCCCACCAATAGTGTTTGAGGGTTCCCTTTTTTCCAAATCTTTGCCAACATTTGTCATATTTTGTCTTTTTGATAGTAACCATTTTAACAGGTATAACTCAATATCTCATTGGATTTTCACTTTGCATTTCCATGATAATCAGTGATGTTGAGCATTTTTTTCATATACCTGTTGGTCATTTGTATGTCTTCCTTTGAGAAATGTCTATTCAGAGTTTTTGCCCACTTCTTAACCAGGCTATTTGATTTCTTGAGACTGTGTTGTTTAAGTTCATTATACATTTTAGATATTATCCCCTTATCAGATGTACAGCTTGCAAATATTTTCTATCATTCTTTAGGTTGTCTTTTTACTTTGTTGGTTGTTTCCTTTGCTGTGCAGAAGCTTTTTAGTTTAATGCAATCTCATTTGTCTATTTTTGCTTTTGTTGCCTGTGTTTTGGGGTCATACCCAAAAAAACCATTGCCCAGGCCAATGTCAAGAAACCAGATTATGATTTCTAATACAATTTCCCAATAAAAGGAACAAGTGCTCTTTGGAAGAATGGTTGAATCTAGGACTAGGGCAGGAAATACACAGGATGAGTCTAGAACATATTGTAATGCCAGAAAGTAAGGAAGAGCTGGGGGAGGGGCAGGAACTACTTTAATATGGGAGCATGTCCAAGGACACGGGGGCCACCTAAAATATCTCCCAGTGGCCAAAGCTGAAACAATTTGAAAAACAAAATAAAGCAGTGTTGGATTATAACCAAAAGTACAAAATAAACATTCATGAGTGCATATTGATATAAATGAATTAATAATGAATTAATAAATGGAGGAGAAGAGACAAATCTCCCTGCAGAATAAATTTCAAGCAATTTATGTAGCTACACTGTCTTAAAGGAAAGAGAGCCTAACTCTCTACTCCTTAAATGTGGGCCATGCATAGGACTTCCTTCCAAAGAATACAGTATGGCAAGGGGGGAATGAAGTAACTTTACAGTGGAAAAAATCTGAAAAATACAGCCAGATCATCAAGGCCAACATCAATAGTAAAACATCATGTTAATAGTATTGTTCCTTGATAGGATGTGATGAAAATATCACTTAACTTCTGTGGCCATCCTCTCAATATCTTGTAACTCCAGTCTAATCATGAGACATGATTAGAGGGAAAACATGAGACAAATTCTAACAGTGGCATCCCACAAAATACTCAGTGAGTACCCTCAAAACTGCCAAGATAATAAAAAATGGCCTGAGAAAATGCCACAGCCGAGAGGAGCCTAAAGAGCCCTATTATTAAACGTAATGTTGTATCCTGGATAAGATAGTGAACTAGAAAAAGGGCATTAGGTGAAACAGGAAATCTAAGCAACTCATTGACTTTAGCTAACAATAATGTAGCAGTAGAAGTTCACTAACTGTAACAAAGACTTACCAATGTAAGATGTGGGAAACTGGGCACTTTCTGTACTATCTTCTCAATTTTTCTGTAAATCTAAAACTGTTTTAAAAAATAAGACCACCAGGCCGGGCGCGGTGGCTCACGCCTGTAATCCCAGATGCTTTGGGAGGCCGAGGCGGGCGGATCACCTGAGGTTGGGAGTTTGAGACTAGCCTGGCCAACATGGTGAAACCCCATTTCTACTAAAAATACAAAATTAGCCAGGCATGATGGCACACACCTGTAACCCCAGCTACTCGGGAAGCTGAGGCAGGAGAATCGCTTGAACCCGGAAGGTGGAGGTTGCAGTGAGCCAGGATTGCACCACTGCACTCCAGCCTGAGTGACAGAATAAAACTCTGTCTCAAAAAAAAAAAAAAGGAATCCAAGGCTGGGCACAGTGGCTCACACTTGCTGAAGCCCAGGAGTTTGAGACCAGCTTGGGCAACAAAGCGAGACCCTGTCTCTACAAAAAATTAAAAAGTTAGCTGGGCATGGTGACATTTGCCTATGATCCCAGCTACTTGGGAGGGTGAGGTGGGAGGATTGCTTGAGCCTGTGAAATCGAGGCTGCAGTGAGCCATGATTGTGTTACTGTACTTCAATCTGAACAACAGAATGAGAGCCTGTCTCAAAAAAAAAAAAAAAAAAAAATGCAGTAGTGGTAGCAAGGGCAGTATGGATGACCATGCTTGGCTATGAGCTGATCACTATGGAAGCTGGGTGGCAGGTGCCAGAGCTGAATGAGAGGAGGAGGAGCAGTGTGCGGGTGCAGAGGTGGGGCAGGAGAAGGGCTTTCCAGGAGAAGAAATGGGACTCAGCCCGCCTGTGCCTGCAGAGGGCTGTCTCCTGAAGCCTCATATGTGGTCATTTGGCATCTGGGAAACTGTTCCCTCACCAAGCCCTCTCCTCTGTTCCTCTGTCACTATCTCCAAGGTTGTCCTTACACCATTCTCACCCTGTGTTATGGTGGACTGTGCATGCTCCTTCTCTCCACTCACACCAGCCTGTATGTCCTCAGGGCTGGGAAGGTCAGTCCAGTACTGTCTGAGAGGTCCAGTCCCTAGCACAGTCCAGTGGACAAAGGTCCAGTCCCTTTGTCAATGCTGATTATTTTTTAGCTCTTAGAAATGTCTTCCTTTTGTTTAGTAAAACATTGCCTCCTACAGCTTTAAACTAGCTCCTCTCCTCTCCCTGCCCTATCCCCCAAAACAGAAGGAATCTACTTCCTTAGCATGTGATGCCCTTAGGTATTTAAAGAATGCTGTTTTGTTTTTCATTCAACATTTATGTAGCCAGGCACAGTGCCAGTGTTCCGTTAATTATTTTCATATTCACACAGAGTGGCCTCCATTCCTTCGGTCATTCTTCAAGGAGCGTAGTTTCCAGCCTTCCAGCCCATTGCTCCTCCTGGAAAGTCCTTCTGCCTGCCCCACCTCTGTGCCCACATACCTCTCCTCCTGCCACTCAGCTCTGTCACCCGCCTCCCAGCCTCCACAGTGATCAGCTCACAGCCAAGCGTGGTCACCCACACTCCCCCTGCCCCCACTACTGGATTCATTGTTTTAGTGGTCTTATTTTTTAGAACAGTTTTAGATTTACAGAAAAATTGAGAATAGAGTACAGAGAGTCCCCATATGGCCCTCTCCCAGTTTCCCTGTGATGAACATCTTACATTAATACGTCTTTGTTAGAGTTAATGAAGGTGGTGTCTGCTTCGCTTCCATTTGTTACTGTTTCAGAGTAAGGTGCTCAGAGCTGAACACAGGGCCCCACGGGACACTGAGGCCTGGGCAGGATGGAGGCATGAGGACGGAAAAGGCCTTGCTCAGTTTGGTAGGCAGTGACAGGAGGGGAGGTTGTGTCAGGAACAGGAACAACAGGGTCTGTTTTGTCCAGGCCCTGCAATGCTGGAACAGCGAGTAAGGCCTTTATTTCCTAGAAGTCCTAGAAGGCTTTGGGTGGGGACTTAGCAAAAGGACCTGGCTGCTGCTTCCCACATAGGGCCAGCACATAGAAGGCCTTCAACAAATATTTGTTAACGTGACCCCTTTGAAGAAAATGTCTGCGGATGCCTCCGTGAGGTGCCTGTGATAGGACTCTGAGCTCTCTGTGTTGAGGCCCTGACTTCAGCTGTAGGAGAATGGGAGTGGTAACTGCTTGACTGAACCCGCCCCCTGGAAGGTGGGTCACATTGTCCTCACCCTTGGGAGTAGCAGTGTGGAGCTGGGTCAGCCCTGGGAACAGCAGAGGGTGGGGCCTAGGGTAGAGGGACCCAGGTTTTGAGCCAGGAGATATAGGAAGTCCAACTTCTCCATGGAACAGGCAGGCTGAGGCCTCTGAGGTGGTCAAGACTGGGCGGGCCAGAGCCATGGGCATCGCAGAAGAGAGGTGGCAAGCAGCACTTCTTACTCTCTTTTTTTTTTTTTTTTTGAGACGGAGTCTTGCTCTGTCGCCCAGGCTGGAGTGCAGTGGCCGGATCTCAGCTCACTGCAAGCTCCGCCTCCCGGGTTCACTCCATTCTCCTGCCTCAGCCTCCTGAGTAGCTGGGACTACAGGCGCCTGCCACCACGCCCGGCTAGTTTTTTGTACTTTTTAGTAGAGACGGGGTTTCACCGTGTTAGCCAGGATGGTCTCGATCTCCTGACCTCATGATCCGCCCGTCTCGGCCTCCCAAAGTGCTGGGATTATAGGCTTGAGCCACCGCGCCCGGCCAGCACTTCTTATTCTCATTTTGCTTCTAATAGTTAGCTGTGTGGCCACGGGCAAATCACTTTCCCTTTCTGAGTCTGTGTCATGAGAAAATGAGGACAGTCATCTGGGTGAGCTGCCACCTCTAAAGTTGTGTGACTCCATTTGGGTCACTCATTCAGCAGATATTCCTTGAGCACCTACCATGCTCCAAGCATGGCACAAAGTGCCAGTGTGGCTGAGTAAACTGACATAATTCCTGCCCTCATGGGGCTTGTGATCTAGTCAGGACAGACAAGAGGTAGCTAGTAAATACATAGAAAATTACAAATTGCTGTTAGGAATGGAATGGAAAGCAGGGTAGGTGGAGGTTCTTAAATGGGGTGGCTAAGGGAAGGCTGCTCTGAGGAGGTGATGTTTAAGCTGAGACCAGAATGATGAAAAGAATAAGCTATGGGGCTGGGCACAGTGGCTCACACCTGTAATCCCAGCACTTTGAGAGGCCAAGGAAGGAGAATTGCTGAGGCCAGGAGTTCGAGACCAGCCTGGACAACATGGTGAAACCCCGTCTCTACCAAAAACAAAAATTAGCTGAATGTGGTGGTGCACACCTGTAGTCCCAGCTACTCAGGAGGCTGAGGCAGGAGGATCTCTTGAGCCCAGGAAGTTGAGGTTGTAGTGAGCTGAAATCATCCAACTGCACTCCAGGCTGGGGACAGAGTGAGACTTTGTCTCAAAACAAAACAAAACAAAACAAAAAAGAAGCGATGGAACAACCTGGCAGAAAAGTGTTCCAGACAGAAGTGGCAAGTTCAAGGTTCAAGGCAGGAGGGAGGAGGCGTGTTGAGGGGATTGGAAGGGAGGGCAGGGTGGCTGGAACAGACTAAGCAAGGCAGCAGTACACGAGGCTGAGATGGAGGGCCTGGAAGGGTGAGACAGCCCAGGCCTTAGGAGGCATGAGGAGATATATTTGATCCCAGGTGCTTTGGGAGGCTATTTGAAGCATCTAGCCAGAGAAGCAACTGACTCCAGCTGTGTGCCTGCAGCATGTGGGTTGGAGGTAGCTGAGAGAGTAAGCAGGACAGCACTGCTCCTAAGTGGATCCCTGGTTCAAGGTTGGGCTCTGCCACTTTGTCTCGTTACCTTGGGCAAGCTACTTAACCTCTTTGTGCCTCAGTTTCCTCATTGTAGTTGCTGAAAGCACAGACTCTGAAGACAGACCACCTGGTTCAAAGTCTAGGTTTATTGCTTTCCTGATGTGTGATGTTGGACAATTTTCTTTTCTTTCTTTTTTTTTTTTTTGAGACGGAGTCTTCCCTGTCTCGCCCAGGCTGGAGTGCAGTGGCGTGATCTCGGCTCATTGCAACCTCCACTTCTTGGGCTCAAGAAATCCTCCCACCTCAGCCTGGGACTACAGGCATGCACTATCACACCTGGCTAACTTTTGTAATTTGTGTAGATGTGTGGTTTCACCATGTTGCCCAGGCTGGTTAAAATTCCTGGGCTCAAGTGATCTACCTACCTGGGACTCCCAAAGTGCTGGCATTACAGGTGTGAGCCACTACACCTGGCGCCTGTTTGATTTTTATCGTAAGTCCTAAGGAAGAGAAAACAGATTTACTCAACAAAAAAAAAAGAGAGAGCTGTAATTAGACATTGGGGAAATCTTGAGAGCAATAGTGGCAGTGAGATTGCTGGAGTGGGACAGTGGGTAATCTGATTTAGGTGCGCTTCTAATTCCAGGGTCAGAGGAATTCCATGTCATGTAGCAAAAAGGGCCCAGGATTTCTCCTGCTGGTCATTTGCTCAGTGATCCCAGATAAATTCACCTCCTGTTTGAGGCCTTCTTTTTCCCATCTAGAAAATCTGCTGGTAGGCCAGGCACGGTGGCTCATGCCTGTAATCCCAGCACTTTGGAAGGCCAAGGCGGTGGATCACCTGAGGTCAGGAGTTCGAGACCAGCCTGAGCAACATGGAGAAATCCCATCTCTACTCAAAATACAAAATTAGCCGGGAGTGGTAGTGCGTGCCTGTAATCCCAGCTACTTGGGAGCCTGAGGCAGGAGAATCGTTTGAACCTGGGAGGCAGAGGTTGCAGTGCGCTGAGACTGGGCCACTGCACTCCAGCCTGGGCAACAAGATCGAAACTCCGTCTCAAAAAAAATAAAAATAAAAATAAAAGAAAATCTGCGGGCAGACCTGGCTAGTCTCTGAGGTCTAACTTTCTGTGACTTCTCCCAAGGGTCTTCACCAGGCCTTCCTTCCAGAGGGTGAATGTGACATACGACCCTTGATCCTGATGAGCCTGGGAAATGAGTTGATACGGATAAGGAAGGAAATATTTTATGAACTGATTGACAATGATGACGAGATGATAAAAAAGTTGTTAAAGCTCAATATTGCATTCCCCAGGTCAGTACTGGAAATGTGCGTAAGTCCCATCAGGTGAAATGAACATTTTTTCACCTGTTATTTTAGTAAAAGAAGGAAAAATGTAATACCTATTGCTGACAAGGGTGAAATGAAATGGGAGTTGTTGGTACACTCTAGATAGGCTCAATCCTTTTGATGATAATTTTAGCATTACATTTCAAATGCTATAAAACTGTCCTGACACTTTGAGACAGAGATTCATCTATGAATTTATAGAGTCAAAATATGGAGAAAGCCCCTGTATTAAGATGTTCATTGCAGGGTCTGGCGCGGTGGCTCACGCCTATAATCCCAGCAGTTTGGGAAGTCGAGGCAGGCAGATCACTTGAGGTCAGGAGTTTGAGACCAACCTGGCCAATGTAGTGAAACCCCAATTCTACTAAAAACACAAAATTAGCCAGGCGCAGTGGCACATGCCTGTAATCCCAACTACTCAGGAGGCTGAGGTAGGAGAATTGCCTGAACCTGGGAGACAGAGGTTGCAGTGAGCTGAGATGGCACCACTGCACTTCAGCCTGGGTGACAGAGTGAAACTCTGTGTTAAAAAATAATAAGGCTGGGCGCGGTGGCTCACGCCTGTAATCCCAGCACTTTGGGAGGCTTAGGTGGGTGGATCACCTGAGGTCAGGAGTTTGAGACCAGCCTGGCAAACATGGTGAAACCCTGTCTCTACTAAAAATGCAAAAATTAGCTGGGCGTGGTGGCAGGCACCTGTAATCCCAGCTACTCCGAAGGCTGAGGCAGGAGAATCACTCGAACCCAGAAGGCAGAGGTTGTAGAGCCGAGATGGCACCATTGCACTCCAGCCCAGGCAATAAGAGCAAAACTCCATCTCAAAAAAAAAAAAAATAATAATAATAATAATAATAAGTCCGGGAGGAGTGGCTCATGCCTGTAATCCCAGCACTTTGGGAGGCCGAGGCAAGTGGATCACCTGAGGTCAGGAGTTTGAGACCAGACTGGCCAACATGGTGAAACCCTGCCCCTACTAAAAATACAAAAATTAGCCGGGCATGGTAGTGGGCCCCTGTAATCCCAGCTACTCAGGAGGCTGAGGCAGGAGAATCACTTGAACCCGGGAGGCAGAGGTTGAAGTGAGCCAAGATTACGCCATTGCACTCCAGCCTGGGTGACAGAGCGAGATTCCATTCAATAATAATAATAATAATAATAATAGGCTGGGCATGGTGGCTCACGCCTGTAATCCCAGCACTTTGGGAGGCCGAGGCAGGTGGATCACCTGAGGTCAGGAGTTTAAGACCAGCTGGCCAACATGGTGAAACCCCGTCTCTACTAAATGTATAAAAAATTAGCCGGGTGTGGTGGTGGCCATCTTTAATCCCAGCTACTCAGGAGGCTGAGGCAGGAGAATCACTTGAACCTGGGAGGCAAAGGTTGCAGTGAGCCAAGGTTGCGCCATTGCACTCCAGCCTGGGCAACAAGGGCGAAACTCTGTCTCAAACAAACAAAAATAATAATAGTAAATAAATAAAGTAAGAGGTTCATAGCAGCATAGAACATAGAGGTTCGTATTCATAATAGAAAAACAATGACAACAACATTCATGTGTGCCACACTCTAGGGATAGTTTACAAAATTGTGGTATTTTCTCTTGATAGAACATAATTGTTTTATCTAAAAAATGGTAAGCTTAATGGCTCTGTAACAGCAGGGTAAAATGGGTGATATAATGATACTGGAAAAGGGCGGTACAGAATTGTACAGGTGCCATGACTATGCCTTTGTCAAACACTTACCCAAGAGAAACCTAGAAGGAAATAAGCGAAAATGACAATGCCTGTGGTAAGAGTCGTTTTCTCCGGGAGGTGAGACTAAAGGAACTTTCTGGTTATATATTCCTCTCATATTTGTTCTTGCAATGCATATATATTGCTTTTATTTTATTTTATTTTTATTATTTTTTTTGAGACAGGTTCTCACTCTGTTCCCCGGGCTGGAGTGCAGTGGCACAATCATGGCTCACTGTAGCCTTGACCTCCTGGGCTCAAATGATCCTCCCAGCTCAGTCTCCCGAGTAGCTGGAACTATAGACATGTACTACAATGCTCAGCTAATTGAAAATTTTTTTGTAGAGATGGAAGTCTCACTATGTTGCCCAGGCTGGTCTTGAACTCCTGGACTTAAATAGTCCTCCTGCTTGGTCTTCCAAAGTGCTGAGATTTACTTTTATAATTATTAAAAATAAGTATGTATCTTGAAAGATTAGATACATTTTTTCTTTTTACTTTTTCATAGTGTCCAAATTTTCTAGAGTGAATGTTAATGCTTTTATAATGAGAACAAATAGCTTTATTTAAATGTAAAAATTAATTTATTGCCCAGACCAGTGGTCTCAAAACTATTTTCATCTCACGTTGGTATTACAAAAAGTGTTCAAGCATGTGCTCCCTGGTATGTATATGTAATATAAATAACATCTGTTGATTTGTTTTTATTATATCCACATATAGTATTACTGTACCAATATATATTATAAGCATATGAAAATCGATCTTTTAAAAGAATAAGAGAAAGATAAATATAAATGAAATCTTACTATTCACATACTCTAGTGGATCTTGTACATCTCCCTGGGTGACATGTCTCTCCACCCCAACTTTGTTTCCTGTGTGTGTGTGAGAGACGGGGTCTCACTCTGTCATCCAGGCTGGCATGCTGTGGCTCAATCTCAACTCACTGCAACCTCCACCTCCCAGGCTCAAGTGATCCTCCCACCTCAGCCTTCCCACTAGCTGGGACAACAGGCAGGCGCCACCATGCCTCGCTAATTTTTTTGTATTTTTTGGTAGAGGCAGGGTTTTGCCATGTTGCCCAGGCTGGTCTCAAACTCCTGAGCTCAAAGGATCCACCCACCTTGGCCTCCCAAAGTGCTGGAATTGCATGAGCCACCGTGCCTGGCCTCCACCCTCACTTCGGGACCCACCAAGCTAGATTCCTGCAAGAGTCTTATCACGGGTTCCTCCCTTTAGTCTCTTCCCTGCCGGATTCTTTCTGCACACTGTGTTCTTGTTAAAACCCTAATCTAGTTGTGTTAAACTCCTGCTTGAAACCTCTCAATGGTATCTCACTGCCTATAGGATAAAGTCCAAACTCAGTGCTACCGCAATGACCCACTGCAATCTGACCCCCTGCTCAAGCCCCCTGCAGCATCTCCTGCCACCTCCAACTCACTCCAGCAACCCAGGCGGGTTGCCTGCTATATGCTGCACATACCTTGCCTTTGCCAATGCTGGCCCTTTTGCCTGAAATGCTGATCCCAGTCCTGCCTTCATCCTTTGTGTGATAAATTCCTGCTCATTCTGTAAGATTCATCTTCTGCAGCAAACCTCCTCAGACTAACCCGTTTGGGATAAGTACCCCCTTTCTGCACACTCATAATATTCTCTACGCAGCTCTGTCATTGACCATGTTGTGTTGACATATAGTTACCTGTTTGCACAGCTCTTTCCCTTCCACCTGATCAAGTGCTTCAGGAAGGCAGGGCTGTGCTGTATCCGCCTTTGGTCTCTAGCACCTGTACGGTGCCCAGAATGCAGAAGGTACTTAATAAATGTTGACTAAATGTGAATGGGCCATACTCATTGCAGAAAATTGAAAAACACTGAACAGCGAAAAAGACAAAACCCAAAACATTTGCAATCCTCCAGCAATCCCAGTTCACATCTTCTGTGTTTCCTTTTAATGTTTTTTTCACTTCATGGATATGTGCCAAATACGCATTTATCATCGTGCTCCATTTTCATAATGGAGCTCATACTTCTTACACAATTTTGCATCCTCTCTCTTTTCTTTACTTGCGGTAATATTGTGATCAGACACGGTTTTGGCAGCAGGTGTAGGAAACGAGTGATTCCAATGATAGAGAAAGGGGGTATGAAGGCAGACAGAGCTGCAGGTGATTCCAGCCCTGGCCAGTAAGCACACAAAAGGCTCTGATGTGAGATCTTCATGACCTTGAGCAATGTGAGGTCTTCATGACCTTCTCTAGGCTTCCAACTCCAATCAGCAGAACAAGAAAATTAGAGTAGATCAGTAGTTTTTAAAGTATGGAACATATTCCACAGGAGGGTTACAGGATGATTTTAGGTGGCTCACAGATTGACATTTTTAGTTTTAACAGTTATGTATTTATTTGTGTGAATTAGAAAAAGCAACATGACTAGCTTACTAACCATGTGATCTGACAGATCTTGTTGCTTAAGACAAAGTTAAAGTAAATATTTAAGTAAAAGAAACTGAACAGACTGAAGGAAAATCATTAGTATTTTTAGACAGAGTCTTGCTTTGTTGCCCAGGCTGGAGTGCAGTGGCATGATCTTGGCTCACTGCAACCTCCGCCTCCTGGGTTCAAGTGATTCTCCTGCCTCAGTCTCCCAAGTAGCTGGGATTACAGGCGCTGCCACTACACCTGGCTAATTTTAGTAGAGACGAGGTTTCACCATGTTGGCCAGGCTGGTCTCGAACTCCCAACTTGAGGTGATCTGCCCGCCTCAGCCTCACCTGGCGTTACAGGTGTGAGCCACCACACCCAGCCTGGAAAATCATTAGTAAATTTAAAGAGCAGATGATATGTAAATAAGGCCAACACTGGGGCAGTCTTGTGAGAAAAACAAGCTGAGAAATACTGGTGGTTCCTTCTGGTTCAAGGATGCCACACTTCTCTGATTCCTGGGTACTACCAATATAGGAAATAGCCATTTAGACCTGCCACTCAAAAAAGGGTTTAAGCAGCCTTAGCTCATTGCATAATGCCTGGTATGTGATGGGGATTGGTTAATATCTGTTGAATGGAAATTCAGAAAAGGTTTACATAGACTTGTGGGTGGTAGGGGAGCAGATGGAACATTCAGCATCCGCCCTGCTCAGTCAGCATTTGCGGCCCTCATCTAGAATGCTGACTTACAGAATTCTTATTCATTAATTGTTGAACTCATGCCTTTCTAGACTGCTAAAACAGGCGAAAACATATCCATTATCTGGCTCAGATCCCTCATGTTTTAACCAAAGACTCTGAGGTCCTGAAGATCATAGAGCCAGTGGCAGAGGTACCTGTCCTGTGAATAGTGCAGGCTGGATATCCTGAAAATCACCCCTACAGAGCACAGCGGGGCCCATGCGGGGTAGAATGCATGGCTGCGTACACAAGAAAGTCAGGAAATCTCCCAAGGCCAAAGTGAAGAGAATCACCCAAAACAGACCGATAGTATGAACTAATAATGCTGGGGATTGCCCAGGAGGGCTTAAGGGCATCATGGGCTGATTTTTTTTTTTTCTTTTTTTTTTGAGGCGGAGTCTCACTCTATCACCCGAGCTGGAGTGCAATGGCGTGATCTCAGCTCACTGCAATGTCTGCCCACTGGGTTCAAGTGATTCTTGTGGCTCAGCCTCCTGAGTAGCTGGGATTACAGGTGTGTGCCACCACACCTGGCTAATTTTTATATTTTTAGTAGAGACAGGGGTCTCTACTAAATGTCAAGTAGAGACAAGCTGAATACTTCACTAACAAGTCAGAACATTCTTCCAGCCAGATTATGCTGACAAAGATAAAGTCAACTTTGATCCGTAGAGATTGGCTTAAGAAAAAACCCAGAGGTCAGCATGGCTACAAGCTAGTCCTGTAGCGTCAGCAATATGGCTGTAGAGACATCTTGGCCAGGCTGGTCTCGAACTCCTGATCTGAAGTGATCTGCCGCCTGGTCTCCCAAAGTGCTGGGATTACAGGCATGAGCCACTGCACCCGGCCATGGGTTGATTTTTTTAAGCCTGAAAGGACAGATGCAGCTTTCAGTTCAAGTGAGACAGGGGATTGGAACTGAGACCGCTGTGTGAAGCCGACGCTACCCTGTTCAGTGAAAAAGTAGACTAGAAATCAATGTGAACATCAACATCAGGAAGTGACATGGAGTCTTGTCTGTCTTAGCTTAGAATCTAGGTTTTTAAAAAAATTATCCCTTAAGAATTAGTCATCACATGCTAGCCCCCTCCTAGGTTTTGGTGAATTCCTTAGTCTCACCCCAATTTCTATGGTTGTGAAACGGGGTGATTGTGAAAATTAAATGAGTTCACAAATGTAAAGTGCTTGACACATGGTAAGTCCTAAGTCAGAGTGAGATGTTGTTGTTATTTATTGTGTAAGAAATTGGGAGTTAATGGAACTTTTCAACTGAGGACTACCCAGTAGTGTGCTCGGTGGATGTTTAACAACCAGCTCTCCAAGATGCAGGAGGAGGACCCTAGCTTGCAGTGTTTGCTGATTTCTGTGGTGTAAATACTCCCACCATGGCCAGTTTCAAACTACCAACCTGCTGCCACAAGCATGGAGTTGAGAAGAGGTGCACATGCCCAGCTTTCATGAGCGGGGGGAAGCTGGCTTTGCCATATTGCTGATGCTACAGGACTAGCTTGTAGCCATGCTGACCTCTGGGTTTTTTCTTAAGCCAATCTCTACGGATCAAAGTTGACTTTATCTTTGTCAATATAATCTGGCTGGAAGAATGTTCTGACTTGTTAGTGAAGTATTCAGCTTGTCTGCTCAGGTAAGAGAGTACAGGTGAGTTAATTGAAGTTTAACACCCCCTTGCCTTGATGTGGTCTCAGGAGGCTCCAGTCCTTCTTCCACCTTCCTCAGCCTCACTTGCTATGAGGGAAGGGGGCAGGGTGGAGCCAGAGCACCATGGCCAGTCCACGGCAGCCACCAATCTATTTCCTGTCTCTACAGACCTGCCTATTCTGGACATCTTACATAAACAGAATCATGCAATATGTATATATCACACTCATGCAATATGTATATCCATTTATCAATATAAAATGATTAATGAGCTATTTTACATTCTTTTGTTATTCTAAGTCTGTGAAATCTGGTGTGTATTTTATACTCACAGCACATCTCTATTTCAGACTGGCTGGATTTCAGGTACTCAGTAGCTACATGTGGCCCATTGCTACTACATGAGACAGCACAGGCCTAAGGGAAGAAAACTGTGGAAAGGGAAAGGGTGCAGAGGGAGAGTCTGGGAGGGTCAGAGAAGCAGGATGAAGCGCCACAGGCTTAGGGAGGGAGAGTGGCAGGAGGCAAGGCTGGCGGGGCGGGACTGGCATGAGAACCTCGGCTTTTGTGCCTGCCCTTTAGTGATGAAGATATGTGCCAGAAGTTCCTCCAGGAGAACAGCTGGAATATCTTTCGGAAGGACCTGTTGCGGCTGCTTGTGGAGCCTCGCCATAGTCCCCCATTCCCTCCAATCCAGCCGAAGAAGAAAGAGATCTACAACCCTAAGTCTGTGGTCCTGGATTTGTGCAGCATCAACAAGACGACTAAACCTCGTTATCCCATTTTTATGGCGCCCCAGAAATACCTCCCCCCATTGAGGATTGTCCAAGCCATCAAAGCACCTCGGTACAAAATCCAAGAACTCTTGCCTCAGTATAAGAGTGCAGGGGTCCTTATTTAGGACAAATAAAGGATGGTGGATTGGCTGCCATGCTTTCTGAATGACCACCATGGGAGTTGTGGGACTTAGAGGAGGGGGCCCTGGAGGGCTGAGCTGTGGGTCGAGAGAGGTGTTTGGGGGACAGCAATGGGGGCACAGTCTCCCTTGACGCTCGAGGGCTGGGCTGAGTGAATGGATGGTCAGAGGCTGTGTGTAGATGGGTTAATCACTGTGCATGGTCTCAGGATAGGATGGTCTTATCTCATGAGCTGGATGTGGGGAAGGCTCAAATCAAAGTGGTCGAGACTAGGGTTGCGAATGCCTTCCAAGGTCAGACAGGTCATCTAAAGGAGCGCAGCAGCAGGGCTGGGAAGGCAACAGGGAATGGTGGAGCTGCTGGGGCCCGCTGTATGAATTCCCCATCCAGATGGCGCAGCTGTCCCTTAGCCCAGTCAGTTGCTGTCCTGCCAGAAAATAATTCAGGCCTCATATTGTCAGTCTGTAGATTCTTCAAGAGAATCAAGAAATTCAATATTTTAGATGATTCCTACCAGTTTTTAAACACAAGCAACTAATTCAGATTGTTTTCAAATAGTGTCAAACAAAACACATACGGGCCCACAGGTGGTGGGCTGGGCGCCTGTCAGGGACAAGCGAGGCCACGACTAGATGGGAGGAGGGTACAGGAGCCAGAGAGATGCTGATGGGACAGCATGACAGTGAGCAGCTGTGATAGAGGAGGTGGAGACAAGGAGGCTGCAGAGTTGGAACTAAAGAGGGCTCCTCACTCTCTCTGCTGGGTCCTTAATCTGGAGCTACCCATCACTGATCTGGGCCTAGAACTCAGGGTTCCTGTCTCCAGCAGCCTCAGCACCACAGACCAAGCTCCAGATACCTGTTTCCCTTCGAGAGCCCCATAGGTTAGCTTGAGAGCACTGAGGAGCCTGGCGGAGGCCATGGCGACACAGGAGCCTGCCCACTTCCAAGTCACCCGCCCTGTCCCTGGCAAGGCATAGACTCTGAGGAATGCCTGGGTGTCAAGCTGGGCACCAGGAGCTCTGGCAGTCCCAGGTGTGCTTCTGTCTCACTGGACCCTCTTGAGCACTTTGATTCATTTATCTATACCTCCGTTTCCCCAGTGGTGAAATGAGTAAGTTGGATAAAATCAATGGCTTTCATGAATGGGGGTGAGTCTAGTTTGAAAAGCATATTCAACATTACACTTTTGTTTGTTTAATTTATTTTTTATTTTTGAGACAGGATCTTGCTCTGTTGCCCAGACTGGAGTACAGTGGCACGATCATAGCTCACTGCAGCCTCGAACTCTTGGGCTCAAGCAATCCTCCTGCCTTAGCCTCCAAAGTAGCTGGGTGTACAGGTGTGCACCACCACGTAGGGCTAATTAAAAAATTTTTTTGTAGGGACAGGGTCTTACTGTATTGCTCAGGCTGGTCTCAAACTCCCGACCTAAAGGGATCCTCTCACCTTGGCCTCCCAAAGTGCTGAGATTATGGGTATGAGCCTGATACGGTTTGGCTGTGTCCCCACCCAAAGTCTTATCTTGAATTGTAATAATCCCAATGTGTGAAGGGCAGGACCAGGTGGAGATAATTGAATCATGGGGGCAGTTTCCCCTATACTGTTCTCATGATAGTGAATGAGTTCTCGTGAGATCTGATGGTTTTGTAAGGGGCTTTCCCCTTCACACACTCTCATTCTCTCTCCTGCTGCCATGTGAAGAAGGATGTGTTTGCTTCCCCTTCTGCCGTGATTCTGAGTTTCCTGAGGCCTCCCCAGCCATGCGAAACTGTGAGTCAATTAAACCTCTTTTCTTTATAAACTACCCAGTCTCAGGTATGTCTTTATTAGCAATGTGAGGACAAGCTCATACAGAGCCACTACACTGGAACTCTGTTGAGTTTAAAAGAAAACTGTTTTCATGTTGCATATCAGAAAAGAAGCAGCATGAAATTTTTCTCTCTGAAGGGGGTGTGGACATAAAGGGTAAAGAAGCAGTGGACTTACAGATCTTCACTTCCCTGATAGCTCCAGAGGCAAGGAGTCAGGGATGTCTGCAGCAGTCCCGGAAAGGTCGACTGTGACCTACAAGAACAAAGGGTCGCTGTTCTGGGACAAAGTAAGTAGGGGTGTCTGATCATATTTAGGTATCTTTTTGCATTTAGGGCTGTGGCTCCAAGATGATTGGTGTGGGCTTCTTATTCATCCATTTGAAATTTATTTATTTATTTTTGGAGAGACTCTTGCTTTGTCGCCTGGGCTGCAGTGCAGTGATGCAATCTCAGCTCACTGCAACCTTCCGGATTCAAGCGATTCTCGTGTCTCAGCCTCCCGAGTAGGTAGGACTACAGGTGTGTGACACCATGCCTGGCTACACACCTGGCTAATTTTTTGTATTTTTAGTAGATATGGAGTTTTGTTGTGTTGCCCAGGCTGGTCTCAAACTCCTGACCTCAGGCAATCCACCTGTCTTGGTACTTCCAAAGTGCTAGGATTACAGGCATGAGCCACCATGCCCGGCCTTGAAATTTATTTATTGAGCACTGCAGAGAATCAAAGGGAGGATAAGATGCATTTTCTGTTGCCTTTTATTTTTTAGGCTAGGGGTCACCAAACTCCTTTTAAATTTTATGTTTTTAAATTTATTTTTGAGACAGGGTCGCTCTCTGTCACCCAGGCTAGAGTGCAATGGCATGATCATAGCTCACTACAGCCTCAAACTCCTGGGCTCAAGCGATCATCCTGCTTCAGCCTCTCAAGTAGCTGGGATTACAGGTACGCACTACCATGCCTGACTAACTTTTTTTTCTTTTTTTTTTTTGTAGAGACAGTCTCGCTGTGCTGTCCAGATTGGTATCAAACTCCTGGCCTCAAGTGATCCTCCTGTCTCAGCCTCCCAAAATGCTAGGATTACAGGTGTGAACCACTATGCCCAGCCCAAACACTTTATGTAAGGGGTCACATGTTGAGCACTTATTACATGGCAGTCACCTTGCTGAGCATCTGACTGTGGAGTTCAGTGACCTGTTGAGTCCTGCAGCTCTGCCACTTAATGGCTGTTGAGGATTAAGAGAGGTGGTATGTGTATAACAAGGTGGAAGATTTTTTTCACCAAGATCTCGGGATCCTGCTTCCTGGGAAATAAGAAAATGCTTCCAGAATAACAGGCAGAACATGTTTTCTAGGGCAGTAATGGGTGAGAAAATAGCCTGGAAGAGCAACTGAGGGTGAGGGTACTGAGAAGGGAGAGAGACTCTGGGCTGGGCTTCAGGAGGTCTTGAGGGGAGCTGAGGAAGAGCAGAGTTCCTGCAGCCACTATTGACAAAAGAACTTGAGAAGGAGAAATGTCTGAAGAGGACTTCAAGGAGTCCTCTGTGCTTTTCTGTGCATTGAGAATGTGTCCCTCTTTGGCATTTGTTTGAGAAACCAAGTGAACATTTGTATAGAATTATAGAATTAGGCAGTACTGCTGTATCTTTGAATCCAGTAACCAAGCAGGGAGTTGGCAGCAAGAGGTGCTTGTTATATTTAGTGTTTGGTGTGAAGTCCCCGGCACAGTAAGTGCTCAGCACTCGCTAAGTGTTATTCACGTCTTTTGGACCAAGGTCAATTTGATCATCTAGAAACTCTCTTCCCCTTCAGTGGAATAGGAAACTAAGACTTTGGAAGGCTGAGCCCTCATAATCAGTGATAAAGGCCATCACTGAGTGGATTGGGGTAGGAGGAGCCCAACCCCCACACTCTTCTCTAGGTGAAGGAGCTCACAGGAACATGAATGGACAGCCTCTCAGGGGAGAGTGGAGACAGGGCAGCAAACCATACCAAGCACTGTGTGCGGAGGGTACTGTTTGGAAAAAGAATGATTGGGACAGTCTGAAGAAGGTAGGGCGGGGGGAGTGGGACTTGTGTGTAAGCACCGCCTAGCTTCCAGGCTGTGAGCTGCAGAATGAGCGCTGGTTCTCAAGGCTCCTTTCCCCCAGCACACACACGCACACACACACACACACATATATATACATACATACACATGTACACACACCATATACACATACATACATACACATACACACATATACATAAATACACGTATACACACTACACACACATACACATGCGTATATACATACATACACAAGCAACAACATGGGATCAGATTCAGGCAGGAGACTGGGTGTGGTGGCTCATCACGCCTATAATCCTAGCACTTTGGGAGCCTGAGGCAGGAGTTCAAGACCAGCCTGGGAAACATAGTGAGACCCTGTCTCTACAAAAAATACAAAAATTAGCCAGCCATGGTGGTGCATGCCTGTAGTCCAAGCTACTTAAGAGGGCTGAGGTAGGAGGATTACTTGAGCCTAAGAGGTTAAGGCTGCAGTGAACCATGATCATGCCACTGCTACACTCCAGCCTGGGTGACAGAGTGAAACTCTCTCTCAAAAAAAGAAAAAAAGAAAGAAAAAAGGAAAAGAGTCAGGCAGGGGAAGACATGACACGGCATTTACCTGGGAGAGGAGCTCATTCAGAAGGAGTAAATACGATACCCCCTGGTACAAGTGTTTGGAACAAATTACATTTTCAGTGCTCCAGAGATCCTCACTGCCACCTAGGCACAGATCCAAGGGTCCTGGAAGCCCAGGGTGATCTGCCATGCCTAAGAAGCCAGGGAGAAGGCCCAGGCTCAAGTATGGAGTACCCAGTGTGTGCCAGGCATTATATGAGGCACTCTACAGAAGCCATCACTTACTCTGAAACTATTTCCTGGCAGCTAACTGGATGGCAGCATCCATTTGATAGTTGAGGAGCCTGAGGCCCCGAAGGCAAAGCTCACTCAGCTACCAGGTGCTGGTTCCAGAAAATCCAGGAAAATCACAGCCCAGCACCCTCCTAGTTAATCAGCATTGAAGTGTGTGGACAGTTACACTGCCATTACTCATCTATCCCAAATGAGCCACCTATTTTCAAAAAAGGAAGTCTGTACACACAGCCGTGAAACTGTGCTGGGGAGAATATAATTGCCCTCTGGAATTATTTTCCATATGTAAATAAGCATAGTCATACTTGGAGAGGGCACGCCCAGGCTGCTCGAGCCAAAAATATAGCACCTAGTGCTAAAAGCTTCCACTGTTTGGGGGAAAAATTTTAAAAACCCACTTGAAAAATAAATACAGGGCACATTACAGTGTTTGTTACAGGTAGTGTTTAAGGTCCCATCCTGGGGTTGGAAGAAAGGCATTGTTCAAATTTTCTATTCTGGTGGGGCGCGGTGGCTCACGCCTGTAATCCCAGCACTTTGGGAGGCTGAGGCGGGCAGATCACGAGGTCAGGAGTGCGAGACCAGCCTGGCCAACATGGTGAAACCCCATCTCTACTAAAAATACAAAAAAAAAATTAGCTGGGTGTGGTGGTGGACACCTGTAATCCCAGCTACTCATGGGGGCTGAGGCAGGAGAATCGCTTGAACCCAGGAGGCGGAGGTTGCAGTGAGCCAAGATTGCGCCACTGCACTCCAGCCTGGGCGACGAGCAAGACTGTCTAAAAAAAAAAAAAAAAACAATTCTATTCCTTTCATATAACTCCTAGGAAAATCTTACAGTTAAGGGATGAAATGGGTCACTTTGCTCATCTGCAAGGCTACGTCATAGTGAAATACTTTCAGGGCAGTACACATACAGGTCATTTTACCATGATGCCTTTCTACTGCTGGGGATTTAGGAGGCTTAACTGCAAGGGTGCTGAGTTGCCGAATTTGTAATCACTGGTTCAGAGCAAACAATGAGGATGAGTAGCAGTTTCTAGGTGGCTGATAAGCAGGATCAAAGCAGAAACAAAAGTTTTTCATGGCTGCTGCCAAACTGTGGGCTGTGGGGACAGACACTCGAGGGCTGGGGCAGTGAGAGGTGGCAGAGTTCAGATGTGTGCTTTGTGACTCTCCGCCAGGCTCCATCGCTTTCCTGAGCTTCATGCCTAGCATCTGTGCAATTCGAGGGGTCCAGCGGCTGTTCTGCACGCATAGCCCCCACCCCAGGGGCTGAGCAGGGCCCCACCCCCTCTCTTTTGTTTTGTCCTCACCTGTCTGTTACTTCCGAAACCACCCGCCCCCAATAGAAAGTCAGGATCAAGAAAATGGATTATTGAACCCCACGGTGACATGTGAAAATGAACTGTGGGTGAGATAATAGTATTTATTTATTTTTTTCCAAGATAGGATCTCACTCTGTCGCCTACTCTGGAGTGCAGTGGTGTAATCACAGTTCACTACAGCCTTGACTTCCTGGACTTAAGGGATCCTTCCACTTCAGTCTTCTGAGTAGCTGGGACTGCAGGCGTGTGCCACAATGCCTGGCTAATTTCTTTTTTTTATTATTTGTAGAGACAGGGTTTCACCATGTTGCCCAGGCTGGTCTTGAACTCCTGGGCTTAAGAGATCTGCCTGCCTCAGCCTACTAAAGTGTTGGAATTACAGGTGTGAGCCACCGTATCCGGCCGTAATTGTATTTCTTGATGTCTCTAATTGTACTGTTATGTAAGAGAATCTCCTTGTGGTTAGGAAATATACACTGCAGTACTTGGCAGTTAAGAGAGAGAATTTCTTCAATTTACTTTCCAAATTATTTAGAAAATTGTAATATGTACATTTAGAGAGAGAATGGCAAAGAAAATATAGTCAAATGATGACAACTGGCAAATCTGGGTGAAGTGTACTTAGGAATTGTTTTTAAAAAAAAATTTTTTTTAACAAAGGTGGGGTCTCACTGTGTTGCCCAGGCCTGTCTCAAACTCCTGGGCTCAAGTGATCCTTCCACCTCAGCCTCTTTTTTTTTTTTTTTTTTTTTTGAGACAGAGTTTCACTCTTGTTGCCCAGACTAGAGTGCAGTGGCGGATCTTGGCTCACTGCAACCTCTCCCTCCTGGGTTCAAGAGCTTCTCCTGCCTCAGCCTCCTGAGTAGCTGGGATTACAGGCGTGAGCCACTACACCCGGCTAATTTTGTATTTTTAGTAGACATGGGGTTTCACCATGTTGGTCAGGCTGGTCTCAAACTCCTGACCTCAGGTGATCCAACCACTTTGGCCTCCCAAAGTGCTGGGATTACAGGTGTGAGCCACCACGCCCAGCCACTGTCTCAGCCTCTTAAAGTACTGTAAGCCATTGCCTGGCCTTAGGAGTTCTTTGAACCATCCTTGTAATTAAAAACATATTTTTAAATGTGATAAAATACTGCATAAAAATGTATCATCTTAATCATTTTTAAGTGTACAGTTGAGTGACATTAAGTATTCTCATTGTTACGCAACCATCACCACCATCCATCTCCAGAACTCTTTCCATCTTGGAAAAATGAAACTCTGTACCCGTTAAACAATGACTCCCCATTACCCCTTCCCCCCAGTCCCTGGCAACTACCCCTCTACTTTCTGTCTCTATGAATTTGACTACTGTAGGTACCTATATAAGTGGAATCTTACAATATTTGTCTTTCTGGGGCTGGTTCATTTACTTAGCATGTTGTCCTCAACGTTCATCTATGTTGTAGCATGTGTCAGAATTTCATTCCTTTCTAAGGCTAAACAGTATTCCATTTTATGTGTGTATACCATATTTTGTTTACCCATTCATCCACCGATGGGCACCTGGGTTGCTTCTGCTCTTTGGCTATTGTGAATAATGTTGTTATGAACATCAGTGCAAATACATCTTCAAGACCACTGCTTTCAATTCTTTCGGTTATACATCCAAAAGTGGGATTGCTAGATCCTATGGTAATTACATTTTTAATTTTTGAGAAACTGCCATATTTTTCATAGTGGCATTATCATTCTTGCAATTTTAAGTATGAAATTATTTTAAAATAAAAATGACAACTGAAAAAAGAAAGTAAAGGAAGCTAATATGGATATGCATAAATATTGGATTTAGTTGACTTACTAATTAGATAAAAATTGATTTTTAAATTTGTTGAGGCAGGGCGTGGTGGCTCACACCTGTAATCCCAGCCCTTTTGGAGGCTGAGGCGAGCAGACTGCTTGAGCTCAGAAGTTCAAGACCAACCTGGGCAACATGGTGAAACCCTGCCTCTACAAAGAAATTCAAAAATTAGCCAGATGTGGTGGTGTGTACCTGTAGTCCCAGCTACTCAAGAGGCTGAGGAGGGAGGATCGCTTGAGCCTGGGAGGCGGAAGTTGCAGTGAACTGAGATTGCAGTGAGCCTGGGTGACAGAGCCAGACCGTCTCAAAGAAAAACAAAAAATGGTTGATAAGCTCCGTGATATTCAGGATAAAAAGAGAAACATATTATTCATTAGAAATTAGACAATTAAGACCAAGAAGAAAATGGAGGAAGTCACTATGGGTTTGTATAAGCATTAGCCATGATAATTACAAAACCAGGCTTTCACACGCCTATTAGAATAGCCAAAATCCAGAACACTGACACCACCAAATGCTGGCAAGGATGTGGACCAAGAACCATCATTCATTGCTGGTGGGAGTACAAAATGGTACCGTTGCTTTGGAAGACAGTTCAGTGGTTTCTTACAAAATTAAACATTCTCCTACCACACAAGGAGTTGAAAACATATCCATATGAAAACCCGTATATAAATGTTTATGGCAACTTTATTTGTAGTTGCTGAGACTTGGAAGCAACCAAGATGTCTTTCAGTAGGTGAATGAATAAATAAACTGTGGTATGTCCAGACAATGGGATATTATTCAGCACTAAAAGGAAATGGGCTATCAACCCATGAAAATACATGGAGCAACCTTGAATGCCTATTACTAAGTGAAAGGAGCCAGTCTGAAAAGGCTACAAACTGTATGTATGTCCAGTTAGATGACACTATGGAAAGGCAAAAACTATGGCGTTTACTTCAAAATTAGTCGTTGCCAAGGGTTGAGGAGAGGGAAGGATGAATGGATATAGCACCGACGATTCTTAACAGCAGTGAAACCACACCCGGTAATACTACTAATAATGGTAAAGCCATGTCATCATACATTGGTCCAAACCCATAGAATGTAAACTGCCCAGAGTGAACCCTGTTGTAAACTCTGACCCTGGGTGATAACAGTGTGTCAGTATTGGTTCCTCAATTGTAACAGATGTACCACTCTGGTCGGGGACATTGATAATCAGAGGGCCGTGCATGTGTCGGGAACAGGGAGTATATGAGAAATCCCTGTATTTTCCACTCAGTTTTGCGTGAACCTAAAACTGCAATAGAAAATAGAGCCTGTTGGCCGGACGCAGTGGCTCATGCCTGTAATCCCAGCACTTTGGGAGGCCGAGGCAGGCGGATCATGAGGTCAGGAGATCGAGACCATCCTGGCTAACATGGTGAAACCCCATCTCTACTAAAAATACAAAAAATTAGCCAGGCGTGGTGGCAGGCACCTGTAGTCCCAGCTACTTGGGAGGCTGAGGCGGGAGAATGGTGTGAACCCAGGGGGCGAAGCTTGCAGTGAGCCAAGATCACACCACTGCACTCCAACCAGGGTGACACAGCAAGACTCCATCTCAAGAAAAAAAAAAAAAAAGAAAAAAGAAAATAGAGCCTGTTAAAAAACAAAACAAAACAACTGGCTTTGAGCTCTCTGATGGCTCAACATGGTGAAACCCTGTCTCTACTAAAATACAAAAATTAGCCGAGCATGATGGCAGGTGCCTATAATCCCAGCTACTCAGGAGGCTGAGACAGGAGAATCGCTTGAACCTGGGAGGTGGAGGTTGCAGTGAGCCGAGATTGTGCCATTGCGCTCCAGCCTGGGCAACAGACAGAGGGAGACTCCATCTCAAAAAAAAAAAGTTCTCACCAGCGATCATTCTGCACTCCCACATTGATTGCTCCATTATCCACATCCTCAGCTTCGATGATCACCAGCTCATGGGGTTTGCCCCCTCTGAGAGAAGCATCCTGGAGCCTATTGGCTGCTACCTGCTCCCCTCCCTCCAACCAGCGCTTGTCTTCTGTCCATCTCAGTCCCCTCGCCTTCAGGCTCCTGGGCATCTCCATGAGACAGGGAGGCCTAGGAGAGCTGGCAGCACTGAATCTAAAACCTAGAAGAATCCAACCAGCACACATGCCCTGGGGAGAGGAGCTGGCCTAGGTTTAGAAAGACAGCACCAAACCAAAAGGAACAAAGTCCCTGGCCTCTAGGAGCTTATGTTCTGGACTGATGATGAGCACAGCAAGTGCACAATAAAAATCAGGGTAGGTAGGGGGTGGAGGTGGGTTGGAGACTACTACTTTGTGAAGGGTCATTAGAGAACACTTTATCAAGAATATGACATTGGTGAGTACACCAGTGAGGGAATGAGCCCTGTAGATATCGAGGCCAAGAATGTTCCAGGCAGAGGAATGCTCCATGCTTGGCATGGCTAGGTGACAGCAAGGAGGACAGTGTGTCCAGAATAGAGTCAAAGAAGAAACAAATTGCAAGAAGGGGGTTGGAGGCCAGATCATGACCATGTGAAGGGAGCTTTTGGAAGGTTCTGTGCAGAGATCTAGGATCTAGAATCTGGCTACAGACTTGGGCAAGCACCAGCATGGAAGGGGTCGGGGAGGAAGGCACTGCAGTGATCCAAGTAGGAGATGATGGAGGCTTGGATCCGAGTGGTTGTGGTGGAGATGTTGAGATGGGACCAATCCTGGCCATATCTTGACAGCAGAACTGAGAGGGTTTGCTGTTGGACTCAATGTGAGGAATGGCAGAGAATCAAGAATGACTCCAGAAATGTTTTTTGAGCAAGTGGAAGGACTAGCTGCTTCCTGAGGTAAGGAGGGCTGTGAGGGAAGCACAGTTGGGGGTGGATTTCAGGAGTGTGGTTTTAAACAGTTTACAGCAAAAGGATTTAAAGATGAAGTGACTTAATATACATTAAAAACTTAGGACAGGACAGGCACAGTGGCTCACGCCTGTAATCCCAGCACTTTGGGAGGCTGAGGCAGGAGGATCCCTTGGGGTCAGGAGTTCGAGACCAGCCTGGCCAACATGGCAAAGCCCTGTTTCTACTACAAATACAAAAATTAGCTGGGCTTGGTGGCAGGCACCTTTAATCCCAGTTATTCAGGAGGCTGAGGCAGGAGAGTCACTTGAACCCAGGAGGTGGAGGTTGCAGTGAGCTGAGATCATGCCACTGTACTCCAGCCTGGACAACAGAGAACAGAGTGAGACTCTGTCTAAAACAAAACAAAGCAAAACAAAACAAAAAGAAAAAAACTTAGGACAGTATTTCATACTTCGTAACACACATGCATGTAAGGTTGACATTTATCTCCATTTTAAAAATAAGATTGAAGTCTCAAGGAATAAGCAACTTGTGTGCTGGATCTCTCTGAGACCCTGCTTTCAATCCTTTTGGATATGCAGTTGACCCTTGAACAACATGAGTTTGAACTGGGTGGACCCCACTTATTCGTGGCTTTTTTTCTTTTTTTTTTTTTTTTTTGAGGCGGAGTCTCGCTCTGTCGCCCAGGCTGGAGTGCAGTGGCCAGATCTCAGCTCACTGCAAGCTCCGCCTCCCGGGTTTACGCCATTCTCCTGCCTCAGCCTCCCGAGTAGCTGGGACTACAGGCGCCCGCCACCTCGCCCGGCTAGTTTTTGTATTTTTAGTAGAGACGGGGTTTCACCGTGTTAGCCAGGATGGTCTCGATCTCCCGACCTCGTGATCCGCCCGTCTCGGCCTCCCAAAGTGCTGGGATTACAGGCTTGAGCCACCGCGCCCGGCCATTCGTGGCTTTTTTTCAATCAAATGCAGTAGTGGGATGCCAAACTGCGGACAAGGAGAGCCAATTTTTCATATATACAGGTTCTGCAGCGGGACTTGAGCATGTATGGATTTGGATATACCCAGGGGTTCTGGAGCCAGTCCCCCATGTATATCAAGGTATAACTCAAAAGTGGCATTGCTGGATCATACAGTAGTTCTATTTTTAATGTTCTGAGGAACTGTCACACTGTTTTCCATTGTAGTTGCACCATTTTACAATCCCACTAACAGTGCATAAGGGTCCCAGTTTATTCACGTCCTTGTCAGCACTTGTCTTTATTTTTGTTTTCCTTCCTTCTTTCTTTCTTTTCTTTTCTTTTCTTTCTTTTTTCTTTTTATTGAGACAGGGTCTTGCTCTGTCGCCCAGGCTGGAGTGCAGTGGCGCAATCTCAGCTCACTGCAACTTCCGCCTCCTGGGTTCAAACAATTCTTGTGCCTCAGCCCTCCCTAGTAGCTGAGATTACAGGAGCCCACCACCAGACCCAGCTCATTTTTGTATTTTTAGTAGAGACGGGGTTTTACCATGTTGGGCAGGCTGGTCTTGAACTCCTGACCTCAAGTGATTCACCCATTTCAGCCTCCCCAAGTGTTGGGATTACAGGTCTGAGCCACTGTGCCTGACCTGGTTTTTGTTTTCTAGAGTCTCACTCTATTGCCCAGGTTGAAGTACAGTTTTGACCTTCTGGGTTCAAGTGATCCTCCCACCAAAGCCTCCAGAATAGCTGGGAATACAGGCCATTTCTTTATTTCTATCAGAATTGGACTCATGGCTTCCTGTTTTATTCAGTGTGCTATCATCTGCATTATACAAGTCATTCTACATTTTGATGCTCAAATTATGACAGATTTGGCCAATGGAAGCCACTTCAAGCTGGCTTCTGTGTCCTTTTGATATGTCCCCATCATTCTTGGAGCACTTTCTTGATTCCTGCCGTAAGGGGATATTTTAAGATGATCTTGTACTTTCTTTGCTGCAGCCCTGGAATTAACCATTTCTCCAAGGCCCATGGTTCCTTTTAGTAAAGAACCATAGCTTCTGGCCCTGGCTTTACCCCTGATGAAACTCATGGCTTTGAAAGGCCCAGCATCTGATCTGAAGAGGCAGAACAAACCATTCATTTTACTGAGGAGCCTGAGGCCTAGATGTGGTCAACTGGCCGAAGTCCCCAGCCAGTGACAGAGCTTAGACACGATCTGAGGCCCCTGACCTCCTGTCCAGTGCTCTCTGCCTGGCAATACCTATTGCTAGCCAAGAGGTCTGC
Organism: Trachypithecus francoisi; assembly: GCF_009764315.1. Lineage (NCBI taxonomy): Eukaryota > Metazoa > Chordata > Mammalia > Primates > Cercopithecidae > Trachypithecus > Trachypithecus francoisi. The sequence continues at coordinate 31,585,235 of NW_022681467.1, forward strand.
TCCCAGCAGGGCATAGCCCTCTCTGGACCTCACTTTCCTCTTTGGCCACTGAGGGTTATCTTTGCCCTGGGGGTCCAGGACTGCCTGAGAGCTGACCTTAGCTCCTGGCTCTTTATGTGTCTTACCTGCCTGGAGACTTTTATGGGTGAGTCCACCTTAAATTACGGAAGAGGTCCTGCTTCAGCTTTTGTCTCCAGCTCTCGTGGATTTGGAGCTCACAAACCAATCCCAGCCTGAAATGACTTGTGGAAGTGCATGGACCTGGGGGGACATGTGGTTTGTTCCCTCCAGGCCAGGGATTCAAGGAATATGTGCCTCCCTGAAGCCCATCTTGGTCAGCTAAGACCTGTCTCATAGAGGAGCATCAACAGGAAAGATTGGGTCCAGGCCTGATAATGTATTGGGAAGGCAATTGGAAAGGCCTCAGCTACCTGTGCTGAGGCTCCCAACCCACCCAGGTTACACCATCAGCATCTCGGGAAACAAAGACACTACCTTCCCATATCTGGAGGCCAGTGTCTCACTAGCCTCACATCGAAGTTGAGAGTAAGAACCCCTCTACAGTCATGTTCTCTATATGCCATTAGAGAATGTTTGCTGTGCCTGATTTGGGAATAGGTTATGCTGCATCTGACTGATACCCTCTGGTTTGGTCAGCCACGATAGAAACTTCCAGCCTGGAAATCCTTGATTATTCAATCAGTGCCCTTACTAGCGATGTCACCCCAAGCAGCAGTCTGAAAGGCTTTCGTCTGCTGTATTCAACAGACAAAGCACGTGCTATGTGTCAGGTGTTATGTTGCACCCTGATGTTGCAGAAACTATTTAAACCTTAGCTCAATCCAAGTAGGCTTTCAGGTAACAATTATGATGCAAGTGGGATCCATCCATGTACAAGAGGAACAAGGAGGGGCAGCAAAAGAAAGGCTGTATCGGCCGGGCGTGGTGGCTCACACCTGTAATCCCAGCACTTTGGGAGGCTGAGGTGGGTGGATCACTTGAGGTCAGGAGTTTGAGACTAGCCTGGCCAACATGGTGAAACCCAGTCTCTACTAAAAAATACAAAAAATTAGCTGGGCGTGGTGGCGCATGCTTGTAATCCCAGCTACTTGAGAGGCAGAGGTTGCAGTGAGCCAAGATGGCACCACTGCACTCCAGCCTGAGTGACACAGTGTGACTCTGTCTCAAAAAAAAAAAAAAAAAAAGGCCCTATCTTCTGACGTTCGCTTCTGGCACTCTGGAGTGTCAGGTTCCTATAGGCAAGACTTTGTGGGATACTGGAATTTAAGCTGGGCTCTGAAGAATGATTTTGCCAAGTGAAATTGTGGAAAGGGCATTATAGGCAGAAGGAATGGCTTCAGCAAACCACAGAACTTTTGAAGTGCAAGGTTATCCTGAACAGCACAGCACCTGGGTGGCAGCAGCTAACACCCAGGCAATGGAGGGAGGAGTCAAAGACGAGAAATTCCAGATACCTCAAGAGTCCAAGCATGAAGGGGCATGAACCTGTGCTTCTGTAGAGTATAGTGACTCTATTCTACAAGCAACGAGGGCTTAATACAGGCTTTTAAAATAACCTTTATTTTTTAAAAGTTAATATGTGCATTACAGGAAACTGAAAAGCACAAGAAGCAAAGAACAAAGTCATTCAAAATCACAAGCAGTTTATAGTTTGACATGTTCTTCTAGATCGTGTGTGTAGGCACAACATCCAATTTTGTGGGACTGAGATTGTACAGTATGTATCATGATTTTTCACACATCATGAATATTTACCAATTCAAAATCCCAAAACTATATGAGTATTTTGATAACCAAGAATACACTACACCAACTCAAACTGCTAAAAAAAAAAAAAAAAAAATGTAATCCTGCCTTTCTTGGGACAAAAATTTCATATAAGACAAAAATGGCAACACGCCTCTAGATAAAAGCATTGGCAGAGTTCCGATTTAAATGCTGCATTCCCTTAATGCTCAATTTAAAATGAAACACACAGCAACAGAATATACTAAGTATAACGTTTTTAAGAGAATTCATTAGCAGATCTATACCATTAAAATATTAGCAAAGTATATTTCCATTGAATTACTTAATGTACTTCTATAGTACAGCCAAGAGATGCATACATCAATGGCTATCAAAATGTAAATATGGACATACATGGACCCATCTGCATACACTTCTTCCTGTATACTTCCTTCTGCCCCTCTGCTGCCAACCTAATGAACAAGTAAGTCCTGACATACACTGCTCAGAGGTGGCTTAACAATTCCATGTCCAAGATGCATCTTTCTATCAATTATAACAAAGGTATTTACAAATTGGCTAATTCACTAGCTTAGTTTTTATCATAAGTTGTCACCCCATTCATAAAGCTTAATGTTACAAAATAATGAATTTTGTCCACAATGAACACAGGCACTTTACTAAAAACGCTCATATAGACCTGTGGTTATCATCTAAAACCATCGTCTAGATACGAAGATACTAGCAAAGAGCCCTTCCCTTCACCCTTCCTCGTCTCCCTCTTCCACCATCCCAGTGACTAAGTATAGGATGTCTAGCTCCAAGAGGTGAACTCATAAAGGTCACTCCCAGAACACAGGCCTTCCTAAAATATAACAAAAGGACATTCACAAAGGGACTGGTTTACTACATCTATTTTTAACATACTTGGAGCATTAAGACTTATCCTTTACTACACAATATTAACTAAAATGCACATATAGAACAATAGTTAGACATCTTAACTAATCTCAGGAGCACAGAACCCTTCTCCCTGCATACTTCCTCCCTCCCTCCCCCCTCAACCACACAGTGAAGTCTGCATTCGCTCCTAAACATCAAGTTTTAACAATTTCATTCCCAAATGCAACCACTCCTAGGAAGTACTGAAAACAAATGTTTAGAGGGGTGTTACTTAAGCCCTCTACTTTTAACCTATATTGTGCACCTTTTTTTGAAACGGAGTCTTGCTCTGTCACCAGGTTGGAGTGCAGTGGTGCGATCTCGGCTCACTGCAACCTCCGCCTCCCAAGTTCAAGCGATTCTCCTGCCTCAGCTTCCCGAGTAGCTGGGATTACAGGTGCACACCACCACAACCAGCTAATTTTTGTATTTTCAGTAGTGACGTGGTTTCACCATGTTGGCCAAGATGGTCTTGATCTCTTGACCTCATGATCTGCCTGCCTCGGCCTCCCAAAGTGCTGGGATTACAGGCATGAGCCACTGTGCCAGGCCGTTGTGCACTTTTAAACACCTAGAAAGACTAGATGTTTCAAACTGGACTTAAGTTTTCCATTATATACACAGTAGCATTGAATAAATGGTGTACATACATAACACAGACTATAATTTGAGTGTCTTCTAAATAGGAACATTCTGGCCTAGAACCCCTCCCTTTCCCACCTCTACCAACCCGGTGGACAACTATAAGCCATCTGTAATGCTTAGGGGGGGATTTTAACAATTTCCCTTCTGTTTTTAAGAAGTCTTCCCTGTGAATTTTAACACAAAGTACTCGATGTATTAGTTTACTAATTCTACTTTTGTCATACACTGGCAACCTCTTTAACATCGACTAGATGTAAATTAGGACTCCTATGTCCACTTATATACACTATATACACAGCACACTAAATGAAAATGCAGACACAAGGGACAATGGTCAATGTGCCTCCTCTTAAACACACTGGACACTGGTAGAAAGCCCTTTGCACTTTGTGCTCCTCCTTCCCCCTGAACCAGCACAAATATCTCAAAATGTATACTGCTCAGAGAATTGATCAGTTTCCAAGACAATATTTCTTATCAAAGGGATAGCTACAAAATGTGTTATTTACTACCTCTACTTTTAACATACTTTGTGCACTTCTAAACATCTAGAAAGACTAGATGTTTCAAATAAGGACTTAAGTTTGTCCGCTATATACACAGTAGTGTTGAATAAACTACACACAGGTAACAATGGTTGTATCTCAAAATGTCTTCTAAATAGGAATATTCTGGCCTAGAACCCTTCATTCCTTCCAACTCCTCTCCACCACCAACCTGGTGGATATAGGCACGTGTCACTTAGAGCCGATGTTATCATTTCACTTCCAAAAGTCCTTTTCAGAAGACAGCCTTTCTACAAATTTTAACAAAGTGTACAAAATGTGTTAGTTTACTAACTCTACTTCTGTCATACATTGGCAACCTCTTTAATATCTAGAGACTAGATATTACAAAATCGGGACTCATTCGTCCAGTATATACACAATAGATACAGTATAGCAAAGTTAAATGAAATGCATGTAACATATAGGCAATGGATTAAGCTGACATTTTCTAATAAACAATGGCAAAACACCTTTTGCAGTTTTTTCCCTCCCACCTCCCAGGTGGTTCAACAATTCCACTTCCAAACAGCATTTCCCATCAGTTTTTAAAAGCTATTTACAAAAAGTATTATTCTACTACCACTTTTAAATACATCAAGCACTTCCTTCCAAATATCTAGAAAGACTAGATATTTCATATAACTTGTTCACCACGTACACAGCACTGTTAAATAAAATTGCACACATACAACAATGGTTATCATCTGAGGTATCTTCTAAATGTGGCCATTTTGGCCTTGAATCATTCCCTCCTCTCTTCCTTCCTTGTCTTCAATCCAGTGGACAAGTACAGGAAAGTGTAATGCTCAGAGATGGTTGAACAAATTCCTATGCAAAAGTCATTTACAGAAGACAAGTTTTCCTAGAATTTCAACACAAAGCGTACAAAATATGCTAATTTTACTACTTTGTCATACACTGGCAACCTCTTTAACATCTAGAGACTAGATGTTGAAAAATTAGGACTATTTGTCCATTATATACACTATATACAGAGCAAAACAAAATGCACAAAACATACAGAAAAATGTCTGAAAATGTCCAAGTATGAACACACTAGTATATTACCTTTTGCAATTTCTTCCCTCCCACCTTCTCTAAACCATTGAACAAGTATAGACATTACTATACTGCTCACAAAGGTGGCTTTACAATTCAATTTCCAAAAGTATTTCCTATGAATTTTAGCAAAAAGATATTTACAAAGTGGTATTTTACTACCTCTACATTTAACATACATCGGGCACTTCTAAACATCTAGATAGACTAGATGCTTCAAGTAAGGAGTTAATTTGTCCACTATATACACAGCAGTCTTGAATAAACTGCAAACATGTGACAACGCTTATAATTTAAGTCTTCCAAATGTGAACATTCTGGCCTAGAACCCTTCCCATCTCCATCAACCCAGAAGACATCAAATTTTCAGAAGACAATCTTTCCTAGGACTTGTAAAACAAAATGTACAAAATATATTAGTTTAAACTCTACTTTTGTCATACACTGGCAACCTCTTTAACATCCAGAAAGACTAGATGTTGTCAATTAGGACTCGTCTGTCGTTTATGTACACTATATACACAGATAAGTAAAACAAAATGCACAGAGATAATGATTCATCTTGCCTCGCTGCAAGCAGGATGGCATAGAGCTCTCTGCACCTCCTCCTCTTCTCTCCTCCCCTGAACCGCTGCACAAACACAATGAGTATTACTCAACAGGTGATTTGGCCATTCCCCCCAAAAAACATTTCCTATGAATTATAACAAAAAGATATTTACAAAATGTTATTTTGCTACCTCTAATTTTAACATACATCAGGCACTTCAGAACATCTAAAAATAGACATTTCAAAAAAGCTTAGCATTGTCAACTACATACACAGTAGTGAGGAATAAAATGCACAATGGATAGAATATGAAAATGTCTTCTAAATATGACCAGTCTAGCATTAAACCTTCTCTTCCTTCTCACGTCTTCCAGCTCCATGTCATCTAACCCACTTAACGTGGACATATCGCTTCCAGAGGCCGTCTAACAACTTCATTTCCAAAAGTCACGTCTCCAGAAGATCTTCATCTCCAGAAGACACGTATTTTCTATGATTTCTTTTAAACAAATGAGAATTTACAAGATGTGTGACTTTCTAACTTTATCATACGTCGGCAACCTCTTTCCAACTAAAAGGGCTAGATGTGACAAATGTTTTCTATTAAAAGGTTGGGGTGGAGTTGAGAGCAGCTTTTTCATATTATATACACAGGCCTTCCAAAATCGGCCAGTAAATCTTCCCAGAGGGTGGCGGGCATTTCCAACGGGTCAAACGTGGCCTGTCATTCTACCATTTCTCTCTGCCGACAGCAAAGTCTGGTAGAACGAAGACCAACTGCCCGATGGCCGCTAATCGTTCCACCCGTCGTCGTTCGGGACTTCGCTCACCTCCCAGGCCCCTTAAGGCCTTTGTCCGTTGTCGTCAGGACTAAGTAGGTTTCGCCCAATGGCGACAGAGTGGTCACCCGGGAACCGGATCTGCGCGACTCCGTGGCCTAAAGAGGCAGCCGAGCCTGCCTGCGTTCCTAGGCCGCCTTCCTGGGCCCTACACGCCCTAATGGCCTCCGCCGCGCGGCGTTCGAGCGGCCGCCATGCTTCCCGGCCCGCCACGCCCGCCGCCGCCCAAAGGCGCTGCGTCCCGGCCGCTCTGCGGGCGTTTCGTTGAGGCCTGGCAGGCTTGGGCCGGGAGACCCGGCGGCCGGCCGGGTCCGGGCTGGGAGAGGCCGCCGCCGCCATCAGTCACCGAGGTGAGGTGGGGAAGAGAGGTTCGCTGCGGCTTCACGGCCTGGGCACAGCCAGTGGGCAGCCGCAGCAGAGGCCTCCGGTATCTGCATGGCACAGGGCTCGGCCTGTCCCGGGGCCCCCCACTTCACCCGCCGGCCCGGGGCCGGAGGGCCTGGAGGGCCCCGAAGGAGCGGGCCGCGTTCTGCGTCTCTCCGCGATCTCTGCCGACCGGAACTGACTTGGCAGTTCTCTGAGCTGGCGAGAGAGGAGCAGTACCGGAAGTGCCCTTGCGCTGGGAGCCCGCGAGCCATGGTTCCGGGTCTGCAATGTTCCGGCGTGGGAGTGGGGAATAGGGTGTGGTCACGTGGGGGTTAGGACGCCCTCCTGGCTTGCTCTTCTCAACGATAATTGCTACTGGCCTCAGAATTCCCTCAGCAAACGTTACTTCTCGATTTCCTTACTCCTCCACTGCTGGTTAAGAAGACTCCAATTTTTTTTTTTTGAGATGGAGTCTCGCTCTCGCCCAGGCTGGAGTGCAGTGGCGCGATCTCGGCTCACTGCAAACTCCTTCTCCCGGGTTCACACCATTCTCCTGCCTCACCCTCCCGCGTAGCTGGGACTACAGGCGCCTGCCACCACGCCCGGCTAATTTTTTGTATTTTAGTAGAGACGAGGTTTCACCGTGTTAGCCAGAATGGTCTCGATCTCCTGACCTCATGATTCGCCCGCCTCGGCCTCCCAATCCTCCCTGGGATTACAGGTGTGAGCCACCGCGCCCGGCCAGTCTCCAATCTTGCATTTATTCACTCATTTACCACCTGTTTACCGAGCACCTATGTGCCCCTAAGCACAGGGGAGTGCAGCAGTAAAGAAAAAAAAAAAAAACAGGAAAATTTCTGCTCTCCTAAAATTTACATTCTAGTAAGGGAAACAACAATAAACAAGATCCTTAAAATGCACAAAAGGGCAGATAGCGAAAGTGCTTTGGAAAAATAAAAATGAAAGAGGACTATGAAGTGCGGGTGTGGAATGCTTTATAGCACGGCCAGGTAACTCTGGAGCAGAGACCCGAAGGAGGCGAGGGGATGAGCCATGCTTGGAGATATCTGTAGCGGGACAGCTTATGCACAGGCCACAAAGCCGAAGCATGTGGGCCAGGGTTGTTCCAGGAACAGCAAAGAGGCTAGGGAAGAGAGGAGAGAGAAATGGGACCGTGGGAGGGCGTTGAACTGTAGTAGGGAAGAGAGCGGAAGTAGGGGCAGGGGCAGAAGCAGGGAGACCTGATAATTGACTGTTGAAGTCAAGCAGCTGAGATATGACAGGGGCTTATGCCAGGGTGATGACAGCAAAGGGGGCAAAAAGTGGTTGAATTCAGGGGCTGACATAAGGTCAAGTCTACAAGACTTGCTGATGGACCAGATGTGAAGTGTGAAAGCGAGAACTGAAAGATGACTCCACACTTTTTGGCCTGAGCAAATGAAAAGGCAGCTGCTTTAACTGAGATGGAAGAAACCATGGGAGGAGCAAGCTTTGGGGAGAACACCAGGAGCTGAGTTTTAGGCGTGTTAAGTTTGAGATGTCTGTTTGACATTCAAGTGGGAATGTCAAGCAGACAGTTGGATTTATAAGTCTGGCATTCAGGGGAAGGTCTGAACTGGAGATGAACCTTTGGGAGTCGTCAGCATATAGATGTCTTTAAAACTTTGAGGCTGCATGAGGGAACCAAGAGAGGGACAAGGTTTGAGGTCTGATCCCTGGGTAATGTTTACAGGTCAGGGGATGAGAAGGAACCAGCAAAGGAGACTGAGAAGTGACCAGAGAGGTAGGAGAACAACCAGGGAGTGTGGTGTCCTGGAAGTAAATAAGTAAATGAGGAAAGTGTTTCAAGGGGAATTTATCAACGGTATCAAACGCTGCTGCTATGTCAATTAAGATAAGATTGGAAATTACACTTCAGCTTTTTTTTTTTTTTTTTGAGAGGGAGTCTTGCTCTGTCACCCAGGCTGGAGTGCAGTGGCTCAATCTAGGCTCACTGCAAGCTCCGCCTCCCGGGTTCTTGCCACTCTCCTGCCTCAGCCTCCTGAGTAGCTGGGACTACAGGTTCCTGCCACCACGCCTGGCTGATTTTTTGTATTTTTTTAGTAGAGACGGGGTTTCACCGTGTTAGCCAGGATGATCTCTATCTCCTGACCCCGTGATCCGCCTGACTCGGCCTCCCAAAGTGCTGGGATTACAGGCGTGAGCCACTGTGCCCGGCCACTTGCAGCTTTTAGAATTAATGCTGTGATGAACCTTCTCGTGAATTTTCAAGTTTTGTGTAGACTTCTGAGTTCCTTTGGGTTTTTTTGTTTTGTTTTTTTGAGACGAAGTTTTGCTCTGTCACCTAGTCTAGAGTACAGTGGTGTGATCTCCGCTCGCTACAGCCTCCACCTCCCAGGTTCAAGTGATTCTCCTGCCTCAGCCTCTCGAGTAGCTGGGATTACAGGCACCCACCATCACGCCCAGCGAATTTTTGTAATTTTTAGTAGAGATGGGGGTTTCACCACATTGGCCAGGCTAGTCTTGAACTCCTGACCTCATGATCCACCTGCCTTGGCCTCCCAAAGTGCTGGGATTACAGGCGTGAGCCACCACCCCCGGCCTCTGAGTTCCTTTGTTTGTATTTGTATTTGTATTTATTTTTTTTGAGGCCGAGTCTCGCTCTGTTGCTCAGGCTGGAGTGAAATGGCGCCATCTTGGCTCACTGCAACCTCTGCCTCCTGGGTTCAAGTGATTCTCCTGCCTCAGCCTCCCGAGTATCTGGGATTACAGGCACCTGCCACCAGGCCGGGCTAATTTTTTGTATTTTTAGTGGAGACAGGGTTTTACCATGTTTGTCAGGCTGGTCTCAAACTCATGACCTCAGGTGATCCACCCGCCTCGGCCTCCCAAAGTGCTGGGATTACAAGTGTGAGCCACTGTGCCTGGCCTGTATTATTATTATTATTTTTTTTTTTTTTTTTTGAGACAGGATTTTGCTCTGTCATCCAGACTGGAGTGCAATGGATCCATCTCGGCTCACTCCAATTCCCAAATTCAAGTGATTCTCCTGCTCCAACCTTTCAAGTAGCTGGGACTACAGGCATGTGCCACCATGCCCAGCTAATTTTTGTGTTTTTAGTATAGATGGTCTCGAACTCCTGACCTCAGGTGTTCCACTTGCCTCCGCCTCCCAAAGTGCTGGGATTACAAGCATGAGCCACAACTACTCTACTTGAATGTTCCAACAGTGTCTGAAACTCCCCTTGTGCAAAACAAAGCTCTTGGTATCTCCCCAAAGCCTGCTCTTCCTTATCAGTAAATGGCAGTATAATCCACCTATTTCCCAAGTGACATGGTTTGGCTGTGTCTCCACCCAAATCTCATCTTGAATCGTACTCCCATAATTCCCACGTGTTATGGGAGGGACCCAGTGGGAGATAATTTGAATAATGGGGGCAATTTCCCCCATACTGTTGTCATGGTAGTGAGTAAGTCTCACGAGATCTAATGGTTTTATCAGGGGTTTCTGCTTTTGCATCCTCCTCATTTTCTCTTGCTGCTGCCTTTCGCCTCCTGCCATGATTCCGAGACCTTCCCAGCCATATGGAACTGTAAGTCCAATTAAACCTCTTTTTCTTCCCAGTCTTGGGTATGTCTTTATCAGCAGCGTGAAAATGGATTAATACACCAAGTAATTCTCGATCTTCCTTGATTCTGCATTCTCTCATTTCCCACACCCCAACCATCCCCAGTCCTATCTGCCTCCTGAATACATTTCAAATACAGCCAATTCCCAGTGCTGTCCATTACAGTAGCCACTAGCTACATGTGGCTATTTAAATAGTAATTCATTAGAATGACATGAAATTAAAAATTCAATTCTTCAGTCACACTACCCTTATTCCAAATGCTCAAGAGTCACAGGGAACTAGGAGCCAGTGGCTACCATATGAGCACAGGTGGAGAATGTTCCCACTATCCCAGGAAGTCTGTATCCAAGTCCAAACTAGCAACGTCTTTCATTTGGATGACTCTAATAGCCCCTTAATTGTTGTTCTGGCCGGGCGCGGTGGCTCACACCTGTAATCCCAGCACTTTGGGAGGCCGAGACGGGCGGATCACGAGGTCAGGAGATCGAGACCATCCTGGCTAACACAGTGAAACCCCATCTCTACTAAAAATACAAAAAAAAAATTAGCCGGGCGTAGCGGCGGGCGCCTGTAGTCCCAGCTACTCGGGAGGCTGAGGCAGGAGAATGGCGGGAACCCGGGAGGAGGAGCTTGCAGTGAGCCGAGATCGCGCCACTGCACTCCAGCCTGGGGGCAGAGCGAGACTCCGTCTCCAAAAATAAAAATAAAAATAAATTGTTGTTCTGGTTTCTACTGCTCCCCCTTTCTAATCCGTTCTCCCTACAGAAGCCAGAATGAACTTTTAATCAAAAATCAGATCTTATAACTCTCCTGTTTAAGCCTTCAGTGGCTTTTCATCACACTTAGAACCACTGCCCTCCATGACCTGCCCTTTGACCTGCCCTTTGTGTCCCTCGTGCCTCATCTTTGTTTTTTTGTTTTTGTTTTTGTTTGAGAAGAATCTCACTCTGTCACCCAGGCTGCAGTGCAGTGGTGTGATTATGGCTCACTATAGCCTCGACCTCCCTGGGCTCAGGTGATCCTCCTGCCTCAGCCTCCCAAGTAGCTAGGACTACAGACACACGCCACCATGCCCAGCTAATTTTTGTATTTCTTGTAGAGACAGGGTTTTGCCATGTTGCCCAGGCTAGTCTTGAACTGGGCTCAAGCCATCCACCCTCCCCAGCCCGCCCCAGCCTCCCAAAGTGCTGGGACTTTAGTCATGAGCCACTGTCCCCAGCTTCATGCCCCATCTTGAGCCACTTTCTCCCTGTCTCATTACATCCCAACCACGCTAGTCTCCTTGCTGTTCCTTCTACTCTCTGAGCTCTTCTCTGCCTCAAGGCCTTTCCACATGCTGTCTACCTGGAAGGCTCTTCACTGGCTCTTGGCAAGGCTAAGTTTCTTCTCATCCTATAGGTCTCAGCTCCAGTGTTATTTCTTTGGACAGCTTTTCCTCACCTCCCTTTCTCCAGAAGGTCTCTTCCAGTTATCATCACATTGCCCTGCTTATTTCCTTCCTTCATTTATCAAAAATCTCATTATTTTATTAATAGTAATGAACATTTCTGCTCATTTCTTATATGTGAGGCACTGTACTGAGGACTTAGCTTTATATGCTTCGCTCTATTTATTTATTTATTTTGAGATGGAGTCCCACTGTGTCACCTAGGCTGGAGTGTAGTCGCATAATCTCAGCTCACTGCAAGCTCTGCCTCCTGGGTTCAAGCGATGCTCCTGCCTCAGCCTCCTTAGTATCTGGGATTACAGGTATGCACCACCACGCCTGGCTAATTTTTGTATTTTTAGTAGAAACGAGGTTTTGCCATGTTGGCCAGGCTGGTCTTGAACTCCTGGCCTCAAGTGATCCTCTTGCCTTGGGCCCCCAAAGTGCTGAGATTACAGGTGTGAGCCACCATGGATGACCTGCTTTATCTATTTTTAGTTTAATTAATTTAATTTTGAGACAGGGTTTCACCCTTTAGCCCAGGCTGGAGTGCAGTGATAACGATTGTAACTCTCTACAGTCTCGAATTCCCGAGCTTGGGGACTACAGGAGTGCATCACCAAAAAAAAAAACTTGGTTTTGTTATTGTTGTTGTTGTTGTTGAGACAGAGTTTCACTTTGTTGCCCAGGTTGGTCTCAAACACCTGGCTCTAAGCAATCCTCCCACCTCAGCCCCCCAAAGTGCTGGGATTACGAGCATGAGCCACCACGCCCTGCCTGTCTATTAATTTACTAGTTTATTTTCTGTTCTGGTTTTCCCCTATGTCCCTGGCACTCAGCACAGTGCCTGATATGCAGTAGGCATTAATAATTGTAAAGAAATTAATTAATTGAGCACATACTGTGGGCCAGTCACTGTGCTAAGCACTGTACATATATTGTCTTATTTAACCTGCACAGCAATCCTGTGAAGTACCACTACTCTCCTCCTTTTACAGAGCAGAAGCTATGTAACTTATCTAGTTCTCAGAAAAAACTAGGATTTTAATCCAACTCATCTGACTCCCAAGCTCCCTGGGAAGGCACGATAGGGGATTTAGAAGTCTGAGTACACACACAGCCTGAAACCACCCACAGCTCAGACTAGAAGCGGGGAAACTAAAGGATTCCTTTCTTGAAGGGCTTTCTATTTCAGATCAGGCCACAGATTCTGGTGTGTCACTGCTCAATCAGGAGGCAGATTCAGGCCTGGATCAGGGCTCAGGCTTGGACAGAGTCAAGAAAGCTAAATGGCTGGGTGCCGTGGCTCACGCCTGTAATCCCAGCACTTTGGGAGGCCGAGGAGGGCAGATTGCTTGAGGCCAGGAGTCTGAGACCAGCCAGGCCAACATGGCAAAACCTCATCTCTACTAAAAATACAAAAATGAAGCTGGGCACAGTGGCTCACGCCTGTGATCCCACCACTTTGGGAGGCCAACGCAGGCAGATCACTTAAGGTCAACAGTTTGAGACCAGCCTGGTCAACATAGTGAAACCCCGTCTCTACTAAAAATACAAAAATTAGCCTGGAGTGATGGCTGGCGCCTGTAATCCTAGCTACTCGGGAGGCTGAGGCAGGAGAATCGCTTGAGCCTGGGAAGCGGAGGTTACAGTGAGCCAAGATCATGGCACTGCACTCCAGCCTGGGCACTGAGAAAGACTCTATTTCAGAAAAAACCAAAAACAAAAACAAAAATGAGCCAGTGTGATGGCGTACACCTGTAATCCCAGCTACTTGGGAGTCTGAGGCAGGGAGGCGGAAGCTGCAGTGAGCTGAGATCGCATCACTGCACTCCAGCGTGGTCAACAGAGGGAGATTCTGTCTCAAAATAGTAATAATAATGGCTGGGCACGGTGGCTAATGCCTGTAATCCCAGCATTTTGGGAGGCCGAGGCAGGCGGATCACCTGAGGTCAAGAGTTTGAGACCAGCCTGGCCAACATGGTGAAACCCCATCTCTACTAAAAATACAAAAATTAGCAGGACGTGGTAGTGTGTGCCTGTAATCCCAGCAATTTGGGAGGCTACAGCAGGAGAAGCACTTGAACCTGGGAGGTGGAGGTCGCAGTGAGCCGATATCGTGCCACTGCACTCCAGCCTGGGCGACAGAGTGAGATCCGTCTCAAAAACTAACTAACTAGGGGCCGGGCGCGGTGGCTCAAGCCTGTAATCCCAGCACTTTGGGAGGCCGAGACGGGCGGATCACGAGGTCAGGAGATCGAGACCATCCTGGCTAATAGTGAAACCCTGTCTCTACTTAAAAATACAAAAAAAAAAAAAAAAACTAGCCGGGCGACGAGGCGGGCGCCTGTAGTCCCAGCTACTCGGGAGGCTGAGGCAGGAGAATGGCGTGAACTCGGAAGGCGGAGCTTGCAGTGAGCTGAGATCCGGCCACAGCACTCCAGCCTGGGTGGCAGAGCAAGACTCCGTCTCAAAAAAAAAAAAAAAAAAAAAAAAACTAACTAACTAACTAAATAATAATAATAAATAAAATAAAATAATGTTAAAAAAAAAAAAGCGAAACGCTCCAGTTCAATTCTAAGCATCCTCAGCAAGGATGGGGGTGTGAGCCCAGAGACCCCAGACAAGACCTGGAACCAGGGGTGCACCTAGTCTGATTGCTGAATCCACTATGTATTCTGTTTGTCTCAGATTAAGGATGAAACAGGGATACAAAAGTGAAAAAAAGGCCGGACGCGGTGGCACACGCCTGTAATCCCAGCACTTTGGGAGGCCGAGGTGGGCGGATCTTGAGGTCAGGAGATTGAGACCATCCTGGCTAACGTGGTGAAACCCTGTCTCTACTAAAAATACAAAAAATTAGCCGGGTGTGGTAGCTGGCGCCTGTAGTCCCAGCTACTTGGGAGGCTGAGGCAGGAGAATGGTGTGAACCTGGGAGGCAGAGCTTGCAGTAAGCCGAAATCGCGCCACTGCACTCCAGCCTGGGAGACAGCGAGACTCTGTCTCAAAAAAAAAAAAAAAAAAGAGCCTCCCTAGCACTCCTTGGGAAATATCATATGTCAGGCCTGTGACAGAATGGTGTTTATTAGGCCAAAGGCTCCAGGCTCATTAGCAGGAAGGGTGCTAAGCTGCAAGCCACAGCACAGCTCGTTTGGGAAGCAAAGGCAATGCAACATCTGTACCCTCCCAGGCCTGGGCATACAGTCCCACCATTATTGCTGTTAACACTTGTCTGCACTGAGGCAGATCTAATTGTCATCAGGGCTCTGGAAAACCGGTGGTGTGGGGGGGATGTCCCATAGAGTCCACTTAGGATCATCATTTTTTAAAATTTATTTATTTATTTATTTATTTTATTTTGAGAAGGAGTCTTGCTCTGTTACCCAGGCTGGAGTGCAGTGGCACAATCTCGGCTCACTGCAAGCTCCTCCTCCCGGGTTCACGCCATCCTCCTGCCTCAGCCTCCTGAGTAGCTGGGACTACAGGAGCCCGCCACCACGCCTGGCTAATTTTTTTGTATTTTTAGTAGAGACAGGGTTTCACCGTGTTAGCCAGGATGGTCTCGATCTCCTGACCTCGTGATCCACCTGCCTCAGCCTCCCAAAGTGCTGGGATTACAGGCGTGAGCCACCGTGCCCAGCCAGGATCATCATTATTATCATTACTTGAATTTAGGTCTGGTTTTGCCCTACTACAGAGTTTCTCAAACTTGAATCGTTTCTAAATCAGCTTAACAACTTCCTTCATACCTATGTACCACAATGTCTCAGTCCATTCAGGCTGTTAGAACAAAATACCATCAATTGAGTGGCTTATGAACAACAGAAATTTATTCCTTACAGTTCTGGAGGCTGGGAAGTCTAAGATCAAGGAAATGGCAGATTCTGTGTCTGGTGAAGGCCCAATTTTTTTTTTTTTTTTGAGACGGAGTCTCACTCTGCCACCCAGGCTGGAGTGCAGTGGCGCGATCTCAGCTCATTGCAACCTCTACCTCCCGGGTTCAAGCAATTCTCCTGCCTCAGCCTCCTGAGTAGCTGGAATCACAGATGCCTGCCACCATGCCCAGCTAATTTTTGTATTTTTAGTAGAGACAGGATTTCCTTCCTTCCTTCCTTCCTTCCTTCCTTCCTTCCTTCCTTCCTCCTTCCTTCCTTCCAGACAGAGTTTCACTCTTCTTGCCCAGACTGGAGTGGAATGGCACGATCTGGGCTCACTGCAACCTCTGCCTCCCGGTTTCCAGTGATTCTCCTGCCTCAGCTTCCCGAGTAGCTAGGATTACAGGCGCCTGCTACCACGCCCGGCTGATTTTTGTATTTTTAGTAGAGACCGGATTTCACCATGTTGGCCAGGCTGGTCCTGAACTCCCAACCTCAGGTGATCCAACCACCTCGGCCTCCCAAAGGGCTGGAATTACAGGCGTGAGCCACTGCGCCTGGCCTGGCCTCTTTTATAACATTGATCCCATTCATAAAAGCTCTTCTGCCCTGATCTAATCACCTCCTAAGGGCCCCACCGTGGGGGTTAGGATTTCAACATAGGAATTAGAAGGTGAGGAGTCACAAACATTCAGACTATAGCACACCAGTACCAGTTTCTACTTAATACCCCTCTATGAATTGACTAATTTAGCCCAGCTGTTGCTACATTAACCTTGTCCTCAGCAGTGTTTGTGAAATCATCAAGTTGACATGCTGGTTATATGTTTTTCTAACATATATTAAAGTAAATATATAACTCTTTGAAAAATGTTCTTCTGGGTTGCACTTGAAATCATCTCAGTGCAACCAATGGAACCCAAACCACACTCGGCAAAGCAATTAGTGTCAAAAGGACACAGGCAACAGCCTAAAAAGCTCCTGGCCAGGCACAGTGGTTTGCACCTGTAATCCCAGCATTTTGGGAGGCTAAGGCAGGTGGATCTCCTAAGGTCAACAGTTCGAGACCAGCCTGGCCAACATGGTGAAACCCCCATCTCTACTAAAAATACAAAAAGTATCCAGGCATGGTGGAGCGTGCCTGTAATCCCAGCTACTCAGGAGGCTGAGGCAGGAGAATCGCTTGAACCCCGGAGGCGGAGGTTGCAGTGAGCCGAGATCGTGCCACTGCACTCCAGCCTGGGCAACAGAGCAGGATTCCATCTAAAAAAAAAAAAAAAAGCTCCCAATGGCCAAAGCTGGAACAATTTGAGCAGCAAAATAACATGGTATTGTGATAAATCTCAAAGTATAAACCAAATATCCATGAGTCCATACTGTTATAAATGATTAAATAAATAAATGGGGAAGGGCTGGGCATAGTGGCTCACACCTGTAATCCCAACACTTTGGGAGGCTGAAGCAGGCGGATCACCTGAGGTCGGGAGTTCGAGACCAGCCTGAACAACATGGAGAAACCCTGTCTCTACTAAAAATACAAAATTAGCCAGGCATGATGGCACATGCCTGTAATCCCAGCTACTCGGGAAGGCTGAGACAGGAGGATCTCTTAAACCCGGGAGGCAGAGGTTGTGGTGACCCAGTATTGTGCCATTGCACTCCAGCCTGGGCAACAAGAGCAAAACTCCATCTAAATAAATAAATAAATGGGAGAGAAGAGACAAATGATCGTTAAAGAAGAATTCTAGATAATGTAGGTAGATACACCCTCTTCAGGATGTGGAGCTTAATTCTCCCATTGAGTGTGGGCTGCACTTAGTGACTTGCGGAAAGGGAGCAAAAACAAGCAACTTCACAGGGGGAAACTGGACAGACACTCGTCTGGCCAGATAATCAAGTCATGTTGCTAACATGCACCCTGATGAAGTCATGTCGCTAACATGTACCCTGATGAGGTCATGTCGCTAACATGTACCCTGATGAGGTCATGTCACTAATATGTACCTGTGATTTGATAAGAAGAGCACTTTACCTCTGTGATATGTCTCCCCAAACTCATAACCCCAATATAACTATGAGAAAAGCATCAGATGAACTCAAATTGAGGGGCACTCTGTAACATACCTGTCCAGTACTCCTCAAAGCTGCCAAGGTCTTAAAAACCAAGAAACACCTGAGTAATTCTTACAGGAAACTAAAGGGACACGATGACTAAATGTAGTATGGTGTCCTGGAAGGGACTCCGGAGCAGAAAACGGTGGAATTTAGTTCATAGGAATGTACCAGTGTTGGTTTCTTGGTTGTGACAAATGCCATAGTAATGTAAGGTGTTAATAATAGGGGAAACAGGGTGAGGGCTATTCAGGAACTCTCTGTACTTTTGAGTATGATGGTTAAGTTCATGTGTCAACATGGAGCGTGGTTTTGGATGAGATTAGCATTTAAATGGTTGAACTTGGGGTAAAGCCACCTCCGGGGTGTGGGCGGGCCTCATTTGATCAGTCGAAGGCCTGAATAAAACAGAAAGACTGGCCTCCCTGAGCAAGATGGAATTCTCCAGCAGGCTGCCTTCAAACTGCACCATTGGCTCTCCTGGGTCATCAGCCTGCGGGCCCACACTGTGGGATTCGGGCTTGCTGGCCATCATAATTAGGTAAGCCAATTCTTTATAATATCTTTTATGCGCGCACACACACACACACACACACACCCCTTATTGGTTCTGTTTCTCTGGTGAGCCCTGACTAACACAATGGGAAATTTCTGTACTCTAAATCAAAGACCTACAATTTTTTTCTGTAAATGTAAAATTATTTTAATATAATAAGTTTATTTTAAAAAGAGAGAAGGCTGGGCATGTAGAAGGCTGGCTCATGCCTGTAATCCCAGTACTTTGGGAGGCAAGGTGGGTGGATCACCTGAGGTTGGGAGTTCGAGGCCAACATGGTGAAACTCCATCTCTACTAAAAATACAAAAATTAGCCAGGTGTTGTGGCACATGCCTGTAATCCCAGCTACTTGGAAGGCTGAGGCATGAGAACTGCTTGAATCCATGAGGCAGAGGTTGCAGTGAGCCGAGATCGCATCACTGCACTCCAGCCTGTGTGACAGAGCAAGACTCTGTCTCAAAATAAATAAATAAATAATAAAAAGAGAAAAAAAAGAGGCATGAATTTTGAAGTCATGTAGATCCATTTATTTGTTTCCTGTGGGTGCCAAAACAAATTACTACAAGCCTGGTAGCTTAAAACAACAGAAATTTATTCTCTCATAGTTCTGGAGGCCATAAATTCAACATGAGTTTCACTGGGCTGAAGTCAATGTGTTGGCAGGGCTGTATTCCCTCCAGATGCTCTAGGGAAGAATCCGTCTGCCTCTTCCAACTTTTGGTGGCTGCCAACAATCCTTGGCTTGTGGCCACATCAATCTCTGCCTCCACGGTCACATTGCTTCCTCTTCTGTGTGTGTTGGTCTAATCTTCCTTTCCCTCTCTCTTATAAGGATATGTGTGATGGTATTTAGGACCCACTTGGCTAATCCTCAATGATATCCTCATCTCAACATTCTTAATCACATCTGCAAAAATTATTTTCTCAAATAATGTTTACAGTTTCCAGAGATTAGGACTTGATATATTTGGGTGGCCATTATTCAGCCTACTACACCCTGGCTGTGTGAAATGCAGGACTTTCATAGTATGAGTAAGCCGGCTCTATAATTGAAAGTAAAAACTATAACCTATTTTTTAAAAATGTTCATCTGGGTTCCACCTGAAGTCATCTTAGTATGACCACTAGTGAGGTAGGAGGCAGGACTCGACTCTGGAGGTGGAGTTCAGACACTGGACCAAATTGAGGACTAGCTAAAGCAGGGATGGGGTAGAAGAAGCTTTCCATAAGACACACCCATCATTGTGCCATGTCAGTTTACCATTGCCATGGTAACCCTCAGAGGTTACTGCCCTTTCCATGGTAGTGACCCAAGACCAAGAAGTTACCACTTTTTTCCTAGAAATTTCTGCATAATCTGTCCCTGAATTTGCATGTAAATAAAAGTGGGTATAAGTATGACTGCAGAACTGCGTTTGAGCTGCTACTCTGGGCACACTGCCTGTAGGGTAGCCCTGCTCCACAAGGAGCAGTACATCTGCTGCTGCTGAACACTGCCACTTCAATAAAAGTTACTGTCTGACACCACTGGCTTCCCTTGAATTCTTTCAAGTCAAGAACCCTCCTGGGCTAAGCCCCAATTGGGATCACCTGCTCTGCATTGGTGGGACCCAAGCCACACTTTGCCAAACAGTGTAAGAGACTGGTCTTAGAGGTCAGAGAGTTCTACATTCTAACTCTGGCAAGCTTGTGACTTCGGTTAAGTCAACATATTCCTTGAAGGTTATCTCTTCATCTATACAAGAGGACACTAGCCCTGACTCAGAGGAGTGCTGTCAGAATTCCTGCAGACTGTGAAACAGATGCACAACAAATGATCAGTCACATTCTCCTCCCCCTCCATTTTATAGTTTGTTACACTTCACAAAATATTTTCTACATACAATAACGTTTGATCCCCATAAAATGTGTGAGATAAAGCCAAACGTTTCCTTCTCAGATGGAGAAACTGAGACTTGATGTCAACTGACTTAGCCAACTTTGCCTAACTAGAAGACTAGAGGCAGTGGGTGTCTGAGAGCACAGTCAGCAGAAGCAGAGAGGCAGATGCCCCCCAGAGATGGGGCAGGTTTGCTGACCTGGCATTTGACTTTTTTTTTTCTTTTTTTTTTTTTTTGAGAGGGAGTTTCACTCTGTTGCCCAGGCTGGAGTGCAGTGGCGCAATTGCAACCCACTGCAACCTCTGCCTCCTAGGCTCAAGGTGATTCTCCTGCCTTGGCCTCCTGAGTAGCTGGGATTTCAGGCACCCGCCAGTATACCTGGCTGGTTTTTGTATTTTTAGTAGAGATGGGCTTTCACCATGTTGGCCAGGCTGGTCTTGAACTCTGACCTCAAATGATCCACCCACCTCGGCCTCCCAAAGTGCTGAGATTACAGGCGTGAGCCACTGCACCCAGCCTGATTTTTTTTTTCCATGATTTTCATTTTCCTTTCTGTCCCTGGTAGGCATTTGAGTTTATGATCCATGATGTTCCTAACTCTGGTTCACACTGCTAGAACTTGATCATAGACTTTTGGACTTGAAGCTGTAATACTCCTGGGGTTCCCCGGTGACAGCCCACACAGTTTTCCAGTGGCTTCTTGGCCCTGGCTTCTCTGATCTCACAGTCTTCCCCTTCTTCTAAATGCTGCAAGGCAAACCCATTGTTTGTCTTCTGGTTTGACCAGGTTCTTGGTTCTGATAGCCCCTTATTCTGAGCCTTCCAGGAAGAGACTCCTACAGGACCCTCCCGCCTCAGGACCCAGCACAGGGCTGTGTGTCCTGAAGGTCTGCTGAAGGGAACTCGTGCTGAGCCTTCGGGAGGTCACAAGGAGAGAACAGAGGATGGGTTGAGGGTCCACATGCCAACATATCAGGAGTTGGACTGCTTGGGTTCCAATCCGGCTCCCGCACCTCACTGCCCCGGATCCTGGGCAAATCACCAAACCCTTGGTGATTGGTTTCCTCATCTGTAAAAAGAGAATCATCATAGAACCCCAAAGCAAAATTATGAGGCTCGGGTGAAATACTGTATATAAACCTCTCATAACAGGGCTGGGCACAAGGTGAGTGCTCGCCTTGACATTGTTGAGCCAGATTCTCCTAATCACATCACTGCATGGCTGTTCTCTCCTCACCTGACCCTGCTGGGTCTGGGTCTCTGTCACTTTTTGCTGCGTCGCCTTCCGTAAGTCCTTCCCAGCCCCCTAATCATGCCCGCCTGAGCAAGAGGATGAGAAAGTGCCGACCCCGCAGCGGGGACTCTGCTGCTGTGCGGGGCGCAGTTCGCCGAACCCACTGGCCGCTTCTAGAAAGTCGGCCCCAGGGCCAGGACCTCCACTTGGCAGGCGCTGGGGCGCCCAGGGGCAGGGCCATCGCGGGAAGGGCCCCGAGTCCTTGGACCCGCCGGCAGTCTGGAATTGGGCCGCGGCTGCCATGGCAACGCCCGGAGGGTGCTGGTAGGGGAGGCAGGCCCAGCCGGGACAAGACCCCGCCTCCAGCCAACGCTCCGCCCAGAACGAAGCCCCGCCCCGAAACGAGCCCCGGACGAAGCCACGCCCCCAGCAACCCTCTGCCCCAAGAGAGGCCCTGCACTGGCCCTCGGTGCCCGACGTGTCGCCTCTGACCCAGCGACTGTTCCTGACTGACCACAGGTGCCGCCACCGCCTAATACGAGTGTGTCTGGTTCCGTCTGACTGAACGCAGATTTCATGGGTGCCTGACAGACCAAGACTGCTGGATCTGTCAGCCTAACCGCAGCTGGCTGGCTGGCTGGCTGGCTGACTGACTGACTGACTGACTGGCTGACTGGCTGACTGGCTGGTTGACTGGCTGGTTGACTAGCTGGTTGACTGGCTGGCTGGTTGGTTGCTCTTGCCCGGCCACCGACACCTGGGCCTGACGGGCTGCGTCTGACCGGGGCGGCCTAACTGCCTCTGCCTGACTGGCCTCCATCTGTGCTTGGCAAGCTGTGTGACCGGCCACGACGGTCTGTGTCTGACGGAGCACAAGGTTCCTGCGGCCCGTCAGCTGCTTGACCCCATCTCTGCTGAGCCGGCGGACACCGACGGATTGACTCTGGCAACGCCTGGCCCGAGTGGTGCGACCGGCTTCCAGAGACTTCCTGACCCCTGCCGAGGTTGCACCGCTCGGCGCTGCCCTGTGAGGCGCTGACTGTGGCTGCAGCTGAGTCCAGCTGCCCCTCACAGACAGGGCGTGCATAAGGACAGTCGCCTGGCTGTCCCTCCCTGGGCGCCCCTGGCTGGCTCGGCTTGCCCGGCAGCGTCTGTGTCTGAGGGACGTGTTGGTGGCCGCCGCTGGCCGCATCTGTCCCCCCGCAGGTGGGCATCAGGTTGTCCCCCTGAAGTGCAGCTGGGGCCGAACCTGGCTGAGGGACGGCCACCTCCTCTCCAGCTATCCAGCGAGGGCTTCTGAGGTGGTGCCCTCTGGGACTCTGGGGCCTGGATCTCTCCAGTCACAGAGCCTTAGGGGATCCCAAGCAAGGGCATTCACAGGGAAGGGAGCCTAGGAAAGAGGCCAAGGGACAGGCAGGCAGCAGGGGTGGGACTTGGAGCCAGGCGAGGAACAGCTGGAAGAAGCTCTAGGGCTGGGAGGAGGCGCGGTACCTTGAGGTGCCCGAGTTTAGGGATCCGATTCTGTAAGGGAGGCAGCACCTTGAGGAGTTGGGTTGATGTGTGGTGTCCTCAGGACACGATCCCTGACTTTGAAAACCTTTTTTTTTGTGGGTTTTGGGGAAATCTCTGTCAGTGCCTTGCTGCTCTGCGGAAGGGTCATCCCGCAGACCTCAGATCTCTTCCCGAACTAATTAATTAATTAATTTTTTTTTTGAGATGGAATCTTGCTCCATTGTCCAGCCTGGAGTGCAGTGGCCCAATCTTGGCTCACTGCAACCTCCACCTCCCAGGTTCAAGCGATTCTCGTGCCTCAGTTTCCCAGGTAGCTGGGATTACAGGTGTGTGCCACCTTGCCTGGCTAATTTGTGTATTTTAGCTGGGGGTTTGTAGAGATAGGGTTTTGCCATATTGCCTAGGCTGATCTCGAACTCCTGGCCTCAAGTGATCTGTCCACCCTGGCCTCCCAAAATGCTGGGGTTACAGGCATAAGCCCCTGCGCCCAGCCTCTTCCTGAATTTAAATCTCTCCCAGCCTGTGTGTGTGTGTGTATGTGCCAGTCACACCAACCACATGCAATGGCTTCCCCTCTGGAAAGAGTTGTTTTGTACCAAAATAAGGGGGAAGGAAATACTGGTCAGAGGGAGTTTTTTTTCTTAAAGCAAGCATGGGTGTGCTATGAGTTATTGCTATTAATAATAATACAATGAAAGCATCAGACTAGTTTATCTCGAACTAGCTCTAGCATGCTAAGATGTTGTCTCTCCATTAATAACAGGGCCCTGGCTGCCTCATTGATTTCATTATAGGCCATGGGAGGAATGGGAGGAAATGAACAGCTTCACTCCCAAGGGCTTTCATGGCATGGATTTGGATCTCAGCCAGTGTGGGCAGTGGGGTTTCCCAGGGGCAGGGGACTCCTGGGGTGCTGGGAAAAAGAGTCAGCAACAAGTTGCATGGAGCATTTGTACCTCATTTATTTATTCATTTATTCAACAAATATATTTTGAGTACCATGTGCCAGGCACTGTGCCAGACTCTCATTCTGTCCTCAAGGAGGATGGCCTTATGGGATCCAGGAAACCTCTCCAGTGCCTCTCAACTCTAGTCCTGTCAAAGCCATATGCTGGGTACCAACTTCTTTCTTTCGGAGCTATCTACACAGCTAAAGTGGGAGAGCTAGTCGAGTACAGTGGTTCTCAAAGTGTGGTCCTTGGACAATCAGTATCTGGACCACCTGGGAACTTAGTAAAATACAAATTCTCAGGCCCCACCATAGATGGACTGAATCAGAAACTATTTTAGTGTAGGGCACAGTGATCTATGTTTTAACAAGCTTCCAGGTCATGCTGATGTGTGCTAAAGTCTGAGAACCACTGGTGGAATAATTAATTGTGTTGACTCTAGTATCACACTGTCCATATCAGAACCTCAATGCTACTACATAAGAGCTGTGTGACTTTGACCAAGTTATTGAATCTTTTTGTGCCTTAATTTTCTCATTTGCATAATTGATACAATTATGATTACCTTAAACCATTGTTGTACATATTACATCATATAAAAAGGTTAGCGCACAATTTCAATTCTAGGAACATATCCTGTGGGCATATTTCTTTCCTTTTTTCTTTTTTTTGAGACAGAGTTTCGCTCTTTTCAGCCAGGCGGGAGTGCAATGGTGCAGTCTCGGCTCACTGCAACCTCTGCCTCCTGGGCTCAAGCGATTCTCCTGTTTCAGCTTCCCAAGTAGCTGGGATTACAAGCACCCTTCACCACACCTGGCTAATTTTGTATTTTTAGTAGAGACGGGGGTTTCACCATGTTGGCCAGGCTGGTCTTGAACTCCTGACCTCAGGTGATCCACCTGCCTCGGCCTCCCAAAGTACTGGGATTGTAGGCATGAGCCACTGTGCCCGGCCCTATGGACATATTTCTGCATATGCTGAAAGACAAATGTAAGGGATATTCATTAATGTGTTGTTTATGATAGAAAAGAAACACACTATTTATTTATTTATTTTTGAGATGGAGTCTCGCTCTTTTGCCCAGGATGGAGTGCAATGGTAGATCTTGGCTCATTGTAACCTCTGCTTCCTGGGTTCAAGCAATTCTTCTGCTTCAGCCTCCCAAGTAACTGGGATTACAGGCGTGCACCAAGGCACCCAGCTAATTTTTGTATTTTTAGTAGAGACGGGGTTTTGCCATGTTGGCCAGGCTGTTTTCAAACTCCTGACCTCAGATAATCCACCTGCCTTGGCCTCTCAAAGTGTTGGGATTATAGGCGTGAGCCACTGTGCCCAACCGACGCACTCATTTCTGTCAAAAAAAAAGAATCTTTATAAAATCTTTATACAGGTATAAGCTCATATACATCTGAAAGGATACTAAAGGAACTGGTAACTGTGGAAGAAGAAATGGATGGCTGGAAATAGGAGAAGGGAAACATTTTTACCATATATATATCCTTTTATGACTTTTAGATTTTGCAGTATGTGCATGCATTTTCTATTCACAAAAAATGAAATTTTTTTAAAAAGGGCGCAGTACTTAGCACAATGCCCAACAGTGGTGGTGGTAGCCTTTCTGTAGCTCTGGGCAGATGATTCACTACAGAAATGCAGCCCGGAGATATCTAGAGGCTGGCCATAGCCTCCAGACTGTTCTCCTAGCCTCTCAGTCTCCCTTCTTCATTCTATATGATCCATGTTTCCCCATCGGAGAATCTTTGCATTTTAGAGATGTAAGCGGGCTTCAGATTTTCTAGTGCAACTGTTTTAACGATGAAGAAACTAAGCCCCTAAAAGATGCCATAACCAGTCCAAGGTTATCAAGGGGGTTCAATCTAGGGCCTCTTTCACACCATCCTAAATTTTCTAAAATTCTGCTTTCATCCCATCACTGCTCTGTCGGTGACACCTCAACCTGGCTATTAAGACTAGCTGTGGTCTAGGCCAAGCACGGTGGATCACGCCTGTAATCCCAACACTCTGTGAGGCCAAGGTGGGCAGATCACTTGAGGTCAGGAGTTTGAGACCAGCCTGACCAACATGGTAAAATCCCGTCTCTACTAAAAATACAAAAATTAGCTGCATGTGGTAGTGCACATCTATAATCCCAGCTACTCGGAAGGCTGGGGCACGAAAATCACTTAGGCGGAGGTTGCAGTGAGCTCAGATGGTGCCACTGCCCTCCAACCTGGGTGACAGAGCGAGACTCTGTCTCAAAAAAAAAAAAAAAAAAAAAAAAAAGCTAGCTGTGGTTTAACTCCCAACCAAATTTCCAGCCTATTTGCCACCCTTTTCTATGTGAATCCTCTACCTTAGCCAGATCGATCTCTTTATTGACCCCAAATGCTCCTGCTTTTCAAATGCCATACCTTGTCAGTGCTATGCTGTCTGCCTGGAATGCCTTTCTCTTTCCTGTCCATTTATTGTGGAGATTCTACCTAAACATGGAAGCTAAGCTTAAATCATATTTCCCTAAGCTTAAGTAATCTTCCCTGATTACTTCAGCTCACAGAGCTGTCTCCCTCTGAACTAATTAAAAACATGGCAAAATGCCATCTCTACTAAAAAAAAAATACAAAAATTAGCTGGGTGTGGTGGTGTGCGCCTGTAGTCCCAGCCACTCGGGAGGCTGAGGAAGGAGAATTGCTTGAACCTGGGAGGCAGAGTTTTCAGTGAGCTGAGATCATACCACTGCACTCCAGCCTGGGTGACAGAGTGAGACTCCATCTCAAAAAAAAAGTTATAAAAAACTCCTCTCCTTAAGAGGGACATAGGATGTTTGTCTGCTCCTTGGGTAATGCGAAATGAACTTGGATAGAGCCCGTTCCTCATTCTCTATTTCTGCAGCTATAAAATTAGGCCAATGACCTTAGCCCTCCTTATTGTCTCAGGAAAGCCCTGGGTGAGGATGCCACTGAGCCCGCCTGAAGCCAGGAGCTGGTCTGCAGAAACTGCTGGGCCTCTTTCTACTCTGATGTTTACTTGGCCTGGAGGCCCAGTGTGATGAAACCCGGCCCTGTTGCCGAGCACCTTAGGAGGCCTCCCTCCAGGGTCCCTCTGTGCTCAGACAGTGGCCCTTTGTGGAGTGGAGGAGCAGACTGAAAGCAGAGCTGCTGGAAACCCTTTCCTCCCCCCTGCCTCGAGCAACCTCCTCCGGCAGCCACGGACCATCCTGTGCCTGGGTGGCCTCTGCTTTAAGTCTGCGGCTGGCGGGGTAAGATAGGGTCTCTAGGCAGTCTGCTAGGCTGGAAGGGTGAGGAGGGGTCCTGGCAGGATGGCCCGCTGAAACACAGCATCCCTTAACTCAATACAGACCGCTTATAATAGGGCTTTCCAAAGAGGAGACTGGCCCCTTACAGGCAAGACTGACATTTCACCATCCCCTGACACTACCAAATAAGCCCCTAAGATTGAGGCTAGAACTGATGTGGTTTGTCCCTTCTGTCCCTACTTCACTGGCCTCTATACTCACTAGGCAGGGATTGGGAATCCTTAGACGTAATCCCAAACCTGGTGGAGTAGTAGTTTAGTAAGTGGGGAGGAACTAGGGACAAGAGGAAATAAGGTTTAAGAGTGTTATATAGGCTAGGCACGGAAGCTCACACTTGTAATCCCAGCACTTTGGGAGGCTGAGGCGAGCGGATCACTTGAGGTCAGGAGTTTGAGACCAGCCTGGCCAGCATGGTGAAACCCCGTATCTACTAAAAATACAAAAATTAGCCGGGCGTGGTGGCAGGCCACTTGTAATCCCAGCTCCTCAGGAGGCTAAGGCAAGAGAATTGCTTGAACCTGGAAGGCAGAGGTTGCAGTGAGCCGAGATGGCGCCATTTGACTCCAGCCTGGGCAACAAGAGTGAGACTCCATCTCAAAAAAAGTGTAGTATAGGTTAAAGGACACTTACTGGTCTAGGGGGCAGGGAGCCTGGGATTCCAGTTTCTGCTGAGCTACTGACTTGCTGGGTGACATTAGCTAGTTGCTTCCCTTTTCTATGCCTCAGTTTCCCAGCAGGGAAACCATGGAGGTGGAGTAAATAAATGTTGAGGATTTTTGCAGTTCTAATTTTTCCCAATTATTTGATTAGAAGGAGGAAAGGAAAGCTGGGGGTGGGTTGGAGGTAAATAACTGGCAGGATGCCTTCCATAGACTCACTTGCAGTCCCCAGGCAGTTTCTTCTCTGCTACCAAGATCTCTTTCCCTTCCGTTTCTCCCCCTCTTCTTTCCGCCCCACTCTGAGGGCTTCTTGTGATGAGATCTAAAATCTGTCTTACTTATAATTGTCTTATCCTATTTTTGCCCCCAAAGGGAGGAGCCTGTGCACAATCATGGAGGAAACTGACAAGTCTGGTGGAGAGGGAAGGAAGTCAGGAAATAAACGAGAGAGGAAAATTAAGAGGTAAGGATGTGATGGAGGGAAGTATTGAAAGAAAGCTCGGGGAGAGTGAAAAGGAAGGAAAAGGGGAGGGAGAGGAGGTAAAAGTGAAGGAAAAAGGTTGAATGCAATCATTATTCCTGTAATCCCAGTACTTTGGGAGGCCGAGGCAAGTGGATCACTGGAGGCCAGGAGTTCAAGACCAGCCAGGGCAACATGACAAAACCCCGTCTCTACAAAAAATACAAAAATTAGCAGGACATGGTGGTGCATGCCTGTAGTCCCAGCTACTTGGGAGCCTGAGGTGGGAGGATCACTTAAGCCCGGGAGGTCGAGGCTGCAGTGAGCCCTGATGGTGCCATTGCACTCCAGCCAGGGTGACAAAGCGAGATCCTGTCTCAAAAAAAGAAAAGAAAAGAAAGAGTTGAATGAAATGGAGAATAAGGAAGGTAGAAATGGGAGAGAAAAACAGCAAAAGAACCCGTGGGAGAAGACCAGAGCCTGGGCAAACAAACATGCAAGTGGAGACAGTGTTTTCTGCAACAACAGTTTAGTTTGGCTAGAGCCAACAATGTGGTAGGTAGACAAAATTAGAATCAGATTGTAAAAGGTCTTGGGATGCCAGGTTAATGATTCTGAATTTTATATTTTTTATTTTTTCTGCTCAAATCCCCTATGATAAGTTGTTTTATTTTGTTTAGAGTGGGTACCAGGCAGATTTCTGGGTGAGGCCCAGAGGAGCATTTTTTATTCATCCATTCATTCAACAAGGGACTGTGTCTTATCCAACTTGTACCCCTAGAGCATAACACAATGTCTGCACGTAAGAGAGAAGGTAAGTGCTTGTTAAAATTGAGCATTTTGGCCGGTTGTGATGGCTCACATGTGTAATCCCAGCACTTTGGGAGGCCGAGGTTGGGGGATCACCTGAGGTCAGGAGTTTGAGACCAGCCTGGCCAACATGGTAAAACTGCCTCTACTAAAAATACAAAAATTAGCCGGGCATGGTGGTGCACACCTGTAATCCCAGCTACTAGGGAGGCTGAGGCAGGAGACTTGCTAGAATCCAAGGGGCGGAGATGCAGTGAGCCAAGATGGCGCCACTGTACTCCAGCCTGGACAACAGAGTGAGACTCTGTCTCAAAAAAAAAAAAAAGAAAAAAAATTGAGCATTTGGAGAAAGCAGTAGTTGAGACAGTCATACAGAGAATATAAGAATAATCATATTGGCCGGGCGCGGTGGCTCAAGCCTGTAATCCCAGCACTTTGGGAGGCCGAGACGGGCGGATCACGAGGTCAGGAGATCGAGACCATCCTGGCTAATACGGTGAAACCCTGTCTCTACTACAAAATACAAAAAACTAGCCGGTCGACGAGGCGGGCGCCTGTAGTCCCAGCGACTCGGGAGGCTGAGACAGGAGAATGGCCTGAACCCGGGAGGCGGAGCTTGCAGTGAGCTGAGAGCCGGCCACTGCACTCCAGCCCGGGCGGCAGAGCAAGACTCCGTCTCAAAAAAAAAAAAAAAAAAAAAAGAATAATCATATTAAAAGGTAAAAAGTGCTAGGCGCCCAGAGAGAGGCCCAGATAAGGGAGATCAGAGGAGAGACAGCCTTCCTGCTACCTTTAGCAGAAAAGTCCCAAAGAAGATTATAATTGGGCAGTCTTGGCACTTGAATTAATCCTTGTGACCTGAAAGATACAGTCTGTTGGAGGATATAGGGTTTTGTCTATCTTCTAAGTGAAGGGCAAAGAGTTCTCCAAAGAAAAGGGAGGGATTGGCCGGGCGCAGTGGCTCACGCCTGTAATCCCAGCACTTTGGGACGCCAAGGCGGGCGGATCACGAGGTCAGGAGATCGAGACGACGGTGAAACCCCGTCTCTACTAAAAATACAAAAAATTAGCTGGGCGCGGTGGCGGGCGCCTGTAGTCCCAGCTACTCGGGAGGCTGAGGCAGGAGAATGGCGGGAACCCGGGAGGCGGAGCTTGTAGTGAGCCGAGATCGCGCCACTGCCCTCCAGCCAGGGAGACAGAGCGAGACTCCGTCTCAAAAAAAAAAAAAAGAAAGAAAGAAAAGGGAGGGATTATTACTGGAAGAAGGGAAATTGGAACTGGCATGTCTGCCACAGTCTGCTGTAGTAGAACAAGGTAAGGCACGTATAGGGAACAGTGAGAAGGATTAGGAGCTGTTCAAGAGTGATAACAGTTAAAAATAGAGCTACAGGCCAGGTGCAGTGGCTCATGCCTATAATCCCAGCACTTTGGGAGGCTGAGGTGGGAGGATTGCTTGAGCCCAAGAGTCTGAGACCAGCCTGGGCAACATAGTGAAAACCCGTCTCTACACAAAATAAAAAATTAGCCAGGGTGGCTGAGCGTAGTGACTCACTCCTGTAATCCCAGGCCGAGGTGGGTGGATCACCTGAGGTCAGGAGTTTGAGACCAGCCTGATTAACATGGTGAAACCCTCTCTCTACTAAAAATAAAAAATTAGCCACGCGTGGTGGCATATGCCTGTAATCCCAGCTACTTGGGAGGCTGAGGCAGGAGAATCACTTGAACCTGGGAGGCAGAGGTTGCAGTGAGCCAAGATTGCGCCATTGCACTCCAGCCTGGTCAACAAGAGTGAAACTCTGTCTCAAAAAAAAAAAAAAAGAGAGAGAGAGAGAGAGAGGTGCACCACGGAGGGCCTCAAATACCAAGCTGTGGAGTTTGAACTTGTCTCTTGAACTGAGAGGGCGCTTGTTGAAGTTGTGCTTTGGGAGTACTAAGCAGGCACCAAGGTATGGAATGGACTGGAGGCCAGAAGACCAGGACTGCTGGGAAATTGTTCTGGCATGCCCTCTGGTAAAACCTAAGCACGAGATCCTTCACCCAAATCAATGTGTTTTCCATTATAACTTGGTCTGGTTTTTTTTTGTTGTTGTTGTTCCCATTCTAGGTCAGAGGACTCAAAAGGATGAAAGGTCACACCTCTGTCAAAGGGTGCTGTCCTTTCCTGGCCAAGTCTCTTTTGTTCTCTTAGGGCTGCAACCTCTTCACCTGGGAAATGAATTGTCCTGTGATTTACAAGGACAGGTAAGCACCTGCCAAGGGCTTTGAAGATTGATGGGCAGAATTTCCAGCTCAATTTCTGGGGAGCGGCAGTATCAGCAGCACCCTGTCCCTGGCTCTGACATAACGATGGCAGAAGCAGCTCCAAGGCATCCTGCTTTTTTTTTTTTTTTTGAGACAGAGTCTCGTTCTGTTGCCCAGGCTGGAGTGCAGTGGCGCGATCTTGGCTCACTACAACCTCTGCCTCCCGGGTTCAGATGATTCTACTGCCTCAGCCTCCTGAGTAGCTGCGATTACAGGTGCGTGCCACCGCGCCCGACTAATTTTTGTATTTTTAGTAGAGATGGGGTTTCACTGTGTTTGTCAGGCTGGTCTCAAACCCCTGACCTCGTGATCCTCCCTCCTCAGCCTCCCAAAGTGCTGGGATTGCAGGCGTGAGCCCCTGTGCCCGGCCAGCATCCTGCTTTTGAACAGGAGGTGGCCCGGGCCATAGCCCAGAGTCGACTCTCTCCTCATCCCAAATATCTCCACAAAGGAAGACTCTGTAGCAGCAGGGAGCATAAAACTTTGAAGTCTGACATCCCAGGCCTTGGTCGTCAGTTGTGCTTCTTCCTAGCTCTGGTATTTTGAATAAGTTATGTAAGTTACCTGAGCCTATTTCCTTGTATATAAAATGGGGGTTGTAATGCTAATTTCCTGGACTTGTGAGAGCAGACTAAGCTAAAGCTAAAAAAGCACTTGGCACAGTGCTGCACAAGCCACAGGCACTCGGCAAGTGTGAATTCCTATTCATTTTTTAAGAAACAGAATCATGTGCTGTTAGAGGTAGAGAGGTGTTGATATTCCTGATCTAATCCTTTCATTCTACAGTGGTAAAAGGACTTCCAGGAAGGTTTCCTCTTAACCAATCTAATTCTCTTCTGTCACAATATCTGCTGATTCTGTCCTCAACTGGAAGCAAAGAACTGAGCTCCTCCTTCTATACTTAGCTACATAAATCCTATGTGAGTTCTATACCTCTTCAAAAAAGGGTATTTTGGTTCCTCCATTTTTTTTTCCCCAAGAACATTTGCCTATCATTTACTCTTTGCTCTGCTAAAGGTGAAGACAATTAGTGTACCATACTCAAAGTGATCACGAATATGTGGGAAGATCATGAGCAACACAGTACAGGTGAATCCTAAGTAAATCCAGCAATCTTGGAATATCTGAAGGAATTTGCTCCCAATTATTCTTAGATAAGCTAAGAAATAAATACAACTGTTAGTTATTGTGTTTGTGTTTTTGTTTTCACTCTGCTTCTGCTTAATTTTTTAACATTTTTATTTATTTCTATAATTATAGAGATGGGGGGGGTCTCACTATGCTGCCCAGGCAGGTCCCAACTCCTGGGCTCACATGGTCTTCTTGCCTTGACCTCCAAAGTGCTGGGATTACAGGTGTGAGCCACTGTGCCCAGCTTCTGCTTAATTTTTATTTACCAGTTGGCAGGGGCTCCTTAATTCTCTAGCTTTACTTTTTTATTGGATAAAATATACATAGCATAAAATTTATCATTTTAACTATTTTTTTGAACAGATAAACAGTTTCTTTATTCCTCCTCCTCCTCCTCTTCTTCATCTTCCTCTTCCATCTTTTTCCCGGCAACTTTAGCAAGACTCTTTGCACCATCAAACTCTCCTTTTGCCTTATAGTTAGCAACATCCTTTTCATTCTTCTTCAGCTTTGCCACCTTAGTGATGTAAGGCTGCTTTTCATTGTCATTTAAGCTATTCCACATTTCACCCAGCTTTTTTTTTTTTTTTCTTTTGCCACATCAACAGAGATGCCTGGGTTTGTGGATTTGATCTCAGGGCGGAATTCTGAACAGAACAGGAAGAATCCAGACGGTAGCCTTTTGGGGCATTAGGATCCTTCTTCTTGCCTTCCTTAGCTGGTACGTAATGCTTCAATTCCCGATCATAGTGTACTTTATCCGCCTTTGCCATTCCATCAAATTTAGACCTCTCTTTCCCAGACATGGTCTTCTACCTCTCAGAGTACTTCTTGGAAAATTTTGCAAAATTGACAAGGACCTCTGAGTTTTTCTTCTTATGTTCTTCTCTGCACAACTGCACAAAGAAGGCATAAGCAGACATCTTTCCCTTTGGTTTCTTGCGGTCACCTTTAGCCATCCTGACTGAATTTCTTCTTCCTTCCTGGCCGCCTAGCATGAGGGAAGGCGGAGGGGACTGAAGGGCGTGGGGAGGAGAGGGAGGGCCCTCGGAGGCGAGGCAGCGGAAGGCGGTGGCGTGTCCCGAAGTTTCTGCAGGCGCTGCGGTGGCAGCCCCATTTTAACTTAAAAAAAATTTTTTTTTTGAGACAGACCCTCTGTCACCAGGCTGGAGTGCAGTGGCACAATCTCGGCTCACCGCAACCTCTGCCTCCCGATTTCTTTTTTTTTTTTTTGAGACAGAGTCTCGCTCTGTCGCCCAGGCTGGAGTGTAGTGGCCAGATCTCCGCTCACTGCAAGCTCCGCCTCCCGGGTTCACGCCATTCTCCTGCCTCAGCCTCCCGAGTAGCTGGGACTATAGGCGCCCGCCACCTCGCCCGGCTAGTTTTTTGTATTTTTTTTCGTTGAGACGGGGTTTCACCGTGTTAGCCAGGATGGTCTCCATCTCCTGACCTCGTGATCCGCCCTTCTCGGCCTCCCAAAGTGCTGGGATTACAGGCTTGAGCCACCGCGCCCGGCCTGCCTCCCGATTTCAAGCGATTTTCCTGCCTCAGCCTCCCTAGTAGCTGGGATTACGGGCACGCACCGCCATGCCCAGCTAATTTTTGTATTTTTAGTACAGACGGGGTATCGCCATGTTGGGCAGGCTGTCTCGAACTCCCGACCTCAGGTTATCTGCCAGCCTTGGCCTCCCAAAGTGCTGGGATTACAGGCGTGAGCCACCACACTGGGCCCATTGTAGCTATTTTTAAGTATACAATTCAGTGACATTAAGTACATTCACAAAGTAGTGTAATCCAGAACTTTTTCATCATCCCAAACAGAAACTCTGTACTCATTAAACAACATTCCCCATTTTCCCCTTCCCTCAGCCTCTGATAACCTCTATTTATTTTAATTTCTGTCTCTATGAATTTACCTATTCTAGATACTTCATATAAGTGGAATCATACAACCTTTGTGTTTATTTTTGTTTGTTTGTTTGTTTGAGACAGAGTCTTGCTTTGTCGCCCAAGACAGAGTACAGTGTTGGGATCATAACTCATGCAGCCTCAACCTCCCAGGCTCAAGTGATCCTCCCACCTCAGTCTCCTGAGTAGCCAGGACTACAAGCACATACCACCACACTTGGTTAATATTTAAAAATTTTTTGTAGAGACGGTGAAACAGGAACCCTCGGAGGGTGTGCAATGGGGGTGTGGCTCGCTTCTTCAGTGCCCTGCTGCTCAAACTTCTAGAGGAGCATATGGATGGGCAGGCTGTGGAGCTCCGACCCCACATCAGTGTCTAGGGGGTGAATGTTTACAGCTCAAGCTCCAATGGGCATGTGTTATAGGGTGCTCTTTTAAGTTGACGTCTATAGGTGGCTTGTGTTAACCAGCTCAATTAAACCCCCTTCCTTATCACAAGGACAGAGGGATTTCTGTATCCTGGGGTTTCTTGCCTTGGTGTACCTGGAAGAACCGGATCACATGTGGGCTTGGAGGATGAGTGAAAGGTTTTATTGAGTAGAAGTAGCTCTCAGCAGATGGGGGAGCTGGGGAGCCAGAAGGGAAATGGTTTTCCCCTAGAAATGTTCTTATCAATGTTCACCAATATGGTGAAACCCTGTCTCTACTGAAAATATTTTAAAAATTAGCTGGGCATGGTGTTGTGCACCTGTAATCCCGGCTACTCAGGAGGCTGAGGCTGGAGAATCACTTGAACCGGGGAGGCAGAGGTTGCAGTGAGCAGAGATCAAGCCACTGCACTCCAGCCTGAGTGACAAAGCAAGACTCCGTTTCAAAAAAAAAATGTTAATGGCCGGGCGCAGTGGCTCAAGCCTGTAATCCCAGCACTTTGGGAGGCCGAGGCGGGCGGATCACGAGGTCAGG
The DNA here is from genome assembly GCF_009764315.1 of Trachypithecus francoisi. Taxonomy (NCBI): domain Eukaryota; kingdom Metazoa; phylum Chordata; class Mammalia; order Primates; family Cercopithecidae; genus Trachypithecus; species Trachypithecus francoisi. The sequence continues at coordinate 31,620,656 of NW_022681467.1, forward strand.
AGATCGAGACCATCTTGGCTAACATGGTGAAACCCCGTCTCTACTAAAAATACAAAAAATTAGCCGGGCGTGGTGGCGGGCGCCTGTAGTCCCAGCTACTCGGAGGCTGAGGCGGGAGAATGGCATGAACCCGGGAGGCGGAGCTTGCAGTGAGCCGAGATCGCGCCACTGCACTCCAGCCTGGGCGACACAGCCAGACTCTGTCTCAAAAAAAAAAAATGTTAATAAGGATGTAGAGAAATTGAACCCTCATATACTGCTGGGGGACTATCAAATAGTATCGCTGCTTTGAAGTTCTTCAAAAAGGAAAACAAAGAGTTACCACGTGACCCAGCAATTCCACTACTACGCATATATCCAAGAGAAATGAAAATGTATGTCTATAGGCTGGGCACAGTGGCTCATGCTTGTAATCCCAGCACTTTGGGAAGCAGAGTTGGGCAGATCACTTGAGGTCAGGAGTTCCAGACCAGCCTGGCCAACAAGGTGAAACCCTGTCTCTACCAAAAATACAAAAATTAACTGGGTGTGGTGGTGGGCACCTGCAATCCCAGCTATTCGGGAGGCTGAGGCAGAAGAATCACTTGAACCCAGGAGGTGGAGGTTGCAGTGAGTTCAGGTAATGCCATTGAACTCCAGCCTGGGCGACAGAGCGAGACTCCATATCAAAACAAAAGCAAAAACAAAAGCTATAAACCATTAAGTTTCTCCCAAAGTTAGTTCAGTCTATGCCTAGGAATGAACAAGGACAGCTTGGAGGTTAGAAGCAAGATGGAGTTGATTAAGTTAGATTTATTTCACTGTCTCAGTCATAATTTTGCAAAGGCTGTTTCAATAGGCATGGGATTTCTTTTTGGGGATGATGAAATGTTCTGGAATTAGAGAGTGGTGACAGTTTCACAACTTTGTGGATATACTAAAAACCAACTATACTGTACACTTTAAAATGATTAATTTTACATGTTAATTATATCTCAAGAAAAAGTATGGTATATAATAGTAGGCACCCATGTACATACTACCTAATTCAAGAAAAAAACTGTTACAAATACAATTGCAATATCCTATGTATTGTTCTTCCATCCCATTCCCCTCCCTCTCTACCCAGAAGTGGCCACTACCCTGAAGTTGGTGTTTATCATGGCAATTGTCTTCGTTTATTTGGGCTGCTATCACAAAACACTTTAGACTGAGTATCTTATAAGCAACAGAAACTTATTTCTCACAGTTCTGGAGGTTGGGAAGGCCAAGATCAATGGGGTGGTGGTTTCTGGTGAGGGCTTACTTTCTCACAGACTTCACCTTGTACGGTGTCCTCACATGGTGGAAGGGGCCAGGTAGCTCTCTTAAGTCTCTTTTATAAGGGCGGTAATCCCATTCATGAGGGTACCCAATCATCTCCTAAAGGCCTCATCTTCTAACACTGTCACATTTGGGATTACATTTCAATGTATGACTCTTGGGGACATACAAACATTCAGAGCATAGCAGTAATACATATCTTTATAACTTTTAACAAACATATGAATATCCCTAAACAATATATAGCATTGCTTTGTGTGTTTTTAAGCTTAGTATAAATCACATAAGTTGCATCCTCTGCAATATTCTTTTTTCCTACCAACATTATGTTTTTGAGAATTATCCATATTCTCTTTTTTTTTGAGACAGTCTGGCTCTGTTGCCCAGGCTGGGGTGCAGGGTGTGATCTCGGCTCACTGCAACCTCTGCCTCCCAGGATCAAGTGATTCTCCTGCCTCAGCCTCCCGAGCAGCTGCGATTACAGGTGCCCACCACCACACCCAGCTAATTTTTGTATTTTTTGTAGAGACAGAGTTTCACCATGTTGTTCAGGCTGGTCTCCCGACCTCAAGTGATCTACCTGCCTTGGCTTCCCAAAGTGCTGGGATTACAGGCGTGAGCCACCGCACCCGTGAAGTATCCATATTCCTACCTCTCTCTGCTATGTAGTATTTTACTATATGACTACACTATAATTTATTTTCTACATTTACCTATTGGTGGATATTTAGATTGTTTCTAATTTTTCAATATTTCAAACAATGCTTCAGAGAACATCTCCAACAGTTTTCCTTTTGTGCATGTTCATTTCCCTGGGTTTTCTATTCAGGAGTAGGATTGCCAAGTCAAAGGCCTACACATCTTCTACTTGGTTAGCTATTGCCACAAGTCCATGACCAGTTAGGTGGAGCGTTTTCATGTTTATTGGCCATTTGTATTTCTTCAGTGGCTCTATGTTCACATCCTTTGTCCATTCACCTAATATATATTTTTTAGGAATTCTTTATATATTTTTGAATTCTCATCCCTTGCCAGCCAAAACATTGCAGAGATTTTCTCCCATTTAGTAGTTTATCTTTTTTCCCTTTATGACATCTTTTGGTGCACAGAATTTCTACATTTAATCTGGTTGACTATACCAAGTTTTTTCATTTTTGATTTGTGTGATGATTAATTTTACGTGTCAATTTGACTGGGTCGTGGCATGCCCAGATATTTGGTTAAACATTATTCTGGGTGTGTCTGAGAAGGTGTTTGTAGATGAGATTAACTTTTGAATCTGTAGACTGAGTAAAGCAGATTGCCCTTCCCAAGTGGGTGGGCCTCATTCAATCCATTGAAGGCCTGAATAGAACAAAAAGGTGGAGTAAGAGAATTATGTCTCCCTGACTGCTCATGCTGGTACTTTGGTCGTCTCCTGCCTTTGGACTTTTTTTTTTGAGACAGTCTCTCGCTGTCACCCACGCTGGAGTGCAGCGGCGGGATACCGGCTCACTGCAACCTCTGCCTCCTGGGTTAAAGCGATTCTCTTGCCTCAGTCTCCTGAGTTGCTGGGATTACAGAGTCCCGCCGCCATGCCCGGCTAATTTTTTTGTATTTTTAGTAGAGATGGGATTTCACTGTGTTGGCCAGGCTGGTCCCGAACTCCTGACCTCAAGTGATCTGCCTGCCTTGGCCTCCCAAAGTGCTGGGATTATAGGCATGAACCACTGCGCCCAGCCTGCCTTTAGACTCTTATTTGGACCATTGACTCTCTTGGTTCTCAGGCCTTTGGACTCAGACTAGAACTAAACCATTAGCTCTCCTGTGTCTCCAGCTTGCTGACTCCAAATCTTGGGGATTAGCTTCTATAACCGTATGACCTAATTTTTTATAATAATCTCTCTCTATTCTGTTGGTTCTGTCAGAGGCGTTTGAACCAGTGCAACTCCATCTTGAGTAGGTGCTAGGTAAAATAAGGCTAAGACCTGCTAGGCTGCATTCCTAGCTGGTTAGGCATTCTAAGTTACAGGATGAGATAGGAGGGCACAAGACACAGGTCATAAAGACCTTGCTGATAAAACAGGTTTGCAGTAAAGAAGCCAGCTAAAACCCACCAAAACCAAGATAGCAACAAGACCGACCTCTGGTCGTCCTCACTGCTACACTCCCACCAGCACCATGACAGTTTACAAATGCCATGGTAATGTCAGGAAGTTATCCTATATGATCTAAAAGGGGAGGCATGAATAAACCACCCCTTGTTTAGCATATAATCAAGAAATAACCATAAAAATGGGCAACCAGCAGCCCTGGGGGTTGCTCTGTCTAAGGAGTAGCTATTCTTTTATTCCTCTACTTTCTTAATAAACTTGTTTTTGCTGGGCATGGTGGCTTACGCCTGTAATCCCAACACTTTGGGAGGCCGAGGCGGGTGACCTGAGGTCAGGAGTTCAAGACCAGCCTGGCCAACATGGTGAAACCCCGTCTCTACTAAAAATTCAAAAATTAGCCAGGCATGGTGGTAGGTGCCTGTAATCCCAGCTACTTGGGAGGCTAAGGCAGGAGAATTGCTTGAGCCTGGGAGGCGGAGATTGCAGTGAGCTGAGATCACGCCACTGCACTCCAGCCTGGGCAACAGACTCTATGCCCCCACCCCCACCCCAAAAACAAAAACACAACTTGCTTTCACTTTACCCTATGGACTTGCCCTGAATTCTTTCTGACATAACGTCCAAGAACCCTCTC